>NC_086117.1:58336980-59689480 GCF_963921235.1 Mobula hypostoma
CAGGGTGAAATTGCAGTCAACAAGATGAATTGCAATGCAAAAGGCAGACAAGAACTCAATGACCCGGATAGTTACGTTGCCTGAAGTCAGGGCCTTGTGCTTTGACTCTTGGCCGTCACCCATGCCATACTGGTCAAAGGGTAGAGGTCAGACTGAGTGGTCCACTGGTCAAAAAAATTGTTATGGAAACAGCTATGAAGAATCCTACTTTCATTGCTGCCCTAAACACTAACAGCATAACAGGCAATAACTAACCAATTTCAATCTAACCCTTTCCTCCCACATAGTCCTCCATTGATGTATCTTTCATGGGTGTGCCTCTCTAACATTCTTTTAAATCTCCTGTATGTATCTACCTCTACCTCTACCACTACCCCTGGCAGCATGTTCCACGCACCTAACACAGTGTTTTAAAAAATGAATAAGTAAATAATGCTCCCTTATATCAGCTATTTCTGCCTGGGGAATGGTCTCAGGCTTTCCACTCAATCTGTTTTTCTTGTTAAATGTAAAGTGTTCATATACTGTGTATCTGAAGTGAAAGGACAGGTGGGTAACACACACAAAGTGCTGGAGGAACTGAACAGGCCGAGCAGCATCTATGGAAAAGAGTAAACAGTCAACAATTTGAGCCCACCCCATCATCAGGACTGGACAGGAAGGGGAGAAGTCAGAATGAGGTGGGGGGAGGGTGGCGGATTGGAGGAAGAATTACAAGGTGGTATATGATAGGTGAAACTGGAGGAGGGGTGAAGCAAAGAGCTGGGAAGTTGATTGGTGAAAGAGATAAAGGGCTCGAAGGAGAAATCTGATGGAGGACTGAAGACCATAGAAGAAAGGGAAGGGGGAAGAGCAACGGAGGGAGGTGATGAGCAAGTGAGAAGAGGTGTGAGAGGGAAACTAGCATGGGATATGTTGGGAGGTGGCAACGACTGCAAGTTAAAGAAATTGATGTTCATGCCATCAGGTTGAAGGCTACCAGATGGAATATAAGGTGTTGCTCTTCCAACTTGAGTGTGGCCTCTTCATGGTGGTAAAGGAGGCCATGGACTAACATGTTAGAATGGGAAGTAGAATTGAAATGGGTTCCCACCAGGAAATTCTGCTTTTTGTGTTGTTGGGTCAAATTGTTTGATCATCTCCCCCCCCCCCCGCCCCCCGGTTTGCATCTAGAGGGCTTAGATGTATTGTGAGAGAGTGAATGATGTAAAGGCATTTTGAGGGGCAGCTGTTCACGTGGGTCTGTGGAATGAGCTGCCAGAGGAAGTGGTAGAGGCAAGTACAGTTATGATGTTTGAAAGATATTTGACAAGCTACATGGACAGTAATGGCTTAGAGGAGTGGCTCCCAACCTTTATTCTTTGGGCCTTCTCATTAACCAAGTAATGTGTGGACCCCAGGTTGGGAACCCCTGGCCTAGAAGGATATGGGACGAGTTGAGATGGGTGTGGACATGTTGGGCCTGTTTCTGTGACTCCCCTACCAAAGGCTTAAACCTAAAACACTAACCAAGAATCCTCGGGCCACCATGCAGCTCATCATGCTTCTACCAGAGTTCTCTTTTTTTTTAAATGTTGGAAGACCAGTTTTGTGTTATAAACACAACACTCTGCAGATGAACATACTGGAGGAATTCCACGTCAGGGACTATCTATGGAGGGGAATAAACAGTCTTTGTTTTGAAACGAGACCCTTCATCGGAACTTCTGCACTCTTCTTGGTCTGATCACAGGTTTTGGCCTGAAACATCCGCTATTATTTTGCTCCGTAGATGATGTAAGACTTGCTGAGTTTTCCCCAACATTTTGTGTGTGTTGTTTGATATTCTACATTAAGTCTGTTTCTCAGATTCTATTCTGTTTTTCATTTCACCAAAGGTGGTAGGTTTTGACAATTTCCTATTTTTTTTTCAAAAACAAATCAGAGAATGATGGAACTCCAGAACCATTTCAGCTCGGTGAAGGTCAGAGTTCAAATGTTAGGCACGAGGATCAAGGGAACTTGGAGGGAAAACAGCCAGACAAAATGGAGGAAACACTCACCTGTATCATCTGTCAGGATTTGTTGCACGATTGTGTCAGGTATGAATAGTCTCTTCCATAGCAAGAGCAGTAGCTTTTGTCACTTGACAGGTTCTCCAAAACTTCAAACCTGTAACATAATGGATTTTCATAGTCCATCTCTTGTGACAACTTGCGTGATACAGTACTGTACAAAAGTCATATAGCTAGGATTCCCCGAGACTTTTGCACAGTACTGTATTTGTGCATGTGGAGCAGGGAGAGAGTTCATAAATATGGCAGGAGCAAAGGATGTTGGGAATGGGAGGGGTGTGGCGCAGATAGCAGGTGGTGTAGGTGCAGGGTAATTTGATTCCCAACTATTGGTTTATTGGTCATTACACAATGTCTCTCTGGTGCTTCCCGCTCTCTCCCCTCTCCCTTCCCCTTTTCCCAATCATGATTCCTCTCTTCCTGCCCTTTTCCACTCTCAGTCCACAATGGAGACCCATATCAGAATCAGTTTTGTATAGTTCTGTATATATACAGTATATATGTACAGTGCCTATAAAATGTATTTACTCCCTTGGAAGTTTTCGTGTTTTGTTGTTCTGCAACATTGAATCACAGTGGATTTAATTTGGCTTTTTTAACAGTGAACAACAGAAAAGACTGTTTGGTGTCAAAGTGAAAACAGATCTCTACACAGTGATCTAAATTAATTACAATTATAAAACAAAATAATTGATTGCATAAGTATTCATCCCCTTTAAGTCAGTATTTAGTAGATGCACCTTTGGCAGCAATTACAGCCTTGAATCTGTGTGGATAGGTCTCTATCAGCTTTGCACATCTGGACACTGCAATTTTTTTTCCCTATGTTACGTACCCCGTAACTGGGTTGCCAAACCAGTAGAAATAGATCACTCGGTTGGAGTCTGGATTACTAGAACTAAGAAAGTTTTATTAAAGAAACAAGCAACACAGTACTCTAATCAAAAGGATAATAAATGCAACAGTTCAGCAATGATAAACACACATGTACACAGAATTAAGATAACAGGATCGATCAAGCTCTATCGTTGTCTAGGGGTATATGACCAGTTTCAAAGTGACGCAAAGTTCAGTTCAATTTAGTTCAGTTCAGTTCGCAGTGATCGCTGCCGTGGGAGATGGACAGTGGGGGGAAGGAGAGAGAGAGCAAAATGAATGAATATTCAAACGGCTTCCACACAGACCTTCGATATTCTTCGCAGTCAGCTTTCGTGCGAGCCCTTTGTGATGTCATCTGAGGTCACCGACCGTGACCCCTCCGTTTCCAGATACGATCGTTTCTCTGCGGTGAACCTGGCACCCAGGCAAGAGTGGACATACACCAGGTTCCCGCCGATCGTGCCTTTCCACCCTGTGCGTCTATGGCTTGATCCCGCGACCAGCCGTCCAAAACTTCCCACCGACTTGTGGGAGACGCACCGCTTCCAGGGTCTCGTTACCTCGGGGTGTCGTGTGTGTCTTGCCCTAGCGAACCTGTCCCTTTTTATCCCCCTGCTGGGGTATCGCCTGTCCATCACTTCAAACAGTTCAGGGTTCAAAGGGGCAGCCGATCTTGACAGTTCTCCTTCCGTTAAACTCTCCCGTCCCTTCATTAACATCTCCAAATGCTGCTCCATTGTTTTCCTTATCTCTCTTTCTCCTGAAGACAGGTGGCAGACCAACTGCTGATCCCACTGGTGCCAGCACAGGACAGCTAACATCTTAATCTTTGTGTATTCTCGTCACACTTCCCACCTTTAAGGACTTCTACCGGGTTAAAAATTACAAACATGAATACATTATTTGATACACACAAATACACATCTTTATCAGCTATTTGGCTAATACAGCGAGTTTGAAGTTGTCAACACCTGACAGACAGTCAGCAATCACATTTTCTGTTCCTTTTATATGTGTAATTAATAATCCCTTAGACCAGGCTCCAATTTAGCAAACTTCATAGTGGCCAAAAACACTGATGAATTGCGATCAATGTAACCTCTCATTGGGTTTCGTCCCGGACCACAATAACAAGGGTCGTCCCATTCCGACTTAGTTTTCTCTCGCAAGGGCTTAGTAGGAGGGGGAGGGGTAGTAACCGCAGAGTTATTGCAAAACTTCCTACAGTACCCCACCATCTCCAAGAGCCTTCTGAGGGCCCTCTTGTCTGTCGGGGTTGGGATGTCAGAGATAGCTCGCACTTTAGCTTGCATTGCTGCCAGCTGCCCCTGTGTCACCACAATTCCCAGGTAAGTGACCTTCATTTTTTTCAAGGTTCACTATCAAGCTGGCTTCAGACAGCCGTATTACATCGCCAATACACACCTCTGTGTTCGTCAGCCCTTTCGTCACTGAATTACTCATTCTATAGGGGTGTTGCTCGCTAGGCTGGCCTAGCGTAACAAACACCACCCAACGTCCCAGTTCTTTGCATCGCCTCGGGACAATCAAACACACGTGTGCGAGTCGTTTAATTACTTCTCCTAAAGAGTCGCTTTGTTCGGGGATTAAGGGAGAGACTTTATCAGCAGAGCTGGCCAAAACAATGGCCTTCTCCCATCTGGTCGATACCATACTCATCTTTTCAAAATGGTTTTTTCCTCTTATCAGGGGGACCCTAGCTTAATTGATTTCCACGCCAACACCGACTAGGTTTGTTAGCATATCAAAAGCCTGTGACCGTCTCAGTTCGCGTCAGCCATAATCAATAACATCCTTCCTCCGGTGCAGCCGGTAAACCTCTTTCATGATTCCACCAACTGTTTCCTCCAGCACCTCAAAATGTCCACCGAGGGGTACCTTGTGGGCCAGGTTAAAAATCTCATCCCCATAACTCTTGCACCACCCCCATTCCTCATCTGCGGGTACGGTACTTGGTCTCCCTTTCTTCCTTAGCACTTCCTCCTCCACACAATAGCCTACTAGTTCCCTTGTTAATTCTGCGTCAGAGAGAGCTGTCTCCGCCAAAACCATCAGCCCCTCATCTCGCTCCTGCGCCTGCACAAATTCTTCCCTGGCTAATGCTAAGTCTGTCTCAACGCCCTCCCTACCTCTTGTTTCACTACACTCCTTCTTTTCACTTTCTACCCCCTTCTCGTACAAGGCTGGCAGAAATGTCTCAGCTAAATTTACTACCACAGTCCTGTGATGAACCTGTGAGTCCATGGGCGGGGCCTCAATGCTGGCAGGCTGACCTGTCAATCTCACTGCTGGGAACACGATTCCCCCGGCGAGGTCATTACCGAGCAAGACTTCCACGCCTTTCATCGGTAATTTGGGCTTCACCCCGATCGTGACTAGTCCAGAGACCAGGTTGCTTTGTAAGTGTATCTGGTGCAAAGGGACTGCCTCTGTCCCTTCCCCAGTACCTTTGACCTTGACCTCCCCAGTCTGGGTCTCTGAGCTAAACTCTAATACGCTCTTCAGTATCAGTGACTGACACGCTCCCGTGTCTCTCCAGATCCGCACTGGAACTGGTTTTAACCCCTCCTTCACTGACACCAATCTGGCCGAGATAAACCTCTCGCGCCCTTCCTGAACTTTGGCAGACCTGTCCTCTCCTAGCGGTTCATTTACCAGCTCGATACAGCCAGTCAAAATCGCCGTTTTTCCTTTTCCCGTCTCCTTCTTTGGGGCAAAGCACCTGGATGCAAAGAGTCCGACTTTCCCGCAATTATAACAGACGACCCCAGGAGACTTCCTACCAGACTGCTCCCGGTCTACCTTATCCTTCTCACTAGTCCCCGGCTTACTTTCTGACTTTTCTGGCGGACTCTCCCCGCCGTCCTGACTACCATTCTGGTAGCCTTTACTCAGGGCAAACTTCATTTTATGCGTCAACGCATACTCATCCGCTAACTTAGCAGTTGCGGCTAACGTGGCTGCCTCTTTCTGATCTAGGTAGGGGCTCAATTCCTCAGGGACACAACCTTTAAACTGCTCAATCAGGATCAGCTGTAGCAGTCTGTCATAATCCCCCTCTACCCCCTTCGAGGCGCACCAACGCTCACAATAAGTCTGCATCTCACGGGCAAACTCTAAATACGTGCGGTCCCACTGCTTCCTCGCATTACGGAACCTCTGCAGGTATGCCTCCGGGACCAACTCATAAATCCTGAGGATGGCCTCTTTCACCACCTCATACCTCTGGGCATCTTCCGCGGACAAGATGAGTAAGCTTGATGGGCTTTCCCTTTCAGTACACTCTGAAGCAAAACAGCCCACTTATCCTTCGGCCAGTCCTGACTTGTAGCAACTTTTTCGAAATGGAGAAAGTACTGATCCACGTCGGTATCGTCAAATGGGGGAACCAGCCTAACCTCCTGGGTCGCCCGGAACCCTCCACCTTGGTTCGGCACGGGCCCCTGCTCTGCCCTTATCTTTAACTTCTCCAGCTCGAATTCCCTTTCCCTCTGTTTCTCCTCTCGCTCCAACTGTCTCTCTCTCTCTCTCTCTCTCTCTCTCTCTCTCCTGCCTTTCTAACTCTCTCTCCTGCCTTTCTAACTCTCTCTCTTTCTCCTGCCTTTCTAACTGCTTCTCTTCGTGTTCTAACTGCTGTACCTGGAACTCGTGCTCGAGTCTCAGTTTTTCAAGCTGCACCTGTACTGCGTCTCCAGCAGGTTTTTCAATAGACACCACCCCCAGCTCACCTTGGGGAAACACACCTTTAGATACATAGTTCTCTACGATAGCTCTGTGTATCTCCTCTCTCCTCATTGTCGACTTCCCCTTAGCAAGATTCAACCGTTTGGCCACAGCTACCAATTCCGCTTTCCTGGCATCCTCTAATGCCTCCAAGGTCAGCACCTTTATAAATCCCTCAACCTCCATTTCTGCTGTTTGTCTTTTCATTCTTTCGGGAATTTTAACCCAATCAATTACTCCGTCCCAAATATAGCGTTCAAAATCGCGGACGAGAACCCCACTTATGTTACGTACCCTGTAACTGGGTTGCCAAACCAGTAGAAATGGATCACTCAGTTGCAGTCTGGATTACTAGAACTAAGAAAGTTTTATTAAAGAAACAAGCAACACAGTACTCTAATCAAAAGGATAATAAATGCAACAGTTCAGCAATGATAAACACACATGTACACAGAATTAAGATAACAGGATCAATCAAGCTCTATCGTTGTCTAGGGATAAATGACCAGTTTCAAAGTGACGCAAAGTTCAGTTCAATTTAGTTCAGTTCAGTTTGCAGTAATCGCTGCAGTGGGAGATGGACAGTGGGGGGAAGGAGAGAGAGAGCAAAACGAATGAATATTCAAACGGCTTCCACACAGACCTTCTATATTCTTCGCAGTCAGCTTTCGTGCCAGCACAGGACAGCTAACATCTTAATCTATGTGTATTCTCGTCACACCTATTATTTTACAAAACTGCTCAAGCTCTGTCACATCGCATGTGGATCAGTTGTGAACAGCCCTTTTCAAGTAGTCACAAATTCTCAATTGGATTGAGGTCTGGACTCTTGACTCGGCCATATTAACTTCGTTGTTTTTAAGTCATTCCTGTGTAGCTTTGGCTTTATGCTTGGGGGTCATTGTTTTGCTGCATTCATTTTACCCTCTACCTTTACAAGCCTTCCAGGGCCTGCTGGAATGCCCACAGCATGATGCACCCACCACCATGCTTCACAGTAGCGAAGATGTGTATTTGATGATGTCCAGTGCTCGCTTAGTCTGATGGTCAAACAGCTCAATTTTGGTTTCATCAGACCATGGAACCTTCTAGCTGACTTCAGAGTCTCCCACATGCCTTCTGGCAAACTATAGCCAAGACTTTGTGTGAGTTTTTTTTCAACAATGGCTTTCTCTTTGCCACTGTCCCGTAAGACTGTGACTGGTGAAGCAGCCAGGCAACAGCTGTGGTATGCGCAGAGATATACCACATCTCCTCCAGAGATGTCATAGTTCTCTTGATAGCCTCCCTCACTAGTCACCTTCTTGCACGGTCACTCAGTTTTTGAGGGTGGCTGCTCTAGGCAGATTTACAGCTGTGCCATATTCTTTTCATTTTTTAGATGATGGACTTAACTCTACACCAAGGCGTATTCAGTGACTTGGAAATTTTCTCATATCCATCTCCTGACTTGTGCTTTTCAAAAACCTTTTCATGGAGTTGCTTGGAGTGTTCTTATTGTCTTCATGGTGCAGTTTTTGCCAGGATACTGACTCACCAGCAGTTGGACCTTCCAGATCCAGGTGTATTTTTACTGGCTTGACTGCACACAAATGATCTCCTTTTAACTGATTATGTGACTTCTAAAACCAATTGGCTGCACCAGTGATGATTTGGTGTGTCATATTAAAGGGGTGAATACATATATAATCAATTATTTTGTGTTTTATATTTGTAATTAAGATCACCTTGTAGAGATTGTTTTTCACTTTGACAAAGAGCTTTTCTGCTGATCAGTGTCAAAAAAGCCAAATTTGTGATTCGATGTTGTAAAACAATAAAACATGAAAATTTCCAAGGGGGATGAATGCTTCTTATAGGCACTACATATGCATGTGTATATGTGTGCAGACTCACAGGCTTCATACCCCAGTGAGATGGAGACATTTCTGTCCTAGCATGCGAAATCAATGCCACAGACTGGGCGGATGAGACCCAACTGCAAAGCTCCACGGAGAGCAAAGGGCATGACAAGGCACAGAAGATGCCACGGTCATCCACTGCAACCAAGATCCCAGTTTGTCACTTGGTACCACTGGATCCTGGACTCCTGAGATCGAGAGAGTGGAACTGCCCTGGGTCGATGGCTTTTCACCTTTGAAAGCTCTCCCGCACAGGTCTCCTGTCATTGGACACATTAGACAACCACCACAATTTTGACACAGAAACCAGGGCTCCAGCAAGGAGAGTTCTACATAAGTCTTAGGCACATATATATAGCTAGGATGCCTCAGACTTTTGCACTCTACTGTAGTAATTTTATATATTGCACTGAAGAATTCATGCCCTATGTGAGTGATGATAAATCTGATCCTGATATGGGTCTCTATTGTGGACTGAGAGTGGGAAGGGGGCAGGGAGAGGGGAATCATGGTTGGGGAAAAGTGGAAGGGAGAGGGGAGGGAGCAGGAAGCACCAGAGAAACATTCTGTAATGATCAATAAACCAATTGTTTGGAATCAGATTACCTTGCCTGGTGTCTCAGGACTGGGTGTGTCTGCACCCACACCCTCCGCCCCCCCCCCCCCGGCCTCTGGTACTCCTCTGCCACCCGTCCCACACCTCTCCTGCAGTGTTCTACCCTCAACATTCCCAACATCCTTCGCTCACACCAAATTTACAAACTCTCTCTCTGCTCTACGTTGACAAATACAATACTGTGCAAACGTTGTAAGCACCCTAGCTATATAGGTGCCTAAGACTTTTGTACAGTACTATATATCAAGCTGGAGTTGACCAACAAATCCCATTGATATGTTTGGCTGCCTGGTTGATTGGAAAATACTTTTCTTCAAATGTGGTGCTTGTGAGAAATAAGTTATTGGATAAATGCTAAAGCGTAGTGCAAGATGTGAATATTTCAGGGCTTAATTTTGAAACAGTTGGATCTAATTTCAATTTCTGTCGCCTTTCAGCCTTCAACCATGCATGCACTCTTTCTGTGCAGCCTGTTATTCAGGGTGGATGGAGCGGTCATCACTCTGCCCAACTTGCCGTTGTCCTGTTGAACGCATTAGCAAAAATCACATGGTGAATAATCTTGTGGAAGCTTATCTCCTCCAGCATCCAGGCAAGTAGTTCCAGTGCTCTTTTTTAAATTTCAGCAGAAAATGTGTTAGCATTCCAGCCATCTGAGAAAGATGTTTGTATATTCCAAATAGAAACACGTCTTTTTACAACAGAGATGAGAAAGAATTTCTTTAGCCAGAAAGTGGTGAATCCTTGGGTAGGATTCTGTAAAAGTTAATTTGCAGGTTGAGTGAGTGGTGGCCCATTTTGAGAGAATTAGAATTTTTTTTAAAAAAAGGCAAGGATGTAATGTAGAGGCTTTATAAAGCATTGCTGAAGCCTCTCTTGCAGTTTTGGGCCCCTTGTCTTAGAAAGGATGTGCTGACATCAGAGAGGGTTCAAAGGAGATTCACAAAAATGATCCCAGGATTGAACAGCTTGTCATAGAGTGTTTGGCTCTGGGCTGTATTTACTAGAAATCAGAAAAATGAAGGATGACCACATTGAAACCATTCAAATGTTGAAAGGCCTCAACAGAGTGGATGTAGAGAGGATGTTTCCTGTGCTGGGAGAGTCTTAAGACCAGAGGACACAACCTCAGAATAGAGAAGCTTCCTTTTAGAAGGGAGTTGAGAAATTTCTTTAGCCAGAGAGTGGTGAAATTGTGGAATTTGTTGCCACAGGGAGCTGTGGAGGCCAAGTCTTTATGTATATTTAAGGCAGAGGTTGATAGATTCTTAGTCAGGGCAGGAAGGGATATGGGACGAAGGCAGTAGATTGGGGCTGAGAAGGAAAGTGGATTAGCCATGATGAAATGGGGAAGTCTCGATGGACCAAATGGCCTAATTCTGCTCCTATATCTTTTGCTCTTATGACTCTGTGGAATTCATTGCTGCAGATGGCTGTAGAGGCCAAGTTATTGGGTATATTTGAAGTGGAGGTTGATAGGTTCTTGATTGGTGGTGGTTGGTAAGGAGGAGTCCATGGATTGCATGCTTTAATGCCTTGTCACTGAATGATACAAACTATGGAACTGCACTTTATTCAATGTTGTTTGCCTTTTGAAATTCAAATTTGCTTGAATTGAATTTGGAAGGATGTACTGGCATTGGAAAGGGCCCAGAGGATGTTCAGGAGCATTATTCCAGGAATGAAAGGGTTAATGTATGAGGAGGCTTTGGCCCTGGGCTTGTAATCACTAGAGTTTAGAAGAATGTTGGGGGAGTCTCATTGAAACTGACTGACTATTGAAAGGCCAAGATACTGGACATGCAGAGGATGTTTCCTATAGTGGGAGAGCATGGAACCAGAGAAGCACGTCCATTTAGAACAGAAATGAGCAATTTCTTTAGCTAGAAGGTGGTGAATCTGTAGAATTCATTGCCACAGATGGCTGTGGAGGCCACGTTATTAGATACATTTAAAGCAGAGGTTGATAGGTTCTTGATTAGTAAGGGCATCAAAGATTACAGGAGAATGGCGCTGAGAGGAAAAATGATTAAACAGCAGAGCAAGCTCAGTGGGCTTAATGGGCAAATTCTGCTCCTTTGTCTTGTGGTCTTAAGGAATTTTCCCATAAAATTTAAGAAACCTTTTATTTTTTGAGTTTAACGATTCCATACAGGTCCACAATCCCTTATCCAAAATCCTTGAGGCAAGTTGGATTTCGGAATTCAGAATTTTTTGGATTTCAGACCCCCCCCCCCCCCGCCCCGTCCCCAAGTCCCTTATTTAACCTGTATCAGTGCGGTGGACTTTAGGACCCGGCGGTGCACCAAACCTACGCACTTCCTCCTGTATACTTTAAATCATCTCTAGGTTACTTATAATGCGTAATACAATGTAAATGCTATGTAAATAGTTGTTATACTGTATTATTTAGGGAATAATGACGAAAAAATTTTTACTTCCAACAAAAACATTCAATAAAACATAAAAATATACAGCTTCAAACAAACCGAATCAAACACATAGGAAGTGACTTATTGGAGTCAATGTAGAACGTCACTGTAACTGTCACTATAAAACTTCAGTAACTTGTCTTTCTGCTTATTTAAATCATATACAGTGGTAGTTCCGACACTATTTTCTTCAGTAAGTCGCTGCACAGACACACCGCAATCAAGCTTCTGTAATAACTCCACTTGCTGCATTATTGATAATGATAGATGCTTCCTTCTCTTTTTCTCATTGTTACCTATAGGGGTATCTGCATCTCTTTTTGACATTTTCACAGTGAAATTAAACACGAAGTCAACAGTGAACACGAAATATCAACAAACAACAAATGCATGTGTAACCAGTACAAGCGCTGAGCCACAACTGACGTCTGGCGGCCTCTGCTAGTGCTGCCACGTCACATCTGAGTGACGTCAGCTGTTGGCAAAAAAAAAACTTAGGTTTTCGGAGCTTTTTGGATTTCAGAATTTCGGATAAAGGAATGTGCACCTGTGCTTCAGATATTACTAAGATCGCTAATATGAATTCATCTTTCTGCCCTTTGAGGTAGAATAAGTGAAATGATCAATGGCCGTGATGGACGAGTTGCAATTACAAATGACATACAGTTGCAAGAAAATAAAGAGTATGAGCTCTTTACAATTACCTGGTTTTCTGCATTAATTACTTATAAGATGTGGTGTGATCTTCATCTAATTCACAATAATAGACAAGCACAATCTCCCTAAACTAACAACACATAAGCAATTATACTTTTCATGTCTTTATTGAACACATTGTTTAATCATTCACAGTCCAGGCTGGAAAAAGTAAGTGAACTCTGAGATTTAATAACTGATAGAACCTCCTTGCAGTAATAATCTCCACCAGATGTTTCCTGTAGCTGCTGATCAGATTTGCATCATGGCGAGGAGGAATTTTCGACCATTTCTCCATATAAATCCATTTCAGTTCATTACTATTTCTGGGATACCTTGCGCAAACAGACCTCTTCAGGTCATGCCGCAGCATCTCAATTGGGTTACCGTCTGAACTCTGACTTGGCCATTCCAAAACACAAATGTTTTTTTGAACCATTCTGTTGATTTACTCTTGTGCTTTGGATCATTGTCTTGTTGCATCATCCAACTTCTATTAAGCTTTCAGGTGACAGACCGCTACCCTGACATTCTCCTATAAAATGTCCTGATGCAGTTTTGAATTCATTGTTCCTTCAGTGATTACATGCTGTCTAGTCCCTGATGCAACAAAGCAGCCCCAAACCATGATGCTCCTTCCACGGTACTTCACAGTTGAAATGAGTTGTTGGTGTACAGTGCCCCTTTTCCTCCAAACATAGCGGTGTAAATTCTGGCAAAAAGTTCAACTTTTGTCTCATCTGTCCACAGAACTTTGTCTCAGAAGTGTTGTGGAACATCGAGATGGCCTTTTGCTAACTTGTGACATGCAGCAACATTTTTTTTGGAGAGTAGTGGTTTCCTCCATGGTGTCCTTGTTCGGTGTTTTTCTTATAGTAAACACTTGAACAGAGACTTTAGCAAGTTCTAGATATTTCTGCAGATCTTTTGCTGTTACCTTTGGGTTCTTTTTCACTTCAGCATTGCACGTTGTGCTCTTGGCGAGATCTTTGCAGGATGCCCACTCCTAGGGAGAGTAGCAACAGTATTGAATTTCCTCCATTTACAGACGACTTCTCCTACTGTGGACTGATGAACACACAGGTCTTTTGAAGTGCTTTTGTAGCCTTTTCCAGCTTCATGCATCTCTACGATTTTTCTTCTAAGGTCCTCTGAAAGTTGTTTTGATGGAGGCATGGTGCACGTAAACAGATCTTTCTTGAGAAGAGCAGGCCCTGTCAGTAATCTGACTTTGTCATTTTTATAGGGCAGGGCACCTCTACAACACACACTTCCAATCTCCATAAGACCGTAAGACAAAGGAGCAGAAGTCGGCCATTCGGGCCATCGAGTCTGCTCCGCCATTTTATCATAAGCTGATCCATTCTCCCATTTAGTCCCACTTCTCCGCCTTCTCACCATAACCTTTGATGCCTTGGCTACTCAGATACCTATCAATCTCTGCCTTAAATACACCCAATGACTTGGCCTTCACTGCTGCCCGTGGCAACAAATTCCACAGATTCACCACCCTCTGACTAAAAAAATTTCTTCACATTTCTGTTCTGAATGGGCGCCCTTCAATCCTTAAGTCATGCCCTCTCGTACTAGACTCCCCCATCACGGGAAACAACTTTGCCACATCCACTCTGTCCATGCCTTTCAACATTCAAAATGTTTCTATGAGGTCTCCCCTCATTCTTCTAAACTCCAAGGAATACAGTCCAAGAGCGGACAAACGTTCCTCATATGTTAACCCTCTCATTCTTAGAATCATTCTAGTGAATTTTCTCTGTACCCTCTCCAATGTCAGTACATCCTTTCTTAAATAAAGAGACCAAAACTGCCCACAGTACTCCAAGTGAGGTCTTGCCAGTGCCTTATAGAGCCTCAACATCACATCCCTGCTCTTATACTCTATTCCTCTCAAAATGAATGCCAACATTGCATTCGCCTTCTTCACCACCGACTCAACCTGGAGGTTAACCTTAAGGATATCCTGTATGAGGACTCCCAAGTCCCATTGCATCTCCGAACTTTGAATTCTTTCCCCATTTAATTAATAGTCTGCCCGTTTATTTCTTCTGCCAAAGTGCATAACCATACACTTTCCAACACTGTATTTCATTTGACACTTCTCATCTCGTTGATTTGAACACCTAGCTCCAAACAGCTTTTGTAGAAGGCATTACCCCAGAGATTCACATACTTTTTTGAACCCAGACTGTGAATGATTAGACAGTGTGTTCAGTAAAGACATGAAAACTACAATTGTTTGTGTTATTAGTTTAGGCAGATTCTATTTGCCTATTACTGTGACTTGGATGAAGATCAGACCCCATTTTACGAGTACTGTAATTAAGGCAGAAAACCAGGTAATTGAAAGGCTTCACAAACTTTTTCTTGCAACTGTACATTGGCAATTAAATGTCAATTCAAGATTTTGCCTCACAATCCTAGTCAGAATTGTGGTGTCACAATCCTTGCTGATTTCACTTGCGTTTACATTTCCTATACAAAACAGAAAGCAGCATCTATCATTCGGGCCTTCACCACCCGACGCATGCTCTCTTCTTGCTGCTGCCATCAGAAAGAAGACACAGGAGCCTCGGGACTCAACTCCAAGTTCAGGAACAATTACTACCCCACAACCATCAGGCTCTTGAATAAAAGGGGATAATTTGGACTCAACTTCACCGAAATGTTCCCACAGCTATGAACTCAATTTTCAAGGACCCTTCATCTCAAGTTCTCATTATTTAATGCTTATTATTATTTCATTTTTGTATTTGCACGTATTGTTTTTTGCACTCTGGTCGGTGCAGTCCTTGATTGATGTGTTATGGTTACTTGTCAATGAATTTATTGAGTATGCCTGCAAGTTGTTGAATCTCAGGGTTGTCATTGGTGACATACCATATGCACTTTGATAATTTATTTTGAACTTAGATTTGATACAAATGATGTATTTCACTGTACAATTCGAAGAACGTCACAAAAACTAATCATTAATCGCATTTATTGCTCTGGAAAACAAAATCTTCTGAGATTGCAGCAATTATTTCATTTTATTTATGAAGTGTGTATATATACATCACCTCATACAACCCCCGAGATTCATTTTCCTCTGGCCATACTCAGCAAATCTTTAGGATAGTAAGTTTAACAGGATCAACTAGAGTGCCAAAGACGACAAACTGTGCAAATGCAAATATAAATAAATAGCAATAAGTAATGAGAACATTAAATAACAAGTAAGATCATTGGTTGTGGGAACATCTCAATGAATGGGCAAGTAATGTAGCTATCCCCTTTTGTTCAAGAGCCTGATGCTTGAGGGGTAGTAACTGTTGGTGCGAGTTCTGGGGCTCTTGTACCTTCTACCTGATAACAGCAGCGAGAAGAGAACATGACCTGGATGGTGGGCATCTCTGATGGATGCTGCTTTGCTACAACAGCGTTTTATGTAGATGTGCTCAATAGTTTGGAGTGCTCTACATGTGAGGTACTGGGCTGAATTCACTACCTTCTGTAGGATTTTCTATTCAAAGGCATTAATGTTTCCATATGTAATACAGCCAGTCAATGCACTCTCCACTATACAACTATAGAAGTTTGACACAATTTTAGAGGTCATGCAACTTGCTGCATTATTATATACTTTCTTGCTTGAGTTGCCTTAAGATTTGTTTGTCCAAGATGGAATGGAAAGGAATTCGTCAAAAGTGACTGAGTCATGTAGAAGTTGTAACAATAAATCAAACTTGTGATATTTTTACACTTAATTCATTATTTCAGAGAAATGTCGCAGTGGAGATGAACTCCAAAGCATGGATGCCAGAAATAAAATTACCCACGACATGTTACAGCCAAAGATTAAACGGTCATTCTCCGATGAAGAGGTCAGCTCTGAGGATTTTCTGGAACTGTCAGATGTGGACAGTGAATCTTCTGATATTAGGTGGGTGTAGTACTTTATCTGTAGGAAGGGGATGTCCACGTTGGGTAAGACATTAACCCCCGAGGTGTTGATGGATTTGGCTGGTGGTCATGACTTTTGAATGTCAACTGTGCTGCAATATTGTCCGGGTCTTGCTGATGCAAATGTGGGCTGCTCTATTTTCAGGAGTTGCAGACAAAATTAAATTTTGTGCAGTAATAGAATGTGGAACAGTAAAGCACAGTACAGGCCCTTTGGACCATGCTGTTGTGCCAATATTTTATCGTACTCTGAGATCATTCTAACCCTAACCAACTTCAGTGTTTAGTATCAGATCCAGTATGGCCTACCCTTTAGTCAAACCATCTAAATCCTTTCTGTTAAGGGGAACCAGTCAATGTTTTGGAAGTTGAAGTCACCCATGACAACAGCCTTGTTATTTTGGCACTGCTCTTCAGAGTCTCTGTTGCGAGTGAGAATACTCCCAATTGCTCCCTTCCTGTTTCTGACTTCCACCCACCCTGATTCAGCAGACAATTGCTTCGCAGTGTTCTCCCTTTCTGTAGCTGTGATACTATCCCTGATTAGCAATGCCTCTCCTCGACAACTTTTACCTCCCTCCCTGTCCCTTTTGAAACATCTAAAGCCCAGACCTGAGGTTCAATCGATTTAAATGCCAGGCCGAATCAGAAAGGTCCAGTACAGGCCGAATTGAGAATCCCCGGAGCGTATCGAAGTGACAGAACCCGATGTTTGGACAATGATATAGAATTGAGAATCCCCAGAGCGTATTGAAGCGACAGAACCCGATGTTTGGACAATGATATAGAATTGAGAATCCCCAGAGCGTATCGAAGCGACAGAACCCGATGTTTGGACAATGATATAGAATTGAGAATCCCCAGAGCGTATCGAAGCGACAGAACCCGATGTTTGGACAATGATATAGGCGCAGGGCCAGATTGAGAAGTTCAGGGTATTGGGGCCCAAGGTGAGTGACAGGCGGGTTCAGTTCGCTGCTCCGCTCTGCGCTGAACTAACGGTCTAGGGACTGACTCCGTTCAGAACTTCATTTGCTTATGTTCATTGTTTGCATGATATGTTTTTCTTTGCACAAGTAATTTTTGGGTTCCTTTTCTTTGTGGCTGTCTGTTAGGAGACAAATCTCAAGGTTGTATAAAGTATACTTTGATAATAAACGCACTTTGAACTTGGAGAACATCCAGCAGCCATTCTTGTGACAGCCAAGTCTCTGTAATAGCCGGTGTTGTAGTTCCATGTACTGATCTCCCTTGTTGAGTTAAATCATCAACAAACATAGGTGATCATGGTCTCTCGTGACCATGATTGTTCTCAGCAAATTTTTCTACAGAAGTGATTTGCCATTGCCCTCTGGGCAGTGCCTTTACAAGACGGGTGACCCCAGCCATTATCAACACACTGCAGAGATTTTCTGCCTGGCCTCAGAGGTCACGTAACCAGGACTTGTGATCTGCACCAGCTGCTCATGGTTGTATTCGGTGATGATTTAAAAAAACGCCTTTGCATAACTTTACCACTGCTCGTTTTCAGTGTACTGTGGAGAGCATTTTAACTGGCTGCATCACCATCTGGTATGGGGGTGGGGGGGGCTACTGCACAGGACTGAAGTAAATTGGAGAGAGTTGTAAACTCGGTCAGCTGCATCACAGGCACTAGGCCTCAAAAAAGTGACATCCATCATTAAGGACCCCCACCACCCTGGACATGCCTTCTGCTCATTAACTTTAGCAAGGAGGTACAGAAGCCTGAAGGCACACTCAGCAATTCAGGAACAGCCTCTTCCCCTCTGCCATCCGATTTCTGAATAGACCTGGAACCCATGAACACTACCTCATACTTTTCTATTTCTGTTCTTGCACTATTTACTTAATTTGGCAATTTAAAATACATATACTTAATTTACGTTTATTTTCATTATACAAAGTGCTGCTGCAAAGTTAACGAATTTCACGATGTATACAGCTGATATTAAACCCATGCTGAAATGCTTTGTGTAGAATTCCATTTGCTGCTTCACTTTTCATCTTGTCTGTTTTCAGTCAGCCATACGTTGTGTGCCGACAGTGTCCTGGATACAGGGCCGAGAGCAATCAGACTTCTTTCTTACCGGGTCAGCACAGTGGATCCTGTGAGTTGCCAGGCTTTAGAACGACTGGGGACGCCCCGTCAACCTCTACCTGTACTCTTGTCGGTAAGTGTCCATGAGCCACAGTGACTGTCACAGTTAGGATAATATTGCATTCGCAAGTCTGATATCAAAGGAGGATGGTGTATGGGGTGTCAGGGAGGGGTAGCACCTCTGGTGGGGGAACATGTCGCGTCCTTTTCAAAGCGGTTAGTCCACATTTGGTCCCCACCTGGCACTCAGCTGTCACCCTTGGCTCCCCGTAGCTGTTTGCATGCGACAGCGGCCACACCCCGGGCAACGGCTTCAACAAGCCGGCTAAACCAGGTGAGGGTCTCAAACCCTCGGTGAGATACGGAGTTGTCTATCCCAGCATGTGAAGTCAGACTCCGGCGGACTGAGCGGACGAGACCAATGGAAGGTCCAACGGTCAAGAAGGCGGTCTCTGCAAGCGTCGTGGAACGTGTAGAGCAGGACAAGACACAGGGGACATCCTGGTCATCCACTGCGCCTAGTCCCATCTCCAGCCGTCTGGACTCTGTCTTGCCACTGGATCCAGATGGGAATTGGTAAGAGCGAGTGAGGCTGACGCTGCACAACTCTCCCTCGCTTAAATCCAAATCACGCGCTAGTCTCAACGCCGTCAAATGGTGTTGAGGTCCTCATCGACGTTGACGATGGACGAACACATCAAAGGAGGAGATGAAGCATGAGCATAAGTCAGATGAAGATTTTTAGGGTAATAATCAGCAGATTGGGTGATATCTGTGGAATGACACGCAATTAAGTTTTTCAGGTTTGTTGCAATGGTCTTTGTGTGTGTGAGAGAGAGAAGAGGGTGACAGACTGGGACATGTCATATTGTTAGAGAAACAACTGCAGATCATGGTCTCTCTTTGGGAGCTTTGCCATTGCTTGCTTGGTGGGTGGTAACGGGCTGATGCTTCCTGCTGGAGCAAGTGGGTGAGAGGGGTGGGTTGATACTTTGCTGGTGCTTGTGTGTTTTGGGGGGGGGGTGGTGAGGTGGCTAACATTTCTCTGTCATTCATTCTTTGGGGTTTTCTGTCTCATGGATGTCTGTGAAGAGTAAGAATTTCAGGTTATGTACTGTATGAATTCCCTGATATTAAGTGGAGCCATTGACCCACTGAAGTTTCAAGATTTATTGGTTTTTTTTTCAGTAAACAAGTGTACAGGGAGAACAAAATAATTGTTACTCCAGATCTGATGCAACATTAAAACACTTGGCATGAAATTACAATAAGTTTAATTATAAAAGCAGAATGTCCAAGTATCTTGAGTATGGCCAAGAAAGTAGCAGCCATCAATAGGGACCCCCACCACCCAGGGCCGTGCTGTCATCAGGAAGCTGGTACAGGAGCCTCAGGACTCGCACCACCAGATTCAGGAAAAGTTATTACCCCTCAACCAGAAGAGTAGAATGAGGCCGTTTGGCCCATCGAGTCTGCTCCACCATTTCATCATGGCTGATCCATTTCCACCTCAGCCCCAATCTCTTGCCTTCCTCCCGTATCCCTTCATGCCCTGACTAATTAAGAATCTGTCAACCTATATCTTAAATATACCCAAAGATCTGGCCTCCACGGCTGCCTGTGAAAATGAATTCCACAGATTCACCACTCTGGCTAAAGAAATTCCTCCATCTCCATTCTAAATGTATGTCCCTCTATTCTGAGGCTGTGTCCTGTGATCTTAGACTCCCCCAACACAGGAAATATCCTATTCACATCCACTGTATCAAGGCCTTTCAACATTTCAATGAGGTCACCCCTCAGTGTTCTGAATTCCAGTGAGTACAGGCCCAGAGCCATCAAACGCTCCTCATGGTAAGCCTTTCAATCCTGGAATCATTTTCATAACCCTTTGAACCCTATCCAATATCAGCATGTCTTTTCTCAGATAAGGGGCCCAAAACTGTTCTCAGTCCTCCAAGTGAGGCCTCACCCGTGCTTTATATAAATATGCTGAGTTTATATACTTTACGCTATACACAAAGTGACGCAAGTACAAAAAGCATTTGGGTGGATTGACCTGGTGGAGGTGTTGATCAGCCTGATGGCCTGGGGAGAGGGAGTCTAGTGGCCCTGATGGTGCTGTGTAGCCCTTTCCCTGATGGGAGTGGGGCAAACAGTCCAGAAGCATATTGCTGGCCCTTTTCCAGCACCATTCTGTATATACAATACTGTGCAAAAGATGTAAAAATAAATTCTGCAAAGTGAAAACGGGATGTCAACATTTATTTTGAAAGAGCTAAAATATAAATGCAAGTATGTAATGATGAAACTTTATGAAGCACTGGTGAGGCCTCACTTGGAGTATTGTGAGCAGTTTTGGGCCCCTTATTTAAGAAAGAATGTGCTGACATTGGAGAGGGCTCGAAGGAGGCTGACAAAAATTATTCCAGGATTGAAAGGCTTATCATATGAAGTGTGTTTGGCTCTGGGCCTGAACTCACCGGAATTCAGAGCTATGAGGGGGTGACTTCATTGAAACCTATCAAATGTTAGCCTCTCAACGTGCAACTGTATTTCTATGTTATATTGACTGTCCTGTTGTACATATTATTTATTACAAATTGCTGTAAATTGCACATTTAGATGGAGATGTAACATTTTTACTCATGTATTTGAAGGATGTAAGTAATAAAGTCAAAGCAGTGGATGTGGATAGGATGTTTCCTAAGGGCAGGGGGGGGGGGTCTTAAGACCAGAGGACACAGCCTCGGAATAGAATAGAGATGAGGAATTTCTTTAGCCAGAAAGTGGTGAATCTGTGGAATTCATTTCCCCGGGTGGCCGTGGAGGCCAGGTCTGTTTCGCTTGCTTGTGTCCTGCCAGGTAATCCCAGACAAGCCTCAATGACGTCGAGATCGGGGCCCTACGGAGTCCATACCATCTGTTGCAGAGCTCCTTGTTCTTTTTGCTGAAGATAGTTCTTTATGACCTTGGCCGTGTATTTGGGGTCGTTGTCCTGGTGCAGAATGTAGTTGGGACCGATCAGACATCTCCCTGATGATATTGTGTGATGGATGAGAGTATGGCTAGGCTAGGCATAGCTCAAATACCATCTACAAATTTGCTGACGATACAGCCATTGTTGGTAGAATCTCAGGTGGAGACGAGAGGGTGTACAGGAGTGAGATATGCCAACTAGTGGAGTGGTGTCGCAGCAACGACCTGGTACTGAACGTCAGTAAGATGAAAGAGCTGATTGTGGACTTCAGGAAGGGTAAGACAAAGGAATACACCAATCCTCATAGAGGGACCAGAAGTGGAGAGAATGAGCAGCTTCAAGTTCCTGGGTGTCAAGATCTCTGAGGATTAACCTGGTCCCAACATATCGATGTAGTCATAAAGAAGGCAAGACAATGGCTATACTTTATTGGGAGTTTGAAGAGATTTGGCAGGTCAACACAAACACTCAAAAACTTCTATAGTTGTACCGTGGAGACCATTCTGACAGGCTGCATCACTGCCTGGTATGGGGGGGGGGGGGTGGTGCTACTGCGCAGGACCGAAAGAAGCTGCAGAAGGTTGTAAATCTAGTCAGCTCCATCTTGGGTACTAGCCTACAAAGTACCCAGGACATCTTTAGGGAGCGGTGTCTCAGAAAGGCAGCGTCCATTATTAAGGACCTCCAGCACCCAGGGCATGCCCTTTTCTCACTGTTACCATCAGGTAGGAGATACACAAATCTGAAGGCACACACTCAGCGATTCAGGAACGGCTTCTTCCCCTCTGCCATCCGATAAGACCTTTGGTTGGCCCTGCTACAATCGAAAGCTTCGCTGTTCTTCTCCACCCCCCCCCCCGCCATTTGTGATATAATGCCTAGTTGCTTTCTCTAGCCCAATACAGTATTAGTAGACTGTTGCAGTAGGAACTGCCAAAATCAAGATGTTGAAATGGTTAGTGGTGAAAGATTACAGACCATCTACCCTGTGGTACTTGTGTCTGAGCTCACTGGATTCACCCCATTTTTCATCAGTGTTTTCTCTTGTCATCATTGTCATGGTGATGAGCATTCTTTCTGTTCATCCTCAGTATGTGACATTTCTGTGGAAGCAAGTCCATTAAGTCCAGTTCAAAATGGTGCTGCTGAGGACAAGCAGCAGCTTGCTGGCGGCTTTCAAAGCAAGAAATAGAACTAAATTTATTAACAACACTATTTAAAAACTTAGGGTGAACGATGACTGCAAACAATGAAGAGGCGAGTGAAGGTGAGACTGTTAGGGCTGAGTGTGAGAGCAAGGTTGAGTAAGGCATGTTCAAAACAGAGTGGGAGTGAACGTGGAAAATTCGGAGTGGAGGAGATTCAGAGCTAGTCCGCCTAAACTGAGAGCAAGGTTTGATCGATCTAAGCATCTGGCCGATTTGGAAAGGTTGGGTACATGCCAACGCGTGGCGGCGGGGGTCCTGGTCCAGAATATGCTGATGCGACAGGGCCCGGATCTTTGAACAAGGAGCAATCCGATGTTTGGATAATTTAAATGCTGGGTCAGCCGGGTTAAGAAGGCAGAGTGTCAGGACCAGACCGGAGAGTTGTGCAGGTTTTGCTTGCTGCTGTGCGATGTTTATTCTGCTATGTGATGATCTGAGACTGTGGGCTTGCTGCAGCTGCTCTGGGCTTCGTGCCTGAGGACTCACTTTTATTCTAAATGCTGTTTTAGTAGAATACTCTTATTGTTTGCAAGATTTGCTTTTTTTCCCCCTCTCTCCTACATTGATCTGGGCACAACTTGTAACAAAAAGCAACAGTCAACAATTATAAATAATAAAATTTGCATAACTACATAAATACCAGCATGTATTTACAGTGTAAACGTCATTAGGAAAAAGCAGTTTAAAGTGTTGATAGTACAGTGGTTGGGGGGGGGGGGCTCGTTCTCGCTAGAATAGTTGATCAGATTAACTGCTGGCGGGGTGGGGGGGGGGTAGAAACTTAAGACAGTGTGAAGTTTTTGTTTTAATAGCCCTATACTGCCTTCCAGAAGGGAGCTTTTGGAAAATAGTTTGCGGGGTGGGTAATGTCTGCAATTATTTTTGCTGTCATTTCTTTGTATAAGATCTGCAGTGATGGTAGATTGCTGTCTTATTTTTACACCATTTAAATAATACATATTAAATATGTATACTTCAATTTGGATTGTACTTAATTTAAGAATAATTTCTTGCACTGAAGTGAGTGATCAGTTACAGCACCAATTTTCCTCAGATAGTGAACAGTCAAAACAATGGTTTGTATTTAGAAGCCAACTTTTCTGGTCTTGGTGTAACTAATTTTATGTCCAGATGTTCTAACCATCTTTGTTGTTTCTCAATTTTTTTTTAAAAAGCTGTCCAAGAGTACACCTGCCCTGTCCGGGGTCCTCATACGATTTGCACTTGCTGTTTTCAACCAATGCCTGACCGGAGGGTGGAACGTGAACAGAATCCAACCATTACTCCTCAACAATGTATGTGGTTAGCTGCAGTATTGTTGGTCCTCGTTCTGAGTGGCTAGTTTAATCTTGTTTTGCATCATCGCTTACTTGTTGCTCTTAAATAAAGAAAGAATTGAGTTAGAGGTTGGTAATTGGGGCAGCACAGAGCATAGCAGTTGGCGTAACTCTTTACAGTGTCAGCTGTCCAAGAGAACTACAACTTTGCCATTGGGTATGGAGACTTGCATGTCTCAAAGACCCGGAGAGCTGTGTTAGCTGGAGTCAGGGCTTTATCCTTTGGTTCTTGTTAGGGTCAGCCATGCCAAACAGGTCAAAGGGTAGAGGCCAGACTGAGTGGTTCACTGGTCCTCCAGATTCAGGGATTCAGCTCAGGGCTAACAACCCTGACCCAGGTCAAACAAAATTGTTACAGAAACAGCAATGAAGAATCCTTCTACATCTGAGTGTGACAGTATTCCTGAGTCTCTACCTGGAAACTATGACTGACAGTAGTGAAAACCTAGAGGAAGCTACTGACATGAATGAAGGAAGCCCTGAACACCACCAGAGATGGTGGGCCTTCATTGCTGCCCTAAACGCCAGTGGCGTAATTGGCAGAAAGTACGTTACAGCACCAGTGATTGGTAGATTGTGGTTCGATTCTTGCTGCTGTCTGTAAGAAGTGTGTGTGTGTGCTCCCCTGTGACTGTATGGGTTTCCTCCAAGTGCTCAGATTCCCTCCCTCATTCCAAAGGTGTACGGGTTAGGGTTAGTAAGTTTAGACATGCTCTGGCACTCAAAGCATGGTAGTACTTGCAGACTGCCCTGAGCAAAAATCCTCAGGCTGTGGGTTGTTAATACACAGCTACGCACATCACTATATGTTTCAGTGTACCTGTGACAAATAAAGCTAATCTTCAATTGTGGTAGCTGACAAGTTCCTTGTTAAGTTTTGTCTAGGTTAAACGTGCCTTGAACAGGACTTCAGTTTGCTCTGAACTTTGGACAATTGAAATGGTGTAAATGGTGATTGTGATTTTGGCCTCCGTAGTCAGGTGGCCAACCACAGCAGGAAGTTATTGTAGAGTTGCACAACGAAGGTAACATGTCCATCAACCCACTGAGTTTGTATCAATGATCAGCTACCCATCTACATGGTGGTGAAGGGTGGGCTGCACGGTAGCATAGTGGAACCCCGCTCTAAACTCTATAGTACAGATGACCCGGACTTCATTCCTGCCACTGCTTGTAAGGAGATTGTGCGTTCTCCCCGTGACACGTGGGTTTTCTCCGGGTGCTCTGGTCTCCTCCCACAGTCCAAAGATTTATCAGTTGGTAGGTTAATTGGTCATTGTAAATTGTCTTGTAACTAGGCTAGGATTAAATCATAGAAACATAGAAAACCTACAGCACAATACAAGCCCTTCAGCCCACAGTGCTGTGCTGAACATATGCTTGCTTTTAGAAATTACCTGGGTTACTCATAGCCCTCGATTTTTTCTAAGCTCCATGTACCTATCCAAGAGTCTCTTAAAAGACCCCATCATATCCGCCTCCACCACAGTCACCAGCAGCCCATTCCACGCACTTATCACTCTCTGCATAAAACAAAAACTTACCCTGACATATCCTCTATACCTGCTTCCGAGCACCTTAAAACTATGCCCTCTCCTGTTAGCCATTACAGCCCTGGGAGAAAGCCTCTGACTATCCACATGATTAATGGCTCTGGTCATCTTATACACCTCTATCAGGTCACCTCTCATCCATTGTTGCTCCAAGGAGTAAAGGCCAAGTTCACTCAATCTCTTCTCCTAAGGCATGCTCCCCAAATGATGCAACATCCTTGTAAACCTCCTCTGCACCCTTTCTACGGTTTCCACGTCCTTCCTATAGTGAGGCAACCAGAATTGAGCACAGTACTCCAAGTGGGGTCTGACCAGGGTCCAAGATAGTTGCAACATTACCTGTCAGCTCTTGAACTCAATCCCACGGTTGATGAAGGCCAATACACCGTATGCTTTCTTAACCACACAGTCAACCTGCGCAGCAGCTTTGAGTGTCCTATGGACTCGGACCCCAAGATCCCTCTGATCCTCCACACTGCCAAGAGACGTACCATTAATACTATATTCTGCCATCATATTTGACCTACCAAAATGAACCACCTCACACTTACCTGGGTTGAACTCCATCTGCCACTTCTCAGCCCAGTTTTGCATCCTGGCGATGTCCGCTGTAACCTCCACACTATACACAACACCGCCAACCTTTGTGTCATCAGCAAATTTACTAACACATCCATTCACTTCTTCATCCAGGTCACTTATGAAAATCACAAAGAGAAGGAGTCCCAGACCAGATCCCTGAGGCACACCACTGGTCACTGACCTCCATGCAGGATATGACCTGTCTAGTACCACTCTTTGCCTTCTGTGGGCAAGGTTACTTTCTCAATAAGCCTTGCATGGGGTACCTTATCAAATCCTTGCTGAAATCTATATACACTACATCTACTGCTCTACCTTCATCAATGCGTTTAGTCACATCCTCAAAAAAATCAATCGGCTATTAAGGCACGATCTGCCTTTCACAAAGCCATGCTGACTATTCCTAATCATACTATGCCTCTCCAAATGTTCATAAATTCTGCCTCTCTGGATCTTCTCCATCAACTTACCAACCACTGAAGTAAGACTCACTGGTCTATAATATCCTGGGCTATCTCTACTCCCTTTCTTGAATAATGGAACAACATCTGCAACCCTCCAATCCTCCAGAACCTCTCCCATCTCCATTGATGATGCAAAAATCATTGCCAGAGGCTCAGCAATCTCCTCCCTTACCTCCCGCAGTAGCCTGGGGTGTGTCTTGTCCAGTCCCAGTGACTTATCCAATTTGATGCTGTCCAAAAGCTCCAGCACATTCTCTTTCTTAATATCTACATGCTCAAGCTTTTCAGTCCGCTGTAAGTCATCCCTACAATTGCAAAGATCCTTTTTCCGTAGTGAATGCTGAAGCAAAGTATTCATTAAGTACCTCTGCTATCTCCCCTGGTTCCATACACAATTTTCCACTCTCACATTTGATTGGTCTTATTCTCTCACATCTTATCCTCTTGCTCTTCACATACTTGTAGAATGCCTTGGGGTTTTCCCTAATCCTGCTCACCAAGGCCTTCTCGTGGCTCTTTCTGGCTCTCCTAATTCCATTCTTAAGCTCCTTCGTAGTAAACTTGTAATTTTCTATCATTACCTAATTTTTTTTTTGATCCTTTCATAAGCTTTTATTTTCTTCTGGACTAGATTTACAACAACCTTTGTTCACCATGGTTCTTGTACCCTACCATCCTTTCCCTATCTCATTGGACCGTACCTATGCAGAACTCCACACATATATCCCCTGAACATTTGCCACATTAGTGTTGTACATTTCCCTGAGAACGTCTGCTCCCAATTTATACTTCCCAGTTCCTGCCTGATAGCTTCATACAGTGGCATGCAAAATGCCCCATTCAAAGTTTCTGTTACTGTGAATAGCTAAGCGAGTGAAAAATGAACTGAATTCCAGAAGGCATAAAGTTAAAAAGACACATTTCTTTAATATTTTAAACAAGAAAACTTCTTTATTTCCATCTTTTACAGTTTCAAAATAACAAAAAAGGAAAAGGGCCTGAAGCAAAAGTTTGGGCACTCTGCATGGCAGTACTTAGTAACACCCCCTTGTAAATGCTTGTAAACGCTTTTTGTAGCTAGCAAAGAATCTTCCAATTCTTGTTTGGGGGATTTTCGCCCATTCTTCCTTGCAAAAGGCTTCTAGTTCTGTGAGATTCTTGGGCCTTGCATGCTCTGCTCTTTTGAGGTCTATCCACAGATTCTTGATGTTTAGGTCAGGGGACTGTGAGGGCCATGGCAAAACCTTCAGCTTGCGCCTCTTGTAGTCCATCGTGGATTTTGAGGTGTGCTTAGGATCATTATCCTGTTGTAGAAGCCATCCTCTCTTCATCTTCAGATTTTTTTAAAGACGGTGTGATGTTTGCTTCCAGAATTTGCTGGTATTTAATTGAATTCATTCTTCCCTCTACCAGTAAATGTTCCCGGTGCCACTGGCTGCAACACAAGCCCAAAGCATGATCAATCCACCCCCGTGCTTAACAGTTGGAGAGGGGTTCTTTTCATGAAACACTGCACCCTTTTTTCTCCAAACATACCTTTGCTCATTGCGGCCAAAAAATTGTATTCAAAAGGTTCAAAGGAGCATCTAAACAAGCCTGATGCATTTTGGAAACAAGTCCTGTGGACCGATGAAGTTAAGATAGAACTTTTTGACCAGCGGTGCCTAAACTTTTGTATATCCCCTTACTCCAAATAAACATTTTCCTAACCAGTCTGCTCCTATCCCTCTCCAATGCTGTGGTAAAGGAGATAGAATTGTGATCATTATCTCCAAAATGCTCTCCCACTGAGAGACCTGACACCTGCCCAGGTTCATTTCCCAATACCAGATCAAGTACAGCCTCTCCTCCTGCAGGCTTATCTACATATTGTGTCAGGAAACCTTCCTGAACACACCTAACAAATTCCACCCCAATCGGGGGATTGCTGGGTGGCGCAGCTTGAAGAGCTAGAAAGGCGTCTCCGTGCTGAATCTCAATCGATAAATCTATGTAAATCCTATACTAATCCCACTTTTTATTTGTTCTCCCCGCATTCCATCACTTAAACCCCTAATCTTGGGTTTAACTTGATCCCCTAATCTGAGAAAAGACATCCTTGCCATAGAGGGAGTACAAAGAAGGTTCACCAGATTGATTCCTGGGATGGCAGGACTTTCATATGAAGAAAGACTGGATGAACTGGGCTTGTACTCATTGGAATTTAGAAGATTGAGGGGGGATCTGATTGAAACGTATAAGATCCTAAAGGGATTGGACAGGCTAGATGCAGGAAGATTGTTCCCGATGTTGGGGAAGTCCAGAACGAGGGGTCACAGTTTGAGGATAGAGGGGAAGCCTTTTAGGACCGAGATTAGGAAAAACTTCTTCACACAGAGAGTGGTGAATCTGTGGAATTCTCTGCCACAGGAAACTGTTGAGGCCAGTTCATTGGCTATATTTAAGAGGGAGTTAGATATGGCCCTTGTGGCTACGGGGATCAAGGGGTATGGAGGGAAGGCTGGGGTGGGGTTCTGAGTTGGATGATCAGCCATGATCATAATAAATGGCGGTGCAGGCTCGAAGGGCCGAATGGCCTACTCCTGCACCTATTTTCTATGTTTCTATGTTTAAACATGGAACGTGACAGGCCCTTCTGAGTTCCCAATTTCTCCCCAGATTTTACCGTTTACCTACTCGTTCAAGTTATAGAGTCATAGAAAACTACAACACAGAAACAGGACCTTTGGCCCACCTAGTCTGTGTCCAACCATTTAAACTCAGAGTCTCATCAACCAGCACCATAGCTCTCCGTATCCCTCCCATTCATGTACCTCTCCAAACTTCTCAATCATTGCTTTTGAAATCTTATTCTCCACTTTGGTCTGACAGCTCATTCCACACTCGCCACCCTCTGAGTGAAGAAGTTTCCCATCATGTTCCCTTTAAACTTTGCACGTCTTCTCCCCCCCCCCAAAAAACCCAGGATTCTAGTTTTAATCTCACCCAACCTCAGTGGAAAAAGCCTGCTTGCATTTGCCCTATCTAGACACTTCATAATTTTGTATACCTCTCTATCAAATCTCCTCTCAATCCTCGTATGTTCCAAGGAATGAAGTTCTGACATATTCAATCTTTCCTTATGATGCCAGTCCCCCTGCGCCAGCAACAGTCTTGTAAATTTCTGTGTGCTCTTTCAAACTTATTTACATCTTTCCTGTGGGCAATATACAATGACAAATTAACTTATCATTCCTCACAACGTTGGCACTTGGGACTACCCAGAGGAAACCTGCGCGGTTGTGGTGTGACACAGCACTGAGGTTGGGATGGATGCCGAGTGGAGACGGCCTTTCTGCCATCTGCACCACTATACTGTTCCTGTGTAACTAATGTAAACTAGGAGAGCTAATTGGCTAATTACTGGTAGGTTTCATTCAAGGTCCTGAGTTAAAAATTCAAAGTTAATTTATTATCAAAGCGCATATATGTCACCATTTTACTTACTGCCCATTAAGCCACTGGCATTCAGGGCAGCAGTGTAGGTCCTCCATCTCTGATGGCGGTCAGGGCTTCTTCAAGTCAGTAGCTTCCTCTTGTTTTTCATAACTGTCAATCATGCAAGTCCCGGGTGGAGACTCAAGAATACCATCACACTCAGATGTAGGAGGGATCATCATTGCTGTTTCCGTAGCCTTTTTTTTTGGATCAGTCAGGGTTGTTAGCCCTGAGCTGTATCCCCGAACCTGGAGGACCAGTGGACCACTCTTAGTCTGTCCTTTACCCTTTGGCCTTTTTGGCATGAGTGACCCTAAGCATAAAGTCCTGAATCCAGCCAGTGTAGCTCTCTGGGTCATTGAGACATGCGAGTCTCCAAACCCTATGGCAAGGTTGTGGTCCTCTTGAAGGATGTCACCATATACTACCCTGAAGTTCATTTTCTTGCGGGCACTCACAGTAGATCCAAAGAGACACAATAGAAAAAATATTGCATGTAAAGATGGAAAGGTTGAATATGCTGGGACCTATTTCCCCTGGAGCAGAGGAGAAAGAGATTTACAAAACTGAGGAGAATATAGATCGGGTTAAAGCAAGCAGGCTTTTCCTACTGAGCTTAGGTGAGACTAAAGCTAGAAGTTATAGGTTAAGGGTGAAATGTTTAGAGCAGGGGTTCCCAATCTTTTTTTGCCATGGATCAATACCATTAAGCAAGGGTTCCATAGACCCCAAGTGGGGAACCTGGTGGGGAATGTCTTCACTCAGAGGATGGTGTGAATGAGGAATGAGCTGCCAGCAGAAATGGTGGATGCAGATTTAATTGCAATGCTCAAGGACAGTGTGGATGGGTACATGCTTGGAAGCAGTATGGAGGGCGATGGTCCAGTTGCAGTTGGTGGGACCAGGCAGAATAGCAATTTGGCATTGACTAGATAGACCAAAGAGCCTGTTTCTGTGCTGTAGCACTTAAGTACAAAGTTATAAAACTGGGGCTAGGCACCATGCAGACTCACTAAAGAAATGAATTTTCATCTAATCGAAAAGCAGTGAATTGCAAACGTTTCAATTGGAAGTGGTGAAATTTCAGTGGCTCTGGAATTCAGCTTTTAGTTTGAGAGAACCCTATAGAACAACACTTCAGAAGTTCATGCTGCAAGTACCAGCTGTTCAGTTTCTGTTTAATCCTCAAGGTCCTGTAACTTTTTTTTTACCCTTTTTTACATTTCTATACAAGACAATAAGACATAGAGAGGAGATAGGCCATTCGGCCTGTTGAATCTGCTCTGGCATCCAATCATGGCTGATTTATTTTTCTCCTCGCAATCCCAGTCTCTTGCTTTCTCTCCATATTTTTTGCTGCTCCTACTAATCAAGGAAGCGGCGCAATAGTTTTGTGGTTAGCGCAACGCTTCACAGTACCACCGACCCGCCGCTGCCTGTAAGGAGTTTGTACATTCTCCTCGTGAACGTGTGGGTTTCCTCAGGGTGCTCCAGTTCTAGTTTCCTCCCACAGTCCAAAGTAGTACCAGTTGGTAGGGTAAATGGTCATTGTAAAATGTCCAGTGATTAGGCTAGGGTTAAATCGGGGATTGCTGGGCAATGTGGCTCAAAGGCCTATTCCAAGCTGTAGCTCAGCAAGTAAAACCTATCAACCCCTGCTTTATATATACCTAATGACTTGACCTCCACAGCCATCTATATTAGAGCAGAGGTTCCCAACCTTTCTTGTGCCATAGCAAGGGGGCCCTTGATTTAGAGGGATTATTTGTTTAACTAGTCCTTTTAGTATTATAGGTAAACAGTCTGGTCAACAGGTAAAAATGAAGTAATGTGTTTTTACTTCTCATTTATTGCAGGTACAGTTTGTTTACGGCCTTTCTGCCACATGTACTGGGGCTGCTCTCGAGTAGGGTGTTCAGGATGCTTGGCAAGATTTTGTGGTAAACAAGTTTCTGTTAAGCATTTCTACTTCAAAGATTTTCTGTTATCAATAGTGTCAAAGGGGTGGCATGGTAGCAAAGTGGTTGGCACAATGCAGGTGACCTGGGTTTAATTACCGCTACTGCTTGTAAGGAGCTTCTACGTTCTCCCCATGACTGCGTGGAATTCTTCCAGGTGCTCCGGTTTCCTCCCACAGTGCCGAGACATACTGGTTGGTACGTTAATTGGTCATTGTAAATTGTCCTATGATTAGAGGCTAGGATGAATATCGGGGAATGCTGGACAGTGGCTCAAAGAGCTGGAAGGACCTATTCTGTGCTGTCTGTCAATAAATAAATAAATCACCTGTATCTCTCATCTGGTCTCGCATAATACCTGCCAGCTTGTACTCCTTCCCCACCACCTTATTCTGGTTCTGTTCCCTTCCATTCCAGTCCTCATGAAGAGTCTCAGCCCAAAGTGTCAACTGTTTATTCCCCCTCCATAGATGCTGTTGGACCTGTTGAGTTCCTCCAGCATTTTGTGTGTTAAATCACTTGCTGTTTGATTCAGATACACATTTGTTAGTAAATTCTAGTTCTTGGTGAATGAATCACTGAACCTGCTTGCAGCAAGAACTATTCAGAATTGAGCTGAAGAGTGGCAGGATAAAACTTTTCCAACAAGGTATTTATCCACCAGCCCTTCATCCAATGATGTTATTGTCATAAGCCCCATCAGAATTTGAATGGAAAATCATACAAAAGGAAATGGATTTGGCCCAGGGTTTACATCACGGGGGAAAACCCTCCCAATCATTGAGCACATCTGCGTGAAATGCTGTTGTAGGAAAGCAGCATCTATCATCAGAGATCCCCACCAACCAGGCCAAGATCTTTTCTCGCTGCTGCCATCAGGTAGAATGCACAAGAGCCTCAGGACTCACACCACCAGCTTCAGGAACAGCTACTACCCATCAACCATCAGGCGGTTGAATAAAAGGGGATAACTACACTCACCTGCCCATCCATTGAGATGTTTCCACAACAAAAGATCTCACTTTAAGGACTACATCTTGTTATTTCATGTTCTCATAATTCAATACTATTTATTTATATTTGCATTTGCACAGTTGTCTTCTATGCTGTACTTGATCTTTCATTGATCCTGTTTACAGTTACTATTCCATAGATTGTTGAGTTTGCCTACAGGAAAAAGAATCTCAGAGTTGCATGTGGTGACATGCATGTACTCTGATAATAAATTTTACTTTGAACTTCGAATCTGGAGGAGTGGTCACCATTGATAAGAAACTGGCCCTGACGGCACATCAAAGTTCAAAAGCGTTCAAATTAAATTTATATCAAAGTACGTATACTCTCCCGAGATTCATTTTCTTGAGGGTATTCACAGTAAATACAAAGAAACAAAATAGAATCAACAGAAGACCATAAACAAGATGGGCAAGCAACCAGTGTGCAAATACAAAAAGAAAAAATAAGCAATAATCATCAGGAACATGGTCCTTGAAAGTGAGTCCATAGGTTGTAGGAACAGTTCAGTTCAGAGGTAGGATCTCCAGCAGTGATCGACTAGCCTCATGCCTTCACAAAGCCTTTTTCCCTAAAGGATGGTTCACATTTGGTCTCATTGCATTGTTCCCAAAGCCCTGTTACACTAAGTTAGTTCAGGGATCTGAACGACAAGGCTGGTGAAGGGTACCTTATATGATCTCAGGTTTGAAATTTTTTTTTTAGTGTTGAGACGATCCTAATCAATTATGTGACTTTTTTGTTGGCAGATATAAATTTTGGAGAAAAATGTTTGGATGGAATATTGAACAACAACACGTTTGAATCTGATATCCTGAAGGTAATGTGCAGAAAGAAAATCTTTTCTGTAAAATTGCATATAAACTTTACCTTTTAAAAATGAGCTTTTTAGCCTTTGATCAGGGAAGAGTAAATCCATCTGTCAGGGTTTAACAGATTGTCTACCAGTCTGTTTGTTAATTTATTGAGATACAGCATGGACCTTCTGGCCCTTTGAGCAGTGTCGTCCAGCAATTCCCCAGTTATACCTAGAGCCAAATCATGGGACAGTTCACAATGACTAATTAACCTACCAACCTGTATGCGTTGGACTGTGGGAGGAAACCCACGCAGTAATGACGTGGGTGGGGGAACATACAAACTCCTTATAGGCAACGGCGGGAATTGAACCCCAGTGGCTGGTACTGTAAAGCATTGTGCTAGTATTAACCCAGTAAAACATTAGATCCGATGTTCACATTATGAGCAGAATATACATTGGAACAAGATGGTGGTGAATATTGCTAGCTCGGATTGAGGCATTTGATGTTGTGGTGTTCAAGTTTGGCAATCTGCTTACAGACATTTCATCACCAGTTAAGGTGACATCCTCAGTGCACATTTGTTGGTGTTTCTCTCTGGGAGTGCTGACATTTATATAGCCCACCCTCCCCCACCCCTTTCTCTTGTTTCAGTTCTGATTGGCTACCCCTTTCAGTTGACCTTTGAATTCTGTTGGCTCTTATTTCTTTGGGTCTTGGGTTCGCTGGCTCTTAGGAAAGCTGGTGTCTATGAATCAGGGCCAAGACAAGCAAACAGCAAGTTTGGAGGTGTCACCTCGACTGGTGCTGAAACATTTACAAGCTAATTGCCAAGCTCAGTGAACACCACATCAATCAGTTGAACTAGTTGTCAGAAATCCACTTGTGATTATTCTTACTTGACAGTAATATCTCATGATGTGATATTTTTCAGAATTACCTTGCATCCAGAGGCCTTACTTGGAAAGAGATGCTGCAGGAAAGCCTTTTAGCTCTTCAGAGAGGAACATTTGTTCTGACAGGTATGTTTAATTACAATTCAAACATTAAAGACATGCTAAAACTAACTTTTCACTTTGTGAAGGAAGCATTGAAGCACTTTTCAAAGTGTACTCACTGTGGTAGTCTGTGGGTGGGTGAGGTACATACAGGAGGGAGACTGAAAATCTGGCTGAGTGGTGCCACAACAACCACCTCTTATTCAATGTCAGCAAGACCATGGAGCTGATTATTAACTTGAGAAAGAAACCAGATGTTCATGAGCTAGTCCTCATCGGTGAATCAGAGGTGGAGAAGATCAGCAACTTTAAATTCCTTGGTGTTATTACTACAGAGGATTTCTCTTGGGCCCAATACAAGTGCAATTACAAAGAAAGCACAGCAGTGTCTGCTTCCTTAGATCTGGTATGACATCTAAAACTTTGACAAAGTTCTGCAGATGTGTGGTGGAGAGTATATTGACTGGTTGCATCACTGCCTGGTATGGAAACACCAATGCCTTTGAACGGAAAATCCATCACAGGTAAACCCCTCCCCACAAAGGAGTGCCTCTACACAGCACTGTCACAGTAAAGCAGCATCCGTCATCCAGGACATGCTGTCTTCTTGCTTCTGCCATCAGGAAGGAGGTACAGGAGCCTGAGAATCTACACCACAAGGTTCAGAAACAGTAATTAACCCTGAACCATCAGGCTCTTGAACCAAGGGGGATAACTTCACTCAACTTGCCCCATCTCTGACGATTCCCACAACCTATGAACTTGTCTTCAGGGACTTTTCATTGAACATTCTTGATATTTATTGCTTATTTATTATTATCATTTCTTTGGTTTGTTTTTGTATTTGCAGTTTATTGATTTTGTACATTTGTATTGATATTGTTGTCCCTCCTGTTGTGTGCAGTCTTTCATTGATTCTGTTATGTTTCTTGGATTTACTGGGTATGCCTGCAAGAAAATGAATCTCAGGGTTGTATATGGTACTTGTTTGTAGTTTGATAATAAATTTACTTTGAACATAGGCAGCCAGCTTACACTCAGCAAGGTACCACAGATGTCTATAAAATAATCTTTTTTTCTATATTGACTGAGGGGTAAATGTTAGAACATAGAACTTAGAAGAGTACAGCACAGGAGCAGGCTACTTGGCCTACAATGTTGTGTTGAGCCAGCTAAAAAGCAAATCAAAACACACGAACATTAATCCCTCCTACCTACACCATGTCCATATCCTTCCATCTTCCTTATATGCATGTTCCTATCCAAACGTCTCTTAAAAGCCTCTGAAGTATTTGCCTCTACTACCATACCAGGCAGCACATTCCAGGCATCCACCCTTGGAAAAACGTGCCCCTTCACCTTTAATGCATGTCCTCTGGTATTAGACATTTCAACTCTGGGAAACGTAATTTCTGTCCATTCTGTCTATGCCTCTCATCATCTTATAAACCATTATCAGATCTCCCCTCAGCCTCTGGCACTGCAGAGAAAACCACCCAAGTTTATTCAGCCTCTCGTGATAGTACATGGCCTCTAAACCAGACAGCTGTCGATCAAAATTCAAAGGATCTTTCCATGGTGTGGCATCTTTTAAATGTACCTGAGTGTATGGACTTGGGTTAACGTCTCATCTAAAAGAAAGTACCTTGGTGCTGAACTGAAGTACTAAACTGGATTTTGCAGGCATATCTTAGGGTTCAAGACTGTTTAATATCACTTTCAGTACTCGAGTGAAAAGGAGAATGAAGTAATTGTTACTCCGGATCTGATGTAACCCCAAAAAACCCACAATAAAATAAAGAAAACAATAATGGGGTGCGGGGAAGGAGTAAGAAGCTGGTAAGAAGGGGTAAAGGGCTGAAGAAGGAGGAATCTGATAGAAGAGACCAAAAAGGTCTGGGCTGAGGGAAATAGGATTCCCACTGAGAAAACCCTTCATACTCTACTCGGAGGTCAGTAGATACATTCAGCTATTGCTCTTAGTCATAAAATAAGATTGGCTAATTATTGGGAGCTAAGAGAATAATGGTTTGGGGACAATGGAACAAGGTAGATGATTTGCTGTGCCTTTAACTGAGCGAGTAACTCCAGTGACCCATTCCAGCTCCTATTTCTGATATTTTCCTTCCAGCCTCTCTCATTGTGAGTGAGCTTTCCAATTCAAGATTGAATGTCATTTTCAGTACACAGGCGTACATAGAACATAGAATAGTACAGCACAGTACAGGCCTTTCGGCCCACAATGTTGTGTCGACCCTCAAACCCTGCCTCCCATATAACCCCCCACCTTAAATTCCTCCATATACCTGTCCAGTAGACTCTTAAACTTCACGAGTGTATCTGCCTCCACCACTGACTCAGCCAGTGCATTCCACGCACCAACCACTCTCTGAGTAAAAAACCTTCCTCTAGTATCCCCCTTGAACTTCCCACCCCTTACCTTAAAGCCATGTCCTCTTCTATTGAGCAGTGGTGCCTTGGGGAAGAGGTGCTGGCTATCCACTCTATCTATTCCTCTTAATATCTTGTATACCTCTATCATGTCTCCTCTCATCCTCCTTCTCTCCAAAGAGTAAAGCCCTAGCTCCCTTAATCTCTGATCATAATCCATGCTTTCTAAACCAGGCAGCATCCTGGTAAATCTCCTGTGTACCCTTTCCAATGAGTCCACACGCTAGGCTTGCTGAGGAAGTCAGAAGGCATGGTATCCAGTTCCGATACAGCACAAAAAAACCACATTAAGATGAAGACCATAATAAAAAATCAGAATAACTTGTATACATTGGTTGTCCATCGTGTCCAACGATGATGGGAAACCTCTACGGAAGAGTTTTTAAAGTGAAAAGACCATTGTACTGGGGTAGTTCACTCTCAACCTGAGAAGTCCAGTCCAGTGGTACGAACAGGCGTCACGAAGTGGGGTTTCCTTGGTTGCCGGGGGTGACCATGACGTTCTTTGTGCCTTGTCATGCCCTTCACTCTCTGTGGAGCATTGCACTACCACCTTCCTGCCCATTGGATCTCACTGTAGATCTCATCCATCAGTCCGTCAGAGCTAACTTTGCATGCTAGGATGGGCATGACCTTGTGTTGGCTGACCTCACCTGGTTTAGCCTTCTTGTCGAAGCTTATACAGAGTGATTGTATGTCCATAAAGTAACGCTAGGCACAGGGGTGTCTGAACGTGAGACTGACAGGAAATGATAAAGTAACGGTAGTTGGGGGTGTGGAGGGGTGGGTTAGTGAGTGGAGGTGTTGATCAACTTCATTGCTTGGGGTAAGTAACTGTTTTGAGTTTGGTGGTCCTGGTGTGGACGCTGCATAACCTCCTCCTGAATGGGAGTGGGACAAACAGTCTCTCTGAGCAGGGTGAGTAGGATCCTTCATGATATTACCGGTCCTTTTCCAGCACCTTTATGTATATATGTCCTTGGCGGTGGGCAGGCTAGTTTTGACTACCTGTTGTAAAGCCTTCCTGCGTGCGGCAGTGCAGTTGCCATAGCAGGCAGTGACACAGCATGTTGGCGTGCTGTCTACGGTGCATTGTAGAATGACATATGACATGGATAGGTGTGCATAGCCCAGCCCTCTTCAGCTTCAGAAATCTCTGTTCACTTTAGAACTTCTAGAAATATAAACCCACACAGTTGTTTTCCTCCCAAGTAACTACACAAAGGTCTTGTATATAAAAGAAAGCAGGGGTGGGGGGCACTTGGACCACAAAGCTGTCATCTGGTATGATTGTGGCTTAAATCTTGCATTGGTTTTAATTTCCATGTCTGAATGTACTCATTGATCTGGCATCTTTCACCCTTTGGGTTATGAGATCCAGTGACTATGTGGGGTCCTCTGGTTTCTTCCCACATTCCAAAGATGTACTGGTTAGGGTTAGTAAATTGTGGGCAGACTATGTTGTCGCCAGAAGCCTGGTGACACTTGCAGGCTGCCTCCAGCACACTCTTGGACCCTATTGGCGGTTGTCACTGAAATATGGCAGATAGAATTTAATGCAGACTAGTGCACTTTGGTAAGGACCTGAGGAGTGTGGTAGAACAAAGGGAACTGAGAGTACAAGTCTGGTATTCATTGAAAATGATGCCACAGGTAGATAGGGTATTAAAGAAAGCTTCTGGTACAATGACCTTCATAAATCAGTGTATTGAGTTCAGAAGATGGGATGTTATGTTGAAGTTGTAAGAGACGTTGGTGATCTAATTTGGAGTATTGTGTTCAATTTTGGTCACCTACCCACAAGAAAGATGTAAACAAGGTTGAAAAAGTACAGAGAAAATTTGCAAGGATGTTGCTGGGTCCGGAGGACCTGAGTTGTAAGGAAAGATTGAATAGGTTAAGACTTTATTCCTTGAAATATAAAAGATTGAGAGATTTGATAGAGGTATACAAAATTATAAGGGGTATAAATTGGGCAAATGCAGGCTTTTTTCACTGAGGTTGGGTGGGACTACAACTAGAGGTGATGAGTCAAGGGTGAAAGTGAAAAGTTTAAGGGGAACATGAGGGGGAACTTCATTCAGAGGGCCGTGTGTGTGAAATGAGCTGCCAGCGCAAGGGTTGTATGCGAGCTTGATTTCATTGTTTGAGATAGATAGATACATGGATGGTGGGGGTATTGAGGGCCTTAGTCTCGGTGCAGGTTGATGGGAATAGGCAATTTAAATGGTTCGGCCTGGGCTAGATGGGCCAAAGGGCCTGTTTCTCTGCTGTATCTTTCTATGATTATGACAATGCATTTATTGTACATTTACACATTTTTTGTTCCTGCTTATCTATTCTTCCCCTCTAAGTGAAAGATTTCACATGACCTGGCTCTCTCCCCAACTGCATGACCTCTCCCCATCTGCCCCTTCATTATTTAATCTAAATTTGCTTACCTTTTCCATGATTTACCTTCCTACCTGACTTAATACCAGCAAATATTACATTTAAGTCTTTGCTCCAAGTGAAACGTGAAAATGGCCGTTTATTCTTTGTCTTTGATTCATTCTCGTACAGCTGTGGAGGCCAATCACCGGGTATGTTTTAAGCGAGGGTTGATCAGTACTTGATTGGTAAGGTTGTCAAAGGTTATGGGGAGAAAGCAGAAGAATGAGGTTGAGAGAGATAATAAATTAGCCATGATTGAATGGAAGAGCAGACTGATGGACTGAATGGCATCAATCTGCTCCCATGTCTTACGGTTTTATGCTTAAAGATAGTGTTTTTCATCAGAATCAGGTTTATTATCACCGGCATGTGACATGAAATTTGTTAACTTAGCAGCAGCAGTTCAATGCAATACATAACCTAGCAGAGAGAGAGAAAAAAATAAACAAAATATAATAACAAAATCAATTGTCTATATTGAATAGATTTAAAAGAGTGTGCAAAAACAGAAATACTGTATATTTTTTTTTAAGTGAGATAGTGTCCAAAGCTTCAATGTCCATCGGATGGCGGAGGGGAAGAAGCTTTTCCTGAATCACTGAGTGTGTCTCTTCAGGCTTCTGTATCTCCTACCTGATGGTAACAGTGAGAAAAGGGCATGCCCTGGGTGCTGGAGGTCCTTAATAATAGACGCTGCCTTTCTGAGACAACACTCCCTGAAGATATCCTGAGTACTTTGTAGGCTGGTGTCCAAGGTGGAGCTGACTAGATTTACAACCCTCTGCAGCTTCTCTCGGTCCTGTGCAGTAGCCCCTCCATACCAGACAGTGATGCAGCCTGTCAGAATGCTCTCCACGGTACAACTATAGAAGTCTTTGAGTGTATTTATTGACATGCCAGATCTCTTCAAACTCCTAATAAAGTATAGTCGCTGTCTTGCCTTCTTTATAACTACATCGATATGTTGGGACCAGGTTAGATCCTCAGAGATCTTGACACCGAGGAACTTGAAGCTGCTCACTCTCTCCACTTCTGATCCCTCTGAGGATTGGTATGTGTTCCTTCGTCTTACCCTTCCTGAAGTCCACAATCAGCTCTTTTGTCTTACTGACCCTTGAGTGCCAGGTTGTTGCTGCAGCACCATTCCACTAGTTGGCATATCTCACTCCTGTGTGCCCTCTCGTCACCATCTGAGATTCTACCAACAATGGTTGTATCGTCAGCAAATTTATGGATGGTATTTGAGCTATGCTTAGCCACACAGTCATATGTATACGGAGAGTAGAGCAGTGGGCTAAGCACATACCTCTGAGGTGCGCCAGTGTTGACGTCAGCGAAGAGGATATGTTATCACCAATTGCACAGACTGTGGTCTTCTGATTAGGAAGTCGAGGATCCAATTGCAGAGGGAGGTACAGAGGCCTAGGTTCTGCAACTTCTCAGTCAGGATTGTGGGATGTCCTTTTTGCCATGTATAGATTCTACTCTGTTCTGTTTATAGATACCAGACCAAATGGCCAACGTGTCATGATGGGGGTCTCATGCTTTCTACTGGAACAAGAGGGGGATGATACTTCGCTGTTTGTGCATGGGAGGGGGGAGAGGGGCTTTGGGGTTCTAATGTTTTTCTGTCATTCAGTCTTTGGGGTTTTTTCTTCTATTTCGTGGATGTCTGCAAAGAGTAAGGATTTCAGGTTATATACGGTATATATTCTCTAATATTAAATTGAACCATTGGGATTGCTCTGGAATCGAAGAAATCCTGAAACTTCACAGCCAGTAAATTCATGAGTCTTCAGTCTCTTCAATTAGTATGTAGGCCATTCTGGTCCAAGGGATTTGTTGGCATTTTAATCCCATTAATTTCTCAAGTGCTCTTACTTTAGTAATGTTAATTACTTAACCCACTTGATATTACAATGAATTTCATGCAATCAATTAGTAATGCTCCTTTCCATTGCTGACTTTATTGTGCATGGGATGTTTCCTATGATGGGGGAGTCTAAGACCAGAGGGCACAGCCTCAGAATAGAGGAACATCCATTTAGAATGGAGTTGAGCAACACACACAAACGTTGGGGGAACTCAGCAGGCCAGGCAGCATCTGTGAAAAAGAGTAAATAGTTGAGGTTTCAGAACAAGACCCTTCATCAGGAACTTCTTTAGCCAGAGAGTGCTGAATCTGTGTAATTTATTGCCTCAGGTGGCTGTGGAGGCCAAGTCATTGGGTATATTTGAGGCAGAGGTTGATAGATTCTTGATTAATTGGAACAGGAAGGGTTGCTGGGAGGGAAATGGATCAGGCATAATAAGATGGCGGATCAGACATGATGGGCCAAATGGCCCAAATCTGCTCTTATATCCTATAATTTTATGGTATAAACTTTGTATCCCTGTCATCTGACCACGTGGGAACTTTTTGAGTTGGAAATGAAAAAGCTTGCCTATGAGTCGGAAGTGTATCAAAATAATATACAATTGTTCCAATCTGTTTATTGCAAGCTTAACTGCATCAACAATCCTATATTTTTAAACAGATTATAATGTTTCATCAAATGCTGTTCTCTGTTACTGCTGTGGACTACATAACTTCCGCGAGCTGGCTTATCAGTACAGGCAGAACATTCCGAAAGAGGAACTTCCAGGTAAGCTTCATATATTTATTGAGATACAGCACCAAACAGGCCCTTTGAACCACGCCACAGAGCAAACCCCTCTCTTCCCCTGCCCCACCTCCCCTCCTATTTAACCCTGGTAGCCTAATCAATAAGACAAGTTACAATGATTAGTTAACCTACCAACTCGTACTACTTTGGACTGTGGGAGGAAACCCATGTAGTCATGGGCAAAATGTACAAACTCCATAAAGGGTGTTGAACCTGGGTCACTGGGTCTGTAAAGCTTTGTGCTAACCACTACATTATTGTGTCACAAGTAACAATTCATCAACTATTAAGAAATTCCGATCTTACTCACTTAACAAAAAAAATGCTGTCATTTTGCATTGTTTTTCAATAACAATCCAGCATGTGGATACAATAGCACTTGCAGTTTCAGCTGCCTGGGTGGCAGGATGGTGGAACCAAGGACAACATCCAGTGCAGACTCAGCAAAGCTAGAAACATCTTCAAATCATTGAGCTACATATGGGGATCATCCAAGTACAGCATCCACAAGGTGAAGCTGTACCAGAGCTGTGTTCTGTCCACACTTTTGTACAGGTCAGAATGCTGGCGTATGACAGAGAACAACCTTGCCAAGCTGTTGTCATTCCATATCACAAGCCTCCAGAAGATCCTCTGATCTTCCCGGCCATGAAAGATCTCCAACTACGCCCTACTCCCTCAGTGTCATCAAGAGCATAGGTCCATAATCTTCATGAGGAAACGTTGGAGATGGATTAGGTGCGTGATGAGAAGAGAAGCCAACTCCATCATCAAGATAGCACTTCATTGAACCCCTGAAGGGTGGAGAAAATGTGGAAGACCAAAGACAACTTGGCTCAGTACCGTAGAGGCAAGAATGAGGGCCCTGAACCACACCTGGGGTATAATAGAAAAGATGGTCAAGGACAGACAGAGATGGAGGACCTTCATTGCTTCTCCTAATGCCAGTGGCATAACAGGCATAATGCTGCTGATGTGGATACAACATGGCATCTACAGGCCCTTCAACCCACAATGTTGTGCTGACCTATATAAATCTACTCCACACCCTTCCCTCCTACACAACCGATCTGCAGAATCAGGTGTAGTATCACTGGCATTTGTCATGAAATTTAACTTTTCAGCAGCAATACAATGCAACACATAATAATAGACAAAATCTTAACTGCAGTAAGTATATGCATGTATATCAAATAATTAACTAAGTAGTGTAAAAAAAAAGGTAGTAAAATCGTGTTCATGGGTTTGATGTCCATTCAGAAATCAGATGGCAGAGGGGTAGAAACTGTTCCTGCGACACTGAGTGTGTCTTCAGACTCTGTACCTCCTTCCTGATGGTAGCAATGAGAAGAGGGCATGACCTGGGTGGTGGGGGTCCTTAATGATGGACGCTGCCTTTTTGAGGCATTGCTCCTTGAAGATGTCCTAGATACTATGGAGGATAGTGCCCATGATGGAGCTGACTGAGTTTACAACTCCCTGCAGTTTTATTTCGATGCTGTGCAGTAGCCCCGCCCCCACTACATCAGACAGTGATGCAGCCAGTCAGAATAGCCTCTGACTGGTAGAATTTTAATAATAGTATTCAATTGAGGAATTTTTAGTTTATATTGCAATTTATTGATCTTGCAGGTTCTGTAACTGCACGTCCAGACTGTTACTGGGGTCGAAACTGTCGAACGCAAGTTAAAGCACATCACGCTATGTAAGTACCACAAGAGGTTAATTGATTCCTTGTTTGAATTGTGGATCCTTTGAACGTGTTGTCTGCCACTTTCCAGTTGGCCTTTCATCTGGCATGAATTCAATACAATTTGCTTCTGTTACTTAGTAATTTGAATCATAAAGGCCACAAACTGAGAGGCTTTGCCATAGCACTGCAGAGAGTGAGTTAGATCTCTCTTTACAAAGCATCATTGTGTCCTCCCATCGGTATATTAAAGCCTTGCGTGTCCTCATAAGAACTGATTTATGAAGGGTTGACTGTAGCCATGGAGGAATGGATTTTATAACTTCTCCTTTTAGGGCTACAGATTTTTTTTTTATTGAACCTAAGCAGAAATTTGATCATCTGTTGTCGAATGCAAGAAATGGTCTAAAATAAGTTCGTTATTTTGGCTGAGGAACTTTACAACAATTTGTGTAGCACCAGTACTGCTTCCTTAATGTTTGAATGGATTATAGTCCATTCGTCTCTCCCACCCGGTACTTGTAAGCTGAACAAGCCCCTATACCACCTCCCTCACTACCATTCAGGGGCCCAAACAGTCCTTCCAGGTGAGGCGACACTTCACCTGTGAGTCTGTTGAGGTCTGGTGCTCCCGATATAGCTTCCTGTATATCAGTGAGACCCAATGTAGGTTGGGAGACTGCTTCACCGAGCACCTGTGCTCCATCCACCATAAGAAGCAGGATCTCCCAGTGGCCACCCATTTCATTTTTACTTCCCATTCCTATTCTGACACGTCAATCCATGGCCACCTCTACTGTCGTGATGAGGCCATACTCAGGATGCAGGAGCAATAACTTGTATTCCATCTGGGTAGCCTCCAGTCTGATGGCATGAACATCGATTTCTTGAACTTCTGTTAATGCCCCTCCCCAGACTTCACATTCCTGTTTCCCCCTCACTTTATCTCCTTACTTGCCCATCTAGAATGGTCTTCCCCCTTCCCTTTCTTCCGTGGTCTTCTACCCTCTCCTTTCAGATACCCCTTATCCCGCCTGTTACCTCTTTCACCAATTGACTTCTCAGCTCTTTACTTCACCCCTCCCCTAACCCTGACCTCATCTTTCTTCCCAGTCCTGATGAAGGGTCTCAGCCCAAAACGTTGACTGTTTGCTCTTTTCCATAGATGCTGCCCAGCCTGCATTTTGTGTGTTGTTTAATGGTATGAATATTGACTACTTCTGGTAAACAAGTTCTCTCCCCCTCCCACTTCCTCTATTCCTCACTCTGACTTTTTACGAGTACTTCTCACCTGCCTATTACTTCCCCCGGGTCCCCTCCTCCTTCCCTGTCTCCTGGCGGTCCACTCTTCACCCCTAGCAGACTCCTCCTTCTCCAGCCCGTGACCTTTCCCGCCCACCTGGCTTCACCCATCACTTCTAGCTGGCTGCCTCCTCCTCCCCCTCCCACCTTCCCCCTTCCTTTCCAGTCCTGAAGAAAGATCTCAGCCCAAAACGGTGACTTTTATTTCATTTACATCGATACTGCCTTCCTCCAGCATTTTGTATGTTGCTTTGGATTTCCAGTATCTACAGACTTCCTCATGTTTAAATTCCTTATCTGTTTTGTATGAATTGAAGAGTATCATCTGAATTGGTATTAACTGGGAAACATTTTGGTGAAATCCAGCCATTTTATTTTCATTTTTTTCTTCTTCCAGGAAATTTAACCACATCTGTGAACAAACTCGCTTCAAGCACTGAAGATATTCGATGTCAAAGCCATTGCAGCTCCTAGAGAATGAAGATTGAATGGATCTGAACTTTAAAAATAGTCTTTAGAAAACTTTCTACAAATTTATGAGGCTCTGGAGCATTGTAAAAATTTATACCTAAAAGATGAAAGGGCAAGATATGGACCAGCCGGCACAAAATTCACCCATTTTTCTGCTGTGGTAGGAACATAGTGCTTAGAGCTATGAAAATGGTTACGTTAAAGATGCACTGCGCACAATTTCAGATTATGGCTTGCAAATATTTACTCTAGTACTGTAATGTCACATTTTCCACATAAAATTAATTCTTGTTTTGAAACTGCTGTGCAGTTAATATAAGAGTATAATTTTTTTTAATTTAAAACAGAAGAACTGGAGATGCATCTTTTAAAATTGTTGCTTTTATTGAGCAAGATTCCAGGGATATTCATTACAAAATAGTTAAGGCACTGAGAACATATAATTTCATGTCCATTCTGGTGACTGCCCAGAAGTATTTCTTCAACGTCTTTTGTAGAAACTGAGCTTGTAAAGATTTAATTTTCAACAAAGTATTTTAAGTGGAAGATTCCCGTGGACTGCTATGGGAGCTGATTTCATTCCTGACTGCACACGCCTTTTTACTGCAGACATCCTAAACGTTTAGAATTTGGCAGGGATTGCTCACTGACGGGGTGATATTGGCCACCAATGATAGCTAAAAGGGGTCAGATCTGTGGTTGTTAAAGTAAACCTGTGCAGGAGAATTTGTCTGCCAGCTGTACTTACCTTCTGTTTTTATTGCATTTTAATGGATTGGCCGAATGGTCCATGACCTACAGCGTGGAATGTGGGGGAGGTGATACTCTTGTACCCATTCACTGGTAGGAGGTGAAGGCACACTTCTCCCACAGCTTCCATAAGAAAGTCATTGTGAATTGTTTGCTGTTTTTATAAATTGCTTCAGGGTTTTTCCAAGTTTAGAATCCTGTCTGAGATTTCCTTGTGTGAGTTAGTCCTTTGTGTGTTAAGCACCAACTCCTTGTTCAAGTGACCATGCTTTAAGGAGCCACTGGCTAGTGAGTGTCAGTGGGCTTTTTATGGGAGTCTTGTAGTCACATCTGAATGAATCTTCAATTGACATTGATGTTCAAATGGTTTAACTTGATATCAAAGAGTGTGTACAGTATACAACTGGAAATTCTTACTCTTCAGACATGTCTGAATCAGAGTCAGGTTTAGTATCAGTGGCATATGTCATGAAATGTTGTTTTGCAGCAGCAATATATTGCAATACCTAATTTTTTTTAAAACCTATAAATTACAATAAGAAATGTATATCTTTAAAAAAAAAATTAGGGGTCCAAAAGAGAGCAAAGGAAAAATGAGCTCGAGGATGTTGGTTCGTTGTCCATTCAGAAATCTGATGGCTGTGGGGAAGAAGCTGTTCCTAAAACATTGAGTGTGTCTTCAGGCTGCTGTACCTCCACCTGGATGGTAGCAATGAGGAGGCGTGTCCTGGGTGATGGGGGTCATTAATGATGGACATCTTAACACTGGAAATGCTTGGGACTCGGTCCAGAATTCTGTACTGAGAAACCTGAGGCTATTTCAGATCAAGTATGTGCCTACTCTAGATTATAACTGATGGGAGTACTACAGCACAGCAGCAGACCCTTCTGCCCACAATGTCAATGCTAACAATTGATTCTATTTACCTTGCCGTACTCGGCAAAAAATAAAAGTCATAGAGCACAGAAAACACCCTTCAGCCTGTCCAGTCCAGGCTGAACTGTTACTCTGCCTAGTCCCATTGACCTGCACCTGGACCATAGCCCTTCCTATCCCTCCCATGTACTTATCAAACTTCTCTTAATCACTGCAGTTGAACCCACATCCAGCACTTCTGCTGGCGGTTCATTCAGCAATTGCACCACATTTCTATTCTAGAAAACAGATACTTCCTGTTCACTATACCTATGCCTCTCATGATCTTGTGAACCTCAATCAGGTCTCCCCTCAGCCTCCGACACTCCAGAGAAAACAACCCAAGTTTGTCCAGCCTCTCGTGATAGCGCATGCCCTCTAAACCAGACAGAATCCTGGTAAACTACTTCTGCATCCTCTCCAAAGCCTCAACATCTTCCCAATAGTGGAGCGACCAGAACTGTACACAATACTCCAGATGTGGCCTAACTGAAGCAAACCTCATTAAAACCTTGTGCTTAAGTAAGGTACTAGAGCTTGATCCCCAGAAAAGCATTTCACTGTCAGGAGGAAACCAAATACTGTACAGTGTACCTCTGATCTATTTCAGAATACATTTGAATCCAAAGATTCTGGAGGTGTGAATTAAAAGTTCCGAAAGTGCCTAGCAGGTCAGACAGCATCATTTTAATATTTCAGGCTGATGAAGTTTTGTCAGACCTGGGCGAAGTTAGAAATGAGACAAGTGTCAAGTAGCAGAACAATGGTGGGGTGGGGGGGTGGTCGTTTTGGAAGAACTTAATTAAGCCTGTCACCTCTAGTGGAGCACAGGCCACTAACAGTAGCTTCCCAGAGTCTTCTGTCCTGGACCAGTCTTTCACATTGTCCCCAGATTTGGCCCATCTTCTTGGTGTAATCCTTCTTTTCCCAGCATTGGGGTCTTCTGAGCTTCTGTTGGTGTTTCTGTAGCGCTGGTTTTGCTAGCCCAATGCCCAACACCCCCCCTCTTTCGGCAGCCAGGTTTGAGACTGTAAATGGCGGGATTTGTTGTGGAAGAACAAATCCGTCTGATTTCCCCTCCATCTGGGCTCTGAGAAAGTTGTATATTGGTTTTATTTAACAAAGCCCTGAAAAGGGGTAACCCTGTGGTTTATGTATCATAAAGCAAAGGGGTGTATTTGTCCCAGTGTGGCTGTACCAGTTATTTGAAAGAGCTTCCTATTCCCAACTTTTCCCTATAGTTTTAGCCTTGTTTTATCCATTGTTCACATCGGACTTGGAGGCCACTGGTCGGGGTTTGAATCTGGGTGGTTTCTTACACACTTTCCATCTGTGCTGGGTCCCACCAAGCAACTTGGCCTTGGGGTTAAAAATAAGCAGACAAAAATGCTAAAGAAACAGCAAGGTTGCCGCCCAACGTGCCATAAGGCATGGAAAAGGAACAACAATTGCCAACAAAATTGTAAATTTTTATTTAAAAAAGCAATTCTTCAGCTGCAAGGCAACTTACATCCTGTGACATCTCTCCATTAAGTGTTATGAACATTTCCTTTACCATTTTGTTCTTTCAGAATAAATCCTCTTCCACTTCCTTGCATTAAATTCCATCTGCCTGCTCTGCCACTATCCATCCCTGTCGCCTTTGCGATTATCATCACTTAGCTTCCTACCAAACTTCCTGTTAGTTTTGTACACTTGCCTTGTGTCCCAAAGGTTATAATTTAAGCTAGTTTGTTACCTTCATGAATTTTACACTTACTGGCATTCAGAGCAGCAGTGAAGGTTCTCCATCTCTGTCTGTCCTTGGCCATCTTCTCTGGTGTGCCCCATGTGCTGTTCAGGGTCCTTATTTCTGCCAAGTTGTGTTTGGTCTCCCGCGTTTTCTCCACCCTTCAGAGGTCCAGTGGGACTGTCTCGATGATGATTGTGGCGTGTCCTCTTGATGACAGTGAAGGAGTAGGGCATGGTCTTCTTGGCCAGAAAATGTGGAGCATCTTGGTCTTGGCGTGTTCAAGGGCACTTCGTCATGGCTGATTCGTTTTCCTTCTCGGCCTCAATGTTCTGCCTTTTCCCCATATCCCTGCACACCTTGACTAGTCGAGAATACTGGTTGACATACTGGTTAATTGTTCTGTGATTAGGCTAAGGATTAAATAGGTGAGTTGCTGGGCTGGAAGGGCCTGTTCTGTTCTGCACTGTGTCTCTAAATAAACACATAAACGACCAGCCTCCAGGAGCATTCTTACTGCCTGTTACACTGCTGGTGTGTAGGGCAGCAATGAAGATCCTCCATCTCCGGCGGTGCTCAGTGCTTTCTTCATCACATCAGTAACTTCCCCTCGGTTTTCACTACTGTCGGTTGCACGTGGAGACTCAGGAATACCATTGCACACAGTTGTAGAAGGATTCTTCATTTATGTTTCCGTAACATTTTTTTTGACCAGTCAGGGTTGTTAGCCCCGAGCTTGGAGGACCAGAGGACCACTCTTAGTCTTTTTGACATGGGTGACCCTACCAAGAGTCAAAGGACAAGGTTTGTCTCTAGCCAGCATAGCTCTCTGGGTCATTGAGGAATGCAAGCCTCCGAAACAAGATTGTGATCCTCGGAGGGAATTTCAACACATCATTATCTTAGTTGTATGAATCTCCATTGATAGGTTGGCACTGGTTATAGCGGAGGCCACCAATGTAGCTTGTTCGATCTTGCCTTGATTCCACCCCCCCCCCCTTATGTTCACTGGCATCCTAGTCATTTGCCCACGTGTTACTGGACTTAACTTTGAACCTGCATTCTGGAATACAAGGGTGTTGATTCTTCAGATTGGCAAAGTTTCAAGCTCTGTGGTGCCTTTTCAATGCTGCATAAACACAACTAGACTGGCTGCTTTTGCTTAAGTACACATTTTATACTGATTAAAAGCAGTTAAGTGAGATCAGTTTCCAAATCTCTGCAAAAACTATCCAGTACGATTGAGCAAGGTGTTCAGCGGAAGTGAGCATTACATCCAGTTGCTCTGCTTAGGAATTCACAATTTTCAATCCCCACAGGTTGTTGATTCTTACTTAGTTTATACCTTGGCAGCGGGGGAGTTCCATAGCCTCGGTTGTAGCAGGGATTAGGTCTCAAGCTGTAGGCTTGCCTGCTGCTGCAGTCCAGGTGAGTAGACGCCAGAGGCGGTGTAGCGTGGCATCCATACTCAATTGGGAGCTGGCTTCTCCCGTTGGTGCTGCCCTCCAGTGGTTGATTAGTGGAATGACAGGCAGGATCTGTGCCATCAATTTATGGGGCATGTTGCTCAGGGTCTTGGACTATTTATGTTTTCTTGAGTGCCTTTTTTTTAATTTGCTATTTTGAAAGTGCTGTGTATGTTTTGCAACTTGGCCCTAGAGGAACACTGTCTTGTTGGGCTGTATCCATGTATGGTTGAATGATAATTAAACTTAATTTGATTTGATATTTACTGAACAGATTTCAAAGTTTCTGCGCAAGCCAAGTGAACAGAACATGGAGAGCTGGAAGTCTTGAGATAGAAAAGAAATGCTGATTGCAGAGAATTCAGATAGGATGCACCTACAACAGGAAGACCAGAATACATCAGATGCTGTAAATCTAAAATATAGTGTCAAATGCTGGAAATGTTAATGAAGGGTCATCTACCAGAAATGCTACCCACTTGTACCTCCACAGATGCTGGAAATCCAGAGCAAATCTCACAAAATGCTGGAGGAACTCAGCATTTCATCTACGGAGAGGAATAAACAGTCGACTTTTTGGGCCATGACTGAGAAAGATCTCCCCCCCAAAAAGTCGACCGGCAGAATCAGGTTTAATATCATTTGCATATGCTGTGAAATTTGTTATGTGGCAGCAGTACATGTCAATACATAATAAAAACTGTAAATTACAGTATATTTAAAAAGTTAAGCAAAAAGAGGGGAATAAAAATAGTGAAGTTGTCATGAGTTTAATGTCCGTCCATTCAGGAACCTGATAGCATAGGGGGAGAAGTTGTTCTTGAATCTTTGAGTGTGTGCCTTCAGGCTCCTGTACCACCTCCCTGATGGTAGCAATGAGAAAAGGGCATGTCCTGGGTGATAGCATCCTTAATGATGGATGCCATCTTTCACTTGTTTTATTTTGAAGCATTGCTTCATGAAGACATCCTGGATGCTGGGGAGACTAGTGCCCATGATGGAGCTGACTGAATTTACAACCTTCTACAGTTTATTTCAATACAGTGTGGTGCACACCCCCGCCCCCCCCCCCAAATTACCAGGCAATGATGCAGCCAGTTAAAATACTCACCACAGTACCTCAGTAGAAATGTGAGTTTATTCATTTCTGTAAATACTGCCTGACCTGCTGAGTTCCTCCAGCGTCTTGTGAGTTGCTGCCTAACTTGACTGCCTCAGCACTTTCTATTAATTTTAATATTGATTGCTGCATATTCCAATTCTTAAGTGAATAAGGATTCTGTGCATTTTAAGCCATATTCCAGAGGCAAACCTAAGCAATAAGCACTTGAATCAATGTATAAATTGTGAGTCAGGTGCTGGTTAATGAGGTAGTGGGTTCCAGGGTCTGTTTCAATACTGATGAATTCCTAGATATGAGGAGCTTATGATAGAATTAAATTGCTGTAACCATCGGCGATAGAAGCAGAATTAAGCTATTCAAGTCTGCTCTGTCATTTGATCATGGTTGATTTACTTTTTTCTCTCAACCCCATTCTCTTGTCTTCTCGCCGTAACCTTTGAATCCTGACTAATCAAGAACTTACCAATCCTCGCTTTAAGTACACTCAATGTCTCCACAGCCTTCTGTGGCAATAAATTGTACAGATTCACCACCCTCTGAAGAAATTTCTCCTCATCTCTGTTCTAAAGGGATGCTCTTCTACTCTGAAGGCTGTGCCCTCTGGTCCTAGACTCCCCTACTGCAGGAAACGTCCTCTAAGTCAGTTACTTTTGCACTGATCATCACCAGTACAGTTCCAGTGTAGAATCTGGTATTGCAGAAAACCATCCAACCCATTGTCCAAGTGGTAACACTTGAGTCCTAGTATTGTGTCAAGTGTTTGAGTGCGGCAGTAATCCTAAATGTCGCACTTCCAGAACTCTGGGAAATTGTAGCTGTTATGAGTGCATCTTCACCTTAGCTCCAATTACGTTTACATTTTTGGCTTGAAGTTACCACTTTAACAATAAATTGTCTGGTGCCATTCCCTTGAGATTTGATTTAACCAGGCTTTCTGAAAATAGTATCACTGTATCCTGAGAAAACCCACAAATGCTTTGTCTTGAGTGATGTGGATGCCAGAACGTAGTTGGCCGGATTCATCTCGTCCTGCTTTCTAGGCCAGAGTTAACTGCCCATCAGATTTAGAATTCTTTCTCATGTTTCTCCTTGTAGTCTCCTCCCTTCCTAAATCTGCAACCTTCCCACTCGTCGTTTCCAACCGTGAGCACTTTCCTTCTGCCACATTGTCATCTTATGAATCTTCTCTTCCTTCAGCCCAATATTTCTAGCTCTGCATTTGGTAACTCTGGGATTTTCTGCATCTTCCTCCTCTCAAAATTCCAAAACAAAGCATCAGTAGCACTGGACAACAAATTTTTTTGAAGGTGTTACTTCCTCAGATTTTTTTTGTTTATGATAGACCGCTTGAAGCGGAACACAAATATAATTTCAGACTAAGTGTATTGCGTAGGAACTTGAAGAAACAAGAAGTTAACTCTTATTGAATGCATACTTAACTACATAATGGTGCTGACACTTGCAAACGTTAAATTAAGCAAAAAATGTTTTGTTGATTTTCATTTGTACCCGGTATCTGAGGCTTCTCACTTAAGTCTTCAACAATAATCAGCCAGCATTGATGGATTCCAATTGCACTAATACCATTTTCTCCATGACTGCAAAGTACTGGTGAAACCTTTTACCATGTTCGTCACTCAGTGCCAAGATTTGCAGGGAAGAAATGGGAATGCAGAAAATGAATCTTTAGTGACATGTTGCACATCATAGTTTTGTGTGCTTGAAATATGCTGTCAACCAGCTACATGTAGCTTGGTGCTCTGTAGTTGCCAAGAAAATGTTCAACAACATCTTTGAATGCCTTCCATGCGATTTTCTCTGGTCCCACTAGAAGTTCTTTGAATTGCTTGTCATTGATGACTTGTTTGATTTGTGGACCAACAAAAATGCCTTCCCTAATCTTGGCATCTGTTATTCTAACTTGAATTATGAATTGAAATAACAAAATATAGGCTTTTTTTAAAATTATAGGTGATGGGAAAATTTCAGTGATTTTCATGATCAGCAGCCACAAATCCATAAGAAGCACTCAAAAGTATTCAGGAAGCAAAATCTGTGTGTTCAGTGAAATCAGACAAAGATCAGACAATTTACTGCTAAAGTGATACCTTCAAGCCAAAAGGGAGAAGATGCATCATAACAGCTACAGTTCCCCAAAGAAAACTGAAGGGTTTCTGGTCAAGATGGTGCCTGCGTACAAAGCTCCTTCGGTGGACATCTGGACAGATCATGAAACCATATATTCCACTTTTATGGGTCTTTTACTTCTGCTTTTCATCTTGAATGTGATTCTGGAACTATTGAAGCCAGTATTTGCAGTTTGGAGATCATTTGGGTGTTCTAGCACTCTGCACTCTCCAAGAAGATTCTAGGTGGCAAGAAGGCTACAAGAAGGGGCATGAGCGATGTTCAACTCCATTTTGCTGCTTAAAGGTTCCATTGCCTGCCGATTAAAGCAACGAAGGAGATTGAAACATCCAGGTGAATGCGGAGGGCGAGCACCGGTTGCCTGTCTTTTGATCACTAGGTGATCGCTCTGCTTTCAGGGGGAGAGGGGAGATTGCCTTTTGGTTGCTGGGTAATCGCTCTGTTGCTGGAGAGGGGAGAGGCTGCCACTGTACCTGGCGAATGTTACCAGGTTTTCTGCGTTTTAGATATGGACTTAGACTATACTGTGATTTTAGCCTGATCTTTCTCATGTTTTTGTGTGCGGGAGAAGGAGAGAGGAATTTTGGGGACAACGTACCTGTCCTATTTTTGTTTTTTTGTGCAGGGAGGAAGGGTTTAGGGTTGATGATGGTGCTGCTGTACTTTCCTGGTTTTGTGGCTATCTGGAGAAGAAGAATTTCAGACGTGTATACTTTGATAATAAATGAACCTCTGAGTTCTGGAAGTATGATGTTTAGGATCATGTTTTTGTTCTGGTTTGGTCCTTTGGCCATTAAAACCTTTCTTGACTCTGCAAAGAAAATTTGACTGCCTTTCGTTGGTGCTGCACTCTTTTGGGGAATCTTTTTCTGTTTTTTTTTGGTTTGGTAATTTTCCTCTATCAGAATCCAAATCAACTACTATGAAATATGATGTTATGAAGCAAAATGTAAGTTGGTTAAATATGCTAAAAATGGATTTTGTATCGAATTCTGTGTGGTGTGCACACCTCATCCTGGAAAGCGCTACAGAGTGCGACACCTCTCTTCTTTCTAAGTTCTTTTACAACTGATGAATATCTCAGAATGTGTGGTCAGACGTGGCAGATGGCTATGAAATGCTTGACCGGTTAGTTTTTGAATGATGCTGTTTGAAGAATTGCAAACCGGTGTAACAGGAGATACTTTGGAACGAAAGCCTCTCAAGGATCCTCTGAGCACTGCAGGAGAGAACCTGTGGAGAGATGGGGGTTAAATGTTAAACTCCAGTGTGGAGCAGCTACATCCCCTGATGCTACAAGCAGTGTTATACAAAGCAGCCCTTGCTGTTGACTAAGGCCACACAGTGTTGTGTATTTTTTTAAAATTCAGAGCGAGTACTCCCTGCTGATTCGTTGCGGTCCACAATAGTACTGAAAATAAAATTGTTCACAGAAGGCGACAGTACTTGGTTCCTGGCATCAACTGACGTTCCCCTTCGGAGTCATTGTTTCGGTGGTATTTCAGTACCAGGCACCCTCCCAACCTCCAGTGTCAGCAGTCAACAGCAGCAGACTGATTAATGCCTTCGGCTCTGCAAAACAACTCAAACAATTACGGACATGTCACTGAGTGTCTTGAGATTTAAATCCTGATTCTTTCATTATCGCATTGATAATGCATTATTATTCACGGCTGTGAGGGACTTCGGAACAAGTTGGGCTGGTTTAAACTGTACTTGGAAGCTCCAGAATTCATTGGCTATTTGCCTCTTAGCTGCCATGTGCTACCGTGTATATTAACTTGCTGTTTCACTCTTCATTTCAAAGTACTTGAAGACGAAACAACATTGTAACTTCCTATGCAATTGTGACTACCTGAAACTTAGTGATAGATAACTATTTAGCATTTTGTCCTCTAGATATGCTTGAGGGTCTTGAAACAGTGCGCAATTATAATTTTAGGTTGCTGTCTAGTTAGATGAGGTTTTTATACTCCACCCCCTTGAAATATCCTTAAGCTGTCACAAAAGAACTAATTGTTCAAATCATCATAACCAGATTTTCAATTTTTTGTTAGTTTTTTTAACTGAAATAATTCAGAATAAATGCAAAAACTCAGATGTTGTTTGTACCCAGAGCCGTTAAATGAAAGGATCACAATTTATACATAGGAGTAGAATTAGACCAGATGGCTCATCGAGTCTGCTCTGCCATTTCATCATGACTGATTCACTTTCCTTCTTGGCCCCCATCTCCTGCCTCCCCCCACCCCCGATTCCCTTCATGTCTGACTCATCAAGAATCTATCAACCTCTGCCTTGAATATACCCAATGACTTGGCCTCCACGGCCGCCTATGGCAAAAAGTTCCACAGATTTACCACCCTCTGGCTAAAGAAATTCCTCCTCATCTCCGTTCTAAGAGGACTTCCCTCTATTCTGAGGCTGTCCTCTGGTCTTTCTTTCTGTTGATATTAAATGGTCCGGGGTTTCTATTGGGAGTTAAGCAGAGCACTTTTGTAGTCACTCTTATCCCTTTATATGAATACGTGTATTAGAGTGTAGAGATTTGAAGATTTAAACTTGCAGGTTTAAAGGATCTGCAGGAAGTCTAGGGGAAGCTTATGGCAAGCTATTAACTAATCATCACATTATTGATGTTTGAAAGGAGTTCCGGTCAGGGTGTGCCAGTGTGCAATGCTCCTTTGGTCGACATCTTCCAGATAGCAAACAAAAATAGATTTTTTTACTTATAGGTCTGTTTTTCACCTTAAATGTTTCTGCACTGTTAGAGACTGATTTACAGCTTGGAGATCGTTTGAGTGATCCTGCGCTTTGTTGACTCCGAGATTTCGGGAAAGGAGCGCATACTGGGGTGGCCTCCATGCAGAGAAACTTCGAGACAGGGTATGGCCGATGGTCAACTCCTTTTCACTGTTTAAAGCATCGAGGAAGACTGAGACATCAAGTCGAATGCAGAAGGCAAGTGAGAGGTTTGACACCAGCAGCCTGCCTTTTGATCTCTGCCAGAGCAGGAGCCTGTGACAAGCCTTTGGCTGTGTGGCTCACTGTCAGGCGGATAGGCCTCTCTGCCTCATGTGGTGCCCCTCTCTTCTGATAGGATGGTGTCATGGTTCTGTGTTTATGAATTGGACTATTGCATTTATGGACTGTGGACCTTTTCAGACGGGGGTTTTTATATATATTTTTTAATCACCCTTTCCTTTTCTGTTTTGTTGTGTGGGGGAGAGGTTGTCTTTTGGGGGTTGATGTTCCTGTTCCATTTTGGGTGGGGTGGGGGGGCAGTTGATCGGGATACCATTCTTTTTTGTACAGGGGTGGGGATTTGATGTTTCTCTCTGAATGACTTTCATGTTCTTTCCTTGTTTCATAGCTATCCGGAGAAGTACAAACTTCAGAGTTGTATATGAATACATACTTTGATAATAAATAAATGAAAAATGAAACTGGAGCACTTAGGGGAGACCCATGGAATCACTGGGGGAATTCCACACAGCCTGGAGATCAGGGTTAAATTCCAATTGGAGCTGTGGTGCATCTTTCTGAAGGAAATGTCCATTTTAAGCGACATTTAATCATAGTGTATAACAATTAGCTTCCAAATAAATACTGGGAATACGTTTTAAGTATGAGCTAAAATCTTCATCCACATTCTAATCCTTTAAAACTTTGCATTCTATTTCAATGTAATGATTATTGAACAAAGTTGGCATTTAAAAAAAATTCTATTACAGGGGTTAAAGTAGCATTTTGGCCTTGGCTTTTCTAACTGGTGTCTGTGGGGGGATGTGTAATTCGATTTATTTGTATATGTGCATGGCAAGCAGGCATTAATGATTGCAATCTTCATAGTCTTCATTGGACTGGGAATGAAATCGTTTGGTTAAACAAACCAGGATGTGACTTGCACTTTATCCACTGTATCCATAAAAGCACTGGCTGGTACCCTGGGAGGGAAGTGTAAGGGTCTTGTTCCAACCTGATTCAGGTTGTAAGCAGTCGCACTAATATTGCTTTCTGAGCCCAAATTTAAATTCAGACTTCTCTTTAGGGTTGTGAGCATTGTATCTGAATGATGGGGTTCTTCCTAACACTTTTTTTTGGTGATGGTCTTTAAATCCTTGCACTGTAACTTTGCCTATAACAAAGCAATCTTAACATACCAGCTGATCCAGAGAGAATAAATTGGAACACTATATTATGTTGAACATTTATTACGAGGTAACATTTACAGGATAGTTCTATGTTAATTACTTTGGAAACCTGGATTGGTTTGTTTAAAAACTCTTGGACCAAAGGAAGTAGTGTTGGAAATGTTATCGGAAGCTGTCTGTGTGCTTCTGGAATCTCTGGAAGCACTCTTTGAAGGCTTCACTACTTAGAGCATCTCAGGGCACATTCTTTCCCTTTGCAGTCAGTCTAGTACACTGTTCCAAAGGCACATTAATATAGTCTATTTGGCATGGTAATCAGTCCTTTAAAAAAAACAATTGGGTCGCTGGGTGTTTGCAAATAGCATTAAATAACTTAATCCTCTTTTTTTTTAATAAAGGCAAAATAGTTGCACACATTCAGGCAGTGATGTCCTGATCTTCTCAGCCATGTAGAAACAGAAATTGAACTAGAAATGTAGCTGTTAACTTTCTGCAATAAAATATGCATTGTTGTTTAGTTAAAGCACAGTAGAAATAAGGGCACTGATTTCGGAGTGGGATTAGATCGGGGGATTCCCACTCTTTGTTTTTATATACCGTGGACCAATATCATTAAGCAAGGGCTCTGTGCTTGGGAACCCCCTGGATTAGATGGATGTTGAATTTTGACAACAAATTAGATCATTCCAGAATAATAAATCCTGGAAAAAAATTAATTATTTTTAGAAAGCAAAATGGTGTGGTTTTTAAATGGATCCAGAGTTCACTGGTTACTCCAAACTAGCTGAAAATTGTGTTGTATAACAGTTATACTTTTTTTGTTGGTAACGTGAAATGTGTTCAGTGATTTATTTGCAAATGAGATTGTCCTTGTTGTTTCAACTGAAAATGTCAGTGATTTCTATTTCTGTAAGTACCTGCAAAACAATGCTCCTCAAAACCAGAAATCATTTATAAAATAAAGACCGTAAACTTCACGAGAGATTCTGAACCTGCCTTTACTTCAGCTGCTATGGGGTTTACCCATTCCAGGTATTGACTTGCTACTGAGTAAGTGTCTGTGCTGGTGGTGTAGTGGCATCCACACTGGACTTCTGGCAAAGAGGTCCTGGATTCAGATCCAGCCAGCTCCTTGTACAAGTTCCACCTGTGCTGGGTTGATCATTCAATTTAACTTGTTACTCGGCCTCATAAAACAGAGAAATCACCAAAGTTGCTGCTTGCAAGACAGATATATTCCAAATAAGAAATTTTCAAAGGGAAGAAGGACACCGCAGTGGCTGACAAGTGAAGTCCGAGCCAAGGTAAAAGCAAAAGAGAGGGCATACAAGAAAGCCAGAGGTAATGGGAAGATAGAGGATTGGGGAGCTTTTAACAATCTCCCAGATATTATAGTGGCCGAAGGACTTAGGGTAATGGATGAACTGAAGGAAATTTATATTAGGCAGGAAATAGTGTTGGATAGACTGTTAGGTCTGAAGGCTGATAAGTCCCCGGGACCTGATGGTCTGCATCCCAGGATACTTAAGGAGGTGGCTTTAGAAATTGTGCGTGCCTTGGTAATCATTTTCCAATGTTCTGTAGATTCAGGATCAGTTCCTGTGGATTGGACGGTGGCTAATGTTGTCCCTGTCTTCAAGAAGGGAGGGAGAGAGAAAACAGGGAATTATAGACCGGTTAGCCTGACATCAGTGGTGGGAAAGATGCTGGAGTCAATTATAAAAGATGAAATTACGACATTTTGGATGGCAATAACAGGATAAGTGCAAGTCAGCATGGATTTATGAAGGGGAGATCATGCTTGACTAATCTTCTGGAATTTTTTGAGGATGTAACAATGAAAATGGACAAGGGAGAGCCAGTGGGTGTAGTGTACCTGGACTTTCAGAAAGCCTTTGATAAAGTCCCACATAGGAGATTAGTGGGCAAAATTAGGGCACATGGTATTGGGGGCAGAGTACTGACATGGATTGAAAATTGGCTGGCTGACAGGAAACAAAGAGTAGCAATTAACGGGACCCTTTCAGAATGGCAGGCGGTGACCAGTGGGGTATCGCAGGGTTCAGTGCTGGGACTGCAGCTGTTTACAATATACATTAATGATTTAGATGAAGGGATTAAGAGTAACATTAGCAAACTTGCAGATGACACAAAGCTGGGTGGCAGTGTGGAATGTGAGGAGGATGTTATGAGAATGCAGGGTGACTTGAACAGGCTGGATGAGTGGGCAGATGCATGGCAGATGCAGTTTAATGTGGATAATTGTGAGGTTATCCACTTTGGTGGTAAGAACAGGAAGGCAGATTGTTATCTAAATGGAGTCAAGTTAGGACCAAGGGAAGTACAATGAAATCTAGGTATTGTACATCAGTCACTGAAAGCAAGCATGCAGGTACAGCAGGCAGTGAAGAAAGCGAATTGAGTATAGGAGCAAAGAGGTCCTTCTGCAGCTGTACAGGGCCCTGGTGAGACCACACCTGGAGTATTGTGTGCAGTTTTGGTCTCCAAATTTGAGAAAGGACATTCTTGCTATTGAGGGAGTGCAGCATAGGTTCAAGAGGTTAATTCCCAGGATGGCGGGGCTGTCATATGTTGAAAGATTGGAGCGACTGGGCTTGTATACACTGGAATTTAGAAGGATGAGAGGGGATCTGATTGAAACATATATAAGATTATTAAGGGATTGGACACGCTGGAGGCAGGAAGCATGTTCTCACCGATGGCTGAGTCCAGAACCAGAGGCCACAGTTTAAGAATAAGGGGTAGGCCATTTAAAACTGAGTTGAGGAAAAACTCTTTCACCCAGAGAGTGGTGGATATATGGAATGCTCTGCCGTAGAAGGCTGTGGAGGCCAAGTCTCTGGATGTTTTCAAGAAAGAGATGGATAGAGCTCTTAAAGATAGTGGAATCAAAGGTTATGGAGATAAGGCAGGAACTGGATACTGATTGTGGATGATCAGCCATGATCACAGTGAATGGCGGTGCTGGCTTGAAGGGTCGAATGGCCTACTCCTGCACCTATTGTCTAAAACTTTCAGAAGGAAACTAAGAAGGTCATTCGGAAGGCAAAGATGAATTATGAAAGGAAACTGGCAACTAATATCAAAGAAGATACTAAAAGCTTTTTTAAGTATATAAAGGGTAAAAGAGAGTTGAGGATAGATATAGGAGCAATACTAAATGACGCTAGAGATATTGTAATGAAAAATGCAGAGATGGCAAAGAAACAGAACGCGTACTTTGCATCAGTTTTCACAGTGGAAGACATCTGCAGTATACCGGACATTTAAGAGTGTCAGGAAAGTGAGGTTTGTGCAGTGGAAGTTACAACTGAGAAGGTGCTCAGGAAGCTTAATGGTCTGAGTGCGGAGGCGTTAACGATGATCTTTCAAGAATCGATAAGTTCTGGCATTGTACTAGATGACTGGAAAATTGCAAATGTTACTCCACTATTTAAGAAGGGTGGGAGTCAACAGAAAGGAAACTATAGACCTGTTGGCCTGACATCAGTGGTTGGGAAGTTGTTGGAATCGATTGCTAGGGATGAGATTACAGCATACCTGGAGGCACATGACAAGATAGGCCAAAGCCAGCATGGTTTCCTGAAAGGAAGATCCTGCCTGACAAACCTACTGCGATTCTTTAAGGAATTTACAAGCAGGGTAGACAAAGGAGATGCAGTAGACATGGTGTACTTGGATTTTCAGAAGGCCTTTGACAAGGTGCTGCAAAGGAGGCTGCTTAGCAAGGTAAGATCCCATGGAGTTACAAGGGAGTTACTAGTGTGGGTGGAGCATTGGCTGGTCGGCATAAAACAGAGTGGGAATAAAGGGATCCTTTTCTGGCTGGCTGCTGGTTACTAGTGGAGTTCCACAGGAGTCGGTGTTGGGACCGTTAGTTTTTATGATGTATATCGATGGTTTGGACTATGGTATTAGGGGATTTGTGGCTAAATTTGCTGATAATACAAAAGTAGGTGGAGGAGCAGGTAGTGTTGAGGAAACAGCCTGCAGAGAGACTTAGATAGTTCAGGGGAATGGGCAAAGAAGTGGCAAATGAAATACAATGTTGGGAAGTGTATGGTAATGCACTTTGGTGGAAGAAATAAATGGGCAGACTATTATTCAGAGTGGGGAGATTTCAAAATGCAGAGGTGCAAAGGGACTTGGGAGTCCTTGTGCAGGATACCCTAAAGGTTAACCTCCAGGTTGAGTCGGTGGTGAAGAAGGCGAATGCAATGTTGGCATTCATTTCTAGAGGTATAGAATATAAGAGCAGGGATGTGATGCTGAGGCTCTATAAGGCACTCATGAGACCACACTTTGAGTATTGTGTGCAGTTTTGGGCTCCTTATTTTAGAAAGGATGCACTGACATTGGAGAGGGTTCAGAGAAGATTCACAAGAACGATTTCAGGAATGAGAGGGTTACTGTATGAGGAATGTCTGGCAGCTCTTGAGCTGTATTCCCTGGAGTTCAGGAGAATGGTGGGGGGGGGGGGGGGAAATCTCATAGAAACATTCCAAAATGTTAAAAGGCCTGAACAGATTAGATATGGCAAAGTTATTTCTCATGGGAGGGGATTTTAGGACAAGAGGACACGACTTCAGGATTGAGGGGCGTCCTTTTAGAATGGAGATGCGGAGAAATTACTTTAGTCAGAGGTGGTAAATCTGTGGAATTTGTTGCCACGAGCAGCTGTGGAGGCCAAGTCATTGGATGTATTTAAGGCAGAGATAGATAGATTCTTGATTAGCCAGGGCATCAAAGGGTATGGGGTGAAAGCAGGGGAGTGTGGATGACTGGCTGAAGTGGATAAGCCCATGATTGAATGGCGGAGCAGACTTGATGGGCTGAATGGCCTACTTCTGCTCCTAAATCTTATGGTCTTATGGTGAGCCAAATGAGGCACAGGAAGAACTTAGTGTTTTTTTTTAACTGAATAGGTAATGAACCGTATAGATCCTGGTATGTGACTTTCAAATTTTTTAGTTTCAAGGACCATGGTAGTGTAGTGGGTAGCACAGCGCCTTACAGTATAGGAGACAGGGCTTCAATCCCCGCCACTGCCTGTAAGAAGTTTGTACGTTCTTCCCATGAACACTTAGGTTTCCTCCTCCTGCAGTCCAAAAATGTACTGGTTGGTAGGTTAATTGTCATTGTAAATTAGGATTAAATTGTGGGATTGCTGGGTGGTGTGGCTCGAGGGGTTGAGAGGGCCTGTTCCATGCTGTATCTCATTAAATAAATAAATAAACAAGTGAGATGTTCTGTGAAACACATTTTTTGCATCATCAGTGGACAGACAATGGCATTGCAATTAAGTTTTTTTTTTAAAAATCAACTGAACTATAAAAAATTATACGGGTATCCATGTCCTGGTCTGTGCCATTGACCTGGTAGAATCAATTCAATAACCAAATCTTACAAGATGTATCTGTATATCCTGCCTGTGGAAGGAACACTTGGATTTTCTCCATGTGCTCCAGTTTCCTCCCACAGTCCAAAGACCTACCAGATAGTTTAGTCGCTTATTGTAAATTAGGTTAGGGTTAAATCAGGGTTGTCATAGAAAAGTACAGCACAGAAATAAGCCCTTTGGCCCATCTGGTCTGTGCCAAACCATTTAAACTGCCTACTCCAATCAACCTGCATCAGCACCATCACCCTCCACACTTACTCCACACTCTCACCACCCTCTGAGTGAAGAAGTTTCCTCTCATGTTCCCCTTGAACTTCTCACCTTTCATCCTTAACCCATGACCTCTGGTTGTAATCCCACCCAGCCTCGGTGGAAAAAGCTGCTTCATTTACCCTATCTACACCCCTCATAATTTTGTATACTTCTATCAAATCTCTTCTCAATCTTAGACGTTTTAAGGAATAAAGTCCCAACCTATTCAATCTTTTCTTGCAACTCAGGTCCTGTCCCAGCAACATCCTTGTAAGTTTTCTCTATACACTTTCAACCTTACTTGCATCTTTCCTACAGGTAGGTGACCAAAACTGCACACAATACCCCAAATTAGGCCTCACCGACATCTTGTACAACTTCAACATAACATCCCAGCTCCTGTACTCAATGCTTCGATTTATGAAGTTTAATGTGCGATAAGCTTTCTTTATGACCCTATCTACCTGTGACACCACATTCAAAGAATTATGGACCTGTATTCCCAGATCCCTTTGTTCTACCGTTCACTGTGTAAAGGCGGATTTATACTTGTGTGTACAGGCTACACCATAGGCCTGATTTATACTTTTGCGTAACCCTACGCCATAGCGAGCAAGTGTAGTGTTGTCTGTGTCGCTCTTCGCTTCACTGCCAAAACACTAGTTGACAGTGGGGTTTCTTTGCCACTGTGTTGAGTTTCTTCGTGAGAGACATGGACGAGGAAATGCATTTCAAATATTTTCGGATGCCGGCAGGTAGATTTGACGATTTCGTTCATCGTCTCCAACCATTTATTTCGCATCAGTGTACAGTCATGGCGAGAAAAGCAACCGGAAATGCGTATGAGGAAATGCGATGCTACCAAGTGGACCAATCACAGTTGTTACAGTCTGCGTCATCACGACGCATGAGTTACATTTTTGGGGAGGTGCACGTCACCCTATGGCGTAGGGTACGTGATACCTACGGCATACATTTGATGCACAAGTATAAATCAGCCTTAAGACCTACCTAGTTAGTCTTACTGAAGTGCAATGCCTCACACTTGCCTACATTAAATTCCATCTGATATTTTTCCAGCTGGGTGAGATCCCACAGCAAGTTCTGATGGCCTTCCTCGCTGTCTACTACACCCCCAATCTTTGTGTCATCCGCAAATTTGCTGACCCAGTTAACCACATTGTCATGCAGATCAATGCTCTGTAAGGCACTGGAGAGGCCTCACTTGGAGTATAGTGAGCAGTTTCAGGTCCCTTATCTAAGAAAGGATGTGCTGACACTTGGAGAGTGTCCAGAGGAGGTTCATGAGACTGATCTTGGGAATGAAAGGGTTATTTTGTGAAGAATGTATGATGGCTCAGGGCCTATACTCGCTGGAATTCAGAAGAATGAGGGGTGATTGCATTGAATCCTATCAAATGTTGAAAGGCCTAATTAGTGTGGATGTGGAGAAGTTGTTTCCTATCGTGGGGGAGTCTAGGACCAGAGGGCACAGCCTCAGAATAGAGGGATGTCCATTTAGAACAGAGATGAGGAATTTCTTTAGCCACAGGGTAGTGAATCTGGAATTTATTACCATAGGCAACTGTGGAGGCCAATTCAATGGTTGTATTTAAGGTGGAGGTTGATAGGTTCTTGATTAGTCAGAGCGTGTAAGGTTATGTGAAGAAGGCTGGAGAAAGGGGTTGAGTGGGGAAATGCATCAGCCATGATGAAGTGGCAGAGCCGACTCGATGGGCCAAGTGGCCTAATTCTGCTCCTTTGTCTTGTGGTTTTAATCATTTATCTGAACACTATTAGTTACAGTTGGCTCTTCATTGAAAGCAGATAATGGTGAATTTAGTGACTCACTGGCGTGCTGACTTTTTGGAATGGTCTTAGAAAATGGATCACAATAGTACAATGCAGTACAGGCCCTTCAGCCCACAATGTTGTGCTGATCTTTTAACCTACTCCAAGATCAATCTAACCCTACCCTCCTTCATAGCCCTCCATTTTTCTATTATTGATGTGCCTGTAGCCTCCTGGTCAGCCTCAGGCTCGCTCAGCTCGCTTTCGTCTACGGGGAGCAGCCTTTGGCCCTGCCAAACGGGGTAAGCAAGTTTGTGTGGATGTTGTGTGATGTACCCCACACCACCAATTAACAGACAGCACACAATGTACGATTTACAGATTACTCTTTATAGATCTTACTGGAACTAGGTAGTTAAAAAAAGATACAATATAAAAGGAAAATAAAAGGCGCCAAACTTAGCAGAGTTCAACCACTTCGTGCAAAACTGTTGGAAGCTCAATTAACGGAGTCTTTTTTCACCATTCGATCTCCTCCGACCTCCTCGACTCGCCGCCTGGGACCAAGCACAGTGGTCGACCAGAGCACATCCAGCACGTCCTTCCTCTTCGATTTTCTTCCCGAAAAGCCCTGGGCCTGAGACTCCCTCTTGAGTCCGATCCTCGCCCAGCTTACAGCATCTCTCTCATCGCGTCTCCTCTGTCTGTCCCCATCGCGCCTTCTGCTCAAAGCCCACAAAAACAATAGCTTACAGACACACAAGAAAGAATAAGCAAATGAATACAATTCCCGTTATCAGTAATTATAAACCAAACAAGCTGCTACCATTAACTCAGCAGTTAACATAACAAAGAACCATTTTATTAGCAGATAACATGAAAGAAGAAACCCCTTACATACCTATCTAAGAATTTCTTAAATGTCCCTTCTGGTTTAAGATGGCACTACCTATCAACAGCAAAACGCAAAACAAAGAAAACTACTAAACACTGTATTAATAACGATCACCACAAACAAAGGAGCAAGAAGGTGAAGACGAGGTGAGCGGAGGTGGGAGCGAGGCTGATCGATTTAAGTGCCGGGCTGAATTGGGAAGGTCGGGTATGGGCTGAGTCATGGGCGACAGGGTCCAGGCCCCAGAGTGGTCCTAGAGCAAGGAACAACCTGATGTTTGAATTAATTAAACGCTGGGCCAGATTGACAAGGTCAGGGTGTCAGGACCAGAGGTGAGGGACGGGCCATTTCAGCTCACTGTTCTGTGATGTTTACTCAGCTCTGTGCCGAACTGAGGCTGGGGCCTCCCCTGACTGCAGTGATGCCTGACCTGGCGTCTGTGGTCCCATGACGTTTGCTCGGCTCTGTGCTGAACTCAAGCTGTGATCTATTCCGGCTGTGGTGACACCTGGCTTCATGTCTTTCATAAAACTTCAGTTCTGGGTCCTGACGAAGTGTCTCATCCCGAAACGTCGACTGTACCTCTTCCTATAGATGCTGACTGGCCTGCTGCGTTCACCAGCAATTTTTATGTGGGTTGCTTGAAATTCCAGCATCTGTAGATTTCCTCGTGTTTGAGTTCTGGGTGCTGTTTGCTTACTTTCGTTTGCACAATTTGTCTGCTCTTTTTCCCCGTCTGTGCATTGGATGTTTGACTTTTTTTTAATATAATGGGTTCTTTTGGAGTTTCTTTTTGTGGCTACCTGTGAGGGAATAAATCTCAAGGCTATACAATATATACACACTTTGATAATGTACTTTTAACTAATATTCCCAATGTGGATCATATTGGTGTATTTGTTTATGGAACTGGGACTGCAGAGTACGCAGCAGTTCCTCACCAAAACTTTCGCTCCATCATGTGGTTTTTGGGAAGGTATGGCAGATGAAATTAATATTACTACCTTGCTTTTCAGAAGACAGATACCAGAGGGCATGCATTGAAGGTGAGAGGGGGAAGGTTCAAGAGGAATGAGAAATGCGCTGCCTGGTGTGGAGGTAGAGGCAAATACATTAGAGGCTTTTAAGAGATTTTGGACAGGCACATGAATGTGAGGAAGATGGAGGGATATGGACATGGTGTAGATTGGCAGGATTAGGGTTTGGAAGATTTTGACTTGCTTTTTAGCTGGTTCATCACAACGTTGTGTGCCAAATGGCCTATTCCTGTGCTGTACTTTTTAATGTTCCATGTCCTCCTCAGTTTACTAGATTTTGGCAGCATTAATTTATTGGCCTGAAACAACTGCTAATGAGGCTAAATTCTGTTAAGGTTATTATCTCCATTAAATCTGCCAAGAACAGTAAGTGGAAGGAATGTAGAGTGTGTTGAAGAATGTAGATAACAATTTTCTGCAGCTTTGCTGGGAAATACTCATTTATCTTGAGATTCATGGCTAATTTATGTTTTTTAAAAAAAGGAAATATTACAGTCATCGAGCACAGAAACAGGCCCTTTGGCCCATCCAGTCAGTGCTGAACTTATTCTGCCTCGTCCCATCAACCTACACCTGGATCATACTCCAACACAGCTCTCCCATCGTGTGGTTATACAAATTTCTCTAAGTGTTGAAATCAATCCCACATCCACCACTTCTAGCAGCTCATTCCACACTCTCACAACCCTCAGTGAAGAAGTTCCCCTCTGGTTCTCCTCAAATATTTCTTCTTTCACCCTTAACCTATGACCTCTATTTCTAGTCTCACATGACGTCAGTAGAAAAAGCTTGCCTGCATTATTTACCTTGTTTGTACCCCTCAATCTTGCGCAACTCTATCAAATCACCCCTCATTCCTCCATGCTCCAAGCAACAAATACCTCACCTATTCAACCTTTCCTTATAATTCAAGTCCTCAAATCCCGGCAACAATCTCGTAAATGTTCTCTGAACTCTTTCAATCTTATTGACATCTTTCCTGTAAGTGTGTGAGCAGAACTGCACACAATACTCCATATGAGGATAAAACAAGGGCTTCCAACCTTTTTCAATGCCAAGGACCCCCTACCATTAACTGAGGACCCCAGGTCGGGAACCCCTGGGATAATTAGACATTTTCTAACTAGCTCAAAAAGCCAGGAGAAGAAAAACTCTGATCTCAAACCTCCGCTGCCTTGTATTCCCCATCCATGGGGAAGACTTTGGGTGTAAACCCCGAGGAAAGAGCTGGAGTCTCTAAGGCTACACTGAATTCAATGCTGACTGGCAACTCCTGCCAAACTATCAACCTCTGCCATTCCTTTAGATTCATCAGCAGTGTGGTGGGGGGAACCAGCTGATTTAGCAACAATATCGTACTGCCCTGGCTTGTGTATCGATTTTGACAGCTAGGACGCCACATCCATGGTTGACCCCACCCAACAGAGGGCATTCGTCTCCCAACAGAGTGCTATCTTGAATTCCAATTGGATTACAAGAATTCTTATTGTTGCAGGAAATATTAATTGCTTTGGCCATCACCATTACTCCCAAATTAAATACACACTTAGCGCATTAATGCTTCAGCTGAACTGCAGGCGTGGAAGAAAGCTGCCAGAAGTAGATGTGGATTTTCACAAAGCGGCAGATTTGTTTTGAATGGTGTCACAGCAACAACCTTACACTCGGTGTCAGTAAGACCACAGAGCTGATTGTGAACTTCAGAAAGAGTTGGACAGGGAAACACAAAGCAGTCCTCATCGAGGATCAGAAATGGAGAGGATGAGCGATTCCAAGTTCCTGGGTGTTAATATCTCTAAGGATATAACCTGGTCCCAACATATCAATGCAGCTATACAGAGGGCAGGACAGTGGCTATATTTCATTAGGAGTTTGATAAGATTTTATTTGTCACCTAAAATACTTAAACTTCAACAGATGTACCATGGAGAGCATTCTGACAGGCTGCATCACTGTCTGGTATGGGGAGGTTACTGCACAGATTTGAAAGAAGCTACAGGAAGTTGTAAAACTAGTCAGTGCCATCTATCCAAGTATCCAGAACATCTTCAAGGAGTGATGCTTCAGAAAGGCAGCATCCATCATTGACCCCCATCACCCAGGACATGCCCTCTTCTCACTTTTACCATCAGGAAGGAGGTACAGAGGCCTGAAGACACACAGTCAATGATTCAGAAACAGCCTCCTCCCCTCTTCCATCTGATTCCTAAGTGGGCACTGAACTCACAAACATTACCTCACTTTTTAAAAAAAATTATTTCTGTTTTTGCACAATTTTTAACTTAACTATTTAATATACATATATATACTTACTGCAGTTGATTTACTTATTTATATTTTTTCTATATTATGTATTGCATTGTACCACTGCCACTAAGTTAACAGATTTTATGATATATGCTGACGATATTAAACCTGATTCTCATTCTGAATACAGATTTGAGGAATTTCCTGAGATCTGCAGTGTTGTGGATTGAGAGACAAATAGGACCCAGTTTATTGTGGTCACAAGAGATTCTGCAGATGCTGGAAATCCAAGCCCCACGCACAAAATACTGGGGGAACTCATCTATGGAAGAGAGTACAGTACAGTCAACGATTCAGGCTGAGACCCTCACTAGGACTTGGCCATTTAGCCCATTGATTCTGCGCTGCCATTTCACTCTCTGCCCCAATCTCTTGCTTTCCTGGAACCCTTCATGACCTGACTAATCAAGAATCTCTGAACCTCTGCCTTAAATATACCCGATGACTTGGCCTCCACAACCACCTGTGGCGACTGGTAAACAATAAACTGGACTGGTCTAAGAACACTGAGGCTGTCTACAAGAAGGGTCAGAGCCGTCTCTATTTCCTGAGGAGACTGAGGTCCTTTAACATCTGCCGGACGATGCTGAGGATGTTCTATGAGTCTGTGGTGGCCAGTGTGATCATGTTTGCTGTTGTGTGCTGGGGCAGCAGGCTGAGGATAGCAGACACCAACAGAATCAACAAACTCATTCGTAAGGCCAGTGATGTTGTGGAGATGGAACTGGACTCTCTGACGGTGGTGTCTGGAAAGAGGATGCTGTCCAAGTTGCATGCCATCTTGGACAATGTCTCCCATCCACTACATAATGTACTGGTTGGGCACAGGAGTACATTCAGCCAGAGACTCATTCCACCGAGATGCAGCACAGAGCGTCATTGGAAGTCATTCCTGCCTGTGGCCATCAAACTTTACAACTCCTCCCTTGGAGGGTCAGACACCCTGAGCCAATAGGCTGGTCCTGGACTTATTTCATAATTTACTGGCATAATTTACATACTACTATTTAACTATTTATGGTTCTATTACGATTTATTATTTATGGTGCAACTGTAATGAAAACCAATTTCCCCCGGGACCAATAAAATATGACTACTACTACTACTACTACTACTACTAATTCCACAGGTTCACCACTGTCTAGCTTAAGAAATTCTTCCAGACTTAGATTTCCCCCAGCGTAGGGAGTATCCTCTCTGCAACTATTCAATCAAGGCCTTTCAACATTTGATAGGGTTCAGTAAGATTCTCTTCTCCTCCCCCCACCCCCTGCCACCCCATTCATCTGAATTTCAGTGAGTATAGGCTCCAGAAATCCAGAGCAACACACACAAAATGCTGGAGGAACTCAGCAGGTCAGGCAGCATCTATGGAGAGGAATAAACAGTCGACATTTAGCGCCGAGAGCCTTCATCAGGACTGGAAAGGAAGGGGTTAGGAGCCAGAATAGGGAGGTGGGAAGTGTTAATGTTTGTAGATCAATTTCAAGTAGTTTTCTGTAGAAACCCATTAACTAGCACCCAGCAGCACTAATTTGAAATCTCATTATGAACTTGGGAGAAACAGTTTAAGCTGTGTGTTAATTAAGTTGTCTAATAGTATTTATTTAAGACTGATAATTACTCGCAAGCAATTTAGATGAGTGTCCTTTTATTCTTAGCAAGTCTTTTGTTTAGATTGTAAATTATGATTCATTTAAGGATTGAAGAACAAATTGGTGATCATGTGGCCTCGATAACAAAATCTCCTTGTTAGTTGTAGGTCATGAATTACTTAATGAGGTCACAAAGATAATAGAATTCTCACTGGGACTTCAGCGTTAACAAATGGGCCTATTTCTATTAAACGGTGCCGCCAAATGATCGCTTGTTATGGAGGGTTGTTTACATTACTTCCTTTTAATGGGGTTGCAGAAGTTGGGAATACTGTTGTGTTTTTACTGCCCTTTTGAACCACCATCCCTATTTTGTCAGTAAATTATCTCCTGCTGCCATGCTAATTAAACCAGGCCAGTGTGTGCATAAACACAGACGCTGGCAGCTGCTGACCATTTTTGTCAGGTGAGGCACAGTTACATGTGCCTAATCCTCTCTGTGGAAACTTTGGAAGAGAACCAGCAATTGGATTTGGTCTGAAACTTGATCTACAAATTTATTTATTGATTCATTTATTCTTCTGGCCCTTTGAACCATGTCACCCAGAAAACCCCCAATTTAATTGTAACCTAATCATGGAACAATTTACAATGACCAATTAACCTACCAACCGGTACGTCTTTGGACTGTGGGAGGAAACCCACGCGGTCACGGGGAGAACATGCAAACTCCTTACAGGTAATGGCGGGAATTGAACCCGGGTCACTGGTACTGTAAAGTGTTGTGCTAACAACTACACTACCATGTGATGGGAATGGAACCAGGGTCACTGGTACTGTAAAGCGTTGTGCTAACCACTACACCACTGTGCGATGGGTATTGAACCCGGGTCACTGGTACTGTAAAGCGTTGTGCTGACCACTACACTACCGTGTGATGGGAATTGAACCCGGGTCACTGGTACTGTAAAGCGTTGTGCTAACCACTACACTATCGTGCGATGGGAATTGAACCTGGGTCACTGGTACTGTAAAGCGTTGTGCTAACCACTACAGTACCGTGCCACACATGACAACTCTGACCACCAAAGCTAGTGATCGAGGCAGATACATTAGGGACATTTAAGGACCATAAGATATAGAAGCAGAATTAGGCCATTTGGCCCATCAAGTCTGCTCTACCATTTCATCACGGCTGATCCATTTCCCTCTTAACCCCCTTCTCCCCGTATGCCTTCATGCCCGGACCAATCAGGAATCTATCAACCTCTGCTTTAAATATACCCAATGACTCTTAAGTAGCCACATGGATGAAAGGATCAGTTTTAATATCACTAGCCTAAGTTGTGCAATTTGCTTTTGTGGCAGCAGTACATTGCAATACATAATTTTTTTAAAATTATAAATTACAATAAGAAATAAAACACTTAAGTAAGTAGTACAAAAAGAGGGCAGAAAAAATGGGTTGTGTTCAATGTCCATTCAGAAATCGGATGGCAGAGGGGAAGATGCTGTTCCTGAATCACTGAGTGAGTGTCTTCAGGCACCTGTACATCCCAGTGGTAGCAATGAGAAGAGACGTGTGCTGGTTGATAATGACGGATGTTGCTGCCTTGTATTATATGTCTGTATATGTATGTATACAGGTGGGACCTGTACAGATTGGATGGGTTGCACCTGAACTCGAGGGGGAGCAATATCCTTGCAGGTAGGTTTGCTACCATGGTTCGGGAGGGTTTAAACTAATTTGCGAGGGGGATGGAACAGTGAAAGAAGTGCATGGAGTAAAGCCAGATCTAACATATAGAGAGGCTTTGAGGAAAGAGAAGCAGAATAAACGGAGTAAAGACAGTAAGGTAGAAGGGCTGAAATGTGTGTACCTCAATGCAGGAAGCATCAGGAACAAAGGTGATGAACTGAGAGCTTGGATACATACATGGAATTATGATGTAGTGGCCATTACAGAGACTTGGCTGGCACCAGGGCAGGAATGGATTCTCAATATTCCTGGATTTCAGTGCTTTAAAAGGGATAGAGAGGGTGGAAAAAGGGGAGGAGGGGTGGCATTACTGGTCAGGGATACCATTACAGCTACAGAAAGGGTGGGTAATGTAGCAGGATCCTCTTTTGAGTCAGTATGGGTGGAAGTCAGGAACAGGAAGGGAGCAGTTACTCTACTGAGGGTATTCTATAGGCCCCCTGGTAGCAGCAGAGATACAGAGGACCAGACTGGGAGGCAGATTTTGGAAAGGTGCAAAAATAACAGGGTTGTTATCATGGATGACTTTAACTTCCCTAATACTGATTGGCACCTGATTAGTTCCAAGGGTTTAGATAGGACAGAGTTTGTTAAGTGTGTCCAGGATGGATCCCTGTCACAGTATGTGGACAGGCCGAACAGGGGGAATGCCATACTAGATCTAGTACTAGGTAATGAACCGGGTCAGGTCACAGATCTCTCAGTGGGTGAGCATCTGGGGGACAGTGACCACCGCTCCCTGGCCTTTAGCATTATCATGGAAAAGGATAGAATCAGAGAGGACAGGAAAATTTTTAATTGGGGAAGGACAAATTATGAGGCTATAAGGCTAGAATTTGCAGGTGTGAATTGGGATGATGTTTTTGCAGAGAAATGGACTATGGACATGTGGTCGATGTTCAGAGATCTCTTGCGGGATGTTAGAGATAAATTTGTCCCGGTGAGGAAGATAAAGAATGGTAGGGTGAAGGAACCATGGGTGACAAGTGAGGTGGAAAATCTAGTCAGGTGGAAGAAGGCAGCATACATGAGGTTTAGGAAGCAAGGATCAGATAGGTCTATTGAGGAATATAGGGAAGCAAGAAAGGAGCTTAAGAAGGGGCTGAGAAGAGCAAGAAGGGGGCATGAGAAGGCCTTGGCAAGTTGGGTAAAGGAAAACCCCAAGGCATTCTTCAATTATGTGAAGAACAAAAGGATGACAGGAGTGAAGGTAGGACCGATTAGAGATAAAGGTGGGAAGATGTGCCTGGAGGCAGAAGAAGTGAGCGAGGTCCTCAATGAATACTTCTCTTCGGTATTCACCAATGAGAGGGAACTTGATGAATATGAGTGAGGTTGATGTTCTGGAGCATGTTGATATTAAGGGAGAGGAGGTGTTAGAGTTGTTAAAATACATTTGGACGGATAAGTCCCCGGGGCCTGACGGAATATTCCCCAGGCTGCTCCATGAGGCGAGGGAAGAGATTGCTGAGCCTCTGGCTAGGATCTTTATGTCCTTGTTGTCCACGGGAATGGTACCGGAGGATTGAAGGGAGGCAAATGTTGTCCCCTTGTTCAAAAAAGGTAGTAGGGATAGTCCGAGTAATTATAGACCAGTGAGCCTTACATCTGTGGTGGGAAAGCTGTTGGAAAAGATTCTTAGAGATAGGATTTATGGGCATTTAGAGAATCATGGTCTGATCAGGCACAGTCAGCATGGCTTTGTGAAGGGCAGATCGTGTCTAACAAGCCTGATAGAGTTCTTTTAGGAGGTGACCAGGCATATAGATGAGGGTAGTGTAGTGGATGTGATCTACATGGATTTTAGTACAGCATTTGACAAGGTTCCACATGGTAGGCTTATTCAGAAAGTCAGAAGGCATGGGATCCAGGTAAGTTTGGCCAGGTGGATTCAGAATTGGCTTGCCTGCAGAAGGCAGAGGGTGGTGGTGGAGGGAGTACATTCAGATTGGAGGATTGTGACTAGTGGTGTCCCACAAAGATCGGTTCTGGGACCTCTACTTTTTGTGATTTTTATTAACAACCTGGATGTTGGGGTAGAAGGGTGGGTTGGCAAGTTTGCAGACGACACAAAGGTTGGTGGTGTTGTAGATAGTGTAGAGGATTGTCAAAGATTGCAGAGAGACATTGATAGGATGCAGAAGTGGGCTGACAAGTGGCAGATGGCGTTCAACCCGGAGAAGTGTGAGGTGGTACACTTTGGAAAGACAAACTCCAAGGCAGAGTACAAAGTAAATGGCAGGATACTTGGTAGTGTGGAGGAGCAGAGGGATCTGGGGGTACATGTGGGCATGCAGGTACAGCAGGCGGTGAAAAAGGCGACTGGTATGCTGGCATTTATAGCGAGAGGATTCGAGTACAGGAGCAGGGAGGTACTACTGCAGTTGTACAAGGCCTTGGTGAGACCACACCTGGAGTATTGTGTGCAGTTTTGGTCCCCTAATCTGAGGAAAGACATCCTTGCCATAGAGGGAGTACAAAGAAGGTTCACCAGATTGATTCCTGGGATGGCAGGACTTTCATATGAAGAAAGACTGGATGAACTGGGCTTGTACTCGTTGGAATTTAGAAGATTGAGGGGGGATCTGATTGAAACGTATAAAATCCTAAAGGGATTGGACAGGCTAGATGCAGGAAGATTGTTCCCGATGTTGGGGAAGTCCAGAACAAGGGGTCACAGTTTGAGGATAAAGGGGAAGCCTTTTAGGACCGAGATTAGGAAAAACTTCTTCACACAGAGAGTGGTGAATCTGTGGAATTCTCTGCCACAGGAAACAGTTGAGGCCAGTTCATTGGCTATATTTAAGAGGGAGTTAGATATGGCCCTTGTGGCTACGGGGATCAGGGGGTATGGAGGGAAGGCTGGGGCGGGGTTCTGAGTTGGATGATCAGCCATGATCATAATAAATGGTGGCGCAGGCTCGAAGGGCCGAATGGCCTACTCCTGCACCTATTTTCTATGTTTCTATGTCCACAGATCCCTGAAAGTTGCCTCACAGGTGGATAGGGTAGTTAAGAAAGCTTATGGGGTGTTAGCTTTCATAAGTCGAGGGATAGAGTTTAAGAGTCACGATGTAATGATGCAGCTCTATAAAACTCTGGTTAGGCCACACTTGGAGTACTGTGTCCAGTTCTGGTCACCTCACTATAGGAAGGATGTGGAAGCATTGGAAAGGGTACAAAGGAGATTTACCAGGATGCTGCCTGGTTTAGAGAGTATGCATTATGATCAGAGATTAAGGAAGCTAGGGCTTTACTCTTTGGAGAGAAGGAGGATGAAAGGAGACATGATAGAGGTGTACAAGATAATAAGAGGAATAGATAGAGTGGATAACCAGCACCTCTTCTCCAGGGCACCACTGCTCAATACAAGAGGACATGGCTTTAAGGTAAGGGGTGGGAAGTTCAAGGGGGATATTAAAGGAAGGTTTTTTACTCAGGGAGTGGTTGGTGCGTGGAATGCACTGCCTGAGTCAGTGGTGGAGGCAGATACACTAGTGAAGTTTAAGAGACTACTGGACAGGTATATGGAGGAATTTAAGGTGGGGGCTTATATGGGAGGCAGGGTTTGAGGGTCGACACAACACTGTGGGCCAAAGGGCCTGTACTGTGCTGTACTATTCTATGTATATATGTTATAGGAATAGGCAGCTGTCTGACCTCCTGGCAAGATGGCGACATCTTGCAGACAGTTTACAAAATGACTGGATACCCTTGTGAAGTGGGATTGATTGCAGCCTGTAAATTGCATTTTAAGAATGTATTTTTGGGTTGACTGAGTAGTCTGCTGGGGGATTCGGCGTGGAATGCAACCACAGCCATCACTGAGGGTGTACTCTGCACCGATTCTTAATGGCGGAACACAAACCTGTGATTGGCCCCATTATTCTGCGGCAATTAAAGCCTTGAGCAAGATTAAAATCGACGAGGCGAGGGCGGAAAATGTACAGATGTTCAGAGCCGCCTGCCTGCATTTGACCAGACTCTCTCTTGCTGCCGTCGCCCTAAGGTGCAGGAGTCTTGGGTCCCTCGGTGGCTCGTGGCTGTGGACTCGGATTCAGCTGCGGTTTGATGCTTAAGGTCCTCAGTGCTGAAGACGCTTTACCATTTGTGGAATTTGAGGTCTGCAGCCATCGACACAGCACCGAACTGTGGCCGCACCCATTGCCTGTTACTCACCTCAGCGGATCGTGGCTGTCGTCTCATTTTGGGGGATTCTGTTGTTTTGATGTTTAATGTTATTTGTTTGCTTTTTATTGTTTGCATAATATGTTCTATTTTTCCCATGTCTGACGGTCCAGTGTGGGGGTTTTATTTTAAAGGACACTATAGTGTTTCTTTATTTCATGGCTGTCTGCAAGAAAACTAATCTCAAGATTGTATACAGTATACATTGATAATAAATGTATTTTGAACTCTCAGCCTATTCTCCCAGTCAATAAGATTCTGTCTGATCGAATTTTTGGCCCCACATCCCATTTTATTCCTTCCTGACTTCCCCCCTCCTCCCCCAATTCAATCTTACAAATCTGAGTTTTTTTGAGAAAGTGTCAAAGATGAATTGACGATAGTCCAGTGGGCAGATTCAGGAAAAGCATTTGACAGAGTCCTTTGTGGTAGCCTGATCCTGAAAATTCAGCTACATGGCATCCATGGTGAGTTGTAAACTTGTCCCAAAACCAGCTGGGCCATGAGTAATGGCTGAGGGCATTTTTTCCTGAAAGGATATCTGCGACCAGTGGTGTTTGCCAGCATTCAGTACTGGGTCATCTTTGTGATATATCCTAATGATGTGGACTGGAATGTAAGTGAGCAGTTACTACCTCACAACCATCAGGCTCTTGAACTGGAGGGGATAACTTCACTCACCCCAGCAATGAACTAATTCCACAACTTTTAAGGGTTCTAAACTTATGTTCTTGATATTTAGAAACATAGAAAACCTACAGCACAATACAGGCCTTTCGGCCCACAAGGCTGTGTCCTTACCTTAGAAATTACCTAGGGTTACCCATAGCCCTCTATTTTTCTGAGCTCCATGTACCTATCCAGGAGTCTCTTAAGAGACCCTATTGTATCCACCTCAACCACCGTTGCCGGCAGCCCATTCCACGCAATCACCACTCTGTGCATTAAAAAAAAACTTACTCCTGACATCTCGTCTGTACCTACTTCCAAGCACCTTAACACTCGTGTTAGCCAATTCAACCCTGGAAAAAAGCCTCTGACTATCCACACGATCAATGCCTCTCATCATCTTAAACATCTCTACCAGGTCACCTCTCATCCTCCGTCGCTCCAAGGAAAAAAGGCCGAGTTCACTCAACCTATTCTCATAAGGCATGCTCCCCAATCCAGACAACATCCTTGTAAATCTCCTCTGCACCCTTTCTATGGTTTCCACATCCCCAGAACTGAGCACAGTACTCCAAGTGAGGACTGACCAGGGTCCTATATAAATGCAACATTACCTCTTGGCTCCTAAACTCAATCCCATGATTGATGAAGGCCAATGCACCATATGCTTTCTTACCACAGAGTCAACCTGTGCAGCAGCTTTGAGTGTCCTATGGACTGGGACCCCAAGATCTCTCTAATCCTCCACACTGTCAAGAGTCTTACCATTAATACTATATTCTGCCATCATATTTGATTTGCCAAAATTAACCACCTCACACTCATCTGGGTTGAACTCCATCTGCCACTTCTCAGCTCAGTTTTGCATCCTATCAATGTCCCGCTGTAACCTCTGACAGCCCTCCACACTATCCACAACACCTCCAACCTTTGTGTCATCAGCAAATTTACTAACCCATCCCACAACTTCTCCATCCAGGTCATTTGTAAAAATCATGAAGAGCAGGGGTCCCAGAACAGATCCCTGAGGCACACCACTGGTGACCAACCTCCATGCAGAACATGACCCGTCTACAACCACTCTTTGCCTTCTGTGGGCAAGCCAGTTCTGGATCCACAAAGCAATGTCCCTTTGGATCCCATTCCTCCTTACTTTCTCAATAAGCCTTGCATATGGGGTACCTTATCAAATGCCTTGCTGAAATCCATATACACTACATCTACTCCTCTACCTTCATCAATGTGTTTAGTCACATCTTCAAAAAATTCATTCAGGCCTGTAAGGCATGACCTGCCTTTCACAAAGCCATGCTGACTATTCTTAATCATATTATGCCTCTCCAACTGTTCCTAAGTCCTGCCTCTCAGGATCTTCTCCATCAACTTACCAACCACTGAAGTAAGACCCACTGGTCTATAATTTCCTGGGTTATCTCTACTCCCTTTCTTGAATAATGGAACAACATCCGCAACCCTCCAATCCTCCGGAACCTTCCCCATCCCCATTGATGATGCTCAAACTTTTCTGTCCGCTGTGAGTCATCCCTACAGTCCCCAAGATCCTTTTCCATAGTGAGTACTGAAGCAAAGTACTCATTAATTACCTCTGCTATCTCCTCCAGTTCCATACACACCTTTCCACTGTCACACTTGATTGGTCCTATTCTCTCATGTGTTAACCTCTTGTTCTTCACATACTTGTAGAATGCCTTGGGGTTTTCCTTAATCCTGTCCGCCAAGACCTTCTCATGGCTTCTTCTGGCTCTCCTAATTTCTTTCTTAAGCTCCTTCCTGCTAGCCTTATAATCTTCTAGATTTCTATCATTACCTAGTTTTTTGAACCTTTCATAAGCTCTTCTTTTCTTCTTAACTAGATTTACAACAGCTTTTGTATACCACAGTTCCTGTACCCGACCATCCTTTCCCTGTCTCATTGCAATGTACCTATGCAGAACTCCAGGTAAACATCCTCTGAACATTTGCCACATTTCTTCCGTACATTTCCCTGAGAACATCTGTTTCCAATTTATGCTTCCAATTTCCTGCCAGACGGCCTCATATTTCCCCTTACTCCAATTAAACGCTTTCCTCTCCAATGCTATGGTAAAGGAGGTAGAATTGTGATCACTATCTCCCAAATGCTCTCTCACTGAGAGGTCTGACACCTGACCAGGTTCATTTTCCAATACCAGATCAAGTACAGCCGCTCCTCTTGTAGGCTTATCTACATATTGTGTCAAGAAACCTTCCTGAACACACCTAACAAACTCCACCCCATCTAAACCCCTCGCTCTAGGGACATGTCAATCAATATTTGGGAAATTAAAATCTCCCACCTGGACAACCCTGTTATTATTACACCTTTGCAGAATCTGTCTCCCTATCTGCTCCTCGATGTCCCTGTTACTATTGGGTGGTCTATAAAAAACACCCAAGTAGAGTTTTTGACCCCTTTCTGTTCCTAACTTTCACCCACAGAAACTCTGTAGACAACCCCTCCATGTCTTCCTCCTTTTCTGCAGCCGTGACACTATCTCTGATCAACAGTGCCATGCCCCCACCTCTTTTGCCTCCCTCCCTGTCCTTTCTGAAACATCTAAAGCCTGGCACTTGAAGTAACCATTCCCGCCCCTGAGCCATCCAAGTCTCTGTAATATCCACAACATCATAGCTCCAATTGCTGATCCACGCTCTAAGCTCATCCACTTTGTTCATAATACTCTTTCATTAAAATAAACACATCTCAAAACATCGGTATGAGCGCGTCCCTTCTCTATCACCTGCCTATCCTCCCTCTCACACTGCCTTATTTATTTATTGCCTATTTATTTTTTATTATTATTTTCTTTTCTTTCTGTATTTGCATATTGGTGATTTGACCGTCTCTGCTGTGTGCGGCTCTTCATTGATTCTACTGAGTTTCTTCCAATTTGCTATGAATGCCCACAAGAAAATGAATCCCAGGGTAGCATGTACTTTGATAATAAATTTACTTTGAACTTTGTTCCTGGGTGTCAATGTCTCTGGGGATCCATCCTAGTCCCAATATATCGACGCAGTTACAAAGAAGACACGACAGCAGCTATATCTTATCAGGAGTTTGAGGAGACTTGGAACGTCACCAAAGACATTTGCAAATTTCTACAGATGTACATTGGAGAGCTTTCTGTCTGGCTGCATCAACAACTGTTGGGGGTGGGGGTGGGAAGGCACTGTACAAGATCGAAATAAGCTGCAGAGAGTTGTAAACTCAGTCAGCCCCATCATGAGTACAAACCTCTGTAGCACCCAGAACATCTCCAAGGAGTGATGCCTCAAAATGTGGTGTCCATTGTTAAGGAACAGCTTCCTCCCCTCTGCCACGAGATTTCTGAATGCACACTATACCCACTACTTTCTTCCGTGCTTTTTTCTCTACTTATTTAATTTAATGTTTTTTTCAGATGGGTAGATATTAAACCGTAATTTAGTTTTTATGTACTGCACTGTGCTGCCACAAAACAACAAATTTTACAACATGTGGCAGTGATATTAAACATGATTCAGATTCTGGACTTTTTTTTTGAGTGCAGATAACATGAAAATTGGTAGTTTTGGACAGTGAAGAAGGGTGTCAAAGTTTCCAACGGGTATATAAAACATCATAAACGTGAGAGATTCTATAGACGCTGGAAATCCAAAGCAACGCACACAGAATACTGGAGGAACTCAGCAGATCAGGCAGCATCCGTGGTAATGAATAAACAGTCAACGTTTCAGGCTGAGATCCTTTGAAATGTCGACTATCTATCCATTTCCACAGACGCTGAGATCCCCCATCATTTTGAGGATAGAGAACAGTTGGAAATTTGAGTGAAGAGATGGTAGATGGTGTTTAATGTGAGTAAGTGTGAGTTGTTGCATTTTGAGAGGTCAAATGCAGGAGGAAAATGGACAGTAAAAGTGATTTATTTATTGAGATACAGCGCGGAATAGGACCTTGTGTTTCATCTTCTTGCAGGTAGCCACAAAACAAAGAAACCCAATAGAACCCATTTAAAAATACTTCTGGAGTATTGTGTGCAGTTTTGCCTGTCCAGACATACTGTGGAGGCTTGAAGGAGGGTGCAGTGGAGGTTCACTGAGATGCTGTCTGGGTTGAATAAGGAGAGGTTGTACAAATTTGGATTGTTTCCTCTGGGGGCACTGAAGGCTTAGGGGTGACCTGATAAAGTTGGTATGTAAACAAAAAGAGGCGTACAGTACCGCTCAGATATCTTAAACATTCATATAGCAAGGGTGCCTAAGACTTTTGCACAGTACTGAATAGAATAGAACTCTTTTGTCATTGCTGAAGTCAATGAGATTGCGGTACAATCCAGTCTGTGCAAGACAGATATTTGCCCTATGGCGTAACTTTAAAAAAAATCCATATTTGCATGCAACAAGTGACTTTGATAGTCCATAACATTCAAAGGCCATTGGCAAGCCGGGGTGTAGCATTATTCAGCTGCACAACAGCCCTCGGGAAGAAGCCGTTTTTCAGTCTTACTGTCTTGGCTAAGATGTTTCTGTATCTCCTACCAGATGGCAGGGGATTGAACAGGCAGTGTCTGGGATGGTATTTAAAGATATTGTCTTTAACGATATTGCAAGCATGCTGTAGGCATCGAGAGTTGTAGATTGTCTCCAGGTCCAGTAGTTGAGTCCCAATGATGTACTGAGCTGTCCTAATGACTGGTTGGAGTGCTTTGTTGATCTGTGTCTAATAAATGTTCACCAACATTAACACAGATATTGCTGTTTCAAGGGGAAATAGAGGATGGGAATAGACACCTTTCCACTATATACTTCAAATCAAATCAAAATGAACCCACAGAGGAAACGGTGTGTGTGTGTATATATATATATATAAAATAAAATATATAGAAATGAATAAAACAGGTGACTTCGGGCCCAGACCCTTCTTCAGGACTGGGTCTCAGAGGGGTCTCAGCCTGAAACATCAACTGTTTATTTATTTCCATAGATGCTGCCTGACCTGCTGGGTTCCTCCGGCATTTTGTGTGTGTTGCTCTGGATTTCCAGCATCTGCTGACTTTCTTTGCCACCTGTCCCACATGCCTCCCTTGGCACCCCACACTCGTCATTCCCAATGTCCTTTGATCCTGCCAGATTCACAAACTCACTCTCCACAAACTCCACGTTGACAAATACAAGTGCTGTACAAAAGTCTTAGGCACCCTAATGATATATATGTGCGTAAGACTTTTGCACAGTGCTGTGGAGAGGGTAGATAGTCTGTCTTTTTCCCAGGTGGAAATGTATACTCGAGGGCACAAAGTGAAGATGGGGGGGCGGGGTTGAAGCTGCAAGAGATTTACAAGGCAAGTATTCCACCCTCCCATCCTCCCCTCTCACCCACGTAAAGACAGATTATCTGTTCTTATCTTAGAAACCAGCAGTGTCTGTCTTGCTGGGCTGCAAAGCCACAAACACCTAACTTACTGTGTGGCTGGAAACACAACTCTATGCATTTATGATGCTTCATAATTTCAGAGATGTGATGTAGTACTCCATTAATGCAAGTTTAATTTTCTTGTTTCATCTACACATTGATATCCCAACATCAAGTTGTGAACAATGCAATATGTTGAGTGCCTCTTTTCTAAACTTTGTCAATTTGATAATTCAGAACTAAATGATTCTATTCAGTGCATAATTTACTAATCCCCACGTACTTGCAGAAATAGACATTCCATTATTTGCACGGCCTTGAAATAATTGGTGGACTAAACTGTTTTGGAAGGATGGAACAGTTACTGCAGCCTTCATCTGTATAGCTATGACTCAGTCAGTGGCATCTGGTCTCTGAATCACAGACTGTAGGTTCAAGACCCACTCTGGAAGTAATTTGTGAATTAAACTGTTTTCAGAAGGAGGGAACAGTTACTGCAGCCTTCACCCGTACAGCTATGACTCAATCAATGGCATCATGTTCCTGAATCACAGAGACCCACTCCAGCAGCATGAGCTAATTCAGACGCCTTTTGTTTTCCATTTAACAGTCAAAAAGTTCAAAGAAAATTTTATTATCCAAGTACATATATGTCACCACATACAGCCTGAAATTTATTTTCTTCTGGGCACACTCAATAAATCTATAGAATAATATCCATATAACAGAGTCAATAAAAGACTGCCCCATCTTGGGTTTTATTTAGAGTGCAGAAGACTGTAAAAAATACAAACAGACAGAAATAATAAAGATTAAATATTGAGAACATGAGATGAAGAGTCCCTGAAAGTGATTACACCCGACAGGATGGACAAACAACCGAAATGCAAAAGACAGCAAACTGTGCCAATTCAGAAGGAAAAAAAAGAAATAATAACAATAAATAACTAAGCAATAAATATTGAGGACATGAGATGAAGAGTCCTTGAAAATGAGTCCACAGGTTGTGGGAATATTTTACCGGGCAAGTGAAGTTGAGTGAAATTATCCCCTTTGGTTCATTACTAATTGATTAGTTTTTTGACAGGTTGCTGATGGTGATTGCACTTCTGTGGGAGCTTGCTGTGCACAAATTAACCCTTGCAATTCCTGCATTAGAAGTAGCTGCAGTTCTGAAGTGCTTGGGTGTTAAAATACATTGGAAACATCCTGTGGTTGAAGAACTGGTTAACTCTCATTGATTAAGTAACATTTTTTAAAATGAATGATTGGAAATACAAGACCATTGGAGATCAAAAATGCTACAAGAGATGCAGGTATGATCTCGGGTGAAGTGTAGATTCCGGGCTGGACTGGAATCAACGAGGGATGCTTGACAGCTGAGGCAAGGTTTGAATGCCATAACCTCTTACAAAGCTACATCTTGTGGCAGAGCAGAGCTTCGCTTCCAGATGAGCTCAATGCCTTCTATGCTGACTTTGACCTCCAGAATAGGGAGGAACCATCGCACACCCCCATGTCTCCAGAAGGTCCTTTGGTCTCAGTATCTGAAGAAGACATGTGGGCTGCCTTCAAGAGAGTGAACTCAAGGAAAGCATCCGGTCCAGATTGAGTACCTGGCCGGGTACTGAAGACCTGTGCCAACCAACTGGCTGGTGTGTTCACGGATATCTTCAACCTCTCGCTCTGGCAGCATGTGGTACCCATCGTACCGCTGCCTAGGAGAGCGTGGTAACCTGTCTAAATGACTATCTCCCAGTGGCACTTTAAACACTTCATCGCTGTGGATGTGAGAGGCTGGTGTTGAAATACATCCGCTCCTGTGTGAATAGTGACCTGGATCGACTTCGATTTGCCTACTGAAGCAACAGGTCTACAGCAGGTCTCTTTGGCTCTTCACACAACCCTGAAACATCTCAACAGCAAAGATAAAGAATGCTCTTTATCGATTACAGCTCGGCATTTAACACCATCATCCCCTCAAAACTAATTAGTAAACTCCAGGATCTGAGCCTCAATACCCCCTAGTGTAATTTGATCCTGGATTTCCTCATTTGTAACCCCAGTAAATTTGGATTGGTAAAAACATCTCCTCCACAATCTCCATCAGCACAGGAGCACCTCAGGGATGTGTAGTTAGCTCCCTGATCTACTTACGTTACACCTATGACTGTATGGCTCCAACACCATATACAAGTTTGCTGATGACGCCACTGTTGTGGGCTGTATCAAAGGTGGTGAAGAATCAGCATACAGGAGGGAGATTGAAAATATGGCTGAGTGGTGTAGTAACAACCTCTCACTCATGTCAATAAGACCAAGGAACAGATAGTAGGCTTCAGGAGAGGCTAACCACGGGTCCATGAGCCAGTAATCATCAGAGGTGGAGAGGGTCAGTAACTTTAAATTCTTAGGTGTCACTATCTCAGAGGACCTGTCCTGGACCCATCATATAAATATTATTGCGAAGAAGGTTCGACAGCACCTCTACTTCCTCAGGAGTCTGCGGAGGTTTGACAGGTCATCAAAAACTTCGGCAAACTTCAATAGATATGAGGTGGAAAGTGTGCTGACTGGTTGCATTACAGCCTGGTACAGGGACGCCAACGCCTCTGAGCAGAAAGTCCTTCTAAAGGTAGTGGATTTGGCCCAGCACATCACGGGTAAAACCCTCCCAACCATTGAGCACATCTACATGAAATGTTGCTTTAGAAAAGGAGCATCCATCATCAGAGATCCTCACCACCCAGACCATGCTCATTTCTTGCTGCTGCCATCAGGTAGAAGGTACAGGAGCCTCAGACTCACACCACCACATTCAGGAACACTTACTACCCCCCAACCATCAGGTTCCTGAACTAAAGGGGACAGCTACACTCATTTAAGGACTCTGTTATATTATTTCATGTTTGCTATTTATTACTATTTACTTAGATCTATATTGGCACAGTTTGTTGTTCATTGATTCTGTTTACAGTTACTGTTCTATGGACTTGCTAAGTATGCCCTCAGAAAACAAATCTTAGGGTTGTATGTGGTGACATGCATGTATGCTGTTAATACATTTTACTTTGAACTTTGAACCACTGAAGCAGGTCCCTGGTTTATCAGGAATGGTGTGCAAGGTTGATCGACACAGTGGTAAATCTGTGGAATTTGTGGAGGCAAAGTTAGTGGGTATTTTTAAGGCAGAGGTTGATAGATTTTTGATTTGTCAGGGCATGAAGGGATATGAGGAGAGGGCAGGAGATTGGGGCTGAGAGGGAAAATGAATCAGCCATGATGAAATGGCGGAGCAGACTTGATGGGCTAAATGGCCTAATTCTGCTCCTGTATCTTCTGGTCTTTTGGTCTACACTTGGCTTTTCTTTGATCTATCCTGATGTAGGTCATCTAGTCAAGGTTCACAACCCCATGGACTCCTTGCTTAATGGTATTGGTCCATGGCATTAAAAACAGGTCGGGAACCTTCTGGGAAAGTCTCGAGCGTTCTTCGTTGCTGTGTACACCACCTAATTTGGATTTGAAAGCAGATTTGATATCTTTCAATGGGAACTGTTTAAATACCTGAGGAATAAATTGTAGTTCTGAGGGGAATGTGATAGTTGGGGTTTCAGTAGTTCAGAATCAGGTTTAATATCACGAGCATACGTCATGAAATTTGTTGTCTCTGCGGCAGCAGTACGATGCGATACATAATAGTAAAAAATGTGAACTATAGTGTGTGTGTATATATAAAATAGTTAGATAAGTAGTGCAAAAATAGAAATAAAAAAGTAGTGAGGTAGTGTTCATGGGTTCAATGTCCATTCAGAAGTTGGGTGGCAGAGGGAAAGAAGCTGTTCCTGAATCGTTGAGTGTGTGTCTTCAGGCTCCTGTGCCTCCTCCCTGATGGTAGCAATGATGAACAAGGTATGACCTGGCTGTTGGGGGTCCTTAATGATGGACGCCGCCTTTTTGAGGCACTGCTCCTTGAAGATGTCCCGGTACTATGGAGGCTAGTGTCCATGATGGAGCTGACTAATTTTACAACTCTCTGCAGCTTCCTTCGATCTTATGCAGTAGCCCCCCACCCCCCATACCAGACAGTGGCGCAGCCAGATAGAATGCTCTTCACGGTACAGCTGTAGAAGTTTGCAAGTGTCTTTGATAACGTACCAAATCTCCTCAAACTCCCAATGAAATATAGCCTTCTTTATAGCTCCTAATGAAATATATTCACTGTCACCAAACGTGTGGTGACAGTTGTGTGCTTCCCTCCAGCACATCATTAGGCTGTGTTGATTGTTGATGCAAATGGTGCATTTCACCATGTGCTTCGATGTACGTGTGATAAATAAATGAATCTGAATCCTGATTCCTTTCTGCCAGATCACCGGATGATTTTACATTTCTTTATTTAGCAACAAACAATCTTATCAAACGTTGTTATCAAGCATAGGCCATGCCTCACGGTAGTCAGTGGTTAGCATTCTGGAGTTCCGAGTTCAATTCCAGTGCCGTCCTGTAAGGAGTCTCTGTATGTGTTCCCGTGGAACTACCATTTATTCCTCCGGTATTTAAACAGTTCCCTTTTAAAGATATCAAATCTGCTTTCATATTTAAAGTAGGTGGGGTACAGGGCGAGGAAGATTACTCTGGTTGATCTATATCAGGGTGGATCCAGTAAAAGCCAAGTGCAGATCAACCTTCTACATCTTTTCTCAGTTTTCCCCAGGTGCTCTGGTTTCCTCCCACAGTCCAAAGACATACCAGCTAGGTTAATCGGTCACTGTAAATTGTCCCGTGATTAGGTTAGGGTTGATTGGATTTGTTGAGGGTTGCTGGGGCAGCATGGCTCAAAGAGACAGAAGGACATACTCTGCATCGCTAAAATAAAAATAAAGAATCTGTGGGAGGGAATGTATTGTCAAATCCCTGCATCAGTCCTGAGGAAAAAGATGGAAAAGTTGTGGCACCATTCATCTGTACATCCATGACACAGTCCTGATGCAGGGTTTTCACCTGAAATGTCCAACAATATCTTCGCCCCTTCTCGACCTGCTGAGTTCCAGCTGTGAAACTTGTTACTCCAGATTCCAGCATCTGCAGTTTCTTGTGTGCTCACATATTTTTTTCAAAATTCTGTTACACAGTGACCAAGTCCAGCTCACATTTACTTCATACCACCTCAGAATGCAGAGAATGGGAGTGGAAGCAAGGGAACCCTTAGGAAGCTAGAGGGAAGCTCAGAAAAGATTCACAGAATGGATTGCTGGAATGAGAGGGTTGTCCCGTGATGACCCAGGTCATGCCCTCTTCTCATTGCTACCATCAGGGAGGAGGTACAGGAGTCTGAAGGCCCACACTCAACGATTCACGTACAGCTTCTTCCCCTCTGCCATCCAATTGCTGAATGGACATTGAACCCACAAACACTATCTCACTACTTTCCCCCTTTTTTCACTCTATTTGTGCAATATTTATTTATTTTTAAAATATATTTCTTACTGTAATTTATAGGTTTCTTTTATTATGTATTGCAATGTACTGTTGCCACAAAACAAAATTCACAACCTGTGCCAGTGATATGAAACCTGATATTAAACTGAATTTCATGGATTCTCTCAAGTACAGAATGAGAAGTAATTTTATTGTAAGATTTTGGGATGGGTGTTGATAGGATAGATAATGAAGATAGAATAGAAACATAGAAAACCTACAGCACAATACAAGCAATGTCCCCTTGGATCCCATGCCTCCTTACTTTCTCAATAAGCCTTGCATATGGGGTACCTTATCAAATGCCTTGCCCAAATCCATATACACTACATCTACAGCTCTACCTTCTTCAATGTGTTTAGTCACATCCTCAAAAAATTCAATCAGGCTCATAAGGCACGACCTGCCTTTGACAAAGCTATGCTGACTATTCCTAATTATATTATGTCTCTCCAAATGTTCATAAATCCTGCCTCTCAGGATCTTCTCCATCAACTTACCAACCACTGAAATAAGACTCACTGGTCTATAATTTCCTGTGCTATCCCTACTCCCTTTCTTAAATAATGGAACAACATTCGCAACCCTCCAATCCTCCAGAATCTCTCCCATCCCCATTGATGATGCAAAGATCATTGCCAGAGGCTCAGCAATCTCCTCCCTCACCTCCCACAGTAGCCTGGGGTACATCTCGTCCAGTCCTGGTGACTTATCCAACTTGATGCTTTCCAAAAGCTCCACCATATCCTCTTCCTTAATATCTACATGCTCAAGCTTTTTAGTCTGCTGTAAGTCATCCGTATTATCACCAAGATCCTTTTCTGAAGTGAATACTGAAGCAAAGTATTCATTAAGTACCTCTGCTATCTCTTCCGGTTCCATACACCCTTTTCCACTATCACACTTGATTGGTCCTATTCTCTCACGTCTTATCCACATACTTGTAGAATACCTTGAGGTTTTCCTTAATCCTGTCCGCCAAGGCCTTCTCATGGCCCCTTCTGGTTCTCCTAATTTCATTCTTAAGCTCCTTCCTGCTAGCCTTATAATCTTCTAGATCTCTAATATTACCTAGTTTTTTGAACCTTTCGTAAGCTCTTCTTTTCTTCTTGACTTGATTTACAACAGCCTTTGTACACCTCGGTTCCTGTACCCGACCATCCTTTTCCTGGTGCTTTGGAACGTACCTATGCAGAACTCCACGCATATATCCCCTGAACATTTGCCAAATTTCTTCCGTACATTCCCAATTTATGCTTCCAAGTTCCTGCCTGATAGCCTCATATTTCCCCTTACTCCAATTAAACACTTTCCTAACTTGTTTGTTTCTATCCCTGTCCAAAGCTATGGTGAAAGAGATAGAATTGTGATCACTATCTCCAAAATGCTCTCCCACTGAGAGACCTGACATCTGACCAGGTTCATTTCCCAATACCAGATCAAGTACAGCCTCTCCTCTTGTAGGCTTATCTACATATTGCGTCAAGAAACCTTCCTGAACACACCTAATAAACTCCACCCCATCTAAACCCCTCGCTCTAGGGACATGCCAATCAATATTTTAATTTTAATTGATAGTTTAATGTGGATAAATGTGAGGTTATCCACTTTGGTGGCAAGAACAGGAAAGCAGATTACTATCTGAATGGTGTCAAGTTAGGAAAAGGGGAAGTACAACTAGATCTAGGTGTCCTTGTTCATCAGTCACTGAAAGTAAGCATGCAGGTACAGCAGGCAGTGAAGAAAGCTAATGGCATGTTGGCCTTCATAACAAGGGGAGTTGAGTACAGGAGTAAAGAGGTCCTTCTGCAGTTGTACAGGGCCCTGGTGAGACCATACCTGGAGCATTCTGTGCAGTCTTGGTCTCCAAATTTGAGGAAGGACATTCTTGCTATTGAGGGAGTGCAGTGTTGGTTCACGAGGTTAATTCCTAGGATGGCGGGACTGTCATATATTGAAAGATTGGAGCGACTGGGCTTGTATACACTGGAATTTAGAAGGATGAGAAGGTATCTGATTGAAACATATAAGATTATTAAGGGATTCGACATGCTAGAGGCAGGAATCATGTTCCTGATGTTGGGGGAGTCCAGAACCAGAGGCCACAGTTTAAGAATAAGGGGTAGGCCATTTAGGATGGAGTTGAGGAAAGACCTTTTCACACAGAGGGTTGTGGTTCTGTGGCTCTGTCTCAGAAGGCAGTGGAGGCTAATTCTCTGGATGCTATCAAGAAAGAGTTAGATAGAGCTCTTGGAATCAAGGGATACGGGGAGAAGGCAGGAACGGGGTACTGATTGTGGATAATCAGCCATGATCACAGTGAATGGCAGTGCTGGCTTGAAGGGCCGAATGGCCTACTCCTGCACCTATTGTCTATTGATATTTGGGAAATTAAAATCTCCCACCACAACAACGCAGTTATTATTACACCTTTTCAGAATCTGTCTCCCTATCTGCCGCTCGATGTTCCTGTTACTATTGGGTGGTCTATAAAAAACACCCAGTAGAGTTATTGACCCCTTCCTGTTCCTAACTTCCACCCACAGAGACTCCGTAGACAATCCCTCCATGACTTCCTCCTTTTCTGCAGCCGTGACACTATCTTTGATATCTCCCTTGATTGAATCTAGAACAGGGCTTCCCATCCTTTGTTATGCCATGGACCCCTACCGTTAACGAGGGTTTCAAGGACCCCAGCTTGGGAACACCTGATTTTTAAAAATTTATTCATTGAGATAAAGCATAGAATAGGCCCTTCCGGCTTTTCGAGCCACGCCACCTAGCAATCTGATTTAACCCTAGTCTAATCATGGGACAATTTACAATAACCAATTAACCCATCATGTGAGGAGGAAACTGGAGCACCCAGAGGAAACCCACATGGTCACGTGGAGAACGCATGGACTCCTTACAGCAGAGGTGAGAATGAACCCTGGGTCAGCTGTACTGCAGAGAGTTGTACTAACCACTACACTGCCGTGCCACCAACAACAGCCATGTTCCAGGCTCTCGGGTTTGGTAGCCAAGTCATAGTGGCTCCATCACCTCAGATCCATTACAACCAGACACGTCTTCTCTGTGGATTATTAATCTTCCATCATCTATCCAGGACAGCTGTGAAGGTGGAATTACTGAACATATCAGATTGGGGTTGGGGAGAGGTTAGGGTATCATAATAGAAGGTCTGAATGAGGGGCTGGTGGGGAGGCGGTGAGTGGCAGAATGACTAATGTGTAGTAAAAAGTTCTGGTGCAAAGTCTGAAGGAACCAGTAGGTGAAGGTGGGAGAAACTGATAACCATAAATGAGAATTGTGAAAAAGGGGATGGAGGTAATGCCTGATTTTTATAGGGCTCGTTTTCTGAGGGGCAAATTCTGTAGATGTGAATGCTCGAGTCTCCAAGAAGACCACAAACTTGTAGGGTTTGGAGGCTTGCGTGCCTCGATGATCCAGAGAGCCATGTTGGCTGGAGTCAGGGCTTTATGCTTTCGCCCTTGGTAAGGTCACCCATGCCAAACAGGTGAAGAGTGGTCCATCGGTTCTCCAGGTTCAGGGGTTCAGCTCAGGGCTAACAACCCTGATTGACCAAAAACAGCAATGAAGAGTCCTTCTCTATCTGAGCACAACATCCTGAGTCTCCTCGCAGGACTTGCGTGACTGAGTGGAAGCTGCTGACACAATGAAGGAAGTGCTGAACACTGCCAGAGGTGGACGACCTTCATTGCTGCCCTAAACGCCAGCGGCCTAACAGGGAGTAAGTAAATTAGCAAGAATGCTCATGGAGTCTGGGTGTTTATCTATTTAGAGACACAGTATGGAACAGGCCCTTCTGGCCCAATGAGCCACACCACCCAGCAACACATCCTTAGCCTAATCACATGACAATTTCCAATGATCAATTAACTGGGATGTCAACTGGTACTCTTGATTGGTCAGGCATGAAGGGATACGGAGAGAAGGCAGGAGACTGGGGCTGAGAGGGAAAATGAATCAGCTATGGTGAAATGTCAGAGCTTAGTCGATGGGCTAGATGGCCAAATTCTGCTCCTATACTTTATGGTCTTACGTCTTCGGACTGTGAGAGGAAATCCGTGTGCTCACAGAAAGGGCATGCAAGCTCCTTACAGAGGATGCCGGAATTGAACTCTGAACTCTCAACGCTCTAAGCCATAACAGCGCTGTGCTAACTGCAACACTAACATGGCACACAAACAACATGTTGGTACAGGTCATGCTGCAGCAGCTTTTGGACAGGAGACCCAGGTAGCAGAGCTAATTCGGATACTGATTGACAGGATCGTAAAGTGAGATTTTGGCCGATTAGCCTTCATAAATCAGAGTATTCAGTGCAGGAGATGGGATGCACTGGTGGAACCAAATTTGGAGTATTGTGTGCATTGCCGGTCACCTACCTATAGAAAGATGTAAATAAGATTAAAAGAGTAGAGACAATTTACAAGGATGTTGATGGGACTTGAGGACCTGAGTTATAGGGAAAGTTGAATAGGTTAGGACGTTATTCCTTGGAACATAGATTTGATAGCGGTATGTGAAATTATGAGGTGTATAGATCGGGTAAATGGGGGTGGGGGGGAATGCTGAGTGGTATGGCAGGGCTCAAAGGGCCAGAAGGGCCTGTTTCATGCTGTATCTCAATAAATATGGTAAATAAAAATCTAAACAACAGGAATTCTGCAGATGCTGGAAATTCAAGCAACATACATCAAAGTTGCTGGTGAACGCAGCAGGCCAAGCAGCATCTATAGGAAGAGGCGCGGTCGACGTTTCAGGCGAGAGGTCCACGCTGATTTGACTGTATGTTTCACTGTGTTTCAATGTACATAGAAACATAGAAAATAGGTGCAGGAGTAGGCCATTCGGCCCTTCGAGCCTGCACCGCCATTTATTATGATTATGGCTGATCATCCAACTCAGAACCCCACCCCAGCCTTCCCTCCATACCCCCTGACCCCCATAGCCACAAGGGCCATATCTAACTCCCTCTTAAATATAGCCAATGAACTGGCCTCAACAGTTTCCTGTGGCAGAGAATTCCACAGATTCACCACTCTCTGTGTGAAGAAGTTTTTCCTAATCTCGGTCCTAAAAGGCTTCCCCTCTATCCTCAAACTGTGACCCCTCGTTCTGGACTTCCCCAACATCGGGAACAATCTTCCTGCATCTAGCCTGTCCAATCCCTTTAGGATCTTATACGTTTCAATCAGATCCCCCCTCAATCTTCTAAATTCCAATGAGTACAAGCCCAATTCATCCAGTCTTTCTTCATATGAAAGTCCCGCCATCCCAGGAATCAATCTGGTGAACCTTCTTTGTACTCCCTCTATGGCAAAGATGTCTTTCCTCAGATTAGGGGACCAAAACTGCACACAATACTCCAGGTGTGGTCTCACCAAGGCCTTGTACAACTGCAGTAGTACATCCCTGCTCCTGTACTCGAATCCTCTCGCTATAAATGCCAGCATACCATTCGCCTTTTTCACCACCTGCTGTACCTGCATGCCCACTTTCAATGACTGGTGTATAATGACACCCAGGTCTCGTTACACCTCCCCTTTTCCTAATCGGCCACCATTCAGATAATAATCTGTTTTCCTATTTTTGCCACCAAAGTGGATAACTTCACATTTATCCACATTAAATTGCATCTGCCATGAATTTGCCCACTCACCCAACTTTCCAAGTCACCCTGCAACCTCTTAGCATCCTCCTCACTGCTAACACTGCCACCCAGCTTCGTGTCATCCGCAAACTTGGAGATGCTGCATTTAATTCCCTCATCCAAGTCATTACTATATATTGTAAACAACTGGGGTCCCAGCACTGAGCCTTGCGGTACCCCACTAGTCACTGCCTGCCATTCTGAAAAGGTCCCGTTTATTCCCACTCTTTGCTTCCTGTCTGCTAACCAATTCTCCACCCACACCAATACCTTACCCCCAATACCATGTGCTTTAAGTTTGCACACTAATCTCCTGTGTGGGACCTTGTCAAAAGCCTTTTGAAAATCCAAATATACCACATCCACTGGTTCTCCCCTATCCACTCTACTAGTTACATCCTCAAAAAATTCTATGAGATTCGTCAGACATGATTTTCCTTTCACAAATCCATGCTGACTTTGTCCGATCATTTCACCGCTTTCCAAATGTGCTGTTATCACATCCTTGATAACTGACTCCAGCAGTTTCCCCACCACCGACGTTAGGCTAACCGGTCTATAATTCCCCGGTTTCTCTCTCCCTCCTTTTTTAAAAAGTGGGGTTACATTAGCCACCCTCCAATCCTCAGGAACTAGTCCAGAATCTAACGTGACAAAAAGCTCATCTTCAACTGTGTGAAGAACCAGATTATCATATGAGGAGCATTTAATAGCTCACTGGAATTCAGAAGGATGAAGGGCGACCTCATTGAAACCTATTGAATGTTGAAAAGCCTCAATACAGTGGATGTGGCAAGGTGTTTCCTATGGCGGTGGAGTCTTGGACCAGAGGGCACAGCCTCAGAATAGTGGGACATTCATTTAGAACACAAGATGAGGTGGAATTTCTTTAGCCAGCGAGTGGTGAATTTGTGGAATTTGTTGCCACAGGCGGCTGTGGAGGCCAAGACATATTGGGTGTAGTTAAGGCAGAGGTTGATAGATTCTTGATTGGTCAGGCCATGAAAGGCTGTGGGGAGGGAAGGCAGGAGAATGGGGTTGAGAGGGAAAATGGATCAGCCGTGATGAAATGGCAGAGCAGACTAGATGGTCCAAATGGCCTAATTCTGCTCCAATGTCTTGTGGTCTTATTTGTGTCGTCAATCTGATTATTTCACACTTCAGCCATCAACAAAAGTTTTCACACCATTTTAATTCATTCATGGGAAAAGGAAGAAAGCATTAAAATAGTTAAAGATCTGTAATGAAATTTCAGTGGGAACACATCATTGCAGCGTTTTTCACCTTGCTTATTGTAACACTGTTTGGACGTCCAACTGGTCCAGTACACACTGGATTACCCAGCAGTGTATGCCAACACAAGGGATCGATGTTTCACAATGGAGCACTTTTCAAAGCCTTCCTCAGTCAGTAACCTTTGTCAAGAAACACACATGAAACATTATTTCATCTCTTGGCCACCATCTTATTGGTCCCCAACTGTTTCAAAACTGTAATAGATTATAGTGGATTTTTCTAACCCATTTGAGTTGTACCTTTCTCCTCACCTTCAAGAGGACTAGAATATAAAAGCAAGGATGTAATGTTGAGACTTTATAAAGCACTGGTGAGCCCTCACTTGGCGTATTGTGAGCAGTTTTGGGCCCCCTATCTAAGAAAGGAAGTACTGAATTTGGAGAGGTTTCAAATGAGGTTCACAAATAATGATTCAGGGATTGAAAGGCTTGTCATATGAGGAGCGTTTGATGACTCTGGGCCTCTACTCACTGGAATTCAGTAGATGACCGAAACCAATCACATGTTGAAAGCCTCAATAGAGTAGATGTGGAGAGGATGGTGGGGGAGTCTCAAATCAAAGGACAGCCTCAGAATAGAGGGGCCAAGCTTTAGAAAGGAGATGAGGAGGAATTTCTTTAGCCAGAGAATAGTGAATCTGTGGAGGCCAAGACATTGGGTATATTTAAGGCAGAGGTTGATAGATTCTTGGATTGGTCAGGGCATGAAGGGATATGGGGTGAAGGGATCAGCCACGATGAAATGGTGGAGCAGACTTGATGGGACAAATGGCCTAATTCTGCACCTATATCCTGTAGTCTCATGGCGTTTACTGAAAGAACTACTTGGTGTGTTTTCTGCTTAAATGAACCAATATTAGTGAATTTAACACTATCAATTACTAATTTATACAATTAGCTTAAGCCACAGTATTAACAGTAGTATTGCTTTTCAATAAGACACTGAAGTCATTAAGTGGAGGTTTTGTCTCTAGCTATGAGGCACTTGATCCTTGGGATGTGTTGCCTTTTGTTCTGACGAGCTTCAAAGCAGCCTTGTAGCACAACCAGCTAATTGGCTACCAATAAAAACTGGAGCCTTCTCCCCACAGCACCACTGCCCCAGGGAAACGAATCCTTGTCAACAGCAGCAAGGTAATGCTTTGGACTCCCACTTGCCCACGAGGCTCGCTGTAGGTCAGTGTAGCAACGGCTGGTGACGTGTGAAGTGGGGTTTGCAGCGACTGTGCAGAGTAGTGGTCGTGCACTACGTGCAGAGGTGACGCTTCGTCTCCCGGAAGCACTGGTTGTGCCTCATTGGAACGATGCATGACGTTGGGACTGCATCGATTTAAGATGCCCCGGGGACAGCGTGGGTCAGCCCCTGTCCCTCTGAAGCTGCATTGCTTGTGTTCGGCTTCAGTTCCTCGAAAGGGCCGAAGTTGCCAGATTGGCCGACTGTGTCTGGAGCCCGGACCAGAGGCTCGCGGTCTTCACTTGCCTCCGAAATGACAAAGGCCGGTTTGATCAGGTTTATTCGCTCAGATTCAGGTGCCCGGTGCCTGCTTTTGGCCCCATCAATCTGGAAGCCCCGAATGATGTCATTCGACATGGCGCTCTCCAGCAGGGGCCTGGGGCCCACACCGCGCGGAGCCACCTGCCTTGGCCCGCTGGAGTCGTGTCGGGAGGCACCCAGCCGGGTGCCGAAGCAGGGACTTCCAAACCAGGTCCGCCGTAGATTGGTGGGCGAGGCGAGCTGGCGTTGACTCTGGGCGGATCGGGTGAGGGGGTACGATGCTGCACCCGCTGACGAGTCCGTGCACAGTTGTTCCCAGTCTGCCTCTAACTGCATGTCGGACATAACCTTCCGCTGCTTCTCAGTGCGGTGGTCACTCGGTAGGTTGCCCGGGGTCTGTATATGTAAAAAAATAAGATGAAGTGAAGTAGCTGGAAGAGAGCTTTAGTTACAACATTTACCCTCTTTATTAATTCACAGCTGAATCATCCTAACAACGCTGAATCCGGTGCGGTTTGATTCTGAGGCAACACACTCAGAACCTCACCTGTCTCTGAGGACATCACCCAGAGCCAACATATCGATGCAGCAATAACGGTGGTACGACAGTGGCTATATTTCATTAGGAGCTTGAGGAGATTTGGTATGTCACTAAGACACTGGCAAATCTCCACAGATGCACCACAGAGAGCATTCTAACTGGCTGTATCACTGTCCGGTGTGCGGGGCGATAGGGGTGCGGGAGCCACTTGTGCACAGGATTGGAGTAAGCTGCAGAGTCATATACATTAATGATCTGGATGATGGGGTGGTAAATTGGATGAGTAAGTATGCAGATGATACTAAGATAGGTGGAGTTGTGGATAATGAAGTAGGTTTTCAAAGCTTGCAGAGAGATTTAGACCACTTAGAAGAGTGGGCTGAAAGATGGCAGATGGAGTTTAATGCTGAAAAATGTGAGGTGCTACATTTTGGTAAGACTAATCAAAATAGGACATACATGGTAAATGGTAGAGCATTGAGGAATGCAGTAGAACAGAGGGATCTAGGAATAATGGTGCATAGTTCCCTGAAGGTGGAATCTCATGTGGATAGGGTGGTGAAGAAAGCTTTTGGTATGCTGGCCTTTATAAATCAGAGCATTGAGTATAGGAGTTGAGATGTAATGTTGAAATTGTACAAGGCATTGTAAGGCCAAATTTGGAGTATCGTGTACAGTTCTGGTCACCGAATTATAGGAAAGACATCAATAAAATTGAGAGAGTATAGAGGAGGTTTACTAAAATGTTGCCTGGGTTTCATCACCTAAGTTACAGAGAAAGGTTGAACAAGTTGGGTCTTTATTCTTTGGAGCATAGAAGGTTGAGGGGGGACTTGATAGAGGTATTTAAAATTATGAGGGGGATAGACAGTTGACGTGGATAGGCTTTTTCCATTGAGAGTAGGGGAGATTCAAACAAGAGGACATGAGTTGAGAGTCAAAGGGCAAAAGTTTAGGGGTAACATGAGGGGGAACTTCTTTACTCAGAGAGTGGTGGCTGTGCGGAATGAGCTTCCAGCAGAAGTGGTTGAGGCAGGTTCGATATTGTCATTTAAAGTTAAATTGGTCAGGAAAGGAATGGAGGGTTATGGGCTGAGTGCAGGTCGGCGAGACTAGGTGAGAGTAAGCATTTGGCATGGACTAGAAGGGCCGAGATAGCCTGTTTCCGTGCTGTAATTGTTATACGGTTATATGATTGTAAACTTAGTCAGCTCCATCATGGTCACTAGCCTCCATAGTATCCAGAACACCTTCAAGGAGCGGTGCCTCAGAAAGGCAGCGTACATCATTAAGGACCCCCATCACCCAGGACATGCCCTCTTCTCACTGTTACCATCGGGGGGAGGTACAGAAGCCTGAAGGTGCACACTCAGCAATTCAGGAACAGCTTCCTCCCCTCTGCCATCCGATTTCTGAATGGACATTGAATCATGAACACTACCTCAATACTTTTTAACTTCATATTTTTTGCACTATTTAACATACACATACATACTTACTGTAATTCATAGTTTTATTTTTTTCTCTGTTATTATGCATTGCATTGTACTGCTGCCACAAAGTTAACGAATTTCACAATGTATGCTGGTGATATTAAACCTGATTCTGACACACACAAAATGCTGGAGGAACTCAGCATTTGAGGATCTGAATAGATAGACCATGGCCTCCTCCACTGCAGCAATGAGGCCACGCTGAGGCTGGAGCCACACCTTGTACAGTATTCCATCTGGGTAGCCTCCAACCTGACATCAATTTTTTGAAAGCCTCCCCCCCCGCCTTCACCATTCCTATTTCTGTTTCCTTCTCACACCTTCTCTTCCCACCTGCTTATCACCTCCCTGTGGTGATCCTCTCCCTTTCCTTTCTTCCATGGTCTTTCATCCTCTCCCATACTTCCCCTTCTCTTCAACTCTTTTACCTTTTTCATCCATCACTTCCCAGCTCTTTGCTTCAACCCCTCCTCCCCTCCCGGTTTCACCTTTCACCTGCCACCTTGTACTTCTTCCTCCCCTCCTCCCACCTTCTTACTCTGACTTCTCCTCTTTCCTTCCAGTCCTGATGAAGGGTCTCAGCCCAAAATGTCGAATGCTGAGAGATTAGGTTCATAATTATTGTAGGAAAGGTCCATTCAGGAGTCTTGAAAAGGCATCAAAGAAGCCCTGAAAAAGCATCTCAGCCCAAAACGTCGACTATTTATTCATTTCTATGGCTGCTACCTGACCTGCTGAGTTTCTCCAGCATTGTATGTGTGTTGCTAAAGATTATGGGGAGAAGGCAGGAGTATAGTGTTGAAAGGTAGAAAATAAATCAGCCGTAATCAAATGGCACAGCAGACCCAATGGGGCCCAATGGCATAATTTTCCTCCTACATCTTTATAAATTTGGCTTTGAAGCTATGTGGAAGTTACAAGTTTTTCACAACCTGTCTGCTGCTGTAGTCTTCCCGGGAGTCTGTGTCCCATTCTTGACAAGTGATTGTACTTCAAGAGAAACTTTGTGATGGTAACACAGGTCCATCCTTCTTCTTCACTGCAGGAGCCACCCATTTCCATCTTTAAAAGTTGATGTGATTTTGCTACACGTAATACTCTTCAACCATCAGACTCTTGAACCTGCTGGGTCCCTCTGGCATTTTGAGTGTGTTCTGTTCTCAGTATTATTACTTTGTTCTGTCTGGTACACTCCAACCTGATGGCATGAATATCATTTCTCCTTCCAGTAAACAAAAATTCCACCTCCTCCTCTATTCCCCACTCTGACCTTTTACCTCCTCTCACCTGCCTATTTCTTTCCCCTAGGTCCCCTCCTCCTTCCCTTTCTCCCATGGTCCACTCTCCTCTTCTATCAGATTCTTTCTTCTCCAGCCTTTGACCTTTCCCACCTATCACCTTCAACTAGCCTCTTTCCCTTCCCTCCACCATTTTATTCAGGCATCTTTCCTCTCAGTCCCAATGAAGGATCTCAGCCCGAAACAGCGACTGTTTACTCATTTCTATAGATGCTACCTGACCTGCTGAGTTCCTCCAGTGTGTTGCAAATTTCTTGGTGTTCACCTGGCAGAGAATCTCACCTGGTCCCTCAACACCAGCTCCATAGCCAAGAAAGCCCAGCAGCATCTCTACTTTCTGCGAAGGCTGAGAAAAGTCCATCTCCCACCCCCCATCCTCACCACATTCTACAGAGGTTGTATTGAGAGCATCCTGAGCAGCTGTATCACTGCCTGGTTCAGAAATTGCACCATCTTGGATCGCAAGACCCTGCAGCGGATAGTGAGGTAGCTGAGAAGATCATCGGGGTCTCTCTTCCCACCATCACAGACATTTACACTACCCACTGCACCCGTAAAGCTAACAGTATTGTGAAGGATCCCATGCACCCCTCATACAAACTCTTCTCCCTCCTGCCATCTGGCAATAGGTACCGAAGCATTCGGGCTCTCACGACCAGACTGTGCAGTGGTTTCTTCCCCCAAGCCGTCAGACTCCTTAATACCCAAAGTCTAGACTGACATCTACATCATTTATTATTATATTGTAATTTGTCCTCTACTGTGCCTGTTGTCTTGTTTATTATTTATTGTACTGCCCTGCACTGTTTTGTGCATTTCATGTAGACCTGTGTAGGTCTGTAGTCTAGTGTAGTTTTTGTGTTGTCTTATCTAGTCTAGTGTAGCCTTGTGTTGTCTAATTTAGTCTAGTGTAGTTTTATGTTGTTGCATGTAGCACCATGGTCCTGGAGGAATATTGTTTTGCATTTTACCGTGTACTGTACCAGCAGTTTATGGTCGAAATGACAATAAAAAGTGACTTGACTTGACTTTGGATTTCCAGCATCTGCAGATTTTCTTGTGTCTTATATATTTTTTATTTGGATAATTTGTCTTTTGCACATTGGTTGTTTATCAGACATAGGAGCACAGTTAGGCCATTTGGCCCATCGAGTCTGCTCTGCCATTCCATCATGGCTGATTTATTACCCTCTCAACCCCATTCTCCTGTCTGCTCCCTGTAACCTTTCAGGCCCTGACTAATCAAGAACCTGTCAATCTCTCTGCCTTAAATACACCAAATGACTTGACCTCCACAATTGCTTGTGGCAACAAATTCCACGGATTCACTACCCTCTGGATAAAGAAATTCCTCATCTCTGTTCTAAATGAACGTCCCTCTATTCTGAGGCTGTGTCCTCTGCTCCAAGACTCCCCCACCATAGGAAACATCCTCTTCAAATCCACTTCAAATCCACTCTACTGGGGCCTTTTAACATTTGATAGGTTTCAATGAGATTACAATACAGGGGAAAAATGAGGTACGAAGGTAAGCTAGCCAAGAATATAAAGGAGGATAGTACAAGCTTCTTTAGGTATGTGAAGAGTAAAAAATTAGTTAAGACCAAAGCTGGGCCCTTGAAGACAGAAAGGTTTGAAATTATTATGGGGAACAAGGAAATGGCAGACGAGCTGAACAGGTACTTTGGATCTGTCTTCACTAATGAAGACACAATCTTCCAGATGTAATAGTGGCCAGAGAACCTAGGGTAACAGAGGAACTGAGGAAATTTGCATTAGGCAGAAAATGGTGTTGGGTAAACTGATGGGACTGAAGGCTGATAAATCCCCAGGGCCTGATGGTCCGCATCCCAGGGTACTTAAGGAGGTGGCTCTAGAAATCGTGGACACAATGTTCTATAGATTCAGGATCAGTTCCTGCGGATTGGAGGGTAGCTAATGTTATCCCACTTTTTAAGAAAGGAGGGAGAGAGAAAGCAGGCAATTATAGACCAGTTAGTCTGACATCAGTGATGGGGAAGATACTGGAATCAATTATAAAAGACGTAATAGTGACATATTTGGATAGCAGTGGCAGGATAGGTCCGAGTCAGCATGGATTTACGAAGGGGAAATCATGCTTGACTAATCTTATGGAATTTTTTGAGGATGTAACTATGAAAATGGACATGGGAAAGCCAGTGGATGTAGTGTACCTAGACTTTCAGAAAGCCTTTGATAAGGTCCCACAGAGGAGGTCAGTGGGCAAAATTAGAGCACATGGTATTGGGGGTAGGGTACTGACATGGATAGAAAATTGGTTGGCAGACAGGAAACAAAGAGTAGGGATTAACGAGTCCTTTTCAGAATGGCAGGCAGTGACTAGTGGGGTACCGCAAGGCTTGGTGCTGGGACCGCAGCTATTTACAATATACATCAATGGTTTAGATGAAGAGATTAAAAGTAACATTCGCAAATTTGCAGGTGACACAAAGCTGGGTGGCAGTGTGAAATGTGAGGAGGATGTTATGAGAATGCAGGGTGACTTGGACAGGTTGGGTGAGTGGGCAGATGCAGTTTAATGTGGATAAATGTGAGATTATCCACTTTGGTGGCAAGAACAGGAAGGCAGATTACTATCTGAATGGTGTCAAGTTAGGAAAAGGGGAAGTACAATGAGATCTGGGTGTCCTTGTTCATCAGTCACTGAAAGTAAGCATACAGGTACAGCAGGCAGTGAAGAAAGCTAATGGCATGCTGGCCTTCATAACAAGGGGAATTGAGTACAGGAGCAAAGAGGTCCTTCTGCAGTTGTACAGAGCCCTGGTGAGACCACACCTGGAGTATTGTGTGCAGTTCTGGTCTCCAAATTTGAGGAAGGACATTCTTGCTATGGAGGGAGTGCAGCGTAAGTTCACTGGGTTAATTCCCGGGATGGCGGGACTGTCATATGTTGAAAGATTGGAGCGACTGGGCTTGTTTACACTGGAATTTGGAAGGATTAGAGGGGATCTGATTGAAACATGTAAGATTATTAAGGGATTGGACACGCTAGAGGCAGGAAACATGTTCCTGATGTTGGGGGAGTCCAGAACCAGAGGCCACAGTTTAAGAATAAGGGGTAAACCATTTAGAACAGAGTTGAGGAAATTTTTTTTCACACAGAGGGTTGTAGCTCTGCCTCAGAAGGCAGTGGAGGTCAATTCTCTGGATTCTTTCAAGAAAGAGTTAGATAGAGCTCTTAAAGATAGTGGAGTCAAGGGCTATGGGGAGAAGGCAGGAACAGGGTACTGATTGTGGATGATCAGCCATGATCACAGTGAATGGCAGTGCTGGCTTGAAGGGCCGAATGGCCTTCTCCGCACCTATTGTCTATTGTCTGCTCCTTATGTTTCTGAATTCCAGTGTGTACAGGCCTGGAACCATCAAATGCTCCTCATATGACAACCCTTTCATTCCATGAATCACTTTCGTGATCCCCCTCTCAACCCTCTGCAATGTCAGCACATCATATCATGTGCCGTGTTGTATGACGTGGATGATCATGGTCCCACGACCACGATTGTTCTTGGCAAATTTTTCTACACAGGAGGTTTGCCATTGTCTTCTCCTTGGCAGTGTCTTTGCAAGACAGTTGACCCTAACTTTTATCAACAGAGATTGTCTGCCTGGCATCACTGGTCTCATAACCAGGACTTGTGATATAGGAACAGAATTAGGCCATTTGTCCATCAAGTCTGCTCTGCCATTTCATCATGGCTGATCCATTTCCCACCAGCCCAATTTTCTGCCTTCTCATAACGCTTCTTGCCCTAACTAATCAAGAATCTATCAACCTCTGCCTTATATATATTCACAGCCACCTGTGGCAACTAATTCCACAGATTCACCACTCTCTGGCTAAAGAAACTTCTCATCTTCGTTCTAAATGGACATTCTTCTATTCTGAGGCTGTGCCCTCCGGTCCTATATGCACCAGCTCCTCGTAATACAAGTTTCTCAGATAAGGGGCCTAAAACTGTTCACAATATTCCAAGTGAGGCCTCAACTTTATGTAGTTTTCATAAATGTAATCTTTATTTTCCTGTAAATGTCTGCAAGAAAATTAAACTCAAGGTAGTATAATGAGACATAAAATTGACTAAGATACAGGAGCAGAATCAGGCCATTTGGCCCATCGAGTCTGCTCTGACATTTCATCATGGCTGATCCATTTTTCCTCTCAGCCCCAATCTCTTACCTGCTACCCAAATCCCCTCATGCCCTGACTAATCAAGTTTGTCATTTAACTGTACACATATATATAACATATATACAGTGCCCATAAAAATTATTCCCCCCCCCACCTTGGTAGTTTTCATGCTTTATTGTCTTACAACATTGAATCATAGTGGATTTAATCTGTTTTTGTTTTTGACACTGATTAACAGAAAAGTTCCTTTCGTGTCAAAGTGAAAACAAATTTCCACAAGTTGATCTAAATTTATTACAATTACTAAACACAAAATAATTGATTGCATAATTACTCGCCCCCTTCAAGTTAGTATTTAGTAGATGCACCTTTGACAGTAATTACAGCTTTCAGTCAGTGTGGATAGGTCTCTATCAGCTCTGCGCATCTGGACACTGCAATTTTTCCTCATTCTTTACATAACTGCTCAAGCTCTGTCAGGTTGCCCGGGGATTGAGTCAACAGTCCTTTTCAAGTCCAGCCTCAAATTCTCAATTGCTTTGAGGTCTGAACTCTGACTTAGCCACTCCAGGACATTAACTTAGTTGTTTTTAATCCATTCCTGTGTAGCTTTGGTTTTATGCTTGGGGTCATTTGTCTTGCTGGAAAATGAATCGTCTCCCAAGTTGCAGTTCTCTTGCAGACTGCATCAGGTTTTCCTCCTGGATTTCCCTGTATTTTGCTGCATTCATTTTACCCTCTACCTTCACAAGCCTTCCAGGGCCTGTTGCAGTGAAACATCCCCACAGCATGATGCAGCCGCCACTATGCTGTAGGGTAGGGATGGTGTGTTTTTGATGATGTGCAGTGCTTGGCTTACACCAAACATAGCATTTAGTCTGAAGGCCAAAAAGATAAATTTTGGTTTCATCACACCTTGGAACCTTCTTCCAGCTAACTTCAGAGCCTCCCACATGCCTTCTGGCAAGCTCTAGCCAAGATTTCATGTGAGCTTTTCCCCCAACAGTGGTTTTCTCTTTGCTACTCTCCCATAAAGCTGTGACTGGTGAAGCACCCGGGCAATCTTGTCTTAAATATACAGTGGCATGCAAAAGTTTGGGCACCCCTGGTACCAAAATTTCTGTTACTGTGAATAGCTAAGCCAGTGAAAGATGAACTGATTTCCAAAAGGCATAAAGTTAAAGCTGACACATTTCTTTAATATTTTAAGTAAACTTTTTTATTTCCATCTTTTACAGTTTCAAAATAACAAAAAAGGAAAAAGGCCCAAAGCAAAAGTTTGGGCACCCTGCATGGTCAGTACTTAGTAACACCCCCTTTGGCAAGTATCACAGCTTGTAAACGCTTTCTGTAGCCAGCTAAGAGTCCTTCAATTCTTGTTTGGGGGATTTTCACCCATTCTTCCTTGCAAAAGGCTTCCAGTTCTGTGAGATTCTTGGGCCCTCTTGCATGCACTGCTCTTTTGAGGTCTATCCACAGAATCTCGATGATGTTTAGGTCGGGGGACTGTGAGGGCAATGGCAAAACCTTCAGCTTGTGTCTCATGAGGTAGTCCATCGTGGTTTTTGAGGTGTGTTTAGGATCGTTATCCTGTTGTAGAAGCTATCCTCTTTTCATCTTCAGCTTTTTTACAGACGGTGTGATGTTTGCTTCCAGAATTTGCTGGTATTTAGTTGAATTCATTCTTCCCTCTAACAGTGAAATGTTCCCGGTGCCACTGGCTGCAACACAAGCCCAAAGCATGATCGATCCACCCCTGTGCTTAACAGTTGGAGAGGTGTTCTTTTCATGAAATCCTGCACCCTTTTCTCTCCAAACATACCTTTGCTCATTACCGTCAAAAAGTTCTATTCACAAGGTTCAAAGGAACATCTAAACAAGCCTGATGCATTTTGAAAACAAGTCCTGTGGACTGATGAAGTTAAAATAGAACTTTGTCAGAGTCCTGACAGAGGGTCTCGGCCTGAAATGTCGACTTTACCTCTTCCTATAGATGCTGCCTGGCCTGCTGCGTTCACCCGCATTTTTTGTGTGTGTTGCTTGAATTTCCAGCATCTGCAGATTTCCCCGTGCTTACAGTACTCCAAGTGTGGCCTAACCAGAGTTTTATAGAGCTGCATCATTACCTCACGACTTTTAAACTCTATCCCTCGACTTATGAAGGCTAACACCCCATAAGCTTTCATAACTACCCTATCTACCTGTGAGGCAACTTTCAGGGATCTGTGGACATATGCCCCCAGATCCCTCTGCTTCTCCACACTACCAAGTATCCTGCCATTTACTTTGTACTCTGCCTTGGAGTTTGTCCTTCCAAAGTGTACCACCTCACACTTCTCCGGGTTGAACTCCATCTGCCACTTGTCAGCCCACTTCTGCATCCTATCAATGTCTCTCTGCAATCTTTGACAATCCTCTACACTATCCACAACACCACCAACCTTTGTGTCTGCTGCAAACTTGCCAACCCACCCTTCTACCCCCACATCCAGGTCATTAATAAAAATCATGAAAAGTACAGGTCCCAGAACCTATCCTCGTGAGACCCCACTAGTCACAACCCTCCAATCCAAACGTACTCCCTCCACCACCACCCTCTGCTTTCTGCAGGCAAGCCAATTCTGAATCCACCTGGCCAAAAATGTGTAAAAATGTTAATATAGACATATTTAGCATTTAATATAAAAGCAAGATAAACATTACTTACCTTATGAGACTTCTAACAAATATATTTTGTCTTCTTTTAATTTCTTCCGTTTTCTTAATCACATATTCTTTCTGTAACTCAGACCCAAGCACTAGCTTCAGTTTTCCTTCTATTTCAGTCTGATGTTGTGATTTATACTGTCTATTAAGATCATGTCTCCTATTATGTGAGAAAGTGTTTTCACAAACAATGCACAACGGTTTTCCTGACGGACCCACTATAAATAAGAACTCATTTTCCCACTGTTATTGAATTCACGCATACTATCACTTCCTGCTTTTCTTTTGCACTGTGATGGGTAACTGAATGTAAAAACAAGGTTTAATTTTCGAAAAAGTACAAAACTGCAAATGTCCACAAAGGACCAACAAAGCACAACTCCGTAGCTCACGAGTGTCAATTGTAAACTGACTGGCAAAAACCTGCGACGCACCACTGGTGCAGATGCCCGGCGCCTCAGGATCAAACAAGTATCAAACGTGTATTGTACAGTTATGGAACGACGGCAGAACAAACGTCCTTCTTTCCTAGTTTGACTCATTGAATATTTTCTTTAATTGAAAACAGATTAATGTGAAAGATAACATTCACCAAAAGATGTGCACGAAATAATAAAATCGCTAAAAGTAAGTTTTAGATTTATTTTCAGTAAAACCCATCTCTAGCTCTATGTTACGTGAGCTCCTGTTATAGATTTCTTTTCTACAAATCGGTTTTTGGTTAATACTTTTTGGATGAGTAGGCTTATCACTAGGGTGCAATGCGCCACTTCTAATCATCCAATGCGCCACTTTTGCCACATGCACCATAGGGTGGCCATCCCTGTGGTAGAGTCTTTTTCTGTTGATCAGTGTCAAAAATAGCCAAATTAAATCCTCTGTGATTCAATATCGTCAAATAATAAAACATGAAAACTTCCAAGGGTGGGGGTGAATACTTTTTATAGGCATTGTAACCATATAATGCATATAGATATGAGACAAGGTTTCTTCAAACCAGGGTGTAAAGTTGTACACATAACACACAGATCCCAAAGGTACATTCACTTTGACTTTGACTTCCTCCCTCTACAAGTGCTTTCCAAAAGGATGGAACACACCTGTGCATTTTCTCGAAGTGAGATCATTTACACTGTTTTCCCTCCACTGAATGTACCTGCAATTACCCTCAACAGTGTGAAAACAACCAATTTCTCCAGTGCTCTGTATCCCTCTTGGCTTGATATACTCACACACTTCTCCACCAGCTTAGTAAGTGGTCCTGTTGAAGCCCAGCCATACCAATCTCTCGGCAGTGGCCCCTGAGCATCCCTGGGTTTGTGCGTGTAGCACGTTCGCTGTCTGGAAGGAGAATCCTCTCTGTCATCTCCTGCTCGATCCACCGCTGGGTTCTTCTCTTCAGAAGGTGGGAGATCTGGCACCAGCCAGTCACAGACAGTAGGTGAGCTCGACGAGCTCCTCTTGGAAACCTAGGAATGACAGAGTTGGTCAAAGGCCAGGTAAAATCCCCAAGTGTGCAGAGAGAGGTAGTGGGGCCCACTGGATCAACAGTTAATTGGCTGGAGCAACTTGGCAGATTAGTAGGACAAAAGGAATTGTCAACATTTCAGGTCAATGCTCTAATCATCAGAACACCCACAGACGCTGTTGGACCTGCTCAGTTCTTCCAACAGGTTGCTTATGGCTCCAGATTCCAGCATCTCCAGAATTAGGCCATTCAGCCCATCAAGTCTGCTCTGCCATTTCATCATGACTGAGTTATTATCCTTCTCAATCCCTTTCACACCCCAGTGAATCAAGAACATATCAACCTCTGCTTTAAACATACCCATTGAAATGGCCTCCACAGTCATCCATAGCAATATATTCCACAGATTCAATTTCCTCTGGTTCCTGAAATTCCTCCCCATCTCCATTCTAAAAGGATGCCCCTCTATTCTGAGGCTCTGCCTTCTGGTCTAGACTACCCCACCACAGGAAACATCCTCTCCACATCCACTCTATCTAGGCTTTTCAATATTCGATAGGTTTCAATGAGACCCCTTCCCCCATTTCTTCTGCACTCCAGTCTCTTGTGTCTCTTTGATATTTTAGGGGGAAGGTTGAAAAATACAGGTTGAGTGTCCCTTATCGAAAATGCTTGGGGCTGGAAGAGTTTCAGATTTTGGAATATCTAATGAGATAGCTTTGGTCACCGTCATTTTCCAACTCTGGATTTATGTGCTACCGATAAGCAGTCTTGGTCTTAAATTTGTTCATCACACATAAAGTCCTGTGCAAAAGTCTTAAGCACATTTATGTATATAGCTGGGGTACCTCAGACGTCTGCACAATACTGTACTTAACGTGCAGCACAGAGCGAGTTTGTATATCTGGCAGGAGCAAACGATGCAGGAACAGGTAAAGGGCTGGAGAAGAAAGAATCTGATAGGAGAGAAGAGTGAACTATCAAAGAAAGAAAATGAGGAGAAGTTTCTTACTTCATCCCCACCCACCTGGCTTCACCTATCACCTTCTAGCTTGTGTACCTTCCCCTCCCTCCACCTTATTTGGGCATCTTCCTTTCCAGTCCTGATAAAGGGTCTCAGCCCAAAACATTGACTGTTCATTCATTTCCATGGATGCTGCCTGATCTGCTGAGTTCCTCCAGTGTCTTGTGTGTGTTGCTCTGGATTTCCAGCACCTGTAGAATGCGTCTCTGTTATCTGGACAGAGCTGACAGTGGGAATCTTACTGTGCATGAATTGGTGACTATTTTCATCATTGCCCCAGTGGTAACCAAAGCTCTTCACTGCCTGTCTCATTGTACAATGGCCCTGGGGTGGGAATGGTGCCACACAAATGCCAGTCTGCCTTTCCAGTAGATCCTGGTACTGTGAAGCATTTTGCCAACCACTACGCTGTAGTGCCACCCTAAGGAGAGGAGGCTTTCCCTCCATAAAAAGCTCAAGCAAACAGATGGTATCTTTCAGTCATTTTGAACTCCATTCAAATTCTCAGATTTCTCCTGACTATAGCACACAGAGGCTATACACATAGAGCAGAATTAGCCCATTGAGTCTGCTCTGCCATTCTATCATGGCTGATTTATTTTCTCTCTCAACCCCATTCTCCTGTCTTCTCCCCATAACCTTTGACATCCCTAAATAATCAAGAACCCTATCAAAATATACCCAATGAATTGACCTCCACAGCTGTCACTGCCAATGGATTCCACAGATTCACCAGCCTCTGGCCAAAGAAATTAGACCATAAGACAGAGGAGAAGTCGGCCATTCGGCCCATCGAGTCTGCTCCGCCATTTTATCATGAGCTGATCCATTCTCCCATTTAGTCCCACTCCCCCGCCTTCTCACCATAACCTTTGATGCCCTGGCTACTCAGATACCTATCAATCTCTGCCTTAAATACACCCAAATTCTTCCTCATCTCTGTTGTAAAGGGATGTCCTGGTATTCTAGGCTGTGCCCTCTAGATGAGGCCTAAGCACTAGCTGTGGCTTAATAGGACACTCGTATGTAAAAATCCTTTAGAACTAATTCCCAGGAGAAATGTTTTAAAGTTCAGATCTTAAGAGTTCTGAGGTGGTTTGGAATCTCATTTTGGTGTGATGTGGCATTCCAATGGTTTGCTTCCATGCTGAAGTCACTGGAAGAATTTTCCCATAGGAAAGATCCAAGCGCCTCACAAGAGATGACTGTCCTGGGCTGGGCCAAGAAGATGCTCACAAATACTTGGCAGCTTAAGGAATGGGATTGGGAAAACAAGAATATCCTTGAGAGTAATTTTATAAAACACAATGCATTGCAATAAGTAACATAATAGGGCTAGTAAAATTGTTCAAAAGCAACTGACAATCCACCACGGCACCAGCAAGCATTATGGTCATCTAATCATGAGGTAATGTCAGGAGAAATTTGAGAATTTGAATGGAGTTCAAAATGACTAAAAAATACCATCTGTTCACTTGAGCTTTTTAAGGGAGGGAAACCTCCTCTCCTTAGGGCAGCATGGAAGCATAGTGGTTAGCACAACACTTTACAGTACCAGTGACCCGGGTTCAATTCCCATCGCACGGTAGTGTAGTGGTTAGCACAACACTTTACAGTACCAGTGACCCGGGTTCAATTCCCATCGCACGGTAGTGTAGTGGTTAGCACAACACTTTACAGTACCAGTGACCCGGGTTCAATTCCCATCGCACGGTAATGTAGTGGTCAGCACAACGCTTTACAGTACCAGTGACCCGGGTTCAATTCCCATCACACGGTAGTGTAGTGGTTAGCACAACACTTTACAGTACCAGCGACAGGGGTTCAATTCCCATCACACGGTAGTGTAGTGCCAGTATAGTATAGTATAGTAGTATAAAGCACAACGCTTTGCTGTACCAACAACACGGGTTCAATACCCGCCGCTGCCTGTAAGGAGTGATGGCGTGGGTTTCCTCCCACAGTCCAAAGACATACCAGTTACTAGGTTAATAGTTCATTGTAAATTGTCCCGTGATTTGGCTCAGATTAAATCGGGGAATGCTGGGCTCAAAGGGGCCATTCCGCGCTGTTCCCAATAAACAAATAAAATTACTGCCCACGTTGAAACGCGACTGCTTTTCCACAGCAGAATGACTGACTGATCCACTACGGGATGTGTGTAAGAGGAAAATACCCATTTTTTTAAAAATGAGAAGAAATACCAGTGGTGTAGATCCACTGCATTTTGTGATGGAGCTGTACGCTGTGTACAGGGAGTTTGTTGGTTCAGCACTATCTTGCCGCTTCTGTGAACAGTATTTTTATAAAACTTCACCACTACCAGCTGCATATGAAGTACATTTCTTTGCATGCCATTGAATGTATGAACACAGATCTCTCTTCCCAAATAAGTTTTTGGTACATCAGAATCAGGTTTAATTATGAAATTTGTAACTTTTGTGGCAGCAGTACAATGCAATACACAATAGAGAGAAAAAGAAAACTGAATTACAGTAAATATATACATACACACATACATGCACATTAAATAATTAAATTAAATAAGTAGAGCAAAAAACAGAATTAAAGAAGCAGTGTTCAATGTCCATTCAGAAATCGGATCGCAGAGGGAAGGAAGCTGTTCCTGAACTGGGCCGGAAGGGCCTGTTCCACATTGCATCTCTAACAAAAACAAGAAGATCTTTGTTGCAGCCTCCTCGAGATCAGTGAGCTCCAACATAAATCAGGCTTTGGAGTAAAGGAGGTTGGCAGGTGACTTGACAGAGGAACAGACAGAGTGGACAGCCAGCACCCTACTCCCCAGGCAGAAATGGCTGATAGGAGGGGACATAATTTTAAGGTAGATGGAGCAAAGGATAAGTGAATGTCAGTGTTTTTTTTTATAAACACAAAGTGGTGGATGTGTAGAAAATCAGAATCAGATTTATTACGCGTCGGGAAATTTGTTAACTTAGCAGCAGCAGTTCAATGCAATACATAATATAGAACAGGGGTCCCCAACCTTTTTTGCACCGCGGACCGGTTTAATATTGGGTGGGGGGGGGGGTGTTAATCACGACCGGAATATAGGTTGTAAGTCACTTACCAGTGGCTAATACAGTCAATTTTGTTTCTAAAAGGGTTTATCTAATGAATTTAATATTAAACCTACTGCTACTACGACTTCAACTCAGGTCTAGGGTGCCGGTGTCAGACACGATGACGGACTCTCCATTTCTCCCTCTCTCTCATCAGTGTGTTCAGTTCATCTACATCAGCCGCGCCGCTGTCTTCTAGGAGCATGTTGACCATAGTCTTGGGAGGGTGCCCAGGGTTCATCCTCCCGTGCTTGGGCTCCCATTTGATGACTAGGCTGGCAGGTAGCTCGGGGTGACGTAGACAGTGCCCCGCTAGTTGCAGTCTTCTCGCCTCGATTTTAGTGGTGAGCGTCGGTAGGTTGTTATATAGAGCTCAACATTCGTCATGTGCTGTTGCCAATTCATGTCAAGAGCCATCCGGAGCATTCGTGTATAGCAACCACCTAGAGACTTTCGCATAGTCTTGGTGAGTGTCCATGTCTCACATCCATACATGAGAATAGACTCTATGACTGCTATGAAAATCCTCTTTTTAAGCCCTCTGGTCAGGTTCGACTTCCAGATTTCTTTCACGTCGTTCATAGCCCTCCAAGCCAGCGCCTTCCGTATCTTTATGTCCTTCTCCGAACTCATCATTCTTGGCCCGAGGTACTTGTAGTCAAAGACATTCTTAATGGTATCATTCTTTACGGTCTTGAGAGTACCTTTGTCGCAGTTAAACACCATGTAATCTGCCTTTTCAGCGTTTAGGTGAAGTCCAACTTTATTGCACTCAATTTCCACTTTTGTCAGTAGCTGCTGTGTTTCCTCCATCTGGTCAGAGAGCAGGACTATGTCATCTGCAAAATCGAGATCTGTGAGTGTAACTGGCCTGACCCTTTTGGTTTGTCCTGGTTTTATGGTAAAACCAAGCTTGTCATGATCTTTGGTAGCTTGACACAGAGCGTGATCAAGGACGATTATAAAGATGTAGGGTGCCAGAGTGTTTCCTTGCAGCACATCAGCTAGGAGCTCGAACACTGCTGTTTCTCTGTCTGGTGATACAACTTTCACCATGGTTTTGGTATAGCTGGACTCTATTGCTCTCAGTAGATGGTCTGGCACTCCGTAAGCTTTCAGGATCTTCAGCATTTTACCTCTGTGAATGGAGTCAAAAGCTTTGCGAAAATCAATGAGCACGGCTGGTAGGTTGTTCTTCTTGACTTCCTCAATGATTCTACGGAGAGCAAGTATTTGCATTGCTGTTGCACGCTTCTGCTGAAAACCATTCTGATTGAATCTTACCTTAGGGTCAATGGCGGTGCAAATCCTGTTCAAGATCATCCAATTGTATAGCTTTGCTAAGATGCAGGTCAAGCTGATACCACGGTAGTTATCTGTCTTCGTGAGGGATCCAGACGTGAGGGCTGGGATAATGTTTGAGAGTGACCACTGTTCTGGTTTGTCGCCTTTCATCAGTGCCGTATTGCATATGTCCAGCAAGATGTCGAGTTCTTCAGGTCATCTGGTGGTATCCCATCTGGTCCAGCGCTCCTGTGCTGTTTGAGTACATATTTGGCCTTCTTCAGTTCCTCAATGGTGAATGGGTCGTCATCGATGTCGACTTGCATTAGTCTCGTGGGTATGTCCTCTTCTTCTTCCTCCGTGATCATTGGGGGGCTTCCCAGCAGGTTCTTAAAGTGGGTAAACCATGTCAGGACATGGTCCTCTGCTGGTTTACCGCTTATTTGACCTAATGGGGACTTCTTCCGTCTACTGATCTCATTGACTAGGTGAATGACAGTTGTCATTCTCCCCTGAAGTGACAAATTGAGCAGGTTGAAGGTGTCACACAGATTAGCGAGTTTTGCTATCCACTCCTCGTCACTGAAGGGTGCTGCCAGTGGTGACTTTGTTCCTGAAAGAAATCTCTGTAGCTGCTCTCTTAACTCAAAAACCCTGGTCAGGGCTCTCCCCCTTGATAGCCACCTGACTTCAATGTGTAAGAGAAGGTGTTTGTGCTCTGCATCCATTTCCTTGCAAAGCTGCTCAAACAGTCGTGAGTTAAGGGCTTTTGCTTTGATGTGATTGATGACTTCAACAACATCACTCAATATGCTGTTAAGATCAGGTGACATTTTTCGGCTAGCCAGCATTTCCCTGTGTGTGACACAGTGTGTAGACTGACGTTCAGGAGCAACCTCTGACTCGGCTAGTGAAACCAGACTCGTTCAGCCGTTCCAACAGCTGTGCTTCGATGTCCTCCGCTATGTCATCGATTCCCCTTGAAACTGTGGTAGCTGAAAGAGAAACCTGTGCCGTCTTGTACAGTTCACGGCACATGTCCTTGGCAGCAGGCAGAATCAATTCTTCACCAACAGTGAAAGGCTTCTTATCCTTAGCAATACGGCCAGCCACTAAGTACGATGCTGTCAGAGCAGCAGCATTGGTGGAGGTGGTGACTCTAGCACTTGTTTCTGTCTCGCTTGCTCACGTTTTTTCCACTCAAAAAACTCAACAGATTTGTCTTTAAGTGCAGGGTGCTTGGACTCAAGGTTCCGAAGCAGTTTTGAGGGCTTCATTGCCTCATTAGACAGCTTGTCTCCACATAACACACACAGGGGGCTTGGAGCGTGTGAGTCACCGGTCACAATAAAGCCATATTTTATGTATGACTCATGGTATTTTCTGTTGAAGGAAGCTTTCTCTTTTTTTTTTGCAGTCTTGGCCTCAGCTGTCTCTGCGTTATCATCATTGTTAGGCCTTTTATGTCCCCTGCCACCTCTTCCAAAGAAACTCTCAAGCGACGTTTCTTTTTTACTCATCAAGTAGTTGAAGGTTAATGACCGACTGATAACCACGCGTGAGTAATGACCTCGCATGCGTTCAAGTTCAACAGCGGGCGTGACAGAGAATGAGGAAAGGTGCCGTTCACTCATATGGTTTCCTCGCGGCCCAGTGGTTGGGGACCACTGATACAGACGAAAAAAACAAAACAAAATAATAATAAATAAATTACAGTATACACATATTGAATAGATTAAAAAAAACATGCAAAAAAACAGAAATAAAAAGTGAGACAGTGTCCAAGAATTCAATGTCCATTTAGGAATCGGATGGCAGAGGGGAAGAAGCTGTTCCTGAATCGCTGATTGTGTGTCTTCAGGCTTCTGTACCTTCTCCCTGATGGTAACAGTGAGAAAAGGGAATGTCCTGGGTGCTGGAGGTCCTTAATAATGGACGCTGCCTTTCTGAGACACTGCTCCCTGAAGATGTCCTGGGTACTTTGTAGGCTAGTACCCAAGATGGAGCCGACTAAATTTACAACCCTCTACAGCTTCTTTCAGTCCTGTATAGTAGCCCCCCCTCCCCGATACCATAGTGATGCAGCCTGTCAGAATGTTTTCCATGGTACACATATAGAAGTTTTTGAGTGTATTTGTTGACATGCTAAATCTCTTCAAACTCCTAACGAAGTATAGTCGTTGTCTTGCCTTCTTTATAACTGCATCAATATGTTGGGACCAGTTTAGGTCCTCAAGGATCTTGACACCCAGGAACTTGAAACTGCTCACTCTCTCCACTTCTGACCCCTCTATGAGGATTGGTATGTGGTCCTTCGTCTTACCCTTCCAGAAGTCCACAATCAGCTCTTTCGTCTTACTGACGTCGAGTGCCAAGTTGTTTCTGCAACACCATTCCACTAGTGCTTCCAGGGGTGGTGACAGAGGTCCTATTAGGAAATTTGAGAGACTCTTAGGCACATGGATAATAGAAAAATGAAGAGCTAAGTGAGAGGAAAGGTTTGATCTGAATGTAGTTTAAAGGGTCAGCACAACGTTGTGGGCCAAAGGGCCTGTACTGTATTGTTCTATGTTTCCATATTATAGCCTCTCTTTCCTTTATATTGCACTTTTAAAATCTATTTTTATAAATCAGCCTTAAACCATCTTTTCAAACGGAGACCATAAAACATCTGACTACATTGTATGGTGACTCTTGTTAATCAGTTTGGGGTACACTTCTACCTCTGAGGCACATAGATATAGCTCGACTTTTGCACAGGATTGTATATTTGGTCCTTTATGTTGTTGTTCTTGCTGTTTTGCACCATTTGTTACACAGCTCTTGATTAAATCAGAAAACTGATAGTTAAGCTTTTGTTTTCCCACTGAAGAATAAAATAATCCCTGTAAAGACGGCAGCTTATTCGTCTAGACAAACATTACAAACCAAAACAGGAATTTTATACTGTGCCAAGTTCACAATCTCCCCACACTTTAATGCACAGCTTGAACTGATATCAAGGCAACGAGACACCAAGCCAGACTTTGACCACAATGAATAGTTCCCAGAATTTCTAGTTCATGTCTAGTTTAAATACAGCCTTGTCTTTAGAAAGGCACTTCAATAACACTGGACAACAAAGATCTTACTTCCTGAATACTTTTGAGTGCATCTCATGGACCTTGGGTGTCAAAAGGTTGTTGTGCTGCGTCCAGTGTGGTAGTGCAGTGGGTAGCGCTTGTCGCTCCCACTTGCAGCTTCCACCGCTGGCTAGCAGTCTTACAAAAAGGAAAACTGAGTGTGCAAGTCTCTCCCTGCCAGTACATAGCCTCCCCAACAGCAAGCCTCATGTAGTGCCTCCTCGCTGACGACACACAGAAACTGAACTCCTTTCGGACTCGGGCTGAACTACAGAGGGCAAGGGGGTCTAGCCCCCTGCAAACGTAGCTCGCAGGCCCATCGATGTGTGGACATCCCCTGGTGCTCGTGAACCAGATCCCCAGCTATGGGTAAATAGCCCCATTGCCTGTGGGCAGCCTCGGAGAGGTGAAGGTTCCAGGAGTAAACTCAGACAGAAAATCCGGAATGGAGACCCTAGGGCAGCTGGACGTCATTGAACATCCTTCCGACAGTTCCTGCAGCCAAGCTGGTGCCAAACGTATCGCTTCATAAACTTTCCTTTGGACTACACTGGTGAGGCTGAGAGGGGGGTCTTAACGACTGGGCATCTCAGGGTCTCCATACCTTCCACCCAGGCTTGTGATGATGATTATTCATTGTCCTTCAAGACAGATGGATGCCAATGAAAGGATTTTGGGGGGCTGATCATGAAAATTGCCATGAAATTTCCCTATCGCCCATCAGTTTTTTTTTCAAATTCACCTATATTTGTTATTTAAATTCATAATTCAAGCCAGAATAACTGATGCCAAGATTAAGGAAGGCATTTTTGTTGGTCCACAAATCAAACAGGTTACCAATGACAGGCAATTTGAAGAACTTCTCGTGGGACGGAGAAAATTGCATGTAAAGCATTCAAGGATATTGTTGAAAATTTTCTTGGCGACTACAGAGCACCAAACTACACGCAGCTGGTTGACAACATACTTTAAGCGTACAAAACCATGAAGTGTAACATGTCACTAAAGATTCATTTTCTGCATTCCCATTTAGACTCCTTCGCCAATCTTGGCGCTGTCAGTGACGAGCACGGTGAAAGGTTTCACCAGGACACTGTGGTCATGGAGAAACGGTATCAGGGCAACTGGAATCCATTAATACGGGCTGATTATTGTTGGACCCTTAAGCAAGAAGAAGCAGACACTGAGTATAAACAAAAATCATCAACAAAACATTTTTAGCTTAGCTGAACTACTGCAAAGCATCAGCAGTTATGCAATTAAATGCATTCAATTCAATAAAAGTTAATTTCGTTTCTCCAAATTCATATGTGATACAAGTAGTCTGAAATTACATTTGTGTTCAGCTTCGAGTTTACAAGTCTCTGCAGCTTATTTCAATCTTGTACAGTAGCCCCCACACCCCCAACCCAGACAGTCATACTACCAGTCAAAATGCTCACCAGGGTACGTCCATAGAAACTTGCCACTGTCTTTGGTGACGTACCAAATCTTCTCAAACACCTGATGAAATATAGCCGTTGTCGTGCCTTCTTTGTAGCTGCAGCCAGGTTCATTTCCGCCCCTGACTGTAAGGAGCTTGTCCCTTCTCCCTGTGACCGCGTGGGTTTCGTGCGAGTGCTCTGGATTCCCACACGTACGGGTTAGTCCGTTCGTGGGCAGCAGAGATGCGCAGGCTTTTCTGAACCCATTACTGTGCTCTATATCTAAATTTTTTAAAACCTGGTTTCATAGTTGAGAGTGTTTAAGCTGGGGGTGGGGGGGGGGGGGCAGCACCCATGGTGAAAGAGGGAAAAGGACAGCTCATGTGCCAGGCCAAGACTTTTCATCTGGACCTGATGAACGGTCTTAAATTGTATTTGAGAATACAAATTGGTTTTGAAGTTGCAAGTACAAAGCTGAGAATAATCATAAACCTATTGAATTCTCACAAAGTTCAAAGTAAATTTATTATCAAAGTATATACACATCTGCATATACAACCCTGAGATTCATTTTCTTGCAGGCATTCCTGCGCTTTCATTCTAAATGCTATTTGCTTACTTCCGTTGTTTGCACAATTTGTTATTTTTCTCTCTCCGCACATTAGACATTTTTGGGGGTTCTTTTGGGTTTCTTTGTTTAGCGGCTGCCTGTAAGGAGACAAATCTCAAGGTTGTATAATATATTCATACTTTGATAATAAATGTACTTTTAATTTTGAATCAATAAATACAAAGAAACACAACAGAATCAATGAAAAACCACAAAGGTATACAATCAGTGTGCAAAAGACAACAAACTGTGGAAATACAGAAAGAAAAGAATAAATAAGCAAAAAACATCAAGAACATGGGATGAAGAGTCGTTGAAAGTGAGTTTACTGATTGTGGGAACAGTTCCGTGATGGAGTTATCCCCTCTGCTTCCAGAGCCGAATGGCTCAAGGGTAATGACTGTTCATAAGGTTATCTCTTTTCTGATAGCAACAGCAAGAAGGGTGCATGTCCTGGATAGTGGGAAGGGAATCTGCCATCCTTACCCCTTCACAGATAATGATGGCAACAGGAAGAAGGGTGCATGTGTTGCTCATTCACAAACACAGTTACATTTTAACAAGAGCTCAGTCAGTTCTCACGCCAATTTCAGAAGGCAGCTCTTTGGGGCATCACAGTAGCATAGCAGTTAGTGCAGTCGCTTTTCAACACCAGCAGTTACCAATCGTGGTTCGATTCCTGCCACCCCAGTAAGTATGTTCTCCCCATGAAGGTGTGGAGTTGCTCTGTGTGCTCCAGTTTCCCCTCGTACTCTAGGGTTGGAGTCATAGCACAGAAACAGGCCCCTCAGTACATCTAGTCCATACCAAATCATTTAAGCTGCCTAGTCCTATTGACCTGCACCCAGACCATAGCCCCCCAAACCCCTCCCATCCAAACTTTTCTTAATCATTAAAATCGAGCTTGCATCCACCATTTGCGCTGGCAGCTCATTCCACACTCTCACCACCCTCTCTGTGAAGTTTCCCCTCACGTTCCCCTTAAATATTTCACTTTTCTCCCTTAACCCATTGCCTCTAGAGGAGGGAACCCAGGGGGAAGTGATAGGCAGGTAAGAAGAAGTAAAAATGGAAAAAGTCTGCTTGCATTTACCCTGTCTCTACCCCTCATAATTTTGCATACCTCCATTGAATCTCCCCTCAATCTTCTGCATTCTAGGGAATAAAGTTGTAACCTATTCAATCTCTCCTTATAGCTCAGGTCCCAGTAACATCCTTGTAAATTTTCTCTGCACTCGTTCAATCTTATTACATCTTTCCTGTAGGCAGGTGACCACAACACTCCAAAGCAGGCCTCACCAATGTCTTGTACAACTTCAACATAATAGCCGTCTCCTGTACTCAATACTTCCTTTAATGAAGGACAATGTGCCAAAAGCTTTCTTAATGACCCCATCTATCTGTGACGCCACTTCCAATTATGGACCTGTATTCCCAGATCCCTTTGCTCTACTGCACCCCGAGGTGCCTTACTGCCCACTATAAGACCTACCCTAGTCGGTCCTCTCAAAGTGCAACACCTCACTCTTGTGCTGCCATTTTTCAGCCGGTCCAGATCTTGCTGCAAGTTCTGATAGTCTTCCTCACTGTCCACTACACCCCCAATCTTAGTGTCATCTGCAAATTTGCTGATCCTGTTAACCACATTATCATCCAGATTGTTGATAGAGATGACAAACAACAACGGACCCAGCAGCTGATTAGTGCCATATTGTGGGTATGTTGCGTGGGCCTCGGAAACTAGTGGGCTGCCCCCAGCACTTTTGCTCAGACTGTGTCGATTGTTGACTAAAAACAACACATTTCACTGCATGCTTCCATGTTTCGACGTACATGTGACGATTACAGCTAACCTTTCTCTCAATTCCCAAATCCCGGGGATGAACTTAGGCAAGAGGCAGGAGGACATTCAGATGAATGCTGATGAATTACATCCGCCTGCAGGCTTTTGGAAGATATGCCTGGGCTGAGCTACATCTAGGTTACTGTCCTGGTGACCAAAGAACATTCCCACTGCAGTAGTAAATATCCATTTTGGAAACAGCAAGATAGGGTATCTCGAATGCTCTGGAATGAGAGGAGATCTGATGGAGGTATACAACATTAAGGGGTATAGATAGGGTAAATGCAAGCAGGCTTTTTCCACTGAGGTTGGTGGATGAGACTAGAATTTGAGGTCATGGGTGAAAGGTCAATATTGAAGGGGAGCCTTCACTCAGAGGGTCGTACGAGTGGGAAGCGAGCTGCTAAAAGTGGTGGAAGTGGGTCAGCTGCAACTGTGGAGACGTTTGGTTAAGTGGCTGGGAGGGGATTGGAGGGCCGTGGCCCAGGGGCTCCCAATCTTTTTATGCCATGGACCAGTATCAGGAAGCAAGGATTAGGCAGACCAGTTTGGGATAGACTAGATGGGTGAAGGACGTGGCTCTGTGATGTAGTGCTCTATGACTCTATAAATAAACAATCAGGTTTAAAAGAACACATATGAAAGAAATATTTGGATTGCAAGATCAAACAATTCTCTACCAATCACTGCACTTCCCCCCTCCTCCCTCCCGTGTTATAGCCAAGGTTCCCAATGTACCTTCGTCTTAAAACTGGAGAAATGCAAAGTGCCCACGCTGGGACCAGCAGAAATCACAAAGATCTCATCACTCCCGGACTCCGTCACCACCGACTCAGTGGAGGCGACTTCCATCTCGGCTTGGAGGGAATTACCTGCAACAGATCAGGACAGCACTGAGAGTGGAATCTCGTATGGAGTTACCTATAGTACATCAGGACAGCACTGAGAGTGGAATCTCTTACGGAGTTACCCATAGTACATCAGGACAGCACTGAGAGTGGAATCTCGTATGGAGTTACCCATAACAGGTCAGGTGAGTACTGAGAGTGGCCCTCGGAGGGAATTACCTCTATCAGGTCAGGTGAGCACTGAGAGTGGCCCTCGGAGGGAATTACCTCTATCAGGTCAGGTGAGCACTGAGAGTGGCATCTCGGACGGAGAACGTGGTTGAGAGGGTAATAAATCAACCATGATTGAATGGCAGAGCAAACTCAATGGTTCTATGTCTTATGGTCCAATCCAATATCTCCTACACAGGTTTTTGCATCTTCGGCCCAAAGGAAGAGGGGAGAAGAGAGAATGTTCAGGGTCTTTGATTATGCTGGCTGCTTTACTGAGGCAGCAACAAGTGTAGACAGAGTCCATGGAGGAGAGGCTGGTTCCTGTGATGTGCTGGGCTGCCCTTAGATGTTCTTACTGTGGTTTAGAAGACTGAGGGAGGAATCGATTGAAAACTACTGAATTTGAAAGGCCTAGAAAGAGTGGATGTGGAGAGGATTTTTCCAATATTGGAAAAGTCTAGGAACAGCAGGCACAGCCTCAGAATTAAAGGAATTTCTTTAGCTAGAGGGTGGTGAATCTGTGGAATTTTTTGCCACAGGTGGCTGTGGAGGCCAAGTCATTGGGAATATTTAAAGTGGAGGTTGATAGGTTCTTGATTAGTCAGAGTGTCAAAGGTTATGGAGAGAAGGCATGAAAATGGGGGTGCGGGGGATAATAAATCAGCCATGATGGAATGGCAAAGCAGACTCGATAGACTAATTCTGTTCCTATTTCTTACAATTTTATGATCTTATCTTTCGAGAGCTTCAAACCAAGTACAAAGAAATGAGATGAATCAAGGTCAAATCTAAAAGGTGGCAGACTCACACATTTGTTCTTTATTTTCCTTTAAGACCAGAATATTAGCAAAGGACTTCTTAAAAATATCTTCCACAATTCTAAAACTTTCCCAGTAGGGCAAATGGAAAAAGAAAGGGTTGGGTGGGGTGGGGGGGGGGGCGGTTTGACTTCTTCCAGCAGTGGCTGGGACCTGAAGTCGAGCAGAGGTTTATTTAACTGGGGGGGGGGGTTAGGGACAGGGTACAGGTGGAGGTGGTCTTGCAAGGTTTGGGTGTAGGGGATCCACGTTCAATGGGAAAAGGTGGACACACTGTAAAATAACTTTGGGAGTGTTTACACTGTATTCACGGATGGTGGGCAGACCCTTTCTTTAACCCGCAGGAACCTGGAGCCACGCCCACCCAGCACTGACCCTGTCGTCCCAGGCTGACGCTGTGATTGTTGTTCTCATTTTCATCCTGATGTGTCCCATTGGGTACCAGCTGCATCTCCCCAATATCAGCCGCAGAATTCTGGATCCCGACCTATGAAAGTGAAGGTGGACATTGAAACAATGACATTAAAGTCGGAATCCAAATCAGGTTTATTATATATTGACATACGCTGTGACATCTGTGCCAGGACCACCAAACTAAAAAAGTTACTTTTCCCAAGCAGCAAGGTTGATCAACACCTCCACCCACTAACCCACCCTTCCACACCCCCAACCACCACTACTTTATCATTTCTTTATCTTATTATGTTCTTTTTGCTGCATCGAGCCTGGAGCAACAATTATTTCATTCTCTTTTACACTTGTGTACTGGAAATTACATTAAACGATCTTGAAAAAGAGTAAAATATGAGGTAGTGTTCATGGGTTCATTGTCTGTTCAGAAATTTGATGGCTGAGTGAAAGAAAATGTTCCTAAAACATTGATAGTGGGTCTTTAGGCTTCTGCACCCCCTCCCTGATGGTAGCAATGAGAAGAAGGCATGACCCGAGTGGTGAGAGTCTTTGATGATAGATGTCACCCTCGTGAGGCAAGATGTCTTTGATGACAGGGAGAGTTGTCCTCATGATAGAGCGAGCTGCGGCCCGATTAGCAAGGACCAGGGTCCATACCCAGAGCTCGGTGAGCTTGAAGGACAAAGACTGTTGTTGAGTCTGAAGTCAGAAGCCCAATGTTTGCGAGTCTGGGCCAAGGACAGGTGGGTGGAGACCCAGTGTCTGTGATTCTGAGAGTCCGAGGCCGAGGACTGGAGGCGGACTCTCCTGTGTTTGGAGGCCTGTCTGTCCGTGAGAGAGTGGGAAAGGGGTTTGCTTTGCTCTTGCTGTCGTATTTTGTTCTGTTGTTTGTATTGTTCTGACGAACACTGTCGACAAACTATGTTGGCACTGGTTTGTGTGGTGACACTGGTGGCCTGCCTTGTGTGTATTGATTGTCAATGCAAACGATGCAGTTCACTGTATGTTTCAATGTACCTGATTAAATAAATCTGAATCTGAGTATTGTGAAAGGAGAAAAGATCTGGCAGCTAAAGGTTTTTAGAAAACAATGTTCATTATATCATAGGTTATGTAAAGTTGGAAAATAATTTAGTTCCATCTGAAACCAGAGTTTTAGATCTCATTAAATTAACCTGCACATTTTTAAAAAATTGAGATACAGTGCAGAACAGACAGTTCTGGTACTTCAAGCTGTGCCGTCCGGCAATTCCCCTGATTTAACCCTAGCCTAAACACTGGACAATTTACAATGACCAATTCACCTACCAACCGCTACGTCTTTGGACTGTGGGAGGAAACCAGAGCACCTGGGGAAAACTCACACAGTCACGAGGAGAACGTATAAACTCCTTACAGGCAGTGGGGGGAATTGAACCCGGGTCAGCCGGTAAAGCGTTGTGCTAACCAAATACAGAGGTGTGGGGTGCTATGGTAGCCTCAGAGAATTCACTTTATGCCTCAATGTACATGTGATAAATCTGAATCTGTGGTCCACTCTCAGAATTATCCAGTCAATCCCACTCCAAGTTCTCCCAGAAGTCCAGCAATCTTCCGCTGTCAAGGATTTAATCAGATTCCCTTTGAAAGGCAGCTGCTTCCAAATCCTACTCAATTAAAGCACCATCTTTTACCTCGCGATTCCTTGAGCAGTGGGAACACCTTCCTTTATAATGAGACCTTCTCCTAAAGCAAGAGAAAACATTTTCAGTAAACAACCCCGCACATTCTCAAAGCTGACACTGAAATGTGTGCAAACAGGATTCTTACAACACAGGCAAGTTTCTATAACACCTCCTACAACTGTGGAGCACATCCCAGAACATTTCCAGTTTGTCATCTGACTGTACATCTACAGTGGTGCTGGAAAGTTTGTGAACCCTTTAGAACTTTGTCTATTTCTGCATAAATCTGACCTAAAATGTGACCAGATCTCCACGCAAGTCCAAAAACTAGATTAAGGGATCCCAATTAAATAACACAAAAAAACGTTATACTTGTTCACGTTTTTATTGAGAAAAATGATCCACTATTACCTGTATTTGTTGGAAAAAGTATGTGAACCTTTGCTTTCAGTAATTGGTGTGGCCCCCTTATACATCAATAATTTCAACCAAACATTTCTGGTAACTGTTGATCGGTCCTGCACATCAGCTTGGAAGAATTTTAGACCATTCTTCCTTACAAAACATCAATATTTCTGGGATACCTTGCATGAACAGCCTTCTCCAGGTCATGCCACAGCATCTCAATTGGGTTAAGGTCTGGACTCTGACTTGGCCGTTCTGAAAAGTGAATTTTCTTCTTTTTAAACCATTCTGTTGTTGATTTACTCTTGTGTTTTGGACCATTGTCTTGTTGCATCATCCAATTTCTAGTAAGCTTCAGGTGACGGGCTGCTACCCTGGCATTCTCCTGTAAAATGTCTGAATACAATTTTGAATTCATTGTTCCCTCAATGATTGCAAGCTCTTCAGGCCCTGATGCTCCTTCCACCTTGCTTCACAGCTGGGATGAGGTTTCAGTGTTGGTGTACAGAACCCTTTTTCCTCCAAACATAGCAGTGTGCATTCTGCCAAAAAGTTCAACTTCTGTCCCATCTGTCCACAGAACATTGTCTCAGTAGCACTGTAGAACATCCAGGTGGACTTTTGCAAACTTGAGACATGCAGCAATTTTTTTTTTCTGGAGAGCAGTGGTTTCCTCCATGGTGTCCTTCCAGGAACACCATTCTTGTTCAGGGTTTTTCTCATAGTGGACACATGAACAGAGACTTTAGCAAGTCCCAGAGATTTTGCAGGTCTTTTGCTGTTACCTTTGGGTTCTTTTTCACCTCTTTTAGTATTGCACATTGTGCTCTTGGTGAGATCTTTGTAGGACACCCACTCCTGGGGAGAGTAGCAAAACGACTGAATTTACTCCATTTGTAGACAATTCCCCTTCCTGTGGTCTGATCGACACTCAGGTCTTTAGAAATGCTTTGTAGCCTGTTCCAGCTTCATGCATCTCTAGAATTCTTCTTCCAAGGTCCTCTGAAAGATATTTTAATGGAGGCATGGTGCACATAAACAGATCTTTCTTGAGAAGAGCAGACTCTGTCAATAAACTGACCTTGTGTGTCTTTCTTAAAGAGCAGAGCACCTCTACAACGCTCACCTCAAATCTCATCTCACTGATTGTAACACCTGACTCCAAATAGCTTTTGTAGAAGATATTATCCCAAAGGTTCACATACTTTGTTGAGCCTCGACTGTGATTGTTTAAATGGTGTACTCAGTAATGACAAGAAGTAGTAAAATTGTTCGTGTCTTATTACAAAGTAGTTTAGGCAGAATGTGTTTGTCTATTATTGTAACCTAGATGAAGATCAGACCACATTTTATGAGTAATTAATCCAGAAAACCAGGTAATTACAAAGGGTTCACAAACTTCTTGCAACTGTATACAACCAAATGAAAATGTTCCTCCAGACTACAGTGCACCAGCAAAATAGGGAGGGTGCCCAAGAATTTTGCACAGTACTGTAGTAATTTTATGTACTATACTGCTGCAGCAAGGAGAAAATCATGACATATGTGAGTGAAGATAAACCTGATTCTGATCTGGGTCTCTATTGTGGACTGAGAGTGGGAAGGGGGCAGTGAGAGGGGAATCACGGTTGGAAAAAGGGGAAGGGAGAGGGGAGGGAGTGGGAAGCACCAGAGAGACATTCTGTAATGATCAATAAATCAATTGTTTGGAATCAAATGACCTTACCTGGTGTCTCAGGGCTGGGTGTGTCTGTACCCACAACAACCACCCCCAACCCTCACACTCCTTCTCTGCCACCTGTCCCACACCCCTCCCACAGCACTCCACCCTCACCATTCCCAACATCCTTTGTTCCCACCAGATTTACAAACTCGCTCTCTGCTCCATGTTGACAAATACAGAACTGTGCAGAAGTCTTAGGCACTGTAGTTATATATGTGCGTGTAAAACTTTTGCCCAGTACTGTATCACACAAAGAACATAAAAATATTACCATAAGTTAATAAAATCAATTCAAAAAGTGCATGTTGTACACAGCTCAGATAAACGGTAAACAGCTCGCTGTCCGAGTGACGAGAACTCCGTAGTAGTGGGTATTCATTAGTCTCCACAGCCCAAGGGAAGAAGTAATCTTTCATCTGCAATCCAATTGAAAAGTAGGAAACACAGCAAGTAATTTCCATGGAACATAATCCAGCAATCTCCCTTCCTCAACGGGTGGTGGAAGAAGGCAGAGGCAGTTTTATACTTGGTAAGCAAGGTGAAAGGTGAAAGGTGAAAGGGAGCAGATGGACACGCAGAGTGATGGTTACAGTCAAGCCAGCCGTGATTCTCTGAGCGATGGACGAGGCTGAGGGGCCAGGTGCTGATGGGTTTGCTGGTTTCTGATCACAGTAATGTGGGCGGCACTGCAGTGGTTAGCACAACGCTATGACAGCGCCAGTGACCCGGGTTCAATTCCTGCCTCCGTCTGTAAGAAGTTTGTACTTTCTATTCCCTGGAACACAGGAGAATGAGGGGTGAGCTTACAGAAATGTCTAACTTCATAGAGTATTCATAAGGGGGATGGTAGCAGTACTTTCCCCAGGGTAAGGGAGTCCACAATCAGGGGACATAGATACTGTATAGGGGGAGAGGAGAAAGATTTGAAAGAGACCAGAGAGAGGGGAAACCTTTTCCACCCGAGGGGAAAGATTTAAAGGGGTTCAGAGAGAGGGGCAACCTTTTCCGCACGGAGGGTGGTGAGCTGCCAGAGTACAACAGGATCATGCAAGCAGCATTGGGATAGGTAGACATTGGGAGGGGCTTTGAGGTCTAGGGTCCAAGCACTGTAAATTGGGACGAGCTGGGTGGACACTGTGGTCAGCATGGACTGCTTGGGCCGAAGGCCTGAATCTGTGCTGTATTGCTCTGTGACTCTGCAACTCATCCAGGCCAACATGTTACCCACCTAAACTAAAATCCCATTTGTCTGTGCTTTGCCCACTTCTCCCTGAACCTTTTCTATCCATGCACGTCTTCAAACGCCTTTCAAATGTTGTTATTGTTCCTGCCTCAACCACTTCCTCTGGCAGCTCGTTCCACTGCAGTGGCACAGTAACTAGGACAATGCTTAACAGTACCAGCGACCCTGGTTCAATTCCCACCACTGCCTATAAGGAGTTTGTACGTTCTCCCCGGGACCATGTGGGTTTTCTCCAACAGATCAAAGATGTACTGGTTGGTAGGTTGATTGGGCATTGTAAATTGACCCATGGTTAGGCTGGGATGTGTGTGTAACTCAAAGCCTTTCACTAACCAAATCTATTTGGATTTATGCATCACATGTTCATTGAAAGATATAGTGAAATGTGTCACAACAAACACAAAAGGCTAAAGGAAGGAACTCAGCATCTACGGAAATTAATAAACCGTCGACGTTTCTGGTCGAGACCCTTCATCAGGACTGGAAAGGAAGGGGGAAGAAGACAAAATAAGGTGGTGGGGAGGGAGGGAGGGGTAGGAGGACTAGTTGGCAAGTGATAGGCGAGACCAAGTGAGGGGGAAGGTGGGTGGATGGAGGTGGTGGGGGGAATGAAATGAGAATTTTGGAGGTGATATGTGGAAAAGGTAAAGGGCTGAAGAAGGAATCTGATAGAAGAGGAGAGAGGACCATGGAAGGAGGAGGGGTACCAGAGGGAGGTGAGAGACAGGTGAGGAGAAGAGACGAGGTGAGAGGGGAATGAGAATGGGGAATGGAAAGAAGACCCACCATCCCCCTCACTTGGTCTTACCCATCTCCTGGCAGCTTCTCCTCCTCCCCTCCCTGGCTTTTGTCCCCTTCCTTTCTAGTCCTGATGAAGGGTCTCGGCCTGAAACGTCGATTGTTTATTCATTTCCATAGATGCTGCCTGACCTGCTGAGTTCCTCCAGCATTTTGTGTGTCTTGCTCTGGAATGCCAGCAGCTGCAGAGTGTCTTGGTGGTACGATATGTCATTGGTGTTAACAACTGAATCACCCAAGGGTGACCTGGGGGCACCCGTAAGTGTCACCATGCTTCCAGCACCAACCGAGTTTGCCCACAATGTGGAACAATATTTGATATGGAGGTACCACAACCAAGCAGGCATCCCTTCTTCTTACTCCTTTCTGACTGGAAAGACAAAAGAGCACACACCGTCCTCAAAGGGCGATCAGAAGTGGAGACAGTGAGCAACTTCAAGTTCCTGGGTGTCAGTATCTCTGAGGAGCTATCCTGGGCCCAACATATATACTGTAATTCAGTTTTTTTTTCTATTATTCTGTGTTGCATTGTTCTGCTGCTACAAAGACAACAAATTTCATGACACATGCTGGTGATATTAAACCTGATCCTAGATTCTAGAGGGTAGAGATGGGACACAGGTTAGCTGTGATCTGACTGAAGGTTTAAGAGGCCAAATAGCCTCGCCCAGTTCTAATTTTCTTAATTGGTTGAGAAGACAGACATACACAGTTTGCTGAACAGAGGGGGGTTTTGTTTCAGTTCTGTATTGAGACACCATTTTAATTATATCTTGAAACCAAGCTGCTGATCAAAGGATGTTACTGAAGCCACCCTGTCGAGCGGTGACATTCAGTGTCTGCTCACACGGGACTGTGACCTCTGTGATGTTTTCTTTGGGGCTGGAGAGAGGAGGAGGATTTTTACAAAATAAACACCAACCCAAATCCCGATGGTAGCCAGGACGCGATTCCATCTGGATTCAGTTAACCCCTGTCCAAGGGCTAATTTTTCAGATTGCTGACCGCGATTAGTCCCTGGAAGAGTTGCACAACTGGTCTAGACATCCCATTTCCAGCAGGAGGTTCTTCTCTCCGTCTCTGATGTGAAACTGCTTGTTCAGGGTGGGCTGGAGGACCAAAGGCCAAGAGAAGCAAAGGCCAGCGAGACACCACTGGCGACAAAGCATCCCTGTGTCAGATTTCTCACGCCCTCCCAGCCTTCTCTTCATATTTATAAGCAGGATGGGGGTGTTGTTCGATGAGGCCAAGCCATTGGGTGCATTTAAGACAGAAATTGATAGGTTCCTGATTTGTAAGTTGGGGGGGGGGGGGAAATGTCATGGGAAGAAGGCAGGAGAATGTGATTGAGATGGAAAATAGATCGGCAATGATGGAACAGAGCAGACTCGATGGGCTGAATGGCCTAATTCTATTCCTAAGCCCTTATTGTCCATGAACCGAGTGGCTTCATGGGCTGTTCCAGAGGCCAATTACGAAACAACCAGTTAATAGGGACTCGGTTAGACCTAATAAGGTCACAGAGTCTTTCGCTAATGATAACGGACTCATAACGGACACAAAGTTCGGAGGCAGTGTGAAATGTGAGGAGGATGTTATGAGAATGCAGGATGACTTGGACAGGCTGGATGAGTGGGCAGATGCATGGCAGATGCAGTTTAATGTGGATAATTGTGAGGTTATCCACTTTGGTGGTAAGAACGGGAAGGCGGATTATTATCTAAATGGAGTCAAGTTAGGAAAAGGGGAAGCACAACGAGATCTAGGTGTTCTTGTACATCAGTCATTGAAAGCAAGCATGCAAGTACAGCAGGCAGTGAAAAAAGTTAATGGCATGCTGGCCTTCATAACAAGGGGAATTGAGTATAAGAGCAAAGAGGTCCTTCTGCAGCTGTACAGGGCCCTGGTGAGACCATACCTGGAGTACTGTGTGCAGTTCTGGTCTCCAAATTTGAGGAAGGACATTCTTGCTACTGAGGGAGTGCAGCGTAGGTTCACAAGGTTAATTCTCGGGATGGCGGGACTGTCATACGTCGAAAGATTGGAGCGACTGGGCTTGTATACTCTGGAATTTAGAAGGCTGAGAGGGGATCTTATTGAAACATATAAGATTATTAAGGGATTGGACACGCTGCAGGCAGGAAGCATGTTCCCGCTGATGGGTGAGTCCAAAACCAGAGGCCACAGTTTAAGAATTAGGGGTAGGCCATTTAGAACGGAGTTGAGGAAAAACTTTTTCACCCAGAGAGTGGTGGATATATGGAATGCTCTGCCCCAGAAGGCTGTGGAGGTCAACTCTCTGAATGCTTTCAAGAAACAGATGGATAGAGCTCTTAAAGATAGCAGAATCAAAGGTTATGGGGATAAGGCAGGAACTGGATACTGATTGTGGATGATCAGCCATGATCACAGTGAATGGTGGTGCTGGCTCGAAGGGCCGAATGGCCTACTCCTGCACCTATTGTCTATTGTCAACTGACTTTAGGTATTCCAATCAAAATTAAAGAATAATTTTATTTATATAGCACTACAGCAGAAAAACAGGCCCTTTGGCCCATCAGTCTGTGCTGGACCATCAATTACCCGAGGGCCATCAACCTGCACCCATACCATAACCATTCACACCCCTCCCCCATCCATGTACCTTTCCAAATTTCTCTTAAATGTTGAAATTGAACCCACATCCACCACTGGCACTGGCAGATCATTCCACACACTCACCACCATCTGAGTGAAGAAGCTCCCCCTTATGTTCCCCATAAACATTTCACCTTTCACACATAACCCATGGCCTGTGGTTGTAATCCCACCCAAACTCAGTGAAAAAGCCTGCTTGCATTTACCCTATCTATGCCCCTCAATCTTCTATACCTCGATCAAATCAGGGACTAAAGCCCCAACCTATTCAATCTCTCCCTATAACTCAGGCCCTCACATCCTGGCAACATCCTTGTAAATTCTCTCTGCGCTCTTTCAATCTTATCTACACGACAGTGAAATATGCCATTTGTGTCACAATCTAGCAGCCCGAGGTGGTGCTGGGGGCAGCCCGCGAGTGTTGCCAGGCTTCTGGTGCCAACATAACACGCCCGCAACTCACTACCACTACCCTGTACACCTTCGGAATATGGAAAAACCACAACTCTACCACTACCCTGTACCCCTCTGGAATACGGAAAAAGCCGGAGAACCCAGAGGAAACCCATGTGGTGACAGGGGGAATGTACCATGTGATGGGAATCGAACTCGGGTCACTGGTACTGTAAAGCGTTGTGTTAACCACTACACTACCGTGTGATGGGAATTGAACCCGGGTCACTGGTACTGTAAAGCGTTGTGTTAACCACTACACTACCGTGTGATGGGAATTGAACCCGGGTCACTGGTACTGTAAACCGATGTGCTGACCACTACACTACCGTGTTGAGTTGACAGGGTAAACATCTCTCCTGGCTGAGGGGCCAGGAAGCAGGGGTTACAATCGTGAAATAAGAGATTCGACAAGCAGGGCAGAGGTCAGGAAATTTGTTCACTAGAGAACAAACATTTTGAATTCCTGAGAGGGCCTCGGAGGCTCAGTCACTGAGGACAGCCGACAGGACATGAAGTGAATCGAGGGTTGTGGGTTAGTGCGGCAGACTGGAGGCACGGTGAAAGATCTGATGAAAACGTGGCCCTATTCAGTGAGCGTGAAACGAGAAGAGATCGAATCACATAATCCTGCTTCAATGTCTAAGAATACAGCGTATTTGATTTAATTTCTAGATAGTGATCTTTTTCTTTTCCAAATTTTGATTACAAATATAGATCATATGATTGAAAGCCCTAATCCAAACTGTAGGAGACCCTGCTAAACACCAACAATTTACTCATTTGGAGATACAGTACAGTAACATGCCCTTCTGGCCCAGCTAGCCCATGCCACCCAAATAGACCCCTGTAACCTACTAACCCATGTAATTTGGAAAGTGGGAGGAAACCAGAGCATGCAGAGGAAACCCACACATTCCTGTGGAGAATGCTCGGACTCCTTAAAGACGCCAGTGGGAATTGAACATGGGTCGCTAGCACGGTAATAGTACCATGCCAACTATCGCATGACAATATTTATCTTTATTCAAAGTCTACTGGCTGCAGTACTACGGTAATGACACGATTAGCGCAACACTATTACAGCTCGGGGCGTTGGAGTTCAAAGTTCAATTCTGGCATCTTCTGTAAGGAGCTTGTACGCCCTACCCATGAGCATGTGGGTTTCCTCCAGGTGCTCCGGTTTCCTCCCACAGTCCAAAGATGTACCAGTTAGTAGGTTAACCAGTCATTGTAAATCGTCCTGTGGTTAGGCTGGGGTTAAATAGGTGGGTTGCTGGGCGATGGAGCTCGTTGTGCTGAAGTGAACCGTCCCATGCTGCATCTCCAAACTTTAAAAGAAGTTAATAGACTCACCTCCAGATGCGGCAGACAGCAGTCAGGAGAATGGCCAATAACAAAGCAATGCCACCAATGACCAGGAAATGGATCAGGTTGTCGTGGCCTCTGACCTTCAGCGGGTTCTGGAGGTCATTGCCGAGGTCATTTTCAAAGTGGTAGAGCAGCAGAAAGCCTCGGCCCTGGTCCGTGGTGGTGATCAGCTCCACAACCACCTCCACCATCTCCAGGGGAGAGCCGAAGGTCAGCGTCTTGTTCACCGGTGAGTTGTCACCGCAGAAACGGACGGAGAAAGTTATCAGATCGGAAATATACAGAACGTCGTCCGGACACACCTCGGGAGGTTCGGAGGCTGGGACGTTTGTCCCGGGGGATTCCTCCCCTTCAGGCAGCTCGAGACGGTCCACTTCCAGTTGCTCCCCACCTTGCTGCTCAGTACTGGACATTGAGACATCAGCAGGGGCCACACTCAGGGCGGACGTCGCCAAATCAGCGTCAAGTGGAGAGTCACTCACTGAGAAATTGTTCATTTGGGGCAACACCTTGACCAACTCTTTCTGTGTCTGTTTGTCTGCAGAGCCTAGGAGGTCGACCTTTGAACCTTTTGATTCTGACGCATTTATCTCATTCAACAAGATCTTGACTCTCCCACCAGGACCGGTGTCCTTCATGGGTGAATGCAGCTTCTGGGACTCTTGGGCCCGCACTGAACCCCTACCCTCAGCTGAACTGGAGTCTCCCTTCTCCTGACTCTCTGTCGCAGGGGTTTGGCGGCCCTCATCGCCTGGGCCCTCAAACACGTCAAAGTCAAAAACTTCCAAGTCGAGACGAGCTCCAGGCGGGACGAAGAACTGCCAGACGCAGTGCGTGCCTGCGGTGTACCTCATGGGAAAGCCAGGAGACAGGATAATCCCTTCAGGCTCAGAACTGACCACAGCACCGCAAGAATAATAGACCTAGAGGCAAAATATTGGAATAGTTAGACATGGACATGCACACAGAATGGGGCAGCACAGCTCATGATGTTGTGTCAACCTCTTAACCGACTCCAAAACCAATCCAACACTTCCCTTCCATACACCCCTCCATTTTCTACCATCCATGTGCCCATCTGAGAGCCTCTTAAATGTACCTAATGTATCTACCTCTGCCACAGCCCTGGCAGTATGTTACACTCACCCACCGCTCTCCATGTAAAAAACATTCCCCAATCACCTTAAAATTGTGCCCTCTCTTTCTGGCCCAGAAACAAAGTGCTGGCTATCCACTTTATCAATGTTTCTTACTGTCATTAACACTTTTTATGAAGTCACTTCTCAGCCTCCTTCGCTCCAAAGAGAAAAAGCTCTAACTCACACAACCTTTCATCACAGGACATGCTCTCTGATCCAAGCAGTATCCTGGTAAATCTTCTCTACACCTTTCCTATATCCTTTCCAAAATGAGGCGACCAGAAATGCAGAAATGAGCACAATACTTGGTGTTCTTCTAACCAGAACTTTATAGAGCTGTAACATTACCTCATAGCTCTTGAACTCAATCCCCTAACGAAGGCCAACACGCCGAACTACCCTATCATCTCTCACAGAAACTTTGAGGGATTTACGAATGTGGACCCCAAGCCCCTTGTTACTCCAGACTGCTAAGAATTCTGCCATTAATCCTGATTTCCATTTTCAAGCTTGGCCTTCAAAAGCGAATCGCTTCACACTACTGCGGACTGAATTCCATCTGCCATTTCTCAGCCCAACTCTGCATCATGTCAGAATCGCTTTATTGGCAATATGTGAATTTCTCTAGCCAGAGTGGTGAATCTGTGGAATTTATTGCCACAGGCTACTTTGGAGGCCCGGTCTTTAAGCATATGTAAGACAGCAGTTAATAGATTCTTGATTGGTCAGGGCATGAAGGGATACAGGGAGAAAGCAGGAGATTGGGGCTGAGAGGGAAATGGATCAGCCATGATGAAATGGTGGAGCAGACTCGATGGGCCAAATGGCCCAATTCTGCTCCTATATTTTATGGTCTTGTACCAGAATCGACTGCGGTTCGGCACCAAGCATAAAACACAGGACAATGCAGTAACTGACAACACAATAGAAACTTATTTACAAGACAATCATGCAAACAGCCAAGAGCAATCAACAATTAGCAGAATGGTCACATGTGCAAATGTCAATAATCAAACTTAAATTAGTCATTCAATTTAATAAAATTAGTCCGCTCCATCTTGGGTAGCAGCTTCTGTCGTGTCCAAGACGTTTTCTAGGATCGGTGCCTTAGGAAGGCGGCATCCATTATTAAAGATCCCCACCACCCAGGACACTCCTTGTTCTCATTGCTACCATCAGGAAGGAGGTACAGAAGCCTGAAGATACACACTCAGCATTTCAGGAACAGCTTCTTCCCCTCTGCCATCCGACTTCTGAATGGGACACTGAACCATGAACACTACCTCACTACTTTTTCATTTTTTGTTTTTTGCATTACTAATTTTAACTTAACTATTTACTGGACATATAATGTAAGCTTTTTTTCTCCATATTTATCACGTACTTCATTGTACTGCTGCCGCAAAGTTAGGAATTTGACAACATATTCCAGTGATATTAAACCTGATTCTGATTAAATAAATGTAAACATAGGAACAGACTCAATAATTATCAGCAGAACAAGGAGAGTAGTCCCATTGTAACCCACGTCAACTTTCTACACTACCCATGACTCCAACCGTTGTGTCATCATGATGCATTTACACCCCCACAGCGCCAATTCACTCCAACTTATGCAGACAGGTAACCTGATCGCTTTCATGAACTGCTCTTAACACACAACAATTTGATGACTAACCCGACTGGTGGGGGTGGGCAGATCGAAAAAACGAATGTCATTACCGTTCCCGAGTTTGTTATTTTCCCCTGTGGTGTGGCAGCTTCAAACCCAGACCTGGTTACAGATCATCGTTATGTGTCGTGTTGTATGACAAGGGCGATCCTGGTCTTTCCTGGCAAATTTTTCTACAGAAATGGTTTGCTACTGCCTTCTTCCGCGTGGCGTCTTTACGTGACGGGTGACCCCGGCCATTATCAATACTCTTCAGAGATTGTCTGTCTGGCATCAGTGGTCACATGACCAGGACTTGTGATCTGCACCAGCTGCTCAAACGACCGTCACCACCTGCCCCCATGGTCACCTGACCCTGATCGGGGGGCTGAGCAGGGGCTACACCTTGCCCAAGGGTGACCTGCAGGCTAGCAGAGGGAAGGAACACCTTAAACCTGCTTTGGTAGAGACATATCCCTACCATGCCACCCACTGGTATAGAGGGATATGGAATTAATGCAGGCAAGTGGGATGAGTAGAGATAAGTGTAATAATCGGCAAAGAATAAAGAACAAAAGCCAACTCCACTCTGGCTAGTAAGCAGGAAAGCAGCAGCCATCAGAGACCCCCACCATCCAGGCCAAGCTCTCTTCTCACTGCTGCCATCAGGAAGAAGGTACAGGAGCCTCAGGACTCACACCACCAGGTTCAGGAACAGTTACTACCCCTCAACCATCAGGCTGTTGAACCAAAGGGGATAACTTCACTCACCTCAACACTGAACTGTTCCCACAACCTACGGACTCACTTTCAAGCACTCATCATCTCATGTCCCAATATTTATTACTCATTTATTTTTATTATTTTGTTTTTTTTTTAAACTATTTCTTTGTATTTACTGTGAATGCCAGCAAGAAAATGAATCTCAGAGAAGTATTTGGTGACATAGGCGCACTCAGATAATAAACTTACTTTGAACTTCGACAGTGGAGTGCCTGAAGTTCCTTGTCTGCCTTTCGAACTGGCCCCCTCACGGAATGATTCTACCCGCACCAAAGCTCTTGCCACCAGTAACGCACACGTAATGAGACCGAGAGAACTGATAAAGCAAGCTGCTCACTCCCTCCATCACCAGTGCTCTCTCAACTGGGTGAAGTGGAACCAGCTGGAGGCCAGAGTTCGGACAGGACCAGCATCCAGTGGCTTGAGGGACACACATAACGTGCTGGTCAGGCAGCATCTATGGAGAGGAATAAACAGTCGACGTTTCAGGCCAAGACCCTTCATCAGGACTGGAAAGGTAGGGCGAAGAAGCCGGGAGAGGGAGGGGGAGGTGAACAAGCTGGCAGGTGATAGGTTCAAGTCAAGGTTCAAAGTTTATTTATTGATTGGCAAACAGTGGGGTAAAGGCCCTTCATGCCACATCGCCCAGCAAACCCCCCCCCCGATTTAATCCTAGCCTAATTATGGGACAATGTACAATGACCAATTAACCTACTAACCAGTACGCCTTTGGAACGTGGGAGCAAACTGGAGCACCCGGAGGAAACCCATGTGGTCACAGAGAAAATGTACAAACTTCTTACAGGCAGCAGCAGGAATTGAACTCGGGTCACTGGTACTGTAAAACGTTGTGCTGACCACTACACTACCGTGTGATGGGAATTGAACCCGGGTCACTGGTACTGTAAAGCGTTGCCCTAACTACTACACTACCGTGCGATGGGAATTGAACCCGGGTCACTGGTACTGTAAAACGTTGTGCTAACCACTACACTATCATGCCATTATCAAAGTATGCATCCAGTTTACAACCCTGAGATTCATCTTCTTCACAGTCACAAAACAAAGAAATGCCAAGGAACCCTGTTCAATGAAAACTTCCAACACCCAATATGCAAACAAAAAGAACAAATTGCACAAATGGTTAAAAAAACGAGTGAAAAACACAGAATATAAAACATCAAACCAGAGTCGTTGAAACAGTCTAGGAATGGTCAGTTCAGTTTAGCGCCGTGTCGTTCATTGACTGCCGGCCGCAGGGTCAGTCTGTCCTGATCAAAATCACACAAAGGGTGAGACCAAGTGAGGGGAAAATCTCCCTCTGGTGTCCCTCCTCCTCCTCTTTCTGCCATGGTTCAGATTCCTTCTACTTCAGTCCTTTATCTCTTCCACCTATCACCTCCCAGCTTCCTACTTCATCACATCCTCCCCCCTCACCTACCAGCTTGCTGTCCTCCCCCTCCCAGTCCACCTTCTTATTCTGGCTGCTTCCCCTTCCTGTCCAGAACTGAAGGAGGGTCTCGGCTTGACACGTCGATCGCTTGTTCCTCTTCATAGACGCTACCTGACTTGCTGAGTTCCTCCACCATTTTGGGTGCATTGCCCTGGATTTCCAGCATCTGCAGAACCTCTCTTGTTTGAGTCCAGTGGCTTGTGTGTAACACAAGTCGGGGAGGACCCTCCTAACAGCTAGAGAAGAAAACCCCTCGGTTCCCGCTTTGTTGGGTGTAAATATGCTCACAGCCACAGGAGCATTCATGTCGTGACTGTGATACCACACCTTGATTTATTTTTATTTTTGAGATACAGTGCAGAGTAGCCCCTCTGGGGCTTGAGAACACACAAACTCCTTACTGACACTGATGGGAATTGAACCCGGATGGTTGGTACTGCAAAGCGTTGTGCTAACCACTACACGACCATAGTCATAGTCATACTTTATTGATCCTGGGGGAAATTGGTTTTCGTTACAGTTGCATTATAAATAATTAAATAGTAATATGTAAATTATGTCAGGAAATAAATCCAGGACCAGCCCATTGGCTCAGGGTGTCTGACCCTCCAAGGGAGGAGTTGTAAAGTTTGATGGCCACAGGCAGGAATGACTTCCTATGACGCTCTGTGTTGCATCTCGGTGGAGTGAGTCTCTGGCTGAATGTACTCCTGTGCCCACCCAGTACATTATGTAGTGGATGGGAAACATTGTCCAAGATGGCATGCAACTTGGACAGCATCCTCTTTTCAGACACCACCGTCAGAGAGTCCAGTTCCATCCCCACAACATCAGTGGCCTTACGAATGAGTTTGTTGATTCTGTTGGTGTCTGCTACCCTCAGCCTGCTGCCCCAGCACACAACAGCAAACATGATCGCACTGGCCACCACAGACTCGTAGAACATCCTCAGCATCGTCCGGCAGATGTTAAAGGACCTCAGTCTCCTCAGGAAATAGAGACGGCTCTGACCCTTCTTGTAGACAGCCTCAGTGTTCTTTGACCAGTCCAGTTTATTGTCAATTCGTATCCCCAGGTATTTGTAATCCTCCACCATGTCCACACTGACCCCCTGGATGGTAACGGGTCACCGGTACCTTAGCTCTCCTCAGGTCTACCACCAGCTCCTTAGTCTTTTTCACATTAAGCTGCAGATGCTGCAGATAATTCTGTTCACACCATGTGACAAAGTTTCCTACCGTAGCCCTGTACTCAGCCTCATCTCCCTTGCTGATGCATCTAACTATGGCAGAGTCATCCGAAAACTTCTGAAGATGACAAGACTCTGTGCAGTAGTTGAAGTCCCAGGTGTAAATGGTGAAGAGAAAGGGAGACAAGACAGTCCCCTGTAGAGCCCCAGTGCTACTGATCACTCTGTCGGACACACAGTGTTGCAAGCACACGTACTGTGGTCTGCCAGTCAGGTAATCAAGAATCCATGACACCAGGAAAGCATCCACCTGCATCGCTGCAGCTTCTCCCCCAGCAGAGCAGGGCGGATGGTGTTGAATGCACTGGAGAAGTCAAAAAACATGATCTTCACAGTGCTCGCTGGCTTGTCCAGGTGAGCGTAGACACGGTTCAGCAGGTAGACGATGGCATCCTCAACTCCTAGTCGGGGCTGGTAGGTGAACTGGAGGGGATCCAAGTGTGGCCTAACCATAGGCCAGAGCAGCTCCAGAACAAGTCTCTCCAGGGTCTTCATGATGTGGGAGGTCAATGTCACCGGTCTGTAGTCATTGAGGCCGCTGGGGCGTGGCATCTTCGGCACAGGGACGAGGCAGGACGTCTTCCACAGCACAGGAACTCTCCGGAGCCTCAGGCTCAGGTTGAAGACATGGCGAAGTACTTCACATAGCTGAGGGGCACAGGCTTTGAGCACCCTGGTACTGACACCATCTGGTCCTGCAGCCTTGCTTGGGTTGAGACGTTTCAGCTGTCTTCTCACCTGTTCAGCCGTGAAGCCCACCGTGGTGGTTTCGTGTGGGGGAGGGGTATAGTCATGAAAGCAGGGTGGGGGACTGTGAGGAGGGGTAGGAGGGTAGAGTGGATATGTGTAGGTTGGGGGCTGACAACTGATGACTCATGTGGGGGATGGGCAGGGGCCACAATGTCAAATCTGTTAAAGAACAGGTTAAGTTCGTTGGCCCTGTCCACACTGCCCTCAGCTCCTCTGTTGCTAGTTTGCCGGAACCCAGTGATGGTCCTCATCCCACTCCAGACCTCTCTCATGTTGTTCCGCTGGAGTTTCCACTCAAGCTTCCTCCTATACCTGTCTTTAGCCTCCCTGATCCTGGCTTTCAGGTCCCTCTGTATTGCCCTCAGCTCCTCCCTATTTCCATCTCTAAACGCCTTCTTTTTAGTGTTCAGGATGCCCTTAATGTCCTTTGTCCCCATGGCTTGTTATTTGAATAACAAAGGACAGTTCTTGTCGGAACATTGCAGTCCACACAGAAGTTGATGTAATCAGTGATGCACTCTGTGAGCCCATCAATATCCTCTCCATGTGGCTCACAGAGTGCCTGCCAGTCTGTCACCTCAAAACAACCCTGGAGCGCCTCATAAGCCTCCTCCCACCATTTCCTCACTGTCCTCGAGGTTGCAGGTTTACTCTTCACCAGAGGCACGTAGCAGGGTTTTAGATGCACCAGGTTGTGATCTGACCTTCCCCGTGGGGGGAGGGGAGAGGAGCTGTATGCATCCTTAACATTAGCGTACATCAAATCCAGAGTCCTCTCCCCTCTGGTTGTACAGCTCACATACTGCGTGAAGTTGGGCAGTGTTCTAGCCATGATAACATGGTTGAAGTCACCCGAGATGGTAATGAGGGCATTCGGGTGCTGGGTTTGTAATCTGGCTATGGCGGTGTAGATAATGTTACACACTGACGTCGGGTTGGCAGAAGGAGGGATGTACACAACAACCACAATTGCATGTGAGATTTCCCTTGGCGAATAATATGGCCGGAGACCAACAGCAAAAAGTTCAGTATCCGGGCTACAAACACGTTCCTTGATCGTACTATGACCAGGATTGCACCATCTGTTGTTTACCAGAACAGCAAGCCCCCCTCCTTTACGCTTACCGCTCTCAGTGCAATTCCGGTCAGCCCGAACGGTCTGGAAGCCCTCTATGGAAACGTTTTGATCGGGTATGTCCTCGTGCAGCCACGTTTCAGTAAAACACATAACATTGCACTCCCAAAATGTTCTCTGACTCCTGACATGCACTGTCAACTCGTCTATTTTATTACCCAGCGATCTCACATTGCCCATAATGAGAGAGGGGAGACACGGCTTATAACTTCTCTTCTCCATAAGCCTCTGTTGTCTCCACCCGGTCCTCTTCCCTCGCCTTTTTGATCCCCCTCTGCACCCTCTGTGTGTTTTCCTCCAGATTTCAGCAGGGGTGTCCGCCACTCTGTTCGCTAAACCGGCGGGCATGAGCGCAGTCAGCTGGTCCCTGGAATAAACAATGCGACCATACTGCTGCCCCTGCCCCGCTAATAAGACGTGTCTGAATGTAACCATTTCCAGCACTAAAAACCCAAATAAAACTCTCTCCACCAGCACGTTAGAGAGGGTGCAGCTTCAACGTGTTACCATGAAAAAAAATACAATAAATAACCTAAGTTAAAAAAGTTTAAAAAGTAAGAAAAGTAAGAAAACTAGATGGAGCGACTGTAACAGGCTGCATGCACGACTGGCGCATGCGCACTAATGCCACCCTTCATGCACGGCCAGTAACCTGGGCAATGCTCTGTTACCACACAGGCAAAGGTATAAACTCACACAAACCTGCAAGACAAACCATTTTGAAACTACTGACATTTCACCACACAAAAAAAAAGTTATTTTAAAAATGTCACCGTACTTAAGGAGTTTACGACTACCAGATGTGACAGATGTGGTGGGAAACCTACAAGACCAAAACTCAGCATGTCAACTTTCATCTGCACTCTTAAAGCACGCCAGAGTTCCTTCAAAGTCTCCTTCTAAATTAAACCATTTGTCGCCACATTAAAACGGCTGACTTCAACGAGAAATTCATGTGCTCTCTGATCTTGCCGAGATAATAATCAGCCCTGGCGATCCTACATTTCGAAAACAAGCTGAGCAAATAGAAATCAGTTCGGTCTGTTTCTCATCTGCGAGCAGCAGAGGCCTTGAAAAACATTCCACTGTTTCTGAAACAGTGTGTCCTCTGTCGGCACTCAGCCAAACCAGAGTGAGCACAAGTCCTGGGTGGTCTACCTGCGCCAGACCTGTCCAACACGTCAAGTGTGGAGGGACATCACCTCCAATCAGTGACAGTAACCAGTTAACTGCTTCACCAAGCCAACAAACAGGCAGAGTCACACCAGGGTTAATGAGATCGGGTTTTTTTTCCCTTGAACATTAGGAGGAAAAGGCGGCAGCCCATTATCCTTAGGGAAAGGGGAAGTGGGATTCACCCAAATTAAAGTTAGTATGATAACATAGCAGCTGACACTTTACAGTATCAGTGACCCGGGTTCGATTCCCGCCACTGTCTGTTAAGAATTTGTACGTGTTCAGCATGACCCCATGGGTTTCCTCCTGGTGTTCCAGTTCCAAAGATACACGGGCTAGGGTTAATAAGTTGTGGGCACACTATGTTGGTGACAGAAGCTTGCCCCCAGCACTGCGCTGGTCGTTGATGTATATGATGCATTTTCAATATACATGCACCAAATAAAGCTAATTTCTTTAAACAGCGCTTTTTTTAAAAAAACTGAGATGCACACAGTAATCCAGATGATGTATCTGGAGAGACAGAGGGGTTTAGGGAGAATTCCAGAGCTCAGGAAGTGAAGAATGGCTGTCAAAAGCAGGGCACGATAAACCATGGATACAAAAGGGACCAGAAGTGGTGATGCAGAGATGAGGTGTGTGGGGAGGGGCAGCGTTCCTGTGCAGGGGTCGTGGAGGGGTTTGAAAATAAGGTTGCAAATTTTAAAAACCAAGCTGCTACCTGGTGTAAAGGAAAACTACTCTGTGCCTCACCATTAGGGGCATCTCTCAGAAGACCACCCATCCAAAGAGATTGAAGTCTGATGGCCATTCCCTCTTCCCGTTACTATCATAGGCAGGAGGTAGAGAGTCCTTTGGTCCCACACAACCAGTTATTACTCTTCAAAGATCAGGCTCCTGAATCACACCTCAACACTGAACTGACTATCACCCTGTGGACTCATTTTCAAGGACTCCACAATTCATGCTCTCAGAATTAATTTTATTTTCACAGTTTGTCCTCTTTTGCAGACTGGTTGTTTGTCAGTCCTTGTTAACGTCTAGTTCTTCATGAATTCTATTGTATTTCTTTTTTCCCTGTAAATGCCTGCAAGCAAATGAATTTCATGGTTGTACATGGTAATACATATGTACACTGATAACAAATTAATTTTTTTAATTTAGATACAACACAGTTATAGGCCATTCCAGTTCAATTAGCTTATTAACCAGTACGTCTTTGGACTGTGGGAGGAAATCAAAGCACCCGGAGGAAATCTACACGGACACAGGGAGAATGTTCAAACTCCTTACAGGCAGTAGCGGGAATTGAACCCTGGTTACTGTTGCTGTAATAGTGGTGTGTTAACCACTATGCTACTGGGTCTCCTATTTACTTTGAACTTGAACTTTGAAACAATCCTCCTCAAAATCCAGGACCTCGAGGTGTAGCTGTGGCCACTCTCCTCCGGACACCGATGGGCTCCACTGAAAAGTTCTGGCCACCCTGGGATGGGGTCTGAGCAACTATAGCTTCTCTTAACTCGATATCCATGAGCCAGGAGTCATGTTATCCCACACAAACACCCACAGGGAACAAATTCACATCTTAGACCTTTCCTTTCCCTCCTCCACACTGGACTGCAGGAACATAGCGGTATATACATTCAAAATTCAGCGTTCAAAGTAAACCATTATCAAAGTACGAGAGTCACTTTTTTATGGGCATACTCAATAAGACCATAAGATATAGGAGCAGAATTAGGCCATTTGGCCCATCGAGTCTGCTCTGCCATTTCATCAAGGCTGATCCATTTTCCTCTTGGCCCCAATCTCCTGCCTTCTCCCCGTATCCCTTCATGCCCTGGCTAATCGAGAATATATCAACCTGCGTTAAATACACCAAATGACTTGGCCTCCACAACCATCTGTGGCAACGAATTCCACAGACTCACCACCTATTGGCTTAAGAAATTCCTCATCTCTGTTCTAAATGGATGTCCCTCTTTTCTGAGGGGGTGTCCTCTGGTCTTTAACTCCACCAATTATGAAATAACTGTTACTCCGGATCCAATGCAACACATACACATACATGCGCACACGCACGCACACACACCCCCACCCACCAAGATGGTTGGTATCCATCTGTCTCGAAGGACAATGGGTGATGATGATCATCACAAGTCTGGGTGGAAGGTATTAGAACATAGAATAGTACAGGACAGTACAGGCCCTTCAGCCCACAATGTTGTGCCAACCCTCAAACCCTGCCTCCCATATAAGCCCCCACCTTAAATTCCTCCATATACCTGTCCAGTAGTCTCTTAAACTTCACTAGTGTATCTGCCTCCACCACTGACTCAGACAGTGCATTCCACACACCAACCACTCTCTGAGTAAAAAACATTCCTCTAATATCCCCCTTGAACTTCCCACCCCTTAGCTTAAAGCCATGTCCTCTTGTATTGAGCAGTGGTGCCCTGGGGAAGAGGCGCTGGCTGTCCACTCTAGCTATTCCTCTTATTATCTTGTACACCTCTGTCATGTCTCCTCTCATCCTCCTTCTCTCCAGAGAGTAAAGCCCTAGCTCCCTTAATCTCAGATCATAATGTATACTCTCTAAACCAGGCAGCATCCTGGTAAATCTCCTCTGTACCCTTTCCAATGCTTCCACATCCTTTCTATAGTGAGGTGACCAGAACTGGACACAGTACTCCAAGTGTGGCCTAACCAGAGTTTTACAGAGCTGCATCATTACATCACCACTCTTAAACTCTATCCCTCAACTTATGAAAGCTAACACCCATAAGCTTTCTTAACTTCCCTATCCACCTGTGAGTCAGTATGGAAATCCTGAGATGCCCAGTCATTAAGATCCCCCTCTCGTCTTCACCAGTGTAGTCCAAAGGAAAGTTTATGAAGCAATATGTTTGGCACCAGCTTGGCTGCAGGAACTGCCGGAAGGATGTTCAATAATGTCCAACCACCTTAAGGGGCTCCACTTCAGATTTGCTGACTGGGTTTATTCCCAGAGCCTTTGTTGCTCCCGAGGCTGCCCACAGGGCAGTGAAGGAAATTACCCATAGCTGGGGATCTGATTCACAAGCACCAGGGCATGTCCACACACCGGTGGGTCTGCGTGCGGTGTGCCGGGGCCCGACCTCCTGCCATCCTCTATAGTTCAGCCTGAGTCCAAGAGGAATTCACTTTCCATGTGTCACCAGCAAGGAGACACTTCACGAGGCTCTGTTGGAGAGGCTATGTATTGGCAGGGAGAGATTTACACATTCAGCTCTCCCTTTCACAACACTGCGAGCCAGCGGTGGAAGCTGAAAGTGAGAGTGACAAGCAATACCCACTACACTACTACACTAGACGCATCACAACAACAATTTTAAGATAAAGAGCACATATATAATATAAAAACACAATAAATACAGGAGTCTACAAAGATCTTAGGCAACACACACAAAATGTTGGATGAACAGCAGGCCAGGCAGCATCTATGGGAAAAAGTACATTTGACATTTCAGGCTGAAATCCTTCTGCAGGACTGGAAATGAGTTTCAGCCTGAAACATCGACTGTACTTTTTCCCATAGATGCTGCCTGGCCTGCTGAGTTCCTCTAGCATTGTGTGTGTGTTGCTCGGGCTTCCAGCATCTGCAGATTTTCTCGTTTAAGGTCTTAGGCACTATACGTTGAGGTTCAAGTTGCATGTGTTCCAGGGTGCTGGTTACTCTTTTTTTTACCCCGTTTTTGAGCAGTTTGATCAAGACAATCGTTTCTGTGAGGAATGGTTCTTCAGCCTGCAGTGGCCCAGCAACACCACACTGAACTGAACACTACTGGTCTCTTGTTCTGGTGTTTGATTTTAGAGTCATAGTGTCACAGAGAAGTACAGCACAGAACCAGCACCTTCGGCCCATCTACTCTGTGCTGAGCCATTTAAACTGCCCAACCCCATTGACCTGCTCTCCACACCCCTCCCATCCATGTACCTTTCCTTAAACACTGAGATCCAGCTTGCACGTACTACCTTCCACCAGCCAGTCCACACTCTCCCGGCCCTGACCAAAAACAAATTCCCCTCATGTTCTCATTGCGCTTTTAACCTTTCACCCTTAACCCATGACCACAAATTGTGGTCTCACAAAACCTCAATGGAAAAATCCTGCTTGTATTTACCCTACCTATACCCCTCAATTTTATATACCTCTATCAAATCCCCTCTCTATCTTCTATGTTCCAAGGAATAAAGCCCTAACCTATTTAATCTTTCCATATAACTCGAGTGCTCCAGACCCAGCAACAACCTTGTAAACTTTCTCCGTACCCTTTCAACCTTATTTACATCTTTCCTGTAGGTAAATCTGCACACAATATCCAAATTAGGCCTCACCAACGACTTATAAACTTCAACTAACATCCGATCTCCTGTACTCAACACTTTGACATATGAAGGCCAATATGCCAAAAGCTTTCTTTCCAACCCTGTCTACCTGTGATGCCACTTTCAATGAAATATGGACCTGTATTCCAGATCCCTTTATTCTACCACACTCCTCAGTACCCTTCTGTTCACCGTGTAAGGCCTACCCTGGTTGGTCCTACCAAAGTGCAACACCTCACACTTGTCTGCATGTTCTATGTACAGTCCACTCACTTTTTGCTTGTTTTTTCGCACGTTGGGGTGTTTAATGTTTTCTTCAACACGCTCCATGGTGTTTCTTTGTTTTGTGGCTACCTGTGGAAGGATGAGTCTCAAGAGTTGTATTCTGTATACATACTTTGATAATAAATGTACTTTGAATCTTTGACTATATATAGCTAGGTTGCCTAAGACTTTTGCACAGTACTGTAGTCATTTTATGTATTGCACTGTATTGCTGCCACGAAAAAAACAATACATTTCACGACATGTGTGAGTGATGATAAACCTGATTCTGATATGAGTCTCTATTGTGGACTGAGAGTGGGAAGGGGACAGGGAGAGGGGAATCATGGTTGGGAAAAGAGGAAGGGAGTGGGAAGCACCAGAGAGACATTCTGTAATGATCAATAAACGACGAAGGGTATGGGACAGGTGGCAGAGGAGTGCCAGGGTGCAGGTAGGTTGGCAGGGGTGCAGACACACCCAGCCCTGAGAAACTAGGCAAGGTCATTTGACTGTAAACAACTGGATGTCTGATGTCACTGGGTGGCTTTTGGTCCAGTTTGGAAATCCGGCTTTCAATCAACAGGTAATGATATGAAGTCACGCATAGACCAGACTGGGCCAGGAGAGCAAGTCATCTTCCGTAAAGGACATCAGGAGCCAGGTGGATGTGTCTGTGTAAAAAACTCAACCAATTGAAAAAGTTTCTGCAACTGCTCTTTTGGGATTAAGCCCATTATGGAGCTTTTTGACCAGATCTCTGCGTTACTAGTCTAATAGTTTATTACTACGTAACTATGCCCTCAATTGATAAATTAAATTGGTACATTGATTTTATTATTATTACACATAGGTACTGTGATAATAATATGGGTGGTGAGGTGGAGGCACATCTCTACCAAAGGAGGTGTGAGCCACTCTTTCCCTCCGCTAGCCTGCCGGTCACCCTGGGGCAAGGTGTAGCACCTGCTTAGCCCCCCCCACCCACCCCGATCAGGGTCAGGTGACCATGGGAGCAGGTGGTGACAGTCGTTTGAGCAGCTGGTGCAGATCACAAGTCCTGGTCATGTGACCACTGACACCAGGCGGACAATCTCTGAAGAGTATTGATAATGGCTGGGGTCACCCGTCTTGGAAGACACTGCCCAGAAGGCGGCAACGGCAAATCACTTCTGTAGAAGAAAATTTGACCAAGAACAATCATAGCCAAGGAAAGACCAGATCGCCCCTGTCACATGACACGTAACGAAAGAGTGAACATAGGTACTGTGAAAGAGTTTGCTTTGCATGCCATCCATACCGATTAACTCCACAACTGTGCATTGAGGCAATACCACAGAAGGCTACAAATATATGCAGAATAACGTACAGAGGAAGTGCAGTGCAGGCAAACAATAGGTGCAAGGACCATAACCAAGTAGATTGTGAGGTCAACAGCTTCACCTCCAAGCTACACTCAGAACTCGGTGGCTATACGGTGCTCTTTGATGCTTGAAGGCCTCAAGTACGAGAAAGTCAAAAACTCCAGTTCTTGAAGTTACAGTTGGCATTAAGTTCAAGTCCAGTACAAGCTGAACCGACTGGGTAACAGGAGTTTTCTTTCCTCCATTGAATCTAAACATATTAAACAAGATTCAGCTGTGGCATCCGACATGTATTGGGTGTACTGACGAGATATATGGCACAATCTATTTGTATTTTATTTTATTGGAGTGGGAGGAGCTAAAGATGGTACCAGAAGTCTTTGTGGACCTGGGAGACTTCTTCCAGTTGGTCCGCGAAATGGTTTAATTTATTCTCTTCTCAAGTCTGTTTTTGTTTCTTTTTAAGATGGTTGGGGTCCTGTTGGAGTCCAAGATCTACAGCTGTAGCTCCAACTACGGTTCTTCGCAGACAGTGGGTTCCCGCTCTCAGAGTGGCCTGGCGTCTCCGTATCTCCAGGTGCAGCCTGGAAATCCTGCGCCTTCGGAGTGCGGCCCTGTGATTGAACCGATTCCTTGCCAATGTTACTGACTGAAGCATCTCAGCAGATTGAAACATTGCAACAGCAGGGAGTGTGTGTGACTGTTGGAGGTCCCTGCTCTCTTTCACTTTCGATGGTGAACGACAGTCCATTGGTCCTCCAGTCAGGCGGCTCAGACAAGCGACGCAGCAGATTGTAATACCAGAAAAGCGAGCTGTTGGTCTCCCTCTCATTATTGTAGGAGCGACATCTCTCTCTGCCTCACAAGTGAGAGACAGCCTGTCTGAGCTGTTGAAGTGTTGGGATGGACAGCAGTTTTTGATGGACTTGAGATCATGGCCTCTGCTGTTACATGCGTGGTGGATGCTGGGGGTTGATGCTTTTGTAGTTATGTATGTGTGGGGGGGGGGACATTGGGGTTCTAATGTTATTCTGTCATTCATTCTTTGGGGCTTTTTTTTTACTGTTTCGTGGATGTCTGTGAAGAGCAAGAATTTCAGATTCTATACTGTATACATTCTGTGATATTAAATTGAACCATCACGATACAGCACAGAATGGGCACTTTGGGCTCTTTGACTTACAATCCCCCGATTTAACCCGAGCCTAGTCATGGGAAAATTTATCATGACCATTTAAACTACTAATCGGTACATCTTTGGATTACTGGAGCTACTCAGGAAATGTATCACTTCCTTTATTCATGGCAGCTCTGGTACTCCCTCCCCAGGAACAGAGCCTTTATTCACGGCAGCTCTGGTACTCCCTCCCCAGGAACAGAGTGGGAAGACTGCAGTAGTTCCAGGTGGCTGCTCACACCTCACCTTCGAGGCTTTTATTTATTGTATTTAGAGATACAACCTTTAGTGATACTCTCCCTACAGCCAAAACTGTGTGGCAAGGCACAGTTCAAATGCCAACAACTATAAATTTGCTGATGATACAGTCATCATCGGCAGAATCTCAAGATGGTGATGAGAGGGTGTACAGGAGCGAGATATACCAGCTAGTTGGGTGGTGCCACAGCAACAACCTGGCACTCAACGTCAGCAAGACCAAAGAGCTGATTGTGGACTTCAGAACGGGCAAGGCGAGGGAACTCAAAGGGATCAAAGGTAGAAAGAGTGAGCAGTTTTCAAGTTTCTGGGTGTTAACTTCTACAGATGTACCATGGAGAGCATTCTGATAGCTGTATCACCGTCTGGTATTGGGGAGTGGGCAACGCACAGCATGGAAGCTGCAGGAAGTTGTAAAATTACTCAGCTCCATCATGGGTACCAGCCCCCAAAGTATCCAAAACATCTTCAAGGAGCGGTGCCTCAAAAAGGTGGCGTCCATCATTAAGGACCCCCACCACCCAGGTCATGCCCTCTTCTCATTGCTACCATCAGGGAGGAGGTACAGGAGCCTGAAGACACACACTCAACGATTCAGGAACAGCTTCTTCCCCTCTGCCATCCGATTTCTGAATGGACATCGAACCCATGAACATTACCTCACTACTTTTTTAAATTTCTGTTTTTGTACTAGTTATTTTAACTATTTAATATACATATATACTTATTCAGTTTCTTTATATTTCTGATGAATTGCATTGTACTGCTGCCACAAATATAACAAATTTGACAACATATGCTGGTGATATTAAACCTATTCTGATACACATGATAATAGGTCTTAAGTCCACAAGCCTGCACCAGCCAATTACACCCATGTAATCAATCAACCTACTAACCTGTACATCCTTTGGATGCAAGAGGAAAAGTTCAAAGTAAACTTTATTATCAAAGCACATCTATGTCTCCATATACAACCCTGAGACTCACTTCCCTGCAGCACACTCAACAAATCTACAGAATAGTAACTGTAACAGGATCAATGACAGATCACCCAGAGTGCAGAAGACAACAAACTGTGCAAATGCAAATATAAAGAAATAGCAATAAATAATGAGAACATGAGATAAAGAGACAGAGTCTTTAAAGTGAGGTCATTAGTTGTAGGAATATTTCAATGATGGGACAAGAGAAGTTATCCCCTTTGGTTCAAGAGCCTGATGGTTGAGGGGTAGTAACTGTTCCTGAACCTGGTAGTGCGGGTCCTGAGGCTCCTGTACCTTCTACCTGATGGAAGCAGTGAGAAAAGAGCATGGCCTGGATGGTGAGGATCTTTGATGACAAATGCTGCTTTCCTATGATAGCATTTCATGTCGATGTGCTCAATGGTTGGAAGGACTTTACTCGTGATGCACTGGGTCAAATCCACTACATTTCGTAGGATTTTTCAGAGCACTCAGGGGCAGTCCAGGCAGTCACAGGGAGAGTGTGCAAACTCCTTAAAGACAACAACAGAAATTGAACCCAAGTCCCTGGTGTTGTAATAGCTTTAAGCTAACCACTTCACTGCGGTGCCAGCTCGGTCAATACTTATTGGCTGTGCCTTGGAGTTTTTAAGCTGTAGGTTGTAACTGAACTCAGAAATAAATCTCCCACAAGGCATTCCTAAATTCTAATTAATTTAATCCGGGCCAACCTAACATGCATGGTCCTGCCCTTTGGGCAACTGGTTTGTTTTTACTATGTGATTAAGCACATTCAGGTTTTATTTAGAAATGAGCAGTTTCAGATCTGTATTAGGTCACTTACTGCGCAGTCAGAAAGTAACAAGTTGGAAAGCACATTAGTTGGCAGACGGCCAGAGGTTTATGTTAGGAGCTAAATAAGTCATCTCCTGTTGCTTCCCCAGCAGAAGCATTGCTTGTAAGTTGATGTTATATTGTTTAGAAGTTAATCTAAAAGTACCAATAAGATTTTAGTCATACAGCCATAGAAAAGTACAGCACAGACAGACCTTTTGCCCATCTAGTCCTTGCTGAAACCATTTAAACTGCCTACTCCCACTGACCTGCACCAGGACCATAGCCCTCCATAGCCTACCATCCACATACCTATCCAAACTTCTCTTAAAGCTGTAATCGAGCTCACATGCGCTACTTGTGCTAACAATTCATTCCACACTCTCACAACCATCTGAGTGAAGAAGTTTCCCTCCTGTTCCCCTTAAACTTCTCATCTTTCCCCCTTACCCATGACATCTGGTTCTAGTCCCACGCGACCTCAGTAGAAAAAGGCTGCTTTCATTTACCCTATCTATATCCCTCATAACTTCGTATAGCTCTATCAAATCTCCTCTCAATCATCTACATTCTAAAGAACCTATTCAATCCTGTCTTATAACTCGGGTGCTCCAGACCCAGCAACACCCTTGTAAATTTTCTCTGTACTCTTTCAACCTTGTTTACATCTTCCCTGTAGGTAGGTGACCAAAACTTCACACAATATTCCAAACTAGGCTTCACCAATGTCTTATACAGCTTCAACATAACATCCATCTCCTGTACTCAATACTTGGATTTATAATGGCCAAGTGCCAAAAACTTTCTTTATGACCCTCTCTACCTGTGACACCACTTTCAATGAATCATGGACCTATATTCTCAGACCCCTTTGTTCTACCACAGTCCTCAATGCCCTACCCTTCACTGTGAAAGACCTACCCTAGTTGGGTCCTATCAAAGTGCAAAACCTCACTCTTGTCTGCATTAAATTCCATCTACCATTTTTCCAGCTGATGCAGATCCTCTGCAAGCCATGATTGCTTTCCTCGTTGTCCACTACACCAATCATGGGGTGTAATTCAGTTTACCACATTATCAACTGATCTAGTTGACCACATTATCATCCAGATCATTGATACAGATGATAAACAAAGAACTCAGCACTGATCCCTGTGGCACAACACTAGTCACAGGTCTCCAGTCAGAGGTAATCATCTCCCACAAAGCCAATGTCTAATCCAATTTACTACCTATTCCTGAATGCGGAGCGACTGAACCTTTCTGACCAACCTCCCATGCGGGATCTTCTCAAATACCTTGTTAAAGTCCATGTAGACAACATCCATTGCCTTCCCTTCATCCACTTTCCTGGTAACTTCCTCGGAAAACTTTATAAGATTGTTTAGAATGATCTACCACTCATGAAGCCATGCTGACTATCCTTAAATTGTTCTATTTGTTGAAATAGAATATTATTTTTGAGTTTATTAGATACTAACATAGATACTTAAGATTTAAGGCTGATTTATACTTCTGTGTCAATTTGACGCCGTTATTACGGTGTAGCCGTGAACCCTACACAGAGCCTACGCGGATCCCTACGCCGTAGCCTGATGCACACCTCTCCCAAAATGTAACTACGCGTCACGGCAACGCAGACCGCAACAACTGTGATTGGTCCGCTTGGTAGCATCGCATTTCCTCCGACGCTGCAATAGCTTCCCATTGGGTGACTGAAGGGCAGGGAAGGAACTCTGGCTGCAATGCTTTCCATAAAGCTTTACAGACCTCCGAGATTATGCAGGACACATTTCGCTTTTACGAAAAAGGACGCTCGCTTTAAACTTGTTTACCCCGAGAAAGATTACCATGACCATGAAGCCTTGCACGGGCAGGTGTGTGTGCGTGTGCAACGTGCCCGAATTGCAGAGCGACGCAGACACACCAACGCACAAGTATAAATGCTCACAATGCACGTAGGCCACTTGCGTAGGTTATGGCGTCCATTTGACGCAGAAGTATAAATCAGCCTCAATACATACTATTTACCTGCAGCATTTACTAGTCAGAATCTTATATTTACCTGCAGGAAACTTAACTAAGTTCTTACCTATCTGCGTTTATTCACTTGTGTGAATGGAACAACGCTGTGACAGCATGGTATTTTGTTGTCTTTCACTCCTTGCTCACAATGCCAAAGCCATTGAGTCCGCAGTAAACCCAAGGAGGCAGGACCCTATACCCTGACCCTGACTCTCATGTCACCTTCGAATGAGGCTTGGCTGGCTGGACAGTTGATGTTACAACACCTCACTGAGGGTAGTACAAACACAAATAAAAGAACCTCATCCTAGACTTCAGTCAAAGGTGCTCACTTTGATGTGTTCTGTTTCTGATATTAAATTCAGCGGCTGCAATTCTGCACGTTAATAACTGAAAGTAAATCTGTCTCTCTGAAGTGAAGTGCGCTTGCCAGCAGAGGGGTAGTTCAGATTACTTGGTTTTAAAGGCCATGAAGTAACGTTTAATGATGGCTCACAGACCAAGGGCTCAAGTTGCTGTCTGAACACAACAACACAAAGATTCCTTCTGTTGCACGCACATGTCGGCAAAATTCAAGAGGGCAAGTGCCATGTTCAGTAAACCACAGTTCCACAAGGCTGGCTTCCACTGTATTGACACATCGCCAGCGTCAGGACCAGCACCAACAGCGATGTGACACAGATTTCTGTGAGCATACACTCTAAGGTTGAGGTACAGGAGGAAACCAGCAACAACCATAAAGCGACACACACACACAATGCTGAAGGAACTCAGCATGTCAGGCAGCATCTATGGAAATGAGTGAGTAGTTGACATTTCAGGCCAAGACCATTCTTCAGGACTGGGGGTGGGGGGGGGAATAGACACTTGAATAAAAAGGTGGGTGAGGGGAGGGAGGCTAGCTGGAAGGTGATAGGTGAAGGCAGGTGGATGGGAAAGGTCAAGGGTTGGAGGAGAATGAATCTGATGAAAATAGGTAATGACAATGATTTAGAAGATTATAAGGCTAGCAGGAAGGAGCTTAAGAAAGAAATTAGGAGAGCCAGAAAGGGCCATGAGAAGGCCTTGGCGAACAGGATTAAGGAAAAGCCCAAGGCATTCTACAAGTATGTGAAGAGCAAGAGGATAAGACATGGGAGAACAGGACCAATCAAGTGTGACAGGGGAAAACTGTGTATGGAACCGGAGGAGATAACAGAAGTAGTTAATGAAAGCTTTGCTTCAGTATTCACTACGGAAAAGGATCTTGGAGATTGTAGGGATGACTTGCAGTGGACTGAAAAGCTTGAGCATGTAGATATTAAGGAAGAGGATGTGCTGGAGCTTTTGGAAAGCGTCAAGTTGGATAAGTCACTGAGACTGGACGGGATGTACCCCAGACTACTGTGGGAAGCGAGGGAGGAGATTGCTGAGCCTCTGGCGATGATCTTTGCATCATCAATGAGGACGGGAGAGGTTCCGGAGGATTGGAGGGTTGTGGATGTTGTTCCATTATTCAAAAAAAGGGAGAAGAGATAGCCCAGGAAATTATAGACCAGTGAGACTTACTTCAGTGGTTGGTAAGTTGATGGAGAAGATCCTGAGAGGCAGGATTTATAAACATTTGGAGAGGCATAATATGATTAGGAATAGTCAGCATGGCTTTGTCAAAGACAGATCGTGCCTTACGAGCCTGACTGAATTTTTTGAGTATGTGACTAAACAAATTGAAGGTAGAGCAGTAGATGTAGTGTATATGGATTTCAACAAGGCTTTTGATAAGGTACCCCATACCAGGCTTATTGAGAAAGTAAGCAGGCATGGGATCCCAGAGGATATTGCTTTGTGGATCCAGAACTGGCTTGCCCACAGAAAGCAAGTTAGAAACCGTAGAAACCATAGAAAAACTACAGCACAGAAACAGGCCTTTTGGCCCTTCTTGGCTGTGCCGAACCATTTTCTGCCTAGTCCCACTGACCTGCACACGGACCATATCCCTCCATACACCTCCCATCCATGTATCTATCCAATTTATTCTTAAAGGTTAAAAAAGAACCCGCATTTACCACCTTGTCTGGCAGCTCATTCCATACTCCCACCACTCTCCGTGTGAAGAAGCCCCCCCCAATGTTCCCTTTTAACTTTTCCCCCCTCACCCTTAACCCATGTCCTCTGGTTTTTTTCCTCCCTTTGCCTCAGTGGAAAAAATCTGCTTGCATTCACTCTATCTATACCCATCATAATTTTATATATCTCTATCAAATCTCCCCTCATTCTTCCACACTCCAGGGAATCAAATCCTAACCTATTCAACCTTTCTCTGTAACTGTTTCTCAAGTCCCGGCAACATCCTTGTAAACCTTCTCTGCACTCTTTCAACCTTATTTATATCCTTCCTGTAATTTGGTGACCAAAACTGAACATAATACTCCAGATTCAGCCTCACCAATGCCTTATACAACCTCATCATAACATTCCAGCTCTTATACTCAATACTTCGATTAACAAAGGCCAATGTACCAAAAACTCTCTTTAGGAAATTTTGTATCTGTATTCCCAGATCCCTCTGTTCCACTGCACTCCTCAGTGCCTTACCATTAACCCTGTATGTTCTACCTTGGTTTGTCCTTCCAATGTGCAATACCTCACACTTGTCCGTATTAAACTCCATCTGCCATTTTTCAGCCCATTTTTCCAGCTGGTCCAAGTCCCTCTGCAGGCTCTGAAAACCTTCCTCACTGTCTACTACACCTCCAATCTTTGTATCATCAGCAAATTTGATGATCCAATTTACCACATTATCATCCAGATCATTGATATAGATGACAAATAACAATGGACCCAGCACTGATCCCTGTGGCACACCACTAGTCACAGGCCTCCACTCGGAGAAGCAATTCTCTACTACCACTCTTTGGCTTCTTCCATTGAGCCAATGTCTAATCCAATTTACACCTCTCCATGTATACCTAGCGACTAATTTTCCTAACTAACCTCCCATGCGAGACCTTGTCAAAGGCCTTACTGAAGTCCATGTAGACAATATCCACTGCCTTCCCTTCATCCACTTTCCTGGTAACCTCCTCGAAAAACTCCAATAGATTGGTCAAACATGACCTACCATGCACAAAGCCATGTTGACTCTCCCTAATAAGTCCCTGTCTATCCAAATGCTTGTAGATTCTGTCTCTTGGGAACTCGCTCCAATAATTTACCTCCTACCGATGTTAAACTTACCGGCCTATAATTTCCCGGATTACTTTTCGATCCTCTTTTGAACAACGGAACAACATGAGCCACTCTCCAATCCTCCAGCACCTCACCTGTAGACAGCGACATTTTAAATATTTCTGCCAGGGCCCCTGCAATTTCAACACTAGTCTCCTTCAAGGTCTGAGGGAACACCCTGTCAGGTCCCGGGGATTTATCCACTTTAATTTTCCTCAAGACAGCAAGCACCTCCTCCTTTTCAACCTGTACAGTTTCCATGGTCTCACTACTTGTTTCTCTTAATTCCATAGACTTCATGCCAGTTTCCTTAGTAAATACAGACGCAAAAAACCTATTTAAGATCTTCCCCATTTCCTTTGGTTCCGCACATAGCCGACCACCCTGATCTTCAAGAGGACCAATTTTATCCCTTACAATCCTTTTGCTCTTAATATACCTGTAAAAGCTCTTTGGATTATCCTTCACTTTGACTGCCAAGTCAACCTCATGTCTTCTTTTAGCCCTCCTGATTTCTTTCTTAAGTATTTTCTTGCACTTCTTATACTCCTCAAGCACCTTATTTACTCCCTGTTTCCTATACGTGTCATACAACTCCCTCTTCTTTATCAGAGTTGCAATATCCCTTGAGAACCAAGGTTCCTTATTCCTATTCACTTTGCCTTTAATCCTGACAGGAACATACAAACACTGCACTCTCAAAATTTCTCCTTTTAAGGCTTCCCACCTACCGATCACATCTTTGCCAGAGAACAACCTGTCCCAATCCATGCTTTTTAGATCCTTTCTCATTTCTTCAAATTTGGCCTTCTTCCAGTTCAGAACCTCAACCCTAGGACCAGATCTATCCTTGTCCATGATCAAGTTGAAACTAATGGTGTTATGATCACTGGAACCAAAGTGCTCCCCTACACAAACTTTCGTCACTTGTCCTAACTCGTTTCCTAACAAGAGATCCAATATTGCATCCCCTCTAGTTGGTCCCTCTATATATTGATTTCGAAAACGTTCCTGAACACATTTTACAAACTCTAAACCATCTAGACCCCTAACAGTATGGGAGTCCCAATCAATATATGGAAAATTAAAATCCCCTACCACCACAACTTTATGTTTCCTGCAGTTGCCTGCTATCGCTCTGCAGATTTGCTCTTCCAATTCTCGTTGACTATTGGGTGGTCTGTAATACAATCCCACTAATATGGCCATACCTTTCCTGTTTCTCAGCTCCACCCATAAGGACTCAGTAGACAAGCCCCCTAATCTGTCCTGCCTGAGCACTGTTGTAATATTTTCCCTAACAAACAATGCTACTCCCCCACCTTTCATAGAAACATAGAAAATAGGTGCAGGAGTAGGCCATTTGGCCCTTCGAGCCTGCACTGCCATTTATTATGATCATGGCTGATCATCCAACTCAGAACCCTGCACCAGCCTTCCCTCCATACCCCCTGATCCCCGTAGCCACAAGGGCCATATCTAACTCCCTCTTAAATATAGCCAATGAACTGGCCTCAACTGTTTCCTGTGGCAGAGAATTCCACAGATTCACCACTCTCTGTGTGAAGAAGTTTTTCCTAATCTCAGTTCTAAAAGGCTTCCCCCTTTTCCTCAAACTGTGACCCCTCGTTCAGGACTTCCCCAATATCGGGAACAATCTTCCTGCATCTAGCCTGTCCAATCCCTTTAGGATCTTATACGTTTCAATCAGATCCCCCCTGAATCTTCTAAATTCCAACGAGTACAAGCCTAGTTCATCCAGTCTTTCTTCATATGAAAGTCCTGCCATCCCAGGAATCAATCTGGTGAACCTTCTTTGTACTCCCTCTATGGCAAGGATGTCTTTCCTCAGATTAGGGGACCAAAACTGCACACAATACTCCAGGTGTGGTCTCACCAAGGCCTTGTACAACTGCAGTAGTACCTCCCTGCTCCTGTACTCGAATCCTCTCGCTATAAATGCCAGCATACCATTCGCCTTTTTCACCGCCTGCTGTACCTGCATGCCCACTTTCAATGACTGGTGTATAATGACACCCAGGTCTCCTTGCACCTCCCCTTTTCCTAATCAGCCACCATTCAAATAATAATCTGTTTTCCTATTTTTGCCACCAAAGTGGATAACTTCACATTTATCCACATTAAATTGCATCTGCCATGAATTTGCCCACTCACCCAACCTATCCAAGTTACCCTGCATCCTCTTAGCATCCTCCTCACAGCTAACACTGCCGCCCAGCTTCGTGTCATCCGCAAACTTGGAGATGCTGCATTTAATTCCCTCATCCAAGTCATTAATATATATTGTAAACAACTGGGGTCCCAGCACTGAGCCTTGCGGTACCCCACTAGTCACTGCCTGCCATTCTGAAAAGGTCCAGTTTATTCCCACTCTTTGCTTCCTGTCTGCTAACCAATTCTCTATCCACATCAATACCTTACCTCCAATACCATATGCTTTAAGTTTGCACACGAATCTCCTGTGTGGGACCTTGTCAAAAGCCTTTTGAAAATCCAAATATACCACATCCACTGGTTCTCCCCTATCCACTCTACTAGTTACATCCTCAAAAAATTCTATGAGATTCGTCAGACATGATTTTCCTTTCACAAATCCATGCTGACTTTGTCCGATCATTTCACCGCTTTCCAAATGTGCTGTTATCACATCTTTGATAACTGACTCCAGCAGTTTCCCCACCACCGACGTTAGGCGAACCGGTCTATAATTCCCCAGTTTCTCTCTCCCTCCTTTTTTAAAAAGTGGGGTTACATTAGCCACCCTCCAATCCTCAGGAACTAGTCCAGAATCTAACGAGTTTTGAAAAATTATCACTAATGCATCCACTATTTCTTAGCTACTTCCTTAAGCACTCTGGGATGCAGACCATCTGGCCCTGGGGATTTATCTGCCTTTAATCCCTTCAATTTACCTAACACCACTTCCCTACTAACATGTATTTCACTCAGTTCCTCCATCTCACTGGACCCTCTGTCCCCTACTATTTCTGGAAGATTATTTATGTCTTCCTTAGTGAAGACAGAACCAAAGTAATTATTCAATTGGTCTGCCATGTCCTTGCTCCCCATAATCAATTCACCTGTTTCTGTCTGTAGGGGACCTACATTTGTCTTTACCAGTCTTTTCCTTTTTACATATCTATAAAAGCTTTTACAGTCAGTTTTTATGTTCCCTGCCAGTTTTCTCTCATAATCTTTTTTCCCCTTCCTAATTAAGCCCTTTGTCCTCCTCTGCTGAACTCTGAATTTCTCCCAGTCCTCAGGTGAGCCACTTTTTCTGGCTAATTTGTATGTTTCTTCTTTGGAATTGATACTATCCCTAATTTCTCTTATTAGCCATGAGTACACTACCTTCCTTGATTTATTCTTTTGCCAAACTGGGATGAACAATTGTTGTAGTTCATCCATGCAATCTTTAAATGCTTGCCATTGCATATCCACCGTCAATCCTTTAAGTGTCATTTGCCAGTCTATCTTAGCTAATTCATGTCTCATACCTTCAAAGTTACCCCTCTTTAAGTTCAGAACCTTTGTTTCTGAATTAACTATGTCACTCTCCATCTTAATGAAGAATTCCACCACATTATGGTCACTCTTACCCAAGGGGCCTCTCATGACAAGATTGCTAATTAACCCTTCCTCATTGCTCAAAACCCAGTCTAGAATAGCCTGCTCTCTAGTTGGTTCCTCGACATGTTGGTTCAAAAAACCATCCCGCATACATTCCAAGAAATCCTCTTCCTCAGCACCTTTACCAATTTGGTTCACCCAATCTATATGTAGATTGAAGTCACCCATTATAACTGCTGTTCCTTTATTGCACACATTTCTAATTTCCTGTTTAATACCATCTCCGACCTCACTACTACTGTTAGGTGGCCTGTACACAACTCCCACCAGCGTTTTCTGCCCCTTAGTTTTACGCAGCTCTACCCATATCAATTCCATATCTTCCCGGCTTATGTCTTTCCTTTCTATTGCGTTAATCTCATCTTTAACCAGCAATGCTACCCCACCTCCTTTTCTTTCATGTCTATCCCTCCTGAATATTGAATATCTCTGAATGTTGAGCTCCCATCCTTGGTCACCCTGGAGCCATGTCTCTGTGATCCCAACTATATCATAATCATTAATAACAATCTGCACTTTCAATTCATCCACCTTATTACGAATGCTGCTTGCATTGACACACAAAGCCTTCAGGCGCTCTTTTACAACCCTCTTAGCCCTTATACAATTATGTTGAAAAGTGGCCCTTTTTGATGCTTGCCCTGGATTTGTCGGCCTGCCACTTTTACTTTTCTCCTTACTACTTTCTGCTTCTACCCTCACTTTACACCCCTCTGTCTCTCTGCACTGGTTCCCATCCCCCTGTTGTGAACTAACCTCCTCTCGCCTAGCCTCTTTAATTTGATTCCCACCCCCCAACCATTCTAGTTTAAAGTCACCTCAGTAGCCCTCACTAATCTCCCTGCCAGGATATTGGTCCCCCTAGGATTCAAGTGTAAGCCGTCCTTTTTGTACAGGTCACGCCTGCGCCAAAAGAGGTCCCAATGATCCAAAAACTTGAATCCCTGCCTCCTGCTCCAATCCCTCAGCCACACATTTATCCTCCACCTCATCGCATTCCTACTCTCACTGTCGCGTGGCACAGGCAGTAATCCCGAGATTACTACCTTTACAGTCCTTTTTCTCAACTCCCTTCCTAGCTCCCTATATTCTCCTTTCAGGACCTCTTCCCTTTTCCTACCCATGTCATTGTATGTATATATGTACATATGTACATTGTATGTATCTATATGTACCACGACCTCTGGCTCCTCATCCTCCCACTTCAGGATATCTTGAACACGATCAGAAATATCCTGGACCCTGGCACCAGGGAGGCAAACTACCATCCGGGTCTCTGGACTGCGTCCACAGAATCGCCTATCTGACCCCTTACTATCGAGTCCCCTATCACAACTGCCCTCCTCTTCCTTTCCCTACCCTTCTGAGCTACAGGGCCGGACTCTGTGCTGAAGGTACGGCCACTGTCGCTTCCCCCGGGTAAACTGTCCCCCCCAACAGTACTCAAACAGGAGTACCTATTGTTAAGGGGCACAGCCACCGGGATACTCTCTATTACCTGACTCTTCCCCTCTCCCCTCCTAACCGTGACCACTTGTCAGCCTCCCGTGGCCCCGGTGTGACCACCTGCCTGTAACTCCTCTCTATCAACTCCTCACTCTCCCTGACCAGACGAAGGTCATCGAGCTGCAGCTCCAGTTCCGTAACGCGGTCCCTTAGGAGCTGCATCTCGGCGCACCTGGCGCAGATGTGGACGTCCGGGAAGCTTGGAGACTCCACGACCTCCCACATCCGGCACCAGGCACAACAAACTGCCCTCACACTCATACTGCCCCTCTCCTCAAATAACAACAGAAAATGAATACCAAACCTTCCTCGCCTCGCCCGTTTCCGCCTAAGCCCGTTGAGCCGAAGCCCTTAAGCCTTCACTCTGCTCCCGGCTCACTCTGCTGCCCGCAAACTCCACTGCCTGCTGTATGAGGTTCTGTTCCTTTTAAATCTGCCGCGCTGCACTGCACAACGTCACACGCCTGCGCAGTCCCGCCTCTCTGAACGCCGATGGAGGAAAAAAAACGAAAATTTCAAAAATGTCTTCCTCCGCACTCCCGCTCCGACTCTCAGACTTCCTTCTTCGAATTAAACTTTCATTCCTCTGCCTCGATCACATCTGAAAGTTGTGGATGTAGACGGGTCATATTCTGCATGGAGGTTGGTGACCAGTGTTGTACCTCAGGGATCTGTTCTGGGACCCCTACTCTTCGTGATTTTTATAAATGACCTGGATGAGAAAGTGCAGGGATGGGTTAGTAAGTTTGCTGATGACACAAAATTTGGGGGGTGTTGTGGATAGTGTGGAGGGCTGTCAGAGGTTACAGCAGGACATTAATAGGATGCAAAACTGGGCAGATGTAGTTCAACTCAGATAAGTGTGAGGTGATTCATTTTGGTCGGTCAAATATGATGGCAGAATATAGTATTAATGGTAAGACTCTTGGCAGTGTGGAGGATCAGAGGGATCTTGGGGTCTGAGTCCATAGGACGCTCAAAGCTGTTGCGCAGGTTGACTCTGTGGTTAAGGCGGCATATGGTGTATTGGCCTTCATCAACCATGAGATTGAGTTTAAGAGCCAAGAGGTAATGTTGCAGCTATACTGGACCCTGGTCAGACCCCACTTGGAGTACTGTGCTCAGTTCTGGTTGCCTCACTACAGGAAGGACGTGGAAACCATAGAAAGGGTGCAGAGGAGATTTACAGGGATGTTGCCTGGATTGGGGAGCATGTCTTATGAGAATAGGTTGAGTGAACTCGGCCTTTTCTCCTTGGAGCGACGGAGGATGAGAGGGGACCTGATAGAGGTGTACAAGATGATGAGAGGCATTGATTGTGTGGATAGTCAAAGGCTTTTACCCAGGGCTGAAATGGCTAACACAAGAGGGCATAGTTTTAAGGTGCTTGGAAGTAGGTACAGAGGAGATGTCAGGGGTAAGTTAGTTAGTTGTTTTTTCTTAAACGCAGAGTGGTGAGTGCATGGAATGGGCTGCCGGTGACGATGATGGACGCAGAAACGATAAGGTCTTTTAAGAGACTCCTGGACAGGTACATGGAGCTTAGAAAAGTAGAGGGCATGGGTAAGCCTAGGTAATTTCTAAGGTAAGGACATGTTCAGCACAGCTTTGTGGGCCGAAGGGCCTGTATTGTGTTGCAGGTTTTCTGTGTTTCTAATATTTGGGAAATTAAAATCTCCCACCACAACAACCGCGTTATTATCACATCGTTCCAGAATGTCTCCTTATCTGCTCCTTGATGTCCCTGTTACTATTGGGTAGTCTATAAAAAACACCAGTTGAGTTATTGACCCCTTCCTGTTCCTAACTTCAACCCACTGAGACTCAGTAGACAATCCCTCCTGTTATGTACCCCGTAACTGGGTTGCCAAACCAGCAGAAATGGACCATTTAGTTGGAGTCTGGATTACTGGAACTAAGAAAGTTTTATTAAAGAAATAAGTAACACAGTACTCTAATCGTAAGAATATAAACGCAACAGATTAGCAATGATAAAACACACGTGTACACAGAACTAGGGTAATAGGAATCAATCACGCTCTATCGCAGTCTAGGGGTAAAATGATCAGTCTCAAGTGACGCAGAGTTCAGTTCAGCTGAGTACAGTTCACAGTAATCGCTGTTGTGCTGTTGGAGAGAAAGAGAGAGAGAGAGATAACATGCAAATTCTGATTCACACAGACCTTTGTTCTTCGCAGTTAGCTTCCCGGCGAACCCTTTTATGTCTTCTGTGGTCACCGACTGTGACCCCTCCGTTCCGGATACGACCGTTCTTCCACGGAGAACCCGGCACCCAGACAAGGGCGGACACACACACCAGGTTCCTGCCGATCGTACCCTTTCACCCTGTGCGTCTATGGTCAGTTCCCGCAATCCGACCTCCAAACTGCCACCAACATGTGGGGGCACACTGCTGTTCCAGGGTCTCGTTATCTCGTGGTGTGTGTCGTGCCTTAGCGAACCTGTTCTTTTTATCCCCCTGCTGGGGTATCGCCTGTCCATCAAACTTCAAACAGTTCAGGTTCAAAGCAATCGGTCTGTCAATACTCGGACTGGTGTCTCTTTCCGTTATCTCTCCCTCCTCTCTCATTAACATTTTGAATGTTTCTCCATAGTCTCACTTATCTCTCTCATTAGCATCAATCTTCTGATAACTTGATTTTTCGTCACACTCCATGACTTCCTCCTTTTCTACAGCCGTGACACTATCTCTGATCAACAGTCCCACACCCCCACCTCTTTTGCCTCCCTCCCTGTCCTTTCTGAAACATCAAAAGCCTGGCACTCAAAGTAACCATTCCTGCCCCTGAGCCATCCAAGTCTCTGTAATGCCCACAACATTATAGCTCCAAGTACTGAGCTTAGAGCATGGATCATCAGCTTTGTTCGTAATACTCCTTGCATTAAAATGGACACATCTCAAACCATCAGTCTGAGCGCGTCCCTTCTCTATCACCTGCTTATCCTCCCTCTCACAGTCCACAAGCTTTCTCTATTTGTGAGCCAACCCAACCTTCCTCCATCTCTTCAATTTGGTTCCCACTCCCCAGCAATTCTCGTTTAAACTTGGCAAATGAATACAGCCATAAAGTCATCACCTCTATGCAGCAAGTAGCCAGCGCAATCCGCCACAAGTGGGAGGAATTCCCGATAGCCGAACATTCTAATTCCCATTCCTGTTCTGACGTATCAATCCAGGGCCTGCTCTTGCGCCTCAGCGTGGAGGAGCAACACCTGAAATTCCGTCTGGGCACACTCCAACCCGATGGCGTGAACATCGATTTCAGAATCAGAATCAGGTTTATTATCACCGGCATGTGACGGGAATTTTGTTAACTTAGCAGCAGCAGTTCAATGCAATACATAATCTAGCAGAGAAAAAATAATAATAATAAAATCTAAAAAATAAATAAACAAATAGATCAATTATGTATATTGAATAGATTTAAAAAACGAGCAAAAACAGAAAAAAAGTAAGGTAGTGGCCAAAGATTCTATGTCCATTTAGGAATCGGATGTCAGAGGGGAAGAAGCTGTTCCTGAATCGCTGAGTGTGTGTCTTCAGGCTTCTGTATCTCCTCCCTGATGGTAACAGTGAGAAAAGGGCATGCCCTGGGCGCTGGGGGTCCTTAACAATAGATGCTGCCTATCTGAGACACCGCTCCCTAAAGATGTCCTGGATACTTTGTAGGCTAGTACCCAAGATAGAGCTGACTAGATTTACAACCTTCTGCAGCTTCTTCCAGTCCTGTGCAGTAGCCCCTCCATACCAGACAGTGATGCAGCCTGTCAGAATGCTCTCCACGATACAACTATGGAAGTTTTTGGATCAAGAGTGGAGAGAGTGAGCAAGTTCCTGGGTGACAGGATCTCTGAGGATCTAACCTGGTCCCAACATATCGATGTAGTCATAAAGAAGGCAAGACAGCGGTTATACTTTATTAGGAGTTTGAAGAGATTTGGCATGTGAACAAATAACCTCTATGAGGATTGCTAGGTGTTCCTTTGTCTTACTCTTCCTGAAGTCCACAATTGGTTCTTTTGTCTTACTGACATTGAGTGCCAGGTTGTTGCTGTGGCACCATTCCACTAGTTGGCATATCTCACTCCTGTGTGCCCTCTTGTCACCACCTAAGATTCTATCAAGAATGACTGTATCATCAGCAAATTTATAGATGGTATTTGAGTTATGCCTAGCCACACAGCCACGTGTATACAGAGAGGAGAGCAGTGGGCTAAGCACACACCCCTGAGATGCACCAGTGTTGATTGGCAGCGAGGAGGATATGTTATCACCAATCTGCACAGACTGTGGTCTTCCGGTTAGGAAGTCGAGGATCTAATTGTAGAGGGAGGTAGAGAGACCCAGATTCTGCAACTTCTCATTCAGGATTGTGGGAATGATGGTATTAAATGCTGAGCTGTAGTCGATGAACAGTATCATGACGCAACACTCACAACACGCTGGAGGAACTCAGCAGGTCGGGCAGCATCTGTGGAAATGATCAGTCAATGTTTCGGGCCGGAGCTCTTCGTCAGGACTGAAGAGGGAAAGGGCAGAGGCCCTATAAAGAAGGTGGGGGGAGGGTGGGAAGGAGAAGGCTGGTAGGCTCCAGGTGAAAAACCAGTAAGGGGAAAGATAAAGGGGTGGGGGAGGGGAAGCAGGGAGGTGATAGACAGGAAAGGTGAAGAAGGAATAGGGGAAAACACAATGGGTAGTAGAAGGAGGCGGAATCATGAGGGAGGTGATAGGCAGCTGAGGGAGAGGGCAGAGTGAAATAGGGATAGAGGAAGGGACGGGGAGGGAACTACCAGAAGTTGGAGAATTCAATGTTCATACCAAGGGGCTGGAGACTACCTAGACGGTATTTGAGGTGTTGCTCCACCAACCTGAGTTTAGCCTCATCATGGCAGTAGAGGAGGCCATGTATGGACATATCCGAATGGGAATGGGAAGCAGAATTGGGTGGCTACCGGGAGATACTGTCTGTTTTGGCGGATGGAGCGGAGGTGCTTGACGAAGCGGTCCCCCAATCTGCGTCGGGTTTCACCAATGTAGAGGAGGCCGCACCGGGAGCACCGGATACAATAGATGACCCCAACAGACTCACAAGTGAAGTGTTGCCTCACCTGGAAGGACTGTTCGGGGCCCTGAATGGTGGCAAGAGAGGAGGTGTAGGGACAGGTGTAGCACTTACGCTTACAGGGATAAGTGCTGGGTGGGAGATCCGTGGGGAGGGATGTGTGGATAAGGGAGTCGTGGAGGGACCGATCCCTGCGGAAAGTGGAGAGGGGTGGAGAGGGAAAGATGTGCTTAGTGGTGGGGTCCTGAAGAAATGTCTTGGGCCGAACTGCCAACTGCTCATTAATTTCCACAAATGCTGCCTGAGCTGCTGAGTTCCTCCAGCATTTTGTGTCTGTTGCTTTGGATTTCCAGCATCTGCAGTCTTTCTGGTGTTTAACATTCAACAATTATAAAGAATGAAGGATTATATAAAAATAAAGTTAATGGACAGATATGGAATAAATGTGCATAAAAACAAATACCAGCACGTATTTACAATGTAAATAGCATTTTAAACAGTGGTTCAAAGAATCTACAGTGCATTGCAGTGACTGAGGTAACAGAGAGGGGTAGGGTGGCTAACTAGAATGGTTGATCAGATTAACTGTACGCAAGACGAGCTTTTCACTGCATCATGTCACACGTGACAATAACAAACCAGTAACAACTCAGTTTGAGAAACAACGAGATCCAGGAATACCAACACCCTCTTCTCTGTGGGACTCCTCACTTGGTTACACGCTGACCCAGCCCAACTGATCGTCTGCCTGCCCACACTGCATCTGCTTCATCACATCCTGTTCCGACATCATCCACCCAGCCTACCACAGAGCTCGCAGTTCTTCTACCCCCAACCTCATCTCTACATGGTATCAGTACTCTCCACACCCCCCTCTGTTTAATCCCTCTATTGTACAACATCCTACACTAAATGAAACACGATCTCTGGGGGAAGCAACAGCACTGTGATTATTCTCACTACAAGCGCTTTGCCAGCCCTGATTAATGGTCTCTGCTGCTTATTTCCTCTGCATAGACGCTGCCTTCATTTTGTGTGTGAAGCCCTTTTCCTTTGTCCAGGTTGCACAAGCCCTTAAGTCCAGGAGACACCCACTCAACATTTCAGTGACAACTTCGTCCCCTCTGTCAGATTTCTGAATGGACACTGAATCCATGAACACTACCTCAAAGTCGAAAGTACACTTATTATCAAAGTATTTACAGACAGCCACAAAACAAAGACGCCAAAAAGAACACATTTAAAAACTGTCAAACACCCAATGTGCAGAGAGAAAAAGCAAAAATTGTGCAAGTAATAGAAGCAAACAAATAGCATTCAGAACTGAAGTTTATTGAAGATAGTCTGTGTACGGCCTCGGTTCGGTGCAGAAGCGAGTAAACGTCGTGGAGCAGCAAACCAGACCGGGCCTCACACCGACCCCAACATCCTGACCTCTTCAATCTGGTTTGGCACTTAAATCATCCAACATCAAGTGGTTCCTCCTCCTTGGACCCGAGCTCTGTCACTTCGACATGCTCTGTGGCCTTGATCCCACTGCCTCGATTTGGCCCGTACCCGACCTTCCCAATTCAGCCTGGTGCTTAAATCGAAACTCGGGTCTTTCTCACCAATGGGGACGGGACAGGCCCGGCCCAGGCTCCACCTCGCCTCTGCTCACCTCAAGTCCACCTCGCCTCAGTTCTGCCACATTGAAGTGCCTCCAAGTCCAAAGAGAAGTTATAGGCTATTGTTTGTGGTGATCATTTATCAGGAAAAGTGTTAAAATAAAGTATTTAGTTGTTTCCTTTGTCTTGTTTGGTGCCAATAAATAGTTGCTGAGCTACAACAATGCACCTCACTATTTGTGCTCTTTGTGCATTACTTATTTTTTAAATATATTCCTTATTGTGTATTGCACTGTACTGCTGTCACAATTCATGACTCACGCCAGTCCTGATTCTAATACACATACAGTACTGTGCATCTCGGGCACATCTATCGCTCGGGTGCCCAAGACTTTTGCACAAAACTGTATTTGTCAATGCAGAATGGAAAGCAAGTCCGTAAATCTGGTGGGAGCAAAGGATATCGGGAATGGCGAGGGTGGAGCGACACAGGAGGGATGTATAACAGGCAGCAGAGAAATATTCCCACTACCTATCGACTCACTTTCAAGGACTCTGCATCTCATGTTCTCAATATTCATTTACTTTTTTTTATATATTTGCACAGTTTGTTGTCTTCTGCACTCTGGTTGAACACCCTAGTTGGCTGGTCTTTCATTGATTCTGTTATAGTTACTATTCTATAGATTTATAGAGTATGCCCACAGGAAAATGAATCTCAGGGTTGTATGTGGTGACTTTGATAATACTTTGATAATAAAGTACTTTTGATAATAAATTTTACTTAGAACTTAGAAAGCAAGTTTGCAAATCTGTTGAGAGCAAAGGGTGTGGAAATAGTGACGGTGTAGTGCCGTGGTAGGGGTGTGGGACAGGCGGCAGAGAAAGAGTGCCAGGGGGCAGGCAATGGCAGCGTGGGTGCAGACGCACCCCGAGACACCAGGCAAAGTCATTTGATTGTAGACAATTGGTTTATTGGTCATTACAGAACGTCTCTCTGGTGCTTCCTGCTCCCTCCCCTCTCCCTTCCCCTTTTCCCAACCATGATTCCCCTCTCCCTGCCCCCTTCCCACTCCCAGTCCACAATAGAGACCCAGATCAGAATCACGTTCATCATCATTCACGTCTTAAATGTTTTTGTTTGGAAGCAGCACTACACTACTGTGCAAAAATCTTAGGCTCTCTGGCTATATATATATATACACACACACACACATATAGTGTACACATATATAAAGCACTTTTGCACAGGACTGTATGCACAGGTGTAATGAAAAACTTGCCTGCAGCAGCATCATAGGAATCAATTTCTAAATGGACAGTGAACCCATGAACACTGCCTCACTACTTTTTTTTAACTTCTATTTTTGCACAAAAATATTTCTATTTTAACTAGTTAATATATACTTATTGTAATTCACAGTTTTCTCTATACTGTATCATGTAACACATTGTACCACTGCCACGAAAACAAACCACGACATATGCCAGTGATATTAAACCAGATACTGATTATTGGATAAGCAGCGTTCACAAATTCTACAAGAAAGAACCACACTGAGAGCAAAAAGAAAGGCACCTGCTTGTGTTTCTGTCTCACGGCAGATCCCAACCTCACATGTTGTCTCTGAGGAATTTGTATGTTGTGTGAATGAGATTGTGGGTTTCCATGCAGCTCTTTGGTTCTTCAAAGGAACAGAACCATGTGCTGGTAGGTTAACTGGTTGCTGTAAATGATATAAAGAATCAAAAGGCAGTTGATGGGAGAGAATAATTTGAAGAGTACAGGTCAGTAGGTAGACATGAATTAGAGCTATGGGATTGTTCCCATAGTTACCAGTGGGAAAGCTGGTTTATTATTACTTCTACGCCCATGTCTTTTGGTCTTATTATTGTCACATGTACCTAGGTACTGTGAAAAACTTGATTTTGCATGCCGTCTTTACAGATCATCTCATCACATCAGTAGTAGACAGGAAAACAATAACAGAATGCAGAATAAGTGTTACAGTTATAGCGGAAGTGCAGTTCAGGCAGACAAATAATGCACATGGCCCATAATGAGGTAGATCGTGAGGTCAAGAGCCCATCTTATCATACTAGGGGACTGTTCAATCATCTCATAACGGCCCAAAGTTCAAAGTAAATTTACTATTAAAGGACATCAATGCCATCATATACAATCTTGAGATTCATTTACTTGTGGGCATACTCAATAAATTTATAGAGGAATAACCATAACAGAATCAATGAAAAGCCCAGCCAACTTGTGCATTCAACTAGAGTGCAGAAGACAACAAACTGTGCAAGTACAGAAAGAAAGAAAGAAATGATTAATAGATACAGATAGATATTGAGAACAAGAGAGAAAGAGCCCTAGAAAGAGAGCCAACTGATTGTGGAAACACTTCAATGATGGGGTAAGTGAAGTTGAGTGAAGTTAAACCCTTTGGCTCAAGAGCCTGGTGACTGAGGGGTAATAACTGTTCCTGAACCTGGAGGTGAGTCCTGAGGCTCTTGTATCATCTTCCTGATGGCAGAAATGAGAAGAGAGCCTGTCGTGATGATGGATGCTGCTTTCCTGCAACAGTGCTCTGTGTAGATGTGCTCATTGGTGGGGAGGGCTTTACCTGTGATGGACTGCGCCGTATCCACTACTTTTAGCAGGATTTTCCGTTCAAGGGCATTGGTGTTTCCATACCAGGCTGTGATGCAGCCAGTCATCATACTCTCCACCACACATCTACAGAACTTTGTCAAAGTTTCAGATGTCATGCCGAATTCTCCGCAAACTCCTAAGGAAGTAGAGGCACTGCCACAGTTTCTTCATTTCCGCACTTACATACTGGGCCCAGGACAGGTCCTCTGAATTGCAAACACCAAGGAATTTAAAGTTGCAGACCCTCTCCACCTCTGATGAGGACTGGCTCATGGACCTCTGGTGCCAAACTAACGTGGAAATTTTTAAAAACTACAGATAATAGAATACTGAAACAAAACACAGAACACGTGGGAAATATTCAGCAGGTCAGGTATATGCATCGAGAAACAGAGCTAATGTTCCAGGTTTGGCATCATCTGCCAAGACTGGGAAAGGGAAAAAACTAATTTGTTTTCAGTAATGGAGAAGATGAGGCAGGAACGGGCAAAACAAATGGATGAGAGCTCTTTACAACTTGCTCTCAGTTACCTTTTATTTGCACAATGTGTCTTTTTTTTGCACAGTGGTTGTTTATCAGCCTTTATGTAGAGATTTTGTAAAATCTATTACATTTCTTTATTTTCCTGTAGATACCTGCAAGGAAATTAATCTCGAGGTAGTAAATGGCAATATACGTACATTAATAATAAATTCAGTTTGAACTTTTGAGTCTGTGAGAGCAACATTCGATTAAATCAAGATGTATTTAATTGTGTCTTTAAGACTTGGTATGTTTTTCCTGATGGACTATTACAGCTGGCTAACATCTTTACTTTATTACCCCAGTGTGTCGCCCCCTCGTAACAAGCTAAGAGCGAACGATGCAAGGCAGGAAACCGGGAAACCATTCATTACCAACTGAAGGACTTTCAAACCAGATCAGATATATTTAACACATGTACTTCGAAAAATGCAGTGAAACACATTCCTCTGTATTAACAACCAATATACTGAAGGGTAGAGGAACAACACCTTGTATTCTGTCTGGGTAGCCTCCAACCTGATGGCATGAATATCGATTTCTCCTTCCAGTAAAATTAATTTTCTTCTCCCTCCCCTCTTCTTCTTTTCCCCACTCTGGCCTCTTACCTTTTCCCACCTGCCTATCACCTGCCCCTCCTCCTTCACTTTCTCCTCTCCTATCAGATTCTCTCTCCAGCTCGACCTTTCCCACCCACCTGGCTTCACCTATCACTTTCCAGCCATCCCCCTTCTCCGCCATTGGATTTCTGAATGGACATTGAACCCAAGAACACTACCTAACTACTTTTCCCCCCTTTTGCGCTCCTTATTTAACTGTAATTTATAGTTTTTATCATTATCTATTATATTGTTGCCACATAACAACAAATTCACGACATACGCCATTAATACTAAACCCGATTCTGATTCTCTAACTCCCCCCTTCCCTCTTGTTCCATTCCCCACTCTGGATCGCCTTTCACCTCATCTCAGCTGCCCATCATCTCCCCTGGTGTCCCTCCTCCTTCCCTTTCTCCTGTGGTCCACTCCCCTCTCCCATCAGATTCCTTCCTCTCCAGTCTTACCTTTTCCACCTATCACCTCCCTGCTTCTTATTTCTTAGCCCCTTCCCGCCCACCTGGCTTCACCTATCACCTGCCAGCTTGTCTTCCCTCCCCCTCCCCTCACCTCCTTATCCTGGCTTCTTTCCCCATCCTTTCCGGTCCTGAAGAAGGGTCTCGGCCCGAAACATCGACTGTTTATTCACTGCCATCGACGCTGCCTGCCCTGCTGAGTTCCTCCAGCGTTTTGTGTCTGTATTGCTTTGGATTTCCAGCACCTGCAGAAGCTTTTGTGTTTGTAATATACCGAAGTGTTGCCACACATTCCGATGTCAATATAACACGCCCACGATGCTCGGCAGAACAAAACGGATCACAAGAAGAAACAGAAGACAACAAGCAATGAAACGAAGGCAGCCAGACTAGCTCTGTTCCTCTCTCCCATCCATCCTCACACGCAGACAGTCCTCCAGCTCGAGGACAGGCCTCCACCTCTCCAGTTACCAACCAGTGAGTATAGCCACCCGATGCATCTCAAGACAATGTTTCTGCAATCGTTCAAGGCTGGGAATTGTAATTCCCAAGCAACTTCTTTTCCAGGGATATTTCCCCCACCCCCAAATTCTTCAATTCTATAACACCCTCTCAAATAGGTTAGCCTGATTAACAGCAGGATTCTTAGCATTGTGGAGGAACAGAGGGATTTTGGGGTCCATCTGATAGGTGGTTAAGAAAGCTTATGCTGTGTTGGCCTTCATCAGTCAGGGTGGGGGGGGGGAGAGCGGTGGAATTGAGTTCAAGGGCTGTGAGGTAACGTTGCAGCTCTATAAAACCTTGGTCAGAACACACTTGGAGTATTACCGCCATCATTAAGGGCCCCCACCATCCAGGACATGTCCTCCTCTCACTGCTACCACGAGGGAGATGGTGCAGGAGTCTGAAGGCACACTCAGTGGTTCAGAAACAGCTTCTTCCCCTCTGCCAACAGATATCTAAATGGACATTGAACCCATGAACACTACCTCACTACTGTTTCCCCTTTTTGCAGTTTATTTAACTGTTTTAAAATATAAATATATCATAACGTATAGTTTTGTTATGTATTGCATTGTACTGCTGCCGCATAACAACAAATTCCCTGGTATATGCCAGTGATACTGAACTGGATTCTGATTGTAGTCCCCTCACTAGAGGAAGGATAGAACATAGAACATTACAGCACAGGAAGAGGCCATTTGGCCCACAGTGTTGTGCTGAACCACCTAAAAAGCAAATCAAAAACACCCAGACACTAATCCCTCCTACCGACACCATGTCCACATCCCTCCATCTTCCTTACATCGGTGTGCCTATCCAAGCATCCCTTAAAAGCCTCCAATGTATTTTCCTCTACCACCATATCAGGCAGCACATTTCAGACATTCACCACGCTGAGTAAAAAATACTTAACCCCCCACATCCCCCTTTAAACCAACTGCCTCTCACCTTCAATGCATGCCCTCTGGTATTAGATATTTCACCCCTGGGAAACAAATATTTCCTGTCCACTCTATCTACGCTTCTCATGATCTTGTAAATCTCCATCAGATCTCCCCACATCCTCCAGCTCTCCAGAGAAAACAACCCAAGTTTATCCAGCCTCTCGTGATAGCACATGCCCGCTAAACCAGGTAGCCTCCTGGTAAACCTCTTCAAAGCCTCAACATCGTTCCTATGGTGGGGTGACCAGAACTGTACACAATACTCCAGATGTGACCTAACCAGCCAGAATTTTATAAATTTACAAAAAAACCTCCAGACTTTTGAACTCAAAGCCTTAACTAATAAAAACAAGCATTCCATAAGCGTTCTTAACCATTTTATCAACTGGTGTAGTCACGTTCAAGGAGATATGAACTTGGATCCCAAGATCTCTCTGCTCAGCAACACTGTCTTTAACAGTGTACTGTCTCCTTGCATTTACCCTTCCAAGGTGCAACACCTCACATTTATCTGGGTTGAACTCCATCTGCCATTTCTCGGCCCATATCTTCAACTGATCAATATCATGCTATATTCTTTGCCAGTCCTCAATACTACCCATAACTCCACCAATCTTGGCATCATCTGCAAATTTACTAACCCGCCCATCTATATTTTCATCCAGGTAATTTACAGTGCCTATAAAAAGTATTCACTCCCCTTGAAAGTTTTCATGTTTTATTGTTTTACAACATTGAATCTCAGTGGATTCATTTGGCTTTTTTTTTTGACACTGATCAACAGAAAAGACTTTCGTGTCAAAGCGAAAACAGATTTCTACAAAGTGATCTAAATTAATTACAAATATAAAACAAAATAATTGATTGCATAAGTATTAACTGCAACGTGGGAGAAGATTGGTTTCCCAGCAAGGCAATGACCCCAAGCATAAAGGCAAAGCTTTTAATGGCTTAAAAACAAAGTTAATGCCCTGGAGTGGTCAAGTCAGAGTCCAGACTTCAATCCAATTGAGAATTTGTGGCTGGACTTGAAAAGGACTGTTCATTCATGATCCCCATGCAATCTGACAGAGCTTGAGCAGTTTTGTAAAGGAGAATGGGAAAAACTGCAGTGTCCAGATGTGCAAAGCTGATAGAGACCTATCCACACAGACTCAAGGCAGTAATTGCTGCCAGAGCTGCATCTACTAATAGATGCAAGGGGGTGAATACTTACTTATTAAGTCCACTGTGATTCAATATTGTAAAACACAGGGGGGTGAACACTTTGATAGGCACTATATATACATCACAAATAGCAGAGCTCTTAGCAGAGATTCCTGCAAAATTCCACTAATTGCAGACCTCCAGCTTGAACAAATCCCTTCAAAGACCACCCTCTGTCTTCTGCGCACAATCCTGTTCTGAGTCCAAGCAGCCAATTTGCTGCAGACCCCTTGCATTTCATTCTGGATTAGCCTCTCATGAGAGAATTTGTCACCATCTTAACCTCAATCTCTCTCATTGCCTTGCCAAAAAACTCAATCGAGTTGGTAAGGGACGACTTGCCCCACACAAAGCCATGCTCATCCCACCGAGATGCAACACAAGTCATTCCTGCCTGTGGCCATCAAACTTTACAACTCCTCCCTTGGATGGTCAGACACCCTGAGCCAATAGGCTGGTCCTGGACTTATTTCCTGGCATTTACATATTACTATTTAATTATTTATGGTTTTATATTGCTTTATTTATACTCTATTCTTGGTTGGTGCAACTAACGAAAACCAATTTCTCTCGGGATCAATAAAGTATGACTATGACTATAATTAAACCATGGATTTCCAAATGCTCAGATATCCTATCCCTAAGAATTTTCTCCAGCAATTTCCCTACAACCGATATAAAACTCAACGGTGAAAAGTTCCCAATATTTTCCCTTGTTCCCTTTTTAAATAGAGGTACAACATTAGCCACTCGCCAGTCCTCCAGACTTCGCCTGTGGTTGTAGAGGACATGAAGATACTGGTCAGGGACCCAGCAATCTCATCTCTTGCCTCCTTCAAAAACCTGGGGTAAATCCCATCAGGCCTGGGGGATTTAGCCACTTTAATACTCATTAGGAGGCCTAACACTTCCTCCTTGATGACCTCCAAACACCCTAACTTACTTATACACTCCTGGTCCTCCATGTTCTTTTCCTTGGCAAATACTGAAGCAAAGTACTCATTAAGTACCTTGCCCACATTCTCTGCACCTAAGCAAATATCCCCTCTTTATTCGAGTGGTCCCACCCTCTCCCTAGTTAGCCTCATGCTCTTGATGTATGTGTAGAATGCATTGGGATTCACCTTAATCCTACTGCCAAAAACTTTTCATGGCCCCTCCAGGTTTTCCTAATTCCCTTTAGCTCTTTTCTGGCTTCTTTACAATCCCCATGTGCTCTGTTTGATCCTAATTTCCAAAGCTTCACATACTTTTTCCTTTTTCTTTTTGACTAAATTCATCGTCTCTCGGGACATCCGAGGTTCTCTTACCTTTCCATCCCCATCCTTCCTTGTAACAGGAACCTGCCTTTCCTGTACTCTGTGTAATTGCCCTTTAAACACCTTCCACATGTCTGATGTGGACTTGCCAGAGAAAAAGTGTTCCCCATTAACACTGCTTAGTTCCTGCCAAATGGCCTCATAATTTGCCTTACTCCAATTTAAAACTCTCTCACAAGTGCCATACCAAGTCTTATCTATAGCTATCCTAACAGTTAAGGAGCTGTGGTCACTGTTCCCTAACTGTTCACCCACTGAAAGGTCAGTCACCTGGCCAGGCTCATTACCCAACACCAGGTCCAGTACGGCTCTTCCGCTCATTGGACCGTCCACACATTGATTTAAGAAACCTTCATGGAAACACTTAACAAATTCTGCCTCATCTAAACCCCGTGCACTAAGAAGGTCCCAGTGTATATCAGGAAAGTTGAAATCCCCCATGACAACAACCCTATTATCTCTACACATTTCCTTAATCTGATGCGGAAGCTTTAGAGAGGACGCAGATGAGATTCGCGAGGACGTTGCCCGGATTAGAGAACGTGTCTTATAAGGAAAGGCTGAGTGAGCTAGGGCTTTCTCTTTGGAGCAAAGAAGGATGAGAGATGACTTGAAAGAGGCATATAAGACGATGAGGGGCATAATTCAAGTGGAAAGTCAGAGACTTTTACCCAGGGCAAAATGGCTAATACAAGGAGACAATCTTATGATTGGAGGTAAGTACAGAGGGGAATATTAGAGGTAGTAGTTGTTTTTTTTTAAACAGGGGTACATGGAACGCCCTGCCAGAGGCAGCTACGTTAGGGACATTTAAGAGACTTGTAGATAGGTACATGGATGAAAGAAAGGAGGAAGGAAAGATATGGGGAAGGAAAGCACTGTATTGATCTTGGAGTAGGTTAAAACCTTGGCACAACATAATGGGCTGAAGGGCCTGTTCTACGACTAGAGTTAGAGAATTGCATGGTGCAGTACATCACTGAACACCTCACACCCAAGCCAGTTCTAAGAACCATTAACCTGGGGAATTTAGCAGGTCGAGCAGCATCCTTGGGCCAAGAGGGACAAGCAATACTTTGGGTCAAATGGTTGCACCACTCCTGAAATGTCAACCGTTCCTTTCCTTTCTGCTCTCCCCGCTCCCGCCCCACCACACGGTCCCTGCTCAACCTGCCGATGTCCTGCGGCAGATTTCTTGTTGCTCCAGATCCCAGCATTAGAGTATCTGAACAAGATGCATCACTGCATGGTACAGAGACCGTACTACAGCAGACAGGAAGGCTCCACAACGGGTAGCCAAAACTGCCCAAAGCATCACAGGCACCAGCCTATCCGCCATCAAGAACATGCACACAAAGTCGCCAGAAAAGAGCCAGCAACATCAATAACGGATCCCACTCTTTCCATGACCATGATTGTTCTTGGCCAACAGAAGTGGTTTGCCATCGCCTTCTTCTGGGCAGTGTCTTTACAAGAATGGTGATCGCAGCCACTATCAATACTCTGCAGAGATTGTCTGCCTGGCATCAGTGGTCACATAACCAGGATTTGTGGTATGTACCAGTTGTTCATACGACCATCCACCACCTGCTCCCATGGCTTCACACTCTGATCTGGAGGGAGGGGAGGGACTATGCAGTTGCAGTTTATGTACTAATTCTTAAGGCATTTTTATTTTTTTTTGTGCTGCATAGGATCCAGATAACAATTATTTCATTCTCCTTTACATAGGCAGATCGTGTCTAACAAGCCTGATAGAGTTCTTTGAGGAGGTGACCAGGCATATAGATGAGGGTAGTGCAGTGGATGTGATCTACATGGATTTTAGTAAGGCATTTGACAAGGTTCCACATGGTAGGCTTATTCAGAAAGTCAGAAGGCATGGGATCCAGGGAAGTTTGGCCAGGTGGATTCAGAATTGGCTTGCCTGCAGAAGGCAGAGGGTGGTGGCGGAGGGAGTACATTCAGATTGGAGGGTTGTGACTAGTGGTGTCCCACAAGGATCGGTTCTGGGACCTCTACTTTTCGTGATTTTTATTAACGACTTGGATGTGGGGGTAGAAGGGTGGGTTGGCAAGTTTGCAGATGACACAAAGGTTGGTGGTGTTGTAGATAGTGAAGAGGATTGTCAAAGATTGCAGAGAGACATCGATAGGATGCAGAAGTGGGCTGAGAAGTGGCAGATGGAGTTCAACCCGGAGAAGTGTGAGGTGGTACACTTTGGAAGGACAAACTCCAAGGCAGAGTACAAAGTAAATGGCAGGATACTTGGTAGTGTGGAGGAGCAGAGGGATCTGGGGGTACATGTTCACAGATCCCTGAAAGTTGCCTCACAGGTAGATAGGGTAGTTAAGAAAGCTTATGGGCTATTAGCTTTCACAAGTCGAGGGATAGAGTTTAAGAGTCACGGTGTAATGATGCAGCTCTATAAAACTCTGATTAGGCCATATTTGGAGTACTGTGTCCAGTTCTGGTCGCCTCACTATAGGAAGGATGTGAAAGCATTGGAAAGGCTACAGAGGAGATTTTCCAGGATGCTGCCTGGTTTAGAAAGTATGGATTATGATCAAAGATTAAGGGAGCTAGGGCTTTACTCTCTGGAGAGAAGGAGGATGAGAGGAGACATGAAAGAGGTATGCAAGATATTAAGAGTGGACAGCCAGTGCCTCTTCCCCAGGGCACCACTACTCAGTACAAGAGGACATGGCTTTAAGGTCAGGAGTGGGAAGTTCAAGGGGGATATTAGAGGAAGGTTTTTTACTCAGAGAGTGGTTGGTGCGTGGAATGCACTGCCTGAGTCAGTGGTGGAGGCAGATACACTAGTGAAATTTAAGAGACTACTAGACAGGTATATGGAGGAATTTAAGGTGGGGGGGGGGTTATATGGGAGGCAGGGTTTAAGGGTTGGCAGAACATTGTGGGCCAAAGGGCCTGTACTATTCTACGTTCTATGTTCTATTTGTGTACTGGAAATAAGAGCTAAATGAAGGGGGAGGAGCTAAAGATGGTGCCAGAGACTGACCTCAGTTCATCTGCGAAACTGTTTAAATTCTCTTTAATGTCTCTTCTCTCCTTTTCAAGGTAGCAGGGGTCCTGTCAGAGCCCGTAATCTGCACCTGCACTCAAACTGCGGCTCTTCACGGCAGTAGGTTCCTGCTCTCACAGCTCACCGAGCAGCCTAGTGTTTTCGATACCTCCAGGAAGACGTGCTGCTCTGCGTCCATGGAACAACCTGATACCTTGCCGATGTCGCCCAACTGAAGTGTTGTGGGGGATCAGAGCATCGAGGCAGTGGGTGTGGCCATTGGGTGCCTCTGCACTCAAATGATCTCTCTCTCTAGATGGTGAGAGAGAGCTTGTTGCTGATTCTCAAGTTGGGGGAACTCTAAAGCGATCCTGCGGTGATCGAAACAGCGAGCTGTATGTCTCCTGTCTTGATGTGGAAGGAGTGATACCTTCCTTTCTCTCTCTCGGGAGAGGGAGAGGGAGAGAGAGAGAGAGAGAGACAGACCCCCCCCCCCCCCCGGGATGTTGAACTCTTGGGATGAACAGGGGTTGTTAACTAACTCTAGATTACGGTCTCTTTGGGGGCTTTTGCTATTGTTTGCACGGTGTGTGGTGGGGGAGACTGATGCTTTCTGCTGGAATAACTGGAGGAGGGGGACTTTGGGGTTCTGTATTTCTCTGTTATTCATTCTACAGGGTTTCACATGGGTGTCTGGGAAGAGTAAGAATTTCAGGTTGCATACTGTATACATTCCCTGAAATTAAATGTAACCATTGAACAAGCTTGAGTTTGCCGTCTCATGTCTTCAGTTCTACAAAGTACTGGTTCCTTGCCTCACCCCCACCCCCTGCCCAGGGGTGTGCACTGAACAGCAGTGGAATGGTCCTCTCCCCAACCACAGTGCACTCTGGGACCAACCACATATAGGCACAATAGGGATCTGTTGAAACACCTACGGGAAAAATGGTCAAATTGATAACGTTCCCCTCCCTGCCACAATGCTGGGCTGATGTCTTCTTCCTGACTATATGTTCAGCTAACTTAGAACCCATGCAAGCACCGATTCCCAGATCAAAACAAGTTTTTCCACTTCCAATTATCTTGAATTAGCCCTTCCTTTGTAAATTTGCAGGGCAAGATGAGGAAGCACACACCAGTCCTCGTAGAGGGATCAGAAGTGGAGCGAGTGAGCAATTTCAAATTCCTGGGTATTATTACCTCTGAGGACCCAACCTGGTCCCAACATATCGATGCAGATATAAAGAAGGCAAGACAGTGGTTATATTTCATTTGGAGTTTGAGGAGAGTTGGTTTGTTGCCTAAAACACTCAAAAATTTCTACAGATGTACCATGAACAACATTCTAACTGGCTATGTCACCGTCTGGTATGGGTTGGGTTTTGGGGTAGGGGCTACTGCAAAGGATCAAAGCAAGAGTTGTAAACTTATTCAGCTGCATCCTGGGCACTAGCCTCTGTAGTATCCAGGACATCTTCAAGGAGCGATGCCTCAAAAAGGCAGCGTCCATCATTAAGGACCCCCATCACCCAGGACATGCCTCTTCTCATTGTTACCATTAGGGAGGACGTACAGAAGCCTGAAGACACACACTCAGGAACAGCTGCTTCCCCTCTGCCATCCAATCTTTGAATGGACATTGAGGCTATGAACAAACACTACCCAATTACTTTTTTTAATTTCTGTTTCTGCACTACGTATTTTAACTATTATATATATACTTACTGTAATTCAGATTTCTTCTCTGTATCATGTATTGTATTATACTGCTGCCACAAAGTTAACATATCTCACAATGTATGCCGGTGATATTAAATCTGATTCTGATACGTCAACATCATTTTGATACTTCACAAATTCTACCTAAGCCTGGATGTGAGAGGAGGGGAGCTTGTCAGCAACCCCATCCCCGGGAGAGGAAAGAATTTCACCTGGAAGGCAAATGAAGTCATGTGATGAAAGACACGATTCTGTGGACACCACAGGGCCAATCATCCTTCTGTCACCCAGGACCACCACCAGAGTGGCCCAGGACAGTGGACCCTGGCAGCTGTTGTCAGCAGCTTACGCCCCTGTAGGAGGGATGGGCTGAACTAACAAACTACTTGTTTTAACTTTGGGTAACTTTCCAAGACTGGAATGTGTCATTTAGAAACTGCAGAAACATTTAAAACAACATCCACCACAGTAAAACCATAGTTTCAAACAAAAATTTGAAAAGATTATTTCATAAAAAGTGCATATTTTAAAAAATACAATCCTGGAGATGTTACTCCTGAAGCCAGCAGATTTTAGAAAAACAACCCTCTGGTTAATTAATGCTCTTCAAGGGAAGCAATCAATGTTTAAGAACAATTCTTCACCACCACCATAGATTTCCGAATGGACAATGAACCCAAGTACACTGCCTTCTTTTTGCATTTATTTATTTATATAGTACTGTGCAAACATCTTAGGCACACACATATATACAGCTGGGGTGCCCAGACTTTTACACAGTACTGTAGTAATTTTATGTATTGCACTGTACTGCTGCCACACAAAAAAACCAAATTTAATGACATATGTGAGTGATGATAAACCTGATTCTGATCTGGGTCTCTATTGTGGACTGAGAGTGGGAAGGGGGCAGTGAGAGGGGAATCGTGGTTGGGAAAAGGGGAAGGGAGAGGGGAGGGAGTGGAAAGCACCAGAGAGACATTCTGTAATGATCAAAAAAACAGTTGTTTGGAATCAAATGACCTTGTCTCAGGGCTGTGTGTATCCACAGCCGTGTCACCCCTCCCCTGGCACTCCTTCTCTGCCACCTGTCCCACAACCCTCCCACGGTGCTCCACCCTCACCATTCCCACATCCTTTGCTGCCACAAGATAACAAACTCACTCTCCACTCCAACAGTGCAAAAGTCTTAAACACCTTTGCTATCCATGCCTTAGGTTCTTACACTGTTCTGTAAATACAAAAGCAAATCATGGAACCTTTTCTTGTTTAACCAATGAGATGTTTAATTTCTATCTTGCAAAGCTTGGGGTGCTTAAGACTGTATGTAAATTTCTTGTTATAATTTATAGTTTTTATTAATATACTGCTGCCAAACAAATTTCACGACATATGACAGTGATTCTGATCTGGTCAATACTGTACAACATATATTGCAGAGTACTGCATGTACATTTCTTATTGTAATTTATATTTTTCATTCTGTATTGCAATGTTCTGATGCCACAAAACAATGCATTTCACGACATATGCCAGTGATATCAGACCTGACTCTGATCTGCTCTCCTCATTCAGACTGATCAGAAAGGGACTTCAACTCTACCAGGTGACTTATTGTTAACGGGTTCTCAGCTAAGGGACAGACAACAAACACTGCCATTGTGAACAAAGAAAAAGGCGTATATGGACCATTTTACACCCGTACACGTCTACACAATGCTGTGAACAGTCTTAGACACAGCCTGAACAGATTTAACGCTCTCACTTTTTGATGAGATCAGTTCAGAAAAACAACAGGGCGGGAAGAGGCAGAGATATTACCTAAAGTAGGCGGCGTGGGGGAGCCGGGGGGGGGGGAGAGGAATAACTGGGTCTCCATAACAGCGGCTTCATATTAATGCCGATATATTGTCACCCGGTGCTCTATCGACATTTCCACGTGTCCCGCACGATAGGGGATACAACACGGGAGGGGCGGATGAACGGGTGATCAAAAACAGCCCTCGGGTCTCGCTGTTACTGAAACAAAGGCAACATTTATCGCAGCCCCTTCGGCCAATATAATTAGGGGGGGGGAGGAGGAGGAGGTGGTTTAAAACGGTAAGAGCAAAGAAGGCCATTAAAATGGGGGTCATTTCATATGCTGACTCCCCCGCACCCCCCGTTTTAAAACGCGTTACAAAACCTCCATTTATGAAGGAGTAAGACAGGCAGATATGTACACCTCCAGAGCCGGAAAGTTTATTTCCCCTCCCGGCCAGGGAAGGACGGGTTTACAAAGGGAATGGATTACCGGGCACTCCAGAGGCCAGAGCGTGTATTTTCTCGTAGCCCCGTGAAAACAATCATCGTCAACACAGTCACGGACTATAGAGGCAGCCTGGACAGTTTACGGATGTTAGACGGTCTACGAGCCAATCTGTGGGAATATTTGAAACCGTCCCCGCTCTCTGATGCTATTTGTACTGACTGAAAAAAAGGCGCCTCAGGAACCAAAACAGTCGCTTAAAGACAAAAAGCAGCCCCGATTTTAAATGGAAATTATGCACCAGACCCTCAGGAGATTTATTTTAAATATAAGGCAGAAGATTACATCAATAATAAATTCGAGGTGTTTTTTATTTCAAATGTTTCGAACATCATCTTTCCACAATTCAATACATAGGTGCTCGACGCGCAACCTTGTAAACATACAACTCTAAAGTCGCGAGCATGATTTCGTTTACTCATTGACGAAAACATTTTCCCAAAATGCCGATCAAAGTTGCAACAAACGAAAAGCCCCCTCCGCTAAATGTAAAGTTTCAAGTTTTAACAGCGCCTTTCAAAACAAATAAACTCAATTTCAACTGCTATGCAACCGTGCATAAGAGTGTGGGATGGGTACTTAAAAAAAACATAATTATTCCGAGTTACGGTTTTGTCTAAAGCTCCCGTGTATTTTTCTTTTGCCCCCACCTACCGTGCGGGTTGCAGCCGCGACACTCCAGGTTATCACCAGCGCCGCGATTCGAACCAGCCTCCCTGCCATCGTCCCGGAGCAGAGAATCCTCTCACTGGCGTGTCCTCCGCCAGTTCATTCACCTGTGTATGAGTGAGGAGGACGAAAGCGCGTTCCCGGGAGCCCGCGCGCACGAGCGCTCGCACACTGCGAGGTGGAAGGAGGGCGGAGTGTTTGGTGTCCGGGGCCGCGCTTCTAGCGAGGCTTTTCTTAAAAGGGCAATTGCATAAATAAGCTGTGTTAAAAAGAGCCGGGGAGGTTGGTCAGGGACCCTCACACTGGCGAGCAGTTTGCGTCCCCACATATTTCAAGAGATTTTTCATTCTCTCTCCCGCAGTTGGGAGAAATGCACTATTCTTTCTCTCCGTGTTCATTGTTACAAACTGTTCACAATCTGTCACATTGTGTCCAGCAGCCTTAACCTTGTTCTGAGATTTCTACAGATATGCCGTGGAGAGCAGTCTAACTCGGGGAAGGGGAAGGGGCTACTGCACAGGATGGAAGTAAGGTGCAGAGAGTTGTAAACTTAGCTCCATTGTGGGTACTAACCTCCAGGTATGTAGGACATCTTCAAGGAGCCATGCCTCAACAAGGCGTGCCTGTCATTAAGAACCCCCACTACCCAGGACATGCCCTCTTCTCAATGATACCATCAGGAAGGAGGTGCAGGAGCCTGAAGACACACACTCAATGGTTCAGGAACAATTTCTTCCCCCTGCCATCCGATTTCTGAATGGACATTGAACCCAAGAACAGTACTTAATTACTTTTTTAATTTCTATTTTCCTCTGTTTATTTAACTTAGCTATATATGTAGTAATTCACATTATTTTCTATTATAATCTATTACATCGTACTGCTGCCAGAAAGACAACAAATATCATGACGCACATCAAAGTTGCTGGTGAACGCAGCAGGCTAGGCAGCATCTCTAGGAAGAGGCGCAGTCGACGTTTCAGGCCGAGACCCTTCGTCAGGACTAACTGAAGGAAGAGTGAGTAAGGGATTTGAAAGTTGGAGGGGGAGGGGGAGATCCAAAATGATAGGAGAAGACAGGAGGGGGAGGGATGCAGCCAAGAGCTGGACAGGTGATTGGCAAAAGGGATATGAGAGGATCATGGGACAGGAGGTCCGGGAAGAAAGACAGGGGTGGGGGGGAACCCAGAGGATGGGCAAGGGGTATATTCAGAGGGACAGAGGGAGAAAAAGGAGAGTGAGAGAAAGAATGTGTGTATAAAAATAAGTAACAGATGGGGTACGAGGGGGAGGTGGGGCATTAGCGGAAGTTAGAGAAGTCGATGTTCATGCCATCAGGTTGTAGGCTACCCAACGCAGCAGGCCAGGCAGCATCTCTAGGAAGAGGTGCAGTCGACGTTTCAGGCCGAGACCCTTCGTCAGGACTAACTGAAGGAAGAGTGAGTAAGAGATTTGATAGTTGGAGGGGGAGGGGGACATGGGTTCCTCCCCCCCCTTGTCTTTCTTCCCGGACCTCCTGTCCCATGATCCTCTCATATCCCCTTTGCCAATCACCTGTCCAGCTCTTGGCTCCATCCCTCCCCCTCCTGTCTTCTCCTATCATTTTGGATCTCCCCCTCCCCCTCCAACTTTCAAATCTCCTACTCACTCTTCCTTCAGTTAGTCCTGACGAAGGGTCTCGGCCTGAAACGTCGACTGCGCCTCTTCCTAGAGATGCTGCCTGGCCTGCTGCGTTCACCAGCAACTTTGATGTGTGTTGCTTGAATTTCCAGCATCTGCAGAATTCCTGTTGTTTGCGTTTTTAAATATCATGACATGTGCCTGTGGTTTTAAACCTGATTCTGATTCTGTTTATTAAGTTACCTGATGCCAGTAGAGGGTATCTGCAGTTAATATGGTATTGATAGCAAGACCAGAATGTATTGACCATCTCCCATTTACCCTTGGAGAGCTGCAGTATTGAACCACTGCAGACACCCAGGTGAAGCTGCTCTCACCGTGTTGTACTGGAGGGAGCTTTGGGATTTAGACACGGCCAACTATTGTGTTCAGCTCTGGTCGCCTCATTACAGGAAGGATGTGGTAGCTTTAGTGAGGGTGCAGAGGAGATTTACCCGGATGCTGCCTGGATTAGAGAGCGTGTCTCATGAGGTTGAACAAGCTGGAGCTTTTCTGTTTGGAGAGAAGAAGGATGAGAGGTGACTTGATGGTGGTGCCCAAAATGACAAGAGACATAAACTGAGTGTTTAGCCAGAGACTTTTTCCAGGGTGGAAATGGATAATACCAGCAGGCATAACAATGGTGTAGAGGCTAGCACAACGCTCTACAGTACAGCTGTTGAGGACTCCCAAGTCCCTTTATAGCTCAGAATGTGATATTTTCTTCCTGTTTGGAAAGTAGACTACACTTTTATTCCTTCTACCAAAGTGCATAATCATACCCTTCCCTTCACTGTATCCCATCTGCTACTTGTTTGTCCATTCTCCTAATCTGTCTCAGACCTTCTGCAATATCCCTGCTTCCTCAACACTCCCTGACCCTTCATCAATCTTCGTATCGCCTGCAAAAATGGCTACAAAACCATCAATTCCTTCACTCACATCATTGACATGCAATGTTCAAAGAACCGGTCCCAACACAGAACCCTGTGGAACACCACTGCTCACCAGCAGACAACCAGAAAAGGCTCTCTTTATTCCCACTCCTGCCAATCAGCCAATTCACAGTCCACGCTAGTATTTTTCCTGTAATTCCACACATAGGCTCTTGTTTAGCAGCCTCATATAAAAAGCCTTCTAAAAATCTAAGTACACAACATCCTCCTTTGTCTATCCTGCTTGTTATTGCTTCAAAGAATTCCAACAGGTTTATCAGGCAACAGTTTCCCTTAATTAGAATCAAGTTTAATATCATGCGCATATGTTGTAAAATTTACTAACTTTGCAGCAGCAATACAGTGCAATACATGATAATATAGAAAAAACTGTGAATTATAGATAGTATATATATATTAACCTAATTAAGTAGTACAAAATGGGGGAAATGTAATGAGGTGGTGTTCACGGGTTCAATGTCCATTTAGAAATCCGATGGCAGAGGGGAAGAAGCTGTTCCTGAATCATTAATTGTGTGCCTTGAGGTACCTCCTCCCTGATGGTAGCAATGAGAAGGGGGCATGTCCTGGGTGATGGGGGTCCTGAATGATGGACACCACCTTTTTGAGGCACTGCTCGTCAAAGGTGTCCTGGATACTATGGAGGCTAGTGCCCATGATGGAGCTGACTAATTTTATAACTCTCTGCAGCTTATTTTGATCCTGTGCAGTAGCCTCCCCCTACCCACACATAGACCAGATGGTGATGCAGCCAGTTCGAATGCTCTCTGCGGTACATCCGTAGAAATTTGCAAGTATTTTAAGAAACATACCAAATCTCCTCAAACTCCTAATGAAATATAGCCGCTGTCTTGACTTCTTTATTGTTGCATCGATATGTTGAGACCAGGTTAGGTGCTCAAAGATATTAACACCCAAGAACTTGAAATTGCTCACTCTCTCCACTTCTGATCCCTCTATGAGGACTGGTTTGTGTACACTTGTCTTACCCTTTCTGAAGTCCACAATCAGCTCTTTGGTCTTACTGATATTGAGTGCAATGGTCTCAGCCAGAAACCTAGGTTGTATTTTCTTCCATAGATGCTGCCTGGCCTGCTGAGTTCCTCCAGCATTTTGTGTGTGCTGCTTGGATTTTCCAGCATCTACAGATTTTCTCTCGTTTGTTGAATGCAAGATTGTTGCTGAGACATCACTCAACTAGTATATCTTGCTCCTGTACACCCTCTCATCACCATCTGAGATTCTGCCAATAATGGTTGCATTATCAGCAAATTCATAGATGGCATTGGAGCTGTGCCTAGCCTCACGGTCATGGGTATAGAGAGGGTAGAGCAGTGGGCTAAGCACACATTCTTGAGGTGCACTAGTGTTGATCGCCAACGAGGAGAAGATGTTATTACCAATCCACACATATTGTGGCTTTCCGGTTAGGAAGTCGAGGATCCATTTGCAGAGGGAGGTACAGAGGCTCAGGTTCTGTAGCTTTTTGATCAGGACTGTGGGAATGATGGTGTAAAATGCTGAGCTGTAGTCAATAAACAGCATCCTGACATAGATATTGTCCAGGTGATCCAAGGCTGTGTGGTGCCATTGAAATCGCATCTGCCGTAGACCTATTGCGGTGATAGGCAAATTGCGATGGGTCCAGGTCCTTTCCGAGGCAGGAGTTGATTCTAGTCATGACCAACCTCTCAAGGCAAAGCGTTTCATCGCTATAGATGTGAGTGCCACTGGACAATAGTCACTGAGGCAACTCAAGCCACTCTACTTGGGCACTGTTATAACTGTTGCCCTTTTGAAGTAGGTGGGAACTTCCGATGATACAATGAGAGACTGAAAATCTCTTTGAACACCTCCAACAGTTGGTTGGCACAGAGCCTTACTGGGTACTCCACTGGGGCCTGCTGCCTTGTGAGGGTTCACCCTTCTGAAAGACATCCTGACGTGGGCCTCCAAGCCTGAGATCACAGGGTCACCAGATGCTACAGGAATCCTCATAGCCGTAGTTTTATTCTCCCTTTCAAAGTGAGCATAAAAAGGTGTTGAGCTCATCTGCTTTTCATGATGTTGGGTTTCACTTTGAAGGAAGTAATGGCCTGCAAACCCTGCCAGAATTGATGTGCACCCAATGTCGTCTCCAACCTCGCTCTGAATTGTTCTTTAGCCCTTGAAGTAGTCCTCCACAAGTCATACCTGGTATTCTTTAACAGAGCTGGGTCTCCAGACTTGAATGCCATAGACCTAGCCCTCAGCAGACTATGAACCTCCTGATTTATCCTCAGCTATTGATTAGGGTACGTAGGGTAAGTTCTCATAGGTGTACACTCATCCACACAGGTTTTAATGAAGCCAGTGATATCTGTGGCAAAATCATTCAGACGTGAAGATGAATCCCTGAATATAGTCCAGTCCACCGATTCGAAGCAGTCCTGTAAGCGCTCCCTTCTCCATATCTTCTTTGTCCTCACTACTGGTGCTGCAGTCTTCAGTCTGTGGAAACCAGTCTTGAGGAAACGATGCTGACTTCGGTCTATTTTATCATGTGCCTCCAAGTACCCTGAGACCTCAACCTTAACCATCGACTCCAATATCTTCCCAAAAGCTGAGGTCAGGCTTGCTGGCCTATAGTGTTCTTTGTCTGTCTCCTTCCTTTTTGAAGTGTGAAGTGACATTTGCAATTTTCCAGTCCTCTGGAACCATGTCAGAATCTAGTGATTCTTGAAAGATCATTACTAATACCTCCACAATCTCTTCAGCCGCCTCTTTCAGAAACCCTGGGGTGTAGCCCATCTGGCCCAGGTGACACCCTCCTTCAGATCTTTCAGCTTCCAAAGCACCTTTTCCGTCGTAATAGCAACTGCACTCACTTCTACCCTCGATCCACTTGAAATACTGCTAGTGTCTTTCACAGCAAAGAATGATGCAAAATACTTAAGTTTTCTCGCCATTTCCTCATCCCCCTGTACTACCTCTCTAGTGTCATTTTCCAGAAGTCCAATACCCACTCTCTTCTCTCTTTTATTCTTTATCTGTCTGATAACTTTTGATATACTCTTTTATATTATTGGCTAGCTTACCTTCATGTTTGTTTTGGGGTGACAGACTGGTAGGCACTCTGTGAGCCACATGGAGAGGATATTGATGGGCTCACAGAGTGTATCACTGCATAACTTCTGTGTGGACTGCAATGTTCCGACAAGACTGTCCTTTGTTATTCAAATAACAAGTCATGGGTAACAAAGGACATTAAGGGCATCCTGAACACTAAAAAGAGGGCGTTTAGAGATGGAAATAGGGAGGAGCTGAGGGCAATACAGAGAGACCTGAAAGCCAGAATCAGGGAGGCTAAAGACAGGTATAGGAGGAAGCTTGAGTGGAAACTCCAGCAGAACAACATGAGAAAGGTCTGGAGTGGGATGAGGACCATCACTGGGTTCCGGCAAACTAGCAACAGAGGAGCTGAAGGCAGTGTGGACAGGGCCAACGAATTTAACCTGTTCTTTAACAGATTTGACATTGTGACCCCTGCCCATCCCCCACGTGAGCCATCTGTGAGGGTAGCAGACACCAACAGAATCAACAAACTCATTCGTAAGGCCAGTGATGTTGTGGGGATGGAACTGGACTCTCTCACGTTGGTGTCTGAAAAGAGGATGCTGTCCAAGTTGCATGCCATCTTGGACAATGTCTCCCATCCACTACATAATGTACTGGGTGGGCACAGGAGTACATTCAGCCAGAGACTCATTCCACTGAGATGCAGCACAGAGCGTCATAGGAAGTCATTCCTGCCTGTGGCCATCAAACTTTACAACTCCTCCCTTGAAGGGTCAGACACCCTGAGCCGATAGGCTGGTCCTGAACTTACTTCATAATTTACTGGCATAATTTACATATTACTATTTAACTATTTATGGTTCTATTACTATTTATTATTTATGGTGCAACTGTAACGAAAACCAATTTCCCCCGGGATCAATAAAGTATGACTATGACTGTGTTTCATCTCTTTCTTCCTTATGGCTTATTGGTTGCCTTCTGTTTGGTTTTAACAGCATACCAATCCTCCACCTTCCTACTAATATTTTGCTCAGTTATATGCCTTCTCTTTTGCACTTATGTTGGCTTTGACTTCAGTTGTCAGTCATGGTTGCATCATCCTGCCTTTAGAATACTCCTGCTTCCTTGGAAGGTACAAACCTATCTTGCACCTTCTGAATTACTCCCAGAAACACCAGCCTTTACTTCATTGCCGTCATCCCTGTGTCCCCTTCCAATCAACTTTAGCCAGCTCCTCTCTCATGCCTCTATAATTCCCTTTACTCCACTGTAATACTGATACATCTGACTTTAGCTTCTCTCTCTCTCTCAAACTGCAGGGTGAATTATATCATATCGTGATCACTGCTACCCTAAGGATTCCTTTACCTTAAGCTCCCTAATCAAATCTTCATTACACAAAACCGATCCAAAACAGCCTTTCACCTAATGAGCTCAACCATGTTGTTCTAAAATCCCATCTCGTAGGCAATCTATAAGTTCCTTCTCTTGGGATCCAGCACCAACCTGACTTTCCCAATCTACCTGCCTATTGAAGCCCCCCATAACTGTTGTAACATTACCCTCTTCACATGCCTTTACTACCTCCCATTGTAATTTCTAGCCCACATCCTGGCTACTGTTCAGAGGCTGTTGTATAATTCCCATCAGGGTATTTTAACCCTTGCAGTTTCTTAACTCTACCCAGAAGGATTCTACATCTTCTGATCCTATGTTACCTCTTTTTAAGGATTTGATTTCATTTTCTACCAACAGAGCCACGCCAACTTCTCTGCCTCCCTATATGTCCTTTCGATACGATGTGCATCCTTGGCTGTTAAGCTCCAGCTATCATCTTATTTCAGTCACAACTCGGATATGCTCACAACGACACACCTGCCATTCTCTAACTGTGCTACAAGATCATCTACCTTATTCTGTATACTGTGTGCGTTCAAATATAACACATTCAGTCCTGTATTCATCACTATTTTCAATTTTACCGCAATTTTGCTCCATCATCTGCCTGTCCTTCCTGATAGTCTCACTACACACTGCAACCATACAAATGTTTTCAATGGTTGGGAGGGCTTTGCCTGTGATGGACTGGGCTGTATCCACTACTTCTTGTAGCACTTTCTGTTCTCGGGCACTAGTGTTCTCGTGACAGGCTATGATGCAACCGGTTTGGATTCTCTCAACTGTGCATCTATAAAAGCCACTTTCAAGGACTCTTCATCTCATGTTCTCGATATTTATTGCTTATTTATTTATTTATTGTTGTTCTTTCTTATTTTTCTTTTGTATTGCACGGTTTGTTGTCTTTTGCATTTCAGTTGTTTGCCCATCCCGTTGGGTGCGATCTTTCATTGATTCTATTGTGTTTCTTGGATTTACTGAGTATGTCATGATTTATGTCTAGGCATGGACAGGCAGAAGTTTTGAAGAGCACCACAATCAACAGCGCACTGATGATGTCCCCTTGCATGGTGACGAAGCATTTGCAAGTAAATTGCCAAGATCGGAGAACTACTCAACCCAGCTTATTAGAACTTTGATGGATGGAAGACCACAGTTGCCCACGGCGTATGGCACAGCACATGATGATGATGATGGCCACAATAAAATGAATCTCAGGGTTTGTATATAGTGACATATGTGTATTTTGAAAATAAATTTACTTTGAACTCTGAAGGACATCTATCTCTGTATAATCAATTCTAACATCCTTGGCTCCATCTTCTATTAATCTTGAAAAATTATTTGTGTGACTGTATCTTACTGATATCTTTATGCACCTGCTATTTTATACGTGCTGTATGTGCTTTGTGATGTGACTGATGGTACTGTGTTTTGATTTGCACTTTGGGCTCAGAGTGTCACTGTCTTGTTTGACTGTTTTCATGAGTATTCATGCATGGTTGAATGACAATTAAACTTGAATTTAATTAAATTGAAACAACAACTAGGCCATAAACAGTTATCCTGAACTCACAGCAACACGCAGATTTTGACTTGGCAGGTCCTGCACCAGCCCATGACACCTCTCCCCTCCCATAAACTGGCCCAGCTGGCTTATGGGAATGTAGCGTTTAGCGTGCTGCAGTTACAGTTCAGGGCATCAGAGTTCAGAGTTCAACTCTGACGCCATCTGTAAGGAGTTTGTACGTCCTTCCCATGAGCACATGGGTTTCCTCCGGGTGCTCCGGTTTCCTCTCACAGTCCAAAGACGTACTGGTTGGAAGGTTAATTGGTCATTGTAAATTGTCCCGTGATTAGGCTGGGATTAGATCGGTGGGTTGCTGGGCAGCGTGACTCAAAGGGCCTGCTTTGCCCTGTATCTCTTCATAAAAATAACTGGGGGGGATTCAAATGTTATTCATCGGACATTTGGTACATCCTTTAAATTTGAACAAATATGGCGACCTTTTATCCAATATTTTCATTTAATTTGATTTATTATTCTTTCAAGTTTTTTTTTGAGGTTTTAGATTTGATCAGAAAGTTTTTCTTTCCTCTTTTTTTGGTTGTATCCTCAAAATGGACTGCCCAGTCCCTTTTATTTTGTTTTGTTTGTTCTGTTTTTTCATAGTGTAGTGGGTTTTTTTCTCTCTATTTAAAACCCAATGTTTTTTTCCCCTTTCTCCTTTTAACTGGTAAGAGGAGAATTGTTATTTTTTTAATTATATATTTTATATTAGTTTAACAATATCTATGATTTTGACAGTGTCTGTTTTAATCTTGGTTACTGATATATATATTTAAACTAATTCTCCTCTTGATTGTATCTATGTTTTTTTAAATAAATAGAAAAATTAATAAAGAACAAATGTTATTCATCTGATTATCAGCATCCAAGCACAGAAGTTAATTTAGATTTCATTATCTCTCATTACCTGATAACCTAAACTGATCATGTAACAGAAACATGTGATGGTGCAATTTAGGACTTATCTTGTAATTGCAGTAACTCGTTTTCAATTATGTTTTTTCTCATCTGTTTTCCCATAAATCCACCAGGCAACTAAGAAATATGTTATAAATTCTCAAAACTGATGTATAAAATTTTAATTGTTATGTCAACAGTGGGACAGTAAGATTGACATTAATGAGTGGGTGGGATCATCACCTTGTCATGGTGGATTGAGTTCCTGAGATATGGAGAGCAAATCATCTGGCACTCAGCGGGTAAGGTCACCCGTGGCAGAAAGGTCAAGGGGGAGGTTGCAGGCAAAGACGGTAGAGTTGGGGGAAGACGACGACGGATCAGAGTGACATTGAAAGTGAAGGAAGGCTGCTGCCCAGTCACCTTGCACTCCATGCTACTGACCATGGCTGCCCGTGCATCAGCTTCCCACATTAAAGGACTAAGGTCCTTTAACATTTGTCGGACGATGCTGAGGATGTTCTACGAGTCTGTGGTGGCCAGTGCTATCATAGTCATACTTTATTGATCCCGAGGGAAATTGGTTTTCGTTACAGTTGCACCATAAATAATTAAATAGTAATAAAACCATAATGTAAATTATGCCAGGAAATAGGACCAGGACCAGCCTATTGGCTCAGGGTGTCTGACCCTCCAAGGGAGGAGTTGTAAAGTTTGATGGCCACAGGCAGGAATGACTTCCTATGACGCTCTGTGTTGCATCTAAGGACTCATTTCAAGGACTGTTCATCTCATGTTCTGTATATTTATTGCATCACAGTACAATTGAGCCAATATGGACCCAATGGGATACTAGAGTCTTTCGTCTGCTGTGACTAGCCTCAGTGAAGATATTTCCAGACAACAATGGTATTAAGTGCTGAATTGTAATCAATAAAGAACATTCTGATGTATGTACCTTTGCTGTCTTGATGTTCCAGGGTTGAGTGAAAACATTTGCCGCATATCCCTCTAAATCAGGGATTCCCAACCTTTTCTATGTCATGGACCATTAACCGAAGAGTCCAGGTTGGGAACCCCTGAGTTCAAATCCTTCCTGCCCCCTTACCTGTCCAAATGTTTTTAGATGCTGTTATTGTGCCTCTCTCTGGCAGTTTATTCCACGTTCATACCGCCTGCTTTGTGAAGAAGTTGCCCCACAGGTTCCTATTAAATCTCTCCCCTCCCCTCTCCAGTTCTCGATTCCATAACCCTTGGAAAAAGACTGCGTGCTTGCACCCCCATCTGCACCCCATATGATTCCTTTTATTTATTTATTGAGACACTGCCCAGCAATCCCCAGAATTAATTCTCAGGGTTGGACAATTTATAACGACTAATTAACCTACCAACTGGTACATCTTTGGACTGTGGGAGGAAACTGGAGCACCCAGAGGAAACCTCCAGTTTCCACACGGTCACAGGGAGAATGTACAAACTCTGGTAGTGGTGGGAATTGAACCCAGGTCACCTATAAAGCATTGTGCTAACCACTACTCCACCATGCTGTCCTCTCATATGCCTCTTTCAGATTGCACCCTCACTCTCCTCTGCTCCAGGGAGTAAAGTCCTAGTATAACAAACCTTATGTACCTCGCATCCTGACAACATCCCAGTAAAGCCTTGCTGCACCTTTTCCATCTTAATGACATCCTTCCACAGTTCCAAAGCCATATTCAAGTTTGCTGGCTGTTAGTCAAATTGAGAGTGGTGACAAATTAGAATATAGGAGGCAGATGGAAAATCTGGTTGAATGCTGCCACAAAAACAATAACCTTTCACTCAACAGTCCTGTTACGTTTTGTAACTTCGAAACATTAAATTAATTCAGAGGAAGACACGGGAGTCCAAAATGCGGGTCCAACTTTGAATTTACTTTAAGTGAGGTGTACGTATCACATGGTAGTTTGATGAAGTATGCAACTTACATACTTTGACACATGATCCGTAATGAATTATTTAAACAAACAATAAGGCTTATATATAAGATTACTCAAATATTATTGAAATATTAAATACACAACAAGTTCCTTCATCAAGACTGGGAAGGAAGGGGGAAGAAGCCAGAATAGGAAGGTGGGGGAGGGAAGGAATATAAGCCCGAGATGCTGACTGCGTATTCCTCTCCATAGATGCTGCCTAAGCTGTTGAGTTCCTCCAGAATTTTGTGTGTGTTGCTTTGCATTTTCAGCATCTGTGTTTATTTTGGAGCTGGGGTTCCCAACCTGTTTCATGCCATGGACTTAGCATGAAGTGAGTAATCCATGGACCCCAGTTTGGATATGGGACAAACACAGGTAAATGGGACTTGCTTGAACAGACACAATGCTGTACAAAAGCCTTAGGCACATGCATACATATGGCAAGGGTGCTCAAGACCTTTGCACGATACTGTAGTAATTTAATGTATTACTTTGTACTGTTGCTGCAAAAAAAAAACAAATTTCATGACATATGTGAGCGATGATAAACCTGATTCTGATCTGGGTCTCTATTGTGGACTGAGAGTGGGAAGGGGCCAGGGAGTGGGAATCATGGTTGGGAAAAGGGGAAGGGAGAGGGGAGGGAGCAGGAAGCACCAGAGAGACATTCTGTAATGATTAATAAACCAACTGTTTGGAATCAGATGACCTTGCCTGGTGTCTCAGGACTGAGTGTGTCTGCACCCACACCACCCTCAACTTCATCATGACACTCCTTCTCTGGCACCTGTCCCACACCCCTCCATCCTCACCATTCCCACATCCTTTGCTCTCAACAGATTCATAAACTTACTTTCAAAGTTCAAAGTAAATTTTGTTATTGAAGTACATATATATCATCATCATATACAACTTTGGGTCTCGGCCTGAAACGTCAACTGCGCCTCTTCCTATAGATGCTGCCTGGCCTGCTGCATTCACCAGCAACTTTGATGTATGTTACAACTTTGAGATTCATTTTCTTGTGGGCATACTCAATAAATCTATAGAATACCAATCATAACAGAATCAGTGAAGGACCACCCAACTATGTCATTCAACCAGAGTGCAGAAACAGCAAACTGTGCAAATACAATAATAATAATAATTAATAAGCAATAAATATACAGAACATGAGATGAAGAGTCCTTGAAATGAGTCCTTAGGCTGTGGGAGCATTTCCAAGATGTGGCAAGTGAAATACTGTCCGATACCTTAGCTATATACATGCACCTAAGACTTTTGCACAGTACTGTATCATGTTTGGCATGCACAAGATGGGCTGAAGGGCCTGTTTTTGAGCCATGTGACTCTATGGCTGATATTCATTGGTTATAATAATGACTTAGGTGTCTACGTTTTCAGATGCTAAGGGCTCGATTGGGAAAGGCGCAGATTCACACAGCACACTCTTCATCCCATCCAGTCTGTACTGACCATCAAGCACCTACCTACTCTTCCTATTTTGTTCTTCTTACATTCCCAGCGAACTCCACCATGGACGGCCCCAATCCCGGCTGCAAAAGGGGGATCGTTGACATGGGTCTAGCAACCCCATCCAGTAAAAAACCCAGAGCTACAGAAGCTCCAAAGACTTCGTCCCCAGGAGAGGAAGGATACACCAGACGACGGGCTGCTCCTGGAAACAACTTGAAAGAGTGGCCCAGGACAGAGGACTCTGGCGAGCTTCTGTCGGCAGTCTTAGGGGTGATGGGGGACATTCCCATCAAGTTTTGCTCCACCTTCCCCCCACCCCACCCTCATCTTCACATATGGGATAGTTAGCTGAACAACCCACATGTCTTTGGAATGTGGGAGAAAATCTATGCGGTCAAGGGGAGAATGAGCAGACTCCACAGAGACAGCACAGAGATGGGACCTGGGTCATTGGAGCTGAAAGGCAGTGGTTCCACTAACGGTGCAGCAATATACACCATTGTAGGGTCACATAACTGGGAGAAGTGTACATAATTCACAACCACCAACATTCAGTTGGGGTTTTGCTTTAAGAGGCTGGTCTGATGTGATGACATTATGATACAAAAGGTTTTTAGCACACTTTTGGTGTATGGGTTTGGGAGTTCAATAATACAGGTTTCATTAAACATAAAATGCCTCACTTCGTTTTATTTGCATCAACCTAAATTGGTTGATGCGCTAGGATGATTCCAGAATTATTGAATATGTTGGCCAACACAGTCACTTTGAAACTGCCAAAGTTTTGGGAGTAAAATGCCGTCACTTGGTTTGTACAGGCTGAGGCTGTGGTGATATGACATGTAAGAATGTGATTGGAGAGAGTTCCGAGCATGCGCAAGGATGGTAGAAAGATTGAGAAACATGGTGTTGTGAAAACATCGTGTTGTTGTTAAATAAGAGTTCTATTTCTTCCAGAAGATGATTCTTTATTAGTAACCCACGGTATGTATGAATATAAAGAACACAACATGGTGTCAGAAGTTGGTCTGGAAGAATAATAAGTTTCCTAACACAGGAGAATCGAAGATAATTTTCTAAAAGAAGAGTTCAAACTGTTTTGGTGTTTGCTAACAGTTTTACAAATGGAAGGTTTGCAGCCTCCATTGACACTTCAATTGTCTGGGAACGTAACTGAGAACTGGAGAAAATTTAAGCAACGTTTTGAATTTTATTTATCGGCGATCAATTGGGGACTGAACACCGGAAAAAATGAAAGCTGCGCTTCTACTTCATGTAATAGGGTGACGACGCAATTGAGGTATATAATCATTTTATTTTTGAAAATGGAGATAATTTAAAGTTAAAATCGATAATAGACAAATCTGAAGCATTTTGTATACCGAAGCGTAACGTGACGTACAAGCGGCATAGATTTTTTACATGGACGCAGAGAGCTGGTGAAACTATTGATCAATATGTTACTGAGTTGAGACACCAGAGTAAAACATGCGAGTTTGGAGAACTGACAGACTCTCTCATTAAAGACAGAATTGTTTGTGGCATTCTGGATAATGGTCTGAGAGAAGGACTGTTAAGAGAACAAGACTTAGACTCGGAAAAAGCTTTGATGCACTGCAAAGCTTTGGAAACCGTGACGTCACAGGCTAAAGAACTTTTCATTGAGAGCTGCAATGTAGACACTGTGGGGAAGTGCGAACATATTAGAGAAAATAATAAAACGACAACAAAACTGAGAGAGCAAGACATCATCTGAGAGAAAAAAGCTATGTGATCGCTGTGGGGCAGCATCGGTCAAAACAGTGTCTAGCGTATGGGAAATTGTGCAACGACTGTGGTAAGAGTAATCATTTTTCACGCTGTTGCAGAAGTAGAAAGAAAATAAAACAAGTAAATGCAGTGCTTGAAAATGAACTTGAGGAGTTTTATATAGATGTGCTTTGTGAAAACAAAGAAAGAAAGAATGACTGGACTATTCTACTGCAAGTGAACCAAAACAATATTCTGTTTAAACTTGATACTGGAGCACAAGTAAATGTTCTTGCAGAATCTGAGTTTAATGCATTAAAGCCAAGACCAAAGTTACATAAGACAAATATAAAAGTGACTGGGTATTCAGGTGCAGACATTCCAGTTAAGGGAATATGTGTGACAAAAGTATCACACAAAAATATTGTGCACAGGCTATCATTTGTGGTGGTGCAGAAGAATGTACAGTCAGTACTGGGTTTATCTGCCTGTGAGAGACTGGATTTGGTGAAGAGTCTTAGGCCTGGACAGTGACAGAGTCAGAATACAGTGACTTGATGAAAGAGTGTGAGGACTTGTTCAAAGGGCTTGGTTGTCTTCCAGGGGAGCACATGATTAAAATTGACAACACTGTGCCACCCATAGTTCATCCATGTAGAAAAGTGCCTTTTGCATTACATCATCAACTGAAAACAAAGCTCTGTCCACCAGAGAAAGCAGGATCTCCCAGTGGCCACACATTTTAATTCCACATCCCATTCCCATTCTGATATGTCAAGATGAAGCCACACTCAGGTTGGAGGAACAGCACCTTATACAGGTATTCCGTCTGGGTAGCCTCCAACCTGGTGGCATGAACATTGATTTCTCTAACTTCTGTTAATGCCCCTCCTGCCCTTCTTACCCCATCCCTTATTTATTTATTCATTATTCCCCCTTTTTTTTCTTTCTCTCTCAGTCCCTCTCACAATCACTCCTTGCCTGCTCTCCATCTTCCTCTGGGCTCCCCTCCCCCTTTCTTTCTCCTTAGGCCTCCTGTCCCATAATCCTCCCCCTTATCCAGCTCTGTATCCCTTTTGTTAATCAACTTTCCAGCTCTTAGCTCCATCCCTCCCCCTCTTATCTTCTCCTATCATTTCGGATCTCTCCCTCACCCTCCCACTTTCAAATCTCTTACTATCTCTTCTTTCAGTTAGTCCTGACGAAGGGTCTTGGCCCGAAACGTTGACTGTACTTCTTCCTATAGATGCTGCCTGGCCTGCTGCATTCCACCAGCATTTTGTGTGTGTTGCTTGAATTGCCAGCATCTGCAGATTTTGTGTTTGTGAAAACAGAGCTTGACAGAATGGAACGGCTAGGAGTCTTTAAAAAAAAATTGATGAACCGACTGAATGGGTCAATTCGCTTGTCATCGTTGATAAGAAAAATGGAAAACTGAGGATTTGCTTAGGTCCAAGAGACTTGAATCGAGCCATTAAAAGAGAGCATTTCAAATTGCCTACTCGTGAAGAAATTATGTCACAGTTTGCTAATGCAAAGTACTTTAGTAAATTAGATGCATCCTCTGGATTCTGGCAACTTAAACTAGATGAACCGAGTTCAAAGTTGTGTAACTTTAACACTCCTTTTGCCAGATACTGTTTTCTTTGGCTTCCGTTTGGAATTGCATCAGCTCCTGAAATACACCATAAAACCATTCACATGCTATATGAGCACATCGAGGGCGTGGATACATCCATGGACAATATTATTGTTTGGGGATCATCTAAACAAGAGCATGACACCAGACTCAGACAAGTCTTTGAGGCAACACGCAAGGCAAACCTGAAGTTGAATAAAGACAAATGTCAGCTAGGAGTGACTGAACTTAACTTTGTGGGTGATATCATCAGCAATGAGGGTGTGCGTCCTGATCCAGTGAAGGTTTCTGCTATTGAGAACATGCCAAGACCACAATGTAAAAAGGATGTTCAAAGGTTCATGGTAATAGTCATCTACATGGGAAAATTCATACCCAATCTTTCAGAACACCTTGCTCCATTGGGGCAGCTAACAAAAGAAAAATGAATGGAGCTGGAATCATGAACAGGAGAAGGCATGGCAAAATCTCAAGTAAGTGCTCACTAAAGAATCTGTGTTGAAATTCTATGATGCTGAGGAATCCATCAAAATCTCATGTGATGCAACTCAAGCAGGCTTAGGGGCAGCATTACTCCAGAAACATGATAAGGAATGGCTACCAGTGGTATATGCATCTCGTTCATTATCTGATCCAGAAACAAGTATGTCCAAATTGAAAAAGAATTGCTCAGCATTATGTTTGCTTGCAAGAGATTTCATCAGTTTGTGTCAGGGCAATCTATTGTCACAATGAGGGCGTTGTGAACAGACCCAAATGCAAGACACAGACACTGAAGTACCAGGAACAGGAATTGACTAGCATAGGGATGTGACAGGATACAGACAAGGAGCAGGGACAAGAACATAGACTTGGGCTAGGAGAAGGGCTGGACAGGGAACCTGCACAAGGAACTATGAACTAGGAGCCTGGGCTTGGACTCCAAGCCAGAGACTGGACAAGGACCCAGGACCTGGGTCTTGCCTTCGGCTCAGACTTCAGAACCAGGCAAGGACATGACATGGCTACCGGACAGGTCATGGCAGGGGTCTTGGCTCTTGAGGCTGCAGGCAGGGGTCTTGGCTCTTGAAATGCAGAAGCTGATAACTCAGAGGCTAGAGCTCAGAGATAGACTGGGAACTGTACATCAACATAGAGCTGGGACTTATCCTTCAAAAAGCCAGGACTCATCTTTAACACAACACTAACATGAGACTGGACAGTACATAAACATAGAGCCAGGACTTATCCTTAAACAAGCCAGGACTCAACGTTATCTCCACACCAAGGTGGGACAGGTCCACCCATTGGGTAACAGCAGAATGGCCGGACTTACCCAACAGAGGCAAAGGCAAGACAAGACAGTTCCCCCACAGGGCAACAGCAGAACAGCTTGACTACCCCACAGAGGCGAGGACAAGAAGAGACAAACACCAAGGAACCACAGACAGTTCCATCTCTGCTTCAGGGTAGCTCCAAGTCTCAGTTCAGCCAGCAACCTCAGCTGGCTACAGAAACAGCCAGATCCCTACCTAGCTCAGAGTGGCTAGCAGCCACTCAACTGGCCTGGGAAACAACCAAATCCATACCACAAAGACAGCTCAGACTACTGACAGCAAGGCTCCATGAGGGAATGGTTCACCAATGCAGCCTAAAGATGACAAGTGACTACTCTAGTCTTCCACCAGCAGGTTGCTCCCAGAAGAACTGACAAGATACTCAACCCCAAGGCTACTTATATTCCAAGCCTCAAGATGGGAATCAGGTGCCTATGATTAACTCAGTCAAAAACAAGGGACAGCTGGAAGACCCGGAGTCCTGAATCCACAGACAGGACCGTGAACCGGAATGCGGACTTCACGGACTGGACCATGACATCTATTGATGTTGAAACTGATCATAAGCCTCTGATTGCATTGTTAAGTGGCCATCCTTTGTGAATTCAGCAAATGATGATCAAATTGCAAAGATATGCATTGAATGTGTCATACACACCTGGGAAATTCATGTACATGGCTGACACACTTTCCAGAGCTGTGGATCCAACAACAAAAGACAGTCACAGGGACGCTGTTGATGTTCAGGCATTTGTTGATATGATCATAGAGACTGTACCTGTTGCTGCTGAAAAGTTGGAACTGCTGCGTCTTGAGACAGAGAAGGACAAAATTCCCAGTCAGGTAATACAAGTGGTGATGGACGGATGGCCAGATAATAATCATGACTGTACCTCAGAAGTGCAAGAATATTGGAACCACAGATCAGAACTTTCTGTTGTGGATGGGATATTGTACAAAGGTAGCAGAATTGTGATTCCTAAAAATCTCCGAAAAGAAATGCTTGGGAAAATTCATGAAGGCCACCTATGTATTGAAAAATGTAAGAGAAGGGCATGGGAAGTGATGTTTTAGCCCAGGATGAATCAAGAAATTGCAGAATTGGTGTCTTCTTGTCAAATATGCTTTAAATACCAACCTAGCAACCCTAAGGAGCCACTGCATCCACATCCTAGTCCTCATAGACCTTATCAGAAGGTAGGCATTGATCTTTTTGTAACTGACAACAAAGATTATCTATTAATAGCAGATTATTACTCATTGTTTCCTGAAGTGTGTGGACTGAGCAGAACAACAGCAGAAAATGTAATTACATGCATGAAATCAGTTTTTTCCAGACATGGTGTACCTGGTGAAATTTTCACAGACAATGGACCACAATTCGATGGTGAATGTATGAGATGTTTTGTTCATGAATGGGGTTTTGTTCATACAACATCTAGTCCATTTTTCCCTCAGTTCAATGGATTAGTTGAGAAGTCGGTAGGAACTATCAAGAAACTGATGCACAAAGCAAAAGATAGTGGAGGTGATGTTTATAAAGCTTTGTTAGCCTATCACAGTACTCCACTTGAATGTGGATTTTCACCTGCTCAGCTCTTGATGAGAGCCTTCTGAGAACAGAGGGGGGTGAACAAGTGAAAAGATGGAAAGAAGAACACAAAGCAAAGCAGAAAACATACTTCAACAGATGTTCTCGTTCATTACCTGAACTGTACCTGTTTAGAACTGTCTCTGTGTCCACACCTTCGCTAGGTAGGTCCGGTCGTTGGCCGCTACCTTGGGTTGGGAACTGTCTCTGTGTCCATGCCTTCGCTAGGTAGGTCTGGCCGTTTGCCGCCACCTTGCCGCTCTGAGTTCCATGTTCCTGTCTCTCAAGTCCAAGCTCCGAGGTTCAAGTATCAAGTCCATGTCTGGGTCCCGAGTTCCAGGTTCCCAGTTCCAAGTCCAAGTCAAAGCTTTGTGTTCTCGTTCTGTGCAGGAGTTCCTCGTCCAGTCCTGTTGCCTTGCCACGTCTTATCCTCACCTGGATCCGGAGTCCGAGCCCGAGTCAAGACCCAGGTTCCGGGTCCCTGTCCAGTCTCTGGCTCGGAGTCCTTGTCCAGGTTCCAAGTTCCTAGTTCCTCGTTCAGGTCCCGATTTCCTACTCTAGTCCTAGACCAGGCCCTGTATCCTAGTCTCGTCCAGGGCCTGTGTCTTGTCCAGCATCGTTTCTTGCTCACTTCCCTTGCTTTCTTGACACACCTAGTCCTGTTCTTCAGTGTCTATGTCTTGCATTTGGGTCCGCCACCAATGCCCCCCTTACGACAGATATGACAGGTAAGAATGTGATTGGAGAGAGTTCTGAGCATGCGCAGGGATGATAGAAAGATCGAGAAACATGTAAAAACATTGTGGTTGTTGTTAAATAAAAGTTCTATTTCTTCCAGAAGATGGTTCTTTATTAGTAACCCACCGTACATATGAATATAAAGAACACAACAGAGGCCAGTTCACCCTCCAAGAAATCTCCGCTGACAACATTAGATTCTGTTACGTGGTGACATCATTACTCAGCAATTCCATGCTGCGAGAGTGGTGAATCTGCTCGAACGCCCACCTGAACACGATAAATTCCAGTCGCTGAAAACTCACCTTTTTATAGACTTTTGGACTATCAGTGTCGGAGAGCGGCAAACAGTTGTTCTCAGCGATGGTCAGCCTTCAGAACTCACAGACCGCATGCTGCCTCTCCCGGGAAATTTCCATCCTTGTTTTATTTTCAAAGAACTCTTCATGCAGCAAATGCCAAATCAAGTTCACATAACCCTCACTATTGCTTGCTAAACTGGCTGATAGTCTACTTTGAGCCAGGCAGCGATGTATCATTCCCCCTCCTTTCTCTATCTCAATAACCCGGTCAGCAAGACCCCCAACGTAAGGACACCCGCAGCTACGAAACAGATGACGCCGGGCCTGTACTTTTACCACACTTGTTTTGGTACGAACGCTAGGAAATGCCGACTGCCTTACAGTTTCAACAGTACCAGTGCATTGGGGCATCTTGGGTTCCAGCTGACAGGGTTGTCTACTGTTCATTACGGGCAAGTGAGTGTACTGCCAGAATTGCCTACTGACAAGAAGGCAAAGAGTGACAAAATCTCACTTAAGGCCGCCAACAGCAGCAGGATCCAGACGTATGGGACACAACGGGTGACGCTCTGCTTCAGGGAACGATTTTACACGTGAGACTTCGACCTGGCAAAAGTGGCTAGACCTCTGCTCGGTGCAGATTTCCTGTGCGCCCATGGACTATTAGTTGGTCTTAAGAGCTGCCGGCTTGTGGATGTCAAGGACTTCGGGTCGTTACCCTGCTCCCTCAGTAAGTTCCCCACAACCACTCTGTCAAGTGCAAACACCACCACACGTGAGTTTATTCAACTGCTGGGTAAATTCCCAGACCTCACCAAGAGTCAACATTCTCAACTAGAGTCACAAACATGGTCTCAAGCACCACGTTCCCACAAATGGCCCATCAGTCCGTGCCTGCGTGCGTCGACTGGACCCAGAAAAGCTGGCAACTGCGAAGGCTGAGTTTGCCAACATGGAAAGACTATGTTGGTCAAATAGCCCCTGGACTTCAACCCTCCACATGGTCCGTAAGCCTGATGGTGGTTTCTGCCCATGCGGTGATTACTGACATCTTAACGAGGTCACCACCCCTGATCGTTACACACATCCAAGACTTTTCAGCATGTTTAGCAGAAAGTTAATTTTTTCTGAAGTCTATCTAGTTAGGGGCTACCATCAGGTGCCTGTGAACATTCCCAAACAGCTGTGACAGCCCCTTTTGGCCTGTTCGAGTTTTTGTGCATGCCATTTGGACTGAGAAATGCAGCACAGACTTTCCAATGGCTTATGGACTGTGTATTAAAAGACTTAGATTTTTTCTTGTTTACCTGAATGACGTATTTGTCACCAGTGTGCCCAAATCTGAACATGTATCTCATCTCCACTCACTTTTCGAGCACTTAAGCCAAGACGAGTTTAATAGTAACCCTGCTAAATGCCAGTCTGGGTTGTCAACCATTGACTTTCTTGGCCATCACGTTGCTGGGGCTTCTGTCCTGTGTGATGTCTCAACAAGGTTGCCCTCGCCCCGCTGTGCCCACAGACTGGAGATGGACTGTTTTTGATTCCATCCACGGCTTCTCCCATCCGGCCGGGCTGGAAGTCCTCACAGAAGCTGGTTGCACTGAAGTATGTTTGGCATGGCCTCAGAAAGGATGTGCGTGCTTGGACTGCAGCCTGTGTGGAGTGCCAGCGGGCAAAAATTAACCATCATGTTCAGGTGCCATTGTCACCTTTTGAGGTCCCTGAGCGGGTGGTTTGACCATGTCAATGTGGATCTTGTTGATCCTCTTCCCCCCGCCCCCCCCCACCCTGTGGTTTCACGCACCATCTTACTATGGTGGGCCATACCACCAGGTGGCCAGAGGTTGTCCCTCTAGAATCAACGACAGCCACAGACATGGCGTGGGCATTAATCAGCAGCTGGGTTGCTCGGTTTGACACCCCATCTGATATTTCCTCTGACCACGGTCCCCAATTCAGTTCAGACCTCTGGGCTGCAATGGCCCAGAACCTTGGTGTTAAGATACGCACATCTCCCACAGTCCAATAGCTTATGCGAATGGTTTCACCGCTCTTTAAAGGCTGCTCTGAGGACTTGATCAGCTCCCATAGGTCCTGCTGGGGCTCAGAACAGCTCCAAAAGTGGACCTGCAGTTGTCCGTGGTAGAGTTGGCATATGGGCAGCCATTACGAGTGCCAGGTGATTAGATTCCTGATGCCACGACTGCCAGGTTGGCCACTCAACAGCGTTCCACCCTACTCAGTAAATTCAATTCACTTGCACCTATTCCTACCTCCCCATCATGGCGTACAGCACTCTTGGGTCCCGTTGACCTACATTCCACCTCGTTTGTTTTCATACACCACGACACACACCAACATCCCCTTCGACCCTCTTTGGATGCCCTGTTCTGCATTTGGAATGGGGAAAAAGACTTTCATCGTAGATAAGAGGGATAAACCTGGAAGTATTTCAGTAGATAGCCCTAAACTGGCCTTCCTGAAAGTATTTCAGTAGATAAGAGGGGTAAACCTAAAAGTATTTCAGTAGATAGCCTTAAACTGGCCCTCCAAGATTTGGAGTATTCCGCAGAATGCCCCTGGTGTCACAGGACCATCAGTGAGTCAATGTAGCTCAGGATGAGCCAGAGGCACCCGCTGTTCCTTCACCTGTGGAACACAGGGCCTGAGCCGGGCAGCTCGTCCGAGCTCCAGGCTAGCTCACAATGCCGGTTTTAGTGAATTCTGGGAGGGCCTGTGTAGGGTAACCTAATTGGTGGAAATGCACATGATTCACAACCGCCGACATTGATTTAGGGTTTCGCGATAAGAGGCTCAACAGACATGATGATGTTATGACAGAAAAGCTTTTTAGCGCGCCTTTGCTGTGTAGGTTTTGGATTTCAATAAAATGTGTTATCAGTTTCATTAAACATAAAATGCCTCACTTTGTTTTATTTGCGTCAACCTACACCATGAACATATTGTGGTGGAAGATTACCACAGTCTCACTGAGTGATGGACTGGACCCAATGGGGCAATTGGCCATTTCCCAAACTACAGGAGATGTCTGGACATTATTTCAGGCCCCGTTCCCAAGATAGAACATAGAAGAGTACAGCACAGAACAGCCCCCTCAGCCCGCATCGTTGTGCTGAACCAGCTAAAAAGCAAATCAAAAACACCCGATCACTAATCCCTCCTACCGACACCATGTCCATATCCCTCCATCTTCCTCACATCCATGTGTCTGTCTAGACATCTCTTAAAAGCCTCTAATGTACTTACCTCTACCACCAGACCAGGGATCCACCACTCTGAATAAAAAACTTACCTCTCACATCCCCTTTGAACCTACAATCCCTCACCTTCAATGCATACCCTCTGGTATTAAAGATTTCAATCCTGGGAAACAGATACTCTCTGTCCACTCTGTCTATGCCTCTCATCGTCTTGTAAACGTCTATCAGACCTCCCCTCGGTCTCCAGCCCTCCAGAGAAAACAACCCAAGTTTATCCAGACTCTCATGGTAGCACATGCCCTCTAAACCAGGCAGTATCCTGGTAAACCTCGCCTGCACCCTCTCCAAAGCCTCAACATCCTTCCTATGGTGGGGCAGCCAGAACAGTATGCAATTCTCCAGATGTGGCCTAACCAGAGTTTTATGAAGTTGCAAGATAAACCTCTTGACTTTTGAACTCAAAGCCTCGACTAATAAAAGCAAGTATGCCATGTACCTTCTTAACCTTTTTTTATTGACCTGTGTAAGCACTTTGAAGGAGCTATGAACTTGGACCCCAAGATCTCTCCGCTCAGCAACACCGTTAAGGGTCATAACTGAACTGAGGGAGAAGAACAAGAGGGGATCCCGGGAACGGTCGGGACCAGAGGGTTAGGGAGTGTGGGGAGAGCAGCCACCAGCTGGTTTCACTGACTCGGTGAGTGAGCAGGTGAGCCTGCTTGCTCCTCCCGGCTTTCTCAGCTCCACCCAGCCTCTGACTGTTGCTGCTGGGGGAGGCGAGTGGGAAGAAATGCTTGCTGTGGTCTGCGTTGCTCTGCCCTGCATTGTGGGATATGCTGTGTTGGCACCAGATGCGTGGCAACCCTTCTGAGCGGCCCTCAGGCGTGTTGGTTGTTAACACAAACTACGTCCACTGTAGTGTAGCGGTTAGCATGACACTAACAGCTCAGAGTGTCAGAGTTCAGAGTTCAATTCTGGTATTCTCTGTAAGGAGTTTGTAATGTGGTGGTTAGCATAATGCTTTACAGTACTAGCAACCCGGGTTCAATTCCCACCTCTGCTTGTAAGGAGTTTGTACATTCTCCCCGTGACCGTGTGGGTTTCCTCCGGGTGCTCTGGTTTCCTCCCACAGTCCAAAGATGTACCCGTTAGTAGGTTAATTGGTCATTGTGAATTGTCCCGTGATTAGGATTGGGTTAAATGGATGGGTTGCTGGGTGGTGGGACTGGTTGGGCTGGGAAGGCCTGTTCCATTCTGTATATACTGAGACCCTTCATCGGGACAGTTTTGCCGCTTCACTGTTTCACCAGATCACATTGCAGGGTGAATTAGCGACCTCTGCTGGCAAAAGGGATGGAGTGCAGGTGAATAAAGCTTCCTCCTTGTGAACTCCAGACTGAAAGATTCAAACGGAATGTTAATTTAATGTAGTCATGCTACCTGTGTGTGAGTTCCTTCACCCCTATTAAAATTAATAGATCAGGCACGGGAAGACCTATGCTCAATATTGCAAGAAAGCAGCATCTATCATCAGGGACTTCCTCCACCCAGGACCTGCTCTCTTCTTGTCGCAGCCGTCAGGAAGAAGGTACAGGAGCCTCAGGACTTTCACCACCTAGTTCAGGAACAGTTCCTACCCCTCAACCGTCAGGCTCTTTAACCAAAGCGGGTAACTTCACTCAACTTCACTTGCCCCATCACTGAAATGTCCCCACAACCTGTAGACTCATTTTTACTTCATCTCAGGTTCTCAATATTTATTTATTTGTTTATTTGTCTATTTATTTATTTATCTGTCAGTTAATTTATTTATTTGTTTATCTGTCTATCTATCTAGTTATTTATTTATCTGTAGTTGCAGAATTTGTTGTCTTTTGCACATTGTTTTTCTGTCTTGTGTGCGTTTTTTATTGATTCTATGGTTTTTTTTGTACTTGCTTCCTGCTCGTTACGCCGCTGTGCTTAGGGCAGCAATGAAGTTCCTCCATCTCTGTCTGTCCTTGGCCATCTTCTCTACTGTGCTCCAGGTGTGGTTGAGGGCTCCTCGGTTACACAGATATAGAAGGATTCTTCATTGCTGTTTCCACAACAGGTTTTTTTTGACCAGTTAAGGTTGTTAGCCTAGAGCTGAACCACCAGACCTGGAGAACTGGTGGACCACTCTTAGTCTGGCCTCTATCCCGTGATCTGTTTGACATGGGTGACCCTACCAAGAGCCAAAGCATAAAGTCCTGACTCCAGCCAACATAGCTCTCTGAGTCATTGAGGTATGCAAGCCTCCAAACCCTACGACAAAATGGTGGTCCTATTGGAGGAAAGATGTTTCTTTGTGTCCACCACGAATGCACGCAAGAAAAATAATCACAGGGCTGTATATGGTGACCCAGGTGTACCTTGAGAATATGTTTACTTTCAAACTTCACTTTGAGTTTGTGTGCAGGAAAGGAGAAGCATATTTGAGGAGATAATCAAGAAGATCACGTTGAACAGGAAGTGTGCGTGTTAAGAGGAATAGAGTTGATGTTATGAGGGATCTAAAATCCTTCTCTTGCCACAGATTCTGTCAAAACTGTTGAACATTTTTATTAACTGTTGAATGTTTCTAGTATTTCCTTGATGGGCGATCTGTTAGTTTTTTTTGTGTGCGAGAGAGGGTTTGGGGGTTTCTGGTTTGATGTTCTTGTTGCAGCTTGTCTGTGTGGAGTGATCTGTTAGTTCTTGTGGGAGGGAGAGAGCTGGGAGGTTGGGGCTTGAGGTTTGATGTTTTTATTGCAGCTTTTCTGTCTAGCCAATCCATTCGGTTTTATTATGCAAGGGAGGGGGTTGGGGGTTTGCAAGCTTTTGTTTCTTTTTTCTGTGGGAGGGGCAGGTTGATAATTGGCAGATGCAATTTAGTGTGGATAAATGTGAAGTTATCCACTTTGGTGGCAAAAATAGGAAAACAGATTATTATCTGAATGGTGGCCGATTAGGAAAAGGGGAGGTGCAACGAGACCTGGGTGTCATTATACACCAGTCATTGAAAGTGGGCATGCAGGTACAGCAGGCGGTGAAAAAGGCGAATGGTATGCTGGCATTTATAGCGAGAGGATTCGAGTACAGGAGCAGGGAGGTACTACTGCAGTTGTACAAGGCCTTGGTGAGACCACACCTGGAGTATTGTGTGCAGTTTTGGTCCCCTAATCTGAGGAAAGACATCCTTGCCATAGAGGGAGTACAAAGAAGGTTCACCAGATTGATTCCTGGGATGGCAGGACTTTCATATGAAGAAAGACTGGATGAACTAGGCTTATACTCGTTGGAATTTAGAAGATTGAGGGGGGATCTGATTGAAACGTATAAAATCCTAAAGGGATTGGACAGGCTAGATGCAGGAAGATTGTTCCAGATGTTGGGGAAGTCCAGAACGAGGGGTCACAGTTTGAGGATAAAGCGGAAGCCTTTTAGGACCGAGATGAGGAAAAACTTCTTCACACAGAGAGTGGTGAATCTGTGGAATTCTCTGCCACAGGAAACAGTTGAGGCCAGTTCATTGGCTATATTTAAGAGGGAGTTAGACATGGCCCTTGTGGCTACAGGGATCAGGGGGTATGGAGGGAAGGCTGGTGCAGGGTTCTGAGTTGGATGATCAGCCATGATCATAATAAATGGCGGTGCAGGCTCGAAGGGCCGAATGGCCTACTCCTGCACCTATTTTCTATAACTTTCTTTCAATGACTTCCGTGGTTTTCTTTGTTTCATGGCTGGCTGGAGAAGACAAATCTCAGATTTTTATACTGCAGACATACTTTGATAATAAATGAACCTTTGAAGCTTTTTAAAAATTTCTATATACTTTAGAAGTTATTTTTGATGCCTTGCACCTCAGTGGCCCTAGTTTGGTCCTCACCTTGGGTGCTATCAGTATGGAGTTTTCATGTTTTCCCTGTGACTAAATGGGATTTTCCTGGGTGCTCCACATCCCACATATCTAATAGTCATTCATTATGTCTGACGATGATGGTAGTTTCTGTGTAGCTCATCTGCTGTGAACTGAAGATAGCTGTGGAATCCAAGCCTTGAGTAGCACACTCATTCGCAGTGAGGGCAGAGTGGGATAATGGAAACCTGATTGGTTGAGGGCTAACCAATCAGGAGGAACAGATGATGGGGGTTGAGTATACATACCACCAGACTAGATGTGCCTAGGCATTATCCCTGATAAGCTGCCAGAGTTTGTCATCGAAACGTCAGTTAAACTTGACACCTGGACCTGGCTGGAATCCCGAGAAGCGTTAATGCGTCATATATGCCAGGAAAGCAATAGATCATATCTTTGTATCGTCTGCCGACTTGGTCACAAAACCATTACTTCCGGACTTACTCCAAAGCAGCTGGGACAGTGCATAGAAGACCAGACTTGATGGCGTGCCGTGGTAGAACTCTAAGCACATCCATGCTGCTTGGTTAATTAGCTTCCATAAATTACACTGGCCAACAGAGATTTTGCTTCCTGAATACTTTTGGGTGTAGTTAATGGATTTTGGGCTGCTGTCCATGAAAATCATCATGAAATTTCCCTATCACACACCAGTTTTTGAACTCATCTTTATTAGTTATTTCAATTGGTAATTCAAGTGAGAATAGCTGATGCCAAGATCAAGGAAGGCATTTTTGTTGGTCTTCAAATCAAACAGGTCATCAATGACAGCCAATTCAAAGATTTTCTAGTGGGACCGGAGAAAATCACATGGAAGGCAGTCAAGGATGTTGCTGAAAATTTTCTTGGCAACTACAGAGCAGCAAACTATGTGCAGCTGGTTGACAACATGCTTCAAGCATACAAAACCATGAAGTGTAACGTATCACTCAAGATTCACTTTCTGCATTCCCACTTAGACTTCTTTCCTGCAAATCTTGGTGCTGTCAGTGACGAGCACAGTGAAAGGTTTCACCAGGACACTGTAGTCATGGAGAAACGGTATCAGGGTAAAAGGAATCCATCAATGTTTGCTGATTATTGTTGGACACTTAAGCACAAAGCCTCAGACATGGAATACAAATGAAAGTCATCACCAAAACATTTTTAACTTAGTTGAATTATTGTAAAGCATCAGCACCATTACGCAATTAAACACATTATATTCAATAAAGGTTGATTTCTTGTTTCTCCAAATTCCTATGTGACACAAGTAGTCTGAAATTATATTTGTGTTCAGTTTCATGGTCTAAAATAAACAAATAAAAATTCTGAGGAAACAACACTTCCAAAAAAGATTTTTTGTCCGGTGCTACCCCTTGACAGAGATGAAGTAATTGGCAGAAGAATGGAAGGGGAAAAGAAAACCTGAGAGAAAATGAGTTGCCGGTTTATATAAAAACAAAAGGCCTAGATAGAGTGTACATGGAGAGGATTGCTTCCTGTAGTGGAGAGTCTAGGCCCCAAAGGCACAGCTCAGAATAGAGGGACATTCATTTACAACAGAGATGAGGAGGAATTTCTTTAGCCAGAGAGTGGTGAATCTGTGGAATTCATTGCTACAGACAGTTTGTGGAGGCCAAATCACTAGGTATATATAAAGCAGAGGTTGACATCAGGGTCTCAATGGTTATGAGGAGAAGAGGTTGGGTGGGTCTCAATGGTTATGAGGAGAAGAGGTTGGGTGGGGCTACAACTAGAGGTCATGGGTTAAGGGTGAAAGGTGAGGTTTAAGGGGAACATGAGGGGAAACTTCTTCACTCAGAGGGTGGTGAGAGAGAGTGAGAGAGTGCCAGAGCAGGTGGTGCATGCGATTTTGATTTCAACATTTAAGAGAAGTTTGGGTAGGTACATGGATGAGAGGGTTAAGGGAGGCCATGGTCCCGGTACAGGTTGATGGAAGTAGGCAGTTTAAATGGCTTGGCATGGACTAAGTGGCCTGAAGGGCCTGTTTCTGTTCTGTTCTTTTCTGTGACTCTAAAGCAGGAGAATGGGTTTGAGTGGGAAAATAAATCAGCCATGATAGAATGGTTGAGCAGACTCGATGGGCCAAATGGTCTAACTCTGAGTGAGGCTGGAACAGCAGAGGGAGATTTGGGAGCTGCCCTAATTTTTGTTCGACCTGTTTAACCATGGCCTTGTCTTTGTTTAAGTACCTGCTAATGATATTGCAACACTTCTAAAGAAGCAAAGGGAATTACCAGAGCAGCATCTATATCACAATTCACTGTCACTAAAATATCAGACGGACACAAGAGTCAACTTCCTGAATCAACTCCTGCCTCAGCAAGGACCTGGACCCACTCAATTTGCTTATTACCGCAATAGGTCTATAGTGGACGTTTTCCCATTGGCTCTCTATGTGGACTTGGATCACCTGGACAATACCAATACCTACGTCAGGATGTGAAGATCTGCAGATGCTGGAAATCCAAGCAACCCACACAAAATGCTGGAGGAACTTAACAGGTCAGGCAGCATCTATGGAAAGAGTAAACCGTCTACGTAACGAGCCAAGGCCCTTCATCTGTCCTATCAAATTCCTTCAGCATTTTGTGTGTGTTACCTATGTCAGGATTGGCCAGCTGGACTTCAGAGCGAAGGCTCCCGAGTTCGAATCCAGCTGGCTCCCTTGCTAGCTTTCTATCCCTGCTGGGTTGAGCGTCAAGCTAGCAACTCGGCTTCGTAAGAATAAGAAAGCCTGCTAAAAAAACACCATCATGACGGCATCCTGATGACTCCACACGGAGTTAAGGGCTTTCTTCTTCTTATCTCAGGATGCTGTTTAGTGACTATAGCTCAGTGTTTAACACCATCATTCCTACAGTCCTGATCAAAAAGCTACAGAACCTGGGCATCTGTACCTCCCTCTGCAACTGTATCCTCGACTTCATAACCGGAAGACCACTATCTGTGCAGATTGGAAATAACATCTCCACTTCACTGACAATCAACACTAACGCACCACAGGGATGTGTACTTAGCCCACTGCTCTACTCTCTCCACACCCATGACTGTGTGACAAAGCACAGCTCAAATGCCATCTATAAATTTGCTGAAGATACAGACGTCATTGGCAGAACCTCAGATAGTGATGGGAGGGTGTATAGGAGTGAGATATGCCAACTAGTGGAGTGGTTCCGCAGCAACAACCTGGCACTCAACAAAAGACAAAAGAGCTGATTGTGGACTTCAGGAAGGGTTAGATGAGGGAACATGAACCACTTCTCAAAGAGGAAACAGGAGTGGAGAGAGTGAGAAATTTCAAGTACCTGGGTGCTAAAATCTCTGACATATCCATGCAGCATAAAGAAGGCAAGGCATTGGCTATATTTCATTACGAGTTTGAGGAGAATTGGTATATCACCTAAAACACTCACAAATTTCTACAGGTGTACCGTGGAGAGCCTTCTGACTGGTTGCATCACCGTCTGGTATGGGGGAGGGGGGTGCTGGGGCTACTGCGCAGAATTGCAGAGAGTTGTAAACTTAGTCAGCTCCATCATGGGCACTGCCCACAGTAGTATCCAGGACATCTTCAGAAAGCGATGCCTCAAAAGGGTGGCATCCATCATTAAGGACCACATCACCCAGGACATGCCCTCTTCTCATTGTTACCATCAGGGAGGAGGTACAGGAGCCCGAAGGCACAAACTCAACCATTCAAGAACAACTTCTTCCCCTCTGCCATCTGATTTCTGAATGGACATTGAACCCATGAACACAAAATAATCTGCAGATGCATAATCCATAAACACTACCTCACTACTTTTTTATTTCTATTTTTGTACTACTTATTTAACTATTTAACATAGTTGTAAGAAAAAGTTTGTGAATCGTTTGCAATTATCTGGTTTTCTGCATTAATTACTCATAAAATGTGGTCTGATCTTCATCTGATTCACAATAATAGACAAACACAATCTGTCCTTTCATGTCTTTATTGAACACATTGCTTCATCATTCACAGTCCAGGCTGGAAAAAGTATGTGAACCCTTGTGTAGCCCCCCTGGCCACCCTCAGGGTCGCTCGGCTCACTGTCGTCTAGGGAAATAGCCCTCAGCCCCGCCAAACTGGGTAATAGTTTGTGTGGATGCTGTGTGATGTACCCCACCCCGCCCAAATAACAGACAATACACCAGATACGATTAAATGATTTACAGTTTATAGATATTACTGGAACTATATAATTAATAGAGAATAAAATATAAAAGGAAAATAAAAGGCATCACACTTATCAAACTTCAATCTCTTCATGCACAAACAGTTGGAGCTCAGGACCCTTCTTCTTCATCCTGCGACCCCTCGGACCACCTCGACCGGCTGCCTGGGACCAACAGCGGTGGTCAATCAGACGCTCCACACAAGTCCGTCTCCGTCTCCTCTCCTCGCCGAATGCCCCGCTCAGGGTCCCACCCCATTAGCGGACATCACAGCACCTGGTCCATCCTCTGTCTCTCTCTCCCACCTTCTGCCTCCAAAACCCCGCGCACACAAATCTGCACAAAAGCATAACAACTATCCCAATTGGTTCGTAACATCTTCTTTTCACAGCCTAACCCAAAACAAGCTGCTAGCGCAAGAACTTTCTCAGCGTTTAACATAACAAAGAAGCATTCCCCAGTATAACATAACAAAGAAGCCATTTTAATTAGCCTACGCAGTAATATAAAAGACGAAACCCCCTTACATTTGTATTTAATAACTGGTAGAACCTCCTTTAGCAGGAATAACCTCCACCAAACATTTCCTGTAGTTGCTGATTAGACTTACATAATGGCAAGGAGGAATTTTAGACCATTCCTCCATACAAAACCATTCTAGTTCACCAATATTTCGGGGATACTTTGCATGAACAGCCCTCTTCAGGTCATGCCACAGCATCTCAATTAGGTTTAAGGTCTGGACACTGACTTGGCCATTCCAAAACTCAAATTTTCTTTTTTTGTACTGTTCTGTTGTTGATTTACTCTTGTCTTTCAGGTTATTGTCTTGTTGCATTATCCGTCTTCTATTAAACTTCAGGTAACGGACCACTACCCTGATATTCTCCTGTAAGCGGGCTTTATTAAATTTTGAATTTGCTGTTCCCTCAACAATTGAAAGCTGTCCAGGCCCTGATGCAGCAAAGCAGCCCCAAACCATGATGTTCCTTCCACCGTGCTTCACAGTTGAGATGAGGTTTTGGTGTTGGCGTGCAGTGTCTTTTTTCCTCCAAACATAGCAATGTGCATTTCTGCCAGAAAGTTCAACTTTTGTATCTTCTGTCCACAGAACATTGTCCCAGGAGTGTTGTGGAAAATCCAATTGGACTTTTGCAAACTTGAGACGTGCAGGAATGTTTTTTTTTCTGGAGAGCAGTGGTTTCCTTCGTGGTGTCCTTCCATGAACACTACTCTTGTTCAGTCTTTTTCTTATAGTGGACACATGAACAGAGAATATGAAAATGAATAGCAAATTCTAGAGATTTCTGCAGGTCTTTTGCTGTTACTCTTGGGTTCTTTTTCATCTCCTTCAGCATTGCACATTGTGCTCTTGGTGTGATCTTTGCAGGATGTTCTCTCCCTGGGAGAGTATTAACAGTACTGAATTTCCTCCATTTGTAGACAATTTCTCTTACTGTGGACTGAACACTCGGGTCTCTAGAAATGCTTTTGCAGCCTTTTCCAGCTTCATGCATCTCTACAGTTCTTCTTCTAAGGTCCTTGGAAAGTTGATTTGATCGAGGCATGGCGCACATAAACAGATCTTTCTTGAGAAGAGCAATCTCTGTCAGTAACCTGACTTTGTGTGTCTTTCTGTGGCACCTCTGCAACCCACACCTCCAATCACATCTCATTGATTGGAACACCTGACTCCAACTAGCTTTTGTAGAAGGCATTACCCCAGAGGTTCACATACCTTTTTGAACCTAGACTGTGATTATTTAAATAGTATACTCAATATTGACAAGAAGTATAATCGTTCGTGTGTCATTAAGCAGATTGTGTTTGTCTATTATTGTGACTTAGATGAAGATCAGACCACACTTTATGAGTAATTAATATAAAAAAACAGGTAATTGCAACGGGTTCACAAACTTTTTTCTCTATATTATCATGTATTGCATTATACTGCTGTCACAAAGTTAACAAATTTCACGACATATGCCGGTGATATTAAACCTGATTCTGTAGACCATGGGGAGAAAGAGAAGGAGGAGGGGAAGCAGAAGGAGGTGACGAGCAGGTGAGAGAGAAACCAGAATGGGGAATGCAAAAAGAGAGAAGGAAGGAGGCAGGGTGGAAATTGCCGGAAGTTAGAGAAATCAATGATCTTCCAGCAGATTGCTTCTTGCACGAAAATATTAAGAGTTTATGCAAACTTGTTGTGTAGATGCAAGCTACTGCTTTTCCAATGAGCACATTTCAAAAGCGTTTCATTTAACCGCAAAGTGCCTTGTGTGTATGCTAAAGTAGCCAAACATTCAGAAGTAATTGCACTGTTGCAATTGAAGGTCAATATCTGGGTCCCAGCCCATCTCCGTCAATCACTGCTCCTCCCAACCGGAAGGTCCGTCCTTTTTACCGAGCCGGGCTGCTTGGAATTTCTCAGGTGAGTGTAGAGGGGGGGAAGAATGATTCATGAAACGATAGCGTGCTTTGTAACTCGGTGCTGGCAGGTAACTGGTGATTTAATTTTGGCGTTATTGTTTTGTTGGGAGCGCGGTTTGGAGGAAGGGGGCGGACGTGAGGCTCGTGGGGCCGGGGGGAAGCAAGATGCTGACGGAGTAAACAAGCCACGTATGGCCGGCGGGCTGTCTCTCCCGGGCCTCACGGTAAATGTCGGCGGGGTGTGGAGGCAACATCCCTCCATCCTTGGGGGGGAGGCCTGGCTTTCGAGCGGTGGTCGGGGCCTGGGGGTGGGCTGGGTTCTGTGTACCGTCTCCCTCCGACCTTCCGCGCCCCCTCCCCTCTCTCCTTGTCCTCCTCACCCTCTTCTTCCTCGCCTTTTTCCTCTCCCTCTCCTCCTCCCATTTTCCGTTCCCCGATTTCCCTTCTCCCGGATTTTCCTCTCCCTAGTCTCCCTCTCCCACTCTCTTCCCATCCCCTCCCTCTCTCGGGTCTCCTTGTCGTCAATACTCCTTCCTTCCCTGTGTCTTCATCTTCTCTTCACTCTTTCTCTGACACTCCCCTTATGGGTCTTTCTCTCTTCATCCTCACCTCTCACCCCTTGAGTTTTTTTCTCCTCTCCTCCCTGACGTAGTTTGCTTTTCCTCCTCATCCTTCCTTTCTCCTGGGTCACTTCTTCCCATCTTCTAATGCTCCTCGTCCTGCTAGATCTTCCTTTCCTTCCATCCTCTGCTTCCTCCCTCTGGGTTTTGTTCTCTTTCCCAGCCCCTATCATGTTTCCAACCTCTGGGTATCGTTACTCTAAGCTTCCCCTTGAGACTGGAAAGGAATAAGTGTTGTGACGGTTGTGACAAAAGGGCCTCCACTGCACGCCTGAAGTTCCCTTTGTGAGCCTCTCACGATTTTTCAAAATATGTGGAAACATAGGAAACAGGAGGATACTGTGCATAGCAAGTTCCCATAAACTCCCATGATCATCATCAGCTCTGTTTTTAGTAAATGATTACATTGTTTGGATTTCTACCTCACTGGCACTTCTTATCCCGGCTGCTGCTTTGTAAATTCCCTTTGTTTCATATATAGTTAATTTTAGGAGAAAGTTAATGATTGTGCTTAAGTGACTTCTAAAGAACTAAAAAAATTGTTTGGATGAAATTGCTGGTTAATTTTGTTTTTAGTTATTGCCTCATCTAGTGTATTGTCTAGTTATCATATAGTGTACTCAGATTTTGTTGTGTACCATTCAGCCTGGTCTTCTAATATATCGTAACAAACTACCACAAATTCAGAGTGGATCAATTTATAGATACATTTTACACACTATGACAGACACACCCTCCCATCCAAACCAGCAAAGTGCCCTGGGATCTCACAGGTTCCATTTTGTCACATTACATTATACAGAAGTTACAAATTCGTAAAGATGAGGGTTATAGCTATGTTTCCACAATATCCACTGATGTACTCTTTTGATCGCTAGTAATCAATCAGATGTATTACATTTTCTTTTGGAATGTATGGATGCTATTAAGTGAACTGTGGGAATGCAGAACCCAGAAAGGGAATTACTGGAAAGTTATTGAATTTCCAGTAATTGCCCATCCCCCTCCCTTTCACCATTCTCCATTCCTGTTTCCCTCTTTCTCCTTACCTGCCCATCACCTCTCTGGTGCTCCCCCTTCCCTTTCTTCCATGGTCTTCTGTCCTCTTCTATCAGATTCCCCCTTCTCCCGCCCTTTACTGTTTCACCAATCAACTTCCCAACTCTTTACATCACCCCTCCCCCTTTCCCAGTTTCACATGTCACCAACCACCTTGTACTACTTCCTCTCCTCCTCCCACCTTCTTACTCTTGACTTATCTTCTTTCTTTCCAGTCCTGAAGAAGAGTCTTGGCCTGAAACATTGACTGTTTATTCATTTCCATAGAGGATGCCTGACCTGTTGAGTCCTCCAGCGTTTTGTGTATGTGTTACCTAATGCACAGCAGGATCTTGGACAGTTGGTGTACAGATACGGTGTGCAAGTTAGGCAAATGGTGCCTAACTTGGTCTTTGTTTCTAAGGGCAAAACCATGCAACAGCGATGGCTCATGACGTTTAGTTGGGTTGAACAACAATAAGTGATGTAACACACACAGCATGCGAGAGGAACTCAGCAGGTCAAGCAGCTTCTCTGGAAAAGAGTAAAAAGTTGACATTTTGGGCCAAGACTCTCCTTCAAGCCTGGAAAAGAATGATAAATGATGGTTTATGATGGACATACCCTTGGAAGAATGAGAACGATGTTTTGAAACGAGGTACAATTTGAATGAAATTTCCCCTGCTGAATAGTCTCGAAATTGTTCATTCATTTTGTGCCATGTCATACGACATGGGTGATCATGGTCTTTCCATGACCATGATTGTTCTTAACAATTATTTTTTGCAGAAGTGGTTTGTCATTGCTGCCTTTTGGGCAGTTTCTTTACAAGACAGGTGATCCCAGCCATTATCGGTACTCTTCGGAGATTGTCTGGCATTAATGACCGCATAACCAATGGTTCAGTTTAATATCGGAGAATGTATAAAGTATACAACCTGAAATCCTTGCTCTTCGCAGACATCCATGAAACCAGAGAGGGGGAAAAACCCCAATGAATGACAGAAAAACATGACCCTGATTGGGGGGGAGGGTTGGTGGCTAAGCTGGTGCGACACCTTGCCCAAGGGTGACGTGACCTGCAGGCTAGTGGAGGGAAGGAGTGCCTTGCACCTCCTTTGCTAGAGATGTATCTCCACCCTGCCACCCAATCTAGAAATGGGGGCCACAACCTCAGGATAAACAGGTCATTCAATTAGGACGGAGATGAAGGGAAATTTCACTCTCAAAAAATCTTTGGAATTCTCTTTCTCTGGGGTCTCTGGATGTTTGATTGCTAAGTGAGTTCAAGATTTGAACATCTTTGATTACTAAAAATGTAAGGGTTGTAAAAATTGGCGTGATTGTGATTCAGACAGGACAAGAAAGTGAACTTGATGCTGAATTGGTTTCAGTCTCAGCGAATTTCCAAGCAGGTTAAGCCCGTTGCTATTTTTTTTTGCTGTATATCTTGATTTTTTTTTCTGCTTTAGTTTGATTTCAAACAAACTTAATTTCCCCTCTTGATGATTTAGGTGGTCATTACCAGCTTTATCTTTTCTGATCCACCCAGCACTGAGATCATATCAACTGGCATGTTTTGTCCTTTAATAGAATAATCTTAGGCCTTTGGTTTTAACTCCTTTGATCATTTGGACTCTGTCAATGATCTCCCTTGGAAGCTCTGTGAGCCTGTCCTTCCTTCAGTGCTGTTTCTGGTCACTACTTCCAGAAGCCATGCAACTGCTGATCAGGCTGCCAGTACTACGTCTCTAGAAAAAAAATGTTCTTGAAGGGACACTATGCTCCTAAACAACTTGCCTAAAATTAAAATAACCAACCTATAATTTAATCATACTACAATTAGTATTGTTGGATGGCAGGGTGGCAGTATGTCTCTACAGAAGGATGTGTAAGTCGCTCCTTTTCTCTGCAAGTCTACGTCACCCTAGGACAAGGTGTAGCACCTGCTTAGCCCTCAGATTAGGGTGACGTAAAACTGAAGTTACCTGTCTTGTAAAGACACTGCCCAGAAGAGGGCAATGGCAAACCATTTCTGTAGACAAATTTGCCAGAAGCAATCATGATCATGGTTAGAACATGAGTGCCCAGGTCCCTCCGGTGCTTCCTGCTCCCTCCCCTCTCCCCTTTCCATTCTCCCTTCTCCTTTTCCCAACCACTCCCTCCCCTCTCCCTTCTCCTTTTCCCAGCCACTCCCTCCCCTCTCCCTGCCCCCTTCCCACTCTCAATCCACAATCAAGACCCATATCAAAATCAGGTTTATCATCACATATGTCATAACTGTTTTGGTTTTTTTGCGGCAGTGGTACAGTGCAATACATAAAATTACTATAGTAGTGTGCAAAAGTTGTAGACACCCTAGTTTTGTATATATATATGTGTACCCAAGACTTTTGCACAGTACTGTAACTACTGAAGGGGCCATACCACTGAACTCATCATCCTGTACAGAAGCTATATACTGCCCTTGATTCAAGGTTCTTCCATTAATGTCGTCCTAAGATTCATTTTTTCAATATTCAACCGTCTTAATTTTTTTAATTGCTCAATCTTAAGTGGTTGACATAATTCTCCAGTAAGTAGAGAAATAACTGAATTATAAGGATAAGCTTTAGTGATGGCGTGTCTGCCTGTTGCATTCCCATTACTGGTCTGTGGGTTTTTATCTTGCAATGAAAAGCACATGCCATGTCACATAACAAGCTTCTAAACTATGTCCCACTATGCAATAGATTTAAAAGGCACAGGACACTGTAGGAACTATGCATCTGTTTTCTATCCACATTGTATTCTGTGTTGTACATTTATTATGGTACCTAGTCACATGGGTGGGGGCATGGTAACGACAAAGGGAATAAGTGTATTCATGTTTAGTCTGGCAGCATCTCTAGGAAGAGGTGCAGTCGACGTTTCAGGCCGAGACCCTTCGTCAGGACCTGCACCTCTTCCTAGAGAAGCTGCCTGGCCTGCTGCGTTCACCAGCAACTTTGATGTGTGTTGCTTGAATTTCCAGCATCTGCAGAATTCCTGTTGTTCATGTTTAGTCTGGTTGGTTTGAGCTGGCAACCATCTGGTGTCATACCTTTTGACCACTTAACTTCACTTAATTACCATTTGAAATAGCTTAACTTTGCTTAAGTACATTTATATTCGCTAGTCTTAGTTTCATATGTTTCATCACTTCAAGATTGAATGTTTTTCTAGTTGCTAATAAAGGATTGAGTACTATTTTTTTGGACATTATTATTGGATTGATCAGAGGGCGCATCAGACCCACCACTGCCTGTAAGGAGTTTGTACGTCCTCCCCGTGACCATCGAAAGACGTACCAGTGGGTAGTTTAATTGGTCGTTGTAAATTGTCCCATGTTTAGGTTAGGGTTAAATTGGGGGATTGCTGGGCGGAGCAGCTCGAAGTGCCAAAAGGGCCTATTCTGTGTTGCATTGCAATAAATAAATGCAGGATAACTCCCTGTGCTAGGTCGCCAGCAGTGTTTGAATTGCTGCTGCTGATGTGCTAACCTATTTTTACCAGTGCTTTAGGCTAATGAATTTCAGTTAGCATTTGAAAGAAGTCTACAAAGTCTGTTATTTCATGTAAATTAAACCAGTTCTGTTTGGCAGCTAATTGTCTCTATTTCAACTCCTCTGTGAAGCCTTCATCTTTAGTTACAAATGCTTGTGCTCTTCTGGCTGGCCTCCTATCCAGTAACTGTTCCTGAACTTGGTGGTGTGAGTCCCGAGGCTCCTGTACCACCTTTCTGATGGCAGCAGCGAGAAGCGAGCATGGCTTGGGTGGTGTGTGTCCCTAATGGATGCTGCTTTCTGATAATAATTCACATAGATGTGCTCAGTGGTTGGAAGGGCTTTCCCTGTGATGGACTGGACCATATCCTTGAGTTGTAGGATTTTCCACCCAAGAGCATTGGTGTTTCCATACTAGTCAATATACTCTCCACTGCACATCTATAGCACAGTCCACAATTCACTGCACATATCCATATTAAATTATCTTTAAAAAATTTTGGTGATGAGTCTTGTCCCAAAGTGTTGACTGTTTATTCCTCTCCATAGTTCCTGCAGCATTTTTTTAAGTATGAAAAAAAAAAGAAAGAGAGAGAGAGATAAGATTGGATATAGGACCACTAGAAAATGAGGCCGGAGAAATGATAACAGGGGACAAGAAGATGGCTGATGAACTAAATGAGTATTTTGCATCAGACTTCACTAGTAGTGTGCCAAATGTTGAAGGGTGTGAGGGAAGAGAAGTGAGTGCAGTTACTATTACAAGGGAGAAGTTGCTCAATAAACTGAAAGACCTAAGACGACAGAAGTCACAGGACCAGAAAAACTGTCCCCTAGGGTTCTGAAAGAGGTAGTGGTAGAGTTTTTGTGGAGGCGTTAGTAATGATCTTTCAAAAATCATTGGACTCTGGCATGGCGCCAGAGGACTGGAAAATTAATGCCTCTCCACTCTAAGAAGGGAGGAAGGCAACAGAAAGGAAATTATAGACCAATTAGCCTGACCTCAGTCGTTGGGAAGATGTTGGAGACAATTGTTAAGGATGAGGTTATGGAGTACTTGGTGACACAGGACAAGATAGGACAAAGTCAGCATGGTTTCCTTGAGGGAAAGTCTTGCTAATGAACCTGTTGGAATTATTTGAGATTGTAATTAGGATAGATAGAAGGGATACGGTTGATGTATATTTGGAGTTTCAGAAAACCTTTGACAAGGTGCCACACATGAGGCTACTTACCAAGGTAAGAGCCCATGGTATTCCAGGAAAGCTACTAGCATGGTTAGAGCATTGGCTGATTGGTAGTAGACAGCAAGTGGGAATAAAAGGACCTCTTTCTGGTTGGCTGCCAGTGACTAGTGGTGATCCACAGGGGTCAGCATTGGGGTCACTTTTTATGCTGTATATCAATTACTTAGGATGTGGAATAGATGGCTTTGTTGCCAGGTTTGCAGATGATGCAAATATTGGTGGAGGGGCAGGTAGTGTTGAGGAAACAGGTAGGCTGCAGAAGGTCTTGGACAGATTAGGAGAATGGGCAAGGAAGTGGCAAATGAAATACAATGTTGGAAAATGCGTGGTCATGCACTTTTTCAAGATTCTAAGATTCACAAAACTTATACATCAGCTCTGCAGGGCAGAATGAGACAGCGTTCCTCAGGGGCAGTGCAATCATAACATAACAAATGCAACACTAAATAATAAACATAACAATAAATAGTAAAACACAACAGCCACATGTCAGTTAAATCAGTTATAAGTGTCCAAAGCAGAGTCAGGTAGAGCAGCTATTTAGCAGTCTGACTGCCTGTGGGAGGAAGCTGTTTAGTAGCCTTGTGGTTTTAGTTTTGATGCTCCTGTAATGTTTGCCTGATGGCAGAAGAACAAACAGTTCATGGAGAGGGTGTGAGGGGTCTTTAATGATGGAGTGTCTTCTGGAGGCATTGACTCTGAAAGAGGTCTTGGACAGAAGGTAGGGAGACCCTAATAACCTTCTCTGCTCCCCTAACCACCCTCTGCAAGGCTTTTTTGTCGACAGCACTGCAGCTGGAGTACGAGGTTGTGATGCAAAAGGTCAGCACACTCTCAACCACGCCTCTGTAGAATGTAGTTACGATGTTAGTGGGGAGTGATGCTTGTTTAAGCTTCCTCAGAAAGTACAATCTCTGCTGGGCCCGTTTCACAATCCCAGTGGTGTTCCTGGACTAGGTGAGATTGTCCGAGATCTGCACCCCAAGGAACTTGATGTTTTCCACTCTCTCCACTGTGGAGCCACTGATGCTGAGGGGTGTGTGCTCAGGCTGAGACCGTCTGAAATCGACGATCATCTCCTTGGTTTTGGTGACATTAAGCATCAAGTTGTTATCCCTGCACCAGCTCTATAGGTGTTTGACCTCCTCCCTGTACATAGTTTCACCATTTTTGCTGATGAGCCCCACCACTGTGGTATCATCTGCAAATTTAATGATCAGGTTCTCCTTGAATCTGTAGCAGAAGTAAATGTGCAGACTGTTTTGTAAACGGTGAGAAACTCCAAAAATCTGAGATGCAAAGGGACCTGTGAGTCCTTGTGTAGAACACCCAAAAGGTTAACTTGCAGGTAGAGGAAGGCAAATTCAACGTTAGCATTCATTTCAAGAGGTCTCGAATACAAGAGCAGGGATGTGATGCGAAGCTTTATAAGGCACTGGTGAGGCCTCACCTTGAATATTGTAAAGTTTTGGGCTCCTCTAAGAAAAGATGTGCTGGCATTGGAGAGGATCCAGAGGAGATTCACAAGGATGATTCTGGGAATGAAAGGGTTATCATACGAGGAACGTTTGATGGCTCTGGGCCTGGGCTCACCAGAATTCAGAAGGATGAGGGGGTCTCTCATTGAAACCTTTTGAATGTTGAAAGGCCTAGGTAAGAGCAGATGTGGAAAGGATGTTTCCTATGTTAGGGGAGTCTAGAACAAGAGGGCACAGCCTCAGCATAGAGGGGTATCCATTTAAAATAGATGCGGAGACATCTCTTGAGCCAGAGGGTGGTGAATTTGTGGAATTTGTTACCACAGGCAGCTGTGGAGGCCAGGTTGTTGGGTGTATTTCAGGCAGAGATTGATAGGTTCTTGATTGGACAGGGCATCAGAGATTACAGGGAGAAGGCCAGGGAGTGTGGCTGAGGAGGGGATAAAAAGGATCAGCCATGAGTGAATGGCGGAGTAGTTTGGATCGGCCAAATGGCCTAATTCTGTACTTGTGTCTTATGGTTTTATTTTATGTGTGTGTTGATCTGCATTTTCAGCATCAACTGAATCTCTTGCATTTTATCTTTTAAAATGATCATTTGCAGTTTCTCAGTTCATTTTACTATGTAAAGCATTAATGTAAAAAGAACATAGTTTGACTTTGCCGGCATGCAAAGTACTTATTCAAATGCATCGTTGAACAATGTCAGATTTCTGTTTGTTAACTATTACATAAACGAAACCACGTATTATAGCAAAATGAAAAACCCAACAGTTAAATAATTTTTGCTCCACAATTTATAAGTTGTTGGTGCCTGTACCACTTTTGATGTTTCAAAATAATTTAAATATTGAAGTGTACACAGTATTCTGCAAAAGTCTTGGGCACATTATATAGCTAGGGTATCTAAGACTTTTGCACAGTACTGTATTTGTCAATGTGGAGGGGAGAACAAGTTTGTAAATCTGGCAGAAGTAAAGGATGTTGGGAATGGCAAGGGTGGAGCGCTATGGGAGGTGTGTGGGACAGGTGGCAGAGGAGGAGTGCCAGGGGTTTGGCACAGGTACAGACACACCCAGCCCTGAGACACCAGGCAAGGTCATTTGATTTATTGATCATTACAGAATGTCTCTCTGGTGCTTCCTGCTCCCTCCCCTCTCCCTTCCCCTTTTCCCAACCATGATTCCCCTCTCCCTGCCCCCTTCCCACTCTCAGTCCACAATAGAGACCCAGATCAGAATCGGGTTTATCATCGCTCACATATGTCATGAATTTTTTTTGGGGCACCAGCACAGTGTAATACATGAAATTACTACAGTCCTGTGCAAAAGTCTTAGGCACCCTAGCTGTATATATGTGCCCAAGTCTTTTGCACGATACTGCAGGTTTAGCTTGTTTTGTGTCAGTAAGTTATAATTTCCTACAGTTTAATTTACCAATGTATTAAATGTGATTCCAAGCTTGACAGAGTTTAGTTGTTATACTGAATCTCCGCAGAATCCTAAGGAATTGGAGGCGATGCCGTGCGTTCTTCGCAATTGCACTTGTGTGCTGGGACAGATCCTGGACCCAGCATTTGTTATTATTGTCACAATGTCGGCATTTAGACACTGCTTAGAATTAGCTAGGTTTGAATGCATTTGATTACCTTCCACCACTCATCGGTAATGCATACTCCTGCCTGGTGACAGCAAGTTGACCACAATCAGGCCAATATCCTTGCTCTCGCTTCTTTTCTGACTGTTACGACATAAATCCTGATGCCACTCAAACCGGAATTAATGCGTTGTCTTTCCACAGTGCCTGTAATTTCTTGGTCTCGGGTTGTGACGGACAGGCCCGCTCTTTGACGTGTTGGGAGTTTGCCAAGTGCCGCGACTTTGGGCTGGCGTCATGCTGCTGCGTTTCAGATGTCACACAACCTCCGGAGTGACTCACCGAGCTGAAGGCATTTGAATGGCAAGAAGCAACCCCGTGACGTGTCATTGTGTGTTGCGGTGAATGTAAGATGATGGAAGCTACGTCTAACACACAGGATGTCTTGCTGGTTAACTCATCGTATGCCACGGCCGCTGAGAGCAAAGAGGATATTGCTGATGATGCAGCTGACTCTGGGCGGTCCATCATGGGAGTTGATATAAATGGTGAGTAACGTGCAGTGGCCTAAAACTCCTTTAAATTATCTCTCAAAGTGTATTGGGGTGGTACGGTGGCTTACAGTACAGGAGACCCATGTTCAATTCCCACCGCTTCCTGCAAGGAGTTTGTACGTTCTCCCCGTGACTGCACAGGGATCTTCTGGGTGCTCCAGTTTCCTCCCACAGTCCACAGACATACCGGTTGGTAGGTGAATTGGTCATTGTAAATTGTCCCGTGATTAGACTAGGACTAAACTGGGGGGTTGCTGGGTTGCATGGCTCAAAGGGCCAACCCCGTGCTGTATCTCAGTGAATAAATATTACATTTCCCAGCTTGATAGTATTTTATTTCCACTTTCTTTAAAATGGCCTGTGCTGGGGTTGGAAGACTTGAGTGGGAGGGAGGAAAGGGGCCTGTTTGCTGCTGGTTGTGCTCTGCTGAGCGTGGTGGGCATGCTGCGTTGTCCTGGGATGTGTGGGTGTGGCAGTGCTTGTGAGCTAGTCCCAGTACACCCTGAGGTTCAGAATCAGAATTCTCCATCCAGTCCACCTTCCTGTCAGAATCAGAATCAGGTTTAATATCACCGGCATGTGTTGTGAAATTTGTTAACTTTGTGTCTACGGTACAATGCAATACATAATAGTAAAAAAGAAAATACTGAGTTAAAGTAAGTATAAATATATTCAATAATTTAAATAAGTAGTGCAAAAATATATGAAATATAAAAACTGGTGAGGTAGTGTTCATGGGTTCAGCGTTCATTAAGAAATCGGATGGCAGAGGGGAAGAGGCTGTTTCTGAATTGCTGAGTGTGTGCCTTCAGGCTTCTGTACCTCCTTCCTGATGGTAACAATGAGAAGGGGTCATATTGTTAATGATGGACACTGCCTTTCTGAGGCACCGCTCCTTGAAGATGTCCTGGATACTACAGACTCTGGAGCTCATGATGGAGCTAAGTTTACAAGCTTAGTAAACTGAGAAGGTTTAATGGCACAGCTTACTTTGAACAGCAAAACAGGCCCCTTTCCTCCTTTGCACTCGTACACTTGTTGTGTTGGTTGTTAACACAAACAACACATTTCACTGTATGTTTTGATGTACATGTGATAAATCTAATGAGGTGAGTCAGAGCTCCTGTTGCATCACTATGTAACAATGGGTTGAAAGTGCTGCTTGCTTTCGAAATGGTTCTATATGTTTCAAAGTTCTTGTCTAGAATTCACTGCTTTCTCCGTGCTTTGCTCTTTACGTTACAGTATAGTATTTGACTGATGGTTAGACAATAGGTGCAGGAGTAGGCCATTCGGCCCTTCGAGCCAGCACTGCCATTCACTGTGATCATAGCTGATCATCCACTATCAGTATCCAGTTCCTGCCTTGTCCCCATAATCTTTGATTCCGCTATCTTTAAGAACTCTATCCATCTCTTTCTTGAAAGCATCCAGAGACTTGGCCTCCACAGCCTTCTGGGGCAGAGCATTCCATATATCCACCACTCTCTGGGTGAAAAAGTTTTTCCTCAACTCCGTTCTAAATGGCCTACCCCTAATTCTTAAACTGTGACCTCTAGTTCTGGACTCACCCATCAGCGGGAACATGCTTCCTGCCTGCAGTGTGTGCAATCCCTTAATAATCTTATATGTTTCAATAAGATCCCCTCTCAGCCTTCTAAATTCCAGAGTATACAAGCCCAGTCGCTCCAATCTTTCGACATATGACAGTCCCGCCATCCCGAGAATTAACCTTGTGAACCTACGCTGCACTCCCTCAATAGCAAGAATGTCCTTCCTCAAATTTGGAGACCAGAATTGCACACAGTACCCCAGGTGTGGTCTCACCAGGGCCCTGTACAGCTGCAGAAGGACCTCTTTGCTCTTATACTCAATTCCCCTTGTTATGAAGGCCAGCATGCCATTAGCTTTCTTCACAGCCTGCTGTACTTGCATGCTTGCTTTCAGTGACTGATGCACAAGAACACCTAGATCTCGTTGTGCTTCCCCTTTTCCTAACTTGACTCCATTTAGATAATAATCTACCTTCCCGTTCTTACCACCAAAGTGGATAACCTCACATTTATCCACATTAAACTGCATCTGCCATGCGTCTGCCCACTCATCCAGCCTGTCCAAGTCACACTGCATTCTCATAACATTCTCCTCACATTTTACACTGCCTCCCAGCTTTGTGTCATCGGCAAATTTGCTAATGTTACTTTTAATTCCCTCATCTAAATCATTAATATATATTGTAAACAGCTGCGGTCCCAGCACTGAACCCTGCGGTACCCCACTGGTCACCACCTGCCATTCCGAAAGGGACCCGTTAATCGCTACTCTTTGTTTTCTGTCAGCCAGCCAATTTTCAATCCATGTCAGTACTTGGCCCCCAATACCATGTGCTCTAATTTTGCCCACTAATCTCCTATGTGGGATTTTATCAAAGGCTTTCTGAAAGTCTAGGTACACTACATCCACTGGCTCTCCCTTGTCCATTTTCATAGTTACATCCTCAAAAAATTCCAGATTAGTCAAGCATGATTTCCCCTTCGTAAATCCATGCTGACTCGGACCAATCCTGTTACTGCTATCCAGATGTGTTGTAATTTCATCTTTTATAATTGACTCCGGCATCTTTCCCACCACCGACGTCAGGCTAACCGGTCTATAATTCCCTGTTTTCTCTCTTCCTCCCTTCTTGAAGAGAGGGACAACGTTAGCCACCCTCCAAATCCACAGGAACTGATCCTGATCCGGTTCTAAATGGAGAATATCTATTTCCAACTCTTTAAAATATAGATTCAAAAACCTCCCACATTTGAAAAGACTTAATATTTTGTGACAGTCCTAAATGTGACAGATGCTAATGAGAAGCAGAATCTAACACTGTGATTACATGAAATTAACTTTGGGGAATTAGTCAACAGCCCACAGGGGTGTAGATGTCATTTCCGGTTTGCACACCAGTGATGTTATAGAGCCATAGAAAAGTACAGCAGAGAATCAGGTTATTTGGCCCATCTAGCCTATGCCCTACCATTTAAGCTACCTAATCCCATAGAGGAGGATGTAAAGAATATCATGGACGAAATGAATATCTTTAACGAGGATATCATGAACAGTGCAAGCACAAGAAGAGAAATAATGTATGAGATCATGAAAAGGCAATGTAACTTCATTGGAGATGTGATTAGGAAAGAGGAGTTAGAATGCATGGTAATTATGGGAAAGATTGAAGGGAAGAAAGCAAAAGGAAGGCAAAGACGAATGATGATGGAGACAGCAGCCAGAGAACTAGAAATGAATACCAGTGAATTGATCCACTTGACCCAAAACTGCCATGGCAGTCAAAGCTCAATCTGGGCGTGGCACCTGATGATGATGATGGATCCCATTGACCCGCACTGGGACCATAGCTCTCCATACCCTTACCATCCATGTACCTATCCAAACTTGTCTTAAACATTGGAATCGAGCTTGCGTGCACCAGTTTTGGGAAGAAGTTTCCCCTTGTGTCCCCCTTAAACTTTTCACCCTTAAACTATGACCTCTGGTTGCAGTCCCACCCAACCTCAGTGGAAATATCCTGTCTGCATTTACCCTATCTATACCCCTCATTATTTTTTATACCTCTATCAAATCCCCTCTCCAACTCCTACGCTCCAAGGTATAAAGTCCTAACCTATTTAACCTTTCCTTATAACTTAGGTCCTCCAGACCCTGCAATATCCTTGCAAATTTTATTTATACTCTTCCAACCTTATTTGTATCTTTCCTGTAGGCAGATGACAAAAAATGCGCAAAATTCTCCAAATTAGACCTCACCAAAGCCTTGTACAACTTCAACATAGCATCCCATCTTCTGTGCTCAGTACTTTGATTTATGAAGGCCAATGTGCCGCAAGCTCTGTTTACAACCCTCTCTACCTGTGACGCCACTTTCAACGAATTAAGGACCTATATTCCCAGATCCCCTTATTCTACCGCTTACACTGTAAGACCTACCCTGGTTGGTCCTACTGAAGTGCAACACCTCGCACTTTTCTGCATTAAATTCCATCTGCCATTTTTCAGCCCATTTTTCCAGCTGTTGCAGATCCATGATAGCCTGCTTGTTTGAGAGCTAAATGTTGAAGGGGATATTCACTGTTGTTTTCTTTCCTAGTCCTTAAATATCTTAGACTAGCATGTTGTTCCCTTTTTCTCCTCTCCTTTGCCCTCTTCAACTACATCCAGTGCGACGTTATCCACAGAGATGCAGCCAGCTCTGCTTTTGCACCCCCAGCCTGCACTTCCACTGGCTCTGTTGGACTTTGGTTAATCTGCTTGAGTTAAGTGAATTATTTCAGTTGCCAGCTTGATGTTGTTATTGTAACACATTACAACACTGGTGATTGGGGTTCAATTCCCGCTGCTGTCTGTAAGGAGTTTGTATATTTTCCTGTGACTCTGTGTTTCCTTCCCCATTCCAAAAATATACGGTTTGGTAAGTTGTAGGCGTGCTATGTTGGCACCAGAAGCTTAGTGACACTTGCGGGCTTCCCCAAACTCATCCCAAGCCTGTGTTGGTCGCTGATGGCAATGAGTCATTTCACTGTATGTTTGGATGTACGTTGGTGTGACGTGAACAAAATCACCGGAGAGACACTGAAGCTGCTGGATAGAGAAGTGGTTTATTCAATAAAACTGAGCAATAGGCATCATATTGAGATTTTCTTGTAAGAAGAGGACTGCTTGACCCAATACTACATGACATTTTATATGCTAAAGATCAAAAGTAACAGCAGGCCAATTATATAGTACAATGTATCTACAATGCTTCCTTTGAATTGCATACAGTTTTCAAACTCTTGCTTCTTCACACCCACACTCCAGACATCCAAAATGAATGTTATTCAGCGTTGTCTGGTTTGTAGTCAACACCAGTCTGTAGCTCCAGGTATAATGTTGTTCCGTGCTGCATTTTACATTCGATCTACAATCCAAGTTTTGGTCTCCAAATTTGAGGAAGGACATTCTAACTATTGAGGGAGTGCAGCGTAGATTCACGAGGTTAATTCCCGGGATGGCGGGACTGTCATATGTTGAAAGATTGGAGCGACTGGGCTTGTACATACTGGAATTTAGAAGGATGAGAGGGGATCTGATTGAAACATATAAGATTATTAAGGGATTGGACATGCTAGAGGCAGGAAACATGTTCCCGATGTTGGGGGAGTCCAGAACCAGAGGCCACAGTTTAAGAATAAGGGGTAGACCATTTAGAACGGAGTTGAGGAAAAACTTTTTCACACAGAGGGTTGTGGTTCTGTGGAATGCTCTGCCTCAGAAGGCAGTGGAGGCCAATTCTCAGGATTCTTTCAAGGAAGAGTTAGAGCTCTTAAAGATAGCGGAGTGAAGGGATATGAGGAGAAGGCAGGAAAAGGGTACTGATTGTGGATGATCAGCCATGATCACAGTGAATGGCGGTGCTGGCTCGAAGGGCTGAATAGCCTACTCCTGCACCTATTGTCTATTGTCTGAAGATTGGTTGCTTGTGAAATTAATATTTGTGATCTACCCTAACTCCAGAATATACCCAAACATACATGTGACAAATAAAGCTAATCTATTTTAAATTCTAATTTCTAGCTGCCTAAAAGAAGCTCCAAGCCTGGCCACTGATTCAATTTGTATTTCTAGCCAAACTGTTTATATAGTAACTTCCAGTTGTACAAGATACCAAATTTCAGACTCCATATCAGTTTTTATCAAAGGCCATCCATTTCCACTTCATTGTTGGCTTCTCTGTTCCAGTACTTGACGACTTGACTCCAGCTTGTTCTAAGCTCAGCTGAACGTGCTCTGTTGTAGTTCCTCATTGTTCCCATCGTTTCTGATCATCGTTCCCTTTTTCCAGCTGTATTAAACTTAGCAGCTCTGTATTTAGCATCCTCCTTGATTCACTCTGCTATATTTCCATAGTCTCCTTTCTGCCTCTTTCTCCATTTCCAGTTGGTTCAACCACCTGAGCTTACTCTTTGGAATTTTCTGTTTGAAACGTCATCCCACCTTATAAACATGAAATTGTGCAGATGCTGGAAATCCAGAGTAAGACACATGTGTGCACACACACACCTAGACAAAATGCTAGAGGAACTCAGCAAGACAGGGAGCATCCATGAAAATGAATGAACAGATGACATTTCAGGCTGAGACCCTTCAGGACTGAAAAGGAAGAGGGGAATATACCAGAATAAGGTGGCGGGAGGATAGAAAGTGCTGGGTGAAGCCATGTGGGGGGGAAAGGTAAAGGACTGGAGAAGGAGGAGTCAGATCGGAGAGGAGAGTGGACCATAGGAGAAAGGAAAGGAGAGGCACAGAGGAAGGGGCAGTTCCACTCTCTCAACATTAGAAATCTGGGTCCAGTGGTATGAGTAGATGTCACAATTGGGGTCTTCCCTGGTTCCCTGGATGACCATGACTACTTCTGTGTTTCGTCATGCCCTTCTTTCTCCAAGTGGTGTTGCAGAACGGCCTTCCTGGCTGTCGGATCTCACTGTAGATCTCAACCACCCAGTCCGCCGGATCTGAATTCACATGCTAGGACAGGCATATCCCTATCTCACCGGGGTACGAGGCCCACCGACTACCGTCACTTGGTTTAACAGCCTGTTGAAGTGGTGTACAGAGCTGAATTCACGTGCTAGGACAGGCATGTCCCTATCTCACTGGGGTACGAGGCCCACCGACTACCGTCACTTGGTTTAACAGCCTGTTGAAGTGGTGTGCTGGGGTGTGGCTGCTGCCACATGCAAACAGCTACTCAGACCCATAGGTGAGAGCTGAGTGTCCGGTGGGGACCAAAGGTAACATTTAAGATGATTGTCAATATCTTCAAATTCATTGTAGTTCCTTACTTGTTGAAGTAGTGAAATCGTTTCATTATCCACTCCTGGCCATTTCTGATATTTCCACACACAGCTAATGCTATTTAAAAACTGTTCACTCTAAGCACAGCGTAGTGTCTAATGGCCATGCAAACGCACCCTTCCAATGCCAATATAGCATACCACAGCTCACTAACCTTAACCGTACTTCTGTGGAATGTGGAAGGAAGCGAAAGCACCCAGAGAAAACCCATGAGGTCTTGGGGAGAAGGTATGAACTCCTTGCAGGCAGCAGTGGGAATTGAACCCCGTTTGGTGGAAGCTGGTGCTGCAAAGCGATGTGTTAACCTTGACACTACCGTGCTGCCTTCTGACTTTTAGTTACTGATTAGTTTTCAGTATAATCACTGCACTGTATAATCCTGAAGAACTTCATGGAAGCAAACAGAACTTAATATTGGTTTAAATTGTACCAACTATAAGACCATAAGATGAAGGAGCAGAATTAGGTCATTTGTTCCTTTGAGTCTGCTCCACCATTTCATCATGGCTGATCCATTTCCCTGTCAACTCCAGTCTCCTGCCTTCTCCCCGTATCCCTTCACATCCTCCCTGACTAATCAAGAATCTATCAACCTCTGCCTTAAATATACCCAATGACTTGGCCTCCATAACCGCCTGTGGCAACAAATTCCACAGGTTCACCACTCTCTGGTAAAGAAATTCCTCCTCATCCCTATTTTAAGTGGGCATCACTCTAATCTGAAGCTGTGTCCTTTGGCCCTGGACTCCCCCACCATAGAACACATCCTGTCCACATCCACTCCGTCAGGGCCTTTCAACATTCAATAGATTTCACTGAGGTCACCTCTCATTTTTCTAATATCCAGTGAGTACAGGCTCACAGCCATTCATTCCCATATGACAAGCCTTTCAATCCTGGAATCATTTTTATGAACCTACTTTGAACCCTCTCCAATGTCAATGCATCCTTTTTTTAGATAAGGTTTTCAAAACTGCTCACAATACTCCATGTGAGGCCTTGCCAGTGCTTTATAAAGCCACAACATTACATCCTTGCTTTAAATCTAGTCCTCTTGAATTGGATGCTACCAGTGCATTTGCCTTCCTCATTACCGACTCAACCTGCTATTTTGGTTGATAGTTACAGTGGGTGCATACATTTCAGTTGATGATGTCTATATTTTTCTTTAGCCATTTTAGAATGATTGTAGTGGAGGTGGTGCAGTTGCACTGGCTGCTATTTTTTAAAAAAATGCTGCTTCAAAAAAGGCATGTCATTTGAAGGTCCGCATTTCTGACAGATGTCAGATAATGGTGTTGTGGTTCGTGTAGAAGGTTGTCATAGGTTGCAGCGGGACACTGATAGGATGCAGTGCCGGGCTGAAAAGCGGCAGATGGAGTTCAACCTGGTGAAGTGATACATTTTGGAAGGTAGATCTTGATAGAAGAATACAGGGTTAATGGCAGGATTATTAGCTGTGGGGAGGGACAGAGGTATCCTGAGATCCACTTCCATAGATCCCTCAAAGTTCATAGGCTGTTTAAGAAGGCGTATGGTGAGTTGGGCAATTGAGTTCGAGAGCCTTGAATAATGTTACAGTTCTATAAAACTCTGGTTCAGCCACGCTTGGAGAATTGTGTTCAGTTCTAGTCCCCTCAGGAAGGATATGGAAGCTTGGGAGAGGGCGATGGTAGATGTGGATATATTCGAGACATTTAAGAGATTCTTGGACAAATGGATAATAGAAAAATTTTGTGGGGAGGGAAGAGTTAAATTGATCTTCAGGTTGGTTAAAAGGTTGGCAGAACATTGTAGGTATAATTATCGTTCTGTTATGTCAACTTGATATTTTTCCATTTTGAAGAGGTCACAGCTGGCCTTCAGGCAATGCAAAGATGTTACGTTCTGCCTCATCCAAACTGCTTAAAGGCCTGGTGCTTGGTTTTCTGGCAGACTTACTCATTCAGTAAGTTATAATAGGTTTCCTTCCTCTAGACCAGGGGTTCCCAATACCATTATCTGAGGAGTCCATGGACCCCGGGTTGGGAACCCCTGTTCTAGACCATTGGATCTCTCAGATCTCCTTCATGGGACCATTGCAGGAAGTTTATTGACAGCAGGATGTGTGCATGATGTATCACGGAGCAAATGACAACATTGATGGTGAGAGTCACGTGGTGATGCCCAGAGACAATGGTGTAACAGCAATGGCAGCTGCTGAAGACCTGAGATCCAACTCTTTCCATCTATCTGGACCTTACTCCTACTCTTCTATCTTTTATTCAGTTTAATGATCTCTTGTGTGGCATCTTATAGATGACTATTTGAAAATCCAATGCACCATATCAACTGATTTTTGTCTATCTAGTCCACTGATTATAACCTCAAAACAAAACTGTTAGCAAGTACAATTTCCCTTCTTAAATCATGTTGTTTTAACAATACTGTTGTGGCTTTCTGTGTTCTTATTGCTCCTTTACTGCCATTGTTTCCTACTATTTATTTCAGACTATTATGTCAGTAATTGCTTGTTTCTGTCTTCCTCTGTTCTTAAACATTGCCACGTTCCAATCTGTGGGAATCATAGAAGAAAATGCAAATTATGACATAATCAGACCTGCAAATTAAAGATTCAAAGTACATCTATTATCGAAGTATGTATACAGAATGTAACTGAATTCGTCCTCCCACATGCAGCCACGAAACAAAGAAACACCATGGAGTGCGTTGAAGAAAGCATCAAGCACCCAACGCACGGGGGAAAAAAAGAACAAATTGCACAAATGGCAAGAAGTGAATGTATCTATTCAAATTGCAGGCAATGCAGTGTTAAAAATGCTGTCTCTTTGTGTTCACCTCTCACTCTATACTCTTAGCACTGGTGAAATAATTTCCACTACTGGAAGAATCTTAAACGAGTATATATTGTTTAAAGATGGGATGGCAGCCATTTTAAAACTTAGCTTAGGATGGTGAACACTTTAAAAAAAATTTTTAGCAACAAAGGAATGTGCTTTCAAAGGTGGCGGTGAATCTCTGGAATTCTCTATCCCTATCCTGGTTCATTGCAGTTACTTACAGAAAGATAGTTTTGTAAGATTAGGAATTGAAGGCTATGGAGAACTGGCTGAGAACAGAACTTGGGGCTGTGGCAGACCATCCATGATCGCAAACCTATTCTCACTCCTGTTTTTCTGATGGTGTGTTCTTAAAGTGGCGGATCTCAGAACCATGCTGTGCTACAGCTACTTTGCAACCTGCCCTCACACTGAGTACACAATACTCAGTCAGTTTACCATGGCTGTGGACTTTCAGAGCTCTGTGGAGGGGAGCAGGCTTTAATCTAATATCTGCTGAATTTTTGTTTTGGTGTTTCAGTCATCTGGATGGGTTGGACCAGTTCTTAATTGTGTCTTAACTATGAATACAGCTAAGTATAAATTATGCCCTCATAGAGTACTGTGCAAACATCTTAGGCACATATATATATCTAGGGAGCCTGAGACTCTTGCACAGTACTGCGGATGGAAATAGAAACAAATTTCTGACATATGCAAGTGACGATAAACCTGATTCTGATATGGGTCTCTATTGTGGACTGAGAGCGGGAAGGGGACAGGGAGAGAGGAGTCATGGTTGGGAAAAGGGGAGGGGAGAGAGCAGGAAGCACCAGAGACGTACTGTAATGATCAATAAACCAATTGATTGGAATCAAATTACCTGACTGTATCTGCTCCACCTTCCCCCCCGCCACCCAGTCCTTCTCTGCCACCTGTCCCACACCCCTCCCGCAGCGTTCCACCATTGTCATTCTTAACGTCCTTTGCTCTTGCCAGATGTACAAACTTGCTGTCCATTCCACGTTGACAAATATGGTATCTGCACCATGTATATTGCAAGGGTGCCTCAGTCTTTTGTATAGTACTGTACCTTTCTGATGTGAATCAGAGTAGACTAGAGCACAGTGTTTTGGGTGACCAGTCTATTTGCATTCCATTGTAGTAGATGATTTTGTATGAAATATTAATGTGGAAGCTTTGTCTTCTCCCTCAGGAGGGTGTGGATGAACCTATGATACTATTTTAACTTGATGCGGGGCAATTTCCTTGTTGATCTGCTTCAATTATTTCTCTAATCATAATTTATTATTGGGGTGGCCCAGTAGCGCAGTGGCCAATGTGATACTTTACAGTACCAGTGACCCGGGTTCAGTTCCTGCTGCTACTTGTAAGGAGTTTGTACACTGATGCTGCCTGACCTACTGAGTTCCTCCAGCATTTTGTGTGTTGCTCTGGATTTCCAGCATCTGCAGAATTTCTTGTGTTTATGATAAACTGCATTGATTTTGTTTTCCTTCTGGTGATTTTTATCCTTTGATACACAGTAATTTGATGGATGGAAAAGCTGGTTGGAGGGTTAGGTTTTTGTCCACTGAATGGAGGAGAGTAGGGTAATGTTACTGGGCTGTTGACCAGTGCACACAAGTTTATTATTTATTTTAGTTATTTAGAGAAACAGCATGGAACAGGACCTTACGGCCCAACGAGCCACTCCGTAGGAGGAAACTAGAGCACACAGAAGAAACCCACATGCACCCGAGAAGGACGTACAAACTACTTACAGTGGACACCAGAATTGAACCCCGATCAATAATAATGTCATACTAAACGCTGTACTGCCATGGTGCCCCCATGGCCTGCCATTGTTGAGAGTAAACAAATTTGGAAATCCTACATCAATACGAGGTATTGCACTCCGGTAGGGCAAATGCCAGCTGACAGTACATTGTTAAGGGCAAGACCCTTTAACAGTGTTGCTAATCAGAGAGACCTTGGGGTCTAAGTTCATAGCTTCTTGAAAGTGGCTACACAGGTCGATAAGGTGGTTAAGGCAGCTTATGGAATGCTTGCTTTTATTGGTCAAGGCATTAACCTCAAAAGTCAAGAAGTTATTTTGCAACTTTATAAAACTCTGGTTAGGCCACATCTGGAGTACTACATACAGTTCTGGTCGCCCCACTACAGGAAGGATGTTGAGGGTTTGGAGAGGGTGCAGAAGAGGTTCACCAGGATGCTGCCTGGTTTAGAGAGCATGGGCTATCATGAAGAGGGTGAACAAACTTGGGTTGTTTTCCTTGGAGTGTCGGAGACTGAGGGGAGATCTGGAGAGGCTTGGATAGAGTAGACAGGGAGTATCTGTTTCCCAGGGTAGAAATGTCTAATACCAGAGGTGAGAGGAGGTAGATTCAAGGGGGATGTGAAGGGTAAGTTTTTCACTCAGCGTGGTGGATGCCTGGAATGTGCCTGGTATGGTGGTAGTGGCAAATGCATTAGAGTTTAGACGGGTACATGGATGTAAGGAAGATAGAGAGATATGGTCATTGTGTGGGCAGGAGGGATGAGTTTTTGAGTTTTTTTTTAAATTTATTTTTTAGCTGGTTCGACACAACATTGTGAGAAGAGGGGCCTGTTCCTGTGCTGTACTGTTCTATGTTCTAAGACAAAAAACTACACTAAAATGTGGAGTTGTTTGGGGGAGAAAGGATGTGGTATTGGAACCTCATATACCCTGTGTTTGTGAATATTCATTCTGGAACTTGTGCCTACATTGAATGGTGGATTCACACATGCAGTTTTCCTTCATGCTGACGTCAGCTACCTCATTGTGGGAAATTCACTGTTCATGCAGTGGATGATAGGGGAATGGAGGGGGTGGGTTAGAGGTGGTTAGGTTAAAATTTAGAAGGGGGTATTTTGGGTTACTGTCATTAATTCTTTGGGGTTTTTCTTCTGAGAATAGAACTTCAGGCCATATATTGTATACATTTTCTGATATTAAATGGAACTATTGACATTGGGTGTGGTCACAAGCTCAGCCAACCAGTGAACATGTTACTTTTAAATTCCTTAAGAATTGTTTCAGAGCATAATTCTGACACTTTATAAGGCTGGCAGTGTTTCTCAAAGGGGGATGGCAACATTTATCATACCAATTCGTAATTAGTTAAGAATGTATGACTCTGGGCTAATGTAGTGGCATGAATGCTGAAAATAATGTAGTTGCAGCCTTTGGCAGCAGTGGTTTTTATGATGAAGTTCTGAGTAGTGCTGGCACTGAAAGCCAATATTAAGTTACGGACTTGTTCGTCTGTGTTGCAAGCTAAGAGGAAAGTGAAAAATCAGAACTGCTATAAAATAGATGTTTCAACGTGGCTTGCTTTTTATTCCGGAACACTTTCCTTCCTCTGTGTGTGTGTGTGTGTGTATGGCACAAGAACCTTTCAAGGCAAAACAAAATTTATTCAAATTCTACATTTTTTAAAGCTGTATTATTCATAAATGACAATTGGAATTTTTTAAAAATCCTTATCTTCAAAACAACAGAACTAAATGTGGCTTAGTGAGTGTAGAGCGAAACAAAAATTAGGTTTCGCTTCCTTCAGATAGCATTTCCACTTTTTCTTGACAGTTTCCTTCATATTGCTAAAGTGACTTAATGTAACAAAAGGGCCAATGGCCCAAAATCTAAGAAAATAAAACCAGAGAAACACACAGACTGTTGGAAGAACTCAGCAGGTCAGGCAGCATCTATGGAAATGAATAAATAGTCGATGTTTCGGGCCAAGACACTTCGTCAGCACTTTATCAAGTCCCTGGTAAAGGGTAAAGCATTCACTTCCATTGATGCTGCCTGACCTGCTGAGTTCCTCCAGCATTTGGTGTTGGTGCTTTGGATTTCCAGCATCTGTAGAATTTCTGGTGTCTAACACAAGAGTAGATCTGTTTTTTTAAGTTATAGAATAGGGTGGTTCTAGTTGCTAACTGTCCTTCATTTTTCATAGGTGCCTGTGTGAACAGTACTGGTAATGTGCCAAACAGTGAACCAGCAGTGGACAACAGCAATGTCACAGGCAAACACGAGGGCAAGATTCACCAGCATCATGCTTCCAGTGTTAAAAGTGCTGTTGGTGAAGGAGATGGCTGTCTGATTGGATCCAAGTCCGTTTCCAGGCCCACTGGGCCTTCCGGCATTCCCCAGTTTGTCTCTGACTCACCGGAAAGCCTGTCACCAAAGTGCAGATCAGATGAGAGGAACGATCCTTCCCCAGGTGTGGATGGTTTCCATGGCAACTTAAGGAAGTCTCAGGGAACTAAATCTGAGATGTTTGTTCAAAAAAGTGAAGCTTTGCAGTCGCTCATTCTAAGTCTTCCTATGCAAGAAACCGATTTGCGTAAGCATTAATTTACCGAGGTGGCCCTTCCACCCGCCTTTTCTTTATTGACCTTTCCTCTCTGCCAAGATAGCTTGCTTTCTCAGCTTAATTGAACAAGTCGGCAATTTTTGCGTGCTGTCTCCTTCTTTCTATGCATGTGCTTTCTTAGAGAATATCAAGGATCAAGATTTCTAGTACGTAAGTGTAAAGGAGATTGAAATAATTATTATTCTGGATCTGATGCAGCACAAAAAATCCACATTAAGATAAAGAACGCGATAATTAAAAAAAACACAAATATACAGTAAATGCATAAAATAGCTTGTATACATTGATTGTACTATGTACGGAGTGATGTAAGGTACAGGAGTGTCTGTACTTGAGATGACTGATAGGAAATGATAAAATAGTTGTGGGGTGGGTTAGTGTGTGGAGGTGTTGATCAGCCTTACTGCTTGGAGAAAGTAACTGTTTTGGAGTCTGGTGGTCCTGGTGTGGATTCTACCTCACTTAAGGAGAGGGATAGCCCATGAGCAGTGTGGGTGGGATCCTTCATGCTCTTGTTTTCCTTTTCCTGGCACCTTTCCCTGATGCTGGGTAGGCTGACACCGGTGATACATAGGGTAGTTAAAACAGCTCATTGTAGATCCTTCCTGCCTGCCGCAGTGCAAATTTCCATACAATGTCGTGATGCAGCATATCAGGATGTTCTATACTGCACATCTGTGGCAGGAGTGATGCGTCTCCCTCCCTTGTTAGTGAGAGAGAGAGTGCCTGTGGCATGTCAAACTGCTGGGTGAGCAGTGGATTTTAATGGTCTGTTTGGGGGCTTTGCTATTTCTTGCATGGTGGGAGGTGGGGGGTGGTTGATGCTTTTGCTGTGGCAGATGGGAGGAGGATTGATGCTTTGCTGCTTGTGTATGGGGGGGGGGGCTTCGGGGTTGTAATGTTTTCCTGTCATTCATTCTTTGGGAATTGTTCTTCTATTTTGTGGATATCTTTGAAGAGTAAGAATTTCAGGTTGTATACATTCCCTGTTGTAGCCCCCCCTGGCCACCCTCAGGGTCGCTCGGCTCGCTGTCGTCTAGAGAAACAGCCTCGGCCCCGCCAAACTGGGTAATTAGTTTGTGTGGATGCTGTGTGAGGTACCCTACCCCACCCAAATAACAGACAATACACCAGATACGATTAAATGATTTACAGTTTATAGATATTACTGGAACTATATAATTAAAAGAGAATGAAATATAAAAGGAAAATAAAAGGCGCCACACTTATCAAAGTTCAATCTCTTCGTGCACAAAAAAAACCCGTTGGAGCTCAAGGACCACCTTCTTCACCCTGCGACCCCCCCCCCCCCCCTCGGACCACCTCGACCGGCCGCCTGGGACCAACAACGGTGGTCGACCAGACGCTCCACACGAATCCGTCTCCGTCTCCTTGCCGAACGTCCCGCTCGGGTTCCGACCCCGTTAGCGGACTCACAGCACCTCGTCCATCCTCTGTCTCGCTCTCCCGCCTTCTGCCCCCAAAAACCCCCTCGCAAACAGTATCTTCAAATACACCAAAACCATAACAACTATCCCAATTGGTTAATAACGGATTTCTTATCACCCTCTAAACCACAACAAGCTGCTACCGCAAACTTTCTCGGCGCTTAAGACAACAAAGCCGCATTCCCCAGATTAACATAACAAAGACGCCATTTTAATTAGCCTCTGCAGTAACATAAAAATCGAAACCCCCTTACACTGTATTAAGTGGAACAATTGAATAATTGAAAGTCATCTTCAGGTGTATTACAAGAAAAAGTTGGGACATTTAAAGCTTTTATTCCAAATGTTAGCAGGCAGAACAACAAAAGATGTTAACCAATGTCAGCATATATCTGACAGTGACCAGGATGGGTGTGAATCTTCTGGAAGCTGTTGCATAGTGAAGTAGTTTACATTGTAAAATGAGATTATCAATTTTAGCAGCTAAGTAATCTCATATTCAGCACAATTAACTTCTCAGTGGCTAGTTTACATTCAGTACTTGGCAAACTTGTGACCTTGCTTCCACCTAGAAACATCTTTAGTATCCACCTGCCCCCCCCCCCCCCCGGCATTCCACCTCGAGAACTGCTTTGCTGCAGGAGGAATTTGGAGTTGGTATGCTGCAGAGTACAGACTGATGGACTGAGCTTCTGGACATCTTATACTTAAATGAGTGCTGAAGAAGGGTCTCAGCCCGAAACATCGGCTGTTATTCATTTCCATGGATGCTCCCTGACCTGCCAAATCCCTCCAGCATTTTGTGTGTCTTGCTCTGGCTTTCCAGCATCTGACCACTTTCTCGTTTTTGTATTTATGTCTGTTGTCTCACAGAGAACAAATTTAGATTGATGAAGTAAGGAGGTGGAGTTTTGTGTCATTATGAAGAGGGCAGAGATTTAAAATAAGTTGGGGTTTGTGTTTTGGTGCATTATAGCTACAATACATACAACTTTCAATTTCAGGTTTGTAGTCATGCGCACGTGCGCACACACATATACATATGTGCATGTCGTCGTCGTGACTATCCCTCGAGGTCAAGGATGATGGTCTTCATTCTGTTGATCTACTTATTGGCTCTCAAGTGGCTTATGAGTCCAATGTGCACATCCACACACACACACACAAAATGCTGGAGGAACTCAGTAGGGCAGGCATTATCTATGAAGTCATTGCTTTGAGCTGAGACCTCAAAGCAGCCATCTGTATAAGACATTGCTGAGGCCTAATTTGGAGTATTGTGTGCAGTTTTGGTCACCTACCAACAGGAAAGATGTAAACAAGGCTGAAAGAGTACAGAGAAGATTTACAAGGATGTTGCCAGGTTTGGAGGACCTGAGTTATAAGGAAAGATTGAATAGGTTAGGACTTTATTCTTTATAGTGTAGAAGATTGGGAGGGGATTTGATAGAGCTATACTAAATTATGAGGGGTATAGATAGGGTAAATGCAAGCAGGCTTTTTCCACTGGGGTTGAGTGGGACTACAACCAGAGGTCATGGGTTAAGGGTGAAAGGTGAAATGTTTAAGGGAAAGATGAGCGCAGGGTGGTGAGAGTGTGGAATGAGCTACCAGTTCAAGTGGTGCATGCGAGCTCAATTTCAAAGTTGAAGAGAGAAGTTGGGATAGGTACATGGATAGTAGGGATATGGAGGGCTCTAGTCCTGGCGCAGGTTGATGAGAGTAGGCAGTTTAAATGATTTGGCACAGACTAGATAGGCCGTAGACCCTGTTTCTGTGCTGTGCTTTTCTCTGACTCATCAGGGCCTGCTGATGCAGAGTTTCTGCAGCATTTTGTGAGAGTTGCCTAAGATTTACAACATCTGCAGAATCTCTTGTATCTCTTACAATGCAAATTTTTTACATGCTTCGGGTTTTTTTTTTAACTCTATCATGACCTGCATTAAACTAATTAAGAACTTGAACTTTCTATACTTTTTTTTCCGGCAAATGCGAGCTGATATGCGATTTGGGCATTATTGTTCTGTATCTTGTGACTGTTCTGTTTTATTTTAGTAATAGAGTGATAAAAACAAGGATGTAATGCTGAAGCTTGATAAGGCAATGGTCAGACAACACTTGGAGTATTGTGAGCTGTTTTGGTAACCCTTATCTGAGAAAGGATGTGCTGACATTGGAGAGGGTCCAGAGGAGGTTCACATGAATAGCGCTTGAGTATGAGTAGCGTTTGATGTGGCTCTGAGCCTGTACTTACTGAGGGGGTGATTTAATTGAAACCTATTGAATATTGAAAGTCCTAGATAGATAGGACGTGGAAAGAATAATTCCTATAGTTGGGAGAGTCTAGGACCAGAGGATGCAGCCTCAAAATAGAAAAATGCCCCTATAGAAAAGAGATGAGGAATTTCTTTCAGCCAGATGGTGATGAATCTGTGGAATTCATTGTCACAGGCGGCTGTGGAGGCTAAGTCTTTGAGTATATTTAAAGTGGATGTTGATAGGTTCTTGATTAGTCAGGGCATCAAAGGTTATGGAGAGATGGCAGGAGTATGGGGTTGAGGCGTGATGAAATGGGGCAGATTCGATGGGCGGAACGGCCCAATTCTGCTTCCATGTCTAATGGTCTAATGAAGTGAAGTGTGCAATTAAAATTTGACATGTAACTTAAATATGTGGAGAATAAATTTGGATATTGGCTGTAGTTTTGTTATTTCTACCTACAATTTAAAAAAAACTAGTCTTTTGCAGTTTGTGGAGCTCTTCATGGAACCCTCGCTGGCATGTAAACTTTCATTATAGAGCCCAGAAAGCAAGTTGGTTTCCAAGACCACCGCCTCTTCCCTGCAGGGATAACCGCCTTTGCCTTTTCAGGTTACAGGCTGGAACTGGGAACTGTGGACCGGCTTGCCTGCCATTCAGGGTCATGTGAGGGAAGTAGAATTAGCAAAGCATTTAAAAAGAAACATAAATATAGTGTTTTTAATTTTTTTCTAATAAAGGTCACTAGACTGTTAATGTTGTTGCACTGTTCTTTTGCACAGTGCTCTAAAATTGTGTAAGAGTGCTTGTAATATTGGTATTAATGAAAATATTGTGCATATGGATTGATGATATAGCTGTGGAATTACTAAATCCATTGCAGTACAGTTAAAGATTAGATTTAGTTTCTTTGTTCAGGTCCAGGATTGCAAAATGTGCTTTGCATTTTCAAAGGATTCGAAGTACATTTACTATCAAAGTATTTATGCAGTATACATCCCTGAGATTCGTCTTCCCACAGACAGCCACGAAACAAAGAACACCATGGAACCTGTTCAGAGAAAGACATCAACCCCACCCCTGTGCATAAAAATTGCACAAATGGAAACAAGAGCATCAATGCCCCTCCGCCCCCATTGTGGAAGGAAAAAAAAACAAATCGCTGTAAGAACAAGAACATCAACTCCCTTTTCACACAAAAAGAAAAACAAATCATACAAAGTCCAACAAGAAAGAACTAGTGAAAACACAGAAAATTTTTTTAAAGTCCATATTCAATTCAGTGCAGTGTTCCTTATTCGCAGGCCGCCCCAATTCAGTCACCCAAAAGAGCACCAGGAAAACGAGTGACCAGGCACCTCAGTCCAATCCACAAACCACAGACCCAAAACTCTGATGCCATTCTCTGACAGCATCAAGGGAGAGAGGGACCATCACGTGCAGACACCTTCCTCTGGCATTAACAAGCAAGAGGCTGGTTGACAGTGCTGAACAGTTGCTCACCTTCTGCACTTGCCTTGATGCTTAAATCGGCACGATCAGTGTGAAATGGAGACAATGATGTCTGTAAGCATCTTGGCCTTGAGTCTGCTCATCTCCCGGAATCTTGTCGGAGACAGCAAGGCGGCAGGTCACTCAATTGGCTTGTAAACACACCATTAAGCCATAGATCACAGGCTCCAACAGTACCAGAACCACGTTTAAAAGAAAAAGAAGAGAAAAAGAACAGTTTTGTGGACCATTTGGAAAGTGTTGTCTGTGGTAGCATTGTTCGCTGGTGCCGGGAGGAGTGCATTTTGTTATGCTAAACTGAGTCATCAGTGCATGTGTCAAGAACTGAGACGAAAAATTAAAATGTATGTTTCTCCCCTCCCCCATGTAAACTTCATAAGGGTAAATTTTTATTCTGCATCCTGGATCTTTTTGGTAGCAATTTAAAGATTAGCTTTATTTGCCACATGTACATTGAAACATACAATGATGATTGTTGACACAAACAACACACGTCACTGTCTGACTAGGTGCCAAAATAGCCTGCTCATAACTTATTAATCTTGTATGTTTTTGGAATGTGGGAGGAGACTGAGAGTGTACAAACTCCTTGCAGACCGTGGCAGGAATTGAACTTGAATGGCTGGTGCTGTAAAGTGTCACACTAGCTGCTGTGCTACCGTGCTTCCCCGATTCTTTCAGGACAAGTTTCTGTTCCTGGAATAGCTGTAATGCTGAGGTCGTCTGTATTATATATGTCAGTGAAGAAGGCACTCTCAAGGGAAAATGAATCTTTTTTTTTACTGCCATGCTTGCCTGAAGCCAATTAGTTGTCAACTTCAGTCTAGCCAAGGTGAGATATTTGTCCGTATCACAATAAGGCACTCTAATCGCTGCTTGACCATGTTGGAAAGTGGCTACAGCAGGGGCTTGACGGTGGCTAAGGAAGGACAGTGTAATTGATACCCATAGGAGGGGAGATTAAAACTCTGCCTGAGTGGTGCATAACAACAACTTCTCTCTCAATATCAGCAAGACCAACGAGCTGCGTGGCTAGGCATGGCTCAAATACCATCTATAAATTTGCTGACAATACAACCATTGTTGGTATAATCTCAGATGGTGACGAGAGGGCACACAGGAGTGAGATATGCCAACTAGTGGAATGGTGCCGCAGCAACAGCCTGGCACTCAACGTCAGTAAGACAAAAGAGCTGATTGTGGACTTCAGGAAGGGTAAGACGAAGGAACACATACCAATCCTCATAGAGGGATCAGAAGTGGAGAGAGTGTGCATTTTCAAATTCCTGGGTGTCAAGATCTCTGAGGATCTAACCTGGTCCCAACATATCGATGTAGTTGTAAAGAAAGCAAGGCAGTGGCTATACTTTATTAGGAGTTTGAAGAGATTTAGCATGTCAACAAAAACACTCAAAAACTAAAATAGATGTACCGTGGAGAGCATTCTGACAGGCATCATCACTGTCTGGTATGGGGGGTGGGGGGCTACTTCACAGGACTGAAAGAAGCTGCAGAAGGTTGTAAATCTAGTCAGCTCCATCTTGGGTACTAGCCTACAAAGTACCCAGGACATCTTCAGGGAGCGGTGTCTCAGAAAGGCAGCGTCCATTATTAAGGACCTCCAGCACCCACGGCATGGCCTTTTCTCACTGTTTACCATCAGGAAGGAGATACAGATACCTGAAGGCACACACTCAGCGATTCAGGAACAGCTTCTTCCCCTCTGTCATCCGATCTCTGGGTTGTATATGGTGACATATATGTACTTCGATAATAAATATTCTTTGAACTTTGAGCCATTGATGCAACTGAGTATTTTTTTAAAGGAAGTGAAGTACTTCAGTCTATGCAGTTGTTTGTTTCCTGATTAAATTTTATAGTTGTCCCTTTCTCAGGATATGAGATAAATGATGACCTTTCTTTCATCTTTGGGAAGTTATTTTTAAGGTGGGTAACAGTTCATCTGCAAATCTGCCGGGGGTTACCTTTTAGTGTCCAATGCTCTCAATGCAGCCTCCTCTACATTAGTGAGACCCATTGTAAATTGGGGGACTTTTATTGAACATCTCCAGTCTATCCTCCATTTCTCCTTCTGGTTTTAAAAAAAAATTCTCCCCCCCCACTTCTATTTCCCCACACTGGCCTCCTTCTCTTCTCGCCTATCACCTCCCCCGGGTCCCCTCCTCCTTCCCTTTCTCCTATAGTCCACTCTGCTCTCCTTACAGATTAATTCCTCTCCAGTCCTTTATCTTTCCTACCCACTTGGCTTCACGTATCACCTTCAGGATGATTCTCCTCCTCCTCCCTCCACATATTTTTGTTCTGACTTCTTTCCCCCTTCTGTTCCAGTGCTGATGAAGGGTCTGTGCTGGAAAAATCAACTGTTTGTTTATTTTCATGGACAATGCCTGACCTGCTGAGTTCCTCCAGCATTTTGTGTGCATTGCAAATCTTTTCAATTTGCCTCTCTCAGTGTAGACAGAGGTTGTGTTTGTTTACCAGCAGGCTGGTTCCATCTGCATTATAGATTCTGCTGGTGTTACTGGCATCCCATTTATAGTCCTTGTTATATGGACGGATGTGTGGCTACTTGCCCGCAACACAGCTTTGTTATCAGAACCAGCTAATTTTTTCGTGATGGGTATTAGTCCACCATCATCTCATTTGATCCCCACAGATGTCAGTTGATTGTAAGTCTGTTTAAAATTGTAAATCTGGATTGTAGTGGTTGTGCCTTCTAATTCTAGACTTACCACTACTGGAAAACCACATCCACTCTATCTAGGCCAGGGGTTCCCAACCTGCGGTCCACAAACTCCTCAGTTAATGATCGGGGTCCATGGCATAAAAAAGATTGGAAACCCCTGATCTAGGCCTTTCAGGGAGTTATTTATTTTTTTGCTGCAGTCTCAGTTTAGAATATTGTTTTGTTATTATTTACTGAGGAGTGTTGTTAATTCACCTACAGGTGAAAGAATGAGTCATGTAATGAAGAAAGCATGGCAGCGCCTCTACTTCCTTAGGATTTTGCAGAGATTTGGCATGACATCCAAACCTTCAACTAACTTCTATAGATGTGTGGTGGAGAGTACATTGATTGACAGCATCATAGCCTGGTATGGAAATACCAATGCCCTTGTATGGCAAAATTAGTGAATATGGCCCAGGCCATCATTGGTAAAGCCTTCCCTACCACTGAGCACAACTACGTGAAATGCTGTTGTAGTTATGTCGTCAGGGTCCCCCACCACACAGGACGTGCTCTCTTCTCACTGCTGCAATCAGAAAGAAGGTACAAGAGTCTCAGGACTCACACCACCAGGTTCAGGAACAGTTATTACCCCTCAACCATCAGACTCTTGAACCGAAGGGATTAACTGCACTCAACTTCACTTGCTCCATCACTGAAATGTTTCCACAACCTATAGCCTCGCTTTCAAGGATTCTTCATCTCATGTAATCAATATTTATTGCTTATTTATTATTGTTTCTTCATTTTTGTATTTGCACTGTTCATTGTCTTCTGTACTCTGGTTGAGCATCCTAATTGGGCTGTCTTCCATTGATTCTATTATAGTTATTATTCTGTAGATTTGCTGAGCATACCCACCAAAAAATTAATCTCAGGGTTGTACATGGTTTCAAGTACTTTGAAAAATTTTACTTTGAACTTTTGGTTGTCCTGGCTGGAGGATGGATGCTGCAAGTGATAGTTCTGGTCACCAATCTTCTCTAAGGGTTGTCACCTTAGTGTGTTGGAGAGGCTTGTAAGTTCCTCGGGTGCTGTGAGTGATGCCATCTAGAGTTTAGCTATCTGGCACTTAGATCCTGGTAGGGTCACCCATGGTGGTAAGATCAAGAGAGAGGTTCCAGACAACGAGGGTTCCAACTAAGACCTCAGTGGTGGGGTTGGCGGAAGATGATGACACATCACAATGGCCATGAAGGTGGAGGAAGACTGCAGCAGTGAAGGGTCCCCTGTCTTCTTGCATTCCATGCCACTGGAACCTGACCCCAATCTGTCAAGGATTGTGTAGTGGCTTTCTGTGCCTCTGCCACCCCACACAGTCACACAAGTATTCCCCATTGTGGAGTTCACCCTAACATCCCGGTTATGTGGATCCAGATTGGCTTCTACTGCCACCTGAGGATGCACCAGCAGACAACCCCTTTGGAGAATATCAAACTCAACTTGAGAGATCGCACTGCAACTCCAAGATAAGGGGCTCCTTTTTTATGCCATGGAACAATTACATAAGGCAAGGGGCCCATGGACCCCAGGTTGGGAACCCCTGATCTTGACTGATCCAGAACTTGTGGCATCAGTGTGAGAGTTTGTTAAATGAAGAAAAGTACCAGAAAAATAATAACTTGTACATAAAATTGTTTTCATATTTGTTTACCTCTGGTTTTCTTGCCTATCTCTAATTGCCTTTGCAAAGGTGTTGGTGACCTGACATCTGGCAGTTGCAGCTTTAAGTAGCAAAAAAAAAGGACAATGTTTGTTTTAATCGAGGGAATTATGAATTGGGGTAATTACATTGGTTACTTTAGCAGGCAGCATGGTAGCATAGTGGTTAGCACAATGCTTTATCGTACCAGGTGACCCAGGTTCAATTCCTGCCGCTGCCTGTAAGGAGTTTGTACGTTTTCCCTGTGACAGCGTGGGTTTCCTTAGGGTGCTCTGGTTTCCTCCCACAGTCCAAAGACATGCCAGTTGGTAGGTTAATTAGTCATTGTAAATTGTCCAATTAGGCTAGGATTAAATCAGGGGATGCTGGGCAGCACAGGTTGAAGAGCCAAAAGGGCCTATTCTGTGCTATATCTCAATAAATAATTTTTAAAAATTATCTAGGTTGTATTTGTGTGCTCTTGAAGTCTAGACTGTGAAATAGTTTCCATGGCAACATTAAATGCAAAGGACTCACTAGAGTATATTTCAGGTGGTGGGTCTTTAATAACTGAATGATTATTTGCAAATACTTATAAGTCGTGTGAAGAAAGATCTTTTTTACCATATTGTAAATTCTGTCCTGGTCTTTGTTGTAAGTTAAGTCAAAGATTTGGGTAGACTGATAAAAATTAAAGTTGGTTTTGTTTTGAATTCAGGTACTGTGGACCCATCCTTGAAAGAGCAGAATGAAGAACAAATACGGTCAAAGGCTCAACGCCATCTTGATGAGCAACTCAAACAGTACAGAGTCCAAAGACACCAGCAAAGAGTAAGTGCTTTTGCAGAGAGATGAGAGGTACATCTTGTGCAGCATCTTGGAGGGGCTCAGCAGGTTGGGCAGCATCTATGGGGAGGAATAAACTTCTTGTTTCTACTTTAAGACTGGTGCAAATTGTGTTAATCTAGTTCAGTAACAGCACTCAATGACATCAAGACATTAAGACATTTTGAAGCAGTGCACTTGTGTGCAATAATCAAAAGTCCCATTTGGGTGACTGGTTTTACAAGATCCTTGGACACCCTTCAGTGGAGAAGGAAGGAGTCACAAGAGTGAGTGGTGCAATCTAGGTTAGAACATAGAATAAATAACAGTTCAGCACAGAAACAGGACCTTTGGACAACAATGTAGTGCCAAACCAGCTAAAAAGCAAATCAAAAACACCAAAACAATATCCCTCCATCTTCCTTACATCCATGTGCCTATTCAAGTGTCTCTTAAAAGCCTCTGATGTATTTGCCTCCACCACCAGACCAGGCAGCACATTCTGGGCACCCACAACTCTGAGTTTTTAAAAAAATTGCCCATCACAACCCCCTTGAATCTACTCTCACTCACCTTCAATGCATGCCCTCTGGTGTTAGACATTCCTATCCTGGGAAACAGATACTCCCTGTCCAAACTATCTATACCTCTCATAATCTTATAAACCTGCATCAGATCTCCTCTCGGTCTCAGGTGCTCCAGAGGAAACAACTCAAGTTTATCCAGCCTCTTATGATAGCCCTCCTGGTAAACTACTTCTGCACCCTCTCCAAAGCCTTAACATTCTTCCTATAGTGGGGTGACCAGAACTGTACGCAATACTCCAGGTGTCGCTTAACCAGAGTTTTATAAAGCTGCAACATAACCTCTTGACTTTTGAACTCAATTCCTCAACTAATAAAAACAAGCATTCCATAAGCTGCCTTAACCACCTTATCAACCACTTTTAAGGAGCTATGGTTAACTCAGAAAGCTGAAAGAGATTATGAGAAGAGGCTAAGTTGCCCTGAGAGAATTTTAATCAAAAATTGCAGAATGGGGTGGCACGGTAGCATAGCGGTTAGAATATGAGCAACTGGTCTTCAATTCCCTCCACTGTCTGTAAGGAGTTTGCAAGTTCTCCCCAAAACCGCATGGGGATTCCCTTGTTTGCTCCGGTTTCCTGCCAAGTTCCAAAGCTGTACAGGTTAGTAGGTGAATTGTTACATGAGTGCAGTTAGGGCGGGTGGGCTTGTTACCATGTAGAATCTTTAGATAACTAAAATAAACCGAAGAAATGCACATTGGTAATGAAGGGGACGGAGGAAATAACTTGAAGAGACAAATATTGATGGGCAATGAAAGACTATTGTCCAGCTGGTTCAACTGCAACTATTGTGGCAGTCACAAGAAACAAATTATGGAGTCATCTCAAGCACCTCTGCTTCTTTTGCCAAAAGCAGAACTTCCCAGTGGCTAAACATTTTAATTCTCATTCCCATTCCTATTCTGACATGTCAGTCCATGGTCTCCTCTTGTGCTACAATGAGGCCACCCTCAGTGGAGGAGCAACACCTCATATTCAGTCTGGGTAGCCTCCAACCTGATGGCACGAATATGGATTTCTCCTTTTGGTTAAAAAAAAAGTTCCCTCCCCCTCCCCTCTTCTATTCCTCCCTCTGGCCTCTTATCTCTTCTCTTCACTGGCCTACCACTTCCCCCTAGTGCCCCTCCTCCTGTCCTGTCCTTTCTCTTATGTTCCACTCTTCTCCTGTCAGATTCCTTCCTCTCCAGGCTCTTTACCTTTCCCACCCACCTGCCTTCACCAATCACCTTCTAGCTATCCTCCTTTCCCCCCCCCCACCTTCTTTATTCTGGTGTCCTCCCCCCTTCCTTCCCAGTCTTTAAAAAAAAAAATGAGCCTCAGCTTGAACCATTGATGTTTTATTCATTTCCATCCATGTTGCCTGACCTGCTGAGTTCCTCCAGAATTTCGTGTGTGTTGCTAAGTTAGGGAGTTGTTAGACTAACTAATTTGTCATACCAGAGAGGTAGTGAGGAAAGCCTGTTGCCCCAGAGGGCTTTTGGACCATGCACCAGAAGTTGTAATTTGAACTATACCTAAGTTTTATCGCATTAAGTTGGCCTTCTACTGGATCCCAGAAGCTTTGAAGGAAAGTATTTGTTAAATTTCTCTTGGAGGACTGAGAGATTCACTGCAGAGGATTTGAAATGGTTTCCATGTCAGAAGTAAACTATAAAACAGAAATAATGCTGGGATAAAGGCATCAAAGGTAGAAGTGAAGGCAGTAATAGAACACTGTGGATGGAGACATTTGACTCAACAGGTCCATGTCAGGTCCCTCTCTCCTTATTTCTCATTACCCCTGTAACTCGTTCTTCATTAACTCCCCTTTGATTCCTCAAAGTAAATAATCAGAATCAGGTTTAATATCACTGGCATAATATTGTGAAATAGAAATAAAAAGTAGTGAGGTATTGTTCATGGGTTCAATGTCCATTCAGAAATCAGATGGCAGAGGGGAAGAAGCTGTTCCTGAATCATTGAGTGTGTGTCTTCAGGCTCCTGTAACTCCTCCCTGATGGTAGCCATGAGAAGGGGGCATGACCTGGGTGGTGGGGGTCCTTGATGATGGATGCCACCTTCTTGTGTCCTGGATACTATGGAGTTTATTGCCTGTGATGGAGCTGACTAAGTTTACAACTCTGCAGCATTTTCGATCCTGTGCAGTAGCCAGTAAAAGTCCAGGTGATAACACTAGAAATCAAATTGACTTTATTACTATAAACCAAAGATTTAGAAACTCAGTGACTCAATGCAAAACATATCCAGATGATGATGATGATGATGCAGTAGCCACCCACCCCCCCATACCAGATGACGATGCAGTTGGAATGCTGTCCACAGTACATCTGTAGAAATTTGCGACACTTTGGTGACATTTGCAAAGTAAATGTGTATCAAAGTACATATATCTCACCATATTCAACCCCGAGATTCATTTTCCTGCAGGCATACTTAGCAAAACTGTAGAATAATAACCATAACAGAATCAATGAAAGACTACACCACCTTGAATGTTCAACCAGCTGCAGCAACCAACTGTGCAAGTACAAAAAGAAGAAATAATAGTAACAAATTAAGCAATAAATATCAAGTACTTGAGAACGAGCGTCCTTGAAAGTGACTCCTTAGGTTGTGGGATCATTTCAGTGATGAGGCAAAATAAGTTTTCCCCTCTGGTTCAATGGCCTGATGGTTGACGGGTAGTAACTGTTCCTGAACCTGGTGATGCGAGTCCTGAGGCTCCTGTACCACCTTCCTGATGGCAGCAGCAAGAAGAGAGCATGTCCTGGGTGATGGGAGTCACTGATGATGGATGCTGCTTTCCTGCAACAGTGTTTCACGTAGATGTGTTCAATGGTTGAGAGGGTTTTACCCATAATGGGCTGGGCCCTATCCAGTACTTTTTGTAGGATTTTCCATTCAAGGGCGTTGGTGTTTCTTCTACCATTAACGCACTAAGTGGCAATTCAGAGGAGCTAGTCAGGGTTTGAGTAAGCCTTTAGGACGTGGAGGGATCTAGGACATCCACTGTTTATTCATTTCCATAGACGCTGCCTGGCCAGCTGAGTTGCTCCAGTACTTTGTGTGTGTTGCTCTGGATTCCCGTCACTGCAGAATTTCTTGTGTTTGTGATTTATATATGACTTCTAATATTTCTTCTGATGTTCTAACTGCAATTATTTTTAAAGTTTCCATATTACAGTGTGAGAGACGATGTCTGATGAGCCTCACTTGTGTGTTTTGCATAACAAATGCTATCCTGTTGAGAAACAGCTGTGTAGAAGAGCATATTTTTGTTTTTCAGTCAAAACAGTCAACACCAAAAAATCAACGCTGCAGTACTTTGGACCCAGAGCTGATGTTCCACCCGGATGTCCTTCCCCGTGCCAGTACCCTTGCATTGACTAAAGAATACACTTTCTTGAGGACCAGCGTTCCCCGCGGACCCAAAGTTGGTAGTCTTGGAATTCCGAACGTTTCCAAAGTTGAAAAGGGTTCAAAGGGTTCAAAATCCAGCAAAATAAGGTCCCTTGCGGATTACAGAACTCCGAATTCAGATGCCGGAAGTAGCATTGGAAGGTCTTCCAGTGCTGAAGCATTAGGATCCCTGAAAGAAAGTCGGACTGGATCGTCTACCTCGGTCATATCTGAAATAGGCTTTACATCAGAAAATGATAAATTGGAGACTTCATTGCATATGGAGGACACCAGCTCCGAGAATGACACCATAGAGTTTGCAGCAAGGCAAGACGAGAATGAAAGCGACAGCTCTTCATATAGCAGTATATCTACTACTGGCATCTATGGGGCCATGTCCTCACTGGATGCTGGGCATAAAACCACATACACCGTTGACGGACAAGAAATGTCACCTGATGACATGGGGCACTTCCCTTCCATCGGGGAGGTGCTGGAGGCAGCCGCGGCCACCACAGCGGGACTTCGAACCGAGCTGCAGGAAGTGAATGGGGCAGTGCGGAGCCGAAGGGACAGTTTATCCAGCAGGTAAGCACATCTCTCAGTGGAATTAAAATAGTTTTACATCTGAGCAGCTCAAAGTAAATTCAGAGATTGGTCTTTGTTGCATTATTGGGTGTTTTTGGTCTTAATCAGTCTTGTCCAATGGCAACTCAGATGTGGCATACATTGTTTCAATAATGGCAGTAGATCAAAGATCAGAGTAAATTTATTATCGAAGTTTGTATATGTCACCATATACAACCCTGGGATTCACACAGACTGTGCTGGAGGAACTCAGAAGATCAGGCAGCATCTGTGGAACTGAATAAACAGTTGACTTCTCAGGCTGAGACCCTTCATCAGGACTGGGAAAGTAAGGGGCAGAAGCCAGAGTAAGAAGTTGTGAGGACAGGGGAGGAACACAAGGTGATAAGTGAATCCATGTGGGTGGTGGAGGTGGGGGATGAAGTAAGAAGCCTCTCCTCCTTTCCTTTCTCCCATAGTTCACTCCTCTCCTATCAGATTACTTCTTCTCCAGCCCTTTCCCTTTCCCACCTCTCACTTACCAGCTTCGTACTTATCCCTCACCTCTCTCACCCACCTGGCTTCACCTATCAGCATCCAGCTTATCCTCCCCCCACCCCACCTTCTGATCCTGGCTTCTTCCCCCTTCCTTTCCGGTCATGAAGAAAGATCTCAGCCTGAAACGTCGCCGGTTTAATCATTTCCATAGATGCTGCCTGACCTGCTGAGTTCCTCAGCATTTTGTGTGTGTGTTCTCTAGATCTCCAGCATCTGCAGAGTCTCTTGCGTTAATGATTTGCTACCCTGAGATTCATTTTCTTGCAGGCATTTACAGTAGAAAGAGAAATACAATGGAGATTTACGAAATGATTCCATGATTGAATTGCTTGTCATATGAAGAGTGTTTGATGGTCTGGGCTGTATTCATTAGAATGCAAGAATGAGGGGTGACCTATCTGAAACCTGTTGAATGGTGTTCTAACTGCCTTGATAGAGTGGATGTGGCGAGCATGTTTCCTATGGTGGGAGAGTCTAAGACCAGAGCACACAGCCTCAGAATAGAGGGGCATCCTTTTAGAATGGAGATGAATTTCTTTAGTCAGAGTGGTGAATTTGAGAAACTTGTTGCCACAGGCAGCTGTGGGGGCCAAGTCCATGTACATTTAAGGCAGAGGTTGATAGATTCTTGATTGGTCAGGGCATGAAGGAATACATGGAGAAGGCAGGAGATTGGGGCCGAGTGGAAAACTGGATCAGCCGTGATGAAATGGCAGAGAAGATTCGATGGGCCAAATGGTGTAATTTTGCTCCTGTATCTTACGGTTTTATGGATGTGAGTTGAAAAACTACATCAGGGAAAAGGAATGCTTCAGAGAACCGGATTTATTGCCTGTGCACATTAGGATTAGTAGCAGGATCACGCTATACATCTAGTTAAATCTAATTCATGTTCTGTGCCTTGCTCACATTTCCATTTCATTCTCCGTATCCCTTGATGCCTTTGTGCTGAGATCAGTCTTGAATATATTCAGCAGACCAGCACCTGCTGAGATAGGAAGTTTCAAAGATTTACAGACTTCTACACAGAAGTTTATTTTCTCTAAACCCCTATTTGTTTGTTTTTGTTTATTTTATTGTTTATCTTTAAATTATTTTTATTTTTTAGAATGTTCTTACATTTGTTTATTGTATTTTTTATTTGTTGAGATACAGCTTGGAATAGGCCCTTTCTGCCCTTTGAGCTGCACTGCCCAGCAATCTCCAATTTAACCCTAGCCTAATCATGGGACAGTTTACAATAACGAATTAACCTATTAACTGACACCTTTGGCATGTGGGAGGAAACTGGGGCACCCAGAAGAAACCCACACAGCCACAGGGAGAACTAACAAACTCCTTACAGGCAGTGCTGGGAATTGAACCTAGGTCGCTGGTACTATAAAACATTATGCTAACCACTACGCTACCGTGCCATCCAAGTATCGGAAGTGTTTGCCCCTCTTTGTGAATGTCACTCTAGTTGTGTGCACGCCCCCCCCCCCCCCGCCCCGGGCCTGTATGTTGACTGTTGGGGTGGCAGCGCTAGGTGTAAGATTAATGTTTGATTCCTGCCACTGTCTTCAAGGAGTTAATACATTCTCCCGTGCCTGCGTAGCTTTCCTCTGTGTGCTTTGGTTTTCTCGCACGTTCCAGAGACATATGGGTTAGGGTTAGTGAGATGTGGCTATAGTATGTTGGTGTCCGCAGCATGGCCCAGCATAATCCTCACTGATTTGATGCCAACAACCTCATTTCACCATATGTTTCGATGTACATACAACAAAGATAAATTTTAAATATAGTCTTCTTCTCACAATCGTGTTCCACTTGATGTGATCACCACTCGTTCTTCTAAACTCAAGTGCATAAAAGCCAGTTGACTTTGTGGGGCATTTGCTTATCCCAGTGTCCAATCATGAATCTATTCCAAAGTAAATTGTAGCATTTAAGAGAAGTTTGGATAAATACATGGATGAGAGATAGATGGGACTAGGTAGAAGGCCAGGTTGGCACAGATTAGATAGGCCAAATGGCCTGTTCCTGTGCTGTAGTGCCCTATGACTCTATAAATCTACCTTGCATTCATGATAGGTAGTATGGAGTGCAGTACTTAGAGCGTGGTCAGCCAAAGCCCATAATATCACAGTCATATCACAGCACAGAAACAGGCCTTTCAGCCGATCTGGTCCATGCCGGTGGGTGGCAGGTGGAGATGTATATCTATCAAAGGAGGTGTATGGTGCTCCTTCCCTCTCCTAACCTGAAGGTCACCCTTGGGCAAGGGGCAGCACCTGCGTAGCTCCCGATCAGGGTCACGTGAAGCCACGGGAGCAGCTGGCGGACGGTCGTGTGAGCGGTTGGTACGTATCAAAAGTCCTGGTGATGCGCCCACTGATGCCAGGCAGACAATCTCTGAAGGGAATTGATAATGGTTGGGGTCACCTGTCTTGTAAAGATACTGCCCAGAAAAAAGCCAATCACTTCTGTAGAAATTTTTTGCCAAGAACAACCAGAATCAGTTTTAGTATCATCGGCACATGTTGTGAAATGTGTTGTCTTTGCAACAGCAGTACAATGTAATACAGATTAATAAAGGGGAAAAAATGTGAACTACAGTAAATAGATATATAAAATAGTTAAATTAATTGAATAAATAGTGCAAAAATAGAAATAAAAAAAGTAGTGAGGTAGTGTTCATAGGTTCAATGTCCATTCAGAAATCGGATAGCAGAGGGGAAGAAGCTGTTCCTGAATCGTTGGGTGTGTGTCTTCAGGCTCCTGTCTCCTTGATGGTAACACTGAGAATAATGCATGGCCTGGCTGATGGGGGTCCTTAATGATGGATGCCACTTTTTTTGAGTCTTCGCTCCTTGAAGGTGTCTCAGATACTATGGAGGCTAGTGCCCGTGATGGAGCTGACTGAGCTCACAACTCTCTGCAGCTTGCTTCTGTGCAGTAACCCCCCCCCCCCACCCAAATACCAGGCAGTGATGCTGTCCATGGTACAACTGTAGAAAGTGCCTTTGATGTACCAAATTATGGTCAAAGACGGAATGGAAGACTATGATTGCCCATGTGATATGACATGGCACGTAATAACAATACCAAATCATGGTCAAGGACAAACGAAAGACCATGGTTGCCTGGTCATACAATGTGGCACATGATGATGATGATGATGATGATGATGTCCATGCTGACCTGTTCTGCCTGTCTGTCTCTCCATCATTTTACTCATTTCTCACTGATTTTGTATTTCCATCTAGACAGTCCACTTCAGGTTTGTTAGGTGGGAGGCATAGAATAATACCACAGAACTTCTATGACATAAACATACATAGAACATTTAAAAAGCACAGCACAGGAACAGACCATTTGGCCCACGATGTTGAGCCGAACCAGCTAAAACATTAAAAAAAACACCGAAACACTAATCCCTCCACATTCCCCACATCCGTGTGCCTGTCCAAACATCTCTTAAAAGCCTCTACTGCCAGACCAGGCAGTGCATTCCAGGCACCCACCACTCTGAGTAAAAAACTTACCCCTCACATCCCCCTTGAACCTACCCCCTACCCCCTCTCACCTTCAATGTATGCCCTCTGGTATTAGACATCCCTACTGTGGGAAACATATGCTCTCTGTCCACTCTCTCTATGCGTTTCATAGTCTTGTAAACCTCTATCAGATCTCCCTCCAGCGCTCCAGAGAAAACAACCCAAGTTTATCCAGCCTCTCGTGATAGCACATGCCCTCTAAACCAGGCAGCACTGTGGTAAACCTCTCCTGCACCCTCTCCAAAGCCACCTATAGAGGGGCAAACAGAACTGTATGCAATACTCCAGATGAGGCCTAACCAGAGGTTTATAAATTGCAAGTAACGTTCTACGTATCTCTTGACTTTTGAATTCAATGCCTTGTCTAATAAAAGCAAATTAACGCTCTGTCATTCCTTTAATAATACCAATGTGACAGAACTAGCCATAAGACACTTTCTACTTGTAACATTGTCAAAGAAAAAACATCCACTGTTAACTCCCTAATTTAACCAAGCTTCCTGTTCATAAAAAGATTTGAGGTTTGCCTCGCTCAGAGTAAAGGAGGGTGGGGAAGATAAATAACATTGAGTCACCATATGGCAAATTTGTGTCAGACCTTGGAGAAATAATGGCTCAACTGTTGTTACTGATAGCACTAATGGGAGGCTTTGTACTTACAGTCAGTTTTGATATTCACATGACTGCTTTGAGAATGACTAATAACAACATTTTTTTTAGAGTCATTGTTATAGAACACTACAGCCCAGAAGGTGGCTCTTTGGCCCATCTAGTCTGTGCTCATCCCATCTCCCTGCACCCAGACCATAGTCCTCCGTACCCCTCCCATCCATGTACCTGTCCAAACTTCTCAAAAGTTGAAATCGACCCCGTGTCCACCGCTTGTGCTGGCAACTCATTCCACTCTTTCACCACTCTCTGAGCGAAGGGAAGTTTGCCTTCCTGTTTTCCTTAAGCATTCCACCTTTCACCCTTAACCCATGATCTCTAGTTCCAGTCTCACTCCACTTAAGTGGAAAAAGCCTGCTTGCATTTATTCTATCTATACCCCTCATAATTTAGTATACCTCTGTCAAATCTCCCATCATTCTGCACTCTAGGGCTGGTGTCCCAGTCTGGGGTCCACGCACCCCTTGCATAAATTATATTGGTCCATGGCATAACAGCGTTTGGGAACCCTTGTTCTAGGGAATAATGTCCAAACCTATTCAACCTTTCCCTGTTACTCAGGTCCTCAAGTCCCGGCAACGTCCTTGTAAACTTTCTGTGCACTCTAAACTTTATTGACCTCTTTCCTGTAGGTAAGTGGGACAGCATGGTAGTGTAGTGGTTAGTAGTGACCCCGGGTTCGATTCCTACCGCTGCCTGTAAGAAGTTTGTATGCTTTCCCCATGGAACGTGTGGGTTTCCTCTGGGTGCTCCAGTACCCTCCCGCAGTCCAAAGGTTAATTGATCATTGTAGGTTGTCCCATGAGTAGGTTTGGGTTAATCAGGGGGTTGCTGCACCGGGCAGCTCAGAGTTGGGAGGGCTATTCTGCTCTGTAGCTCAGTAAATAAATAACTACACTCAATATTCTAAATTAGGCCTCGCCAATGTCCTATACAACTTTTAGTTTCATTAACGGGGGTGATGAGTTGATCTACCACACAAAAAAAACCCAAATTAGTATATGTACTTTGCAGATTATGTGTGGATTATAGACCAAATGGATTACTGTTTGTTCACTGATGACTGGATTGTGTATGGGTGTTCAGGTCAACTGTGTCGTAATTCTGTTCTGCAGTGTTTCCATGGAAAGCTCCGTGCTGGAATCCCACGAGGACCTCATGCAGATTCTTAAAGAAAAAATGCGTCTTGAGGGTCAGTTGGAAGCTCTCTCCACTGAAGCTAATGAGGTGAATATTTTTACTTTGATCTGTGTTTGGCATTGAGAGCAGAGGAAAAATGTAGTTGGTGTTGTTTATGCCTGTATATATATTACAGAAATATAGTCCTGGATTCATTTAAAAGATTCAAAACAAGGTTCATTAATTATCAAAGTAGGTATGCAGTATACAACTCTGAGATTCATCTTCTCCAGATAGCCACAAAGCAAGGAAACTCCATGGAAGGTCATTGAAAGAAAGATATCATCCTCTTGCCCCAGCACAAAAAAAAACAAATCTTGCAACCACCCCCCCCCCCCGCCAACCCCTTCCCTTGCACAAGAGCACAAGAATACTAACAAATTGCTCCATGTGGAAAAACGGCAGCTGGAACATCAAACCACAAACCCCCAACCCCCTCCCTTGTACACAAAAAAGAAATTAACAGATTGCTCTAAGTGGAAAACGGTAACAAAGACATCAAACCCCAACACACACAAAATGCTGGCTTTCGATTTTCAGCATCTGCAGACTTTCTTGTGTTTGTCACTTTTTCCACACAGTTTCCTAATGAGCTTCTTATCTTTGGTGCATCATTAATACAAACCAGTTGGACAAGGTAAAATTAGATTTCTTAAATCCATCTGATCTATTGTTGAATCTAATAAAATAAAGAAACAAGTGGAAGTTATGGTTCTTTTAACTTTGCAAACCTGCACTTCAGGTTATGAAAGCCCTTGTTTCTTTAGAGTGAAGCACACTTCGATGCAAACACTAAGTCATACTACTTGTTAAATTCACAAAAGCCTGTAATAGCAGAGCATAAGACATATGAGCAGAACTAGGCCATTCAGCTTATCGAGTCTGCTCTATCATTCAATCGTGACTGATTATTATTCCCCTCCAAGAGGAGCACAACCTTGTCATCCGGTTTGGAGGCTTGTGTGCCTCTGTGACCTAGAGAGCTATGTCAGTTAGAGTCAGGGCCTTGTGCTTTGGCTCTTGGTAGGGTCACCCATGCCAAATAGGTCAAAGGGTAAAAGCCAGCCTAACCGGTCCTCCAGGTTCAGGGGTTCAACTCGGGGCTAACAGCCCTGACTGGTCACAAAAATTATTACGGAAACAGCAACGAAAAATCGTTCTGCATCTGCGTGTGACACTATGGACAGATAGAGATGGAGGCCCTCATTCCTGCCCTAAATGCCAGCAGTGTAATGGGCAGTATGTAAGTCAATCCCGTTCTCCTGTCTTTTCACCATAATCTTTGACATACTTACAAATCAAGAACTTATCGATCCACCTCTGCTTTAAATATACCCAAAGACTTGGCCTCCACATCCGTCTGTGAATTCCACAGATTCATCAGTCTCTAGCTAAAGAATTTCATCTATCTGTGTCTCTGTCTGACCACGTGATCTAATTTTGAGTATCATTGTTTATTATTTATTTATTGAGATACTGCGCAGAATAGGTCTTTCTGGCCCTTCGAGCCATGCTGCCGGCAATCCTCTGATTTCACCCTTGCCAAATCAGAACAATTTACAATGAACTATCAGCCTACCAACCAGTACATCTTTGGATTGTGGGAGGAAACCAGAGCACCCAGAGGAAGCCCACACGGTCATTGGGAGAAGGTAAAACTCCTTAAGGACAGCTGTAGGAATAGAACCCGGGTCGCCTGTACTGTAAAGCATTGTGCTAACCACTACGCTACCACACTGTCCCAATAATCCAGGCACTTGTCAATGTAGAAATATTTGTGGCAGTACTTTCTACCTGAAGTCACAAAATGGCAATGCATATGGACACAGCGGCCACTCCAGCTCCAACGGTGAAATTTCTTGTCCCATTCCGCTTTTCTAATGCTGAGAAACACTGCTGAGCATTAAGAACACTAAAGATCTGTGGGTCTATCTCACTAGCGAGCAGACTAACTAAGGTGCTGCGCAGTTGAGGAGCAGGCTCCTGCTCCGCACCACAGCCTACTACAGCTACTGGGGAAGCAGTGCAGTTGAATGCACGTGTGGTAAGCACAACGGTGTTAAAGTGAGTCTTAAAGCAGGTCCCTGCAAGCCCACGTTCCCATCGATTCTACTCGCTAACGTCTGATTGCTGGAAAGTAAATTGGATTACCTACGCCTGCGTCGAAACCAACCAGCAGGAGATGAGAGACTGCTGCACACTCATCTGAACAGAAACGTGGCTTCAAGACACCATTCCAGATTCGGGCATCCAACTAGATGGCTTAATCTCCTTTCAGGCAAACAGAAATGCTGCGTCATCTGGTAAATCCGTGGAGGAGGTCTGTGTACCTACATCATTAAGAACTGGTGTGTGAACGCCTCGGTAACAATGGTCCACCGCTCACCACAAATAGAGTTTTTAATGTGAAATGTAGGCCCTTCTCCTTACCGAGAGAGTTCCGTGCCATTGTGATTATTGTTGCTTACATCTCTGCCCCCCACCTGTGCAAGTGCTGCAGGAGCTCTCCAGCACCACCTGTGACCTCGAAGCCACTCACCCTGATGGTGTCTTTATTATTACAGGTGACTTCAATCTTGCCAACCTAATATCAGTCCTGCCAAAGTTCTGCCTTCATGCCAACTTCGCAACCACAGGAGAGAATATGTTAGACCTGATTTATACCAATGTTTGTGAAGCCTACAAGGCTGTTCCTGACCCTCACCTTGGATACTCATCCTACATGCAGACCACTGGTTAAATGAGTCAGACCAGTTCACGGAGATCAGGACCTGGCCTGAAGGAGCCACCTGAGTGTGACAGGACTGCTTCTGAAGCAGCGATTGGAGCACATTCAAGGAGTTGGCTACCTACGATCATCATGTCAGCATCGAATATGTGGGATTGCTGACTGGCTACATTAGGAAAATGCATTGATGATGGTACTGTGATTAAACACTACACTGCCTGGGCAAACCAGAAACCATGGCTGACTGCAGAGGTTTGTGCACTGCTTAGGGATCGGGGGACAGGACGTCTCTAAGGTCAGCAAAAGCCACGCTGTTCTGTGACTACAGGGAAAGGTGGTGCATGTGGCATGGTATTCAAACCATAACATAGTACAAGTCCACCCTAAATGTCAACAACAGTGACGCCTCCCTTCCTGAAAGACTGATTACCTTCTCTGCACAATTTGATGCATTGAACGACGTGACATTGAGGGAAGCCCCTTCACTTCCTGAGATACAGGCACCGACTGGCTGCAGCTGTGCCACGGTAAACCCAAGCAAGGCTGTGGGGGTGTACCTGGTTAAATGTCGAGGGATTGTGCAGATCAGCTAATAGAGATCTTGACGGACATCTTTAACATTTCTTTGAAACAGTCTACTGTCTCTGCTGGCTTCAAAGCAGCCACCATCATCTTGATGCCCAAGAGAGCAATGGTAACTGTCTTAAATGATTACCGCCCAGTGGCACTGACTTCAACAATTATGGAAGTGCTTTGAGTGGCTGGTAATGGGTCATATAAAATGCCATAATCCAGTGCACCCACTGCTCAAACCAGTCCACAGACACCTCAGCCTTGGCCTTCCACTCTGTCTTGTCTCACCCAGAAAACAATGCCTCGTACATCAGGATGTTGTTCATCGACTCAGTTTGGCATTTAACATGAATATCCCTCAGAGGCTGTTGGGTAAGCTCTCCTCATTGGGATTCAGCACCCCTCTGTAACTGGATCGTGGACTTCTCGAAGAAAAGACCCCAGTCTGTCTGGGTTGGTGGCAACATCTCAAGCTCCATCACGCTGAGCACTGGTGCCCCCCCCCCCCCACCGGGTTGTGTCTTCAGCCTGCTGCTGATTCAAGACTGCACTGCCAGGTCCAGCTCAAACCATGTCATCAGGTTCACTGATGATACTACAGTGGCTGGCCTCATCAGCAACAATGATGAGTTGGCATACAGAGAGGAGGTAGAGAGGCTTGTCAAATGGTGTGAAAACAACAATCTGAGTCTCAACATGGACAAGACAAAAATGATGATTTTGGATTGCATGTTAATGGCTCTGCCTTGGAGAGGGTGAAGAGCATAAAGTTCCTTGGTGTGCACATAATGGACGATCTAAACTGGACGCACAACACCTCCCCACTAGTCAAGAAGGCACAGTAGTGTCTACACTTTCTGAGGAGACTGAGGCATGCAAGGCTTCCCACCCCCATTCTAACAACTTTCTACAGGAGCGCCATCAAGAGCGTCCTGCCTGGCTGCATCAATCTGTGGTATGGAGGCATCAGACCACAAGGCCCTACAGAGCTTGGCTCGAACTGCTGAGAGGATCAATGGGATCTCCCTACCCTTATTTGTGACATTTACTGGGAGTATTGCAGACAAAGGGCTCAAAGCATTGCTGGGGATTCCTACTACCCATCCCTCAGTCTCTGACCCACTCCTGTCGGGAAGGAGGTACAGGAGCATCAGGACTAGGACTGCCAAACTGGGTAACAGTTTCTTCCCTCAGGCTGTCAGACTAATGACTACCCTGCCACCACTGGCGTCTTGTCATTAGGAAAGTGAGCTGTTTACTGTATGGTCTGTTGTTTACTTTTTGCCTGTGCTGCATGAATTTTGAATTGTATTTTAATTTATGATATTTTGGTTTACGTACCGTGTATGTTATGTTTTGTGGGTGCACTGTGGTCTGCGAGAACATTATTTCGTTTGGTTATATATATGTATAATCAGACAACAATAAACTTGAATTTGAACCTTTTGTGGTTACAACATGCAAAGTATAAATTCAAAAACTCCCACTTATGTTAAATAATTATTCATTCTTAAATCTTTAAGTAACTTGTGGCTCATCTGCCGTAGTGGGGACAGCACGGTAGCTTAGTGGTTAGCACAGCTGACCCGACTTCAATTCCTGCTGCTGCCTGTAATGAGTTTGTACGTTCTCTCCGTGACCGTGTGGGTTTCCTCCAGTGCTCCGGTTTCCTCCCACAGTCCAAGGAAGTACCGGTTGGTCAGGTAATTGGTTATTGTAAATTGTCCTGTGATTAGGCTAGGGTTAAATGAAGAGTTTGCTGAGTGGTGTGGGACTAAGGCCCTTCATCATGTCAGTAGCTTCCACTCAGTTTTAACTACTGGCAGCCATGCAAGTCCCAAGTGGAGACCCAGGAATACCTTTACACTTCATTGCTGTTTCTATAACTATTTTGTTTTACCAGTCAGGGTTGTTATTCCTGAGCTGAACCCCCAGACCTGGAGAACTGGTGGACCACTCTTAGTCTGGCCTCTACCCTTTGACCTGTTTGTGATGGGTGACCCTGCTAAGAGCCAAAGTATAAAGCCCTGACTCCAGCCAACATGGCTCTCCAGGTCATTAAGGCATGCATGCCTGCAACCCTACAGCAAGGTTCTTGCCCTCTTGGAGGGGTAGGTTAATTAGTCGTTGTAAATTGTCCCATGATTAGACTGGGGTTAAATCAGGGGGTTGCTAGGCAGCACGGCTCGAAGGGTCAGTAGGGCCTGTTCCACACTGTATCTCAATAAAATAATAAGTTCTGATTTTGGTGTCAATAATGCACAAATAATTGTTGCCATTTTCTTTAACTTATAAGGGTTTGAAGGAGAAGACTGAACTGCAGGCTCAGTTAGCAGCCTTAAATGCACAACTGCAGGCGCAGGATGAGCAGAAGGTACTTAGTGAACAAAGGCAAAGCACGTTGACCTCAGAAGTGAGCACCTTGCGCCAGACGTGCTCCAGTCTAGAACAGGCCATGACTGAGCTTCAGAGCAACCTCGAGACCAAGAACGCCAGCTTAGCTGGGCTAAACAACGATCTCCAGGTGGCCGAGGAGCAGTACCAGAGGCTGCTGGGGAAAGTTGAGGAAATGCAGCAGGCGATATTGAGCAGAGATAACTCGGGTATGTCCTTTGAATAGTTTGTATCTGCTCAGAAAAGAATACTTCTGTTTTTTTTTGTTTGTAGTATTCTCCCACCTTGATGTTCTAATTCCCGCTAAGATACAGTTTCACAGGTACACAAACCAAGTAGTATTCCATCTGTAATTGCACTTTAACATGTGAACCTAGACAATCTTTTGGAGCCATTTGACGTGAAGGGTGTCAAAGAGATACAAACTTTTCTTTTGCATTTACCAGACCAGTCGCTGAAGTTAGGAGTCATTACATTTCATTCCCTGCTTTGTACCCATTCCAGTCCCTAAACCATTGTCACTTAAAAGTATCGGAGTGCATGATGCAACTTATGGGATCACATCTCTTGAACCAGAGATTCGCAACCTGGGGTCCATGAACCCCTTTGCTTAATGGTATTGGTCCATGGCATAGAAAAGGTTGGGAGCCCCTGTCTTAGACCTTTGTTTGTCACGTGTACAGTACACAGAAAGACATAGTGAAATACATTGTGTGTATCAGCAGCAACACAGTCCAAAGGTGTTCTTGGGGCAGCAACCAAGTGTTTCCATACTTTAGCCGCCAACATAGGCCCTCAATTTACTAACCCTAATTTGTACATCTTTGCAATGTGGGAGGAAACTGGACCATCTAGGGGAACTCATCCACCCACTCCCTCCCCCCCCCCCCCCCGTCACTTGCAGAATGTAAGAACTTCGTACAGACAGTGGCAGGAATTGAACTGAGATCGCTGGCACTGTCAGGCATTATGCTAACTGATACACTACAGTGCTGCCTTATTTGGGGTAGGCTGATATCCAGCTGTAAACTTGTGAATCAAGTCTTTGCTTTAAGATGCCATCTATTTTAAGTTATGGATGATTTTTTGGTACCTTTTTATTAACTTTGTCCAGTCTCTCGACTTCAGGTTTAAGATGGTGAAGGTGAGTGACAGCTTTCTGGTAGTTCAAAAGGCAAGAAATTTGACTAATAGCATTATTAATAACACCTTTTCTGAAGTAAATTAGGGTAAATTATTACTACAAACAATGAAGAGGTAAGCAAAGGCGAAGCGAATTCGAGATTTGAGCCGGGTGGCTACGTATCAATGTCGACCCAGATGGAGTTGGAGTGAGCGATTTGGAAAGGAGGAGTAGAGGCAGAGGAGTTTCGATGCCCGTCCAACTAACCCAAGTGTGAGGTTGGATCACTCTAATCGCCGAGCCGATTTGGAGAAATTGAGAACGGCTTCAGGCTGTACGGCGAGGTCTAGGCCCAGAGCGTATCGCTACGGCAGGGCCTGGGTCCTAGTGCAGGGGGTGACCTGGCATTTGGATGATTAAATGCCAGCCCAGAAAGACTGGAAAGGCAGGGTGTTGGGACCAGAGATGAGAGTGGGGCCGATTTTTGCTCACTCCCATGCGATGTTCGCACTCTTCTGTCAACGGTGCTGAAGCTGTGAACTGCTCAGGCTGCTGTGCTTCACGTCTGCGAGCTTTGCAGCGACTCACTTATTGTTTACATGATTTGTGTTTTTAAATCTTTCTCTGCGCACTGGGTGTTAGTCTTTATTTTATAATTGTGTTCTTTTGGGATTCTTGCTTTGTGGCTGCCTGTAAGCAAACAAATCTCAAGGTTGTATAATTTCTACGTTCTTTGATAATAAATGTACTTTGAATCTTGAATCTGTAGTGCAGGAGTTCTCAACCTGTGGTCCAAGGATCATTTTCTTCGTGATATTGGCCCACGACATACAAAAGGTTCGGAACCTTTGCTTTAGTGTAACCTGCATTTGTACAGATCTTAAGTACAAGGGTAGTACATTTTGGTGAACCTGACTGACGAAAGCATTCTGAATGCTTTTAATAAATAATTTATGAATGTGCTCGGGGTTTTGTTAAACTTGCCAGTAAGTTTCTAACTGCTATTAGAAATATTCTGCAGGTCAGTCATCCTTTAAGGAGAGGGAAACAGTTGATGTTTCAGCTCGATGACTTTTTTTCATTTTTCTTTCAGAGTTGTGTAACCGGTCTTTTTTCCCTTGGCTAGGTCAAATAAAGTTGAAACTCATCAAGTACTGAAAAACCCAGATAGAGTTCACTTGGAGAAGATGTTTTCTACAGTGGGTCAGTCTAGGATTAGAGGGCACAGCCTCAGAATACAAAGGTGTTCCTTTATAACTGAGATGAAGACGAATTTGTTTAGCCACAGGGTGGTGAATCTGTGAAATTGGTCTTGGCTGTGGATGCCAAGTCATGTGGTATATTTAAAGTGGAGATTGATGGGTCCTTGATTAGTCAGGGCATCAAAAGTTACGAGGAGAAGGCAGGAGAATGTGGTTGAGGGGGATAATAACTTAAGTATGATGGAGTGGTTGGGTGATAGGGTGGAAATATATCTACCATAGGAGATGTAAGGCACTCCTTCCCTCTGCTAGTCTGCAGGTCATCTTTAGGCAAGGTGTCATGGAAAGACCATGATTGCCCATGTCGTAGGACATGGCACATAATGATGTCACGTGACATGGCACATAATGATGTCACGTGACATGACACATAATGATGTCACGTGACATGACACAAAATGAAAATGATGGAATGGTGGAACATAACTGAAGGGCGAAATGGCTTAATTCTGCTCCTTTGTCCTATGATCTTAGGTTCCTGTAATTTGCATGCAAGAATACGCAAAATATCTTGTCTTGTCTACAGATTATCACATATGTGTTTGTACATTTTTTGTTCCAGTTCAAGCTGCTCGGCAGCAGATGGCAGTTCTTCAGAGCCAGCTTCAGCAAGTGCAGTTGGATCGTTCCACACTGACGAGCCAGCTCAAGGCTTCCCAGTCTGAAGTAACTTCTCTGCAGCAGGTCAGGCAGTGGTACCAGCAGCAGCTGACAGTGGCACAAGAGGCAAGGGTGCGGTTACAGAGTGAAATGGCCAGTGTGCAGGTATGAGACCGCAGAATATTCACAGAATACAAGGAACGTCTGTGTTTAATTTAATGGTGCTTCTGGACAGCATTAAGAGAAATAGGGACTCAAGAGTTCCCAAGTATTTTCTGACAACATAGCTGTATTTTCTTGCCATCACCATTCTCTATTTCTTCGCTCCCCCAAATTAGACTTTAAGGCCATAACACACCTTCATATGACGTGGGCAATCATGGTCTTTGACCATAATTGTTCTTGGCAAATTTTTCTACAGAAGTAGTTTGCCCATTACTACCTTCTGGGCAGTGTCATTACAAGATGGGTGACTCCGGCCATTATTATTACTGTTCAGAGATTGTCTTGCATCATTGGTCACATAACCAGGACTTGTGATATGTACCAGCTGCTCATACGACCATTCACCACCTGCTCCCGTGGCTTCTGTGACCCTGATCAAGGGGTTTGGGCTAAGCAGGTGCTACACCTCACCCAGGGGAGACCTGCAGCCTAACAGAGGAAAGGAGCGCCTTACAGCTCTGTTGGTAGTGCTGCGCCAGTCACCGTAAGACATAGGAGCAGTAGGCCATTCAGCCCATCGAGTTTGCCATTCCATCATGGCTGATTTAGTATTCCTGTCAACACCATTCTCCTGCTTTCTCCCCATAACCTTTTACTCTTTTACTAATCACGAACTTGTCAGTCTCTACTTTAATATCAAAGTATTTAATATCAAAATATCAAAGATATAGGAGCAGAATTAGACCATTTGGCCCATTGAGTCTGCTCTGCTATTTCATCATGGCTGATCCATTTGTCCTCAGCCCCAATCTCCTGTCTGCTCCCCATATGCCTTCATGCCTTGACTAATCAAAAACCCTGTCTTAAATATGCCCACTGACTTGGCTTCCACAGATCCAGCACCCTTTGGCTAAAAAAATTCCTCCTCATCTCCGTTCTAAATGGATGTCCCTCTATTCTGAAGCTGTGTCTTCTTGTCTTTGGAGCTTCTGTTGGTGTTTCTGTAGCACTGGGTTTTTACAGGATGGGGTTGCTAGCTCCGTGCCGAACCCCCCTCCTCTTGCAGCTGGGCTTGGGACTGTCCATAGCGGAGTTATATATGTAAATTAAAATTCTTATGCTTATAAAATAGTTTCTCTAATAAACTATTGTGTGTGAAACAAAGTAAAGGATGCCTTAAACTATTTATTCTGGGGTAAGTTTATTGTTTTCCATAATATGTGAACCATTGTTAAAAAAGTTTTTTAAATCATAGGCTGGTCACATGACTCAAACAGCAATGCTGGAACATCTGAAAATAGAGAATGTATCTTTGTCCCAACAACTTACAGACACTCAGCAGAGATCCATCAAGGAGAAGGAGCGCATTGCAATCCATCTGCAAAATATCGAGGTAATCATTAAAGGTGATCACTGAGGAATGCAGTTATTTGCAAAGGGGGTGACCTCTTGAGGATTATGTATGATCCTGCTTCTGTTGTTTTTAATGAATGCATTAGATCTGTGGAAAGATTCAATGTAGCTATTTTTATAAAGTCATAGAAAATTACAGCACAGAAACAGGCCCTTCGACCTATCCAGTCCGTGCTGAACAATTTAAGCTGTATAGTCCCATTGACCCGTACCCGGACCATAGCCCTCCATACCCCTCCCATCCATGTACCTATCCAAACTTACCTTAAACGTTGAAATCAAAATCACACTTGTCACTTGCGCTGCCAGCTTGTTCCATACTCTTAACCTTTCACCCTTAATCCATGACCTCTAGTTATAGTCTCACCCAACCACATTGGAAAAAGCCTGCTTGTATTTACTCTAACTATACCCCACAATATTCTGTGTACCTCTATCAAATCTCCCCTCAATCTTCTACATTCTAGTGAATAAAGTTCTACCCTATTCAATCTTTCCTTATAACACAGGTCATACAGTCCTAGCAACATGCTTGTACATCCTGTAATGGCAGAGGTGGGGATGGATGCTGCTTTCCAGCGACCGCGCTCCATAGGGAGGGCTTTACCCATGACGGACTGGGCTGTCGGATTATTCCTGTTCAAGGGCATTGTTGTTTCCATACCAGGCTGCGCTGCAGCCAGTCAGTATACTCTCCACCACACATCTATAGAAGTTTGTCAAAGTTTTGGATGTCATGCTGAATCTTCACAAACTTCTAAGGAAACAGTTTCCCTGTTGTTTTACAGGCTTTCTGGTGATTGGAGTCTGGTCTTGGTCATTGTGGAGGAACTATTTTTGAGTGAATTTTCTATTAGAATCTCAGTTAATAAGAGTTCTAAGTGAAGTACGATCCAGCAAGTCTGTGTGATTAAGGCAGCAGGTGATTGTTGATATAGTTTGATGTTTAAAACCAATCTGTTTCATGATAGGTTGACATGTTGGACCAGGAAAAGGCTTTTCATCAGATCCAGGAAGCAAAGGCAATGGTGGAAGATGATTTGTCAAGGAAACTTGAGGAGTTTGAGGAAGAGCGTGAACATCTTCAGAAATTGGCTAATTCTGCTTCAGCTTTGGAACGGGATCTTGAGGAGGTAAGGTGCTGTGCTTGTATAAAAGTTTCCTGTTTCAGTGTGTGTTTTCTGAACCAACAATGTCAATGAGGGTGGCAGAAATTTTGTTTCTACTGACCTACAAAAGCCATTTGGCAAAGTGTCATGTAATATACCGCAGGATTAAAGTTTGCAGGATTGAATTGACAATAGCAGCACACAAAATACTGGAGGAACTCAGCAGGTTATGGTATCACAGGAAAGATTCTAGCATAGGTAAAGTAGTGGCTAATTAGCAGGAGGCAAAGAGTGGGAATAAAGGGAACCTTTTCTGGTTGACTACCACTGACTAGTGGTGTTTCTCAGGGGTCTGTGTTGGGACCACTTCTTTTTACGTTATATGTGAGTGATTTGGATGATGGAATTGATGTCTTTGTTGCAAAGTTTGAGATGATATGAAGGTAGGTGGAGGGGCAGGTAGTTTTGAGGAAGTAGAGAGGCTACAGAAGGACTTAGACAGAATAGGAGAATGGCAGATGGAATACAGTCAGGAAGTGTACAGTCATGCACTTTGATAGAAGAAATGAAAGGGTAGTCTATTTTCTAAATGGAGAGAAGATACAAAAAACCTGAGGCACAAGGAGACATGGGAGTCCTTGTGCAGGATTCCCTAAAGGTTCATTTGCAGGTTGAGTCTGGGGTGAGGAAGGCAAATGTGGTGTTAATTCATTTCAAGAGGACTAGAAAATAAAAACAAGGATGTTATGTTTAAGACTTTTTAAAGCACTGGTGAGGTCCCACCTGGATTATTGTGAGCTGTTTGGGCCCCTTATGTTAGAAAGGCTGTGCTAAACTGGAGAGTGTTCAAAGAAGGTTCACAGAAATGATGCCAGGATCGAATGGCTTGTCACATGAAGAGTGTTTGATGCCTCTGGGCCTGTATTGACTGGGATTCAGAAGAATGAAAGGATGACCTAATTGAAACCTATCAAATGGTGAAATGCCTTGAAATAGTGTATGTGAAGAGGATGTTTCCTACACTGGGAGAGTCCAAAGACCAAAGGGACAGCCTCAGAATTGAGGGGCGTCCTTTTAGAACAGTGAGAGGAATTTCTTTAGCCAAAGAGCGGTGAATCTGTGAAATTCTTTGCCACAGGTGGCTGTGGAGGCCAGGTCTTTATGTATATTTAAGGCAGAGGTTGATATTGTGCCCTCTTGTCCTAGACTCCCCCACCATGGGAGGTATCCTTTTCACATCTACTCTGTCTAGGGCTTTCAACATTCAAAAAGTTTCAATGAGATACCCCCTCATCCTTCAAAATTCGAATGAGTACATACCCAGAGCCATCAAGTGGTCCTCGTATGATAACCCTTTCATTCCTGAACTCATCCTTGTGAACCCCCTCTCAACCCTTTCCAATGCCAGCACATCTTTTTCTTAGTCTATGTCCACACTACGCCAGATAATTTTGAAAATGAAGCTTTTTGTCTTCGTTTTGACCCTCTGTCCACACTAAAACAGCGTTTTCATCCCCCAACAACGGAGATTTTCAGAAACGGTCTCCAGAGTGGATAAATCTGAAAACGCCTAATATCCATTGTAGTGTTTATGGGGTAATCGGAGCTTTTTAAAACCGCTGTCATGATGTGCCGGCTGCCGGCATTATTATTCATTTTCATCATCATCACCCTCCACCCCCCCCCCCCGTTGTACAATCATCACAGCAATATTTGATTCAGCGCTTCGCAGAACCTAACTATTTCAGAACAGACGGCAACAAGACTGAAGCCAGAAGAGTTAGAAATGTACTCACCAAATACTTTGACCCATAGCTTACTGAATAAATAAGTATACTTACTTTGCCCTGTTTTCTGTCCTTGCTTGTATGAAGGTGGTTTATCTACTAACACAAGTACTTCTTTGACAATAGATGTGTAACAGCCTAATGTAACATTGTGTGGAAATACAAGATCACACTGATGCAGCCGTGTTTTATACATTTAACAAGGTGCTTTATTAATGTAACAGAGTTGGTCAGTTTTTCAATGTTCGTCGTCAGCTGGGTCATACTGTCCGTGAACTCCCTGTCGGTTGCCTCCATACGCTCCAGTATTTGGTTTTTTTTTTAGTTCAGTCCTCCTGCGCGAGAGCCAAGAGTAATTCCTTTTAAGTTTTTCTACTCTGTAACTGGGCAAACGCACACTAAGTATACCGTTTCCTCTTCGCTTGTTTTCTGTGTGTCCTGCGCGTGCCCAGTAGAGGAGACTCACCCAAATATCCGTGTTAGTGTGGACAGAGATATTTTGAAAAACGCTTAGTTGGTACGCCTGTCGTTTTTACTCGAAACTGGCGTTTTCAAAATTATCCGGCGTAGTGTGGACGTAACCTTAGATGAGGAGCCCAAAACTGTTCACAATACTCAAGGTGAGGCCTCACTAGTGCCTTATAAAACTAAAGCATCACATCCCTTCTCTTGTATTCTAGATCTCTTGAAATGAATACTAACATTGCAGTTGCCTTCCTCACCACCGACTCTATCTGCATTAACCTTTAGGGTGTTCTGTGCAAGGACTCACAAGTCCCTTTGCATCTCAGATTTTTGGATTTTCTCCCATTTAGAAAATAGTCTGCACAGTTCTTTCTACTACCAAAGTGTATGACCATGCATTTTCCAACATTGTATTTCATTTGCCACTTTTCTTGCTCATTCTCCTAATCGATCTAAGTCCTTCTGCAACCTACCTGTTTCCTTAACAGTACTACCCCTCCACCAATCTTTGTATCATCTGCAAACTTGGCAACAAAGCCATCTATTCCATCATCTAAATCATTGATACACAGCATTAAAAGAAGCGGTCGCAACTCAGATCCCTGCGGAACACCAGTAGTCACTGGCAGCCAACCAGAAAAGGATCCTTTTATTCCCACTCACTGTCTCCTACCAATCAGCCAATGCTCTAACCATGTTAGTAAGTTTCCTGTAATACCATGGGCTCTTGAGCAGCCTCATGTGTGGCACCTTGTCTAAGGCCGTCTGAAAGTCCAAATATACAACATCCACTGCATCCCCTTGATCTAACCTACTTGTAATCTCCTCAGACAATTCCAACAGGTTTGTCAGGCAAGATTTCCCCTTAAGAAACCATGCTGACTTTGTCCTGTGTCACATAGTACTCCCTAACCTTATCCTTAACAATTGACTTCCAACATCTTCCCAACGCTAAGGTCAGGCTAACTGGTCTATAATTTCCTTTCTGCTGCATTCTTCCTTTCTTAAAAAGTAGAGTTATATGGTGCCATTGGACTGGAAAATTGCAAATGTCAGTCCAATGATTTTTGAAAGATCATTAATAATGCCTCTGCAATTTCTAATGCTATCTCCTTTCAGAACCCTCGGGTGCAGTTCATCTGGTCTGGGTGACTTGTGTACCCTTGGGTCTTTCAGTTTTTTGAGCACCTTCTCCCTTGTAATAGTAACTGCATTCTCCTCTCTTCCTTCACACACTACAACATCTGGCACACTGAGGGTCTTCCACAGTGAAGACTGATGCAAAATATGTGTTTAGTTCATCTGCCATCTACTTGTCCCCCATTATTATTTCTCTGGCCTCATTTTCTAGCAGTCCTATATCCACTCTCATCGCTCTTATTTTTTTTTACATACTTGAAAAAAGCTTTTACTATCCACTTGATATTGTGTGCTAGTTTGCTTTCATATAGGAAAGCAAGGATAAGAGAGGAGAGTGGATCTTTGGATGAAGGGAAGTTGGGGGGGGGAATGACCCAGGGGGAGTAATTGGCAGGTGAGAAGAAGTGAAAGGTCAGAGAGGGGAATAGAGGATAAGATGACTATGACTGTGAGTGCCTGACTATAACAAATTAACTAGGGATTAGGAAAGAGTGATGCATTTTGTTCCAGGACAGAGTAATGGGACCAATACACACTTCAGAGAAAGATTAGAATCACTATTCCCTCTAAGATGCACGGGTGTACAGCCGTACTGTGACTGAAATGCTCCTGCACATCGCCTGTGGAATTTTCTTTTGTAGATTGTGCTGTGCTGTTTTCAGTCTGTGTGTTTTTTAAAAAAAAACTATTTATTTTCTGATCCTTGGGGTTCTTCCAGGAGGCAGGAAAGACGAGCAGTCTTAATGCCCAGATTTCAGTTTATTTTAGAGTACAAGCAAATATACAAATACTAAGCAAACTAACTAACTGAGAAACGATGCTAAGAGTTGTATTGATGCGAAGACAAATGAATAAAGATGGCACCTTTGGAAAAATCTAAAAGTGAAATTCTTTAGATAGAGAATAAACTAGTTAATAGGCTACATGATTAAAATAATTACATCACATGGGTTATAGCCAATGAAAAATGAGAAAGGTGATAAACCATTAGTTTAGCTGTTTTACCGCTTTCTGCCTGTGAGTGGGGATGAACCACCACATACTGTGAAAAATACATGAGTTTGTTAAAAGGTAAAGATCTTATAAAAGGTTTTTTTTTTAAAAAAAACTGTGGTTTCCAACAGAACTTTGATTGGAATTGATATACAGGAGATAATTTGGTAGGGAAGCCAAAATTCAGAAATGCATTGACTCAAAACTCAAGACCAGGTCACATCTGCAGGTGGGTCACCAATTTCTCTGACGGGGCAGTATGTGAGACTAGGCGAGCACATTTGTACGTCCCGCACAGCTAACACTGATGTGTTTTTCTCCCCTTTCCTATTTTCTCTATATACCAATGACTGCATCTCAAGTGATCCATCAGTTAAACTGTTGTACGTTTATATAAACCTCAATCACATCACCTCCCTCAGCATTGACAATCAGACTGGTAATACCCAAATTTGGAGACTATTAGCCAGGTAACTTAACTGCTGCAAGGCAGATGTACTGTCAGGTCACTGTTATTTTTGATCCCTGGGTTTTTATTTGGAGTTTAGTAATGAGTAAGAAAGTTTCATTTATTGATTCTTCACGATTGTTTATTTTTAAAGTTTAAATAAAGGACAGATACTAAGCAGACAAAGTAATGGTGATACAAGTCAGATGAGAGAAGAAAAATTAAATAAATTCAATACAGCTATTTTTGAAAAATCTATCACCTTTATAATTCAGATAACAGAAATTCTTTAGATAGGAAAATCCAATCAATGGTTACACAATTATAACAAACAGGTAACATTTGGCCAATTAAAATGGAAAGGGTGATAAAAGGGTTATGTAACTGCTACACTGCCTTCTGCCAGTAAGCGTGAAAAATACATTAAAAATGTTAGCAAAAAGTACTATTTTAGTTTTGCATTAATTAAACTATCTTTTTTTTTTAAAAAGTGTAAAATCACAACTGATTCCAACAGTACCCATATGGTAATCTATTAATTGTTGCATTTATTATTGCATTTATGAATGTGCTGAAATTGTGTCTTCTCTTCAGGTTAAGTTAACCTTACATCAGCGCGAACTCCAGTTAGAAGCTCTGCAACAGGAACAAATGGAGCTTCTAAAGCAGCTCACCAGCTCCCAGGAGGCTTTACACACCAAAGACCAGTCCATGAATGAACTGCAGGCCCGTTACGATGAACTGGAGGCCCGCCTCACAGAGATTCAAACTGAAACAAATGCCAAAGAAGATACCATCCAGTACTTGCAAAACGAGAAGATTGTCCTGGAAGTGGCCTTACAAGCCGGAAAGATGGATAAAGGTGCGCTGGAGGAAGGAGCTAAACGGCTTGAGGAGGGAACTGAAGTGGTGTCTGAAGTTCTAGAACAACTTCGTCAGGAAATTGCTGTCAAGACCGGGCAGGTAATAGAAATTTAACAGCTCTGCAAGGTGCCAGGAAGAATTTTATCTAATCTCGATTTTAAAAATACTTAATAGCAAGTTTTATCTCCTTCTATTTGATGTGCTAACAGGCGATATCTTTTGCCTGAGGTAATATAGAGAAACAATTGCCAGAAACAATCATGGTCCTGAGTGTTAAAACCTCTGAGGACCTAACCTGGTCCCAAGTTATCGATGCAGCTGTAAAGAAGATACAACAGCAGGTATATTTCATTAGGAACAGATGTACCATGGAGAGCATTCTAACTGACTGCATCGCCATCTGGTATGGGGGGGGCGGGGGGGGCACTGCACAGGATCAAAGTAAGAGACTTATAAGCTTAGTCAGCTTCATCATGGGCTCTAGCCTCCACAGTATCCAGGACATCCCTAAGGAGCGATGCCTCCAAAAGGCAGCGTCCATCCATCATTAAGGACCTCCACCACCCAGGACATGCCCTCCTCTCATTGTTACCATCAGGGAGGAGGTACAGGAGCCTGAAGGCACGCACTCAGGAACAGCTTCTTCTCCTCAGCCATCCGATATGTGGCAGCATCGAGAAGAGGGTGTTTTCTGGGTCATGGTGGTCTTTAATGATGGTTATTTTTGAGGGACCGCTCCTTGAAGATGTCCTGAATACGATGGAAACTAGTGTCCATGAAGGAACTGACTAATTTTACAACTCTCTGCAGCTTTCTTTGATCCTGTGCAGTAGCCTCTCCCCACCCCCATACCAGATGGTGACACAGCCAGTTAGAATGCTCTCCACAGTACATCTGTAGAAATTTGTGAGTGTCTTTGGTGACATACCAAATCTCCTCAAACTCCTAGTGATATATACCACTGTCTTGCCTTTTTGGTTGCGTCAATGTGTTGGGTCCTCAGAGATATTGACACCCAGGAACTTGAAGTTGCTCACTTCTGATCCCTCAATGAGGACTGGTGTAGAGGTGTTTGGTGACTTGTTAGTGACAGGCAGGTCTGAGCTGGTGTGGATCAGAACCCTGACAGTGTTGGATGAACTGGTTTACTCGGAGTGGAGCATGAGAGATCTAACACTGGATATATATCTATAACCCTGAAGTCTTCATGAATGAAACCTGTGTGATCCCAGAGTGCTTTGTTTTGTTGGTTTGTTTGAATAGGAGGCTTACAAGAAGTCTCTGTGTTATATCAGGATGTATGTTCATGGCAGGTAGTGTTTTGACAACAGAGGTAAAAATGACAGAGTTGTCATGGGGAGAGAAGCCTCAAAAGACAAATGGACTGATAAAAGGAATGATGAAAGAAGAGATTCACAGATCCAGATAATGGAAGAATGCAGTTATGGGACGAAACAATCTATTTACTGTTCTCTGTAAAAGTATAGTAGTGCTTTGTTTTGACCCATGAGATTGAAGCTACTTTCCAACAACTTAACATATGGAGGTAGACTTTCCCTTGTAAATAGTAAACGCGCTTATAATTTGATCCACTGTAAATTTGCTGTAGTTTGTTGCTGTACATTAGAAGACACAGCTGAATGGTACACAACAACCCCATCAGCTTTGTGAGAGGCAAGCGATGTATGAGTGGTTGAGCAACACGGGATCTGATATGTGAGAGAGACCGAAGTGGCCATTCTGTGTCATAGTCATAAGGTGAATGGGAACAGAGTAAGGCGAATTTGTTGAATTGCCTCGATCCTGGAGACACAGATTCCACAAAGGTTTGGCACAAGTGCAAAGTGAGTAGAATTCTTGTAGGAAGATTCTAAAATAGTTTATGCTATGAAAGAAAAGCAAGGTGGAATGGGTTCCATTTCCCACATCTTTCATTTTGAGTACAAAAAACTGTCAAGTAGGCTCATCATGGTATTAGCTCATATTAGAAGGTTTTAAGCAGATCAAATATGGTATTTGTATAAATAACGATACTAGATTAATCTTGGGTGGTGGAGTGGAGATGGGTCTCTACCAAAGGATGTGTAAGGTGCATCTTTGCTCTTTCCCTCCACTAGCCAGCAGGTTGTCCTTGCACATTGTGTAGCCCCTGTTTCGCCCCTTCCTGGTCAGGGTCACATGAAGAAATGGGAGCAGGTGGTGGATGGTCATTTGAGCCGCTGGTGCATGTCAGAGGTCCTAGATATGCAACCACTGACGCCAGGCAGACAGTCTCTGAAGAGTATTGTTAATGGCTGGGGGAGGGGGGGGAAAGTGAAAATGGGACCCACCTTGTGAAGACACTGCCTAGAAGAAGGCAATGGCAAGCCACTTCTGTAGAATTTGCCAAGAAAAATCATGGTTATGAGACCCTGTTCACCCATGTCATATGACATGGCACATAATGATGATGACTAGATGAATAATCAGATTGTGTTGGAGATATTTCACTGCAACGTGCTTAACTTTTCAATTTCTTCCTAAAGTTTGAATTATGGTCTCTTTTAGTATTTTTCCACAAGACACCAGTTTATACCATTAATTTCCTCTTTATAGGTGGAAAATATGCAACAAGAGAATGCTACCTTTAAGAAACAGACTCAGAAACTGAAGGACCAGCTCGTTCAACAGAAGGTAAATGTTTCACTGACCTCTGGTCATTTGAAGCTGGCTAGTCTGCAAGTCAGAGGCCCAATGTCTGTGAGTTCACTGGAGGCCCTAATGCGTCTTAGGTCTGTCTGTCTGTGTGAGTGGGCGAGTAGGTAGGTGGGTAAGTGAGTGGGAGTTGTGTTATTATTGTTGCTTATGTTCTGCTGAATATGGTTCAATTTAATATCAGAGATTGTATGTAGTATACAACCTGAAATTCTTACTCTTCACAGATATCCACAAAACAAAATGAAGAATGAATGACAGAGGGATCAGAACTCTAAACCCCCCCCCCATGCACAAGCAGCAGCAAAAGCATTTACCCTCCCCTCCCCCCACTTGCACCAGCAAACGCACCAACCCCCTCCCCTCTCCCCCACCACTTTACAAGCAAGCCCTCTTGATCTAGATTCCACCAAAAACTACAGGCTCCCTCTCGCTAGTGAGGGGGGGGGGGGGGGGGGGGGGGGGGGGGGGGGGGGGGGGGAGGGGGGAGGGGGAGGGGAGGGAGAGAGACACAGAGAGAGAGAGACACGGAGAGAGAGAGACACAGACTCTGCTGTTTCGATGTTACAATTTTCCACATTGCTCCTCCAAGTCCCCCGACTCAAGGACCAACAGCTCTCACTCACTGTCAGAAAGAGAGAGGGGGGGCATGCTATGTTGCTGCTGGAAAGTTTGGTGTCACTTGTGGACTGCCCCCAGCACCACCTCATTGTGTTGGCTTTTAACACAAGCGATGCAGTTTTGAATGCACGTGGGGTAAATGAGTCTGAATCATATGCAAGTCCATAAGATATAGGAGCAGAATTCGGCCATTCAGCCGATCGAGTCTGCTCCACCACTTCATCATGGCTGATCCATTTCCCTCAGCCCCAATCTCTTGCCTTCTCCCCATAGCCCTTCATGCCCTGACTAATCAAGAATCTTTCAACCTCTGCCTTAAATATACCCAATGACTTGGCTTCCACAAGTGGCAATGAATTCACCACTCTCTGTCTAAAGAAATTCCTCCTCATCTCCAACTATGGAAGGGATGAGACAGTCGATGTTTTGGGCTGAGATCCTACACCAGGAGTCCTGATGAAGGGTTTTGGCCTGAACCGTTGACTGTTATTCCCATCCATAAATGCTGTCCGGCAGAGCTGAGCTCCTACAGCAGATGTGTGTCCTGCTCTAGATTTCCAGCATTTGTGGTACCTCTTGTGTCCTCCTCAAAGGATGCCCCTCTACCCTAAGGCTGTGCCCTCTAGTCCTGGATTCCCGTACCATAGGAAACATTCTCTCCACATCCACGCTATTGAGCTTTTTCAATATTCAATAGGTTTCAATGAAATCACCTCTCATTCTGAATTGCAGTGGGTAGAGCCTTGTATGATAAACCTTTCAATTTGGAATCATTATCGTGAACCTCCTTTGAACTCTCTCCAATGTCACCACATCCTTTCTTAGATAAGGGGCCCAATGTACAGCTGTTCCTCAAGTTGAGTTTTAACTTTACTGGCTACTGAGTAGTGACCTGTCCACTGTTTGGGCACATTTTCCCTCAGGTGATGGTGGAGGCATATCGGCGCGACGCAAACGCAAAAGATCAACTCATAAGTGAGTTGAAATCAGCGAAAAAGAAGCTGGAGTCGGCAGTGAAAGAGTTGAAGCAAGAAATTGTCGCACTGCAAACGGATAAGAAATCCTCTCAGAATGAACATGTGCGGTTGCAGAAGGAAATTTCTCGTGTCCACCAACAAATGACCGATCTGGAAAGCCAACTTCAGTCAGCACAGGAAGAGCGTGATGAATTGAACACAGAGCTTCAGGTACAACGTCTTGGTCCTTTAAACTAACCTGGAAGTGGGGGGTGGTGGTGAAGCAGGGCACGTGCACTTCACCAGGGTCAGTATGTCATGACATCCAGGCTGGTGGAGGCAGGTTGTATTGTGGTTGACTGTGAATTGGTGGCACGGGTTTTTGATTCTTATTGCGCGATTGTGATATTATTCTTGCTATCTTGTGTGTGCTCGTGCTGTGTGTGACTGTTGGTACTGTGTTTTGTACCTTGACCCCAGAGTAACGCTGTTTCATTTGGCTGTATTCACAGGTATTCATGTATGGTTGAATGACAATTAAATTTGAATTAGATTGAATTATTTTAGTTTTGCCAACAGCCCTTTAAAACTCTCTGTTATACTTTCTAATAGTCGTTGCAGTTTGACAGGAGCCAGCTAATGTCGCTCTCCCAGGAGAATGAAGAGCTTAAGAAGCAAGTGGAGGAGATGCAAGAAGAAACTAAAAAGTGAGAAAAGCCTTTTGTTTAAACTTGATCAGTTCTTGTTGATATATTTAGTTATACAGCAATTAACTTGGGGCAGCAGTGTCCAATACTGATAGTTAACACTTTCTGCTTTTAGACTTCCTAATAAATCATGTACATTTCTATTTGTATAACTGTTTCCCCCCCCCCCCCGCCCCAGACAACGTGAGAAATACATCATTGCTCTAGCATTCTCACTACACTCTTGGCATTCAGTTTCCAGAATTAAATATATAAATCTTTTTCGGCTGTTTACAATCTTGTTTGTTTACAATCTTGATTGTTTACAATCTTGATGTGTTGGGTATATTTAGCACTTTGGCCCCAGAGGAACACTGTTTCTTTCAGCTATGTTTATGTATGGTGGAATGATAATTAAACTTGAGAGAGGAAAGGGACTTGTTGTTTTGTTACTTGTGATGTTCTGCTTTGTGTTCTGACAAGCATTGTGGATGTGCCATGTTGGCACCAGAATGTGTGGCAACACTTGTGGGCTACTTCCAGCACACCGTTAGCTTGTGTTGGTAGTGAATGCAAATGCCACATTTCACTGTGTGTTAACGTGTACATGTGAAAAATAAATCTGAGTGTGACTCTTCAACAACGGGTATACCACTTTGGATACTGTTTGGGGGGGTGGTGTGACCTAGCAGAGTAAAGTCACAGCAGTCAGATCTCTGGCACTGTCTGGCACTGTTCCTCAGAAGGGAATGGGGGAGAAAGAGGTGTTAATTAGTTAGTTCGTTAGTTAGAGGAAGAGAAAGGAGCTTCTGTGGACGAGAACGAGATTCCCAGGTGGTACATTGTCTACCGGATACCAGGGTCTGGGACATGTCAGATCGAGTCTTTGGCATTCTTAAGTGGGAAGGCAGCCAGAGGTTGTGGTCCATATAGGTACCAACAACATACGTGGGAAGAGTGATGAAGTTCTGCAAAGGAAGCCCAAGGAGTTAGGTGGTAAGTTAAAGGACTGGACCTCCAGGGCTGTGATCTCAGGATTGTTATCTGTGCCACATGCTAATGAGACCAGAAAAAGGAAGATCAGAGTGTTTAACATGTGGCTAAGGACTTGGTGTTGGAGGGAGTGCATGAGATTTTCGGATCATTGGGCTCTCTTCTAGAGAAGGTGGGACAGTACAAGAGAGACGGTTTGCATCAAAACTGGAGGGGGACTAATATCCAGCGGGAAGGTTTGCTAATGCGGCACTTTGGGGAAGGTTTGCTCATGCTGCACTGTGTGATTTAAACTAGAGTTGTAGGGGCACGGAACCAGAGTGCCAGAGCAGTGGAGAGGTTATGGGGACAGATGTTGGTAAGACCTCAGACAAAGTCAGGAATCAAGCATTGGGCATGGTGCGACTAATGCCCTGATCTGTGTTGATTTCAATGCAAGAAGTGTTGTAGGAAAGCCAGACGAGCTCAGGGCATGATCAACACCTGGAATTGTGACATTGTAGCCATTAATGAGATTTGGTTGCAAGAGGGGCAGGACTGGCAGCTCAGTGTTCCAGGGTTTTGTTGTTTTAGACACAACAAGAGTGGGAGGGATTAAAGAGGGAGGGGTGGCGTTACTAGTTATGGTAGTGCTCAATCAAGACACACTGGAGAACTCGTCCAGTGAGGCTTTATAGGTGAAACTGAGGAATAAGAAAGGTATGACCATGTTAACGGGGTTATATTATAGACCACCCAACAGTCCAATTGATTTGGTGGAACAAATTTGTAGAGAGATCACAGACTGTTCCAAGAAACATAAGGTTGTTATAGTACATTGGTGATGTTTAACTTTCCATGTATTGATTGGGACTCGCATATTGTAAAAGGACACTGGATGGGATAGAGTTTGTCAAGTGTGTAAAGGAAAGTTTCCTTAATCAGTATGTAGATGTCCCAACGAGAGATTGTGTGTACTTGATCTGCTATTAAGGAAGGAAACAGGGCTGGTAACAGAAGTTTGTGTAGAGGAACACTTTACATCTATTGATTATAATGCCATTAGTTTCAAAGTAAATATGGAAAAAGATGGGTCTGGTCCACGGGTTGAGATTCTAAACTTTAGAAAGGCCAATTTTGATCTGACAAGTGTGGATTGGGACAGGCCGTTTTCTGGTAAAGGTGTACTTGGTAAGTGGGAGGCCTTCTAAGTGAAATTTTGAGTACAAAGCTTGTATGTGCCTCTTAAAATTAAAGGTAAAGATTACAGGTTTTCAAGAGATATTGGGCCCTGGTTAAGGAAAAAAGTGCATAGCAGGTATAGGCAATTAGGAACAAAAGAGGTGCTTATGGAGTGTAAGAAATGCAAGAGAACACTTCAGATAGAAATCAGGAATGCCAAAAGAAAGTATGAGGTTGCCCTAGCAGACAACGTGAAGGAGAACCTTCAGGGCTTCTACAGATGTGTTCAGAGCAAAGGACAAAATTTGGTCCTCTGGAAGATCAGATGCGTGGAGCCAAAAGAGATTGGGAGAGATCATAAAGGAATTTTTTGTATCTCTATTTATTTTGGAGATGAACCCAGAGTCTATAGAAGTGATTACAAAGCATCAGAAAGGTCATGAATCTTATACTGATTACACAGGAGGAGGTGTTTCCTGTCCTGAGGCAAATTAGGGTGGATAAATCCCCAGGGCCGGACAAGGTGTTTCCTCTGCCCCAGAGGGAGGCAAGTGCAGAAGTTGCAGGGTCCCTAGCAGAGATATTTAAATCATCCTTAGTAACAGATGAGGTACAGGAGGATTGGAGGACAGCTAATGTTGTTCCACTGTTTAAGAGGAAATTATAGACCAGTGAGCCTGACATCAGTAGTGGGAAAGTTATTGGGGGATTCTGAGCGGCCGGATATATAAGTATTTGGATAGATACAGACTGATTAGAGGTAGTCAGCACGGCTTCATGTGTGATAGGTCGTGTCTAATTAATCATAGAGATTTTGAGGAAGTTACCAGGAAAGTTGATGAAGGCAAGGTAATGGATGTTGTCTGCATGAACGTAAGCAAAGCCTTTGACAAGATCCAGCATGGGAGGTTGGTCAAGGAGGTTCAGTCACTTGGCATTCTGGATGAGATAGTAAATTGGATTAGACATTGGCTTTGTGGGAGAGGCCAGAGAGCGGTAATAGATGGTTGCCTTTCTGACTGGGGGCCTGTGACTAATGGTGTGCTGCAGGGATCAGTGCTGGGTCCATTGTTAGTTGTCGTCTAAATCAATGGTCTGGATGATGATGTGATTCACTAGATGACACCAAGGTTGGGGTTGGTAGAAGACTATCAGAGCTTGCAGTAGGATCTGGACCAGCTGGAAAAATGGGCTGAAAAATGGCAGATGGAGTTTAATGCAGACAAGTGTGAGGTGTTACACTTCGGTAGGACCAACCAGGGTTGGTCTTACACAGTGAGCGGTAGGGCACTGAGGAGTGTGGTAGAACAAAGGGATCTGGGAATACAGGTCCATAATTCGCTGAAAGTGGCGTCACAGGTAGAGAAGGTCATAAAGTTTCATAAATCAATATGTTGAGTACAGGAGATGGATGTTATGTTGAACTCAAAATACTCTGCAGATGCTGGGGTCAAAGCAACACTCAACACGCTGGAGGAACTCAGCAGGTTGGGCAGCATCCGAGGAAACGATCAGTCAACGTTTCAGGCCGGAACCCTTCGTCAGGACTGTAGAGGGAAGGGGCAGAGACCCTATAAAGAAGGTGGGGGGAGGGTGGGAAGGAGAAGGCTGGTAGGGTCCAGGTGAAAAACCAGTAAGGGGAAAGATAAAGGGGTGGGGGAGGGGAAGCAGGGAGGTGACAGGCAGGAAAGGTAAAGAAGGAATAGGGTAGTAGAAGGAGGCAGAACCATGAGGGAGGTGATAGACAGCTGGGGAAGGGGGCAGAGTGAAATAGAGATAGGGGAAGGGAGGGGGAGGGAATTACTGGAAATTGGAGAATTCAATGTTCATACCAAGGGGTTGGAGACAACCTAGATGGTATATTTGGTGTTGCTTCTTCAACCTGAGTTTAGCCTCATCATGGCAGTAGAGGAGGCCATTAATGGACATATCCGAATGGGAGTGGGAAGCAGAGTTGAAGTGGGTGGCTACCGGGAGATCTTGTCTGTTGTGGCGGGTGGAGCAGAGGTGCTTGACGAAGCGGTCCCCCAATCTGCATCGGGTTTCACCGATGTAGAGGAGGCCGCACCAGGAGCACCGGATGCAATAGATGACCCCAACAGACTCACAAGTGAAGTGTTGCCTCACCTGGAAGGACTGTTCGGGGCCCTGAATGGTGGCAAGAGAGGAGGTGTAGGGACAGGTGTAGCACTTACGCTTACAGGGATAAGTGCCAGGTGGGAGATCCGTGGGGAGGGATGTGTGGATCAGGGAGTCACGGAGGGACCGATCTCTGCGGAGAGGGGTGGAGAGGGAAAGATGTGCTTAGTGGTGGGGTCCTGTTGAAGGTGGCGGAAGTTGCGGAGGATAATGTGCTGGATCCGGAGGCTGGTGGGGTGGTAGGTGAGGACAAGGGGAACTCTGTCCCTGTTGTTGTTACGGGAGGATGGAGTGAGGGCCGAAGTGCGGGAAATGGAGGAGATGCGGGTGAGGGCATCATTGATGACGGCAGAAGGGAAACCACGATCCTTAAAGAAAGAGGACATTTGAGATGTCCTGGAACGGAAAGCCTCATCCTGGGAGTAGATGCAGCGGAGACGGAGGAACTGGGAATAGGGGATGGCGTTTTTGCATGTGGCGGGGTGGGAAGAGGTATAGTCAAGGTAGTTATGAATGTTATGTTGAAGTTGCATAAGACATTGGTGAGGCCTAATTGTGTACAGTTTTGGTCATCTACCTACAGGAAAGATGTAAATCAGCGTGGAATAAGTGGTCTGTGAAGGTTCAGTTTCTGTGCTGTACTTTTCTATGACTGTCATTTCTATTCACAGTTTTGTTTATGCATCTGAATATCATTTTAATATAAACAATCCTTTACATCCAGAGTTTTTACCAATGACTTCAAATATATATAGTGTATCACAAAGAGTCTCTATAATCTTCAACCTGTAAGTTTAGTGCGACTTTGTTATGAAGACTTGTCACAGTATGAACTTTTATTCTTTTTTTTTGGTCATGATTTTGTGGCGAATCAGACTGCCTAATTCTGCTCCTATGCCTTATGGTCTTCCTGGAGCTGCATATAAAGAACTGTTGGGTTCAAGCTGAACTTCACTCCCCTGATGTTTAACTTTGTTAACTCCTCCCCCAGGGGTATCTCTGAACAGAAGAACCGAATGAAGAAACTTGGCACAGATCTCACCACTGCACAGAAAGAAATGAAAGCCAAGCACAAAGCTTACGAAAACGCTGTTGGCATTTTGAGCCGTCGTCTTCAGGAGGCCCTTTCAGCAAAGGAGTCTGCTGAGGCAGAGCTCAGCAAGCTGAAAGATCAGGTCATAGAGGATGGGGGCAGTAATTTTCTGCAAGTATGTTTCTGTTTTTGAATGCATATTCTGTTCTGCTAATATGTTAACAGACTAATTTGCAGTTTAATATTTGCAACAAAGTTAGGAAGTGAAAATTAGGAAATTTAAAAATTAAATAGTTGTAGAAAAGTACAGCACAGAAACAGGTCCTTCAGCCCATCTAGTATGTGCTGAACCATTTAATCTGCCTACTCCTATTGAACTGCACCGGGACCATCCCACTAGAAACATAGAAAACCTACAGCACAATACAGGCCCTTCAGCCCACAATGCTGTGTGGAATATGCACTTACTTTAGAAATTACCTAGGGTTACCCATAGCCTTCTGTTTTTCTAAGCTCTATGTACCTATCCAGGAATCTCTTAAAAGACCTTATCTTATCCGCCTCCACCACTGTTGTCGGCAGCCCATTCCATGCACCCTCTGCGTTAATAAAAAAAAACAACAACAACTTGTCCCTGACATCTCCTCTGTACCTACTTCCAAGCACCTTAAAACTGCGCCATCTCGTGTTAGCCATTTCAGCCCTGGGAAAAAGCCTCTGACTATCCACATGATCAATGCCTCTCATCATCTTATACACCTCTATCAGGTCACCTCTCATCCTCCATCACTCCAAGGAGAAAAAGGCTGAGTTCACTTGACCTATTCTCATAAGGCAGGCTCCCCAATCCAGGCAACATCCTTGTAAATCTCCTCTGCACCTTTTCTATGGTTCCCACGTCCTTCCTGTAGTGAGATAACCGGAACTGAGCACATTACTCCAAGTGGGGTCTGACCAGGATCTTATATAGCTGTAACGTTACCTCTTGGCTCTTAAACTCAATCCCACGGTTGATGAAGGCCAATGCACTGTATGCCTTCTTAACCACAGAGTCAACCTGCGCAGCAGCTTTGAGTGTCCTATGGACTCGGACCCCAAGATCCCTCTGATCCTCCACACTGCCAAGAGTCTTACCATTAGCACTATATTCTGCCATCATATTTGACCTACTAAAATCAGTCACCTCACACTTATCTGGGTTGAACTCCATCTGGCACTTCTCAGCCCAGTTCTGCATCCTATCACTGTCCCGCTGTAACCTCTGACAGCCCTCTATACTATCCACAACACCCCCAACCTTTGTGTCATCAATAAATTTATTAACCCATCCTTCAACTTCCTCATCCAGGTCATTTATAAAAATCGCGAAGTGAAGGGGTCCCAGAACTGATCTCTGAGGCACACCACTGGTCACTGACCTCCATGCAGAATATGACCTGTCTACAACCACTCTTAGCCTTCTGTGAGCAAGCCAGATCTGGATCCACAAAGCAATGTCCTCTTGGATCCCATGCCTGCTTACTTTCTCAATAAGCCTTGCGTGGGGTACCTTATCAAATGCCTTGCTGAAATCCATATACACTGCATCTACTGCTCTTCCTTCATCAATGCGTTTAGTCACATCCTCAAAAAATTCTATCAGGCTCATAAGGCACAACCTGCCTTTCACAAAGCCATGCTGACTATTCCTAATCATATTATGACTCTCCAAATGTTCATAAATCCTGCCTGTCAGGATCTTTTTCATCAACTTGCCAACCACTGAAGTAAGACTCACTGGTCTATAATTTCCTGGGCTATGTCTACTCCCTTTCTTGAATAATGGAACAACATCCGCAACCCTGCAATTCTCCGGAACCTCTCCCGTCCCCATTGATTGAAAGGTCATTGCCAGACACTCAGCAATCTCCTCCCTCACTTCCCATAGTAGCCTGGGGTACATCCCGTCCGGTCCTGGAGACTTATCCAACTTGAAGTTTTCCAAAAGCTCCAGCACATTCTCTTTCTTAATATCTATATGCTCAAGCTTTTCAATCTGCTGTAAGTCATCCCTACAATCACCAAGATCCTTTTCCATAATGAATACTGAAGCAACGTATTAACTACTTCTGCTATCTCCTCTGGTTCCATACACACTTCTCCACTCTCACACTTGATTGGTTCTATTCTCCCCTACCAAAACTCACTTAAATTTTGAAATCGAGTTCATATACACCAGTTGCACTGGCTGCTCATTCCACAATCTCACAACCCTCTGAGTGAAGAGGTTTCCTCTTGTGTTCCCCTTAAACGTTTCACCTTTCACCCTAGCGTAGTGGCTTGCACAGCACTTTTTATAGTACCCATAATCCAGGTTTATTTCCTGCCGGCTGCCTGTCAGGAGTTTGTACGTTCTCCCCATGACCATGTGGGTTTCCTCCGGGTGCTCCGGTTACCCCTCTCAGTCCAAAAGTGTATCTGTTAGTAAGTTAATTGTCATTGTAAATTGTCCTGTGATCAGGCCTGGGTTAAATCTGGAGAATTGTTGTGTGGCATGGCTCAAAGGGTGGGAGGGCCTGTTCTGCGCTGTATCTCACTAAACAAATTGTACTGTATATGCTGCATCACCATAAAAGTCTACCTGTTCAATCATATCTGTCAGCTTTCCAGTGTGACCATCACATCAATATAGTCGCACTGTGTACTAAAATGTTGAACTTTGAATTGCCATTCAATGTAGAGCCCCAGAATTTAGCTGAAAACAATATTAATGAGTGGTCCAGTACACTAGAGAAAGAAAGACCGAGCAAGTTTCCATTAATGCACTCTCACATGCTGAATACTTGATCCTGGAATGTTTTTTTAGTGGAGATATTAACATTGCAGGTGAGATTAAATAATCTCTGGCAGAATGGCCTTTTGTACCTCTGACTCGGGCATTGACAGAAGCTGTCGTCTCAGTTCAGAATCAGACTTATTATCACTGGTGTACAGTGCATATAAAAAGTATTCACCCCCACCCCCACCCCCACCCCGGAAGTTTTCCTGTTTTATTGTTTTCCAAAATTGAATCACAATGGATTTAATTTGACATTTTTGACACTGATCAACAGAAAAAGACACTTCCGTGTTAAAGTGAAAACAGATATTTAAAAAGTGATATAAATTAATTAAAAATATATAACACAAAATAATCAATGCATAAGTATTCACCCCTTTAATATAACACACCAATCATCACCGGTGCAGCCAATTGGTTTTAGAAGTCACATAGTTAGTTAAATGGAGATCACCTGTGCGCAGTCAAACCAGTAAAAATACACCTGGATCTGGAAGGTGCAATTGCTGGTGAGTCAGTATCCTGGCAAAAACTGCACCATGAAGACAAAAGAACACTCCAAGCCTCTCCACAAAAAAGTTATTGAAAAGCATAAGTCAGGAGATGGACACAAGAACATTTCCAAGTCACTGAATATCCTTTGAAGTACAATTAAGTCAGTCATCAAGAAATGGAAAGAATCTGGCACCACTGTAAATCTGCTGAAAGCAGGCTGTCCTCAGAAACTGAGTGAGTGACCGTGCAAGAAGGGGACTAGTGAGGGAGACCACCATGAAACCTATGGCAGCTCTGGAGTTACAAGCTTCAGTGGCTGAGATGGGGGAGACTGCACATACACCAACTGCTGCCCAGATGCTTCACCAGTCGCTGCTTTATGGGAGAGTGACAAAGAGAAAGGGACTGTTGAACAAAAAATGTGAAATCTTGGCTAGAGTTTGCCAGAAGGCATGAGGGAGACTCTGAAGTCAACTGGAAGAAGGTTCTATGGTCTAATGAAACCAAATTTGAGCTTTTAAGCCATCAGACTAAATGCTATGTTTGGCGTAAGTCGAACACCGCACATCATCAAAAACACACCATTCCTACTGTGAAGCATGATGGTAGCTGCATCATGCTGTGGGGGTGCTTCACTGCAGCAGGCCCTGGAAGGCTTGTGAAAGTAGAGAGTAAAATGAATGCAGCAAAATACAGGGAAATCCTGCAGGAAAACCTGATGTAGTCTGCAAGAGAACTGCAACTTGCGAGAAGATCTGTTTTCCAGCAAGACAATGACCCCAAGTATAAAGCCAAAGCTACACAGAAATGGCTTAAGAACAACAAAGTTAATGTCCTGGAGTGGCTATGTCAGAGTTCAGACCTCAGTCCAATTGAGAGTTTGTGGCTGGACTTGAAAAGGACTGTTCACTCACAATCTCCATGCAATCTGAGAGGGCTTGAGCAGTTTTGTAGAGAAGAATGGGGAGAATTTGCAGTATCCAGATGTACAAAGCTGATAGAGACCTATCCTCACAGACTCATGGCTGTAATTAAAGATGCATCTACTAAATACTGACTTGAAGGGGGTGAGTAATTATGCGGTAGAATATCGAGTTTAATAATTGTAATAAATTTAGACCAATTTGTAGAAATTCCTTTTCACTTCAATATGAAAGAGTCTTTTCTGTTGATCAGTGTCATAAAAGCCAAATTAAATCCACAGTGATTCAATGTTGTAAAGCAATAAAACATGAAAACTTCCAAGGGAGGGTGAATACTTTTTATAGGCACTGTATGTTCTGAAATTCTCTTTCTCCCATGATCAATACTCCTCTCTGATCAGATTCCTTCTTTTCCAGCCCTTTACCTTTTTCACCTATCACCTCCTTGCTTCTTACTTCATTCCCTCCCCCCGCCCACCTCGCTTCACCTAGCATCTTGGAGCTTGTGCTCCTTCCCCTCACCTCACCACCGTATTTCCCTATCTTTCCAGTCCTAATACAGGGTCTTGGTCCCAAATGTCAGCTGGTTATTCCTCTCCTTAGATGCTGCCTGACTTGCTGAGTTCATCCAGCATTTTGTATGTGTTATTGTGAAGTGTGTTGTTTTGTGACAGCCATACAATGCAAGGCATAAAATTGTTACAGCGAGTGGAAACGGTCACCACCCACTGGTCAGCTGAAACCAAATCCAGGCTGACTTTCAGTGATTGGTCATTGTCCAATCAAGGACTTAACTGTTCTGAGATAAACCATTCAGATAGTCATACTATGTATAGTGGCAAAACTAATCCAAAATGAAAAATTGCCGCTAGCCTAAGACTGCCATGGGGTTGTTATACTTGCATGACACACGATCAGTTCCAGTGAAATGATTGTTCCAAAGAGTCGAATCCTTTAATAGCAATTAGCAAACATAGTCTTAAAGCAAGACCTTAGCAAAATTGTAATCTCTGTAGTCCCAAACTACAAACTACCACAAAGTTTGCAAGAATGTGACTTGTTTTCCTTCACCTTTACCACACCTCCACTAAGAGACTAGTTACCATAGGGAATGCGCAACACAGAATACAATGCCGATAGAGAACAAAAACATGGTTTCTACCCTGGGGAGTGTGAGTTTGAGTTGAGTTTTGAGACTGTTGTAGTTTTATCAAAAAAAGTGTTATCTTGAATTCCAGCTTGCTCTGTTGTCTGGCTTCGGGTCGCATCAGTAATTAAAGGCGAGCAAACACAACAACAATAAAATTCGGACTATAGGTTACAATAAAAATATAAATAATGCAGAAGAGGAATAATGAGATAGTGTTCATGGACTTTTCGGACTATGATGGCAGAATTGCTGCTAAAATGTTGAGTGTGGGTCTTGAAAGTTCCATATACCTTGTATTGTTTTTGGTTGGAGTGGAGTTTAAACTGCCAAAATTCAACATTTGTCAAGCTCACTCTTGTCTGTAAGGTTTACTTTTTAAGCAGAGATGTTAAATTATAACGTGGGACAACACACACAAAATGCTGGAGGAACTCAGTAGGCCAGGCAGCATCTATGGAAAAGAGTGAATAGTTAACGTTTTGGGCCAAGACTCTTCATCAGGACTGGAAAGGAAGGGGAGAAATCAGAATAAGAAGGTGGAGGGAGGGAAAGAAGAACAAGGTGGCAGATAATTGGTGAAACTGGGAGAAGGGGAGGGAGTGAAGTAAGAAGCTGGGAATTTGATTAGTGAAATAGATAAAAGGCTGGATGGGAGGGAATCTGATAGAGGACAGAAGAACATGGAAGAAAGGGAAGAGGAAGGAACACCAGAGGGAGGTGATGGACAGGTAAGGAGATAAGGTGAGACGGAAACAATCCATTGCATGCGGAGAAGAGAGAATCCCAAAGCTGTGGCAGCAAGTCATATAGGGTCACCAGGTATCTCTTCATGGTGGAAAGGGTGGTGCATAGAATGTGGAGAGGGAAGCAATTAATTGGGGTACTCGGTGGTCGGAACCAAGAAGCTTGAAAACTGATCTGGGAGCCATGTGGCACAAGATGGTGGAGAAGACCAGTTCCCAGGAAGGATACCTGGCTGCGGTAGTAGGTCTGGGTGAGCACACGATCAAAGACTCGGAGGGTAGCAGAGATCACAGATGGGGAGCAATGAGAGAGGGTTTCACTGGACTCCTATTGAAGATTTAAACTTCTTCAGGGTAGGCATCCCTGGAAGAGATGTAAGAGTAGGAGTAGTCTTCCTTATGAAGGATCTTGTCCCAAAAAGGTCACTTGATTCATTTCCATAGATCAAGTTCCTCCAACATCTTGTGTGTTGCTCTGGGTTTCCAGATTTTTGTGTTTGTGAATTTAATATGGGTATATTAAACTGGATAGCTGCATAACTGGATAGATCGGCAATTCTATTTGAATCGTGCTGCAAGGCTTCTTCCCATTTGTGTATTCATCAACAGGAGCAGATCCAGGCTTTGCAACTGGAGCTGCAGGCAGTGAACCACAGCAAATCCATGCTCGAGAAGGAACTGCAGGAGGTGATCTCCCTCACCAGTCAAGAATTGGAGGATTACCGAGAAAAGGTTTTGGAGCTGGAAGATGAGGTAGAAATTAAATCTTCGACAAAGTATTTTGCATAACTCTTAGTCAAACTCTGAGAGAACGTTTCATGTGGTTTATATTATCAAGATAGTGAATTAATTTCCCTTTATTTCAAGGTGATTAAGTACTATGAAGATCAGCTGAGTAATTCTGTGATCTTTGTATTCTCTTCTCTGCCGCCTCGAAAAGTCAAAGTGATAATGCACATAGTACCAAAAATATGTGACCTCAGTTTGTAAGCAACTTCTAGACTTCATTCCATCTCCCTGTAGTATGATAGCTCTTGACATTGAAACCTGGAAAGTCTGTTCTTTATAAAGTACCTGTGTCACCCAAAAGCACTTCGGATCAAACATAAGTATTCTTGCGATGTACTTGCTGCTCATTTTAGGACAGCAATGAAGGTCCTTCATCTCTGGTGGTGTTCAGGGCTTCCTTCATCATGCCAGTAGCTTCCTCTCATTTTTGCTATTGTCAGTCATGCAAGTTTCAGGTGGAGACTCAGGAATACCATCACACTCAGATGTAGAAAGATTCTCCATTGCTGTTTCTGTAACAACTTCCTTTCACCAGTCGGGGTTGTTAGCCCTGAGCTGAACCACTGATTCTGGAGGACTGGTGGACCACTCTTAGTCTGGCCTCTGCCCTTTGACCTGTTTGGCATGGACGACCCTACCAAGAATCAAAGTATAAAGCCCTGACTCTGGCCAATATAGGTCTCTGGGTCATTGAGACACACAAGCCTCCAAACCACAACAAGGTTGTGGTCCTCTTGGAGGTCTTGCAATGTAGTTAGTGTCGTACCATAGAAAAATAGTTGGGGGCGCTTTCACTGTTACTTATCTAAAGTAGGGTTTTAGATAGTATTGGTCCATGGCATAAGAAATGTTGGGAACCCTGATCTAAAGTCTTGAAGAGATTTCTGCATAGCAAAAGTAAATTTGAAAGGGAGTCTGACCTTTGTAAAACCACTACACACAAGTTTTTTTTTACTACGTATTATGCATACACCATAATGGTTTTGCTTCTCTCTCTCCCTCAAAGCTTCAGGAGTCGAGAGGTTTTAGGAAGAAGATCAGACGGTTGGAAGAAGCCAATAAGAAATTGACTCTAGACTTGGAGCACGAACGAGGGAAGCTGGTTGGCCTGAATCAATCCCATGCTGCACTGAAAGAGCACACCAACATCTTGGAGACTGCCCTGTCCAAGAGAGAAGCAGATCTAGTGCAGCTTAACCTACAGGTATAAACTCAGTACAGAAGGAGCTCCTTTTGAGTTCAGGAATCATGGAAATTGGAACATTACAGTTCAGTCCCTCCGGCCCACAATGTTGTGTCAACTTTTTAACCTACCCCAAGATCAATCTAACCCTTCCCTCCCATATAGCCCTCCATTTTTCTTTTGTCTATGTGCCTACCTGAGAGTTTCTTAAATGTCCCTCATGTCACTGCCTCTACTACTACCCTGGCAGCTCTGTGTTCTCTTTTTTTAAAAAAAAACACCAACAATCAGGATCAGATTTAGTATCACTGGGATGTGTTGTGAAATTTGTTGCTGTGCGGCAGCAGGACATGGCAGTACATAATGAAAAGAGTTAATTACGGTAGAAAGTATATATAAATGTAATTCTGGTTAGACCAAACTTGGAGTTTTTTGTTTAGTTCAGATTGCTTCATTATAGGAAGGAAGTGGGAACTTTGAGGGTGCAGTGGAGATTTACCAGGATATTGTCAGGATTAGAAAGCCTGTCTTAAGAGGAAAGGTTGAGTAAATTAGGGTTTGACGTGAAGAATGAGAAGTGACGTGATAAAGGTGTGTAAGATAATCAGAGGCATAGATAGAGTGGACAGCCAACAACTTTTTCCTAGGGCAGAAAAGAAGTTAAATTAAATAAGTAGTGCAAAAAAGGGGGGGAAAAATGTGGTGAAGTGGTGTTCATGGGTTCAGTGTCCATACAGAAATCTTAAGCAGAGGGGAAGAAGCTGTTCCTGAATCATTGAGTGTGTGCCTTCAGACTCCTCTACCACCTCCCTGATGGTAACAATGAGAAGAGGGCATGACCTGGGTGATGGGGTCCTCAGTGATGGATGCCCCCTTTTTGAGGCATCACTCCATTGAAGGTGTCCTGGATTCGGGGGAGGTTAGTACCTATGATGGAGCTGATTGAGTTTACAACTCAGTCTGACATCTCCTACACTTTCCTCTACAGTCGGCCCTCCTTATCCGCGAGGGATTGGTTCCGGGACCCCTCACGATACCAAAAAACACAGATGTTCAAGTCCCTTATTCGACCTGTCCCAATGAGGTGGACCTTAGGACCCAGCGGAAACCCGAACTTTATTTAACCTGTCTAAGTGCGGTGGGCATTAGGACCCGTCGGTGGAGCTCTGAATCTGCAGTGTTTCTGTTCAAAAAAGTAATCACGATCGTGATTTAAAGTGGAAATAATAAAGCGATCAGAAAGAGGTGAAACGCCATCGGTCATTGGAAAAGCGTTAGGCTACAGTCGGTCAACGATCGGAACAGTTTTAAAGGATAAAATGAGAAAGGCCCTGCCCGATTTAAGCTACAATTATTACTAAGCAATGCTTGAATTTCCAGCATCTGCAGAATTCCTGTTGTTTGCAGTGGTTTAATTATTGGGTTTTGGGTTTTTGATCCTTCACATCAACCCGGCAGGGATGGACAGCGTGCTTGGGAGCGATCTGACACTGGATCGAACTCGGGAACGATCTGTCACTGGATCGAACTCGGGAACTTCTGTTTCTTAAGTATTTTATATGCATAGAAAGGTAAAATATATACTATATACTAAGACAAACGTTTGACTAACTGACACTAAATAATACTGGATGTACCTGTTCCGAGTTACTTAGTAAGAGAACTTCTGTTTTTTTTCCCCAATTCCGATCCACGATAACCCATGCACATCCTCCCGTATACTTTAAATCATCTCTAGATTACTTATAATACCTAATACAATGTAATTGCTATGTAAATAGTTGTTATACTGCATTGCTTAGGGAATAATGACAAGAAAAAAAAGTCTGTACATGCACGAACAGCAAGTGCTGGAAGAGCACTTCTGGGTTTTCTGGATTCGCGGTTGGTTGAATTCGCGCATGCGGAACTCGCGGATAAGGAGGGCCGACTGTACTCACCTTAAAAGGATGGCCTCTGATATTAGCCATTTCACCCTGGGGAAAAGTCCACTCTGTCTATGCCTCTTATCATTTTGTACGCCTCTATCTACAGTATATCTGTGTTTCTCCTTTTTGACACAAAGAAGTGGGCTAACAAGTTAATTAACATTTGAGATGTCACAGGTGGCTTTATTGCTCTAACATTAACCCTGTGGAACAAAATTGTCCTAACTATTTCTGTTACTGACTTCTTTTCTTGGGCTGGGGCATAGGTACAAGCGGTTCTAAAGCGAAAGGAAGAGGAGGACCAGCAGATGAAGCAATTAATACAAGCCTTGCAGATTGCACTGGAAAAGGAGAAAGAGCATGTCAATGAACTGAAGCAGCAGGTAAATGATGACTTCAGGCCTCTATTTCATGGGTACCAGTCAAAAACTTTAAATGATATTTTGTTAATTGTTTCAGTAATCTGAAGAGGTGGGTGGTGGTGAAAGGAGAAGCAGTCTGATTCTCTGGCTGTTCACTTCATTTCGCCTGGAAAGACAGTATGCAAGAGGTTAAATCTGTTTTAAATTCAAACACAAACTGTAATCGGACCATAAGATTTTGGAGCAGAATTAGGCCATTTGGCCCATCAAGTCTGCTCTGCCATTTCATCATGGCTGATCCATTTTCCCTCTCAGCCCCTGTCTCCTGTCTTCTGCCCGTGTCCCTTCATACCCTGACTAATCAAGAATAGCTTCCTAGCTCCCTGGGTTCATTGTAGGCTCAGTGGCATGGCAGAGTGAATGAGGAGCTAGGAGGCTACACCCTGGCTCTCGTATCATTGTTGAATAGAGTTCGGCTGATGTCTAGTTGATGTTACAGCACCTCAATGAAGGGAGTAGTGAAAAAGCAATATTTCTGCTGGGTAAACAACAGGATGGCTTTAGATAGAAACTACTTTTGCCTCTAACATAAACCTCTGACCTCTGCCAGCCAATGTGCTTTCCTACTTACTACTTCCTGGCTGCACTGGAAGTGACAGATTGGAGCAACATACATCAAAGTTGCTGGTGAACACAGCAGGCCAGGCAGCATCTCTAGGAAAAGGTACAGTCGACGTTTCGGGCCGAGACCCTTCATCAGGACTAACTGAAGGAAGAGCTAGTAAGAGATTTGAAAGTGGGAGGGGGAGGGGGAGATCCAAAATGATAGGAGAAGACAGGAGGGGGAGGGATGGAGCCAAGAGCTGGACAGGTGATTGGCAAAGGGGATATGAGAGGATCATGGGGCAGGAGGTCCAGGAAGAAAGACGGGGGGGGGGGACCCAGAGGATGGGCAAGGGGTATAGTCAGAGGGAGAAAAAGAAGAGAGAGAGAAAGAATGTGTGTATATAAATAAATAATGGATGGGGTAGGAGAGGGAGGTGGGGCATTAGTGGAAGTTTGAGAAGTCAATGTTCATGCCATCAGGTTGGAGGCTACCCAGATGGAATATAAAGTGTTGTTCCTCCAACCTGAGTGTGGCTTCATCTTTACAGTAGAGGAGGCCGTGGAGAGATGTATCAGAATGGGAATGGGATGTGGAATTAAAATGTGTGGCCACTGGGAGATCCTGCTTTCTCTGGCGGACAGAGCATAGGTGTTCAGCAAAACGATCTCCCAGTCTGCGTCGGGTCTCGCCAATATATAGAAGGCCGCATCGGGAGCACCGGACGCAATATATCACCCCAGCCGACTCACAGGTGAAGTGATGCCTCACCTGGAAGGACTGTTTGGGGCCCTGAATGGTAGTGAGGGAAGAAGTGTAAGGGCAAGTGTAGCACTTGTTCCGCTTACAAGGATAAGTGCCAGGAGAGAGATCAGTGGGGAGGGATGGGGGGGGGATGAATGGACAAGGGAGTCGCGTAGGGAGCACCCCCAACCTGATGGCATGTGGGTAGCCTCCAACCTGATGGCATGTACATTGATTTCTCTAACTTCTGCTAATGCCCCATCTCCCCCTCGTACCCCATCCGTTATTTATATTCACACATTCTTTCTCTCTCTCTCCTTTTCCTCCCTCTGTCCCTCTCACTATACCCCTTGCCCATCCTCTGGGTTCTCCCCCCCCCCCTTCTTTCTTCCCGGACCTCCTGTCCCATGATCCTCTCATATCCCCTTTTGCCAATCACCTGTCCAGCTCTTGGCTCCATCCCTCCCCCTCCTGTCTTCTCCTATCATTTTGGATCTCCCCCTCCCCCTCCCACTCTCAAATCTCTTACTAGCTCTTCCTTCAGTTAGTCCTGACGAAGGGTCTCGGCCCGAAACGTCGACTGTACCTCTTCCTAGAGATGCTGCCTGGCCTGCTGTGTTCACCAGCAACTTTGATGTGTATTGCTTGAATTTCCAGCATCTGCAGAATTCCTCGTGTAATACAGATCAGAAACTGCTCATTTAAATAAAAGCTGAATGTGCTTAATCACATGAAAGAATATAAATGAATTGCCCAAAGGCCAGAACATTTATTTAATTGCGTACTTAATTTTAGTATTTGCAGTTTGTTAGCTTCTGCAATCTTTGTCGTTTTTCATTGATTCTATGGTATTTCTTTGTTCCACTATGAATGCCTGCAAGAAAATTATTTTAGGGAAGTATATGGTAACATATACATACTTTGATAATAAATTTACCTTGTACTTGTTAATGTGTATGAGAAAGATTTGCTGAGTTAAAAATAAGTAGGGATGTCTGACATGAAAATCCTGAAAGAATATAATTTTCTTCTCCCTAAGTAAGCTGAACGTATTGCAAATAAGCTGAAATATTGTTCACACTATTTCTAGGTTTCTGCAAATAAAGCTGAGGCTGGACATAATCGTCGTCACTACAGAGCAGCTGCCCTGGAACTTAGTGAGGTGAAAAAGGAACTGCAAGCCAAAGAGCAACTGGTAGAAGCTCTGCAGGCAGAAGCTGATAAACTCCAGTAAGTCAGCAACATGGCAGTGTATTTTGTGGAGGCTTCCAGCATCTAGAGTTTGATCTGATTTCTGTAACTGGTAGATTACTGAAACTGAAGTTAAAGCTTTCACTTGGCGTCTCTGTCAGAATTTCTCCAAGCACAGCTCTCAACCCTGCCCTCAAATGTGTTCTGGTTTCTAGTCGCTTTCTTTTTGCTAATTTTGGGTGATTTTGAATCAAGGTTGCCTGCAGATGATGAACTGAAATATGCCTTCTGATTTAGTGTTTTATATCCTGTTTTCACTCGTTATTTTTGTTGCTGTTTTGTGTGGTTTTGTTTTTATTTACACATGGGGGGAGAGGAGGTGTTTGTTTTTTTTTTGAATGGATTCCATAGCTTTTCTCTGTGCCGTCACTGTCTGTGGGGAAGATGAATCTGAAAGTTGTATACTGCATACGTGCGTTGATAATGATCAATGTGCTTTGAAAAATCCGGTCTGTGGGTGGGCGTGGAATTATCCATCTTTGCCAGGTTAGCTTAATGAAGATAGGTTGAGCTTTCTAGGGCAAGGAGAGTGAGAGTTGACTTGATAGAGGTATATATGATGAGCATAAGTAGAGTGGGCAGCCAGTGCCTTTTCCCCAGGGCAGAAGTAACTAATGCAAGGGGCATAATTTTAAGGTGATTGGGGGAAAGTATAGGTGGGATGTCAGAGGTAAGTTTTTTTTGCATAGGGAGTGGTGGGTGTAAAAGCAGGTTTACAGATGCATTAGGGACGTTTAAGTCGACATTTCCTGCCATTGGCTGTAAGGAGTTTGTACAATCTACCCCATAACAGCATGAGTTTTCTGCGAGTGTTCCAGTTTCCTCCCGCAATCCAAAGTTAGTAGGTTGATTGGTCGTTGTAAATTGACCCTGATTAGGCTAGGGTTAAACTGGGTTGCTGGGCTTACTCCCGCTCTGTATATCAATAAGTAAAATAGGCACGTGGATGAAAGAAAAATGGAGGACTCTGTGGGAGGAGAGGGAGATTGATCATGAAGCAGGTTATAAGGTTGGCACAGCATCATGTGTTGCAGCAGAAGATAGAACATTACAGCACCACTTAATGAATTTTAATGCTGAACACTAAACTGTTCATTTTAGTAGGAATAGTCAAGTAAAATAAAGGGGCATAATTTTGAAAGGGGTATAGGAAAATGCCATGGAAGTCTATGTGTACGATATGTTAAAAGTAGCAGGACAAACTGAGAAAGTGGTTAAAGGGATCCTGGCATAGAGGCACAGAGTACAGATGTCTGAACAAGTCAGTTTTAAAAGAGGTTACCTAGGTTCTCAATGCACTGGTAATGAATGTACTAGTAGTAATAGATTCAAATGCAGGACTTGAAAGTGACGAGTGGAAATTCCTGTAAGGAAGATATTTCTGGTGCTAAGGGGAGAGGATGAGGGTGTGGGTTTGGCTGGGATTGTTCTTGTAGAACAAGCTTGGACACAATAGGTTGAATGGTCTTCAATGCTGCGATCATTTTTCTGAGTGATTAAAAAGAAGTAAATAATTTCCTAGTAATGTCCCACATTTTGAAATCGGTTGTTTTGTGCAGTTAATTTTTGAAATGTTTTCTTTAATGGTACAAGAACTTACAGCAGTTTCACGGATGTGCTGGTATTGAAGAGGGTCCAAAGGAGGTTACGAGACTGATTCTGGGAATGAAAGGGTTAACATATGAGAATCGTTTGATGGCTTTGGAGGGGGAGGATCTCATTTAACCCTATTGAATATTGAAACATCGAGGTCAGGGTTTTCCAACCTTTTTTAATGCAGTGGACCAATTCCATTAAGCAAGGGGCTGTGGACCCCAGGTTTAGATAGAGTGGATGTGGAGAGGATGTTTCCTATGATGGGTGAGTCTAGGACCAGAGGGCATAGCCTCCAAATCAAGGGACATGCATTTAGAATGGAGGCTAGGAATTTCTTTAGTCAGAGGTTTGTGAATGTGTGGAATTCATTGCCAAGTCATTGGGTATACTTAAAGTGGAGTGTGTTATGCTCTTGATTAGTAAGGGTGTCAAAGGTTACAGAGAGAAGGCAGGAGAATGGGGTTGAGAGGAATAATAAGACAACCATGATGGAATGATTGTGCAGACTTGATGGGCCAAATGGCCTAACTGTGCTCTTGTGTCTTATGCTTTGTATCTACAATACTGCTTGTAGGTTTGCCACATCTCTTGAACTAGATACAAGTTGTATCTCTTAACTGATTTATATCTCAATACTTTTCACAAGTCCCTACAATGTTATGATTGGGTAAGCGTGACCCTGCTCCTTTGTGCTGTACTGCAGAGCCCAGGATAAGGAGCAGTCTCAGGAAGTGGCTCGTTTCCAGGAGGAATTGGCGGCAGCTCATTCTCAGCTGAAAATACTGCAAAGTCAGCTGAATGAGCAGCTCCACAAACCGGCTGCTGTCAACCAGGAGGTAAGTCCTTCCCTGAGCCTAAAGCTACAGTTTATACATTGACATTGTGATATCTAGAACATAGAACTCTGAACGGTGTAGCACAGTACAGGCCTTTCAGCCCACGATGTTGTGCCTACCTTTTAACCTACTCTTAAGATCAACCTAACCCTTCCTTCCCATATCACCCTCCATTTTTCTTTCATCCACATGGCTTTCTTAAATATTTCTTAAATGTTCCTAATGTATCTGCCCCTGGTAGCATGTTCCCATGCACCCACCACACTCTATGTAAAGAACGTACCTCCCTATACTTTCCTCCAATCCTCCATGCTCTCTAATTAGGCAGCATCCTGGTAAATCTAACCAGAGTTTTATACAATTGCAGCATTGCCTCGTGGCTGATGGACTCCAACATAGCATACACCGCCTTAACCACCCAACCAACTTGAAGGACCTATGAACATGGACCCCAGGATCCCTGTATTCCCCCACACAGCAAGGCACCTATCATTAACCCTCTATTCTGCCTTTAAGCATAACTTCCCTAGTGTAAGTCCCACCAATGCACACAAACACCAAATACTCCAGTGTACTTGGTGAATTTCTTATTTGCACAGCTTTTGACTTCTGTAGTCCATCTAAATGTTATTCCTCACTGTCCACTAAAGGAGGACAAAGCATCTTGCCTGTTTATTTAAGATGTAGTAAGAATATAAAAAATGAATCCTTGCTGGAATCGTACACAATTCCATTTTTGAAAGGTCTGTTCAATCAAATGAACAAGCACAATGCAAGGAAGTTGAGGCCTTTATTGACATAATTTATACCATTTTATTTGTTTGTTTGTTTATTCATTCATTTAGTGATACAGCCCAGAGTAGGCCCTTCCGGCCCTTTGAACCATGCTGCTCCCTCAAGCCCCAATAAACCCGATTAACTCTAACCTAATCACAAGACAATTTACAATGACCAATTAACCTACCCGGTACGTCTTTGGACTTCGGGGCAGCACTCCCTCCAATTATTATTATTTTTTTGCACAGCTGTGCAGACCTACCACTGCTCTGAGCAGGAAATTTGTACATAGCCTGAACACTGTGCAGCAATTAAATGTATATTTTGTAATAAGCATACTATGAATATTTAGAATGAAAATGGAAAAAAACACATACTTTTGATTTTATTAATTAATAAAATTATATTCATAATAAATCTATTATTTATCATGGAATACAGTCCAACAAAGAAAATCTTCCAGGTTTCATAAACATTTTCTCTTCTCTCAGCGTTCAGCAGGCTGGCAGTTTATTAACAATGAGCTACTGACTTCCATTCTGTGTTTATTGTTACAATTTATAACAGTGCTGTAAGTTGAAACACTCACAATGTAAATGCGTTGAAGCTCTAAAATGTTTGAAAGTAAAGGTTGTACGTTTAGTATTTAGAAAATTTGTGGATTATATTCATTAACACTTAGAGTATTTCACAATTATATTAACATGAATTTCAAAATTGTATTAAAAAATTACAGCTTTGTGGCAGCAAAGGCTATGTCTGATGGGACAAAACCAGAGCACCCAAGGAAAGCCCTCGGGGCATTCCACAGGGAAGATGTAGGTACTCCTCACAGATGACACCGGAATTGAACTTTGAACTCCAGAATGTCCCAAGCTGCAATACTGTTGCGCTAACCAATACTCTACCATGGCACCCATAGTGTACGGTTTCCGCTTTGGTATATTGCCTCCCCACCCCATTTCAAATTTTGTGTTTTGTTGTCATCAATAATGTTATGGTACTGAATCTATTAGTTACAGATAGTATTAAATGCAGCGAGACATCTGTACTAATCAGATGGCAGCAGTGGAGTTGCTTTGGGGCACACTTCCAATGTGTGGATTAATGAAAAGTAAAAATTCTTTACAGGTGGAAGACGTGAAGTGGGAAGTTGAACAGAAGGAAAGAGAGCTCCAAGCCTTAAGGCAGCAAATCTCAATGACTGAGCAGCGAAGTCAGAAAGAGCTGGAAGGACTTCAGGAAGCCTTGCAGGTGAGAGATGTTATTAAGGACATCTATGTGTAGGAGTCTCTGTGGCTAAATATTAGACACATGAAACTTGCCTTCTGGATGAATTGAGATATTTAGTATTTGAAAGAGACTTCTTGACCATAAACAGAAATAGAACGTAGAACAGGACAGCATGGGAACATGCTGCCAAACCAGCTGAAAAGCAAATCAAAACCACCCAAACACTAGTCCCACCTACCTACACAATGCCCATATCCCTCCGTCTTCCTTACATCCATGTGCCTATCCATACATCTCTTAAATGTATTTGCCTCCACCACCATACCAGACAGCACATTCCAGACATCCACTGAGTAAAAATCTTACCCTCACATCCTCCTTTGAACCTACCCCCTCTCACCTTCAGTGCATGCCCTCCGGTATTAGATATTTCAACCCTCGGAAACAGATCCTTTCTGTGTACTCTATCTGTGCCTCTCATAATCTTATAAACCTCTATCAGATCACGTCCAGCCTCTCATGATAGATGGTCCTCTAAACCAGGTAGCATCCTGGTAAATCTCTTCTGCAGCTCAACATCTTTCCTTCAGTGGGGCAACCAGAAATGTACACAATACTCCAGATGTTGCCTAACCAGAGTTTTATAAAGTTTACATAACCTCTTGACTTTTGAACTCAGTGCCTTTGCTAATAAAAGCAAGCTGTCTTTAACCACCTTATTGACCTGTGTAGCCACTTTCAAGGAGCTATGAACTTGGATCACAAGATCTCTCTGCTCAGCAACACTTAAAAATCTTGCCCTTAACAGTGTACTGTCTCCTTGCATTTGCCCTACCAAGGTGCAACACCTCACATTTATCTGGCTTAAACTCCATCTACCATTTCTCTGCCCATCTATGCAGCTGATCTATATAGTGCTATATTCTTTACCAGTCTGTTACAGATGCTGGAAATCCAGAGCAACACACACACAAAATCCCTGAGGAGCTCAGCAGTCAGGCAGCATCTGTGGAGGGGAATAAACAGTCGACGATTAGAACTGATGCCCTTGTTTATTCTCCTCCATAGATGCTACTTAACTTGTGAGTTCCTCCTACACTTGGTGCATGTCGCTTATTCCTTATTCATTTGTTTTTAAAAAAATTAATTACATGGATGATTTAGAAAATGGAATAACAATGGAATATGCAGGAAGAATTCAGCACAAAGAAACGGTCTCCGTGACTGAACTTGAGGAAATGGCTGAGTGCAGTGTGTCTAGAACGTGCAGGTGTTTGGTGCAGAATCTGTACTGATACTGTGTTCCTATGCTGTAGAGCAGTGTGAAATGTCAGTGACATCGCACTGAGCTTTACACCCTTGCGGAGTCGAGCTATTGGACTGCCTGTATGACCACCCATTCTGCGTTGTGAACTGAAGTTTCCAAGGCGCAGGATGGTTGTGGTGTGTACAGGCCAAATCAAGATAGCGGGGCCCAGGCCTGAGGGTGGGGAACAAGCCAGTGTTTGGCTACTGGAGCGTATTTGGAAGCGATTCAGAGTGGTAGAACTGTGGCGAGGCAGAGGTGAAGTGGCAGGGTCCAAGCCCAAGAACAGTGAACAGGCCAAGGTTTGACCGATTTGAGCACCGGCCAAATTGGAAAGGTTCGTTACGGGCTGAATTGAGGCGGTAAGTGCTAGGCCTGAGAGCAAGGAACAGCCTGCTGTTTGGCCGATTTAAATGCTGGGCCAGATTGAAAAGATCAGGGCATCGGGGCTGGAGGCGAGTGTTCAGCTTGCTGTTTCGTGAGGTTTGCTTGTCTCTGTGCTGAACTGAAGCTGTGACCTGCAAGTACCAGGCCAAGAGCAGTCATGGTCATGGATAGAGAAAAGAACAAGAACAACAGTGTGAACGGGATCTTCCCCACAGGTAAATTAAAGACTGATGAAGGGCCATGATTGCCCACCTCATACAACATGGCACATACTGATGATGATTTATTATTAGGCAATGTTTGCCATATTTCCAGCATTCTTAGTAGGCAGTGATTGTAAATGAAGGCACATTATCCTTTATATTTTTCAGAGTATTAAAATGAATCTGGAGGAACTGCAGGAGGAACTTTCAGCAACCCGCAAGGATAAGTTCATGCTCCAAACTAAGGTGATGGAACTAAGAAACAGCATGAAGACGTTACTACAGCAAAACCAACAGCTAAAGATGGACCTCAAGCAGAGAAAAACACGCAAGGTCAGTGGGCAGAAAATGTTTACTGGATGCTGCCTAGGGATCCCCAAACTTCTTTATGCCATGGACACCTACCATTTATCAAGGGGTTGGTGGAATCAAGGTTGGGAACCCCTGGATTAAAGGATTCGATGGTTAATCATATGACTAGACCATAAGACAGAGGAGCAGAATTAGGCCATTCAGCCCATCAAGTCTACTCTGCCATTTTATCATGGCTGATCCCAGATCCCACTCAAACCCATGCACATGCCTTCTTGCCATATCCTTTGATGCCCTGACCAATGAGGAAACGATCAACCTCTGCCTTAAGTAAACCCACGGACTTGGCCTCCACCACAGTCTGTGGCAGGGCATTCCACCAATTCACTACTCTCTGGCTAAAAAAAACTCCTGCTTACCTAAGGAGGTTCATTTAAGAGCTCTGGCTGGGTGAAAGTGCTAATACTAATTTTAGAACTGGAACAGACCAAAAGGTAGTAGTAAATATGGCTAAAGGTGTGGAGATGGGTCACAAATTAATTATTTTTCCACTGAATGGCAGAGCAGATTTAAGGAGCCAAATTAAATCAGAATCAGATTTAATATCACCAGCATATGTTGTGGAATTTGTCATCATGTGGCAGCAATACATAATAACAACTATAAATCACAGTAAGAAAAAATATAGAAAAGGTAGTGCAAAAAGAGGGGGGGGGAATGTAGTGAGGTAGCGTTCATGGGTTCAATGTCCATTCAGAAATCGGATGGCAGAGGGGAAGAAGCTGTTCCTGAATTGTTGAGTGTGTGTCTTCAGGCTTTTGGAGCTCTTTCCTGATGGTAGCAATGAGAAGAAGACATATCCTGTGTGATTGGGGAGGGGGTGGGTGGGGGGTCCTTAAATGATGGATGCCTTTTTTTTTGAGGCATTGCTCCTTGAAGATGTCCTGGGTACTACAGGTGCTAGTGCCCATGATGGAGCCGACTGAGTTAACAACTTTCTGCAGCTTATTTTGATCCTGTGCATTGCCCCACCCCCATACCAGACAGTGTCATAGCCAGTTAGAATGTTCTCCATAGTATATCTGTACAAATTTGAGAGCGTCTTTGCTGACGTACCAAATCTCCTCAAACTCCTAATGAAATATAGCTGCTGTCAAGCCTCCTTTGTAACTGCATTGATATGTTGGGCCCAGGATAAATCCTCAGAGATGTTGACTCCCAGAATCTTGGAATTGTTTACTATTTTCCCTTCTGATCCCTCTGAGGACTGTTGTGTGTTCTCTCATTTTAACCCTTCTGAAGTCCATAAGCAATTCTTTGGTCTTAATACGTTGAGTGCAAGATTGTTGCTGCGACACCACTCAACCAGCTGATCTATCATGCTGTTGTACGCCATCTTGTCATCATCTGAAATACTGCCAACAATAGTTGTGTTATCATCATATTTATAAATGGCGTTTGAGCTTTGCCTAGCCACACACTCTTGGGTATAGAGAGAGTAGAACAGAGGTCTGTGTTGATTATTAGTGAGGAGTTGTTATTCTCAGGGAGGAGATGTGTCTCTACCAAAAGAGATGTAAGGCACCTCTTCAGGTCACCCTTGGGCAAGGTGTAGCAGCAGCTTAGCCCCCCGATCAGGGTTACGTGAAGCCATGGGAGCAGGGGGTGGATGGTCAGATGAGCAGTGTGTGATATCACAAATCCTGGTTATGTGACCACTGATACCAGGAAGATAATCTCTGAAGACTTGATAATGGCTGGGGTCATCTGTCTTGTAAAGACACTGCCCAGAAGAAGGCAATGGCAAACCACTTCTGTAGGAAATCTACCAGGAAAAATCATCATTATTTGACATGGTGCATGATGATGATGAATATTGATAAACATTTAGTCGATACAATACTGTGCAAAAGTCGTAGGCACACTACCTATATATACAGTAGGTTTTGGGTAGTGTTGTTCTCCAATCTTGGCAATCCATTTGTAAACATTTTGTCGCCAGACGAGGAGACATCAGTGCACTGTAATTTGTGGTGTACCCTCTGAATGCTTGGCCTTTGTATACCTATCAATCAGCTGTCTGGCCGTCATTATGGAAACTCAATTGTGACATAGGGAGGTAGTCTTGTGGCTGATTGATTGCATGGCGAACTCTGTATTGTGGTCTGGAATTATATCCTAATTGAGTTTCCGAGGTGACAACCAATCAGCTGATTGATAAGTACATAAACGCCAAGCATTCGGAGGACACACCATGATGAACAGCGCACTGACGATGTCTCCTCACGTGGTGACGAAACCTTTGCAAATGGATTACCAAAATTGGAGAAAAGCTCAACTCAACCATCACACACCCAAGCTACACATTTTCTGAGTTATTTCCATACAGTAGGTATTTTGTTATTTGGACACCATGACGCTTGTTTAAATGTATCGCGAGGATTCTTTTTGTGCATTGTGCACTAATGGTAATTCATTGTTTTATATTAGATGTTGATGCGTTTGGAGAGAAGTTAAATTTAGAAAGAAATAGAAATATTTGGTGAGAGGAGCTTGTGGGACAAAACCTTTAGGACAGACTTACTGGCTTGATCTTGTACTTGGTTTTAAATAACTAAATTTTATTTTGAACAGCGAGTGGAATTGAAAGGAGATGCTGTTTCATCAAATCCTGTAACTCCAGTAAAGATCCCTGATTGCCCTGTACCTGCTGCCCTCCTTGAGGAATTACTCAGGCCACCAACAGCTGTGAGTAAAGAGCCTCTGAACAATCTACACAGTTGTTTAAAGCAACTCAGGTAAGCTCCTTATCAGTAGCTGATTTTGGCTGCTTTTTTTCTTAAATTTTTCCTAACTCTGTTGATTTCGAGATGCAGCATGAAACAGGTCCTTCCGTCCCAATCTGCCGCATTGCCCAGCAACTCACCAATTTAACCCTAGACTAATCACAGGACAATTTACAATGACCAATTAATCTACTAACCAGTACGCCTTTAGACTGTGGGAGGAAACCCACGTGGTCATGGGAAGAATGTACAAACTTTCTTACAGAAGGCACTGGTATTGAACTTCAAACTGATGCCTCAAGTTGTAAAAGCATTGTGCTAACCACTATATCTCTGTAGTTCCTTGTTGGAGCCTGGTGTTTTTGCACTCCAGAGGTCCAGAAGTCAAGAATGAGGCATGAAATTATTTTATTGATTTATTGAGACACAGTGCGGAATACGCCCTGTGGAGGCAAAAACTAATCCAAAATCAAAGTAATTGACTCTAGCCTGCGACCACCATTATACTTGCATGACACACTCTCAACTCCAGTGAAATGATTGTTCCAAAGAGTCGAATCCTTTAATTCTATCCTTTACTGGCAATGAGCAAAGATGCAATTAAGCATTATTTAGTGTTATCTCGGTGATATTAAGTTGTCAGCAAAGATGTGACTTCCGCCGGTCCCAGGCTTCAAACTGCCCCGAAATAAGCATGAATATGGAACTTATTCCCCTCGCTTTTACCACACCCACCTCATGTGACAAGTTACCATTATACACGTTATAAACACATAACACAGAATACATGGCAGATAGAGAACAGCTACAGGCCCTTATAGCCCTGCGAGCCACACCACCCAGCAATCCCCCGATTTAATCTTAGCCTGATCATGGGACAATTTACAGTGCCCAATCAGCTGGTATGTCTTTGGGCTGTGGGAGGAAACCAGAGCACCCAGAGGAAATCCACATGGGCATAGGGCGTATGTACAAACACCTTGTGGGCAGCAGCAGGAAGACCCCAGGTTGCCTGTACTGTAAAGTGATGTGTTGATTCGATTGTGTTGCCCCAGTGAGTGAAAAACACGTTTGTCAAAAAGTACAAATCTTATAACAAGTTTTATTTTGTTTTTAAAAGTGGTTTCCAACATGTGACATAGTTTTATAATGAACTCACTGGCACAGCGGCAGTGGGACGGGTTTAATTCCTGCGCTAGCGGCCAGAAAATTAACGTTTATAACTTAGAGTTTATTTTCTGCTTCCATCCAAAGGCAAGAGATGGACAGTTTACAGCGACAAATGGAGGAGCACACGGTAACTGTGCATCAGTCAATGTCATCATGGACGCAGATCGAAGGGCAGTTGATGGAACTGACTGCAGACGGCCCTGTTACAACAGCAGAACAGTCAAGCATTAATCTAGCAACTGACCTGAGCAATAGTGCAAATAGTGACCACATGGATGGGAGCACTCAATAGGGAACAATTTCTGTACTGCCACACTCGGCAATGCTGATGAGTACGAAGCTTTTCCATTCCTCCTTGAGATTCATTTACATTCTGATTTTGCTTGCCAATCCATCGGCAAGTAGTTAAGGATCCCCTTTACACCATCCTTTCATGGCTTCACACCTGTAGTTTAAACCAACAGGCCTTGTGTGGTTTTTATTGGCTACAGGGGCCTTACTAAGAGAAGGGGAAGAAGAGATGGGGAGAGATTAGCTTTATTTATCTTTGTGGAGGCAAGTCCATCATCGGCCATGAAATGGTATGGACTGAAATAGGAGATATTCATCTCTAATCATCCCAAGCCTTTGTTCAAGATGTGGGTAAAGAGCATGAGGTGAGATGTCTTTTATTCAAGAAGGGCTTAAAAGGTTAAACATATTGATTCTAATTTATTAAAAATTTAACTGGGTGTAACTTTTGTATTTGAGTTCTGAAAGTTGTCAATTTAACTTGAAGTTGGAGGTGTATTTAAGAGTTTAAGACTTGAGCAGCATTTTGTTGGTGCCGAAAAAAAAGTCGAAAGTTTAACTGAGAACAATAGTGTGGTTTGTACAGTGCATTTTCACCTGAACATTACAAAATCTTTTATTTCTTGGGGGTGGTGGAGAAGTAGTTTAAAAAAAATGTATGTTGCACCTTTTAATCTCCAAGTTGTGGAGCAAGCCAATATAACTCGATCCAACCTCAGTGACAAGTTCTCCTTTTGAAAGTATTGGGCTTTGCTTCTGTTAACGCACTAATACACGGAGTCATCTAAATATAGCATTTCCATGTTTCTTTACACATTGGTAGAGGCTTGAATTTCTCAAGAAAATGTTGGGTTTGAATCCATACAAGGCATCTTTGGAGTAAGGTTGGGTAAAAACTTATGGCACACCCTGTCCCCAGGGTCACATTTGGGCTCAGTAAATTAGAAATGTTGCTCATCCTTTCTAGGTGGGACAGTTCACTGGTTGGAACAGTATAAAAGAAACTTACTACCTGTCACCTAGGAGTATTTGCAAGTTGGTACTTAGTCACTTAATGCTTCATAGCTGGCAGCCTTGAAGAGAAATAGATATTATATATGTATGGACCTTGGGTTGCAGCTTTTAAAAAAAAAACTTTATATGTAATACAAAATTCCAGTCATTTTTTGCTTTGTTATAAAGAGAAGGCATGATTATACAACTCTCAAATAAACTTAGAAACACCTTTATTTCTTATCAGTAGGTAGAAGTTGAGCTGGAGTAATGGAAAAGGCTAACCAGAGCTACTTTAACCATAATTAACATTTGCTCACTACATCGATTATTGTTTCTATCATAGTAACTTGCTGTCTGGCAATGCTGAAATAGTATGCTCGGTTAACAACACTCTTCAGTTTAATTTCAGCTTCATATTTTTACATTTTGTTTTGCCTTTACTCTGGAGACCAGCTTACTGCAGACTATCTTGTACAGTACAAAAGCACCATAAGCATGTCGAGGAACTCTGTGCATTATATTGCTGAGGAGCAATGTGCAATAAACTATTTTTTGGTAATTGTTTTTCCTGTATGCTTTACTTTTATTTACTTTTTAGTTATCGGTACAACTTATTTTCACAATGCATGTGAGATCCAGAATAAACTTGCTCAGTCATCTTCAGAATTAATTTATAGATATACAGTGGATTCCAGCTAACTGGGACACATTGGGGCAGTATATATTGTCCCATTAAGAGGCTGCCCCAATTAGGCAAAGTTCCATGGAAATAGTTAAAAGGTAGTTTGAAAAAAAGACAAGCTACCATTTAACTGAGTAACAATTTATGTATTTAAATGAAATGCAGAACAAATTAGAACACTACCAATATCTCTACAGTATTAAAACTGTATTAGTTCCTAATAGTTATCAACAGAGGAATTCATCCACTGTGTGCTGCCATGTTCTTTTGATTGGCTGTAAATGAGCAAAATCTAGTGCAGATAATGGACTGGCTTTCAACGATTGCATCTTCCAAATCTTCATTTTCATTGTAACATTCAACATGATTGCTGATACCTTCAAATTGTTCATAGTTCCTAATTTGAAGTACAGTAGTGGAATTGTTTCATTTTCACTGGGCTATTTCTGGTATCTCCAAGCCTGAATGCTTGAAACCGCAGTGAGCAAAACTATTCTGAATTGTCTTGCTTATTTCTCACCAACTATCAGAGACAAAAAAATCACTGCTTTTTGATTAGAAACACACAACTGATGCTATTTTAAAAACTGACTGCTGTAATCACAGTGTGGTTTCTAATGGCCACACAAGTGCACGTTACTGACATTAGTTAGAAACTGTTTGGCAACAGCTTCCATTCCCAAATAAGCTCCATGGTGGCCCAAGTAAATGAAGGGAATCCCAGCTGTTTTCTTGATTAGTCTTTGTTCTTTAAGAGTTGTTCCAAATACAGTAAACAGCTGTCCCAATTAACTAATGGTCCAATTAACCGGAATCCACTGTCTATGCAGCTTTGTTTAAAGCATAATTGAAGCTGAAGAATAACATAATTAATTGCATCTCCTCACTTTTATTCCGCAATCCCATAAGTAACTATAATCTAATATGTCCCTTTGTGGCTAAGTGATGTGCAGAAAATAATCCCTGTGCGAGGATAATTGATCCAAAGGAAATAATTGTGAAGCATTTAACATCAATTAGCAAAGGTAAATCTTCAGCTGCTTGAAGTTGATGCTTGAATCCTAGACAATTAAAAAATATAAATATATGAATTTAGTTTTATTCTTCATGTGTTTTAAATTTTGTACTATGGAGTATGTTTCAATTCAGTTAGTCGGGCCTGCATTGGACAACAGGTGTACGGCCTTGCTGAGATGTTGCCTTTATAGGTTTGTTGAATGTTACCAAATTTGTTCTGTAATTACTTGTCAGGAAATTATGGCCATTATGTAAATATTCTAAAATAATACAACTATCCAGACACTGACAGGATATGACAACCCTATAAAGCCTCTGGTTTAAACACATTACTGTTTTTGTGTCTACATGTTCTTATTTTAATTTAAAATCTATTAAAATTAATATATGTTGGACAGGAGGAATGTCTTTCCTATAATTAAATCTTTATAATTTAAAAATTATTACAGTCAACTTTGTTGACATCACTGCACAGATTATTCCTCACCTCCCAGAGAATATGCAATTTGTTTGATATTTCTTGGAATTTGTGTTTTTTTTTTAAGAACATTCTTTGAGTTTTTAAAAACTATTACATAGCTACTGCGGTTATGGCTTTCTTTTGTTCAATAAAATGTTCTGTAATGAAAATTTTGCACCTTCTGATGTTTGTGTGCTTTAGAATCAGAATGTTTAGAGATAACACTGCACAACAAAGATGTTGCTTCCTGAATACTTTTCGGTGTATCTTACGGATTCTTGCTGATCATGAAAATCACCATGAAATTTCCCTTTCACACACCATGATTTTGAAATCACCTATGTTTGTTATTTCGATTTCATAATTCAAGTTGGAGTAACCGACTCTGAGATCAAGGAAGGCATTTTTGTTGGTCTACAAATCAAACAGGTCATCAATGACAGGCAATTCAAGAAACTTCCAGTGAGACTGGAGAAAATCGCATGGAAGGCAATCAGGATGTCATTGAAAGTTTTCTTGGCAACCATAGAGCATCAAACCACATGCATCTGGTTGATAATATGCTTCAAGCATACAAAACCATGAAGTGCCACAAGTCACTAAAGATTCACTTTCTGCATTCCCATTTAGACCTCTTCCCTGCAAATCTTGGCACTGTCAGTGATGAGCATAGTGAAAGGTTTCACCAGGACATTACAGTCATGGAGAAATGGTATCAGGGCAACTGGAATCCATCAATGCTGGCTGATTATTGTTGCACATTTAAGTAAGAAGCCTCAGACATGGAGTACAAATGAAAATCATCAACAAAACATTTTTAGCTTAGTTGAACCGTTAAATAATTAAACGCAGTATATTCAATAAAAGTTACTTTCTTGTTTCTCCAAATTCCTACTTGATATAAGTAGTCTGAAATTATATTTTGTGTTCAAGCAGAATATAAACAAAGAATTCTGTGGAAGCAATGCTTTTGAAAAAAGTTATTGTCCAGTGTAACCGGTGAGTGTTGCATCGAGTCTGATGTTCTCCTAAGGCAGGGGTTCCCAACCGAGGGTCCACAGACCTCTCAGTTAATAGCACGGATTCATGGCATAAAAAGGGTTGGGAACCCCTATCCTAAGGGGTTGTCTGTTGCTGGGTCCTCAGGAGGCTGGAGAGGCTGATCTGGGATCCACATATTCTGTTGCATTGCAGGCAAGAGTAAGTGGTGGTTGGTGATGGTGTTTGGGGCTTTTAGTTGTTCAGTCTCTCATTTTGTGGCTGCCATTCGCTCTCTGCGGCAGAGCGGAGGTCATTCTCGTGCAGCTTCCTATTATAACCTTTCACATTATTCCTGAGTGGTAAAACAAAGTATGTTTAAAATCTAGTGTGGCTTTCCTTTTGCCAAAGAATTTCTTCATATATGACAGATGTGAAGGGCTTCCAGAAAATATTGTAATAGAGTAAATATTGATGGAATGGATAGAAGGCTTTCCTATATAAAAAAAAACTGGGGATGGAAGAAGTCTTAACTAATACTATAAAATGCCAAAAACACTCAGCAGAGTCGGGCTGCATATGTGAGAACAGAAATGAAGTTACTGATATTAGTTTAATATTGGCCTGACGGAATATTCCCCAGGCTGCTCCATGAGGCGAGGGAAGAGATTGCTGAGCCTCTGGCTAGGATCTTTATGTCCTCGTTGTCCACGGGAATGGTACCGGAGGATTGGAAGGAGGCAAATGTTGTCCCCTTGTTCAAAAAAAGTAGTAGGGATAGTCTGGGTAACAACGAGGACATCGTATTTCATTTGTCACTTTCTTGCCTATTCGCCTAATCTAAGTCCTTTTGCAGCCTACCTATTTCCTCAACACTAGCAATCTTTGTATTATCTGCAAACATGGCAACAAAGCCATCTATTCCATCATCTAAAATTGATATACAGCATAAGAAGCAGTCCCAACACCGATCCCTGCGGAACACCACTAGTTACTGGCAAACAACCAGAAAAGAATCCTTTTATTCCCACTCACTGTCTCCTACCAATCAGCCAATGCTCTAACTATGTTAGTGACTTTCCTGTAACACCATGGGCTCTTAACTTGGTAAGCAGCCTTATGTGTGGCACCTTGTCAAAGGCCTTCTGAAAGTCCAAATATACAACATCCACTGCATCCCCTTTATCTATCCTACTTGCAATCTCCTCAAAAAATTCCAACAGGTTTGTCAGGCATGATTTTCCTTTAAGGAAACCATGCTGACTCTGTCTTATCTTGTCCAGTGTCACCAAGCACTGCATAACCTTGTCCTTAACAATTGACAGAGAAAGAGAAACGGAGATATTTCAAGTCGAAGACTGAGAAAGGAGAGAAAAGCCTGTTAAGCAGCCAGGTTCCGGAACAGTTATCACCCTTCAGCTATCAGACTCTTGGACTAGAGCAGATAACTTCACTCGCCCCAACACTGAACTGTTCCCACGTCTATGGACTCACTTTCAAGTACTCTTCATCTCATTTTGCTTATTTATTATTTTTTTCTTTTTGCAGTTTGCTGTCCATCTTGTCTTTCATTGATTCTATTGTATTATTGTGAATGCCTGCAAAAAATGAATCTCAGGGATTGTACACGATGACGTATATGTACTTCAATCATAAGTTTACTTTGAACATTAATGTTTTGAATAATTTGCCTACCAGAAAAATTGGCTCTTCACTCAATCCTGGAACATTTGGTCTATAATTCCCTGTTTTCTCTCTCCCTCCTTCCTTAAAAAGTGGGATAACATTAGCTACCCTCCAGTCCTCAGGAACTGATCCTGAATCTATAGAACATTGGAAAATAATTACCAATGCGTCCACGATTGCTAGAGCCACCTCCTTAAGTACTCTGGGGTGCAGACCATCAGGCCCTGGAGATTTGTCAGCCTTCAGTCCCATCAGTCTATCCAACACCATTTTCTGCCTGATGTGAATCTCCTTCAGTCCCTCCATTATCCTAGGTCCTCTGGCCACTATTACATCTGGGAGATTGTTTGTGCCTTCCCTAGTGAAGACAGATCCAAAGTACCTGTTCAGCTTGTCTGCTATTTCCTTGTTCCCCATAATAAATTCACCCGTTTCTGTCTTCAAGGGCCCAACTTTGGTCTTAACTAATTTTTTCCTCTTCACATACCTAAAGAAGCTTTTACTATCCTCCTTTATATTCTTGGCCAGCTTGCCCTCGTATCTCATCTTTTCTCCCCGTATTGCCTCTTTAGTTATCCTCTGTTGCTCTTTAAAAATTTCCCAATCCTTTGGCTTCCCGCTCATCTTTGCTATGTTATACTACTTCTCTTTTATTTTTATACTTCCTTGACTTCCCTTGTCAGCCACGGTCACCCCTTACTCCCCTTAGAATCTTTTTTCCTCTTTGGAATGAACTGATCCTACACCTTCTGTATTATTCCCAGAAATACCTGCCATTGTTGTTCCACTGTCATCCCTGCTAGGGTATCTTTCCAGTCAACTTTGGCCAGCTCCTCCCTATGGCTCCATCGTCCCCTTTGTTCAACTGCAATACTGACACTTCTGATTTTCCCTTCTCCCTCTCAAATTATAGATTAAAACTTATCATATTATGGTCACTACCTCCAAATGGCTCCTTCACCTCGAATTCCCTTATCAAATCTGGTTCATCACACAACACTAAATCCAGAATTGCCTTCTCCCCGGTAGGTTCCAGTACAAGCTGCTCTAAGAATCCATCTCTGAGGCATTCCACAAATTCCTTTTCTTGGGGTCCAGTACCAACTTGATTTTCCCAGTCTACCTGCATGTTAAAATCCCCCATAACAACCGTAGCATTACCTTTGCGACATGCCGATTTTAATTCTTGATTCAACTTGCACCCTATATCCGGGCTACTGTTTGGGGGCCTGTAGGTAACTCCCATTGGGTTCTTTTTGCCCTTACAGTTTCTCAGTTCTATCCATACTGACTCTACATCTCCTGATTCTGTGTCGCCCCTTGCAAGGGACTGAATTTCATTCCTCATCAACAGAGCCACCCCACCCCCTTTGCCAACCTGTCTGTCCTTTCGATAGGACATATACCCTTGAATATTCATTTCCCAGCCCTGGTCCTCTTGCAGCCATGTCTCTGTTATTCCCACAACATCCTACTTGCCAATTTCCAACTGAGCCTCAAGCTCATCCACTTTATTTCTTATACTCTGTGCATTCACATATAATACTTTTAATCCATTACTCCCCTCACCTTTCACATCGATTCCTATTGCACCTGGCCATACTCTCCGATCCCTTCCTGAGCTTTCTGCCCTGTTACTTCTGTTGTCTTTCTTAACTTTTCTTATTCTCTCTTTCCCTTTAACTCCTCCTTTATATTTCCTCTCCTCCCCCCCCCCCCCACCACTACTTAGTTTAAACACACCCATGTAACAGTGGTAAACCTGCCTGCCATTATACATAATGTACAGCACATTATAGCACAGGAACACAGAACAGTCCAGTACAGCACAGCACAGAAACGCAGAACAGAACAGCCCAGCATGGGAATGCAGGACAGTACAGTACAGTACAGCACATTATAGTACAGGAACACAGAGCAGCACAACCCAGCAACACAGAACAGTCCAGTCCAGTCCAGTCCAGCACAGCGCAACACAGGAACACAGAACAGTCCAGTACAGCACAGCCCGGCACAGGAACACAGAACAGTACGGTACAGCACAGCAGAGCACAGGAACACGGAACAGTACAGCACAGAACATTATAGCACAGGAACAGGTACAGTACAACAGAGCACATTATAGCACAGGGACACAGTACAGAAACACAGAGCAGCACAGCCCAGCAACACAACAGTCCAGTCCAGCACAGCCCAACACAGGAACACAGAGCAGCACAGCCCAACACAGGAACATAGAACAGTCCAGTACAGCACATTATAGCACAGCAACACGGAACAGTATAGTACAGCACAGCACAGAACATTATAGCACAGTGTTACGTACCCTGTAACTGGGTTGCCAAACCAGCAGAAATGGATCACTCAGTTGGAGTCTGGATTACTGGAACTAAGAAAGTTTTATTAAAGAAATAAGCAAAACTGTACTCTAATAGTAAGGATATAGATGCAACAGGTTAACAATGAATAAACACATGTACACAGAACTAGGATAATAGGATCAATCAAGCTCTATCGTCGTCTAGGGGTAAATGACCAGTTTCAAAGTGACAGAGTTCAGTTTAGTTCAGTTCGTGGTAATCGCCGTCGCTGTGGGAGAGAGAGAGAGCGAGCGAATGAACATTCAAATCAGATTCCAAACAGACCTTCAATATTCCTCACAGTCAGCTTTCGGGCGAGCCCTTTGTAATGTCTTCTGAGGTCACCGACTGTGACTCCTCCGTTTCAGATACGATCGTTCCTCTGCAGTGAACCTGGCACCTAGGCAAGGGCGGACACACACCAGGTTCCCGCCGATCGTACCTTTCCACCCTGTGCGTCTATGCCTTGGTCCCACGATCCGTCCTCCAAAAACTCCCACCGACTTGTGGGAGGTGCACCGCTTCCAGGGTCTCGTTACCTCGTGGTGTCGTCGTGTGTGCTGCCTTAGCAAACCTGTCCCTTTTTATCCCCCTGCTGGGGTATCGCCTGTCCATCACACTTCAAACAGTTCAGGGTTCAAAAAGGAGCCGATCTTGACAGTTCTCAGACCGGTGTCTCCTTCTGTTAAACTCTCTCGTCTCTTCATTAACATTTCCAAATGCTGCTCTATTGTTTTCCTTATCTCTCTTTCTCCTGAAGACAGGTGGCAGACCAACTGCTGATCCCACTGGTGCCAGCACAGGACAGTTAACATCTTAGTCTATGTGTACTTTTTGTAACCCTCTTTTGTCACACCCCTCACCTTTAAGGATTTTTACCGGGGTAAAAATTACAAACATGAATACATTATTAGACACACACAAATATACATCTTCATTAGCTATTTGGCTAATACAGAGAATTTTAAGTTGTCAACACCTTGACAGACAGTCAGCAATCACATTTTCCGTTCCTTTTACATGTGTAATTTTTATATCAAATTCCTGTAGCACCAGACTCCAACTTAGCAATCTTTTGTTTTTATCTTTCATAGTGGCCAAAAACACTAATGGGTTGTGGTCAGTGTAAATTAACAGTGGTTTCCGTGCCAGGCAAATATAAACTTCAAAATGTTGTAATGCTAGTATGATGGCCAGTAACTCCTTTTCCACAGTGGAATAATTTCTCTGATGGATATTAAATTTCTTAGAAAAGTAAGCAACTGGGTGCCCAACCCCCTGTTTGTCTGTCTGCAACAGCACCGCCCCGGCAGCTTCGTCGCTAGCATCTGTTGCTAGGGAGAAGGGTTTTGAAAAATCAGGCGCATTTAGCACAGGATGGTGACACAGAATTGCCTTCAGACTCTCGAAGGCTTGTTGACAAAGGTCATTCCACACAAACTTCGCATTCTTTGGCAAAAGCTTAGTGAGAGGGAGGGTAATATCTGCAAAGTTTTTGCAAAACTTCCTATAGTACCCCACCATCCCCAAGAACCTTCTCAGGGCTCTCTTGTCTGTCGGGTTGGGGACCTCCGAGATAGCCTGCACCTTAGCCTGCATTGGAGCCAGCTGCCCCTGTCCTACCACATACCCCAGATAAGTGACCTTCGCGTGGCTGAACTCATTTTTCTCAAGGTTCACTATCAAGCTGGCTTCAGACAGCCGTATTACATCGCCAGTATACACTTCCGTGTTCGTTAGCCCTTTCGTCACTGAATTACTCATTCTATAGGGATGTTGCTCACTTGGCTGACCTATCGTGACAAACACCACCCAACGTCCCAGTTCTTTGCATCGCCTCGGGACAATCAAACACACGTGTGCGAGCCATTTAATTAACTCTTCTAAAGGGCCGCTTTGTTTGGGGATTAAGGGAGAGACCTTATCAGCAGAGCTGGCCAAAACAATAGCCTTCTCCCATCTGGTCGATACCATACTCATCTTTTCAATGCAAACAACAGGAATTCTGTAGATGCTGGAAATTCAAGCAACACACATAAAAGTTGCTGGTGAACGCAGCAGGCCAGGCAGCATCTCTAGGAAGAGGTGCAGTCAACGTTTCAGGCCAAGACCCTTCGTCAGGACTAACTGAAGGAAGAGCTAGTAAGAGATTTGGGAGGGGGAGGGGGAGATCCAAAATGATAGGAGAAGACAGGAGGGGGAGGGATGGAGCCAAGAGCTGGACAGGTGATTGGCAAAAGGGATATGAGAGGATCATGGGACAGGAGGTCTGGGAAGAAAGACAGGGGGTGGGGGGACCCAGAAGATGGGCAAGGGGTATATTCAGAGGGACAGAGGGAGAAAAAGGAGAGTGAAAGAAAGAATGTGTGTATAAAAATAAGTAACAATGGGGTATGAGGGGGAGGTAGGGCATTAGCGGAAGTTAGAGAAGTCGATGTTCATGCCATCAGGTTGGAGGCTACCCAGACGGAATATAAGGTGTTGCTCCAACTTGCCTTTCGCCCTCCATGGAGCGTTCCTGAACTGTCTTCCTGGCCGTTGGATCTCACTGTACATCTCTTCCATCCCGCTGGCTGGAGCTGACTTTGCATGCCAGGATAAGCATGTCCCTAGCTCACCGGGGAGTGAGGCTGCCGCCTAACTGGAACTGGTTTAGCCCGCCTGTCGAAACAGTGTGGCCGCTGTCACAGGCAAACAGCTGCTTGAGCCACAGGTGAGAGTTGAGTGTCTGGTGGGGACCAAAATGAGTGAGCTGCCCCAGAATGGACACAACAAACCCCTTCACCCTGTACACCCCCGTGTATTAGATTCTGTCACAACCAGGGATCGTTTATAAGAGAAGTTTTATTTTAATCAGTATGTGTATTTTTCTCAATATCGCCTCGTGTGTACACTTTGTCCTTGGATTCTGTTCCTTTTATGTCTAATTGTTTTTGCACCTCGGCTCCAGTTTTTCACTATGTACCCAGGACGTCTTCAGAAAGGCAGCGTCCATTATTAAAGACCTCCAGCACTCTGGGCTTGCCCTTTTCTCACTGTTACCATCAGACAGGAGGTACAGGAGCCTGAAGGCACACACTCAGCGATTCAGGAACAGCTTCTTCCCCTCTGCCATCTGATTCCTAAATGGACATTGAACCCATAAACATCACATCACTTCTTTAATATATATTAGTTCTGTTTTTTGAACAATTTTTAATCTATTCAATATACATATACTGTTATTTATTTATTTATTGTTTTTTTTTTGCTTCTGTATTATGTATTGCATTGAACTGCTGCTGCTAAGTTAACAAATTTCATGACATATGCCGGTGAGAATAAACCTGAGTCTGATTCTGATTTGCTGTTGTCTCATTTAGGATCACAGGGATTGTTAAACTCTATTTGTATTTATCACTTGTATTCAATTTGGGATAATTTAATCACAGTAATGTCAATGGCCAGAATTCCTACCTGCTCCCGGGTGTATTTCAGGGGGGACATGCCAACCCCCTCTTTGTTGGGTCGTTGTGACACTTGTTGGGTGAAACTCAGACCGAGCTCTTCCGTGAACCGTCAGTGATTTCTGTTCATCAAGATTCTGTCTGGCTTGCCCGAGCACTTGTTAGCTTTTCTGGTTAATTTATGTAATAAATCTTTAGTTTTGTTTGAATTATCAGAGTCTCTGTAATTCCTGCACTTGATTTCGCTAGTAATCCTCACAGAGTCTAATAAAGTGCTGCAGTCAGGTGAAATTAAGTCACAGTGGGAAAAGATGTGAAGATCATTTGCTGGAGAAATTGTTCTTTGCTCTGGATGATTTGTGAATCAGCTGAACTTCACTGGTGAGTGCACAGGGATTTAAACGTATTTCCTTCCTAATGAAATCATCTTTCCATTTTGCATAATGGAAGCCGTAATTCTAGCGATATCTGACATTTCCTGGTTAAACGATGCTCTGCAACAGTTGAAGTACTCCTGGGAAACCTGTATTTAAATGGAAGTTTTGGCCGCTATTATTGCAGCAGGAGCTATGGTTCTTTTATTGTCTCAACAGGTTTAGGAGTAATTGTATAATTAGGAAAGTATTTCCGAGGTCTCCTTTGTGATATGCCTGTGGAATGAACAATGAATCCTTGGATCTAATGGTTTTACCTTCGAAGGCACTGAACCAGCCTAAATTATTATCTAAACTTTATTAAACAATAAAAGGACAAGAGATCCTCCATGTCACAGAACAGGGGTTCCCAACCCGGGATCCACAGACACCTCAGTTAATGGTAGGGGTCCATGGCATAAAAAGGATTGGGAACCCCTCATATAGAACATAGAACATGTTTTGCCGACCTTTGAACCTACTCTAATATCAATCTAACCCTTCCTTTCTACACTAGGAGGGTGTGGGGGCAGAGGAGCTGCCCGTAATGCCACTGGTGTTTAGGGCCGCAATGAAGGTTCTCCACTTCTGGTGGTGGCTAGGCCTTCCTTCATCATCTGACTCTAGCCCCCACTCCGATGATGGCCGCTCCGCTGGACCCTATCTCTTTTATGGTTTAAAAAAATAAGAAAAACCACCACGCAGGAGGGAAAGAGCTCACTGCGTTTGGCGGTGCTCCGCCTGCCTTCCACTGCCGCCAATGCCAGGCTTTAGATGTCTCAAAAAGGACAGGGAGGGAAGCTAAAGAGGTGAGGTGTGGCATTGCTAATCAGGGATGGTGTCATGGCTGCAGAAAAGGAGGAAGTCATGGAGGGATGGTCTACTGAGTCAGTGTGGGTGGAAGTCAGAAACAGGAAAGGGGGCAATAACTCTACTGGGTGCTTTTTATAATCACCTCCCCCCCCCCCAATGGTAACAGAGACATTGAGGAGCAGATAGGGAGTCAGATTCTGGAACGGTGCAATAACAGTAGGGTTGTTGTGGTGGGTGATTTTAATTTTCCTAATATTGACTGGCATCTCCTTGGAGCAAGGGGTTTAGATGGGGTGGAGTTTGTTAGGTGTGTTCAGGAAGGTTTCCTGATGCAGTATGTAGATAAGCCAGTTCCAGGAGAGGCTGTTCTTGATCTGGTATTGGGAAATGAACCTAGTCAGGTGTCAGATCCCTCAGTGGGAGAGCATTTAGGAGGTAGTGATCGCAACTCTATCTCCTTTACCAGAGTGCTGGAGAGGGATAGGGGCAGAAAATTTGGGAAAATATTTAATTGGGGTAGGGGGAAATATGATGCTATTAGGCAGAAACTTGAGAGCATGAGTTGGAAACAGATGTTCTCAGAAATGTGGCAAATGCTCAAGGAATATTTGCATGGCGTTCAGCATAAGTATGTTCCATCGAGACAGGGAAAGGATGGTAGAGTAAAAGAACCATGATGTACAAAGGATGTGGAAAATCTAGTTAAGAAGAAAAGAAAAGCTTAGGAAATGGTCAAGAGACTAGGTACTGTTAGAGCTCCAGAAAATTAGAAGGCTGCTAGGAAGGAGCTTAAGAATGGAATTAGGAGAGCCAGAAGGGGCCATGAGAAGGCCTTGGCGGGCAGGATTAAGGAAAACCCCAAGGCATCCTGCAAGTATGTGAAGAGCAAGAGAATGAGCCGTGTGAGAATAGGACCAATTAAGTGCGATAGTGGAAAGGTGTGCATGGAGTCAGAGGAGGTAGCAGAAGTACTTAATGAATACTTTGCCTCAGTATTCACCAGGGAAAAGGACCCTGGCAATTGTGGAGTTGACTTATAGCAGACTGAAATGCTTGAGCATGTAGACATTAAAAAAGAGGATGTGCCGGAACTTTTGAAAAGCATTACATTAGGTAAGTTGCTGGGTCCGGACAAGATATACCCCAGGCTACTATGGTAAGAGAGGAAGGAAATTGCTGAGCCTATAGCAATGATCTTTGCATCATCAATAAGGATGGAAGAAGTACCAGAGGATTAGAGGATTGCCAACGTTGTTCCCTTGTTCAAGAAAGAGGGTAGAGATAACCCAGGAAATTATAGACCAGTGAGTCTTACTTTAGTACTGGGCAGGTTGTTGGAGAAGACCCTGACAGGCAGGATTTATGAGAATTTGGAGAGACATAATCTAATTAGGGATAGTCAGCATGGCTTTGTCAAGGGCAAATTGAATTCTTTGAGGAAGTAACAAAATGCATTGATGAAGGTAGAGCAGTGGATGTAGTGTATATGGATTTCAGTAAGGCATTTGATAAGGTTCTCCATGCAAGGCTCATTCAGAAAGTAAGGAGGCATGGGATCTAAGGAGATCTTGCTTTGTAGATCCAGAATTGCCTTGCCCACAGAATGCGAAGGGTGGTTGTGGATTGTTCATATTCTGCATGGAGGACGGTGACCAGTGGTGTTCCACAGGAATCTGTTCTGGGACAGATGAGGCATGCAAGTCTTCAAACCCCACGATAAGGTTGTGGTCCCCTTGGATACCCTTCTACATATCCCTCCATTTTTCCATTATCCATGTGCCTATATAAAAGGTTTTTAATGCCCCTAACACATCTGCCTCTGCCATCAGCCCTGGCAGCGTATTCTATGCACTCACCACTTTGATATCCCCTCTATATTTTCCTCCAATCACCTTAAAATTATTACAGGTCAGAATGCTGGCACGTGACAGAGAACGATCTTGCCAAACTGTCATCATTCCACACCATGAGCCTCCGGAAGGTCCTCCATGTTTCCTGGCCAAGAAAGATCTCCAACCACACCCTACTCCTCCAGTGTCACCAAGAGGACATGGTCACAATCATCGTAAGGAAACTTTGGGGTTTGATTGGGCACATGATGAGAAGAGAGGCCGACTCCATCATCAAGACAGCCCTTCACTGGACCCCTGAAGGGTGGAGGAAACACAGGAGACCAAAGGCAGCCCGGTGCCGTACCATAGAGACAGAAATGAGGACCCTGAACCACACCTGGAGCAGAATAGAGAAGGTGGCCAAGGATAGACAGATGGAGGAGCTTCATCGCTGCCCAAAGAGCTAGTGGTGTAACAGGCAGTATTTAAGTAAGTACCTTAAAATTATACCCCTCATTAGCAATTTCCTCCCAGGGAAAACAGTCTCTGGCTATCCACTTGAAATATGTCTCTTATCAGCTCGTATATCTCCATAGTCAGCTCTCAACCTCCTTCGCTCCAGAGAGAAAAACCTAGATCTAAACCTGTCCTCATTAGACATGCTCTCTAACCCAGGCAGCATCCTGGTTAATCTCCTCTGCACCCACTCTGAAGTTTCCACATCCTTCCTAGAATGAAGAGACCAGAACTGAACACAATATTCTCATTTGTGGTCTAACCAGAGTTTTATAGAGCTGCAACATTATCTTGAAGCACTGAACTCAATGCCCTGATTAATGAAGGTCAACACAATTTATCTGATTTTAACCTCACTGTTTTGAAGTAATCTTGTGTACCTTTAAAGCCTGATTTATAATCTTGGAAATGAGGTTTGTTTTGGGTGGGGAGGGGAGCAGTGGAGAGTTTAAAATTATATTACCTACTGAAATATTTTAAGAAATGACATATGATATTTTTATACCATATGTGAGGACTAGTGAGCCTAGTCCACGCAGCTGCCCTGCCGTCCCCCTGCTCTTCACCAATAGGTCAGTGAATGAAACTTGCAGCATTCCTCATTAACAATCTCCGAAAGGGCCTAGCAATCAAAAGAAATGCACTCGCTGTTAGACTCTGCACCTCCTTCAACTCTGACAGCAGCACAATACGCAGCTCCTTCATTTTCTCCGCCAACATATTGGTCCGTGGCATTAAGAGAGCTCGGGAACCCCTGCCCTAGAAGATACTGTCAGTGCTGGGACTGGTGCGCTCCACCGAGGGGTGATGTGGTGCGGCGTCCACATTGGAGTCAGTGCTGCCCCCTAGTGTTCGTTTGGCAGGGGACGGCTCTATTGTGGTCAACTGTGGATTGATGGTGCAAGTTTTTGACTCTTTTATTGCACGATTGTGACACCATGTGTGCTTGCTATCTTGTGTGTGTGACTGTTAATACTGCGTGTTGCCCCTTGCCCCCAGAGTAACATTGTCTCATGTGGCTTTTTCCATGGGTATTCATGTATGGTTGAATGACAACGAAACTTGAATTGAATTGAATTTTTTAGACATAGACGTAGACATACTTTATTGATCCCGAAGGAAATTGAGTTTCGTTACAGCTGCACCAACCAAGAATAGAGCATAAATATAGAAATACAAAAACCACAAACAAACAACAATATGCAAACTATGCCAGATGGAAGTAAGTCCAGGACCAGCCTATTGGCTCAGGGTGTCTGACCCTCCACGGGAGGAGCTGCAAAGTTCGATGGCCACAGACAGGAACAAACTCCCGTGATGCCCAGTGTTGTATCTTGGTGGAATATGGCTGGAGTCCAACAGCAAAAAGTTCAATATCCGGGCTACAAACACATTCCTCGATCGTAATATGACAGGATTGCACCATCCGTTGTTAACCAGAACAGCAAGCCCCCAACTCCTTTACGCTTACCGCTCTCAGTGCACTTCTGGTCAGCCCAAACAGTCTGGAAGCCGTCCATGGAAAAGTTTTGGTCGGGTATGTCCACATGCAGTCCAAGTGGAGAACTTCTCTTCTCCATAAGTCTCTGTTGTCTCGACCCCGTCCTCTTTCCTCGCCTTTTTGATCCCCCTCTGCATCCTCTATGTGTTTTCCTCCAGATTTCAGCCGGGGTGTCCACTGCTCTGTTCGCTAAACCGGTCAACGTAAGTGCAATCAGCTGGTCCCTGGAGTAAACAATTTAAGTTACTTGGGTAGCTACTGACTGATGATTATTCTTGAGAACAGATATTCCTAACTGAACTTAAATGTTCAGTAGTGAGTGCTTTGAAGCTTAACAATCAAATTAAAGAATTCCAACACCAAACTAATTCATCGATAAGACCATGAGACATAAGAACTGAATTAGGCCATTTGGCCAATCGAGTGTTCTGCCATTTGATCATGGCTGGTGTTTTACACCTCTCAAACCCATTCTTCTTCATTCTCCCTGAATGGGTGTCTCTTTATGTCCCTCCTGCATGGAAATCTTTAAGAAAGGAGATTTGAGAGTCACCAAAATTGATCAGTTTTCAGTCAGTCAATAATCACAGCCAATGCTGACATTAACTTTTTTCAGTCCATTGAGTCTCTACACAAATTAAAGATAGCAAGTAATTTTACTGACACTGTGAATTCAAACAAAAAAGAACATGTTAGTAGTGGATCAATTGGCATCACTTTCGACACAGGAGCAGAATTAGGCCATTTGGCCCATCAAGTCTGCACCACCATCCAATCATGGCTGATTTATTTTCCATCTTAACCCCATTCTCCTGCCTTCTACCTGTAAACTTTGATCCCCTGCCAATCAAGAACCCATCAACCTCTGCTTTAAATATACTAAATGACTTGACTTCCACAGCCATCTGTGGCAATGAATTCCATAGATTCGCCACACTCTGGCTAAAGAAATTGCTCCTCATCTCTGTTCTAAAGGGACTTTTCCCTATTCTGAGGTTGAATCCTCTGGCTCTAGACTCTCCTACTATTGGAAACATTCTCTCAATACCCCATCTCTACATTCACTAAGGGCTTTGTCACAATGAGCTTTAACGTAACCACTCATTTTGACATTTTTGTTACTTCCTGTGGAATTCTGCATTTACTGGACACGGGCCTCACAAACCCTTGAATTCACCTATAGAGGTCACTCTATTGTGGGAGATGGTCAGTAATTGGACAGATTCTTCTAGGGCAAAAGTTCCCAACTTTTTTAATGCTACAGACCAATACACTGGCAGAGGAAATGAAGGAGCTGCATGTCGTGCTGCTGAGTCTAAGATCCCGTACAGTCTAACAGCGAATGAGTACCTTGGTCACTTTCCTTTTGATCACTAGACCCCTTTGGACGTTGTTAATGTGGAATGCCGCACGTTCAATTCACTGATTTATTGGCTGAGATCAGGGGCGGACGGCAGGGGAGCTGTGTGGTCTTGCTCATAGCAAGGACTAGGCTTGACAGTGCTCACTTGGCAGAAGACTGCAGGTTTCCGCATTGATGGCTCGAGTCTTGACTTTTTGATTGCATGGCTATATCTTATAGATGTCTTACATTTGCTTGCTACCTTGTATGTGTTATGTGTGCTTTGTGTTGTGTATGACTGTTGGTACTGTGTTTTGTACCTTGATGCCAGAGTAACGCTGTTTCATTTGGCTGTATTCATGGGTATTCACGTATGGTTGAATGACAATTAAACTTGAATTGAATTGAGCAAGGGGTCCATGGACCCAAGGCTGGGAACCCCTGTTCCAGTGTTTAAAAGATTGAGAGAAGATTCTTTCAAATGGCTGAAGAATCTAGGACAAGTAGAATAATTGTTGAATATTCTGGACTGCAAGGAAAAGAAATGTGCTCAGTCTGGTGGGACTTGTTGCATGTTCTGCTGGTTTTGATCAAAGCAGTATGCTTTTTAAAGACACATACACAAGAGATTTTGGAGATCCTGGGAATCTAGAGCAGCACGCTCACATTGCTGGAAGAATGCAGGAGGTTAGGCAGTGTCTATGGAGGGGAATAAACAGTTGACTTTTCGGGCCAAGACCATTTGTCAGGAGTGGAGAGGAAGGGGATTGAAGCTAGAATAACGTGGGAGGGAGGGAGAGGAGTACAAGTTGGCGGATGATAGGTGACACCAGGTGAGGAGGAAGGTCGGTGGGGGTGGGGGGGGATGAAATGAGAAGCTGAATCAAGGCATTGAGTTCAAAAGTCAAGAGGTCATGTTGCAACTTTATAAAACTCTGGTTAGGCCACATCTGGAATATTGCGTACAGTTCTGGTCATTCCACAACAGGAAGGATGTTGAGGCTTTGGAGAGGGTACAGAAGAGGTTCACCAGGATGCTGCCTGGCTTAGAGGGCAGGTGCTATCACGAGAAGCTAGATAAACATTAGAGGTTGTTTTTTTCTGGAGCGTCGGAGGCTGAGGGGAGATCTGATAGAGGTTTATAAGATTATGAGAGGCAGCGACAGAGTAGACAGAGAGTATCTGTTTCCCAGGGTGGAAATGTCTAATACCAGTGGGCATGCATTGATGGAAAAGAGTAAACAGTGAACTTTTTGGGCAGAGACCCTTCATCAGGACTAAGAGGTGGTGGTGGGGGGGAGATACCCAAATTAAAATGTGGTGGATGGGGAAAGAGGCTAGCTGGAAGGTGACAGGGGAATTTAGGTGTGTGGAAAATGTCAAGGACGGGAGAAGAAGGAATTTGAGAGGAGAGGAGAGTGGACCAGAGGAGAAAGGGAAGGAGGAGGAGACCCAGGGGGAAGTAATAGGCAGGTGAGAAGAAGTAAAAGGTCAGAGTGGAGAATAGCGGAAAGGGGTGGGGGGAGTTTTATTCACTGGAAGGGGAAATCAATATTTATGCCATCAGGTTGGAGGTTACCCAGATGGAATATAAGGTGTTGCTCCTCCACACTGAGGGTGGCCTCACCTTGGCACAAGAGGAGGTCGTGGATCGAATCAAAATCAGGTGTAATGTCACTGGCATATGTCATGAAATTTGTTAACTTTGTGGCAGCAGAACAATGCAATACATAACAAATATAAACAAAACTGAATTACAGTAAGTATATATATGTATATTAAGTTAAAGTAAGTAATGCAAAAAACAGAAATATATAAAAAAAGTAGTGAGGTGGGTTCAATGTCCATTCAGAAATCTGATGGCAGAGGGGAAGAAGCTGTTCCTGAATCATTGAGTCTGTGCCTTCAGGCTCCTGTACCTCCTTCCTGACGATGACAATGAGAAGAGGGCATGTCCTGGGTGATGGGGGTTTTTAATGATGGACACCGCCTTCCTGATGCACCGCTCCATGAAGATGTCCTGGATACTACGGAGGCTAGTGCCCATGATGGAGCTGACTAATTTTACAACTCTCTGCAGCTTACTTTGACCCTGTGCAGTAGCCTCCCCACCCCATAGCAGACGGTGATGTAGCCAGTCAGAATGCTCTCCAAGGTACATCTGTCGAAGTTTTTGATTGTTTTAGTTGACAAACCAAGTCTCTTCAAACTCTTAATGAAATATACTGTAGCCACAGTCTTGCCTTCTTTAGAGCTGTACCAATATGTTTCGACCATGTTAGATATTCAGAGATTTTGATATTGCCCACTCTCCACTTCTGATCTCTCAACGAGGATTGGTTTGTGTTCTCTTCTTCTATCCTTCCTGAAGTCCACAATCAGCTTTTTGGTTATAATAATATTGAGTACAAGGTTGTTGCTGTGACACCACTCAACTAGCTGGTATATCTCACTCCTGTACGCCCTCTCATCACCATCTGAGATTCTGCCAGCAATAGTTGTATCATCAGCAAATTGAGCTGTGCCTTGCCACACAGTTATGGGTGTAGGGAGAGTAGAACAGTGGGTTAGGCACACACCCCTGTAGTGCACCAGTATTGATCGTCAGTGAGGTGAAATGTTATTTTCAATCTGCACAAATTGTGGTCTTCTGGTTGCGAAATCAAGGATCCAGTTGCAGAGGGAGCTAAAGAGGCCCAGGTTCTATAGCTTTTCAATCAGAACTGTAGGAACGATGATGTTGAATGCTGAGCTATAGTCAATAGACAGCATCCTGACGTAAGTATTTGTATTGTCCAGGTGATCCAAGGCAGTGTGGGGAGCCAGTGAGGTCACGTCTGCTGTAGGCCTACTATGGCAATAGGCAAGTGTCCAGTGGGAGCCTGTCTTATTCTGATCATTGTAAGTCACTTTCGTTGTGATTGGTTAACCCTAACCCTAACCCTAATGCAGCTGCTTTTCCTATTGGATAGATGCCTGGGGTTCAGTTTCAAACAGTTTCTAGTTTATAAATTAGCATATGGAAAGGGCTGGCTCTCTTCTTCCTTTGTTTAAGGCAAGGACGCACATAACAATTGAGATGGTATACTCTTACTCTGTGAACTTTTAACTAAGTACGTCTCTTGTATGTACGCATGTTTGTTGAATATTTAGCTTGCAGTGTCTGTAAGTTGGGGAACATGAACTTCTGGTTAAATTTTTACTGTTTGTAAATAAATGATTAATATACCTATTCGAAGTCAGTGCAGTTCCAGACCCAGTTCCAGAATCTGGTTCAACATTACTGCAAGTTGCAGAGCGCCCAGGTCCATACTGAGCTGGGAGTTGATTTGAGCCACGACCTACCTTTCAAAGCATTTCATCACCTTAGGCGATAGTTGTTAAGCCAGTTTACGCTGTTCTATGTTGAACAGGAATTGACATTGTCTCATTGTGATCAAAGACTGGGCAGCCACAGCACTGGAGCAGGAAACATTATTGCCCCACAACATTATAAACTGTCAGACCAATCGAGTTCAAGTTTATAATCAGAATCAGGATTATTTTCACTGATGCATGTCCTGACATTAGTTGTTTTGCAGCAGAATTACAGTGCCATACATAAAAATAACAATAAATTAAGTAAGAATATATAAAAAATTAAATAAATGGTGACAGGATGAGGTGGTTGGAGGGCATAGGGAGAGAGGGAAAGTGGTTTTGAAGCCAGATCAATGGAGCAGACTCAAGGGACCAATTCCTCCTATTGTTCCAAGTTTAAGTTTATTGTCATCTGACTACACTCACACAGAGCCTGTGAGAGGTATTCACTCAAACCCATTGGAAATGTTCATGTTTTATTGTTTTACAACATTGAATCACAGTGGATTTAATTTGTTTTTTTTTGACACTGATCAACAGAAAAAGACTCTTTCGTGTCAAAGTGAAAACAGATCTCTACAAAGTGATCTAAATTAATTACAAATATAAAACACAAAATAATTGATTGAATAAATATTCACCCAGAATGCAGAAGACAACGAACTGTGCAAACTGTGGGAAGACTGTATAAAGAAAATAAATAATAAAAAATAAATAAGCAATAAATTTCAAGAACATGAGATGAAGTGTCCTTGAAAGTGGGTCTATTGGCTAAAGGATGCTGGGGCAAATGAAGTTTAGTGAAGTTATCTCCTTGGGTTCAAGAGCCTGTTGGTTGAGGGGTAATAACTTCCTGAATCTGGTGCTGAGTCCCGAGGCTCCTGTACCTTCTATAGTTTACCTTGTATCGTTTTTCATAATTAAAGTTCAAAGCTCAAAGTAAATTTTATTATCAAAGTACATACATGGCACCATATACAACCCTGAGATTCACTTCCTGTGGGCATACTCTGCAAATCTATAGAATAGTAACTATAACAGGATCATTGAAAGATCAACCAGAGTGCAGAAGACAACAACCTGTGCAAATGCAGATATAAATAAATAGCAATAAATAACGAGATCATGAGATAAAGAGTCCTTAAAGTGAGATCATCGGTTGTGGGGATGTCTCAATGGATGGGTGAGAGAGTGTAGTTTTATCCCCTTTTGTTCAAGAGCCTGATGGTTGAGGGGTAGTAACTGTTCTTGAACCTGTTGGTGCGAGTCCTGAGGCTCCTGTACCTTCTACCTGATGGCAGCAGCAAGGAAAGAGCATGACCTGGTTGGTGGGGACCTCTAATTTTCCATCATTTTCCAAGGAAGTTAAATTCACAGCAGTATATGGTAACAACATGCGTTCTTTAATAATAAATTTACTTTGGTTTTGAGTTTATTGTCTTATGCATAAGTACACGTATGCACAGGTGCAATGAAAAACTTGCAGCAGCAACGTGACAGACACGGACAGACACAGCAAGACCAAGGAACTGATTGTAGACTTCAGGAGAGGGGAACCAGAGGTCCATGAGTCAATCCTCAGTGGAGGATCAGAGATGGAGAGAGTCAGTAACTTTAAATTCCTGGGTGACACCATCACAAAGGATCTGTCTGGTCCCAGCATATGAATGTCACGGTGAAGCCCTTCCAACCATTGAGCACATCTACATGAAACACTGTCATAGGAAAGCAGCATCCATCATCAGAGATCCCTATCACCCAGGCCATGCTCTCTTCTCACTGCTGCCATCAGGTAGAAGGTACAAGAGCCTCAGGACTTGCACCACCAGGTTTAAGAACAGTTACTACCCCTCAACCATCAGGATCTTCACTCATCTACTGAGATGTTCCCTCAACCAATGATCTCACTTTAAGGATCTTCATCTTGTTATTTCATGCTCTGGTTACTTATTGCTATTTATTTATATTTGCATTCACACAATTCGTTGCCTTCTATTCTCTTCTACTGATCAGAATCAGAATTAAATTTAATATCACTGGCATTGGATGTCAAATTTGTTAACTTAGCAGCAGCAGTTCAATGCAATACATAATCTAGAAGAAGAAAAACAAAATAAATAAGCAAATCAATTATAGTATATGTATTAATTAATATGTAATTAATTAAATAATAGATTAAAATTGTGCAACAAACAGAAATAATATATATTAATAAAAGTGAGGTAGTGTCCAAGGATTCAAGGTCCAGTTAGGAATCAGATGGCAGAGGGGAAGAAGCTGTTCCTGAATCGCCGAGTGTGTGCCTTCAGGCTTCTGTACCTCCTACCCCATGGCACATATCATGGAATTTGTTAACTTTACAGCAGCAGTACAATGAAATACAGGATAAATAAATATAGAGAAAAAAACTGAATTACAATAAGTGTATATAAATCTATTAAATAGTTAAGTTTAAATAAGTTGTATAAAAACACAGAAATTAAAAAAAAAGTAGTGAGGTAATGTTCATGGTTTCAATTTCCATTTAGAGATCTGATGGCAGAGGGGAAGAAGCTGTTCCTGAATCACTGATCCTGTTTATAGCTACTGGTTCTGTAGATTCGCTGAGTATGCCCGCAGGAAAAAGGATTTCAGGGTTGTATGCGGTGACATGTATGCTGGGAACATCAGACATACAGCATGTGCTTGTTATTTCCTCCCTCCAGTAACGTCACTGAGGCACATAATCTGGTTGTCACAGTCTAGTTACGAGACTTGGCACAAATTACTGCAATGCCGACGTTATCATAGCAACTTCAGCTGGACTGGAAACCCACTGCGCACTCAGAGCCGCCGGGGCGAAGGGCAGAGACAGCGCCGCCGCTGGTGGGAAGAGTAATGCGCGTCCCCGGCCTCGCCCGGTCCCCGGATGCGTTGCTTTGCGCAGGCGTCGCGTCGCTCACGCTGGCCAGGGAGGGGTAGCTGGCGGCTGATGTCCGAGCGGGCTGTGGTAGTGGCGGGATGTTGTTGAGGTGGGTGACGGCTTTTTACGTTTTATATTTCTTTTCATTTGGAGGTGGAAGCATAAGAGGAGGGATGGTGGTCCCCCGGCCGGTCAAACCTGACGGAGAGTCTCTGCCAGGCCGCAGTGCACACGCCTGACTTTCCCACCTCGCTTTTTTTTCTCCTCTCCTTTTCTCAGCTTTATTATTTGGATATGTACTTCAAAAAAAAAGCTGCAAAACCGACTCTTCCGAAAGATCATTCCACTACTCCTTTTGGGGGCTGGGTTGATGTGTGTGTGGGGGGGGGGGGTGGTAATGTACTGTAAACAATGACCGGGTAATAGATTATAATGTTCATGCTGGTTCCTTTCGAGATTTGGAATCATTCACGAAAACATTTCATCTGGATCCAAGTAATCATTTCAGCAGCCTGACCTTTAGTGCCCCCCCCTTCGCCCCAATAATTATATTGACCGTGTCTGATTGCAAAACAATAGAATCACTAAACGCTTATTTGTCTGTGTGTGTGTATGTATGTATGTATGTATGTTTGTTTGTCTGTCTGTCTCTCGATGTGTGTATGTGTGTGTGCGTGCGTGTGGTATACACACACACCCACAGCCACCCACCAAGTCGCGTTGCCCAGCATCCCCTGATTTAATCCTACCCTAATCATGGGACAATTTACAATGACCAATTAACCTACTAACCGGTAAGTCTTTGGACTGTGGGAGGAAACCGGAGCACCTGGAGGAGACTCATGCAGACACGGGGAGAAGGTACAAACTCCTTACAGATAGCAGCGAGAATTGAACCCCGGGGACTGGTACAGGTATCCCCCGCTTTTCGAGCGTTCGCTTTATGAAACCTCACTGTTACGAAAGACCTACATTAGTACCCTGTTTTTGCTGACAGAAGGTGGTTTCACTGTTACGAAAAAAATCAGCACGCGATAAAAGGCAGCGTGCGCCCCGAGCAGCTGCTCTCCCCCGGATTCGGAACAGCATTCTTGCCGGCATTGCTTAAACACGTGCCTGTGAGCAGCCGTTTGCAAGATGAGTTCTAAGGTATTGGAAAAGCCTGAAAGAGCTCGTAAGGGTGTTACACTTAGCGTAAAACTAGACATAATTAAGTGTTTTGATCGTGGTGAACGAAGTAAGAACGAAGTGAGTTTGGCTTGCGGAAGCTGACGAAGATGATGTTGAAGAGGTTTTGGCATCCCATGACCAAGAACTGGTAGATGAAGAGCTGATGCAATTGGAAGAGGAAGGGATAACAATCGAAACCGAATGAGAGACACGGACAGATACTGATTCGCGGAGAATGCAGCAGTAGCCGGGAGACACACAGCACTTCTTTAAGAAAAATGCCGAAATAAACATGCTAATTAATTAGGTGCCACCCGACACGTAATTGTTGGCCCAGATCAGAGGCAATGCAATCTGTTAGCACCTAACTCCCTGAATTCCCTTTGCAGAAACTTGTCATACTTCCTACCTATGACCTATGTCATTGGTACCTATGTGGACCACGACCTCTGGCTGTTCACCTTCTCACTTAAAAATGCTGAGGGACTAAACACCATCAGGGGAGTGAAGTTCAGCTTGAACCCAACAGTTCTTTATATGCAGCTCCAGGAAGACCATAAGGCACAACAGCAGAATTAGGCAGTCTGATTCGCCACAAAATCATGACCAAAAAAAAGAGGATAAAAGTTAATGCTGTGACAAGTCTTCACAACAAAGTTGCACTAACGTTTAATTAGGGGAGTGGTTCTGATCATGTGTATAGAGAATGTAGTGTCTTTTGTGCTGAATATGTTAAGTATTTTCCAAACGTGATATATAAGATAACTAAATAGTTATCAGTACCGTTGCTATGACAAGATGACGACCTGGTTGTTTTGCGTTTCCTGTGCTTTTTTTGTATTCTGTAAGCTGCAGGTTCTTGGCCAGTTTTCAGCGCATCCTAGTTTGTAAAGGAAATCAAATTTCTACAGATATACCATGAACAGCATTCTAACTGGCTGCATCACTGTCTGGTGTGGCGGGGGTGGGGGGTGCGGGGGTGGAGCCACTGTACAGGATCAAAATAAGCTGCAGAGAGTTGTAAATTTAGTCAGCTCCATCAGTCGTATCCAGAACATCTTCAAGGAGTATTGTTTCAAAAAGGTGACATCCATTATTAAGGACTCCCACCACCCAGGACGTGCCCTCTTCTCACTGTTACCATCAGGGAGGAGGTACAGGAGTCTGAAGGCACACACTCAGCGATTCAGGAACAGCTTCTTCCCCTCTGCCATCCGATTTCTGAATGGACAATGAACATATGAATGCTACCTCACTACTTTTTTATTTCTATTGTTGCACTATTTATTTAATTTAACTATTTAGTATATACTTACTGTAATTCACATTTTTTTCTGTTGTCTGTTGCAATGTACTGCTGCTGCAAAGGTAACAAATTTCACAATATTTGCCAAACCTGATTCTGAAAATCTTGTTTTTTTTTTCAATAAGTAACTTACACCTGCCACAAAAGCTGAATCTGTAATCAGTAAGTAGAATTGTGGAGGTGCTGAAAACAGAAAAGATTCTGGTAGAATATTAAGCATAATCAGTGCATATTAACCTTTCTGTTTAAAGAACTTTAAAGAATCTTATTGACATCAAATACGACATCTTATGAAGAGTGTGGGAACCTATCAGATGTGTTTCCTTACTGTTTTATTTCACACCAATGCCTTTCACTGCCTCAACAATGACGCAGTCTGTAATGGCAGAGACTGTTATTTGAATACATGGCATGTGGCCTAACAAAATTCTGCAGTTAGGATGATTGTATTAAGATTCCTGTTAATTGGGTGATCAGCATTCTGCAGGTAGGATTCCCATTAATTGGGGCACAACTCTTAAAGAACAAAAACTAATCGAGAAAATAGCTGCGGTTCCCTTCATTTATTTGGGACATTATGCCACCTAGTTGGGACAGGAGACCATTGCCAGTTTCTAACTAGCGTCAATCACATCCATTTGTGTGGCTATTAGACACTACGCTGTGCATCGAGTGAACGGTTTTTAAATAGCATCAGTTGTGTGTGATTTTGTTCAAGAAGCAATGATTTTTGTCACTGATAGTTGGTGAGAAATTAGCAGTAAGACAATTCAGAACTATTCTGCTCACTACCATTTCAAGCATTCAAGCTTAGAGATGCCAAAAATGGCTGGGAGTGAAAATACTACTTCAGCAACTTAAGAATTATGAAGAATTTGAAGGTATTGACAATCATCTTGGATTTTACAATAACAATAGAGATTTGGAGAATGCAGTTGTTGAAAGCTTTGTATGAAGGCAGTCCGTTATCTGCACTGGGTGTCTGTGCAGATCTTCTTCGTTTACTGTCAATCAAAGGAACATGGCAGCTTACAGTGGATGAATTCCTCCATTGATAACTATTAGGAACTAATACATAGTTTTATAATACCGTAGCATCATTAGTGTTCTAATTTGTCTGTATTTCATTCAAGTATGTAATTTGTATCAGTTTAACAGTAGTTTGTGGTTTTCTTAAATGCCTTTTTAACTATTTCTATGAAACTTTGGCTAATTGGAGCAGCCGCTTAATTTGGCAGATTGTCCCAATTAACTGGAATTCACAGTATACGAATTAAGAAGGAAAAAGTGCATAATGAAAAGGGAATTTGCAAATAGCAATTTAAACCAATGGTCTCTTAACATGCAAAAAATGCTGGAGGAACTCAGCAGGTCAGGCAGCACCTATGGTAAAAAAAAATAAACAGTCGATGTTTTGGGAAAAAACGCGAACAGTCGATGTTTTGGACTGAGACCCTTCATCAGGACTCTTGTTTTTATTGCTTTGCATTTCCAACATCTGCAGATTTTCTCATGTCTCTGGTCTGTCTCTTAACATGGTTGGCTTCTAAATGGTCTCCAGAAATTATCTGAAAAGGTGTTCAGTTCAAGGACAATGAGGGCTGGATGAATCTTGGTGGCTTTGCAAAATCCCAAAAACACAAACAAATTTAAAAGGAAGGAAAGGGCCTATTTTTCAAAAGCATAATGACTGATCCAAAGCCACATCTTTTTCCCCCCAGCCAACTCTATATCTTGTGTAGATTTTTGTCTTTAAGGTATTATTCTCAGTATTCATTAAGCTCAAGAATATCATAACATACACTTCTGGGTAAAGAAATATCTTCTGATCCCAGCCATGAATGACCGTGTCTAAACCATCAACTACCCTAGGGATCTATATTAGAATTAGACATATTATTACTGACATATGATGTGATACCTGTTGTTTTGCAGCAACAATATAGTGTAAATACACAAACATCTATATTACAAAAATAAAAGGGAATAATAGGTTCATGAACCATTCAGAAATCTGATGGTGGAGGTGTAGAAGCTTTTTCTGAATCATTGAGTGTGGATCTTTAGAATCAGTATCAGGTTTAATATCACCGGCATATGTCGTGAAATTTGTTAAATTTGCAGCAGCAGTACAATGAAATACATGATAGAGAAACAAAAAGCTAAATTACAGTATGAATATATATTAAATAGTTAAATACGTAGATCAAAATAAAAGAAATGTACGTCCTTCCTAATGTTAATGAGAAGGGGGCATGTCCTTGATGGTGAAGGCCTTTAATGATGCTTCCGTCTTGAGGCACTACCTCTTAAGGATGTCCTCAATGGTGTGGAGGGTCATGTCCATGATGGAGCTGGCTGAATCCTATCAGTGCCCTGTTGTAACCTGGGACAACCTTCAACACTATCCACAGCACCACCAACCTTTGCATCATCAGCAAGCTTACATAACCCACTCTTCAATTTCCTCATCTAACTCACTTAGATCACAAAGAGCAGGGGTCTCAGAGCAGATCTTTATGGAATACCACTAATCACAAACCTCCAGGCAGAATATACTTCATCTACTACCACCCTCTACCTTCTGTGGGTAAGTTAGTTCTGGATCTACACAGCCAAATTTCCCCTGGAATCCCATGCCTGCCGACTTTCTAAATGAGTCTTGTTAATTGCATTACTAAAATCCATATATATCAGAAGCAGTGCTCCACGATCAACAACTTTTGTCACTTCCTCAAAAAAGTCTATGATGCGTAACCTGCCCCTCACAAAACCATGCTGACCAGCTCTAATCAGTCTTTGTTTCTCTAAATGGTTGTAAATCCTGACTCAAAGAATTCTCTCAAGTAGTTTGTCCACCACAGATGTAAAACTTACTGGTCTACAATTCCCAGGTTTATCCCTTTTACTTTTCATGAATAAAGGAATAACACTTGCCATCTTCCCTGTGGCCAGGGAGGTTTCAAAGACCATTGTCAGTGGCATGAAATGGCTTCCCTCATTTCCTATTAGTAACCTGGGGTCTATCCTTTCTAGCCTTGGGGATTTACCTGTCCTAATGTTTTTCAAAAGTTCCAACCCATCCTCTCTTAATGTAGATGTTGTTTTGCTTTTTAGCTGGTTTGGCACAACATTGTGGGCCGAATGGCCTGTTCTGTGCTGTACTGCTCTATGTCCTATATGTTCCAGTATATTACTCTGTTCTACGCTGACCTCACATTCATCAAGGTCCCTCTCACTGGTGAATACTGAAGCAAAGGATTCATTAAAGAATTCCCCATCATCTTCAGGCACATTTCCTCTTTCATCCCTGATCGGTTCTATTCTCACTGTAGTCATCCTCCTGTTCTTCAAGTACATAGAACAGCACAGCACGGCGCAGGAGCAGGCCCCAGTAATCAAAAGGCTAAATAGACTAATCCCCTCTGCTACACAATGTACATACCCTTCCATTTTCCTCACATTCATACACTATCTTAAAAACCTTGTGTGCCTACCTCTACCACCACCTCAGTCAGTCCATTCCAGACACACACCACTCTCTCGGTTTTAAAAAAAACTGCAGCTCGCAGCTCACATCTCCTTTGAAATTGCCCCATCTCAAGGGGGTATTTGATATTTCAATCCTGGAAAATACTGCTGTCGTCTACCCTAACTCTGCATCTATCTCCTCTCAGCCTCTGCCATAGAATGTTTTGGGGTTTTTCTTAAATCTACTCACCAAGGCCTTCTCGTGACCCCTTCATTTGGACTTTGAGGAGATTTGGTATGTCACCAAAAACACACTCAAATTTCTGCAGATGTGGAGAGGATTCTTATTGGCTGCATCTCCGCCTGGTATTGGAGGGGGTGCCACTTACAGGATCAAAGTAAGCTGTAGAGAGTTGTAAACTTAGTCAGCTCCATCATGGGCACTAACCTCTGTGGTATCCAGGACATTTTCATTGAGTGATGTCTCAAAAAGGTGGCATCTGTCATTAAGGATCCCCATCACCCAGACCATGCCCTCTTCTCATTGCTACCATCAGGGAAGAGGTACAGGAGCCTGAAGGCACACACTCAATAATTCAGGAACAGCTTCTTCCTCTCTGCCTTCGGATTTCAGAGTAGACATTGAACCCATGAACACTACCTCGCTACTTTTTTATTTGCTATTTTTGTATGACTGATTTAATTTAACCATATAATTCAGATTTTTTTCTATTATGTATTGCATTGTACTGCTACCGCAAAGTTAACAAATTTCATGTCATATGGCGGTAATATTAAATCTGATTCTAGCTCTCCTAAGTCCTTTATAAAGCTCCGCCCAAACTGTAAGTTCATCACCCTTGTTCTCGATACTTCACATGTTAAAATAAACACATGCCAATCCATCCAACTGACTGCTTTTATACCAACTGCTCCATCACCTGGCCTATCACTGTGTTTCCCAACCCCTGCCAACCTAGTTTAAAACCTCCCCAACAGTTCTAGCAAGGACTTTGGTCCCTCTTTTATGGTGAGCTTTCCTGAATGAATACCGATAAGGAGCAGCTCCCTTCTTGACACTGACTCCCTTTCTTATCAACATGTCGCCTCTAGGTGCCTTTAAACATAAGCCTATCTGATCCCATTAATAGCTTTGAGAACTTATAGTGAGATCACGGAGACTGAATGGAAAACCTTACAAAAGTTAGTAGATTCTACCCAGTACATCACAGATAAAGACCTCCCAACTATTGAGCACATCTATATGAAACACTGTTGTAGGAAAGCAGCATCCATCATCAGAGATTCCCACCACCTAGGCCATGCTGTTTTCTCATTGCTGCCTTCGGGTAGAAGGTACAGGAGCCTCAGGACTCACACCACCAGGTTCAGGAGCAGTTACCACCACTCAACCTCAGACTCTTGAACAAAAGGGGATAACTACACTTACTTGCCCATCCATTGAGATGATGTCACTTTAAGGACTCTATCTCATTATCTCATGAGAACTGTTTGCACAGTTCATTGTCTTCGGCACTCGGGTTGATCTGTCACTGATCCTGTTATAGTTATCATTCTATAGATCTATTGTGTATGGTCACAGGAAAATGAATCTCAGGGATTTATATGGTGACATATATGTACTTCAATAATAAAATTTACTTTGAACTTTGTACTGAATTTATTCATCACACAATAACCTGATAGTATTATACTTATCCTTGCAAGTGGAACAAGTGCTTCCCCTGCCCCTACACCTCCCTCACTACCATTCGGAGCCCCTTCCAGGCGAGGCAACACTTTACCTGTGAGTCTGTTGAGGTCATGTACTGTGTTCAATGCTCCTGGTGTGGCCTCCTGTGAGACCAATGTAGATTGGGAGGCAGCTTTGCTGAGCATTTAAGCTCAGTGCGCCAGAAAAAGTGGGATCTCCCAGTGGCCATCCATTTTAATTCCATTTCCCATTCCCATTCTGATAGATCTACCCACGGCCTCCTGTACTGTCGAGCTGATAGGTTGGAGGAATAACACCTTATATTCTGTCTGGGTAGACTCCAACTTAATAGCATGAACATCAATTTCTCGAACTTCTGGTAATGCGCCCGCCACCTTCCCTCACCATTTCCCATCCTCTTTTCCCTCTCTCACCTTATCTCTTTGCCCGCCTATCACTTCCTCCTGGTGCTACTCCCCCCTTTTTATTTCTTCCATGGCCTTCTGTCCTCTTCTATCAGACTACCCCTCCTTCTCCAGCCCTGTATCTCTTTCACCAATCAACCCCAGCTCTTTACTTCATCTTCCCTCCCATTTACACCCATCAGCTTGTGTTTCTCTCTCTTCTCTCCCACCTTTTAAATCTACTTCTTGCCTTTTTTCTCCAGTCCTGCCGGAAGGTTTCAGCTGGAAACATTGACTGTACTCTTTTCCATAGATGCTGCCTGGTCTGCTGAGTTCCTCCAGCATTTTGTGTATGCAGCCAGAGTGTGTGTAGTTGTGTCTACTGCTTTCCAACTGCTTTATGAGCCCCAGCTTTTGTGATATTTCCTTTCCTCTGAAGCTGTTTGCCTTTGTTCAAATGATCAGAGCCCTGAACTTCTCTCTTAGATTGTTGGTCACGCAGCACTACAGCACAAAAGCAAGCCATTTGGCCCATCCAGTCCGTGCCTAGTCTTATTGACCTGTACCTGGACCTTATCCCTACCATGCACGTATTTATCCAAACTTCTCTTAAATCCATATTCCCAGTAAGTTCAAAGTACATACATGTCACCATATACAACCCTGAGGTCCATTTTCTTGAGGGCATCCTCAGTAAACCCATAATAGAATCAATGAAAAACCCACACCAACTTGGGTGTTCAACTGGTGTACAAAAGATAACAAACTATACAAATACAAAAAGAAATAAATAAACAATAAACATCGAAAGCATGAGATGAAGAGTCCTTGAAAGTGGGTCCATTGCTTCTGGGAACATTTCAATGATGGGGCAAGTGAAGTTATCCCCTTTGGTTCACGAGCCTGATGGTTGAGGGGTAGTAACTCTTACTGTTCCTGAACCAGGTGGTGTGTGTCCTGAGGCTCCTGGACCTTGCTCCTGATGGCAGCAGTGAGAAGAGAGCTTGACCTGGGTAGTGGGGTTCCCTGATGATGGATGCTGCTTTCCTATGACAACGTGCTCATTGGTGGGGAGGGCTTTACCCATGATGGTCTGGTGGAGGCCAGTCACAAGTAAAGGTCTTGGTAAGTCCCCAGTGAATCCAAGGTAATGCTTGTTCTCATGTGTATCTTGGATCACCCAATAAGCAGTTTGAAGCACACAGTCTGGGGAGCACTTCAGAGCTTTATGAGGGGCTTTTGCAATGTTGTCTATGGTTTTAAATTGTAGCGCCATCAGATGGATGGAAAAGATTCCATCAAGCAATAAGAAGAATAGAGATTAGCTTTATTTGTCACTGGCAAAGATGGTGCCAGTGACCAGTGGTGATGCTTGCAGCCAGTTCATGAAAGTACTACCACTTCTTTTAAATATACTCTACTAATCTGTGTGTGATTGGAGCCTTTAATTTACATTTTGATCATGTGGCTTTGGGCTGACTGAGCTTTTACTGTCTCCGAGGGAATTTGACAAGATTAGGAATAGAGTGTGCGACTCAATGGCAATGCGCAAACCCATGAATAGCTCCATTTCTCAAACAACTTGCCGATTAAAGCATTGAGCAAGATTGAAATCAACGAGGACAAGAGCGGGAGGCGAGCGGGTGTTCAGTACAGTCTGCCTGGTCTCTCTTTCACTCTCACTGCTGCCGGAAGAAGGTGCAGGAGTCTTGGGCAATGTTTGATCAGCGCAGTTTGTGAATGTGGTCTCAGTTTTAGAGGCCTCTGTAGTTCATGTTATGTGTGTTTCTGATTTCTGGTTACTCCTTTATTGCTGTTTTGTGTGATTTTGCTCAGGACAGGCTGGCTCTGCAGCCTGCAGTCAACACATGACACATCGCTAAATTGAACTGAACATTCCTAGACTTTCAAAACTCTGGTTTGACGTTTAATATTCTATGTGTTATTCATTCGTCTTTGCAGTTTGCGCAATTAGTTCTTTCTCACACCAACAACTGTGACTTTAGGGGCCTTTTCTAGTCTAGCTGACAGTGGAGATTCCAAAGCTGAGGTCAGTTATGTCTTTACAAAGGGTTTGTACACAGACTTTGAATAGCAGTTATTGGACGGTGAACTGAAATGGGAGCAATTACCCATATTCCTCTCCAGGTCTCAAGACAGTACACTTAATTAATACCTCTATCAAATACAGTAGAAAGCAAAATTGAATGTCGGATCCATGGCTTAATGCAAAATGATATGTCAAGGGAAGAATTGGTTTTCACTGATACTCGCTGCGGGTAGCAGGCTTTGAAAGGGAACTGATCCAAAAGTGCAAGACAGACTTACTTTTGAAATGGGTATAATATTCTGGTTGACTGCCAGTGACTAATGGTGTTCCACAGAGATTGGTGTTGGGTCTGCTTTTTATGCTGTATATCAGTGATTTAGATGATGGAATGGCTGTGTTGCCAAGTTTGCAGATGATACAAAGATTGCTGGAGGGGCAGGTAGTGTTGAGGAAACAGGCAGGCTACAGAAGGACTTAGACAGATTTGGAGAATGGTCAATAAAGTGGCAAATGAAATACAATGTTGGAAAATGCATGGTCACAACACTTTGATATTAGAAATAAATTTGCAGTAAACAGGGAGAAAATCCAAAAATCTGAGATGCAAAGGGACTTGGAAGTCCTTGTGCAGAATACCCTAAAGGTTAACTTGCAGTTAGAGTCAGTGGTTACAAAGGTAAATACAATATTAGCATTCATTTCAAGAGGTCTAGAATACAAGAGCAGGGATGTGATGCTGAGGCTTGATAAGGCACTAGTGAAGCCTCACCTTGAGTATTGTAAACAGTTTTGGGCTCCTCATCTAAGAAAAGATGTGCTGGCATTGGAGAGGGTTCAGAGGAGGTTCACAAGGATGATTCCGTGAATGAAAGGGTTATATAAGGAATGATTAGAAACATAGAAAACCTACAGCACAATACAGGCCCTTCGGCCCACAAAGTTGTGCCGAACATGTCCCTACCTTAAAAATTACTAGGCTTACCCATAGCCCTCTATTTTTCTAAACTCCATGTACCTATCCAAAAGTCTCTTAAAAGACCCTATCGTATCCACCTCCACCACTGTTGCCGGCAGCCCATTCCACGCACTCACCACTCTCTGCGTAAAAAAAAAACTTACCCCGACATCTCCTCTGTACCTACTTCCCAGCACCTTAAACCTGTGTCCTCTTGTGGCAACCATTTCAGCCCTAGGAAAAAGCCTCTGACTATCCAATCAATGCCTCTCATCATCTTGTACACCTCTATCAGGTCACCTCTCATGCTCCGTCGCTCCAAGGAGAAAAGGCCGAGTTCACTCAACCTGTTCTCATAAGGCACGCTCCCCAATCCTGGCAACATCCTTGTAAATCTCCTTTGCACCCTTTCTATGGTTTCCACAGGAGCTGAGCACAGTACTCCAAGTGGGGTCTGACCAGGGTCCTATGTAGCTGCAACATTACCTCTTGGCTCCTAAATTCAATTCCATGATTAATGAAGGTCAATACACCGTATGCCTTCTTAACCACAGAGTCAATCTGCGCAGCTGTTTTGAGCGTCCTGTGGACTCAGACCCCAAGATCCCTCTGATCCTCCACACTGCCAAGGGTCTTACCATTAATGCTACTTTTGATGGCTCTGAGTCTGTACTTGCTGGAATTTAAAAGGATGAGGGGGGAATCTCATTGAAACCTTTTGAATGTTGAAAGGCCTAGACAGAGTAAATGTGGAAAAGATGTTTCCCATGGTGGGGGAGTCTAGGACAAGAGGGCGTAGCCTCAGGATAGAGGGGCATGCATGTAAAACAGATGCGGAGAAATTTCTTGAGCCAGAGGGTGGTGAATTTGTGGAATTTGTTACCTCAGGCAGCTGTGGAGGACAGGTCATTGGGTGTATTTAAGGCAGAGATTGGTAGGTTTTTGGTTGGACACAGCATCAAAGGTTACGGGGAGAAGGCTGGGCTGGGGAGTAGGGCTGAGGAGGGGAGAAAAGAATCAGCCATGTTGGGCCAAGTGGCCTAATTCTGCTCCTATGTCTTATGGTCTTATAATATGCGAGATGCATGGTGTGAATTAAAATTCTCAGCCTGTCTCAGTACTTATGACTTGCTGCCTGTTATGCTGCTGGTGTTTAGGGCAGCAGTGAAGGTCCTGCATCTGTGGTGGTGTTCAGGGCTTCCTTCATCAAGTCAGTAGCTTCCTCTTGGTTTTCACTACTGTCAGTCACTCATGCCAAAGTGGAGACTCAGTGATATAATTACACTCAGAGGTAGAAGGATTCTTCATTGCTTTTTCTGTAACAGTTTTGTTTTAACAGTCAAGCTTGTTAGCCCTGAGCTGAACCCTCGAACCTGGAAGACTGGTGAACCACACTTAGTCTGGCCTCTAACCTTTGACCTGATTGGCATGGGTGACCCTACCAAGAACCAAACCACAAGGCCCTAACTCCAGCCAACATACAGTTGCAAGAAAAAGTTTGTGAACCTTTTGTAAATACCTGGTTTTCTGTACTATTTACTCATAAAATATGGTCCGATCTTCATCTAAGTCATAATAATAGACAAACACAATCTGCTTAAACTAATAACACAAACTATGTACTACTTCTCGTCAATACTGAGTATACCATTTAAACAATTACAATTTAGGTTCAAAAATGTGTAAACCTCTGTGGTAATGCCTTATACAGAAGCTACTTGGAGTCAGGCTTTCCAATCGATGAGATGAGATTGGAAGTGTGGGTTGTGTGCCCGGCCCTATAAAAAAGGCAGATAAAGTCAGGTTACTGACTGTTACACATGCCTCCATCAAAACAGCTTTCGGAGAACCTTGGAAGAATTGTAGAGATGCATGAAGGCTACAAAGCATTTCTAAAGACCTGAGTGTTCATCAGTCCACAGTAAGAGAAATTGTCTACAAATGGAGGAAATTCAATACTGTTACTACTCTCCCTGATAGCAGGCGTCCTGCAAAGATCACACCAAGAGTACAATGTGCAATGCTGAAGGAGGTGAAAAAGGGTAACAGCAAAAGACCTGCAGAAATATCTAGAACCTGCTAAAGTCTCTGTTCATGGAAGGACACCATGGAGGAAACCACTGCTCTCCATAAAAAACGTCGAACATGTTTGGGTGGTCATTAGTTTCACTGTCTCACAAGCTTCTTTGCAAGTCAGAACTGGGAGTTCTCAGTTTGCCAAAGACTACCTGGATGTTCCATAGCACTTCTGTGAACAAATGAGACAAAAGTTGAAATTTTTGGCAGAAATGCACACTGCTATGTTTTGAGAAAAGAGGGCACTGCACACCAACACCAAAACCTCATCCCCACAGTGAAGCATGGTGGAAGGAGCATCGTGGTTTGGAGCTGCTTTCTTGCATCAGGGCCTGGACAGCTTGCAACCAGTGAGGGAGCAATTAATTCAAAATTGTATCAAAATATTTTACAGGAGAATGCCAAATTAACAGTCCATCATCTGAGGCTTAATAGAAGTTAGATGATGCAGCAAGACAATGATCCAAAACACAAGAGTAAATCAACAAGAGAATGATTTAAAAAGAAGAAAAATTGTGTTTTGAAATGGCCAAGTCAGAGTCTAGACTTTAACCCAATCGAAATGCTGTTGCATGACCTGAAGAAGGCTGTTCGTGCAAGGTATCCCAGAAATATTGATGAACTGAAGCAGTTTTGTTTGGAGAAATGGTCTAAAATTCCTCCTCACTGTTGTGCAACTCTGATTAGCAGCTACAGGAAGTACTACTAGTCATTAGATATAAAGATTTACATTCTTTTTCCAGCCTGGACTGCAAATTATTAAACAATGTGTTCAATAAAGATATAAAATGTACAACTGTGTGGTATTAGTTTAGTCAGATTGTGTTTGTCTATTACAGTGACTTAGACCACATTTTATGAATAATTAACCAGGTAATTGCAAAGGGTTCACAAACTTTTTCTTGCAACTGTAGCTCTCCGGTCATTGAGACATGTAAGCCTCCAAATCATGACAAGGTTGTGGTCCCTCTTAGAGGACGCCTGTCTCTGGTTTCAGATTAATTGAGAATAAGCACGTGCCTCTTTTGGCATTCTTTAATGTAAAATGTAGTATAATGATGAACTTTGGTGGGATGGAGATATGTCTCTCCCAAAGAAGATGTAAGGCTTTCCTCCCCTCCGCTAGGCAGTAGGTCACCCTTGGGCAGGGTGTATCCCACTCCAATCAAGGTCACGTGTAGCTGTGGGAGCAGGTTATGTGAGCAGCTGGTACATATCACAGGTCCTGGTTATGTGATCACTGAGTGACACCAGGCAAACAATCTCTGAAGAGTATTGGTTGGGGTCACTATCAAATCCTGGGGTTACCTGTCTTGTAAAGACACTGCCCAGAAGAAGGCAATGGCAAACTACTTCTGTAGAAAAGATTGCTAAGAACAAACATGGTCATGGAACCATGATTGCCCATGTCATATGTCAAGGCACATAATGATGGTGAATGATGGACTGAGTTAATTCCAGTAAGGGGCCATACTATGGCAATTACGAAACAGGAGGTAATTAATTAAATTGTCTTGTCAAACATCTGGTCAACAAAGTGTATCTAGCCCTCATTATCTGCTGACTTGTTATCCATGGATATTTGCCAGGTCGGCCACGGGTATTGGTAAACATTCAGTGTTCCTTCAGGGCCCTCCTGTGGTGTAAACTGAAATCTGTTTTCTATGAGACAGCTTGCATTTGATGTCTCACACTAATGACGATTCAATAGTGTGCAGCTGGAGCTGTGAACCACGATGGGTTTTACTTTTGCCAGTTACCATGTTTATTCTTAACATGCATGTAAAATAACATCTGCTGTATATTTTATTCCCAAGTCCTGTAACCACCAGTGTTTTAAAGGTAACTTAAAGTAACAGACTGATATTTGGCTAGTATTACGGCCAGAGATGGCGTGCAATGTTGACAGGGGGTGTGATTGGAGTCAGGAATTTTGGAGGTTGGGAATGTGGATAGGGTTGCAGCTGTAGCATGCTTAGGGTGCATTATTTACCTTTGTTTGTTTATTTATTGAAATACAACGCAGAATAGGCCCTTTCGGCTGTTTGAGCCGCACTGCCCAGCAATCCATCGATTTAAACCTAGCCTAATCACGGGACAACTTACAATGACTAATTAACCTACCAACTGGTATGTCTTTGATTTGGGAGGAAACCAGAGCACCCAGAGGAAACCCACATGGTCATGGGAAGCAATGCACAATCTTACTTACAGAGGATGCTGGAATTAACCTCAAGATTCTGACGCCCCAAGCTGTAATAGCATCATGCTAACCACTACCACTGGGGGTTATTTTATGCTATGCAAAAAATTGGTAGTTTTATAGTTACGTGTTACTCTCTATACCGTCGCAGGCATTTAGGGCAGCAATGAAGGTCCTCCATCTCTGGTGGTATTTAGGGCTTCCTTCATCATATCAGTAGCTTTCTCTCAGTTTTTACTACTGTCAGTTATGCAAATCCCAGAATACCATTGTACTCAGATGTAGAAGAATTCTTCATTGTTGTTTCTGTAACAATTTTGTTTGACCAGTCAGGGTTGTTAGCCCTGAGCTGAACCCTCAAACCTGGAGGACCTTCACTCTTAGTCTGGCCTCTACCCTTTGACCTGTTTGGCATGGGTGACCCTAACAAGAGCCAAAGCGTAAAGCCCTGACTCCAGCCAATGTAGCTCTCTGGGGCACGTATGCCTCTGAACCACGACAAGGTTGTGGTTATTTTGGAGGAGTTTTACAATTATACTGTAATCAATCATTCCTATATGAGGGTGCAGACGTGTTTTACTAGAATCCTGCCTGGAGTAGTGTTCAAAGTAAATTTATTATTGAAGTATGTGTACGTCACCATTTACAATCCAGAGATTCATGTTTTTGCAGGCATACTCAATAAATCCATAATAGAATCAATGAACGAAGGCAGAATCTTGGGCGTTCAACCAGTGTGCAGAAGACACGAACTGTGCAAATACAAAAAGAAAAATAAATTAATAAATAAATATTGAGAACTTGAGATGAAGAGTTCTTGAAAGTGAGTTCATAGTTTGTGGGAACACTTCAATGACAGAGCAAGTGAGGTTATCCCCTTTGGTTCGAGAGCCTGATGCTTGAGGGTAATAACTGTTCCTGAACCTGATGGTGCGAGTCCTGAGGCTCCTGTATCTTTTTTCTGATGGCAGCAGCAAGAAGAGGATATGACTTGGATGCTGGGTGTCCCTGATGATGGTTGCTGCTTTCCTGTGCCAACACTTCATGTAGATGTGTTCATTGGCATTGAGGGCTTTACCTGTGATGGAGAGGGCTATATTCACTACTTTTTGTAGGATTTTCCATTCAAGGACTTTGGTGTTTCCTTGCCAAAATGTGATGCAACCGGTCAATACGCTCTCCCACACATCCATAGAGGTTTGTCAGAGTTTCAGATGTCATGCTGAAACTCTTGAGGAAGTAGAGGAGAGTGTCTTATGAATGAGCTAGGGCTTTTCACTTTGGAGCGAAGGAGGCTGAGATAAGAGGGATAGATCGAGTGGACAGCCAGAGAAGTTGTCCCAGGGTGGAAAGAGCTAATTATGCACATAATTTTAAGGTGGTTATAGGAACATTTATAGGGAGATGAAAAAGGTAAGTTTTTTTAAAACACAGAGTGGTTGGCGCATGTATTGTGCTGCCAGGGGTGCTGGTAGAGACGACTAGCGATAGGCACATGGGTGATAGGAAAAAGGAGGGTTAAGTAGGAGGGAAGGGTTGGATTGATCGTGGAGTAGGTTAAAAGATCAGCACAACAAGGGCCTGTTCTATATTCTATAAAATAAACCTGACACTATTAAATTTATTTATCTAATGGGAGTTGCTTTGTGTGTCTTTCCCTCAGGTAAAGCAGGATGGAAGTGATTTTGAGTAGACTGAGGCAACTTACCCCTGCTGAACTCAGGCAAGAAATTCTTGGAGCAGGGCTGAACTGTGGACCTATAACTTCAACAACTCGTCTAATTTTTGAGAAGAGATTAGCTCAGGCTTTGCTGGAAAGCCTGGGAGGAGCAGGAGCAGACGGACCGCCTGAGCCGGCAAAACCTGAAGACCGCTCTGCTTTGTTAAGCAGTTCCACTAGTGGATCTGACAGCAGCTCCGTAACAAGATCCGAAACTCCCCGTTCACCTACCCATATCTGTACTGACAAAGATGACCACTTTGGATATGATGTAGGAGTGAACCCTCCAGATGAGTCACCATTGTCAGATTTGCTAAAAGCTGTAAATGTCAGTAGTTTACAGAACAACACAGAACAGATTTCAGAAAGATCAGATGCTTCTGCCACAGTTTATTATGGAGTTTGTCCGGTCTGGGATGACATTTTGTCCAGAAATGGTAAGGCTCTAACTATTTATTGTATAAAATTTAATCATATCATATCTCACCTGATTCCTCAACACCACTACCTTTGGTTGAGAAAGCACAGCAGCGTCAACGCTTCCTGAGGAGATTGAGGTCCTCCTATTTAACCAACTTTTGCAGGAGCACCATCAAGAGTGACCTGACCAGCTGCATCACCGTCTGGTATGGGAGTTGCAAGGCATATGACTGCAAGTCCCTCCAGACGATTGTGAGGACTGCTGAGGGGATCATCAGGGTCTCCCTTCTAACCCATTAAAGATATTTAGCAAGAGCGCTGCCTGTGCAGAGCCATAAGCATTGTCAACGATCCCTCTTGGCTACCATCCAGGTCTTGTTAGACTGATTACTTTTAATTCATAGAAACATAGAAACATAGAAAATAGGTGCAGGAGTAGGCCATTTGGCCCTTCGAGCCTGCACCGCCATTTATTATGATCATGGCTGATCATCCAACTCAGAACCCCGCCCCAGCCTTCCCTCCATACCCCCTGACCCCCGTAGCCACAAGGGCCATATCTAACTCCCTCTTAGATATAGCCAATGAACTGGCCTCAACAGTTTCCTGTGGCAGAGAATTGCACAGATTCACCACTCTCTGTGTGAAGAAGTTTTTCCTAATCTCGGTCCTAAAAGGCTTCCCCTCTATCCTCAAACTGTGACCCCTCGTTCTGGACTTCCCCAACATCGGGAACAATCTTCCTGCATCTAGCCTGTCCAATCCCTTTAGGATCTTATACGTTTCAATCAGATCCCCCCTCAATCTTCTAAATTCCAACGAGTACAAGCCCAGTTCATCCAGTCTTTCTTCATATGAAAGTCCTGCCATCCCAGGAATCAATCTGGTGAACCTTCTTTGTACTCCCTCTATGGCAAAGATGTCTTTCCTCAGATTAGGGGACCAAAACTGCACACAATACTCCAGGTGTGGTCTCACCAAGGCCTTGTACAACTGCAGTAGTACCTCCCTGCTCCTGTACTCGAATCCTCTCGCTATAAATGCCAGCATACCATTCGCCTTTTTCACCGCCTGCTGTACCTGCATGCCCTCTTTCAATGACTGGTGTATAATGACACCCAGGTCTCGTTGCACCTCCCCTTTTCCTAATCGGCCACCATTCAGATAATAATCTGTTTTCCTATTTTTGCCACCAAAGTGGATAACTTCACATTTATCCACATTAAATTGCATCTGCCATGAATTTGCCCACTCACCCAACCTATCCAAGTCACCCTGCATCCTCTTAGCATCCTCCTCACTGCTAACACTGCCACCCAGCTTCGTGTCATCCACAAACTTGGAGATGCTGCATTTAATTCCCTCATCCAAGTCATTAATATATATTGTAAACAACTGGGGTCCCAGCACTGAGCCTTGCGGTACCCCACTAGTCACCGCCTGCCATTCTGAAAAGGTCCCGTTTATTCCCACTCTTTGCTTCCTGTCTGCTAACCAATTCTCCACCCACACCAATACCTTACCCCCAATACCGTGTGCTTTAAGTTTGCACACTAATCTCCTGTGTGGGACCTTGTCAAAAGCCTTTTGAAAATCCAAATATACCACATCCACTGGTTCTCCCCTATCCACTCTACTAGTTACATTCTCAAAAAATTCTATGAGATTCGTCAGACATGATTTTCCTTTCACAAATCCATGCTGACTTTGTCCGATCATTTCACCGCTTTCCAAATGTGCTGTTATCACATCTTTGATAACTGACTCCAGCAGTTTCCCCACCACCGACGTTAGGCTAACCGGTCTATAATTCCCCGGTTTCTCTCTCCCTCCTTTTTTAAAAAGTGGGGTTACATTAGCCACCCTCCAATCCTCAGGAACTAGTCCAGAATCTAACGAGTTTTGAAAAATTATCACTAATGCATCCACTATTTCTTGGGCTACTTCCTTAAGCACTCTAGGATGCAGACCATCTGGCCCTGGGGATTTATCTGCCTTCAATCCCTTCAATTTACCTAACACCACTTCCCTACTAACATGTATTTCGCTCAGTTCCTCCATCTCACTGGACCCTCTGTCCCTTACTATTTTTGGAAGATTATTTATGTCCTCCTTAGTGAAGACAGAACCAAAGTAACTATTCAATTGGTCTGCCATGTCCTTGCTCCCCATAATCAATTCACCTGTTTCTGTCTGCAGGGAACCTACATTTGTCTTTACCAGTCTTTTCCTTTTTACATATCTATAAAAGCTTTTACAGTCCGTTTTTATGTTCCCTGCCAGTTTTCTCTCATAATCTTTTTTCCCCCTTCCTAATTAAGCCCTTTGTCCTCCTCTGCTGAACTCTGAATTTCTCCCAGTCCTCAGGTGAGCCACTTTCTCTGGCTAATTTGTATGCTTCTTCTTTGGAATTGATACTATCCCTAATTTCTCTTGTCAGCCACGGGTGCACTACCTTCCTTGATTTATTCTTTTGCCAAACTGGGATGAACAATTGTTGTAGTTCATCCATGCAACCTTTAAATGCTTGCCATTGCATATCCACCGTCAATCCTTTAAGTGTCATTTGCCAGTCTATCTTAGCTAATTCACGTCTCATACCTTCAAAGTTACCCCTCTTTAAGTTCAGAACCTTTGTTTCTGAATTATCTTTGTCACTCTCCATCTTAATGAAGAATTCCACCATATTATGGTCACTCTTACCCAAGGGGCCTCTCACGACAAGATCGCTAATTAACCCTTCCTCATTGCTCAAAACCCAGTCCAGAATAGCCTGCTCTCTAGTTGGTTCCTCGACATGTTGGTTCAAAAAACCATCCCGCATACATTCCAAGAAATCCTCTTCCTCAGCACCTTTACCAATTTGGTTCACCCAGTCTACATGTAGATTGAAGTCACCCATTATAACTGCTGTTCCTTTATTGCACACATTTCTAATTTCCTGTTTAATACCATCTCCGACCTCACTACTACTGTTAGGTGGCCTGTACACAACTCCCACCAGCGTCTTCTGTCCCTTAGTGTTACGCAGCTCTACCCATATCGATTTCACATCTTCCCGGCTTATGTCCTTCCTTTCTATTGCGTTAATCTCTTCTTTAACCAGCAACGCCACCCCACCTCCCCTTCCTTCATGTCTATCCCTCCTGAATATTCGTATGGTATATGCACCTTATTATTTGTTAATTTATTTGTGGTAATATTACTTTATGTGTTGTGTGTGTGTGTTGAGTTATATGTACTGTGTTGTGCACCTTGGCCTGGAGAAACGTTTCATTTGGCAATATACATGTATATGGTTGAATGGCAATCAACTGAACTTAAAGCTGAATTAGGAATTGCATTAGAATGTAATGTAACGTACAGCACAGTACCAGCCCTTTTGCCCACACTATTGTGTCTACCCCTCAACCTACTGCAAGATCAATCTAATGCAAGTGTTCCCAACCTGGGGTCCCCTCAGATAATGGTAGGGGTCCATGCATTAAAAAAAAGGTTGGGAGCCCCTGATCTAGCTGTTCCTTCCCATATGGCTCTCCATCTTTCTTTCATCCATGTGCCTAACCAAGAGTATCTTAAAAGTCCCTAACGAACCTGCCTGTACCAGCACCCCTGGCAGCACATTCTAAGCACTCACCACTCTCTGTAACACACCTACCTCTGTCATTGCCCCCTCCCCCCATACTTCCCTCCAGTCACCTAAAAATAATTCCCACCCACCTTGTATTAGCCGTTTCCACCGTGGGGAAGTGTGTCTGGCTGTCCACCCGATCTATGAATCTTATCATCTTGTACACCTCTATCAGAATCGGATTTAATAGCACCCGCATTATGTCGTGAAATTTGTTGTCTTTGCAACAGCAGTACATTGCAATACATAATGATAGGAAAAAAACTGTGAATGACAGTTTTTTTTATATATATAAGTGTTCTTGGGTTCAATGCCCATTTGGAGATCATATGTCAGAGGGGAAACTGCACCCTCTCACCTGCAATGCATGCCCTCTGGTATTATGCATGCTATGTCCACTCTATCTATGCCACTCATAACACATAAACCTCTACCCGCCGCTCCAGGGATAACAACTGGAGTTTATTCAGCCTCTCGCAATAGCACATGGCCTCTAAACCAGGCAGCAGCCTGGTAAACCTCTTCTGTACCCATTCTAAAGTCTCAACATCCTTCCTATAGTGGGGTGACCAGAACTGTATGCATAACATGTATGGATCTGTGTTCAAATTCAGGTCGTGATAATAGGAAAGATTTCTCAATGGAACTATGATCACTAGCCTGCCATTGTGGCAATTATGATCATCAGTTCCAGCCATTCTGGAGCAGATTGACAAGTGAATCCTGTACAGTGATGAACTTTCACACAGCATTCAAAATAAATTTATTAACAAAGTACATGTATGTCATCTTATGCTACCTTGAGATTAATTTTCTTGCAGGCATTCAGTTCAAGTTTAATTGACATTCAACCATAAATGAATGCCCATAAATACAGCCGAATGAGACAGCATTACTCAGGGCCAAGGTGTAAAACACAGTAGCAACAGTCACTCACAGCACATAGCATATACAAGATAGCAGGCACAAGTATGATATTAGTAAAATACAGCCATGCAGAAAAATAGTCCAGATCCTGAGGCCACGAACGCCACAGATATCTGCAGTCAACCACAGTACAGCTTGTCTTCTGCCGAGTGAGCACTTGGAGGAGGGGGTGGGGGGTGCAGGACAGCACCAACTGCAGCCTGAATGACTTACTCCTCTTCTCCCTGGGGGCTGTAAACAGGTGACACTGCGGCTTGAGGCCCTGAGTCCATGAACACCGCAGAAATTTGTTTTCACAATAATACCAAGAAATACAATAGAATCAGTGAAAAACTGACAAAAAACCAATGTGAAAAGACAAACTGTGCAAATAATAAATAAATAAATAACTCAGAACATGCGTTGTAGAGTCCTTGAAAGTTAGTCTATAGTTAGTTGAATCAGTTTAGTGTTGAGGTGAGTGAAGTTATCCTCACAACACGCTGGAGGAACTCAGCAGGTCGGGCAGCATCCATGGAAACGATCAGTCAACGTTTCGGGCCGGAACCCTTCGTCAGGACTGAAGAGGGAAGGGGCAGAGGCCCTATAAAGAAGTTGGGGGGAGGGTGGGAAGGAGAAGGCTGGTAGGGTCCAGGTGAAAAACCAGTAAGGGGAAAGATAAAGGGGTGGGGAATCGAAAGCAGGGAGGTGATAGGCAGGAAAGGTGAAGAAGGAATAGGGGAAAACACAATGGGTAGTAGAAGGAGGCGGAACCATGAGGGAGGTGATAGGCAGCTGGGGGGAGGGGGTAGAGTGAAATAGAGGTAGGGGAAGGGAGGGGGAGGGAATTACCGGAAGTTGGAGAATTCAATGTTCATACCAAGGGGCTGGAGACTACCTAGACAGTATATGAGGTGTTGCTCCTCCAACCTGAGTTTAGCCTCATCACGGCAGTAGAGGAGGCCATGTATGGACATATCCGAATGGGAAGCAGAGTTGAAGTGGGTGGCTACCGGGAGATCCTGTCTGTTGTGGCGGACGGAGCGGAGGTGCTTGACGAAGTGGTCCTCCAGTCTGTGTTGGGTTTCACCGATGTAGAGGAGGCTGCAGTGGGAGCACCTGATGCAATAGATGACCCCAACAGACTCAAAAGTGAAGTGTTGCCTCACCTGGAAGGACTGTTTGGGGCCCTGAATGGTGGCAAGAGAGGAGGTGTAGGGGCAGGTGTAGCACTTATGCTTACAGGGATAAGTGCTGGGTGGGAGATCCGTGGGGAGGGATGCGTGGATCAGGGAGTCACGGAGGGACCGATCTCTGCGGAGAGGGGTGGAGAGGGAAGGATGTGCTTAGTGGTGGGGCCTGTTGAAGGTGGCGGAAGTTGCGGAGGATAATGTGCTGGATCCGGAGGCTGGTAGTGTGGTAGGTGAGGACAAGGGGAATTCTGTCCCTGTTGTGGCGGGAGGATGGGGTGAGGGCTGAAGTGCGGGAAATGGAGGAGATGTGGGTGAGGGCATCATTGATGACGGCAGAAGGGAAACCGCGATCCTTAAAGAAAGAGGACATTAGAGATGTCCTGGAACGGAAAGCCTCATCCTGGGAGCAGATGCGGCGGAGACGGAGGATCTGGAAATAGGGAATGGCATTTTTGTATGTAGCGGGCTGGGAAGAGGTATAGTCGAGGTAGTTATGAGATTCAGTGGGTTTGTAGAAGATGTCAGTGGACAGTCTGTCTCCAGAGATGGAGACCGAGAGATCGAGAAAGGGGAGAGAAGTGTCCGAGATAGACCAAGTGAATTTGAGGGCTGTGTGGAAGTTTGAAGTAAAGTCGATGAAATTGATGAGCTCAGCATGGGTGCAGGAAGCAGCACCAATGTAGTCGTCAATGTACCGAAGGAAAAGTTGGGGAGCAATGCCAGAATAGGTTTGGAGCACAGACTGTTCCACATAACCAACGAGAGGCTGGTGTAGCTGGGTCCCATGCGGGTTCCCATAGCTACACCGTTAGTCTGAAGAAAGTGGGAAGAGCCAAAAGAGAAGTTACTAAGTGTGAATACCAGTTCCGCCAACCGAAGGAGGGTAGTGGTGGTGGGGAACTGGTGAGGTCTATTGTCCAGAAAGTAGCGGAGGGCTTTGAGGCTGCCGTGATGGGGAATGGAGGTGTATAAGGATTGGACATCCATAGTGAAAATGAAGTGGTCGGGACTGGGGAACTGGAAGTTATTGAAGAGGTGGAGGGCATGGGATGTATCCCGGATGTAGGTGGGGAGGGACTGAACTATGGGTGACAAAATGGAGTCCAGGTATGGATATGTGTGGATATTTTTCAGAATCCGAATCAGGTTTAATATCAGCAGGATATTGTTATGTGGCAGCAGTACATTGCAATACATAATAAAAACTGTAGTGAAGAAGTGTTCGTGGGTTGAATGTCCATTCAGAAATTGGATGGCAGAGAGGCAGATATCCTGAATGCTGGGGAGCCAACTGTTTACAACTTTCTGTTTACAAATTTGATCTTGTGCAGTGCTCCCCCCCCCCATACCAGTTAGTGATGCAGCCAGTTACAATGCTTTCCATGATAGATCTGTAGAAATATGTGAGTGTTTTGGTGACATACCAGTTCTCAAATTCCTAATGGAATATATCTGCTGTCATACCTTTGTTGTAACTGCATCGATATGTTGGGCCCAGTTTGATCCTTAGAGATATTGACGACCAGGAACTTGAAATTGCTCACTTTCTTCACTTCTGATCCCTCTATGAAGACAGGTGTGTTTTCCCTCGTCCTACCCTTCCTGAAGTCCATAATCAATTCTTTGGTCTTACTGATGATGAGCTGATATATTTTGCTCCTGATGCCTTCTCATCACCATCTGAATCATTTTCAGTTAAGTTTGCTCGTATTGTCAGATCGTAGTTCTTGTGCTGTTTGTTCTCCAGAGGCATCAGTTCTCCAGTTGTCGTCCAGAAGTGAACAGGAGATTATCAAGATTCATGTCTTGTTTTCAACTTGGGGTTTCTGGAAAGGTGCAATTCATAATGCCACCTGGTTGTGTGAATGAAGTCACCAGAGTGATGCTGCTGGTAGAAATGAAGCAGAGTCTTTATTTGACAAAATGAAACATAGCAGGCATCATATTGAGACCCTTTCAGAGGCAGAGGCCTGTTCAATCCAACACTACATGACATTTGATATGCTAAAGATCAAGGACAATTCTATATTCACAATGTATCTACAATGCCTCTTTGAATTATGCTTAACTTTCTCACCTCATTCGCATCCACGCTACAGGCACACCAATGAATTTTTAATCAGCGTTGTCTGGTTTTCCAATTAACTGCGGTTCACAACTTTGAGGAACCCATTGTCCAGAGCTACATTTTAAATATAATCGACAGTTGTATTCAGATCTGAAGATTGGTGGCTGAAGTTATTTGTCCTAACCCCAAAAATGCCGAACACACCTTCATGTGGTGCCAACATGTAAAATTTAGATTTTAGCTTTGTGCACTTACTATTTTGCATTCCTGAAATGGAAAATGGTTTCCTGATCCAGTATTCTCACCTGGATAACGATAACAATGAGACAGAGAGACAGAGCTGTTATGGTTGTTATCTGCTCAACATGGTGTTTAGTCAATCTTTTGAGATTGCTTTCTATTCTTCTCCCCAAATAGATAAAGTGCATGTATACTTGGATAAAAAAGAAGCTCTCCAAGCTGTAAAAATGATGAAAGGATCACGGTTCAAAGCTTTCACCGACAAGGAAGAGGCTGAGAAGTTTGCCAAAGGTATTTGTGACTACTATCCTTCACCGACCAAATCCTCTGCCTGTGTATCGCCACTGAAAGGCGGTGTGATCTACAACAGAGGTAAATTTTTTTCACCATCTTTCACAAGAAGTTCTGGAATTTTGGAGTTTTTATCCCTGTGACTTCATAAATTTTACCTTTGCTTTTACATAATGGCGTTTGGTGTTTATCATTCTGATTCTGATTATCAGAAAAAAATGTTATTTAGGACAATTTGTTCCGCTGGACTGACCATCGTAAACAGATTTCTGAGATCAGGAAGTGACAATAGATTAGGTGGATTATGCTCCTAAATTCTGAAAATCAAGAGGACTACAGATGCTGGAAATCTGAAATAAAAGTAGATAATGCTGGAAGCACTTAGATTAAGCAGCATCTGTGGAAAGTCAAACACTGTTAGTACTCAGAACCAAGATCCACGTGACAGGGTGTTCTATCTGTTTCTCTTTCGATAAATCGCAAGTTTCTGATTCGTTTCGAGCAGATTTTTATTAATTGGGCTTTTAAATAAATGTTTTAAATATGTGTTAATGGTTCATTTAATATCAGGGAATGGATACAGTATACAACCTGAAATCCTTACTCTTCACAGACATCCATGAAACAGAGAGGAAAAAACCCTGAAAAATTACAAAAAAAAAGTTAGAACCCCATAGCCCCCTCTCCCTCCTCCCATATACAAGCAAGTGCAAAACCCTCCCCACTCCCCCCCCTTGCTCCAGCAAAGGCACCAACCGCCCACCACCCACCATGCAAGCAATAGCAAAGCCCCATCAGAGACCATTGATTGATTCTACCAAAAACTACTGACCAACATACACATCGACATCTCAGACAGGCGCTCTCTCACTCACTAGTGAGAGAGAAAGAGATATCGCTTCCGCCACAGTGAGAGAGGAGGCCAACAGCTTGCTGTTTCATTGCAGCATCGCTTGTTCAAGTTCTCTGTTTCATAAATTGGCATGATATTTTATTTAGAATATTATTAATAGATGCATGTCCTGTTTTTATAGATTGCAGAAGTATAATATTAAGATTATCTTTCTCCTTTTATTTTCTACACCTGCTGAGTTTCCTGTGTATTTTTTTGCGATTTGTGTGAGGGATGTAAGAATATGAATGTGGGGTATAGCCTATCTGCAGTGACCTCGCCATCAAAATGAATCTCATGGCAATGGTGATCTTAACTTTGAGATTGAGACTGGCTATAACAACCGGAGATCTAGGAGAGGGGAAGCCTTTGGAAATTAGAGAAAGGGTTGTATCTCATTGCCCGTTTTCTGTTTGGTTAATGATTAATACCCACCTCCCCAGTTTAGCTTTTGAATGGGGAAACAAAGAAAAACTTATTTGTAAATCACAAACATGAGAAACTCTGCAGATGCTGGAAATCTAGAGCAACACACACAAAATGTTGAAGGAACTCAGAAATTCTATATTTCTGTAGAAATGAATAAACAATCAACATTTCAGACTGAAGTCATCTTGGTCTGAAACATCGACTGTTTTACTCTTTCTATGCTGCCTGACCTGCTGAGTTCCTCCTGCATTTTATGTGAAAACTTTTTTGTGCCGTTTACATACTGCACTCCTGTAGTCTGATCTTGATTGAAGTAGCCTAAAGAACTAACTGATAAAAGATTTTTAAACCCAAAGATATATTTTGTTATTCTTGTATGAGCACACTTTCAGCGCCAATAATGATTATTCCAAATGACGAGGCTATGTGTTTGATCTTTTATTAGCAGTTAGCAAATATGCAATCTTGAAGCAATGAAACTTCAGTGTACCCAAGTGTAAGCTAACTGAACGGTCGACAAATGATGCAACATCAGTTGGCCCCCAACTGCATGCTGCACAGAGCAAAGCACAAGTAGATGACTTATTCCCTTCACTTTTACAAAGTCCCCTCCACTCGTGTGACTAGTTATAATAAACGTGCAGCACAAAGTGCAGTGCAGATAGAGAACAGATCTCTGGCTCCTGCAGATTATAAATGTAAGGATATAGAATAAAATAATTAAAAACAAATTAACTACTGTATCATATTCATATTTACTCTGCATTTTTGGAGAAATTTTGCAACTTCAGGATAAAATTATGGAAATACACTAACACAAGAAATTCAGCAGATGCTGGAAATCCAAAGCAACACACACAAAATGCTAGAGGAACTCAGGCGGTCAGGTGGCGTACATGGAGAAGATCGAGACCCTTCTTCAGGACTGAGGGGAAAGGAGGAAGACATCAGAATAAAAAGCTGGGGAGAGGGGAAGGAGGCTGACTGGAAGGTGATAGGTGAAGCCATGGTGGTTGGGAAAGGTCAAAGGCTGGAGAAGAAAGAATCTGATGGGAGAGGAGAGTGGTCCATAGGAGAAAGGGAAGGAGGAGGGGACCCAGTGGGAAATAATAGACAGGTGAGGAGAAGTTAAAAGTCAGAGTGGGGAATGGTGGGGGGGGGGGGGTGAATTTTGTTCACCAGAAGGAGAAATCAATATACATACCATCAGGTTGGAGGCTACCCATACAGAATATAAGGTGTTGCTCCCCCACTCTGACAGTGGCATCTTGGCACAAGAGGAGGCCATGGATCGACACGTTGCAATGGGAATAGGAATTAAAATGTTTGGCCGCCGGGAAGTACAGCTTGTGGCGGATGGTGTAGAGGTGCTTAGTGAAGCAGTCTGCCAATACACAATTACCTTTGTAATTGGAAGGGAGTGAAATGCAACCTGATAATGTGTTTGCTTCCATTTATAGGAAAATATTTCTGTTCCCAGAGAGGAAAGTTCACTAACTGAACGTCAGGCAGAATTGCAGATATTCTTATTTTCCCTTTTCTTTTTCACACATTTGTTGTTTGTGTCTGCTGCTTAGGGAATGTTCCCTATAACAAAAACAACAGGAATTCTGCAGATGCTGGAAATTCAAGCAAAATACATCAAAGTTGCTGGTGAACGCAGCAGGCCAAGCAGCATCTATAGGAAGAGGCGCAGACGACGTTTCAGGCCGAGACCCTTCGAAGGGTCTCGGCCTGAAACGTCGACTGCGCCTCTTCCTATAGATGCTGCTTGGCCTGCTGCGTTCACCAGCAACTTTGATGTATGTTCCCTATAACAATCTTCTTTCCCCTCCCTTCCCACAAAGTAGGTTTTCCACAGAGAATAATGGCTGCCTTGCCATTACTCTGCTCTTTGCAATCATCAGGATACTGTTCTGAACATTTCCCTGAAAGACTATTGTTTGTTCTGTCTTGTATTGCAAGGTTTTCTCTTCCTGACACTCTACCATGTTTATTTATTGAGATACACGGAATAGGACCATCCAGCCCTTTGAGCCGAGCCACCCAGTATTCCCCTGGTTTAATCCTAGCCTAATCACGGGACAGTTTACGGAGAGAACGTTCAAACTCCTTATAGGCAGTGGCGGGAATTGAACCTGGCTCGTCTGTGCTGTAAAGAGTTCTGCTATGACTACGCTACCTGCCACCCTGAAAATAATAAACATTTCAGCAGAGTAGTATTCCATAAAAGTATTAAAAAGATGCAGCATGGTACAACATTTGGCTTTAACATTCCATGTGGATATTTGTTTCCTACCTTCTCTAAATTTGCCGATCCCCTTAATACCCATACACCTATCTTGCCTCCCTTCAAATTCAGTTCTACAGTTTGACTTTAATTTTTGTCTGTGACATTGAGCTGCATCTTCTCAGCAAAGTTCAAAGTGAGTTTATTATCAATGTACGTATATGTCACCATGTACAACTCTAAGATTTGTTTTCTTGTGCGCATAGTCAGTCCAATAACCACAACCAAATCAATGAAAGACCCCACACAACAGGTGTGCAAAAGACAACAAATTGTGCAAATTCTAAAGAAAAAAAACCAATAAGCAATAAATATTGGGAGCATGAGATGAAGAGTCCTTGAAGTTAATCCATAGATAGTGGGAACATTTGAATGATGGGGCAAGTGAAGATGAATCTAGTTATGCCTTTGGTTCAAAAGCCTGATGGTTGAGGGGTAGTAACTATTCCTGAACCTAGTGGTATGAGTCCTGGGGCTCCTGTATCTCCTTTCTGATGGCAGCAGCGAGAAGAGAGCATGCATGACCTGGATGCTGGGGGTCCCTAATGATGGACACAGACTAGTGGAAAAGAAATACTTTCTGAATTCTATGGGATAGAGGGACACAGATGACTTACTGGAATGCTTTGAACATTTTGGAAGTAGCCTTCTCCAATCAAAGTAAAATATTTGACTTGTATTTGCTTTAATTTAATGTTCTGTCAGATTGGCTGAGTTCTCTGGAAATGGAAGGCACCAACAGGGAACGAGCCAACAGTTACAAAAGTCCACGCTCTCAGGATTTAACATCCAAGCTGCGGAAGGCTGTTGAAAAAGGAGACAGAACTACCTTTCTTGAACTTGTGTGGAGCAATCCACGTTACCTCATTGGTTCCGGAGACAACCCTACAGTTCTCCAGGTTAGACTGTCTTGCGAAGCTGAACCATTAGATCAATTCAGATTAATTTTTGTTGCTTCGATCGTAGTTTCTTATAAGACCATGAGGTACAGGAGCAGAATTAGGCTAATTGGCCCATTGAGTCTGCTCCGCCATTTCAGCATGACTAATCAATTTTTCCCTCTTAGCCTCAATCTCCTGCCTTCTCCCATATCCCTTCATGCCCTGACTAACCAAGAATCTATCAACCTCTGCCTTAAATATCCCAAATGACTTAGCCCCCACACCATCTGTGGCAATGAATTCCACAGATTCACCACTTTCTGGCTAAAGAAATTCCTTATCTCTGTTCTGAAAGGAAGCCCCTCTATTCTGAGGCTGTGTCCTCTGGTCTTAGATTCTCCCACTATAGGAAACATCTTCTCCACATCCACTTTATCACGGCCTTTCAACGTTAGATAGGGGTCAATGAGGTCAACCCTCATCCTCCTGAATTCCAGTGAATACAGGCCCAGAGCCATCAAACACTCTTTGCAAGACAAGCCGTTCAATCCCAGAATCAATTCTGTGAACCCTCTCCAATGTCAGCACATCCTTTCTAAGATAAGGGGCCGAAAACTGCTCACAATACTGTGAGTGAGGCCTCACCAGTGCTTTATAAAGCCTCAACATTACATCCTTGCTTTTATTGATCATTACTGGACCTCATCATTGAGAGGTCTGAACCATGAAAGAAATTATTTCCACTTTCATGATTTCTAAGAGGGAATTGTTTTAATAAATGTAAATGAAAAGAACAAGTTTGTTCAGTGTTTACAAGAATCTGACATTGTATCAAGAGCACCTGTAGCTTGGTCACTGTGGTTTAATGGCTGATCTTGAAGCTTTATGGTTTCTGTGGGTTTCCTTGGCTGGCCGACTTTGATCCTAGTGATTTCAATGGTTCAGTTTAATGGCAGAGAATGTATACAACCTGAAATTCTTACTCTTCACCGACAGCCACATAACAGGGAAGACCCCCAAAGAATGAATGACAGAAAATGTTGGAACCCCAAAGCCCCTCCCCTCACCCACGCACAAGCAGCAGCAAAAGCATCAGCCCTCCTCCTCCCCCCACTTGCTCCAGAAAATGCATTACCCACCATGTAAATAATAGCAAAGCCCCCAAGGAGACCATGATCTAGAGTCCCTCAGAAAAACCACTATTCACCCCAACACTTCGACCTGCCACAGGTGTTCTCTCTCACTAACAAGGGGGAGAGAGGTATCACTCCTGCCACAGCGAGAGGGGAGGCCAACTGCTCGCTGTTTCCATGTTACAGTCTGCGGCGTCGCTTACTTCAACAGCAGCGTACCCTGCTCTCTCGATGTTCCGATCCACCTCGACGCTTCATTCAGTGACACCTGCGATGAACCTGGTGATCTACAGGGCAGCAGAGCTGCACCCCCGATGCACGTCTTCCAGGCTGCTCCTGGAGATATTGAAAACATTGGGCTGCTCGGTGACCTCCGAGAACAGAAACCCCCCACTGTGAAGAAGCACTGTCTGAGGGCAGCTGTAGATCACGGACTCCGACAAGACCCCAACCACCCTAAAAAGGAAAGGAGTAGTGCCCACTGGTCTTTCATTCTCTCAACCGAGAGAGTTTTCAATCAAGCTGGATAATCAGTAGGGCTTGCTTCTGAAGAACCACTAAATATAAATAAAGGAATATAATAGGTACAGGTTTATTCCAACCAAGCCTTTAAGCCTCCTCCACTAGCGACTAGATCAGGGATTCCCAACCTTTTTATGCCATGACTAATACCATTTAACAAGGACTCCATGGACCCCAGGCTGGGAACCCCTGGAGCAGATGATGGCTTAGTGATCTTTGACTTTATTTTCTTGACTGAACCCCTTGATTTGCTTGTAGTCCACAAAATGCATCCAGCCTTGAACATAATGAATGGGCCTCCACTGCTTTCTGGGATAGATAATTCCAAAGGTTCACTATTCTTAGTAACAATTCCTCCTGGTGTTAGTCTTTCCTGGAGTCTCTGCCTTAGTTCCAGACTTCCCAGCAGACAATATCCTCCTGGAGTCAGCTCCGTTTCAGTTAGTTCACCTTTCATCCATAACACTCCAGGGTGTAAAAGCCTATTCTGTTCATTCTTTCACTATAAGACAATCTTTTCATCCCAGAAATCAGTCAATACAGTCATGACATGATGGTACCTAGAACAGTACAGCACAGTGCAGGCTCTTCAACCTTTGAACCTACTCTAAGATCAATCTAACCTTCCCTCTTACACAGCCCTCCATTTTTCATTCTCCACGTGCTGGTACCCAGAATAATTTCAGGTTGACTGCAGGTGCCTTACTTATTTACTGCCCATTATGCAGCTAGCATTTAGGGCAGCAGTGAAGGTCCTCCATCTCTGTCTGTCCATACCGTCTCACACAGATGTAGAAGGATTCTTCATTGCTGTTTCCGTTACAGTTTTGTTTGACCCAGTCAGGGTTGTTAGCCCTGAACTGAACCCCCAAACCTGGAGAACCAGTGGGCCACCCTTATTCTGGCCTGTACCCTTTGACCTGTTTAGCATGGGTGACTTCACCAAGAGCAATGCACAAGGCCCTGACTCCAGACAACATAGCTCTCTGGTCATTGAGGCACGCAAGCCTCCAAACCCTACAACAAGGTTGTGGTCCTCTTGAGGGCCACCAGTGCTTATCTGCCAGTCGATGGAGTTTACTGAATGTTGTGTAACAAGGGAAGGCTTTTCCTTCAGGGTGTTAATTCACTTTTAAGTCTCTTGTTTTCTGGATGGGAGGCAGGGGTAATGTTAATTATTTTCCATAGTTCTGTAGCAAAGTGTGCATGCCTGAGAAAGGGATAAGGTTTTAAAACAGAGGTGGGTAAAGGTGCCAGGTTGTACAATTTAGGATCATGGCTGCTTGGAATGTTCTTTAGTATCTGCGTACTCAGATGAGACCTGGGTTAGGAAAGGGTGTTAATTTGAGATGGTATTGGGAAAGGAGACGTTGCAGTGACCAGTGAGATGATAGCTATAGGCATGGCGGGGGAGAGAAAAAATTATTCCTGATGGTAACCGAATGATTCTCTGTAAATTGCAGGAAGGTTGTCGGTACAATGCTATGCATGTGGCTGCCAAAGAGAATCAGCCACAAATTTGTCAGCTTCTGCTGGAGACGTTGGAGAGTCCTGAATTTATGCTCCTTATGTATCCAGATGATGATGAAGTTATGCTGCAAAAACGCATCAACTACATCGTTGACCTTTATCTCAACACACCTGATAAACGGGTTGGTATCACAGCTCCTCTCTTAATGAATGGTTGTGAGGACCGCTGTTTTTCAAAAGCCTCTTTGATTGTAATTAATGAATATTGATGGTTCAGTTAACAAAATATCTAAAATCACTGGCTGATTAAATTTGTTTCCATTGAGTTGGGAGCATTGGCTCTTAAAAGTTGAGTTAAATACTAAAAGGCTTTTACTTCCAAAGCAATCTTGTCGTCATGCTGAGTTAGTTCACAGTAAAGTTTATTATCAGAGTACATATGCCACTACATACAACACTGAGATTCATTTTCCTGCAGGCATACGCAGTAAATCTGTAGAATAGTAACTACAACAGGATCAATGAAAGATCAACCAGAGTGCAGAAGACAACAAACTGTGCAAATGTAAATATAAATAAATAGCAATAAATAATGAGAACATGAAATAACACAGAGTCCTCGCAGTGACTTCATTGGTTGTGGGAACATCTCAATAGATGGGCAAGTGGATGTTGTTATTCTGTTTTGTTCAAGAGCCTGATCTTGAACCTGGTGATGCGAATCCTGAGGCTCTTGTACCTTCTACCTGATGTAGCAGCCTGAATAGAAGCAGCTACATCTCCTTTAGTAGAGACGTTTGTCCATCTTACCACCCAGAAATAAAGGATTTGCCACCTAAACCTGGACCTAAAATGTACTCCTTTCATACCTTTTGTGTCGAAGTGTACCAGGCGGCCATGTGTCCACCTCTGTAACCTGTCAATGTCCTGCAGCCTCCTGGTTTATCGTTCTCCCTATTTGTGTTAATAAATCTTCTTTATCTCGGTTGCAGTCATTAACGTAAATAAAAAGCAAGAACTTCCTTCAGTGCCCTAGTCTTTTTTATTGATTCATGTACAGGATGTGGGCGCCGCCAGCTAAGCCAGCATTTATTGCCCATACCTAGTTACCCTTGCGAAGGCGGTGATGAGCTGCCTTCTTGAACCGCTGCAGTCCCTGGGGTGTGGGTACACCCGCAGTGCTGTTAGGGAGGGAATTCCATGATTTTGACCCAGCGACAATGAAGAAACGGCGATAATGTTTTCAAGTCAAGATGGGGATTTCCAAGTGGTGGTGTTCCCAGGTACCTGCTGTTCTCCTCCTTCGAGATGGTAGAGGTTGTGGGACTGGCAGGTCCACAGATTCTGTGTTGGTCCACAGATTACCTGGTGAACCCTGAATTAAATGTCAGTTTTGGAACTAATTGCGTAAATCTCTATGCTCATTTAATTACAAGAGACTATTGACATTACCATCAGAACATAAAAATGTCGGGTAATGATAATCTTTACTAAATGAAGAAGCATCATGTACAGTTTTCTCCTTCTTGGGCCCTGAGCTCCCAGGGGAGCACAGACCATCGATGATCTCCTGTCTCCATAGTCCAGCAGTGTTTCTGTAATCTGTTGTATCCGCTGTACAGGGGATTGTCTGATACAGCTTCACCAGAGCCTTACCCGTTTCCACCTCTCTTGATGGGAACGTAGGGTTGGACCTTGTACAGTTTTGTTTAAAGCAAATTTTTGTTTTTTTCCTGAATTCCCAAATTAGTAGATATAATTAATTTAAGGTCTTTTATACTTAAAGTTTTTCCCGAGGGTGTCAATTTTCATCTGCTGTATAGCACCAAACTCCCTGGCTGTTAGCAATCTACCTATTGTACCTTATGGTCAAACTTGACTCTGTCCATACAAATATTACAGGCACTTTTCCATTGATTGGAAGGGTTCTAGCTTTGGGGAATTGAGTCATATCATAGTAGTAAGTGTTTTCAATGCTGTATACCAATGAGGAAAAAGTAGTCTTCTTGATCAATGCCCTACAATGTGGCTGCACAATATAATTTAGCAATGCATTCATCAAGATCACTTGGATACAGCCTTCAACTTCATAGATTTACAGGATAGGAAAGAGCAGTGTTTGTCATTGGAGCTTCTTTCTTTCCAAGTTCTCCTTGGTGTTTCATACCTCTGCCTCTGGCATTTCTGTTTGTTCTTTGTTCAAAGTAAGTTCATTACCAAAATACATATGTCACTATATGCAACCCTGAGATTCATTTTCTTATGGGAATACTCAGTAAATCCATAATAGAATAATCACCATAATAGAATCAATGAAAGACCACATCAACTGTGAAAGCAAACTGTGCAAATACAAAAAGGAAATAATAATAATAATAATAATAAATAAGTAAGCATTAAATGTCGAGAACATGAGTTGAAGAGTCCTTGAAATTTGAGTCCCTAAGTTGTGGGAACATTCAGTAATGGGGGGAGTGAAGTTATCCCCTTTGGTTCAAGAGCCTGATGGCCAAGGGTAATAGTTGTTGTTGAACCTGGTGGTGTGGGACTTGAAGCTTCTGTACCTTCTTCCTGGGTGGTGAGGGTGTTATTACATCAAATTCCAAGAGTTCCCAATCTAACACCATTTTGGATGCACTTTCATTCTCCCTAAGAACTGGAGAAAAGAGTCTTCCCACTATTAATTGCATCCTTACAGCAAATTGTCACGTTCATGTTTATGTGGAAATATGGTCAGGGAATGTTCTACACCGGCTCAGTTAATTAAAAGAAAAGCCATAGCTCATCCTACAAAGCCAATTAAAATCAATAATCAAGAAATATTGTAAGCTGAAAATGGATTCATTGATCAGCCACACTCACTCACAGGTTTTGAATGTGGTTTTGAATATGCAAGAATGCAGTTTCATAATAGTTAACCTATTGAGACATGCTTCCAAGTTCCGCCATGGCACCATCAAGTTATTAAGTAAATCCAAAGCTTAATGATAGGACCTCCAAGAGTCCCACAACCTTGTTGCAGGGTTTAGAGGCTTGTGTACTCAGTGACCCAGAGAGCTACGTTGGCTGGAGGAAGGGCTTCATGCTTTGGGTCTTGGTAGGGTCACCCATGCCAATTAGGTCAAAGGGTAGAGGCCAGACTAAGAGTGGTCCACCGGTCCTCCAGGTTCAGGGGTTCAGCTCAGGGCTAACAACCCTGACTGCTCAAACAAAATTGTAATGGAAACGGCAGTGACGTATCCTTCTATGTCCAAGTGTGATGGTATTCATGAGGCTCCACCAGGACTTGCGAGACTGATAGTAGTGAAACCAAGAGGAAGCTACTGAACAGTGAAGGAAGCCCTGAACACCACCAGAGATGGGGGACCTTCATTGCTGCCCTAAATGCCAGCGATGTAACGGGCAATAAGTAATTAAGTTAATGATATGTAACCACAGAACTACCAGATAGTCATAATACTTTTAACTAGTTCAATAGTGGTCTTCAAGGTAGAAATCTGCCAACTTTACTAATGTGTGATTGTAGACACATTTTTGTCAGTTTAAGATGAAGAATAACATTAGCACTAATATCCACATTCCACAAACAAATATTGGAAAATAAACTTCCAAGCATTCTCTGGTCTTATTTTCAGGGCTTTGACACACCACTACACTTCGCCTGCAAGTTTGGGCATGCAGAGGTGGTTAATGTATTATGCTCTCATCCTGATATCTGCAAAGTCTCGAAGAATGCATATGGGTTTACTCCTGTGGAGGTAAGCTTTCAGGGTTTTTTTTTCACTCTTTAAGTAATGCTCAGCATTAAGTTCATTGTCTCTGGTTTGATCATTTCTATTTTGCTCTCAGGTTATTTGTGAACGGAATAACACTGTATCTGAGGGGCTAAGGGACAAGATCAGAGAATATTTACAAGGTTAGTCACCATTGATATAACAAATGTTTGTGCCTGTGATCAACAATGATTCCAATAATATAGTCTTTGTGTCCTCAAAGGGGATTATTTAGTTGGATGGCTCTGGATGTACACTCTCACTAACTTGAAAGCCTGGCCCGTTAAAGTGATGGAGTTCTTTTAGGGGTTTGCAGGAACGCAAGTTGTGAGAGCAACATACACCCATGACTGTGTGGCTAGGCACAGCCCAAATGTCATCTACAAATTTGCCGACAATACAACTATTGTTGGAAGAATTTCAGATGGTGACAAGAGGGTGTACAGGAGCGAGATATGTCAGCTGGTTGAGCCGTGTCACAGCAACAAACTTGCACTCAGCATCAGTAAAACCAAAGAACTGATTGTGGACTTCAGGAAGGGTAAGACGAGGGAGCACACACCAGTCCTCATTGAGGGTTCAGAAGTGGAGAGAGTGAGCAACTTCAGGTTCCTGGGTGTCAGTATCTCTGAGGAGCTATCCTGGTCCCAACACCTCGATGTAGCTACGAAGAAGGCATGACAGCAGCTATATTTCATTAGCAGTTTGAGGAGATTTGCTATGTCAGCACAGACACTTGCAAATTTCTACGTTTGTACCATGGAGAGGATTCCAACTGGCTGCATCACTATGTGGGGACTACTGCACAGTATTGAAGTAAGCTGCAGAGTGTTGTAAACATAGTCAACTCCATCGCGGGCATGAGCCTCCGGAATACCCAGGACATCTTCAAGGAGCGATGCCCCAAAAGGGTGACGTCCATCACCCAGGTCATGTTTTGTTCTTATTGCTACCTACCTTCAACAAGGAGGTACAGGGGCCTGAAGGCACACACTCAATGATTCAGAAACAGCTTCTTCCCCTCTGCCATCTGATTTCTGAATGGACATTGAACCCATGGACACTACCTCACTACTTTTTTATTTCTATTTTATTTAATTTAACTCTGTATGTATATTTACTGTAATTCACATTTTTTCAATTGTTGTGTATTGTACTGCTGCTGCAAAAACAACAAATTTCACAACATAAGCTGGTGATATTAAACCCGATTCTGATTCATAGAAGTGATGGAGACCAAAATTGACATCCTTCGCTAGATTCCTATTCACAATACAAGTCCAATGCATACACGAGGTGTATCACTCCAGGAGGCCAAGAGTGGGAGTGGTGCTGTGGTATAAAAAAAACTAATAGGGTGACACTACTGAATGTGGTGACCATGTACGTAAAAGTTTTCCAACAGGCATACGGCACTGTGCAAAAGTTGTGTGTGTGTGTATATATGTATGTATGTATCTGTACGTGTGTGTGTGTGTGTGTGTATATATATATATATATATATATATATATATATATATACACACACACACACACGTATGTATGTATGTGTGTGTATATATATGTGTGTGTGTGTTTGTATATATATAAAAAAATTAAAAAACCAGGGTGCCTAGTAAGGCTTTTGCAGAGTACTGTATTCGTCAACGTGGAGCAGAGAGCAAGTTTGTAAATTTGGCGGGAACAAAGGATGTTGGGAACGGTGAGGGTGGAGTGTGCGGGAGGGGTGTGGGACAGGTGGCAGAGAAGGAGTGCCAGTGGCAAGGGGTGTGTTGCAGGTGCAGACACACCCAGCCCCGAGACTCCAGGCAAGGTCATTTGATTCCAAACAATTGGTTTATTGATCATTACAGGATGTCTCTCTGGTGCTTCCCACTCCCTTCCCCTTTTCCCAACCATGATTCCCTCTCCCTGCCCCCTTCCCACTCTCAGTCCACAATAGAGACCCAGATCAGAATCAGGTTTATCATCACTCACATATCATGATACTTGTTTTTTTTTTGTGTTGTAACAATACATAAAATTACTACAGTATTGTGCAAAAGGTCTTGGGCACACATAGTATGTATAGCTAGGGTGCCTAAGACCTTTCGGTGGTATTATGTATATAGTGGGCAACCAGAAACTATTTTTCCCTGGGTGGAAACAGCTGATATGGGAGGCATATTTTAAGGTCATTGGAGGAAATTATAGGGGGTGTCAGAGGTTGGTATTTTTTACATGAAGAGTAGTGAGTGTATGGGACGTTCTGCTGGGTGTGGTGGTAGAGGCAAAGACATGAGGGATATTTAAGAGCCTCTTAGACAAACACTTGTTTGAAAGAAACTTGGGAGTCTTTGTGGGAGGGAAGGGTTAGATTAACCTTGGAGTAGATTAAAAGATAGGCATGACATCCTGGGCCAAAGGGCCGGCACTTCTGTATTCTGAAACACGTCCATCTGGAAGTGGTCAGCATGAAACATCCTGTAGTCAATGCAGGACAGGGACTCTATGGATACTGTGATGTGCTTCCCTTAACCAAACTGTCCAAATCATCCAGCAGGATGCCTCATTTCAGGACTCTTCAACATGCACTGAGACCTTGCTTGGATGGCAGGAAGAGGATCTAGACCCTGCCAGTCAGATTCTTCCCGTATCATCCCCAATGCACGCTGCCCCCGGAGTGACTGAGATAGAGAAGAAGTAGTCCCCCACCATCTGGATTCACTAAGAGGGTATGGAGACAGACCTGGTTCAGTAAAAAGAAAGCTCTCAGATCCACTGGCTGCTTGTTTCAAGGGACAAACACTGAGGCAGGCATCAAGTGTTACTGGAAGGTCATCATTTTGGTGAGGAACCCCCAAAATGTGTTGGGTCTTCCAGCACAGCAAAAGGTGTGTAAGGGAATGGTACCGATTGGCACATTCCAGGTAGCAGGAGGACATGCTGAGGGGTACACTGTCAAATGTCACCATATATAATCCTGAGATTCACTTTCTTGTGGACATATTCAACAAATCTATAGAATAGTAACTATAACAGGATTAATGAAAGATCATCCAGAGTGCAGAAGATAACAAACTGCAAATACAAATATAAATAAATGGCAATAAATAATGAGAACATGAGATAATGAGATTGAGTCGTTGAAAGTGAGATCATTAGTTGTAGGAACATTTCATCAGTGGGGCAAGTGAGTGTAGTTATCTCCTTCTGTTCAAGAGCCTGATGTTTGAGGGGTAGTAACTGTTCTTGAACCTGGTGGTGCAAGTCCTGAGGCTCTTGTACTTTCTGCCTGAGAAGAGAGCATGGCCTGGGTAGTGAGGATCTCTGATGGTGGATGCTGCTTTCCCATGACAGCGGTTCATGTGGATGTGCTCAATGGTGGGGAAGGCTTTACCCATTGATGTACTGGGCCAAATCCACTACTTTGAATTTTCTGTTCAAAGGCATTGGTGTTGCCATATCAGGCTGAAGCTCGATGCGACCTGTGGCTCTGTGGGGAAGAACCACAGAAAAGGTCTTTCTGCTGCCACACATGGAGGGGTTGAGACAGGTGGGGAAGTTCCTCAAACTGCGAAAGGCTCTATCACTTCAGAGGACAGGGAGTCATAACGGTGTGATGGTTTAGAAATACAACACATTTATAGTATGTAATATTTATATACTTAAAAGTTATGCCCTTTGAATAATATCTATTTTTGAAATCTGAGAAGTAACAAATGGCTTGATGTTGGGGCCACTTTTTTGTCAAGCTTTACCTGGTACCAGTTTAGATTTAGAGATACAACACGTAACAGCCCCTTGCGTCCCAGTAAGCCCATGCTGCCCAGTTACATCAGGTCACATTTCGCTCACTAACCTGTACTACTTTGGAGTATGGGAGGAAACCGATGTGGTCATGGGACAACATATTAACTCCTTACAGTCTGCAGTGGAATTGAGCCCAGTTTCTGGCACTGTAATAGCATTATGCTAACTAGTATGCTGCCGTGGGTTCCTTAAAGTTGTTATATCCGGGGGTGGTAATGGGGGTAAGCTCTCACTGCCTGTTAAATGCTGCCAATGACGTACATCTCAAATAGCTTCTGACAACCAAGTCCAGCTCCTGGCCTTCACTTTTGGCTCAGCTACTAATCTCGGCGGAGCAGTTTTTACTGACAGGAGAAGGGGCAAAGCTGGGTTACTGGCACCTTAAAACCAGTCACTTCAGGCAGATGGGCCTTGTCAGCCATAGTTGGCAGCTCATCTGGGAGAAGGAAAACTCTGATCTCAAACCTTTGCTGCCATGGAGAATACTTCAGGAGTAAACCCAGAGGAAAATTCCAGAGCTAGATTCCCTATGTTGAGTTCATTGCTGACTGGCAACTCCTGTGGTGTCGCTGGTGTCAAGCTGTATCAGTCTCTGCCATTCCTTTGGATTCATCAGCTGCATAGAGAGGAGGAGCCTGCTGGAAGGGCATCAGCTTGCTCTCCATATCATACTGCGTTGGCTAGGGGTGGGCCTCACTCACTCGTGTTTGCCAGCTGGTGGTGCCATGGCATCACACCGGATACGAGGCGAATGACCCCTGGTCCGACTCTAGCCGGCTCCTTGCATGCTTTCCATCTGTGCTGGATTGAGCGTCAAGCTAGCAGCTCAGCCTCATAAACAACAGACAAGTGCTAAAGAACTGATAAGCTTGTCGCCGATGAGGAGAGGAACGACAACTCATGCTACCATCCCACCCAAGTTATTTCTTTCTCCACTTTTTGAGAAGTGAGTACAGTTGTGTGTTGAAGAATACCTGAGCAATCTTATCCTTTAAGATTAACCAGCATGTTGCCTAGGAAGGAGCTTCTCAGTTATGAGGATAGGCATTTTTTTTTTTACTTGGAGCTGAGAAGGCCAGTGGGAGGCATGATAAAGCTGTACAAAATTATGAGGCACATTGACAGAGCAGATCTTAGCAAACATTTCCCTGATTAAGGTTGGCAGGTTCCCTCCCTGAAGCCCTTTACTCCACCTGTAAAGGTTTTATGACTATTTCGTGTAAAAAAAAGGTTCAAAGCTTCATTTATTATCAAAATATACAACTCTGACATTCTTCTCCAGGTAGCCATGAAACCAAGAGAGAAAAGAAAGGCAGCACAATCATCAGTCCCCAAATCCTTCCTCTCTGCACAGAAAAATGAACAAAAATGGAACAGGCATATCGACCTCCATATACCTCTTCCCCACACAAGAAAAGGCTGGAAAGATTGGGTGAAAAACACAGAATCCAAAAAAATCATAGGACTGAAAAAAGTCTGCCGTTCAAGTCCACATCTAAAACACAGAAAACCTGGACAACATTCTCCCTGTCCGTAGTAGAGTGATCTGGCCAGTGATTAAAAAGGTAGTCTCCCCTCTCCATGCAGAGCGATTTCCCCAGCAATAAGTAGGCAGTCTCCCCTCTCCATGTAGAGCGATTTCCCCAGCAATAAGTAGGCAGTCTCCCCTCTCCATGCAGAGCGATTTCCCCAGCAATAAAAAGCAGTCTCCCCTCTCCGTACAGAGTACGATAAAAAGGCAGTCTCTTCTCTGTGCAGAGAGATCATACCGGCGATAAAAAGCAGTCTCCCCTGTCTGTAGCAGAGCGATCTCAACAGTGATAAAATGGCAGGCAGCTGGCGTTTCAATCTCCCTTGTTGCTTAATTGGTGAACTATGGAAACTTTAATCTCATAGTTCTGTACTTGGGCGATGTCTCTCTCTCTCCCCCCCCCCCCACCACCGTGTCTCTGCGCCTCTCTGTCTCTCTCTCTGTCCGTCTATTTCCCTGTCTTTCCGTCTCTCTCTATGAAAGCGTCACGGCAGACTGTACTGTCGTACTCAGCAAGTTGTTCTTTTGGTCTCCCCTCTCAGTGTGGAAAAGAGCCGATACCTCACTGTCCTTTGTTGGGGAGAGAGAGCTTGTGGCATGTATAATTGTCATGGTCTCTCTCTTGGGACTTTCCTGTTGCTTGGTTGAGGGTGCTGATGCTTTTTGCTGAAATAAGTGGTGGGGGGTGGGGGGGGAAGTTGATGCTTTGCTGCTACTTGTGCATAGGAGGGCAGAGAGGGGGCTTTGGGGTTCTAACATTTTACTGTCGTTCATTCTTTGGGGTTTTCTTCTATTTCTGTGGATTTCTGAAGAGAAAGAATTTCAGGTTGTATGCTGCATATATTCTCTGATATTAAAAGGAACCATTGATGGTCAAGTAGAAATTGCCTGCTACTTTGCTGTATGACAGCATGAGCAGTTGGAGCAGGAGTTCCCAACCTGGGGTCCATGGACCCCTTGCTTAGTGGTATAAAAAAAGGTTGGGAACCTCTGATGCCAGTGATGAGCAAAATACTATCCAGTTATACTGATATCACCCCAGAAGGTGGTGCTATTTTTTGCAGGTCCCAGTATACATTTCCATCTGTTTCTCTGTTGGCTTTTAATGATCAAGTTTGTGCCATTTTGTGGAGTGGTGATTTACAGCGAAAAAGACAAATGACCCATTAATTTGAGTGAAGATCTACAAAGTAACCATAATGTATCTGTTGCCCTTTCTGTTTTCCATTTTCTGTCTGTAAAGAGTTCGTAGGTTCTACCCTCGAGCGTGTGGGTTTCCTCTGGGTGCCCTGGTTTCCTCCAAAGACGTACCTGTTAGTGGGTTAATTGGCCACAGGTGTAATTGGGCAGCATGGCTTATTGGATTGGAAGGGCCTCTTACTGTGTCTTGTCTCTAAATAAATAAATCAGCTGCCTTCCCGTCTGGCTTACAACGGGTGCAGTTTGTTACTGCTGCCAGGACTGACGTGCCAGTGCTCTGTTTCAGATCGATATTATGTGCCATTGCTAAGAGATATTGAGAACTCATCTCCGCCTGTCATTGGTCCCCCCTGGTCGCCTGACCCAGCAGATAAGCTCCTCTGCACATCTTTGTACAAGCACTCCGGGAATCCCAGGGACCCAGTCATGGCAGTAAGGGCATTTGCAGGACCCATGTCCCCTTGCAAGGTAATATTTTAAATTACATTTCTCATGTTCAAATACATTTTGACCAAACAAGATACTACTTGGGGGTTCACATGAGATTTTATAGATCTTCATCTATACTTACAAGAAGCTATTGTATTTCTGAGATTTCCATATATAATGAACTTTGCATGATGTTCACCAGCCATTTGCAGTTATTTCTCATTTACGAATAAGATGTTGGGCCAGATTTGGAGTATTCTGTACAGCCCTGATTGCCTATCCTACAGCACGTTTCCTGAGGCGCATTGAAGCGTCACTGGTTAATCTATTTTCTACCTTACTATAATTAATTTATGCACTTTAGTTTGTTTGTTTATGCGTATTTCATCTGTAGATTTTATCCTTACTTTCATAAGTTACTGTGTGTTATGTGGTGTTAGGTGTACTACTGTGCTTTCTACCTTGGTTCAGGGAAACGTCTTGTTTGACTGTGTACTTGAATGTCATTAAATGACAATAAACTTGAATGACAAGATTAAAAGACTACGGAAAAAATTTACAAGGATATTGCAGGGTTTCGAGGACCTGAGTTATAGGGAAAGGTTGAATAGGTTAGGACTTTATTTCCTGAAGCGTGGGAGAATGAGGGGAGATTTGATAGCAGTATGCAAGCTGTGAGGGGTATAGATGGGCAAGCAGGCTTTTTCCACTGGGGTTAGGTGAGACTAGTACTAGAGGCTATGGGTTAAGGGTCAAAGGTGAAATACTTAAGGGTAATCTAAGGTAGAGCTTCTTCTCTCAGAGGATGTCACTATTGTGGAACGATCTGCCAGTGGAAGTGATAGACAGCTAGGACTGCCAGTGGAAGTGATAGACAGCTAGGACTGCCAGTGGAAGTGATAGCCAGCTAGGACTGCCAGTGGAAGTGATAGACAGCTAGGACTGCCAGTGGAAGTGATAGACAGCTAGGACTGCCAGTGGAAGTGATAGCCAGCTAGGACTGCCAGTGGAAGTGATAGACAGCTAGGACTGCCAGTGGAAGTGATAGACAGCTAGGACTGCCAGTGGAAGTGATAGACAGCTAGGACTGCCAGTGGAAGTGATAGCCAGCTAGGACTGCCAGTGGAAGTGATAGACAGCTAGGACTGCCAGTGGAAGTGATAGCCAGCTAGGACACATCCATGGTTGACCCTCAATCAACAGATAGATGGATAGCTTTTTCCATTGTGAAATTAGAACTAGAGGTTATGGGTTAAGGGTTGATAGGTGAAATGTTTAAGGGGAACATGAGGAGGAACTTCTTCACTCTGAGGGTTGAGAGACTGTGGAATGAGCTGCCAGCAAAAGTGGTGGATGTGGGTTCAATTACAATGTTTAAGAACAATTTGGATAAGTACATGGATGGGAGGGTTATGGATGACTATGATCTAGGAACGGGTCAATGGGACCAAGCAGAATAACAGTTTAGCACTGACTGAATGGGCTGAATGGCCTGTTTCTCTGGTGTGCTCTATGAATGTAATTAGGACTAGTATAGGAAGGGAATCTTCAAAGGAATCTTCATGTTTGAAGAAGGGCCATCATACCAGCACGGATCTCTAACCTTCATAATTTATCATTGGTTCATGTGGGGACTGAGAGGGAGGGAAATTTTTATTTAGTTCCAAGCAGATTCAACACTCTTGCAATGTTCCCCTTTGTGTCAAATTAGGCAAGTGAATTTCGTCGCGTGTGGAAAGCTCCATCCCGAGAGAACACAAGCCAATATAAAAAGGCGGATGTGAACCGAGGTTACGAACGAGTTGGAAGGTAAAGATGACACTGTGAAGGATTGCAGTAGGGGCGATGGTCCAGGTGCAGGTCCTTGGGACTAGACAGAATAATAGTTTGGCAAGGAATAGATGGGACGAAGGGCCTTTTCTGTGCTGTAGTGCTCCATGACTGTACAGTACTGCGCTTAAGTCTTAGGCACATGTATATAACTAGGTTGCCTAAGACTTGTGTGCAGTACTGTAGTAATTATATGTATTGCACTGTACTGCTGCCACAAAAAAAGCCTTTCAATCCTGAAATCATTTTCTTGAACCTTCTTTAAGCTCTCTCTAATGCCAGCACATCCTTTCTTAGATGATGCTCTTAATGTTTTTAAAGAGACAGAGGCAGTAAACTGTGGTGAGTTATCCAAAAGATCGTGGCAGTACATATTAAATAGTAAGTATGACAGAAATGAAGCCATCAGAAGAGTGATGAGCTCAGAGATTGGGGGCTATTTGCCACGTTCAACTCCCTAATGTGGTTGCAGATTTACTACATTAACCCGTGTATTACACATACATGTACAGCGTGTATAATTTGTCCTTGAACATAACATAGAACAGTACAGCACAGGAACAGCCCCTTCGGTCCACAATGTATTGCCAAGGCAGCTAAAAAGTAAATCAAGAAACCCCAAAAAACTAATCACTCCTATCGACACCATGTCCATGTGCCTATCCAAACGTCTCTTAAAAGCCTGTAACATATTTGCCTCTGCCACCATACTAAGCAGTGTATTCCATGCATCCACCACTCTCTGAGTCAAAAAACTTACCCCTCACATCTCCGTTGAACCTACCCCTTCTCACCTTCAATGCATGCCTTCTGGTAGTAGATATGTCAACCCTGAGAAACTTGTCTACTCTGTCTATGCCTCTCATAAAACCTCTACCAGATCTCCCCTCAGCTTCTGCTGCTCCAGAAAAAACAACCCAAGTTTATCCAGCCTCTCATGGACATGTTCTCTAAACCAGGCAGAACCCTGGTAAACGTCTTCTGCACCTTCTCCAAAGCCTCAGCATCCTTCCTACAGTGAGACGACCAGAACTGTATGCAGTACTCCAGATGAGTTCTATAAAGTTGCAACATAACTTCTTGATTTTTGAACTCAGTACTTTGACTTATAAAAGCAAGCTTTCTTGACCACCCTCTCAACCTGTGTAACCATTTTTAAGGAGCTATGAACTTGGACCCCAAGATCTCTCTGCTCAGCAACACTGTTAAGGATCTTGCCCTTAATAGTGTACTGTCTCCTTGCATTTACCCAACCAAGGTGCAACACCTCACATTTATCTGGGTTAAACTCCATCTGCCATTTCTTTGCCCATAAATGCAACTGATCTATATAGTGCTGTATTCTTTGCCAGCCTACTATACTATCCAGGACTCCATCAATCTTGGTATCATCCACAAACTTACTAACCCACTCATTTATCCAGGTCATTTACATACATCACAAACAGCAGAGGTCCCAGTATAGATTCCTGTGGAACACAACTGATTACAGACCTCCAGCTCGAATAAGTCCCTTCAACCACTGCCTTGTCTTCTTTGCTTGTAACTTATTTCTGTCCCCTTTATTGCCATTTAAATTACAGACACTCAGCTACAGAAAAGCATATGGATATATTCTTCTTTGAAAAAGTTTTAAAAATTCTTTCATGGTTCATTCCATGAGTACACGTGCAATGCAGTAACTTCTCATTTCAGGGATTTAGCTCATGAAATGGGGCATCCATGGGCCGAATACTGGGAATTTCTTGGCTGTTTTATTGACCTTGCAACACCAGAAGGAATCAGAAAAGTTGAAGAATATTTGAGCAAAAAAGAATCGACTGGAAGATCTGAACAGGAAGGAGGAGACATCTATATCTGTAATAGATTCAAAAGTTCTCCATCAGGAGGTAAGTACCAAGATATATATTGCACGGAGGAAGAATCAACTTAGTGTTGTTTCTTAGGATGATATGTTGGCTATTCATCAATGGAATCTGGTTAGGAAAGTCACCATACAACTCTAAATTAATTGAAGCTCGCACTTATTTGTCTCCGCACAAACAGTAACATAACTATATTCACCCTGGGCCAACAACCAAGGATGAATTCTGCTGTTCCCTTTGTACCCTTTATTTTTAACACTGAAAAAGGGGGATTGCTTGTTGGCTAGACGATCAATCCTTCTCCCAGCACTTGGTGTGGGGATTCTTCGTTGTGATGGTGAATCTTTGAAGTTGTCACTACTTTTTATTTGAAACCTCTGCTTTTATATTCATTCCTCACCAGTTCAAATGTTGCATTTAAGTGTTATTGGGAATGGGTCATCTGACTGACCTATAACACCTTATTGGCTCATGCCCAAGCCAGCATCCAATTATTGCCCTCTTCTGCAAGTGAAAACTGGTAACTCATGGCTCTTTATGTCTGTTTGTTTTAAATCAGTTACCAAACCAGTAAATCAGCTTGAATCACTCAGGGCAGACACAGAGCCCACCATTCACAAACCTGCATGAACAAAAAAACACCTCACAAATAACTTCTTATTTGGAAATAATCTCCTGTCCAACAGATTACCTGGAGCATCATGGTGTCTACTTTAAAACACCAAAATCCAAGCAACTCCAGTACACAAAATGGAAGATGTAAAACAGCTTCACAAAATGGCAGCCTCCATTCCTTTGACCTCATGGCAAGAGGAAAGACAATTGGTTTGTCTACTTCCACTGTTCTTGACTCATTCGAGTTTGACGTTTTCTTCCATATATAAATTCCTCCATAGTTTTTTTAAAAGTTATACATTATTCATAGCCCAGTATGTTAGCTGGTAGCCACATGACATAGTTGTGTTCAGTGCACTAGAAGCTGCAGCAACATTGCATAGTGCGAGAGTAGCACGCATTGCGATCAACTTGAATGCAGTGGGAATATCTCTAACCAACAGCCCAAGTCTAATCAGTTATGAATTGTTCAAGTAGGACAAAGAGAGAGCATGGTTCCTGTCCTTTAGAAGGTCAGCCAATCATTTAAAAACAGCACATCTCACATCGTCACTGCTGGTAAAAGCTTCAAAGGTCTGTCAGTGTGGATTATATGTGGTATATCTGCACCAGAACTTCAAACTTTGGAGTAGAGAAACTGCAAATGTTTTCACTGTTATTATGACATCAACTGTAAGCACTGAGGAGTGCAGTAGAACAAAGGGATCTGGGAATACAGGTCCAGGATTCATTGAAAGTGGTAGCACAAATAGATGGGGTTGTAAAGAAATCTTTTGGTACATTGACCTTCATAAATCAAAGTATTGAGTACAGGAGTTGGGATGTTACATTGAAGTTGTATTTAATTTTAACTTCAACACGTCTTTTGTATAACACAGGATCTGGAGCCAAGGCGTATTTCTGGTCTGAGTTATAAGAAAAGATTAAGTGGGTTAGAACTTTATTCTTCAGGATGTAGAAGATTGGAATTTGATAGAGGTATACAAAATTATGAAGGGTATAATGACAGATGGAGTTTAATACAGACAAGTGTGAGGTATTGCACTTTGGAAGGACAAACCAAGGTAGAATATACAAGGTAAATGGTAAGGCACTGAGGAGTACGGTAGATCAGAGGGATCTGGGAATACAGATACAAAATTCCCTAAAAGTGGCGTCACAGGTAGATAGGGTCGTAAAGAGAGCTTTTGGTACATTGGCCTTTATTAATCAAGGTATTGAGTATAAGAGCTGGAATGTTATGATGAGGTTGTATAAGGCATTGGTGAGGCTGAATTTGGAGTATTGTGTTCAGTTTTGGTCACCAAATTACAGGAAGGATATAAATAAGGTTGAAAAAGTGCAGAGAAGGTTTACAAGGATGTTGCTGGGACTTGAGAAACTGAGTCACAGAGAAAGGTTGAATAGGTTAGGACTTTATTCCCTGGAGTGTAGAAGACTGAGGGGAGATTTGATAGAGGTGTATAAAATTATGATGGGTATAGATAGAGTGAATGCAAGCAGGCTTTTTCCACTGACACTAGGGGAGAAAAAAACCAGAGGACATGGGTTAAGGGTGAAGGGGGGAAAGTTTAAAGGGAACATTAGGGGGGGCTTCTTCACACAGAGAGTGGTGGGAGTATGGAATGAGCTGCCAGATGAAGTGGTAAATGCGGGCTCACTTTTAACATTTAAGAAAAACTTGGACAGGTGCATGGATGAGAAGTGTATGGAGGGATATGGTCGAGGTGCAGGTCAGTGGGACTAGGCAGAAGAATAGTCGGCACAGCTAAGAAGAGCCAAAAGGCCTGTTTCTGTGCTGTAATGTTCTATGGTATAGATAGGGTAAATGCAAGCAGGCTTTTTCCGCTGATGTTGGGTGCGGCTACAATTAGAGGTAATGGGTTAGGGGTGAAAGGTGAAAAGTTTAAGGAGAAAACGTAGATGCTTTTTCCCAGGGCTGAAGTGGCTAGCATGAGAGGGCACAGTATTAAGGTTCTTGGAAGTAGGCACAGAGGAGATATCAGGTGTAAGTTTTTTACGCAGAGAGTGGTGAGTGCGTGGAATGGGCTGTCGGTGATGGTGGTGGAGGCGAATACAATAAGGGTCTTTTAAGAGACTCCTGGACAGGTACATGGAGTTCAGAAAAACAGGGCTGTGGGTAACCCTGGGTAATTTCTCAGGTAAGGACATGTTTGGTACAGCTGTAGGATCGAAGGGCCTGAATTGTGCTGTAGGATTTCTGTGTTTCTATTAGAACATGAGGGGAAACTTCCTCACTCAGAGGGTTATGAGGGTGTGAAACAAGCTACCAGCTCATGATTACTTGGATGGGAAGGGTATGGAGGGCTATGGTTTCACTCCAGGTCGATGGGGGCAGCCAGTCTAACTGATTCGGCATGGGCTGAGGGGCCTGTTTCTGTGCTGTAATTTTCTATGACTCTGAATAGTTGTGTATGTGGGGAGGTGGGAGAGTGGGGGTGGTGTGGGGGAGAACATGTGCTGCTCTGTGCACCAGCACTTTCTGCAAAGATGTTTGGTTAATACTGTGCCCCCAGTGTCAGCCTTAATTCTACATTAGCTCTTTTAATTTTACTACATTATGCTAATGCCCTTTGTAATCCCCAGTGCAGATTATAAAATTGTAAATGATATAATCCCCATCTCATTAGCTATTTATATTGCAATACTCAAATGTACCAATTGCTCAGAATATGCAAGAGGTTGTTCTCGTGATAAACAGCCCTTTGTTTAAATTTCAAATTTTGTGGAACCATTCTTTCCACCATTGCTTTAAAATTCCATGCAGCACTCTCATACCTGACACCGTAACAGTGGAGCTGGGGTTGAATTATTGTCATGGACTGAGGATTGGTTAGTGGTCAAAGAATAGACGGGCTGTGGCGAGTAGTGTATGGGGAAATGGTGAAGAGTAACGAAAACCAATTTCCCCCAGGATCAATGAAGTATGACTATGACTATGGGTGCTTGGAAAGCAGTAATTTACAGTCTGTACTAGTGATGTGGCTGATGCTACTCACTGTTTGATCTCCAAACACAAAGCTCTGTCGCTTGGCATTTTAAATGAGTTGGATTGGACATTGCCTTTGCGGGAGAACCCAGAGAATGGTGGTAGGTGGTTGCCTCTCTGACTGGAGGCCTCTGACTAATGCAGTGCTGGGTCTGTTGTTTGTCATCAGTATCAGTGATCTGGATGATAATGTGGTTAAGTGGATCAGCAAAAATTGTGAATGACGCCAAGATTGGGAGTGTAGTGGACAGTGAGGAAGACTATCATGGCCTGCAGCAGGATCTGGACCAGCTGGAAAAATGAACTGAAAAATGGCAGATGGAATTTAATGCAGACAAGTGCAAGGTAGCACCAACCAGTGTAGGTCTTGCACAGTGAAGGGTAGGGCACTGAGCAGTGTGGTAGAACAAAGGGATCTGGGAATACAGGCCCATAATTCATTGAAAGCAACATCACAGTAGACAGGATCGTAAAGAAAGTTTCATAAATCAATGTTTTGAGTACAGGAGATGGGATGTTATGTTGAAGTTGAATAAGACACTGGTGAGGCCTAATTTGGAGTATTGTGTGCGGTTTAGGTCACCTACCTACAGGAAAGTTGTAAACAAGGTTGAAAGAAGACAGAAAATTTGCAAGGATGTTACTGGGTCTGGAGGACTAGATGGACCAAAGAGCCTGTTTCTGTGCAGTACTTTTCTGTGACCCTAAGACATTCTGCAGATGCTGGAAATCTTGAGCTACACACAGAAAATGCTGGAGGGATCTCAGCAATTCAGGTAGTCTCGGCCGGAAACTGTTAACTGTTCATTTCCCTCCATGGATGCTGCCTGACCTGCTGAGTTCCTGTAGCATTTTGTTTGTGTTGTGCCAATCACTTGTTTTCCTTAGCTACAATCAAGATCAGATTGAGGAGGACAGAAAGAAATTTCAAAGGGATACAGATACAGTAAGAAAATGCGACTTAATGCAAAAAATGGAAAGGTAGAGTATTTTTAAAAAATTAGTCATAAAGGAAATTTGAATACCAACATGCAGATACAGCAAGTGATTAGAAGGTAAAGGGGCAGTATGTAGCATAATGGTTAACTCTTTCTATCTGACTGTTTTTCTGCTCTGGTAACTATTTGTGCTGTGTGTCTGTTGGTACTGTGGATTGCACCTTGGCCCTGAAGGAGCACTCTTTTGTTTGGCTGTATCCATGGGTAGGGTTGAATGACAGTTACACTTGAACTATAGTGCCAGCGATTCCCTGCTGCTGTCTGAGTTTGTACATTCTCTCTGTGACATCTGGGTGCTCCAGTTGGCACCCACGTTCCAAGTGCGTACAGGCCAGGGTCAGTAAGTTGTGGGCGTGCTGCGTCGGTGCTGGAAGTGTGGCGACACGTGCGGGCTGCCCCCCAGCACATCCTCAGGCTGTGTTGGTCATTGATGCAACCGGCGCGTTTCACAGCATGTTTCGTTGTACAAATAAAAGTCATCTTTATCTTCATCTTCAGTACTGAAATGAAGGTGTTTTACTGCATTTATTTAGAGCCTTGGTGAGGTTGCACATGGATGAATGTGCACAGCACTAGTCTCCTTACCTAAAATTGGCATTGAGGGGACCAGCAGTGGTTTCTCAGGCTAACCCCAGGGGATGGTAGATTTGTTATAAAACCGTAAGAACATAAGATTTAGGATCAGAATTAGGCCATTTTCCTGCTCTGCCATTTCATCATGTCTGATCCACTATTCCTCTCGGCCCCATTCTCTTGCCTTCTCCCCGTATCTCTCCATGCCCTGACCAGTCAAGAATCTGTCAACCTCTGCCTTAATATCCCCAATGACTTGGCCTCCACAACCGCCTTTGGCAGCAAATTCCACAGATTCACCACTCTCTGGCTGAAGAAATTCATCCTCATCTCTGTTCTAAAAGGATGCCCTTCTGTGAGGAGAAGTTGTTAACAAGATGAATATTATATCATTCATGCTACAACATAGAAGCTGAATAAGGCCTTTCAGCCCTTTGAGTCTGCTCTGCTATTTGATCATGGCTGATTTATTAACCCTCTCAGCCTCACTCTCCTGCCTTTTTCCCTTAACCTTTGACACTTTGACTAATCAAGAACCTGTCAACCTCCACTTTAAATACACCCAATGACCTGGCTTCCACAGCTGTCTGTACTAATGAATTCCACAGATTCACCACCCTCTGGCTAAAGAAGTTTCTCCTCATCTCTGTTCTAAAGGAAGGCCCTTGTATTCTCAGGCTGTGTCCTAGACTTTCCCACAATTGGAAACATCTGCTGTATTTGTCAGTAGGTTTCAATGAGATTGATCTCACTGAAAGTTATAAGATTATTACTAGCTGGATACCGAGTAGATGCTTTCTCTGTTTCAGGAGTCTGTAAATAGTCCTACAGCCTCATAATAGTGCTCAGGCAATTTAAGATTCCTTCATGTGAAATGTGAAGAATCTACCACCCCGGACGACTGTGAAGGTCAACGTGTCGAGTCACAGCTCAGTTACAGGCTCTTCCAGGCCAACAAGCCCGCACCACCAATTATCCTGCTAACAAACAAGAAAACCTGCAGATGCTGGAAATCCAAGCAACATACACAAAATACTGGAGGAACTCAGCAGGCCAGGCAGTATCTATAGAAATCATTCAACATTTCTGGCTGAGACCCTTCAGCAGGACTAACATACTACTAACATAAAAACAACAAGCCCACACCACCAATTATCCTAATAACATACAAACAACAAGCCCACACTACCAATTATCCTAATAACATACAAACTCCTTGCATGTTTTTCTGAATAATAAGCGAATCACGGGATATGAGGATCGTAAAGGAAAAGTGAGCAGCCGTGAATCTGATGAAAGACAATGGGTTTGAAGGTTGAGTCGCTGAGTCTAACCCTAGTTTAGCTTTATTTGTCACGTGTACATTGAAACAGTGAAATGCATCGTTTTGCATCAACAACCAATACACTTGGACAGCAAGTGTCGTCATGTTTGCACACTGACACAAAAGCGTGGTGATTAGCTTAACACTTTACAGTATTTGGTGACCCAGGTTCAATTCCCACTGCCTGTAAGGAGTTTGTATGTTCTCCCTGTGACTGTTTGGGTTCCCCCCGGGTGCTCCAAATCCCTCTCCCCCCCCCCAGGTGCTCCAGATCCCCCCCCACCCCCGGGTGCTCCAGATCCTCCCAGGTGCTCCCGTTTCCTCCCACAATCCAAAGACATACTGGTTGGTAGGTCAATTGGTCATTGTAGGTTGCCCTGTGATTTTGCTAGAATTAAATCGGGGGACTGCTGTGCTGTGTGGCTGGAAGGGCCTGTTCAGTGCAGCATCTCAATAAATCAAAATCTTGTCCATAACTCACTCAACATTGAAAAGAACTTATGAAAAATAATATTTTTAAAGTTCTGCAATTATTAAGGTAGCTGTATTGGGGAAACGCATTCAAATCCAATTTTTTTCTCCTTAATGTAGGTAAAAGCAGTAAATACAGCAACTCTGTCTCTGTCGGTGCTTTTGTGGATAGTCTTGAAGAAATTAAAAACAGACAAAATGCTGCACTAAAAGTCAGCAAATCAGCAATTTTACCCGGGAATACCTTTGGTGCCATTGAGGAAGATGAGTGCCATATACTTCCTGTGCAGCGCACAACAGACATCATTAACTCCATGGACAATCTAAGTAACCTCAACAAAGAGATTTTGCCAAATTTAAATGGAGTCTGTTCTCCTGCTGACGAAAAGCCTGAAGGACGATGTCCTCGTTCATACACCATTCCTGGGTCTGCAGGTGATCTCTTCCCCATTTCCAATCTCATGGCTGAATTTGAAAGACTTTCCCTGCTAGACGACAGAGAGAGAAACTCGCTTTCTGACAGGCTGATAGAATCTCCAGAGAGCCATGAGGTTGAAGTAATGGCAAAGCTAATGGAGGGTGACACTACAGGTCTGGCATCTCACGACAAAGGCTTTGTCTCTAAACAGGGTGCGGAGCATGTAAAAGCTGAGAGTGATGAGTTGATTGAAATGGGATTGAAAAATGAGGATGCCTCATTACTCGAGGCGAGGCCAAGCCAGAAGCCTGTGGTTGAAGGTGGCGGCGAAATCACGGATTCACTATCATTATGTACATCAAAGATTGCAGCTTTAAACCTTGAAAACAAGAAGAACTCCACACAGCACAGCAGCCTGCCCTGTAGGACAGTTCACTTGCCACCTTTGACAAAGGAAGCCCCCGCACAGTTTCCAACACAGGAATCCTCTGCAACTCAAATCAAACTAAACCAAAGGTACAATATGCAATTGGAAAACTTCTGCAGGTGGCCAGAGGATAGACAGCAGCTGCTGCCAAGGCACGGTCTGGGGTATTCAAGGAGAGGAACTACCAAGGGGATATTTCTGTCTGGGTAAGGAACTCTGTACTTTAATTAGTTTTGTATGAGTGTCTCACCTACAATCCATCTTGCTCTTTGGTATTATGTAACTTCCTTCTATCATTTTTGCAAGGATTATAGCAATCTGGCACATTATTCTCAGTTACTTAGCCAGAATGCTAACCTGTGGTATACATTACCACTCTCTCTACTGCCTGTCACACCACCAGCACTTAGGCAGCAATGAAGGGCCTCCATCTCTGGTGGTGTTCTGAGCTTCCTTCATCGTGTCACTAGCTTCCTCTTGGTTTCACTGTTGTTGATTGTGCAAGTCCTGGGTGGAGACTCAGGAATACCATCACACACTGATAAAGAACGATCCTTCATTTCTGTTTCTGAAACAATTTTGTTTGACCAGTCAGGGGTTGTTAGCCCTGAGCTGAACCCTACACCTGGTGGGCCGGTGGACCACTCTTGGTCTGGCCTCTACCCTTTGACCTGTTTGGCATGGGTGACCCTACCAAGAGCCAAAGCGTAAAGCCCTGACTCCAGCCAACATAGTTCTCCGGATCATTGAGGCACACAAGCCTCCAAACTACAATATTGTGGTCCTCATTGCTACTAATGTGTAACGATTCAGCTGTTGGACTAAGTTTAGGGTTTTATTTCTTCCACCGCATAGAAATAGGCCCTTCGGCTCATTTAGCTCCATAAAGATTTCATTTAAAAAAAAACAATAAAACTGTTCTAAATCTATAAGCATTTTGTTTCACTTAACTTTTTGAATCTCTAACACCTTTCACCTTCAGTGAAAAGCCATTTATACCATGTTGTATGACGTGGGCAGTCATGGTCTTTGACTGTGATTGTTCTTGGCAAATTTCTCTACAGAAATGGTTTGCCATTGCCTGCTTCTGGGCAATCTCTTTACAAGACAGGTGACCCCGGCCATTATCGACTGCTCATACGGCCACCCACCTCCTGCTCCCATGGCTTCTTGATCAGTGGGGGTGGGGTGCTAACCAGGTGCTCCACCTTGCCCAAGGGTGACCTGCAGGCTGGCAGAGGGAAGGAGTGCCTTACACCTCCACCCTGTCACCTAATGAGTATCTTAATGTATATGCCTATACCACCACCCCTGGCAGCACGTCCCATGCAAGTACCACTCTCTATGTAAATAAAAGAAAACAACACCTACCTCTGACACCCCCCATATACATTCCTCCAAATCACATTTAAATTATGCCCCCTGGTATCAGCGATTTCAGTCTTGGGAGAAAGTCTCTGGTTGTCCACTCGATCAACGCTTCTTATCAGCTTGTAAACCTTGACCAAGTCACCTCTCATCCTCCTTCACCCTGGCTCACTCAGCCTGTCAGCCTTTAGTGGAAGATTAGTTAAAGCATCTTGTTTGGGCAAAGTTTTCCTCTGTGGGGTGAGTGTACGATGCTAAAGTGAATGAACTGTTCCCCTTCAATGTCACTGATGTTGATAATCCTGATTAAATTAACAATATCAAACACCTGGCAGTGATTGAAAGGGAATGGTCTACTTGGAGTTACGTGCCAATCTCTGTTCCACTGTTAGTGTTCAATGTCTGAATCCATTGTTCCAGTTACCAGAATCTATCTCAAAGATTGTTTATTTTGAATTGTTGGAATATTTCCTCAGGCATATTTATGATCTACATTCTTCTTCTCGTGAACTTATCACCAAATATTGAATGTGGATAAAAACAAAATTTCAATTTTATTTTGCTGAGATTCCCCTCCGCCTTTTGGCACTTGACCCAATCTGTAATGACGTTAGATCTGAATTTAATGGACAATACTTTATTGTTGCCAAACGATTGATTAACTAGAGTGTATAATCATCACAGCAATATTTGATTCTGCACTTCGTGCTCCCTGGATTACAAATCGATAGTAAATATTAAAAATTTTAATTATAAATCATAAACATAGAAACATAGAAAATAGGTGCAGGAGTAGGCCATTCGGCCCTTCGAGCCTGCACCGCCATCTATTATGATCATGGCTGATCATCCAACTCAGAACCCCACCCCAGCCTTCCCTCCATACCCCCTGACCCCCGTAGCCACAAGGGCCATATCTAACTCCCTCTTAAATATAGCCAATGAACTGGCCTCAACTGTTCCCTGTGGCAGAGAATTCCACAGATTCACCACTCTCTGTGTGAAGAAGTTTTTCCTAATCTTGGTCGTAAAAGGCTTCCCCTCTATCCTCAAACTGTGGCCCCTCGTTCTGGACTTCCCAACATCGGGAACAATCTTCCTGCATCTAGCCTGTCCAATCCCTTTAGGATTTTATACGTTTCAATCAGATCCCCCCTCAATCTTCTAAATTCCAACGAGTACAAGCCCAGTTCATCCAGTCTTTCTTCATATGAAAGTCCTGCCATCCCAGGAATCAATCTGGTGAATAATCATAAATAGAAAAGGGAAAGTAAGGTAGTGCAAAAAAACCGAGATGCAGGTCCAGATATTTGGTGGGTACGGCCCAGATCCGGGTCAGGATCTGTTCAGCAGTCTTACCACAGTTGGAAAAAAGCTGTTCCCAAATCTGGCCGTATGAGTCTTCAAGCTCCTGAACCTTCTTCCAGAGGGAAGAGGGACGAAAAGTGTGTTGGCTGGGTGGGCCGTGTCCTTGATTATCCTGGCAGCACTGCTCCGACAGCGTGCGGTTTAAATTGAATCCAAGGACAGAAGATTGGTTTGTTTGATGTGCTGGGCTGTGTTCATGATCTTCTGCAGCTTCTTCTAGTCTTGGACTGGACAACTTCCATACCAGGTTGTGATGCAATATGCTGGAGGACCTTAGCAGATCCATCAGCATCTGTGGGAGGAACGGTATTGTCAGTGTTTCAGTGTTGAAACGCTGCACCTGGGTGACATGGTAGCATAGTGGTTAGCACAACGCTTCACAGTACAGGCGACCCAGGTTCAATTCCCACTGCTGCCTGTAAGGAGTTTGTACATTCTTCCTGTGACCACCTGGGTTTCCTCCAGGTGCTCTAGTTTCCTCCCACAGTCCAAAGATGTACCGGTTGGTAGGTCTGATCATTGTAAATTGTCCTGTGATTAGGCTAGGGATAAATCAGGGGATTGCTGAGCGGCATGGCTCGAGGGGCCAGAAGGGATTATTCCATGTTGTAGCTCGATCTGCAGTTGTTAGTCGGCATCATTCGGTCTGCTTTCATGGTTTCAACTGGCCCTAATGTAGAATTTAGGCCCAGATTCCAGCATCTGCAGTTTCTTGTCTCCTGAATTGACTGAGTTCCTTGGACAGGCCCCTACACTTTGGGATGGTTATAAGGAGGAAAATTAACCTTAATTCTGCTTCCTGCTGTCGTCAGATATCACTCCAGAATATAGTGATATGCGGGGTTGAAGAACTTCACTGACTGGTTGAGGCATGTTTGGAGGGAAGGAGATGAAATATGGCTCGAAGGAGGGAATACTGTAATAATGTTCTTGCTTGTAAGTTCGTGTGTTTTATTTAAAGACTTTGTTTTGTTCTTGAGGTGTAAACAACCTTCATTCCTCCATTCCAGAGATGAACCATCTAAGCTTGACAGTGATGTTCTGGCTGCACTGAATGGTGTTGTTATTGACCCACAGAAGTTCCCATGCCTACATCGATGGAAGAGCCAAGTGCAGTCGTACTCTGTATCAGAAATGCAGAGGTGAGTTTTGAAAGCAAAATTATTCACTACACTCATAGCTGGTGCTGAATTTGTTTTATGGTACTGCTGTACCATGATGTTGGAGAGGGAATGAATGGAAATAGAACTGTGTAGGAATACCTTTACAGTTGAATAATTTGCTAGCACTCGTTTAACTGCACTGAGGTGCAGTGGAAAGAAAACATTGAGACCTGTAATAATCATAAACATCATTGGTATAGGGCAGCACAGTAGTGTAGCAGTTAGTGTAATGCTATTACAGCGCTAGTTACCCTGATTCAATCCCACCACTTTCTGTGAGGAGTTTATACACTACTATGCAAAAGTCTTGTATCACTAGGGTACTTAGCCTTCTGCACAGATCTGTATTTGTCAATGTGGAGCAGAGAGTGAGTTTGTAAATCTGGTGGGAGCTAAGGATGTTGGGAATGGTGAGGGTGGAGGCACTGCAGGAGGGGTGTGGAACAGGTGGCAGAGGAGTGCCAGGCGAGGGGTGGCCCTGTGCAGACTCACCCAGCTCTGAGACACCAGGCAAGGTCATTTGATTCCAAACAATTGGTTTATCGATCATTACAGAATGTCTCTCTGGTGCTTCCCACTCCCTCCCCTCTCCCTTCCCCTTTTCCCAACCATGATTCCCCTCTCCCTGCCCTTTCCCACTCTGTCCACAATAGACCCATAACATCACTCACATGTCATGAAATGTGTCTTTTTCCTGCAGCAGCAATACAATGCGTTACTAGCACCCATAACATTACTACTACACTATGCAAAAGTCTTGGCCCCCTAGCTATATACATTGGCATGCAAAAGTTTGGGCACCCCTGGTCAAAATTTCTGTTACTGTGAATAGTTAAGTGAGTAGAAGATGAACTAATCTCCAACAGTCATAAAGTTAAAGATGAAACATTCTTTTCAACATTTTAAGCAAGATTAGTGTATTATTTTTGTTTTGTACAATTTCAGAGTGAAAAAAAGGAAAGGAGCACCATGCAGAAGTTTGGGCACCCCAAGAGATTTGAGCTCTCAGATAACTTTTACCAAAGTCTCAGACCTTAATTAGCTTGTTAAGGCTATGGCTTGTTCACAGTCATTGTTAGGAAAGGCCAGGTGATGCAAATTTCAAAGCTTTATAAATACCCTGACTCCTCAAACCTTGTCCCAACAACCAGCAACCATGGGCTCCTTTAAGCAGCTGCCTAGCACTCTGAAGATTAAAATAAATGATGCCCACAAAGCAGGAGAAGGCTATAAGAAGATAGCAAAGCGTTTTCGGTAACTGTTTCCTCAGTTCATAATATAATTAAGAAATGGCAGTTAACAGGAACAGTGGAGGTCAAGTTGAGGTCTGGAAGACCAAGAAAACTTTCCGAGAGAACTGCTCGTAGGATTGCTAGAAAGGCAAATCAAAACCCCCGTTTGACTGCAAAAGACATTCAGGAAGATTTAGCGACTCTGGAGTGGTGGTGCACTGTTCTACTGTGCAGCGACACCTGCACAAATATGACCTTCATGGAAGAGTCGTCAGAAGAAAACCTTTCCTGCATCCTCACCACAAAATTCAGCATCAGACGTTTGCAAAGGAACATCTAAACAAGCCTGATGCATTTTGGAAACAAGTCCTGTGGACTGATGAAGTTAAAATAGAACTTTTTGGCCAAAATAAGCAAAGGTATGTTTGGAGAAAAAAGGGTGCAGAATTTCATGGAAAGAACCCCTCTCCAACTGTTAAGCACAGGGGTAGATCGATCATGCTTTGGGCTTGTGTTGCAGCCAGTGGCACCGGGAACATTTCACTGGTAGAGGGAAGAATGAATTCAAGTAAATACCAGCAAATTCTGGAAGCAAACATTACACCATCTGTAAAAAAGCTGAAGATGAAAAGAGGATGGCTTCTGCAACAGGATAATGATCCTAAACTCACCTCAAAATCCATAATGGACTACCTCAAGAGGTACAAGCTGAAGGTTTTGCCATGGCCCTCACAGTCCCCTGACCTAAACGTCATCGAGAATCTGTGGATAGACCTCAAAAGAGCAGTGCATGCAAGACGGCCCAAGAATCTCACAGAACTAGAAGCCTTTTGCAAGGAAGAATGAGTAAAAATCCCCCAAACAAGAATTGAAAGACTCTTAGCTGGCTACAGAAAGCGTTTACAAGCTGTGATACTTGTCAAAGGGGGTGTTACTAAGTACTGACATGCAGGGTGCCCAAACTTTTGCTTCAGGCCCTTTTCCTTTTTTGTTATTTGGAAACTGTAAAAGATGGAAATAAAAAAGTAATCTTGCTTAAAATATTAAAGAAATGTGTCATCTTTAACTTTATGCCTTTTGGAAATCAGTTCATCTTTTACTCGCTTAGCTATTCACAGTAACAGAAATTTTGACCAGGAGTGCCCAAACTTTTGCATGCCACTGTATGTGCCTAAGACTTTGGCACAGTACTGAATGTTCTCCCTGTGAGCTTGTGGGCTTCCTCCAAGTGCTCCAGTTTCCTCCCACATTCCAAAGACGTACGGGTTAGTAGAATAATTGGTCATAGGGGTGTACTTGGTCACAGAGTTATAATTGGGCAGTGTGGGCTCATTGGCTTGTTACTGTGCTGTGTATCTAATTTTTTAAAAATTCTCAGTAGCAGAAAGATCTTATCCTGACCTACTTACAGAATATTAACATTAATTAAAATGCATCTTGTTCTTGGGATGTGAGTGAGCCCAGCAACTCGTGACTTGCTTTTATGTGAATGTGAACTCTGTGGCAGTTATTTATATATTTATTGAGGGACAGTGTGGTATAAGCCCTTCCGGCCCTTTGAGTCGTACCGCCCAGCAATCCGCCAATTTAACCGTAGCCTAATCGGGGACAAATTACAATGAACCAGACCTACCAACTGGTACATCTTTGGACTGTGGGAGGAAACCCACGCGGTCACGGGGAGAACGTACAAACTCCTTACAGACAGCGGTGGGAATTGACCCTGTGTTGCCTGTACTGTAAAGTGTTGGGCTTTAGTAGGATATTATGAACCAACGACACAGTATGGGCTGTTGCTTGGTGAACTTCAGGCAAGATGTGGCGTGAGCGGGGACGGGGGAAGAGCACTCACTGCTGGGTGGCAGCGTTCAGTGAAGTGTTTAAAATTTTATTATCTGGCATCCTTCGTGGTCTTTTATGTTCTACTGGTACTGCTGTCCCACAAGTGATCAGATTTACTAAATTCGATTTTATTTCTTGTCATGGGGCAATTTTCAAATAGAACTTCAGATATTTTTCCAGTACTGCAATGTCATTTCTCATAACCCATGGACTTTCCCGGAGCAACATACACACACAAAATGCTGCAGGAACACAGCACGTCAGCAGTGTCCATGGAAATTAATAAACAGTCAGCATTTCAACTGCAAATACTCAAAGCAACACACAAACTGCTAGAGGAACCCAGCAGGTCAGACAGCATCAATGGAGAGGAATAAACGGTCGGTGTTTCAGGCCAAGACCCTTCATCGGGACTGAAAGGAAGGGGGAGGATGCCAGAACGAGAAGGTGGGTGGAGGGGAAGGAGGTGAAGCTAGGTGGGAGGGGGAGGACAAATGAAGTAAGAAGCTGAGAGGCGGTAGGTGGAGAAGGTGAGGGGCTGGAGAGGAAGGAATCTGATAGGAGAGGAGAGTGGACCGTAGGAGGAGGGGACACTGGGTGGCGATAGGTAGCTGAGAAGAGATAAGAGGCCAGAATGAGGAATTGAAGAATGGGGGGGGGGGGGGTGAAAATAATTTTTACTGAAAGGAGAAATCAGTTTTCACGCTTTCATGTTGGAGTTGACCCAGATGGAATATGATACCACAACCTTTGTTTTGAAACATTATAGAGCTTCAAAGTATTTAATTGTAAGTGTTTAAAAAAAAACTAATAAATACAGAATGAAAGTCGGTAGCTCATTTGTTAATAAACCGCCGGCCCACTGAACGATGACATTTGAAAAAACTGCTGCAGTTTCAGGCAGTGTTTAAAAAAAAATCATACTCAGCAATGGTTGATCTGCGCAAATGTTAAAAAAATATATTAGTAGAAACATTGGTTACAAGCAAACTGTGTCATTGGACTCCATCTGGTAATGATTAAAACAGTCAGTGAAGAGTACAGGTTTTTATATTAATTTACACACATTGGTCTTTGCATTGCTGGCCAGCACAACGATAAGCTTTTGTATTTTAGATAAAGGGGGCTTATTTCCTTATACGAATGCATTGCTGACCAAAGCTCCCGATAGTTAGCACCTTGCAGTTCTGGTTACAATTGTTCTGGTTTTTTTTAACAAAAATTGTAACTGTGATCCTTAAAGTTAGTTGTCTTTTGTGGTTTGTGTAGGAGAGAATTTGAGTTTAATCAGCAAGATGGTGTTAGGAGTTCCCTGGGCAAAAGGACAAAATAAATGTATATGCTATTATTTTTAATAAACTTTGCGTTTGTTTCTGCAGTTGGCCAAGCCCTTCTCTCAGAGGGAAACTGAAAGTGCAGTCCAACGTGCCGAGTTCTCCGTGCAGTCCTGGCACCTCTGTCCTTGGGAGACCGAGTCCACAAGCCTATAGTCCTGGGAGGTTTGAGAGCTCTCCTTACACTGAGTTTGGAAGCCCAGGGCGCTATAGTCCAGCGTATGCAAGCCACGTCCACGTGCGGCAGCTTCTGCACTTCCACGAACCTTCTTAGTGCTCACATTTAGGGTTGTGATACTGTTCCTTTGCCCCACTTTAGAGGGGGAAGTCAGTTTTATATTTAAAATAAATTGTAGTTTCTTAAATATGTCTACAATGTACAATGGATACTGTGTGCTGTTTGATTCTGTTGATGTGAACCAACTTTACATTTATTTTCTCTTTCTGCAATGTCTCAAGTTCAGTTGTATAATTAATATTAATTCTGATTTCTCTTGCCATCCAGAAATTTATATATTTTAACTTTTTAAACTTCATTTCAATAAAATTCTGTCTCATATGTAGATTTTACCAAAAGAAGCCCAGACTGTGGTGGGGGGGGGGGGGAGGTAGTGGGAGGTTGGGGTAGTAGAGGACTTTGGAAGCAGACTAGTTCTAGGGATTAAAATTCAACCTTATCCTAACCCAGCAACAAGACTGATGATGTCAGTAACGTCTTTCATTATGATTTCTGTGAAATTTCTGTAAAAGTCCATTGATCTGAGAATAATAGGAAGGAGGCATGTTAGTCAATAATGCCACTGTTATTGTTGAGAAATATATATGTGGATTGTTCATGTTTTAAAAACAACTTGTACTGTAAGTGAAGTCCGTAAGTCAGGTGCTACAATGATTACAAAAAGGGTGCAGGATGCTCCTAGTAGGAGAATAAAGACAAATAACGTGTATAAATGATAAATCTGTTTTTGGCACCTTGATTGCATTGGCCATAAGGTATTCTCAGTAGGTTTGTCAGATCTATTAAAAGAAATTATTTATGTTGTAGGAAAATTGTATCGATGACTTTTGCAAGCTTTTTAGTGCCTTTACTGGGGGAAACATTCATTTTAACTGAGCTGTGAACTAGCTTTACAGTTAGTTGCCTTTAATGTAATTAAATCAGCATGTACAGGTTTTTGGTGGCTGTTTAGTTGATGGATACCAGCAAATGTCAAATCCATGTTGTCCTGCAGACACATAGGGAGCACTGTTCACTCTGGAAGTAATTTTCTAAATCCAAGGACAAAGTGTGTTTTGCACTGCCACATCTTGGATCACTTGTGCAAGGTTCATGTAAGTATGTGAACATACGTGGTTCTAACAACTCTGGCCCTTCCCACAGCACTTCTGGGATATGTACGGTACATCTATTGCATCAATGTGAAACGATAAGCCGCTGAGAAAAGAATAAATGAAAAAAATGCACAAAGTGAAAGCTAATTGTTTGTGTTTCTGCACATTATGAGGCTTTGACTGATGTATTGAAAAGTCTCAATGTGCAAACGGCCTTGTTTCATTCTGTTAATTGGTGAATGTTTCCATTACTAGTTAAAAATCTGGCCGGATGTGGCTTGCCCTGCATAACTGAAGCGCAAACAACGTTAGTGTTGTGCCTGTTAAATTCTCACTTGTGATGACCTCAGATCAAAGTACAGTCGGCCCTCCTTACCCGCGAGGGATTGGTTCCGGGACCCCTCGCAGATACCAAAAAACGCGGATGCTCAGGTCCCTTATTCAACCTGGCTAAATGCGGTGGACCTTAGGACCCAGCGGAACCCCAGACCTTATTTAACCTGTCTCAGTGTGGTGGACATTAGGACCTGGCAGCGGAGCTCTGAATCTGCAGTGTTTCTGTTCACGAAAATAATCACGATCGTGATTTAAAATAAAGTGGAAATAATAAAGCAATCAGAAAGAGGTGAAACGCCATCTGTCATTGGAAAAGTGTTAGGCTACAGTCGGTCAATGATCGGAACAGTTTTAAAGGATAAAGTGAGAAAATCCGTGCCCCGGTGAAAGCTACAATTATTACTAAGCAACGCAGTGGTTTAATTTATTGGGTTTTGGATCGTTCACATCAACCCAGCATGGTTGGAGAGCGCCTGGGAGCTGTCTTGTCACTGGATCGAACTCGGGAATTTTTGTTCCCGAGCCAGGTGCTGAACCATACGTTTCTTAAGGGTTTTATATGCATAGAAAGGTAAAATATATACTATATACTAAGACAAACGTTTGACTAACTGACGCTAAATAATACCGGATGTACTTGTTCTGACTTACTTAGTAAGAGAACTTCCGTTTTATTTTCGATCCCGATCCATGATAACCTACGCACATCCTCCCGAATACTTTAAATCATCTCTAGATTACTTATAATACCTAATACAATGTAAATGCTATGTAAAATAGTTGTTCTACTGCACTGTTTAGGGAAACATCGTGGGCTGGAGGGCCTGTACTGTGCTATGTTCCAAATACTAACATTTTAAATATTTCAAAGAACAAGTGTTATTAAAAAATTTTAAGAATTTAGAAGTGGGCCATAACATATAGGAGCAGAATTTGGCAGCTTGGCCCATCAAGTCTGCTCCACCATTCCATCATGTTTGATTTATTACCTCTCTCAGCTCCCTTCTCCTACAATCTTTGACACACCCTGGTTAACCAAAAGCCTATCAGCCTCTGCTTTAAATCTACTCAATGACCTTGCCTGCACAGCCACTTGTAACTTATTCCACAGATAAATCACCTCTTTCTCATCCCTCTTCTGAGGGGATGTCCTAGTCTGAGTCAGTGCCCTCTGGGCCTAGACTTGTCCACAATAGGAAACATCCCCTTCTTATCCACTCCATCAGGCCTTTCAATATTTGATGGGTTTCAATGAGGTCCCATTCGTTCTTCTAGGTTCCAGCGAGTACAGGCTCAGACCTATCAAATGCTCCTCATACATTAACCTTCCATTCCCAGAGACATTCATGTGAACCTCCTCTGAACTCTCTCCAATACCACCACATCTTCTCCTAGATAAGGGGCCCAAAACTGCTCTCAATACACTGTGCAGCCCTGCCACCTATCTTTGTGTTGTCTGCAAATTTGGCCACAAAACCATCAATTCCATCATTCAAATCATTGACAAGCAGTCTCATTACTGTACAAGACTCCTGGCAAAAATGTTTCAAAAAATAGTGAAATGGGAGGGAAGACAAAGAATTGGTTAAGCAATTTGGTGTAAAATTGTACAAGAACTTGGCGAGATTGCATTTAGAGAATAGGAAGGATGCAATTAAGCTAGAGGGTGTAGTTAAGATTCAGAAGGATAGAACATAGAACAGTACAGTGCAGGAACAGGCCCTTTGACCTACAATGTTGTGCTAAACCAGCTGAAATGTAAATCCAACCCCCCCGCCCCAAAATGTAGCAGATTAGTGGTTGGCTGTTTTTGTTTTAGTGGTTTGGCATGGCACTGAGGGCTGAATGGTTTGTCGTATGCTGCACTGTTTTGTTCAAATTTAATTACAATATTTAAACTACATTTGCACAGGCACATGAATGGGAAAGGTTTTGACAATATGAGCCAAATGGGAACAGTCGAGGATCAGTTGGCCTGCAGGGCTTGTTTCTGTGTTATACACCTGAATTCACTGTAAAAATCACTAGTTGCTCAATCAAATGTCTTGTAAATATATAACAATAATGCTGCAATTTTGTGTTTATTTTTTAAAAAAAGTTTATTCATGGGACCCTGTATTCAACGTTTGAATATTGCATCGGGAAAGAAGTGACAATCGGGTAAACTGCTTAATGCAGTGACATGATACAAGTTTCAAATGTGATCACCAGGTACTAAAGTTAACACTGATAACTCGTTGCGTATAACCTGGATTCACACCCAACATCATCCTGACCAAGGATTTAGGCCTTGCATATTGATAACAATTATTTTTAAAATAGTTATGAAGCTCTTTGGATTATAAAGGTGCTGTATTTTACAGCCTCGAAGAGGACCACAACCTTGTCATAGGGTTTGTGCCTCAGTGACCCGGACAGCCACGTTGGCCGGAGACAGGGTCACCCAAGCCTAACAGGTCAAAGGGTAGAGGCCAGACTAAGGGTGGTCCATCAGTCCTCCGGGTTCAGCTAGGACTAACAACCCTGTCTGGTCAAAAAAATAGTTATGGAAACAGCAACGAAGAGTCATCCTACATCTGAGTGTGACGGTATTCCTGAGTCTCCACCCAAGACTTGTGTGACTGACAGTAGTGTCAACTGAGGGGAAGCTACTGACACGACGAAGGAAGCCCTGAACACAGCCAGAGATGGAGGCCCTTCATTGCTGCCTTAAATGCCAGTGGTGTAACAGTAAGTATTTTACAGGTTATCTATGTTTTTCATGGCTTTTAACATGTTGTGAGCTTTGGGGATGGTTCAGTAGTAGGGGCACTGCTGTCTTCTCCACTACTGCTGGAGGATTACGGGAAAGGGGTCGGGAGGGAAGGAAATCCCACCCGACTGCCCTGCAGTAACTAAACATCGAATCCAGGTGTGCTGAGGTCAGCTAACATTAAACACCAGAAACAGCAAGTCCCTTCCTCAAGTCCATCTTTGCCCGAGGTTAACACATCTCACTGATTAATTGCATTGGACTAGAGGGGAGCAGGCGTTTTAGGAAAATTTTTACTTTTTTTAAAAAACATTGGTGGTAATACTTAGATACCACAAGGCCCATATATTTTTATAAACAAGCTTACAGGAGATGGCCAAATCAAACACATTCACTACGTCAATTATCAGCTGACAAAGAACAGTGATTACATCTCACACCCTTTTGCTGGTAGAATATGATTCTAAAATGTGAATTAAAAACTGAAAACAAAAATAAAAATCTGTAAATATTGCTGCAAGTCGACAGAACAGCCACAGACATCATTTCAAGTACGAGGTAAATATTCTGCACTGTGAAGCATGCATGTTTCCCCCTCCCCCCAACAGTTTCTTTTAACGGGTTAGTTTGTCGGGAGGCATGAAACCCGTATCCCCCAACGTTCGAAGTGCCACCCTTCCGTTCGGCCGAATGGTGAGCCAGGTGATGCTGCCGTTGTTCAGACACATTCTCAGCCACCCCTCCGGAGGGAACTGCAACGCTCTATGCAAAGGGGAGAAGGGCAAGAGTTGAGCCAAGGGTTTATAAAAAACCATAGTTATATCAACAGCAAGGCAGAGTAAAGACAAACCAAATGAGGTAGGTAGGTCTGTCCGCAGATCAGGCACCACCTATGGAAAAAAGTGAACAGTCAACGTTTTGGACTGAGTCGACTGTTTACTCTTTTCCATAGATGCTGCCCGGCATCCTCCAACATTTTGTGAATAGAAACACAAATCCTACAGCACAATACAGGCCCTTCGGCTCAGAAACCTGTGCCAAACATGTCCTTACCTTAAAAATAATAGGCTTACCCATAGCCCTCTATTTTTCTAAGCTCCATGTATCCATTCAGGAGTCTCTTAAAAGACCCTATTGTATCTGCCTCCACCACCGTCACCGGCAGCCCATTCCACGCACTCACCACTCTCTGCGTAAAAACTTACTCCTGACATCTCCTCTGTACCTACTTCCAAGCACCTTAAAACTGTGCCCTCTTGTGTTAGCCATTTCAGCCCTGGGAAAAAGCCTCTGACTATCCACACGATCAATGCCTCTCATCATCTTATACACCCCTATCAGGTCAGCTCTTATCCTCTGTCACTTCAGGGAGAAAAGGCCGAGTTCACTCAACCTATTCTCATAAGGAATGCTCCCCAATCCAGGCAACTTCCTTGTAAATCTCCTCTGCACCCTTTCTGTGGTTTCCATGTCCTTCCTACAGTGAGGCGACCAGAACTGAGCACAGTACTCCAAATGGGGTCTGACCAGGGTCCTATATAGCTGCAACATTACCTCTCGGCTCTTAAACTCAATCCCATGATTGATTAAGGCCAATGCACCATATGCCTTCTTAACCACAGAGTCAACCTGCGTAGTAGCTTTAAGTGTCCCATGGACTCGGACCCCAAGATCCCTCTGATCCTCCACACTGCCAAGAGTCTTGCCATTAATGCTATATTCTGCCATCATATTTGACCTACCAAAATGAACCACCTCACACTTATCTGGATTGAACTCCATCTGCCACTCCTCAGCCCAGTTTTGCATCCTATCAATGTCCCGCTGTAACCTCTAACAGCCCTCCACACTATCGACAACACCCCCAACCTTTGTGTCATCAGCAAATTTTATAGAAACATAGAAACATAGAAAATAGGTGCAGGAGTAGGCCATTCGGCCCTTCGAGCCTGCACCGCCATTTATTATGATCATGGCTGATCATCCAACTCAGAACCCAGCCTTCCCTCCATACCCCCTGACCCCTGTAGCCACAAGGGCCATATCTAACTTCCTTTTAAACATAGCTAATGAACTGGCCTCAACAGTTTGCTGTGGCAGAGAATTCCACAGATTCACCACTCTCTGTGTGAAGAAGTTTTTCCTAATCTCGGTCCTAAAAGGCTTCCCCTCTATCCTCAAACTGTGACCCCTCGTTCTGGACCTCCCCAACATCGGGAACAATCTTCCCGCATCTAGCCTGTCCAATCCCTTTAGGATCTTATACGTTTCAATCAGATCCCCCCTCAATCTTCTAAATTCCAACGAGTACAAGCCCAGTTCATCCAGTCTTTCTTCATATGAAAGACCTGCCATCCCAGGAATCAATCTGGTGAACCTTCTTTGTACTCCCTCTATGGCAAAGATGTCTTTCCTCAGATTAGGGGACCAAAACTGCACACAATACTCCAGGTGTGGTCTCACCAAGGCCTTGTACAACTGCAGTAGTACCTCCCTGCTCCTGTACTCGAATCCTCTCGCTATAAATGCCAGCATACCATTCGCCTTTTTCACCGCCTGCTGTACCTGCATGCCCACTTTCAATGACTGGTGTATAATGACACCCAGGTCTCGTTGCACCTCCCCTTTTCCTAATCGGCCACCATTCAGATAATAATCTGTTTTCCTATTTTTGCCACCAAAGTGGATAACTTCACATTTATCCACATTAAATTGCATCTGCCATGAGTTTGCCCACTCACCCAACCTATCCAAGTCACCCTGCATCCTCTTAGCATCCTCCTCACTGCTAACACTGCCACCCAGCTTCGTGTCATCCGCAAACTTGGAGATGCTGCATTTAATTCCCTCATCCAAGTCATTAATATATATTGTAAACAACTGGGGTCCCAGCACTGAGCCTTGCGGTACCCCACTAGTCACCGCCTGCCATTCTGAAAAGGTCCCGTTTATTCCCACTCTTTGCTTCCTGTCTGCTAACCAATTCTCCACCCACACCAATACCTTACCCCCAATACCGTGTGCTTTAAGTTTGCACACTAATCTCCTGTGTGGGACCTTGTCAAAAGCCTTTTGAAAATCCAAATATACCACATCCACTGGTTCTCCCCTATCCACTCTACTAGTTACATCCTCAAAAAATTCTATGAGATTCGTCAGACATGATTTTCCTTTCACAAATCCATGCTGACTTTGTCCGATCATTTCACCGCTTTCCAAATGTGCTGTTACCACATCCTTGATAACTGACTCCAGCAGTTTCCCCACCACCGACGTTAGGCTAACTGGCCTATAATTCCCCGGTTTCTCTCTCCCTCCTTTTTTAAAAAGTGGGGTTACATTAGCCACCCTCCAATCCTCAGGAACTAGTCCAGAATCTAACGAGTTTTGAAAAATTATCACTAATGCATCCACTATTTCTTGGGCTACTTCCTTAAGCACTCTGGGATGCAGACCATCTGGCCCTGGGGATTTATCTGCCTTCAATCCCTTCAATTTACCTAACACCACTTCCCTACTAACATGTATTTCGCTCAGTTCCTCCATCTCACTGGACCCTCTGTCCCTTACTATTTCTGGAAGATTATTTGTGTCCTCCTTAGTGAAGACAGAACCAAAGTAATTATTCAATTGGTCTGCCATGTCCTTGCTCCCCATAATCAATTCACCTGTTTCTGTTTGCAGGGGACCTACATTTGTCTTTATCAGTCTTTTCCTTTTTACATATCTATAAAAGCTTTTACAGTCCGTTTTTATGTTCACTGCCAGTTTTCTCTCATAATCTTTTTTCCCCTTCCTAATTAAGCCCTTTGTCCTCCTCTGCTGAACTCTGAATTTCTCCCAGTCCTCAGGTGAGCCACTTTCTCTGGCTAATTTGTATGCTACTTCTTTGGAATTGATACTATCCCTAATTTCTCTTGTCAGCCACGGGTGCACTACCTTCCTTGATTTATTCTTTTGCCAAATTTACTAAGGGAACAACATCCTCAACCCTTCAATCCTCCAGAACCTCTCCCATCCTCATTGATGATGCAAAGATCATCGCTAGAGGCTCAGCAATCTCCTCCCTTGCTTCCCACAGTAGCCTGGGGTACATCCCGTCCGGTCCCGGTGATTTATCCAACTAGAAGCTTTCTAAAAGCTCCAGCACATCCTCTTCCTTAATATCTACATGCTCAAGCTTATCAGTCCGCTGCAAGTCATTCCTACAATCGCCAAGATCCTTTTCCGTAGTGAACACTGAAGCAAAGTATTCATTAAGTAACTCTGCCATTTCCTCCGGTGCCATACACACTTTTCCCCTGTCACACTTGATTGGTCTTATTCTCTCATGTCTTATCCTCTTGCTCTTCACATACTTGTAGAATGCCTTGGGGTTTTCCTTAATCCTGCCCGCCAAGGCCTTTTCATGGCCCCTTCTGGCTCTCCTAATTTCATTCTTGAGCTCCTTCCTGTGAGCCTTATAATCTAATATATCTATATCATTACCTAGTTTTTTGAACCTTTCGTAAGCTCTTCTTCTTGACTAGATTTAAACCAGCCTTTGTACACCACGGTTCCTGTACGCTATCATCCTTTCCGTCTCATTGGAATGTATCTACACAGAACCCCACGCAAATATCCCCTGAATATTTGCCACATTTCTTCCACGCGTTTCCCTGAGAACATCTGTTTCCAATTTATGCTTCCAAGTTCCTGCCTGATAGCCTATTTCCCCTTACAGTTAAACGTTTCCGTAACTTGTCTGTTCCTATTCCGCTCCAATGCTATGGTGAAGGAGATAGAATTGTGATCACTATCTCCAAAATGCTCTCCCACTGAGAGACCTGACACCTGACCAGGTTCATTTTCCAATACCAGATCAAGTACAGCCTCTCCTCTTGTAGGCTTATCTACATATTGTGTCAAGAAACCTTCCTGAACACACCTAACAAACTCCACCCCATCTAAACCCCTCACTCTCGGGAAATGCCAATCAATTATTGGGGAAATTAAAATCTCCCACCCCAACAACCCTGTTATTATTACTCCTTTCCAGAATCTGTCTCCCTATCTGCTCCTCGATGTCCCTGTTACTATTGGGTGGTCTATAAAAAACACCCAGTAGAGTTATTGAGCCCTTCCTGTTCCTAACTTCCACACATAGAAAATCCGTGGACAACCCCTCCAGGACTTCCTCTTTTTCTGCATCCGTGACACTTTCTCTGATCAACAGGGACACCCCCCCCCCCACCTTTGTTGCCTCCCTCCCTGAATGTTCTTTGGATTTACAGCATCTGCAGATATTCTCTTGTTTGAGGTTGGTAGGTGCTGTTCTTCAAATGAAATTCAACTCTCTTTAATTAAGGAAGTTGCAGTGAATTGAGCAGGGTTGTGTACCAGGAGAGATGGGGTAGGGTAGGTTGCACTCATCTCTCCAGAGCTGATAAGAACGAGAAGTGAACTCACTAAAACAAATGTGTAAGAATTAGTACAGTTGATTTAGGCAAGATATTTTTCCTGGTTGAATAGTACAGCTGGGGATATAACTGCTTCAAACTAAAAGGCTAGCTACTTAAGAGGTAAAGCTGTTCAGAGGTTGGTTTCATTGGAATTCTCTATCCTGGAAATCTGTGGCAGCTCACTTCTCTAAAGTGTTAATAATAAACAATAGGTGCAGAAGTAGACCATTCGGCCCTTCGAGCCTGCACCGCCAACACTAGATACTAAAGGACAACAGATATGGGGACAGAATGGGAAACTACTGTTGGAGGCAGATCCCTAGTTCAGGTTCTCGACCGCAAGTTGTGGATGTCACTTCATCAAATATATCAAAGAATTAAACTTCTAGACACAAAAAAAGCAGAGAAAATCAGGTGTGACCTTATCAAATGTTGGAACAGGCTCAAATGTTGTCAATTTTTCCCATTACTTAGATTAAGTTCACTGTGAATAATTCCCACTTTCCCACAAAACAGATACCTTTGCATTTTTTGTTTAAGAAATTGCAAGCATGGCAAAAAAAAAGGCAATGATAAATTAGACTCATTTTACTTAATCACATTATTATGCTGTGAGGCATGTGTGAATCTCAACAGTACATTGAATGGTACACGCCAATTTTTATTTTGAGATACAATGCGGAACGTGCCCTCCCAGCCCTTCGAGCCACGCTGCCCAGCAACCCCCGATTTAACAGCCTAATCACAGGACAATTTACAGTGATCAATCAACCTACCAACCGACACATCTTTGGACTGTGGCAGGAAACCCACACATTCCACGGGGAGGACATGCAAGTTACATAGAGGACACTGGGATTGAACTAACTCCGACACCCCCAATCGTAACAGCTTAACCTACTCCAAGGTCAATCTAACTCCTCCCTCCCACACAGCACTCCGCTTTTCTTTAGAAATTATAATTTTCAAAATCTGAAGAGTGTCAATTTGTTAAACTGGACTCCATTCAACATTAATTTCCAAGCCTTGCACAATGTCTGTACTCTCTCTCAGCAAATACCACGGAACATCAATTACCTGCAAACGAAATAGCGGATTACATTTGCGTGACAGACAATGATCTCATAACTGTCGTTCTGTTGCTTCAAGTCAGCTCTGTGGATATAGCGACGGAAGGCAGCTTCAATCCTCGCACCATCTTCATGATACTGCTGAAGACATGTAGGCACATGTAAACCACTAAAACACACACTCAGACCGGCCAGTAATGCGCAGAAAATCCTGGAAGGAGATTTCAGCCACATTCGACGCCCCCCCACCGCATCCCCGTCCACTCTCAATAACTTCCCAGAATAAATTCTACCTGCATCACACCAAATTACATGAACTTATGCTGAGACATATGAATCTCAACAGCCTTTTAACAGTACATCTCAAATATATATACCTTATCGATCCCAAAGGAAATTAGTGTCACAGTAGCATTACAAGTGCACCAGGTATAAATATTAGAAGAGAAGTAGAAACAATAAAAATAAATTACCACAGTCTAAGAGAGAGTCATCACTTCCCCAGCTGTAGGAACATAGAAAACCTACAGCACAATACAGGCCCTTCGGCCCACAAAGCTGTGCCGAACATGTTCCTACCTTAGAAATTACCTAGGGTTACCCATAGCCCTCCATTTTTCGAAGATCCATGTACCTGTCCAGGAGTCTCTTAAAAGACCCCATCTTAGATTAGATTCAACTTTATTGTCATTGTGCTGAGTACAGATACAAAGCCAATGAAATGCATTTAGCATCTGACCAGAAATGCAAAGAATAATCTTATTTACAAAATAACTGCGAATAAAAAAGTGCTACAGCACACAAATATAAAAGTACTGAGACAGTACAATATGGGTGCAATACTGCTTAGCGCTGTGGTGTGAGGTTCAGCAGGGTCACAGCCTCAGGGAAGAAGCTCTTCCTGTGCCTGCTGGTGCGGGAGCGGAGGCTCCTGTAGCACCTACCGGATGGGAGGAGAGTAAAAAGTCCATGGTTAGGGTGAGATGCATCCCTGATGATGCTTCTCGCCCTGCACGGGCAGTGTTTACGGTAGATGTTCTCAATGGTGGGCAATTGGGTGCTGATAATCCACTGGGCAGTTTTCACCACACGCTGGAGTGCTTTGCGGTCTGATACGGGACAATTGCCATACCACACTGAGATGCTCTCAATGGTACAGTGGTAAAAGTCCGTCAGTATCCTGGGACAGAGGTGAGCTTTCTTGATGCTCCACAGGAAATAAAGGTGCTGTTGTGCCTTTTTGATCAGGATGGAGCAGTTCAGGGACCAGGTGAGATCCTCGGAAATGTGGACACCAAGGAATTTGAAGCTTGATACACGCTCCACTACAGTTCCGTTGATGTAGATGGGGACGTGAGTGTGACTTATCCACCCCCACCACCATTGCCGGCAGCCCATTCCACGCTCTTAACACTCTCTGCGTAAAAAACTTATCCCTGATATCTCCTCTGTGCCTACTTCCAAGCACCTTAAAACTGTGCCCTCTTGTGTTAGCCATTTCAGCCCTGGGAAAAAGCCTCTGACTATCCACACGATCAACGCCTCTCATCATCTTATACGCACTTGTATATTATATTATCTTGTACAGGTTGACTCATTATAGAGCCCAATGGCCGAGGGTAAGAATGAACTCAAATAGTGCTCTTTGGAGCCGCGCAGTTGTCTTAGTCTATTAATAAAAGTGCTCCTCTGTTCAGCCAAGGTGGCATGCAGAGGATGAGAAACATTGTCCAGAATTGCCAGGATTTTCCACAAGATCCTTTGTTCTACCACAGCCTCCAGTATGGCCAGTTTGATTGCTATAACAGAACCAGCTTTTCTAATCAGTTCATTGATCATGTTGGCATCACCCATGTTGATGCCATTGCCCCAGCACACCACCACATAGAAGATGGTACTGGTGACAACAGACTGGTAGAACATGTGAAGGGGAGGCCTTCATACTCCAAAGGATCTCAGATCCGCAGGAAGTAGAGGTGATTCTGGCCCTTCGTGTACACAGCCTCTGTGTTGGTGCTCCACTCAAGTCTGTCATCCAGGTGCACCCCCAGGTACTTGTAGGTCCGCAACATCAATAGTAACAGGGAGCAGCGCAGGCTTAGGCTTCCTAAAGCGTCCACCATCTCCTTTGTCTTACTGATGTTGAGCTGCTGATGACCCAGCTAGCACCATTCAACAAAGTCCTTCACCAGCACCTTGTATTCATCCTCCTGTCTTCTCTTTATAGACCCAACTACTGCTGAGTCATCAAAGAACTTCTATAGATAAGATGACTCAGTGTTGTATCTAAAGTCCGAGTATACAGGATAAACTGGAAGGGAGCCAATACAGTCCCCTGTGGGGCCCCGGTGCTGCTTACAGCCATGTCTGACACACAGATCTGAAGCCTCACAAACAGTGGTCTGCAGTCAGGTAGTCCATTACCCAGGATACCATGGAAGTGTCAATCTGCATTGAAAGAAGCTTTTCCCCCAGCAATGAGGGCTGTATTCTATTGAAGGCACTTGAGAAATCAAAAACACATGATCCTCACAGTGCTGCCCTGCTTATCCAAATGGGAGCTGGCTCTGTTCAGCAGGTAGATGACAGCATCGTCAACTCCAGTGTGCTCCTGGTAGGCAAACCTCAGGGGATCGAGGGCCGATCTGACCAGGGGTCAGAGGTGAGCCAGGACCAGCCTCTCTAGAGTCTTCACGATGTGTGAGGTCAGGGCCACTGGATGGTAGTCATTCAAGACTTTCGGCTGACCCTTCATGAGTACTGGGGCCACACACAAAGCTTTCCAGAGTTGGGACACTTTCCAGGCTGAGACTCAGATTGAACTCCCCACAGCTGCTCAGCACACTTCGTCAGGACCCTGGGGTTCACACCATCCGGTCCCAATGCTTTGCCGTGTCAGAGTTTCCCCAGAGCCCCTCTCACCTGCTCAGCAGTGAAGTTGAGTCCACGATGATTGGGGAGTTGGTGGAAGGTGGGGTCTGGGAGAGGTGAAGATTGAGACGATAGCAGTTGGTACACCCTATCCTCGTTATATGCGTCTTCAGACAATACGGATTCACAATTATGCGAGGAACCTATTTCTACCAACGTCTCGTTGTATGCGTCCAAAATTCACAGTTATGCAAGGAGCACTGCCTTCTCGCCAATACAAGTCAGGTGTGCGCGCCTCACAGTCTCTCTCCTGCCACTCTCGCATTGGTTTTGGCAAGGTGCGATCTTAAACTTTTGTTGGTTTTACCGATGGTGCAGTGAATTTGTGCTTGAAATATTTAACTATGCTTCCTAAGCGTCTGATGTCATGTCTTGGGCTGCCAGCCGAGCGGCAGAGAACCACTTTAACACTTGAAAAAAAGTTGGAAATTATAAACAGCGCAGCATCAGCTGAAGGTAACACAGCTCTGGGACGCTACTGCCGAGAAAAGAATCTTGCCTTTAAAGTTCTTTTGTTACTTGACAACGCGCCAGCCCATCCTAAACATTTGGACAGCATTCATTCTAACATAACAGTGCATTTCCTGCCGTCTAACACAACATCGCTGATTCAACCACTCGACCAAGGTGTAATCCACATTCAAGGCGTACGTATTTTTTTTACGGTGAACTATCTCTCAGATGCTGCAAGCAACAGCTGATTTTGAAAATCCCGGGAGTTTACCAACGGTGAGGGAATGGTGGAAGTCGGAACACTTGGCACAAATGGCAATGGACATGGACCCAAGTTTCGGACGGAGTCAGTATTTCAGTCGTTCCCTGCCATCAACCCTTCTTCCCTACAAGCAAATTTCTGTGGAGTGTGGATGGTAGATGCAGGGCAAGTAAGGGATGTAGACGGTGGTAGCCTGTTTTATTCATCCACATGTTGAATTGGAGGAGGGGGGCACGTTGGTGTTGTGAACAGGAGGGCAATTTTTGGTTTAACTCATTAGCCCATTCACAGCTGCATTCTGAAATTCTGAGGCTCAGTGCTGTTCCTCATGCCTCTCCACACCTCCCGTGTGCTACTCTGCTCAAGCTCTCTCCCGCATTTCTCTTTAGCCACCTTGATCTTCTCCTTTAGCTCCCTCTGCACGTTTCAATTCCTCCCTCTCTCCTGATCCAAGGGCTCACTTTTTGTGATGGAGAAGAGCCTTCAGGTCACTGGTGACCCAGAGGGAAGCAGGGAACAGTCCTTGGTGGCATTACAGCGTCCACACAGAAGCTGATGTAGTCGGTGATGCAATCAGTAAGAACATTACAGCACAGTACAGGTCTTTCAGCCCATGATGTGCAGACTTTTTAAACCTACTCCAAGGTCAATCTAATCCTTCCCTCCCACATAGCCCTCCATTTTTCAATCACACATGTACCATCTAAGAGTTTCTTAACTGTCCCTAATGTATCCGTCTCTACCATCACTCCTAGCAGTGCATCTATTAAAAAAAAAACTACCTCTGACATTCCCCCTCCATACTTCCCTCTAACCACCTTAAAAGTCTGCCCTTGTGTTTGCCCTGGAAAAATTTCTCTGGCTGTCCATTCTGCGATCTAATGCACCTCTGTGAAGACTTCTCTCATCTTCCTTCGTTCTAAAGAGAAAAGCTATAGCTCGTTCAACCTTTCCTCATAAGACATATTCTCTAATCCAGGCAGCATCCTGGTAAATCTCTGTGCCCTCTCAAAGCTGCCATATCCTCCCAATGATGAGGCGACCAGAATTGAACACAACACTCCAAGTATTAGCAACACACAAAGTTGCTGGTGAACGCAGCAGGCCAGGCAGCATCTCTAGGATGAGGTACAGTTGACGTTTCAGGCCAAGACTCTTCGTCAGGACTGGCGAAGGGTCTCGGCCTGAAACGTCGACTGTACCTCTTCCTAGAGATGCTGCTTGGCCTGCTGCGTTCACCAGCAACTTTGATGTGTGCTGCTTGAATTTCCAGCATCTGCAGAATTCCTGTTGTTTCCGTTTTAAAACTCCAAGTATTATAGAGTTACATTCTTGAACTCAGTCACCCAGTAATGAAGGCCAACACACCATACACCTTCTTAACCACTCTATCAAAGTGTGAAAGTGTGGCAACTTTGAGGGATCTGTGGACCTAGACCCCAAGATCCCTCTGTTCCTCAACACTGCTCAGAATCTTGGCATTAATCCTCAAGTTCAACCTTCCAAAGTGTATCATATCACACTTTCCTGGGTTGAAGTCTATCTTTCTCTTCTCAGACCAGCTCTGCATCCTGTCAATGTCCCGTGATAGTTTATGGCAGCCTTCTACACTATCCACAACACCAACAACCTTAGTGTCATCTGACATTCATTAGAAATGCAGATAGTCATTTGGATATTCAAGGTCAGCAGGGCTTTGTGTGTGGGAAGTCCCAGAGTCATCCAGCACTACAGCCATGTGTCGATGTGTTATTTTGTCAAGTCCCATTGACATGCATCTGGACCATAACCCTCCATATGCCTCCCATCCACATACTCCTCCAAATGTCTTTGTTTTATACAAAGACAAACTCAAAATTTCCCGCCTAACATTATGGGCTCTGTTGTATGACATGGGTGATTATGCTCTTTGACCATGGTTGTTCTTGGCAAATTCTTCCTACAGAAGTGGTTTGCCACTGCCACCTTCTGGGCAGTGGGCAATGACCCCAGTCATTATCAATACTCTTCAGAGACTGTCCCCCTGGTGTCAGTGGACTTGCGGTATGCATCATCCACCACCGTCTTACACCTCCTTTGGTACAGACTTATCTCCATCCATAAGTGCCTATATTTGCCACTGATTAATATGGTGAGTGCAAACCAGCCTTTTGCAGATCAAAACCTACCCCGGGGACCAAGATCATCTCAATCCTCAGTAAGGGGATTGGGGAGGGGTGAATAGGTTTTCCCTGCCCATATATGTGTGTGTATGTATGTGTGTGTGTGTGTATGTATATATATCTGAAAAAATAACTGATATCCCTAGCTTTGCCAACTGTCAACATAATCAAACACTGAATATCTAAAACTCCAAAACAATTAGAAAAATGTTTTAAGAAATAAAAAATTAACACAAAAAAAATCAATTTTTTGAAACAATATGAGATTGTTATATTTGCATTGCTGCCTTGAAACTGATGCTTTCCTTTGGAATAATCCTCCAAGAGGACCACAAACTTGTCGTGGGGTTTGAAAGCTTGTGTGCCTCATTGACCCAGAGAGCTATGTCAGCTGGAATCAGGGCTTTATGCTTTGGCTCTTGGTAGGGTCACCCATGACAAACAGGTCAAAGGGTAGAGGCCAGACTAAGACTGGTCCACCAGTCCTCCAGGTTTAGGGGCTCAGGGCTAACAACCCTAACTGGCCAAACAAAATTGTTATGGAAACAGCAATGAAGAATCCTTCTATATCTGAGTGTGACGGTATTCCTGAGTTTCTACTCAGGACTTGCATGACTGACAGTAGTGAAAGCGAGAGGGAGCTACTGACACTGCAGGAAGCCCTGAACACCACCAGAAATGGAGGACCTTCATTGTTGTCCTAAACACCAGCGGCACAATGGGCCCTGAGTAAGTATTGGAATCGATGGAAACCATGTCCCTGAAGCAGGTCTACCCCAAACAAGGTCCCACAGGCAGGTTCTTGAGCAATAGTGCTTCACCACTGGGCCCCATGGGAAGCCTAAAATCTAAGCAATCAAAGCAAGGTCGGTGAAAAGTGGCCAAGAAATTCCGGAGCTCCGTAGTCCAGTACATTTCCCTTCAACAGGAATTCTGCAGATGCTGGAAATTCAAGCAACACACATCAAAGTTGCTGGTGAACGCAGCAGGCCAAGCAGCATCTATAGGAAGAGGTGCAGTCGACGTTTCAGGCCGAGACCCTTCGTCAGGACTAACTGAAGGAAGAGTGAGTAAGGGATTTGAAAGCTGGAGGGGGAGGGGGAGATGCAAAATGATAGGAGAAGACAGGAGGGGGAGGGATAGAGCCGAGAGCTGGACAGGTGATAGGCAAAAGGGGATACGAGAGGATCATGGGACAGGAGGTCCGGGAAGAAAGACGGGGGGGGGGTGACCCAGAGGATGGGCAAGAGGTATATTCAGAGGGACAGAGGGAGAAAAAGGAGAGTGAGAGAAAGAATGTGTGCATAAAAATGAGTAACAGATGGGGTACGACGGGGAGGTGGGGCCTAGCGGAAGTTAGAGAAGTCAATGTTCATACCATCAGGTTGGAGGCTACCCAGACGGAATATAAGGTGTTGTTCCTCCAACCTGAGTGTGGCTTCATCTTTACAGTAGAGGAGGCCGTGGATAGACATGTCAGAATGGGAATGGGATGTGGAATTAAAATCTGTGGCCACTGGGAGATCCTGCTTTCTCTGGCGGACAGAGCGTAGATGTTCAGCAAAGCGGTCTCCCAGTCTGCGTCGGGTGTCACCAATATATAAAAGGCCACATCGGGAGCACCGGACGCAGTATATCACCCCAGTCGACTCACAGGTGAAGTGATGCCTCACCTGGAAGGACTGTTTGGGGCCCTGAATGGTGGTAAAGGAGGAAGTGTAAGGGCATGTGTAGCACTTGTTCCGCTTACACGGATAAGTGCCAGGAGGGAGATCAGTGGGGAGGGATGGGGGGGACGAATGGACAAGGGAGTTGTGTAGGGAGCGATCCCTGCAGAATGCAGAGGGGGGGGAGGGAAAGATGTGCTTAGTGGTGGGATCCCGTTGGAGGTGGCGGAAGTTACTGAGAATAATATGTTGGACCCGGAGGCTGGTGGGGTGGTAGGTGAGGACCAGGGGAACCCTATTCCTAGTTGGGTGGTGGGAGGATGGAGTGAGAGCAGATGTACGTGAAATGGGGGAGATGCGTTTAAGAGCAGAGTTGATAGTGGAGGAAGGGAAGCCCCTTTCTTTAAAAAATGAAGACATCTCCCTCATCCTAGAATGAAAAGCCTCATCCTGAGAGCAAATGCGGCGGAGACGGAGGAATTGCGAGAAGGGGATGGCGTTTTTGCAAGAGACAGGGTGAGAAGAGGAATAGTCCAGATAGCTGTGAGAGTCAGTAGGCTTATAGTAGACATCAGTGGATAAGCTGTCTCCAGAGACAGAGGCAGAAAGATCTAGAAAGGGGAGGGAGGTGTCGGAAATGGACCAGGTAAACTTGAGGGCAGGGTGAAAGTTGGAGGCAAAGTTAATAAAGTCAACGAGTTCTGCATGCGTGCAGGAAGCAGCGCCAATGCAGTCGTCGATGTAGCGAAGGAAAAGTGGGGGACAGATACCAGAATAGGCACGGAACATATATATTGGTGAGACCCGACGCAGACTGGGAGACCGCTTTGCTGAACATCTACGCTCTGTCCGCCAGAGAAAGCAGGATCTCCCAGTGGCCACACATTTTAATTCCACATCCCATTCCCATTCTGACATGTCTATCCACGGCCTCCTCTACTGTAAAGATGAAGCCACACTCAGGTTGGAGGAACAACACCTTATATTCCGTCTGGGTAGCCTCCAACCTGATGGCATGAACATTGACTTCTCTAACTTCCGCTAGGCCCCACCTCCCCCTCGTACCCCATCTGTTACTCATTTTTATGCACACATTCTTTCTCTCACTCTCCTTTTTCTCCCTCTGTCCCTCTGAATATACCTCTTGCCCATCCTCTGGGTCACACCCCCTCCCGTCTTTCTTCCCCGACCTCCTGTCCCATGATCCTCTCGTATTCCCTTTTGCCTATCACCTGTCCAGCTCTCGGCTCCATCCCTCCCCCTCCTGTCTTCTCCTATCATTTTGGATCTCCCCCTCCCCCTCTAGCTTTCAAATCCCTTACTCACTCTTCCTTCAGTTAGTCCTGACGAAGGGTCTCGGCCTGAAACGTCGACTGCGCCTCTTCCTATACATTTCCCTTCAAAATGGATTTATTGAGATAGTATGGGATAGGCCCTTTAAGTCTAGGGTTGTTGGTTAGCTCAGCAACCCTGGACTAATCGCGGGATGATTTACAAATGACCAATCAAATCTGCTCCATTCCATGCAACTGCAACACACATGAAAATTGCTGGTGAACGTAGCAGGCCAGGAGCATCGGGAGCACCGGACACCATTCAGGGCCCCAGACAGTCCTTCCAGGTGAGGCGACACTTCACCTGTGAGTCGGCTGGGGTGATATACTGCGTCCGGTGCTCCCGATGTGGCCTTTTATATATTGGTGACACCCGACGCAGACTGGGAGACCGCTTTGCTGAACATCTACGCTCTGTCCGCCAGAGAAAGCAGGATCTCCCAGTGGCCACACATTTTAATTCCACGTCCCATTCCCATTCTGATATGTCTATCTACGGCCTCCTCTACTGTAAAGATGAAGCCACACTCAGGTTGGAGGAACAACACCTTATATTCCGTCTGGGTAGCCTCCAACCTGATGGCATGAACATTGACTTCTCTAACTTTCGCTAATGCCCCACCTCCCCTTTGTACTCCATCTGTTATTTATCTTTTATTATTATTTTTTTTTCTTTCTCTCTCCTTTTACTCCCCCTGTCCCTCTCACTATACTCCTTGCCCATCCTCTGGGCTCCCTCCCCCCCAACTTTCTTTCTCCCTAGGCCTCCTGTCCCATGATCCTCTCATATCCCCTTTGCCAATCACCTGTCCAGCTCTTGGCTCCATCCCTCCCCCTCCTGTCTTCTCCTATCATTTTGGATCTCCCCCTCCCCCTCCCACTTTCAAATCTCTTACTAGTTCTTCCTTCAGTTAGTCCTGACGAAGGGTCTCGGCCCGAAACGTCGACTGTACCTCTTCCTATAGATGCTGCCTGGCCTGCTGCATTCACCAGTATTTTTTATGTGTGTTGCTTGAATTTCCAGCATCTGCAGGTTTCCTTGTGTCTGCTCCATTCCATCACATTTTACAACCGTGTAGGCACATGATCATATGTTACTGAAGTAAAGGGCAAGTTTAAAGCCCCTTTTCCTGATTCTGCACAGATCAGATCATTTCAGGAGCAGGTTCTTCCCCTCCACCACCAGATTTCTGAATGGACACTCAAACAACCCAAGAACAGCCTCAATATTTTCTGCTCTCTTTTTTGCACTAATTTAATTTGATTAAATACACATATAAATACCTACATATACCCACACAAAATTTCACAATATGTAATATTAAACCTGATTCTGATTCAATGGTTCCATTTGATATCAGAGAATGTATACAGTATACAACCTGAAATTCTAACTCTTCACAGACAATGAAACAGAAGAAAATCCCCAAATAACGAATGACAGAAAAAAAAATTTAAGAATCCCAAAGGCCCAACCCCCTCCTACACACAAGCAGCAGCAAATCAGCAGCAAACCCCACCCCATTTATTCCAGCAGAAAGCACCAAGACTGCCACCAGCCACCATGCAAACAACAACAAAGCCCCAAAGACAGACCGTGGTCTGCAGTACACCAAAAACTACTGTCCACCCCAACAGTTCGACATTTCTCTCAGTAACAAGGGAGAGAGTTATATCACTCCTTCCACAGCGAGAGGGGAGACAAACAGTCACCGTTTCAGTGTTACAGTCTGCAGATTTGATCAACCAAAAAGCCCATTTCTATGCTTAGATGAATGAGTTTTTGTACCATTTGCAAACAAATGCCTTTGCTTCCTCAATCACTGTTATGACTCAGAGACCCGTCTGATGTGCAGAAGCTGCTATCTGACTCACTGAAACAGCAGCAGTTATTAATGGCATTATGTTACAGACAAAATCTCCACTCCATCTAAATCCCCTGTAGATCTCCCATAATATCGCCGAGGGAAGGTCAAATTATGATTGCTACTCTCTAAAGGCAACTCGTGAATATTGAAGGAAGTTTTAATCTGATAAGTGTGAAAAGTCAGCCATTTAATGGCAAATATGCAAACACTGTTTACAACATTCAGTTGAATGCCCCTGGGTCAGAGCAGCCAGTCATAAAGGAAATAGGTTTTCTGTCCAAACAATTTCTTCCGTTGAGAATAAAACAACAGAGATTTGCAAGGTGAAAGTAGATGTATACAGATAATTCTGCACCAACATTGTATTTCATTCACTGTGGCTAACAAACAGCCAATGATTAAATGTTAAGAGGCAAGAGAAAATCTGCAGATGCTGGAATTCCAAGCAACACACAAAGTGCTGGAGGAACTCAGCAGGCCAGGCAGCATCTATGGGAAAGAGTACAGTCGACATTTCAGGCCAAGACCCTTCATCAGGACTCAATGAGGCCTTGATGAAGGGTCTCGGCTCGAAACACTGACTGTACTCTTTTTTCCATAGCTGCTGAGTTCTTCCAGCATTTTGTGTGTGTTTATTATAATTCAAAGGCTTAGAATGCACTCAAATCCTTTGATAAATTCTGTAGAATTATTCAGCATCATGGAACAGCCTGATAAAGACTCTCCAGCCCAATAAATCCATGCAGACCAGGGCATCCACCCAGCTGATCCCAATTACCTGCATTTGGTCCATAAGACCGTAAGATACAGGAGCAGAATTAGGCCATTTGGCCCATCAAATCTGCTCTGCCATTTCATCGTGGCTGATCCATTTCCCCCTCAGCCCCAATCTCCTGCCCATATCCCTTCATGCCCTGACTAATCAAGAAGCTATCAACATCTGCCTCAAATATACCCAATGACTTCGCCTCCACACAAACCTGTAGTAATGAATTCCACAGAATCACCACTCTCTGGCTAAAGACATTCCTCCTCATCTCCCTTCTAAAAGGACGTCCTTCTTTACTGAGGCTCTGTCCTCTGGTATTAAGACTTCTCCCACCACAGGAAACATCCTTTCCACATCCACTCTAACAAGGCCTCTATCTCTCCAAGCCCTGCCCCTCCAAGTACTTCTTAGATGATACCATTGGACCTGGCTCAACCACTACCTCTGGAAGCTTGCCCAAATACTCAGCACCCTCTGCCCCTTAGGTCCCCTTCAAACCTTTCCCCTCTCGCCCTAAATCTACGCTCTGTAGGTTTTGAATTCCTCTACCTGGGATCTACCTTATCTAAACCTCTCAGAATTGTAAACGTTTCTGTAAGATCACCTCTTATCCTTTATTCCAGAGGATGAAGACCCAGGCTGGCCAACCTTTCCCTATAACTCAGGCCCTTTGGTCCTGGCAACAAATTTTTTTCTGCACTCTCTCCAGTTTAACCATGTCTTTCTATAACAGGGTGACCAAAAGCGTACACAGTTCTCCAGGTGTGACCTCACCAATTACTTATACAGCTGCAACATGACGTCCCAAGTCCTACACTCAGTTCCCTGACCAGTGAAGGTAAACGCTTTTTTCTCACCATCCTCTCTGTTACGCCACCTTCAATGTACAATTGACATGTACACCCAAGTCCCTCTGTTCCATTACATTCCCCGGTGTCCCACCTTGAGCCCCTCTGTTGGTCAGAGTTAACCACGGATGTTGTGTCCCTGCTCTCTGTGTGATACACAAGCTGGAGCAGTACCATATGGAGAACAAGCTGTTGCTCATGCAACAGGCTCCCTCTCTCCACGCGGCTTTGGTGAATCCAAAGGAATGGCAGAGACCGATACAGTTTGGTGCCAGCGGTGTCGCAGTCAGCACTGAACTCAAAGTCCGACTGCCCTAGGGATCTTTCCTCAGGGTTTTCTCCCAAAGCCTTCCTCACGAGTGGGTACAGCCACAAGGCAGCAGAGGTTTGAGGTCAGGGTTTACCTTCTCCTAGATCAGCACCATCTGCCCAAAGTGACTGGTTTTAAGATGCCAGGAACCCACCTTCACCCTTTCTCTTGTCAGGAGAAATGATCAGTAGCCCAGTGCAGACCCATGCAGTTTGGCATCAGTGTGATCACAAGAACTGAACTCAGTGTGGGACTGCCTTAGAGAGCCCGGCTCCAGATTAGTAGCTAGCCACACATCGAGGCCAGGAGCTGGACTTGGTTGTCAGAGGCTGTTTGAGATCACGCCATTGGAAGCTTATTCCCACTACCTCCCCCTGGCTATAACAACTTGAAGGAGCCAATGGTAGGTGCACTGTTACTCACAGTACACATCCTACACTGCTCTATCTTTCCAAAATGCATCACATCACACCTAATTAATCTGCCATTTCTCAATCTATTTCCCCTACTGAAGAACCCCCTGTAATCTTTGATAACCTTCTTCACTGTCAACACCACTACCTAATCTTATGTGACCCACAAACTTACTGTTCAAGCCTTCTGCAATCATGTCCAAATCACTTATATAAATAGCGAATAAACAGGGTCCAAACATGGACCCTGTGGCACGCCACGAGATACCAGCCTCCAGTCCAAACAACAATCTTTAACCAGCACCCTCTGTTTCCTATCTCCGAGCCAAATTTGAACCCAACTCTCTGAACCCAGCTTTCTCTGGATTCCATGCGACCTAAGCTTCCTGACAATCCTATCATATGGAACCTTGTCAAAGGCCTTGCAGACAACACCCAATACCCTACCCTCATCTACCTTTATGATTACCTCTTCAAAACACTCTGAAATGTTTGTCAAGCAGGACTATGAAAGGAAGGTTATCAAATCTTGCAGTGGGATCTGGACCAGCTGGAAAAATGGGCTGAAATTGCAGACGGAATAGGGTCACACTAACTGTTACACTCCCTTGGCACCATTGACTGTACCTTACAGTGAACAACAGGGCGCTGAGGAGTGTGGTAGAACATAGGGATCTGAGAACACAGATCCATTATTCCTTGAACACGGTGTCAGAAGTAGGTAGGGTCGTAAAGAGAGGTTTTTGGCATATTGGCTTTCACAAATCTGTTTATTGAATACAGGAGATGGGATGTTATGTTGAAGTTGTATTAGACATTGGTAAGGTCTAATTTGGAGTATCGTGTGTAGTTTTGGTCACCTACCGACAGGAAAGATGTCAATAAGCTTAAAAACTGCACAGAAAATTGACAAAGGACATTGAGGACCCGGGTTATTGGGAAAGGTTGAATAGGTTAGGATTTTATTCCCTGCAGCGTAAAAGACTGAGGCGAGATTTGATAGAGGTATACAAAATGATGAGGAGTACAGACAGGGTAAATGCAAGCAGGCTTCCCCCCCTCAGGTTGGGTGAGACAAGAACTGGAGGTCGTGGGTTAAGGGTGAAAGGTGAAATGTTTAAGGGGAACATCATCACTCAGAGGGTGGTGAGAGTGTGAACCGAGCTGCCAGCAGGGGTGGCGGCTGCAGGCTTGATTGCCACATTTAAGTTTGGTTAGGTACATGGATGGGAGGGGTATGGTCCAGATGCATGTTGATGGGACTAGGCACACTAGCAATTTGGCATGAACTAGATGGGCTGAAGGGCCTTTTTCTGTACTGTAGTGCTGACTCTACTACCATCAAGGAGGAAGGACAGGAGCCTGAAGACACACACATCCACGCAATGATTTCTTCCTGTCTGCCATCAGATTTCTGAATGGTCTGTGAACACTCCCTCACTATTGCTCATTTTCATTTAGTTTTTATTGTAACCTACAGTAATTTGTTACAGCTGTCACAAAACAACACATTCCACGACAACATCAGTGACACTAAACCTGTATCTAAATCCCCTGATTGAATTTCAGTTAGAAAAAGAAACACAGCAGCCTATGAAGACAAGCAGGGCAGATTCACCAGAATTTTACTTGGGTCCATAAATACAACTATTACAAAAATCTGTCTTGCATTCCCAGAAAACATAGGAAGTCAAGGTCTACCAATTGAAATAATCAGGATTTTCTAAGAAGTGAAGAGGGAGGTGGGCACAGAGGAATATTTTGCTGTTCACATGGAGATAGGGGGCGGAATCCATATTCTAAGCAGCGGCAGTGACAATAATACTATTTCTCCTCTACCATTACAGTCAGAATCTTGGCAGTCTGCATGATATAACTCTTGAGTAACATGCATAAAATTACTGGAGGAACTCAGCAGGTAGGCAGGGTTGTGAAGAAAGCTTTTGGCAGATTGGCCTTCTTAAATCATAGTACTGAGTACAGGAGATGGGATGTTATGTTGGAGTTGTGTAAGACATTGGAGAGGCCTCTTTTGGAGAATTGTGTGCAATTTTGGTCACCTACCTACAGGAAAGATGTAAATAAGGTTCAAAGAGTACAGAGAAAATTTACAAGGATGTTGCTGGGACAGGAGGACCTGACTTATAAGGAAAGATTGAATTGGTTAGGACTTTATTCCTTAGAATGTAGAATAGTGAGGGGAGATTAAATAGAGGTATACAAAATTATCAGGGGCATAAATCGGGTAAATGCAAGCAGGCTTTTTCCACTGAGGTTGGGTGGGACTAAGTTGGCAGTCTGGAAGTTATGAAGCTGAAAAGTTTAAGGAGAACATGAGGGGAAACTTCTTCACTCAGAGGGCCTTGAGACTGTAGAACGAGCTTCCAGCACCAGCAATGCATGTGAGCTCAGTTTCAACATTTAAGTGAAGTTTGGATAGGTACATGGATGGCAGGGGTACAGACAGCTATGGTCCAGGTGGCAGTCAACAAGACGAGGAAGCTGAAATGGCTCGGTAAACCAGATGGGTCGACGGGCCTATTTCAGTGCCGTACTTCTCCATGCCTCTAAGTCAGACTAAATCTTGGGTCTAGTCCTGATGAAAGACCTTGGCCTAAAACATTAACTGTTTACTCACAGAGCTGCTCTCTGACCTGGCTGAGTTCCTTAAGCATTTTGTGTCTGTTGCTCAGGTGGGGGAAGCAGATACGACAATAGACAGACACACAAACAAATAGGTAATGAAGGAATCTGGGCCACATGCAGGCCGATGGGGTTGGTTCAAACCAACATCAGCTTCTACCCTGCCGTCACACAACCACAACTATTAAATGGTTCCCTAGAACGATAAAATTGACTCCTGATCTCACAACCTACCTCATTATGATCTTGCACCTTATTGTCTGTCTACATTAAACTTTGTCACTGGTCAAGACTGGTTACAGTACAAATGTGTAAAACAGAATGTAATAATTGTTACTCCAGATCTGACGCAGACACAAAAAAAACAAACAAGATAAAGAATATAATAACCATGAAAATCATAATAAACATAAATACATAAGACAGCTTATACACACAGATTGATTGTATGTCCATAAAGTGACGCTAGGCACAGGGGAGTCCGTACGACAGGAAATGGTGGTTGGGGGTGTGAGGGGTGGGTTAAGGGAAGAGGTGTTGATCAATCTTACTGTATTACTTTGCATTGTATACTAGAACATAGAACAGATCAGTGCAGGGACAGGCCATTCAGCCCACAGTGTTATGCCGGACCAGCTAAAAAGCAAATGAAAAATGTCCAAACACTAATCCTTCCTACCTACACCATGTCCACATCCCACCATCTTCCTTATATCCACATGCCTCTAATGTGCTTGTCTCTACCACCATACCAGGCAGCACATTCCAGGCATTCACAACTCTGTAAAAAACTTATCCCTCACATTCCCTTTGAACCTACCCCCTCTCACCTTCAACACTTTATTCTGCACAGTTATTGCTCTAGCTCAAAGCACTGTGTAATGACTGGATCTGTGTGGACAGTACACAAGGCTAGCAGTGATGATAATAAACCAGTTCTAGTCCCAATCCCACCGCAGTTGGTGCGGACCAGCTGGGCCTTCCCGTCTGCTGTCCCGTCGTTCCTTACCATCGCCTCCGGCTTCCAGTGGCTGACAGGTGGGTCGGGTTCAATCGGCGCACCCTCTCTCAGTAAGTCACAGCTCATCGTTTCCACACCTGCAATCACAGCACGAATGCGCTCAGTGTGAACAGCCAACTTGCCACTGAGAAACAGAACTTGCTTTTTCACGATAGTTAAACCTCTCCCTGTTTCTCTTCAGCTGACATATCCCTGATCAACGCTCTTGAATTTCCTTCAGAGATGCAGCTTACGTTGAAGATGCCACAATCCACATAGAACCACAAAACACATCTACATCCACATCCCAGTATTCCAACAACTTGGATTTACGTCCCTTTGGTAGCACAGCAGAAGATCCCAAGGCATTTCACAAGTCAAAGTTCAAAGTAAATTTATTATCAAAGTACATCTATGTCACCACATACAACCTGAGATTCATTTTCCTGGGAGTATTCACGGTAGATACAAAGAACAAAGAGTGGGGTATATCACAGGAACAGGCCATCCCACCCACAAAGTCGTACTGAACCAGCTAAAAAGCGAATCAAGAACACCAAAACACTAATCCCTCCTACCTAAACAATGTCCATATCCGTCCATCTTCCTCACACCCATGTGCCTATCCAAACGTCTCTTAAAAACTTCCAATATATTTGCCTCTACCATACCAGGCAACCACCACTCTCTGAGTAAAAAACTTAACCCTCACATCCCCTTTCAACCTACCCCCTCTCACCTTCAATGCATGACCTCTGGTATTAAATGTTTCCACCCTGGGAGACAGATACTCCCTGTCTACTCCACTGTGCCTCTGATAAACCTACATCAGATCTCTCCTCAGCCAGTGGAGCAGCCTGACAAGCTGCATCTCTACCTGGTCTGAGCTTCTGACCAGAGGTCCCCACAGTGAGAGTAGCTGAGAGAGTGATAGGGGTTTCCCTGCCATCCATCGGGGACACTTATCAGAAGCACCGCACACGTAGGACCCTCAGTATTAACAAGGATCCCACCCACCCATCCAGCGTCCTCTTGACTCTCTACCATCAGACAGGAGGCTCCGAAGCATTAAAACAAGAACGGTCAGGATTGGAAAGTTTTTACCTCAAGGCTGTTAAGCTTCTGAACTCCCTGCCGCATCGCATACAAAGTGTCACTGGGTAGTTTGTTCTATACCTTACAATATTTAATTCATGCACTTTAGTTTGTTATTTAGGTGATTCATCTAGATTTTATCCTTGTCTTCATAAGTTATCGTGTGTTATGTATCTATTGTGCTTTCCATCCCCGTTCAGAGAAACATTGTCTCATTTCTATATACATTATATGGCTGTACACGTTATACACACGTACAGAGTAAAATGACAATTAACTTGACTTCATTCAGTATGCCCACAAGGAAGTGAATCTCAGGGTTGTAAATGGTGGCGTCTATGGATTTTGATAAATTTACTTTGGACTTTGATCTACAAAGGAATCAATGAAACGCTACCCACAAAGACTGAGAAATAGCCAGTGTACAAATGACAAACTGAGCAAATAGAAAAAAAACAAATAATAAGTTAATAAAGAACAATAAGCTGTACAGTCTTTGAGAGAAGAAGTTAATAAATAACAGAAAAATGAGAACCTATGCCCCCGATATCTAGGTCTGTACAACTTGTGTTGCAGAGTGCTAGACAGTGAGCCCATAAATCGCGTTCACTGAGCAATTCAGAGTCGTGGAGCACAGAAACAAGTCCTTCAGCCCATCTACACCATGCTGAAACATTACTCTGCCTGGTCCCGGACCCTCAACACCTTGCCATCCTAAACAAAGCCCCTCACCAGGCGGAGATACCACAGGTACAAGGGCTGGTCAGGCAGCCCCAAGGAAAAGTACACAGAAGATAACGATTAGGGGAGACACTGTAGCACAGTGGTTAGCACAATGCTTTACAGTACAGGTGACCCGGGTTCAATTCCCACTGCTGCCTGTAAGCAGTTTGTATTGTGGGTTTCCTCTGGGTTTTCGTTTCCTCCTGAAGCTAGGGTGTCTAAGACTTTTGCACTGTACTGTAGTAACTGTATGAATTGCACTGTACTACTGCCACAAAAAAAAACAAATTTCATGACATATGTGAGTGATGATAAACCTGATTCTGATCTGGGTCTCTATTGTGGACTGAGAGTGGGAAGGGGCAGGGAGAGGGGAATCATGGTGGGGAAAAGGGGAAGGGAGAGGGGAGGGAGAGGGAAGCCCCAGAGAGGCATTCTGTAATGATCAATAAACCAATTGTTTGGAATCAAATGGCCTTGCCTGGTGTCTCAGGGCTGGGTGTGTCTGCACCTACACCACCCTACCCAGCCCTGGCACTCTTTCTTTGCCACCTGTCCCACATCCTTCCCGTGGCACTCCACCCTCGCCCTTCCCAACATCCCTTGCACCTGCCAGATTTACAAACTCGCTCGCTGCTCCACGTTGACAAATACAGTTCTGTAAAAGTCTTAGGCGCCCTGGCTATATTTATGTGCCCAAGACTTTTGCACAGTACTGTACGTGACAAGTAAAGCTAATCTCTAATCATTATAAAGATCTTTATTCTTATTGCTCTGAGCAGTTTAACAGGATCATTTTTCACAAACTTCTGTAGCCGTACAGTGGAGGGTATATTGACTGGCTGCATCACGGCCTGGTATGGAAACACCAACGCCTTTTAACGGGAAATTCTATAAAAATAACTGATACGGCCCAGTCCATCACGAGCAAAGCCCTCCTCACCACTGAGCATATCTATATGAAACACTGTCACAGGAAAGCAGCATCCATCATCAGTGTCTCCCATCACCCAGGCCAAGCTCTCTTCTCACTGCTGCCCTCAGGAAGAAGGTACAGGAGCCTCAGGACTCACACCACCAGGTTCAGGAACAGTTCTTACCCCTCACCATCAGGCTCCTGAACCAGAGGGAATAACTTCACCACTTCAGTTGTCCCTTCACTGAAATGTTCCCACAACTTAGGGACTCACTTACAAAAACCCTTCATCTCATGTCCTCTGTATGTATTGCTTTTTATTTATTATCTTTTTTTTCTCTTTTGCATTTGCAGTTTGCTGTCTTTTGCACGTTGGTTGTTTGTCCGTCCTGTTGGGTGCAGTCTTTCACTGATTCCATTACATTTCTTGGATTTACTGTGTATGCCCGCAGGAAAATGAATCTCAGGGTGGTAGTACAGTGACATACATGTACTTTGATAATGAAGTCACTTTGAACTTTTGACAAATAAAGCTAATCTAATCTAAATCTCATTTTGACCATTTGAACAGAATTTTCACAGCAGCTTTGGAGGAATTTAAACTTGTGCACTTGGAACAACAGTCTGGTAGAACAAACACCGTCTGCCTCTTCCATTCTAAAGGTCGCTCCTTTAGAACAGAGATGAGGAGGAATTTCTTCAGCCACAGGGTGATGAATGGGTGGAATTCCTTGCCACGGACAGTTGTGGAGGCCAAGTCATTGGATATATTTATTTATTGAGATACAGTGCGGAAGAGGCCCTTCCAGCCCTTCAAGCTGCACCACCCATCAATCCCCGATTCAATCATGGGACAATTTACAATGACCAGCTAACTGGTATGACTTTGGACTGTGGGAGAAACCAAGCACTTGGAGGAAACCCACGCAGTCATGGGGAGAACATACAAATTCCTTTCAGGGAGCAGCAGGCATTGAATCTGGGTTGCTTGTACTGTAAAGTGTTGTGCTAACCTCTACACTACCAGAGAGGTTCTTCATTAGAAAGGGGGTCAATGGTTTTGGGGTGAAGTCAGGCAAATGGCATTGAGGGGGATAATAAATCAGCTATGACGGCCCGAGTGGCCTATTTCTCTCCGGTGTCTTATGACCTGCTGACGGAGCTAGTGAACAATTCCCAAAATCTCCATCAGATCCTGTTACGGAGTAAGGAAATCCCTGGCGGAAGACCAGAAATCCAAACCATCTTCCTGAGCTAAATGAGCCTTAGGACGTGCTACAATCCTCAACACACTCGACCCCAAAACAAAGCTTCTACCTAAATGCAGGAAAGCACGACTGTAAAATCAGTAGGCTTGTCACTCCCAGCAGGTACAGCTCCTGTGATACACACTACAATGAGAACCACCCCAAAATGGTAAATGAGCACCGACCTGCCAAGTGAGTAACTCCACCATGGGTCCCAGACCCAGCTACAAAAGGAGGAGGGTTAGGCACGGGGCTAGCAATCCCATCCCGTGAAAACACAGAGCCGCAGAAATGCCAGAAGCTCCAGACACCTCATGCCTGGGAGAGGAAGAATCTTTGCCAAGCCGACGTATGAAGCTGAGCGATGAAAGCAGAAAACCCTTGGCCCACGTCAGCGGCCTGTGATGAGCTTCACTAACCAACTACAAAGTGAGAATGTGATAAAGCGCAGCAGTGCACGGGGGAAGCCCACGTACCTGGTAAATGTTTACGAATAATCGCCGCTGTCTCTTTAGCCCTGGTCATACTGGAGTGAATCAAGATGTCGTAGTTCAATCCCAGACTCGCCAGCCGCTGGCCCGTCAGTTCGGCTTGTTCGCGACCTAGAAAGAAATAGAACTCCATCAACCCGCTAACGCCGGAGCATCACAATGAAGTTTCAAACCAGTCACAATTATATGCACAGGACTTCCCTCAACTACTGCAACAGGGCAACGAATTTACTGACCGTTGATGCACACACATCACATCCTCTGTTCCAAAGGTCCAGGAGGAGGCAACGTAGCATCCACGCCAGGACCACCAGACTCAAAAACAGTTACTTCCCCCAAGCAGTAAGGCTGATCAACATCTCCACCACTACTTTATCATTTCCTGTCAGTCAGCCTATGTACCTAGTGTCACTTTATGGACAGACAATCAATGTACATAAGCTAGGGAAGTTGTAGGGAAATTGCTGGAAAAAATTCTTAGGGATAGGACATATGAGCATTTGGAAATCCATGGTTTAATTATCTATTAATCAATGGCTTTGTGTGGGGCAGGTCATGTCTTACCAACTTGAGTGAGTTTTTTGATAAGGTGATGAGAGAGGTTGAGGGTAGGACAGTGGATGTTGTCTACATGGATTTGACAATACTCCACACCTAGAGAATTGCCGACAGTTCTAGTCGCCCCCATATTTGGGAGGATGTTGAGGCTTTGTAGAGGGTGCAGAGGAGGTTCACCAGGATGCTGCCTGGTTTAGAGAGCGTGTGCTTCTCAAGAGGCTGGATAAACTTGGGTTGTTTTCTCTGGAGTGGTGGAGGGCTGAGGGGAGATCTGATAGAGTGGCATAGATAGAGCGTACAGAGAATATCGGTTTCCCAGGGTAGAAACATCTAATACCAGAGGCCATGCACTGAAGGTGAGGGAGTAAGTTCAAAGGGGATGTGAGGGTTTTTTACTCAGAGAGGGGTGGATGCCTGGAATGCACGGCCTGGTACAGTGGTACAGGCAAATAAGTTAGAGGTTTAAGAGCCGTTTGGATAGGCACATGTAAGGAAAATGCAGAGATATGAACACGATGCAAGTAGGAGGGAATTAGTGTTTGGGTGTTTCTGATTTGCTTTTTAGCTGGGTTGGCACAACATTGTGGGCTGAATGGCCTGCTGTTGTATTGTACTGTTCCATGTTCTAATAATTCCCTTCTGGTTAAACTAGGGGAGTGATAATAGGTCAGGTTGCAAGGGTTGAGAGCTTCAAGTTCCTCGGAGTGAACATAGCCAATGTTTGTCCTGGTCTAACCACCAATGCCCCTCCTTTCTCAGGAGGCTAAAGAAATGTGGCATGTCCCTGCTGGCTGCTACCAATTTTGATCAATGCACCCCATAAAGTACGGTTCATTGGTACAGCAACTGCTCTGCACATGACTACGAGAAACCGCAGGGAGAGAGGAATGAGAGCAGGAATCAGCCTCCTGCTGCCTCAGTAAAGCGGTGGCACAGTGACAGAGCGATTAGCACAACGCTTCATAGTACCCGCGACACAGGTTCCATTCCGCTGTCTGCAAGGACTTTGTACGTCATCCCCGTAACCTCGTGGGGTTCCTCCAGGCGCTCCCACAGTCCAAGGACGTACTGGTTGGTTGGTTAATTAGCCATTGTAAATTGTCCCGTGATTAGGCTAGGGTTAAATTAGGGAACTGCTGGGTGGTGCATCTTGAAGGGCCGGAAGGATCTGTTGTGCACTTTCTCTCAATAAATAAATTCAGTGTAATCAAAGACTCCACCCACCCCAAACACTCTCGTTTCCCCCATCCCACTGAGCAGAAGATACAAAAGCTGGAAAGCATGTACCACCAGACCGAGGATAGCTTCTGTCCCACTGTTATCAGACTCTTGAAATGGACCTTTTGTACGACAAGGTGGACTCTCAGCCTCACAATCAACCTCATTGTGATCTTGTACTTTGTTGTTTAACAGTACTGCTTTTACACATTATCTGTAGCTATTACACTTTATTCTGCATTGTTATTGTTTTACCTTGTTCTAGCTGAATGCACTGTGTAATAATCCGATCTGTATAAACAGTGTGCAAGACAAGCTCTTTGCTGTATCTTGGTACATGTGACAATAATAAACCAATTCCAATTCTCTGGAGTTTCTCCGGCTGTGGACGACTTGCTCTAAGCTGTCAGGCTATTAAATAGTACTTATTTCAAATAAAGGGTGTATGGGCTGTCCAGGGAGGGGAAGCACCTCTGGGGAAGGGGCTTGTCATGTCCATTCTGGGGCAGCTCACTCACCTTTGGTCCCCACCGGACACTCAACTCTCACCTGTGGCTCCAAGTAGCTGTTTGCATGTGACAGCAGCCACACCCCAGTACAGCGCTTTGACATGCAGGCTACACCAGGTGGGGGTGGCTGCTGGGCCTCATACCCCGGTGAGATAGGGACATGCCTGTCCTAGCATGGGAGTCCACTCCGGCAGACTGGGCGGATGAGATCTACTGAGAGATCCAATGGCCAGGAAGGTGGTTCTGCAATGCTCCGTGGAGAGCGAAGGGCATGGCGAGGCACAGAAGGTGTCACGGTCATCCGCTGCAACGGAGGACCAGTTTCTGATGACTACTCATACCACTGGACCCGACTTTTGAGGTCAAGAAAGTGGAATTGCCCCAGTGCAACGGCATGTCCACTTTAAAAACTCTCCTGCACAGGTTTCCTAACATCGGACCTGACGGACAACCACCAATTCCAAATAAAATCAGAAAATACAGGAAAATTTAGGTCAGGGAAGATCTATGGAAAGAGAAACAGTTGACAACTCAGGTTGAAGTTGCTTCACTAGAACTGAAAAAGGGAATTAACACTGGAGAGGATAAGAATAGGAAGACCTGGCAGATAAAAGTGTGGCTGATGAATTGGTGCAGAGGACAGACTTTCAGACTTGTGAATCATTGTGATCTCTTCTGGGGAACATATGACCTGTACTAAAGGGATGGGCTACACATGAACTTGAGAGGAGACCAATATCCTGGCAGGAGAGGTTAATTTAGTTTGGCAGGGGGATGTGACCCAGGGGATAGGTCAAGAGGATGGGGCAGGTAGCTGCAGCGTGAAGACAGACTGAGGAAGGCAAGGCAGTGGATAGGGTCGTTCTCCTCAGTGATAAGTATACTGCTGTGGAGACCACTGTGGGGGAGGACCTACCAGGGGAAAGCTGCAGCAACCAGGTCGCTGGCACCCAGTCTTGCTCTGTGGCTCAGAAGAGTGGAGAGGAGAATGGTGGTGTTACAGGAGCAGACAGGAGATTCTGTGGGAGCTGACACCTGTATGGTATGTCACCTCCTGAGTTGCCAAGGTCAAGAACGCCTCACACTGGGTCCACAGCATTCCTGAGGGACAGCAGCCAGAAGCCGTGGTACACATTGATACCAATGAAAAGGGATGAGGTCCTGCAGAAAGAGTTAGATAGGAAGCAGAAAAGCAGGACCTCAGGGGTAGTAATCTCTGGATTGCTGCCTGTGCCACGTGCCAGTGGGGATAAGGATAGGATAATCTGGCAGATGAATGTGTGGCTGAAGAATTGGTGCAGGGGGCAGGATTTCAGATTTCTGAATCACTGGGATTTCTTCTGGGGAATGTATGAAAAAGACTGGTTTCACCTGAACTTGAGAAGAACCCATTTCTTTGTGGGCAGGTTTGTTAGAGCTGTTAGGGAGGGTCTGGCAGGGCGATGGGAACCAGTTATAACACAGAGAATGGGGCAGTTGGTAGATGTAATGTGTAGAGAGATTGTGAGGAAGAACAGGCAGTGGAGAGGGCATAAAGGCAGTCAGTTGGATAGCTGAACTGTGTTTCATGCAAGTAGTCTCAGGAACAAGGGTGATGTCGTGGCCAATACAGAGACTTGGTGGTCACATGGGAAGGAATGGCTACTGGATGCTCTGGGGTTTAGATGTTTCACAAGGGGCAGGAAGGGAGGTAAAAAAGATGGGGGAGAGGCATTGCTAATCAGGGATAGTATCACAGTTGCCGAAAGGGAGGACATCATGAAGGGATTGTCTACCAAGTTAGAGCGGGTAGAAGTCAGAAACAGAAAGGGAGCAACGGAGACACGGACAAGCAGATTTTGGAAAGGTGCAAAATAACAGGATTGTTGTCGTGGGTGACTTCAACTTCCATAACATTGACGGGTTTCTCCTCCGACCAGAAGGTTTGGGTGGGATAGAATTGTTAGGAGTGTAAAGGAAAGACTCCTGGCACAAAATGTGGACAGGCCAACCAGAGGAGTGGCCATTCTGGATCTAGTACTAGGCAATTAACCTAATCAGATGAGAAATCTTACAGTAAACAAGCATTCTGAAAACAGTGACCAAAACTCCCTGACCTTCAGCATAGTCTTGTGATAGTGATAGGAGCAGATATTATGGGAAAGTTTTTAAATTGGAGAGGGGGCATAATGATGCTCTTACGCAGAAACTTGAGGGCGTAAATTGGGAACGGATGTTCTTAGGGAAACGTATGACTAAAATGTGGAGGCTGTTTACCGGGCACTTGACTTGCACGGGATCCTAGATAGATTTGTCCCATTAAGGCATGGTTGAAAAGAGAGGTGGGAAACATTTAGTCAAGGAAACGAAGGAAGCTTACTTAAGGTTTAGAAAGCAAGAATCTGAGTAGGATAAGAAATAATCTGGATAAGTGGGGGGCACTGAGTGTCACTCTGGGGTAAAGTCAATGTAGTTAAAATGATCATAGCACCTCAGTTTAACTATCTTTCTACTATCTTTCTAGATATAAAGGATATCTGTTATATCCTTTAACTATAACAGATTCAATACAACAAAATTATCAGTGATTTTCTATGGGATACGAAGAAGCCCAGAATTAAAATGAGTAAGATGTATGTCCAGGGACATGGGTGGGCTCAGTCTAGCAGACGTCAGGACATATAAATTACCCTTTGAAATGACCAAGTGAGCTAAACATTGGGACGGGGCTGATGTTGATTTAGATTGGGTAATTAGAGAACGGAGCCTGGCAGCACCACATTCTCCCCTGAACATCCTCTCACAACATGTGGAAAACAAGACTAATCTAAATCCTATACTATCTCACTCAAGGAGCGTGCGGAGTACAATTCATAAAGCTTGTAGAATGTCACATTTAAAGCAGTTATACTCCTCGCTCTGGAATAACCCTGAGATACGCATTGGGAAAAGAATGATGTCCTGGAAAGAATGGAAGATGAAAGGTGTAAATACAGTCGGTGATCTCTATGAGAATGGGATTGTTACGTCATATGTGCATTTGCAGAGGAAATATAACTTGTAGATAAAGGGAATTTTTGGAAGTATTTACAAATAAGACATTGCATTAGTGGCATATTTAAGAACGGTGACTCATAAGGTAACTCTTTAACTGAATACTTTACATTACCACAGGAAGTTCATAAAGCATCAGTGTTTTACAAGATGTTCAGGCACTCTGTGGGTGAATTGTGTAATAATCTCAAAGCAGTGTGGCAGAAGGATCTTGGAAATGATATTGAAGATAATGAGTGGTGAAATATTTTATCAAATGTGGGTAGACATATTAGGGAAGTGAGAGGGAAACTTATTCAGTATAAGATAGTACACAGATATGATTGGACACCAACTAGATTGTACGAAATGGGGATTGTTGATAATAATTTATGCTGGAAATGTAAAAATGAGGTGGGCACATATTTTCACATGATTTGGGAGTGTTTCATGGTTTGTCCATTTTGGTGTAAAGTTCTGGATCTGTTGGGGAATTGGTCGGGTTCCACACTGCCCTTGTGCCCACGGTTTTGTCTCCTGGGTGATAGGATAATGATACCTAATGTAAACAAAGACAAGTTTGTTATTTTAAAGGTGGGTCTCATCACAGCTGCAAGAATTGTATTGCAAAACTGGAAAAAACCCAGACGTCCCACTGTGAAGGAATGCACTGAGGAAGTGATTAAGATCTCATCATATGAACACATGTTGGGAAGAGTTAACAGTGAGGGAAAAGTGCAAGACGCGTGGGATCAATTTTGTCTGTATGTTAATTTAAATTTAAATTAGAACTTCTTTCTGTCTCTAAGTTTTATTTGTTTTCCTGTCGTGGGATGGCTGTGTAAATATGCTGTACTCTATCTGCTCTGTGATATGCTGTGCTGCTTTGTAAAATAAGAATAAATAATAAAAATTTCAATTATGAAAAAAGAAAGCAAGAATCAGACAGGGCTCTTGAGGGTTATAAAAGTAGTCAGGAAGAAGCTTAAGACATGGCTTAGGAGAGATAGAAAGGGGCACGAGAAGGCCTTGGTGAGTAGAATTAAGGGATTTGCACCTAAGTGAAGAAGAGAGGATGACGAGAGTGAGGGTAGGGCCGATCAGAGATAGTACAGGAAGCATGCGCCTGCAGTCTGACAGGGTAGTGGGGCTCCTTAATGAATCCTCTGCTTCAGTGAGAGCACAGAACAGGCTAACGTGCTGGAGCATGTTGACGTTACAAAGAAGATGTGATGGAACTTTTGAAAAACATTAGGACAGGCAAGTTCTCTGGGCTAGATGGGATTTACCCCAGGATACCATTGGAAGCGAGGGAAGAGGCAATATTTGCGTCCTCATCGGACATAGCAGTAGTTCCAGCAGACTGAAGGATGGCAAATGTTATTCCTTTGTTCGAGAAAGGTAAAAGGAATAATCTGCAAATTATAGACTAGTGAGTCTTATTTCAGTGGTGGGCAAGTTATTAGAGAAGACTCTTAAGATACAATTGCAAGCATTTGAAGTAGCAAAGTCTGATTAGGAATAATCAACAAAGCTTTGTGAGAGGCAGATTGTGCCTCACAAGCCTGATTGCCTTACCCAAGGAAGTGATTAAACACATTGATGAAGGTAGAGCAGAGGATGCTGTGAATATGAACTTTAGTAAGGCGTTTGATAAGGTTCCCCATGGTAAGTTCATCCAGAAAGTCAGGAGGCGTGGGACCCAGGGAAACTTGGCTGCGTGGATTCAGAATCGGCTTGTCCACGGAAGGCAGAGGGTGGTCGCAGATGGAGCATATTCTGCCTGGAGATCGGTGACCAGTGATGCTCCACGGGGAATTCCTGCTCTTCGGGACTCAGATGAGGAAGTGGAAGGGTGGGTTAGTAAGTTTGCAGATAGCACGAAGGTTGGTGGTGTTGCGGATAGTGCAGAAGGGTGTTGTAGGTTACAACAGGCCCGTTATCTAAGAAAAGATGTGCTGACATTCGAGACGGTTCAAAGGACATTCATGAAAATGATTCTGGCATTTAAAGGTTTGTCATATGAAGAGCATTTGATGGCTCTGGGCCTCTACTTACTGAAATTCAGAAGAATGAGGGGTATCCCAATTGAATCCTATTGAATGCTGAAAGGCATTTCTTTCGCCAGAGAGTGGTAAACCTGTGGAATTCATTGCCACAGGCAGCTGTGGAGGCCAAGTCACTGGGTATACTTAAGGCAGAGGTTGATAGATTAGTCAGGGCTTGAATGGATACGGGGAGAAGGCAGGAGATTAGGGCTGAGAGGGAAATGAATCAGGCATAATGATATGGCGGAGCAGGTTTTTTTTGGGCCAAATGGCCTAATTCTGTTTCTATATCTTATGGACATTGCCAGGATGCAAGTTGAACTGAAAAATGGCAGATGGAGTTTAATTTAGAAAAAATGTAAAGTGATACTACTTAGGAACAAGGTCAATGAAGGTACAAGGTCATTGGCAGGATTCTTAGCTGAGTGGATGAATAGTGGGACCTTAGGGCCCTCGTCTACAGATCTTTCAGTTACTGTGTATCATTAGGACCCTCGGCCACAGATCTCTCAGTTACTGTGTATCATTAGAGCCCTCGGCCACAGATCTCTCAGTTACTGTGCAGACTGATAGGGTGATATAAGGCGGCGTATGGTGTTTTGGCTTTCGTTAGTCAGGAGATCGAGTCCGAGCCACAAGGTGACGTTGCAGGTCTGTAAAACCCTGGTTAGATCACACTTGGAATATTATGTTCTGGTCGCCTCATTATAGGAAACTCGTGGAAACTTTGGAGAGGATGCAGAAGAAATTTACTAGGATGCTGCCTGTATTAGAGACTGTATCTTCTGAGGAAAGGCTGAGCAAGCTAGGCTTTTCTCTTTGGAGTGAGGGAGAATTAGACGTGACTTGATGGAACAGCACATGATGATAAGAAGCAGAGAGCGTGTGGACAACAGGCACTTTTTTCCTAGGTGGCAATGGCTAATATGAAAGGGCATTTAAGACTCATCTTTCCACAGCCAAGAGTTCAAGTCAGGAAATCCCAACCTTTCTCCCCCATTAACCGAGGAGTCTGTAGACCCCAGGTTGGGAAGCCCTGGTTTAAAGAGATGCCTGACAAAACAGGGACTGAGTGGCCTTTGCTGTTCGCGGGCACCTGCTGATGGGAAAATAAAGGAAAATACTAAATACTAAAGAATTTCTTGCTAAAACTTTGCAGTCGAAGGAAGTACTGACCCAGTGATGTCAGGACTCTGTCCTTGTCTGTTGAGGCCGACAGTTCGTACTGGGAATGTCTGATGAGGAAGATGTGCCTTGTGGCTTTGACCTTGTAGTTTTCTAGCTGTGCGGTGAAGTCCTCAGACGTCTCTTTATTTCTCTGGTTTGGTTTAATAAGAGAAATAGGCTCACGTCTGAAAAAAAACACAAGAGAGACATTTATATCTTGCCAATGAATCCACGTCCCACTGACAAACAGATTGGTGACTGGTAACCCAGCCTTGAGCAGGTTGAACACCCAACAGTCATTGACTTCCTGCGTCAGCACCCTGTCTGTGTGACCACAGGCTTGAGAGAAACTTTTGTGTGGAAGGTGGGCAAATGAACCAAGGGAGAATTCAGCTGACATTCTCATTTTTAAAACTAGCACAGACTCCAAGACCCAAAGTGCCTCTTTCTGTCTTTGTCTTGTGCGTTGTTTTTGGTTCTCACCCCATTCACAAACACTCAATTTCAAAGCAACTACCCTCTTCTTCTCCTTCTGTCGGTCCCTTAAACAATCTTCCTCCAAAGATAATTCACAGATAAGTTTTGAATTCCCCTAAACTGGGGAATTTCAACACCTAAAACTACAAGAGATGCAGACGCAGTTGACACTTTAAATGCCAGTTCAAAACCTATTTATTTAACCTTGCTTTTAACTAACATCATTTTGTCTTTTATTTTCACTATTTCTTTTATTTTAATTTTTATCCCACTTTGAGCGACATTATCTGTATGAAAAGTGTTATTACCTATTTATAATAATCCCACAGTAATCCCTTTTTAAATCCTTCCCACATTCCTATTAACTCTCCCCAGACTTTAACACACACCTATACACTTGGAGCAATGAACTGTGACCCATTGTGGCCCATCGAGTTCGTTCTGCCATTTCATCACGGCTGATCCATTTTCCCTCTCAGTTCCAGTCTCCTGCCTTCTCCCCATATCCCTTCATGTCCTAACTAATCAAGAAGCTATCAATCTCTGCCTTAAATATACCCAATCACTTAGCCTCCACACCAGTCTGTGGCAAAATTCCACAGATTCACCACTCTCTGGCTAAAGAAATTCTTCTTCATCTCTGTTCTAAAAGCATGTCCCTCTATTCTGAGGCTGTGCTCTCTGGTCTTAGACTCCCCCACCACAGGAAACATCCTCTCTACATCCACTCTATTGAGGATTTTCAACATTCAATAGGTTTCAGTGAGGTCACCCTCATTCTTCTGAATTCCAGTGAGTACAGGCCCAGAGCTATCAAACGCTCCTCATATGATAAACCTTTCAATCCTGGAATCACTAACCTACCAATCTGCATGGCTTTGGAGTGTGGGAGGAAACCAGGCAGTCTGAGGTAATCTACACAATCACAGTGAGATCATGCAAACTCCACACAGACAGCGCAGGAGAACAAGATTGAACTCGCTTCTCTTGCTCCACTGCAGCTGTGAATTTTTTTTTTAAAACAGCTGTAACACAAGGAGTCTTGGGTGCGACCACTTGGTTAGATTGCGAATTTGCTCCCCAACCTTTTTCCCTCGACTTCACTCCCCTTCTAACGATACCTGCTCTGATAAAAGACGGTAGTGTGGGGGTTAGCAGGTGACCTGGGTTCATTTCTTGCCGCTGCCTGTAAGGAGTCTGTACGTTCTCCCCGAGACCACGTGGGTTTCCTCCCACAGTCCAAGGATGCATCTGTTGGTCGGTTAATCAGTCACAGTAAACTGTCCCATGATTAGAGCATGGTTCAATCAGAGGTTGCTGGGCATCACTGCTCGAAGTGTTGGAAGGGTCTGTTCCACGCTATATCTCAATGGGTAAAAACCCAGAGAAGGGAGAAGGGTGAAAGGTGAAATGAGGGTAAGTTTCTTCACACAGAGTGCTGAGAAGGTGGAATGAGCTGCCAGCAGAAGTGATAGATGCAGGTTTCACTTCAATATTTAAGAGAAGGCTGGATAGGTACATGGTTGGAAGGGGTATGGAGGGCTGTGGCCGGGATGCTGGTCGATGGGACTTGGCAGAATTATACTTTGGCAGTCTCTAGATGGCCTGAAGAGCCTGGTTCAGTGCTCTATGATTCTAATGGTAATCCTGCAGTGAACACCCAGAGGCTGGCAAAGTCTGGCGGCATGTCCAGAGATCAGAGGCCTGATGTCCGCAAGTGAGAGTCCAGGGCCAAGAACTGGAGGTCGGAGGCCCACGGGCAGCCTGTGCTGAAGTTGGAGGGATATCCTAGAGCAGATGGGTAATAGAGGGGACACAATTTTAAGGAGATTAGGGGAAAGTTTAGGGGCGGATGTCACGTACAGGAGTTGCCTCTCAAGTCTCTTTTAATTCCCTCCCTTCTTTTATCTGGGCCCATGTCCTGTAGCTTTGATACCATTTGGACTCCGTGGACCCTGACACCTGAATCAAGGTTTCGACCTGTAACGTCGATGGTGCCTCTCCTCCCCACAGACGCTGCCCGACCCGCTGAGCTTAGCCGGTTGTCTGTTAGTTGGCGGCGATTCTCCGCACCAGAACCGGCCGCTCTCCCCCCCCCCCCACCCCGGGCATCCCCGTCTTCCCCGCCGCCGCCAGCCTCCTACTTCACAGTGAAACTCCTCCCGGCCCTCAGGCCACCCCAGCCCCCGCGGCTGGGCATCGCCACCCCGAGTCGCGACGCTCCCTCAGTGCCGACACTCTGCCTTGCCGCGCTCCCTCGGCCCTATCCCCCACAACTCACTTGTCCCAGTTGGAGTCCCAGCCTCCGGTGGCAGGACTCCAGCTGACGGTCGCCGCCTTCACGCTGCTGTCACCACGCCGCTGTGAGGCGGCCGCAGCCACCACCAAGGCGGCGGTGCCGGCGAGACCGCAGGCCGCCACCTGGAACGCTTTACGGAAGGCCATGGCCGGCGGAACCAATGGCCGGCCCCTCGCACCGAGGGAAGACAAAAGGCTCTCGGACGGGACTTCCGGTACGGAAGCCGGATGCAATCGGACGGCAATTACGATGCGCCGCCGATTCCTTCTTGTCAGAAGTGAATTCAAATCCTGGCGAAGGGCGGGAAGAGAGGGAGAGAGGGGTGGAGAGAGGGGTGGAGAGAGGGGTGGAGAGAGGGGTGGAGGGGGAGGGAGAGAGGGGTGGAGGGGGAGGGAGAGAGGGGTGGAGGGGGAGGGAGAGAGGGGTGGAGGGGGAGGGAGAGAGGGGTGGAGGGGGAGGGAGAGAGGGGTGGAGGGGGAGGGAGAGAGGGGTGGAGGGGGAGGGAGAGAGGGGTGGAGGGGGAGGGAGAGAGGGGTGGAGGGGAGAGAGGGAGAGAGGGGTGGAGGGGGAGGGAGAGAGGGGTGGAGGGGGAGGGAGAGAGGGGTGGAGGGAGAGAGGGAGAGAGGGGTGGAGGGGGAGGGAGAGAGGGGTGGAGGGGGAGGGAGAGAGGGGTGGAGGGGGAGGGAGAGAGGGGTGGAGGGGGAGGGAGAGAGGGGTGGAGGGGAGAGAGGGAGAGAGGGGTGGAGGGGAGAGAGGGAGGGAGGGGTGGAGGGGGAGAGAGGGAGGGAGGGGTGGAGGGGGAGAGAGGGAGGGAGGGGTGGAGGGGGAGAGAGGGAGGGAGGGGAGGGAGGGAGGGGGGAGGGGGGAGGGAGGGGTGGAGGGGAGGGAGGGAGGGAGGGGTGGAGGGGAGGGAGGGGTGGAGGGGTGGAGGGAGGGAGGGAGGGAGGGGTGGAGGGGAGGGAGGGAGGGAGGGGTGGAGGGGAGGGAGGGAGGGAGGGAGGGGAGGGAGGGGTGGAGGGAGGGAGGGAGGGGAGGGAGGGGTGGAGGGGAGGGAGGGGAGGGGGGGAGGGAGGGGAGGGAGGGAGGGAGGGGTGGAGGGGAGGGAGGGAGGGAGGGGTGGAGGGGAGGGAGGGAGGGGTGGGAGGGAGGGAGGGAGGGAGGGAGGGGTGGAGGGGAGAGAGGGAGGGAGGGGTGGAGGGGAGGGGTGGAGGGGAGGGAGGGAGGGGTGGAGGGGAGAGAGGGAGGGAGGGGTGGAGGGGAGGGAGGGAGGGGTGGAGGGGAGGGAGGGAGGGGTGGAGGGGAGAGTGGGAGGGAGGGGTGGAGGGGAGAGAGGGAGGGAGGGGTGGAGGGGTGGAGGGGAGGGAGGGAGGGGTGGAGGGGAGAGAGGGAGGGGTGGAGGGGAGGGAGGGAGGGGTGGAGGGGAGGGAGGGAGGGGTGGAGGGAGAGAGAGGGGTGGAGGGAGAGAGAGGGGTGGAGGGGGAGAGAGGGGTGGAGGGGGGAGAGAGGGGTGGAGGGGGGAGAGAGGGGTGGAGGGGGGAGGGAGGGAGAGAGGGGTGGAGGGGGAGGGAGGGAGAGAGGGGTGGAGGGGGAGGGAGGGAGAGAGGGGTGGAGGGGGAGGGAGGGAGAGAGGGGTGGAGGGGGAGGGAGGGAGAGAGGGGGGAGGGAGGGAGGGAGAGAGGGGGGGAGGGAGGGAGGGAGGGAGGGAGAGGGGGGGAGGGAGGGAGAGAGGGGGGAGGGAGAGAGGGGGGAGGAGGGAGGGAGGGGAGGAGGGGAGGAGGGAGGGGAGGAGGGGGGGAGGGAGGGGAGGAGGGAGGGAGGGAGGAGGGAGAGGGGGGTGGAGGGAGAGGGAGGGAGAGAGGGGTGGAGGGAGAGGGAGGGAGAGAGGGAGGGAGGGGGAGAGAGGGAGGGGAGGGAGGGAGGGAGGGAGGGAGAGGGAGGGAGGGAGGGGGAGAGAGGGAGGAGGGAGGGGGAGAGAGGGAAGGAGGGAGGGGGAGAGAGGGAGGGGGAGGGAGGGGGAGAGAGGGAGGGGGAGGGAGGGAGGGAGGGGGAGAGAGGGAGGGAGGGGGAGAGAGGGAGGGAGGGGGAGAGAGGGAGGGGAGGGAGGGAGGGGGAGAGAGGGAGGGAGGGGGAGAGAGGGAGGGAGGGAGGGAGGGGGAGGGAGGGAGGGAGGGGGAGAGAGGGAGGGAGGGGGAGGGAGGGAGGGAGGGGGAGAGAGGGAGGGGAGGGAGGGAGGGGGAGAGAGGGAGGGAGGGGGAGAGAGAGAGGGAGGGAGGGGTGGAGGGGAGGGAGGGAGGGGTGGAGGAGAGGGAGGGAGGGAGGGGGAGAGAGGGAGGGAGGGAGGGGGAGAGAGGGAGGGAGGGAGGGGGAGAGAGGGAGGGAGGGAGGGGGAGAGAGGGAGGGAGGGAGGGGAGAGAGGGAGGGAGGGAGGGGTGGGTGGAGGGAGGGAGGGAGGGAGGGAGGGGTGGGAGGGAGGGAGGGGAGGGAGGGGTGGAGGGGAGGGAGGGGAGGGAGGGGTGGAGGGGAGAGAGGGAGGGAGGGGTGGAGGGAGGGAGAGGGAGGGAGGGGTGGAGGGGAGAGAGGGAGGGAGGGGTGGAGGGGAGAGAGGGAGGGAGGGGTGGAGGGGAGAGAGGGAGGGAGGGGTGGAGGGGAGGGAGGGAGGGGTGGAGGGGAGAGAGGGAGGGGTGGAGGGGAGAGAGGGGGAGGGGTGGAGGGGAGAGAGGGAGGGAGGGGTGGAGGGGAGAGAGGGAGGGAGGGAGGGGGAGAGAGGGAGGGAGGGAGGGGGAGAGAGGGAGGGAGGGGGAGGGAGGGAGGGAGGGGGAGAGAGGGAGGGAGGGGGAGAGAGGGAGGGAGGGGGAGAGAGGGAGGGAGGGGGAGGGGGAGAGGGAGAGGGAGGGAGGGAGGGGGAGAGAGGGAGGGAGGGAGGGGGAGGGAGGGAGGGAGGGGGAGGGAGGGAGGGAGGGGGAGGGAGGGAGGGAGGGGGAGGGAGGGAGGGAGGGGGAGAGAGGGAGGGAGAGAGGGGAGAGAGGGAGGGAGGGGGAGAGAGGGAGGGAGGGAGGGGGAGAGAGGGAGGGAGGGAGGGGGAGAGAGGGAGGGAGGGAGGGGGAGAGAGGGAGGGAGGGAGGGGGAGAGAGGGAGGGAGGGAGGGGGAGAGAGGGAGGGAGGGAGGGGGAGAGGGAGGGAGGGGGAGAGAGGGAGGGAGGGAGGGGGGAGGGAGGGAGGGAGGGGGGGGAGGGAGGGAGGGAGGGAGGGAGGGAGGGGTGGAGGGGGGAGGGAGGGAGGGGTGGAGGGGAGGGAGGGAGGGGTGGAGGGGAGGGAGGGAGGGGTGGAGGGGAGAGGGAGGGAGGGGTGGGAGGGAGGGAGGGGTGGGAGGGAGGGAGGGGAGGGAGGGGTGGAGGGGAGAGAGGGAGGGAGGGGTGGAGGGGAGGGAGGGAGGGGTGGAGGGGAGGGAGGGAGGGGTGGAGGGGGAGAGAGGGAGGGAGGGGGAGAGAGGGAGGGAGGGAGGGGGAGGGAGGGAGGGAGGGGGAGGGAGGGAGGGAGGGGGAGGGAGGGAGGGAGGGGGAGAGAGGGAGGGAGGGAGGGGGAGAGAGGGAGAGAGGGAGGGAGGGAGGGGGAGAGAGGGAAGGAGGGAGGGGGAGAGAGGGAGGGAGGGAGGGGGAGAGAGGGAGGGAGGGAGGGGGAGAGAGGGAGGGAGGGAGGGGGAGAGAGGGAGGGAGGGAGGGGGAGGGAGGGAGGGAGGGGGAGAGAGGGAGGGAGGGAGGGGGAGAGAGGGAGGGAGGGAGGGGTGGAGGGGAGAGAGGGAGGGAGGGAGGGGTGGAGGGGAGAGAGGGAGGGAGGGAGGGGTGGAGGGGAGAGAGAGGGAGGGAGGGGTGGAGGGAGAGAGAGGGAGGGAGGGGTGGAGGGGAGGGAGGGAGGGGGGAGGGAGGGAGGGAGGGGTGGAGGGGAGGAGGGAGGGAGGGGTGGAGGGAGAGAGGGAGGGAGGGGTGGAGGGAGAGGGAGGGAGGGGGGAGGGAGGGAGGGAGGGGTGGAGGGGAGGGGAGGGAGGGGTGGAGGGGAGGGGAGGGAGGGGTGGAGGGGAGGGAGGGAGGGGTGGAGGGGAGGGAGGGGTGGAGGGGAGGGAGGGAGGGGTGGAGGGGAGGGGAGGGAGGGGGGAGGGAGGGAGGGAGGGGTGGAGGGGAGGGAGGGGGGAGGGAGGGAGGGAGGGGGGAGGGAGGGAGGGAGGGGTGGAGGGGAGGGGAGGGAGGGGTGGAGGGGAGGGGAGGGAGGGGTGGAGGGGAGGGAGGGAGGGGTGGAGGGGAGGGAGGGAGGGGTGGGAGGGGAGGGAGGGGTGGAGGGGGAGAGGGAGGGGTGGAGGGGAGAGAGGGAGGGAGGGAGGGAGGGGGAGAGAGGGAGGGAGGGAGGGAGGGAGGGGGAGAGAGGGAGGGAGGGAGGGGGGAGAGAGGGAGGGAGGGAGGGGGAGAGAGGGAGGGAGGGAGGGGGAGAGAGGGAGTGAGCGGGGGAGGGGGAGAGAGGGAGGGAGGGGGAGAGAGGGAGGGAGGGAGGGGGAGAGAGGGAGGGAGGGAGGGGGAGAGAGGGAGGGAGGGGGAGAGAGGGAGGGAGGGGTGGAGGGGGGGAGGGAGGGAGGGGAGAGAGGGAGGGGTGGAGGGAGAGAGAGGGAGGGAGGGGTGGAGGGGAGGGAGGGGTGGAGGGGAGAGAGGGAGGGGTGGAGGGAGAGAGGGAGGGAGGGAGGGAGGGAGGGAGGAGAGGGAGGGAGGGGTGGAGGGGGAGAGAGGGAGGGGTGGGGGGAGAGGGAGGGAGGGGTGGAGGGGAGGGAGGGAGGGAGGGGTGGAGGGGAGGGAGGGAGGGTGGAGGGGGAGGGAGGGAGGGAGGGGTGGAGGGGGAGGGAGGGGAGAGGGGTGGAGGGGGAGGGAGGGAGAGAGGGGTGGAGGGGGAGGGAGGGAGAGAGGGGTGGAGGGGGAGGGAGGGAGAGAGGGGTGGAGGGGGAGGGGAGAGGGGTGGACGGGGAGGGAGGGGTGGAGGGGGGAGGGGGAGAGAGGGGTGGAGGGGGAGGGAGGGAGAGAGGGGTGGAGGGGGAGGGAGGGAGAGAGGGGTGGAGGGGGAGGGAGGAGAGAGGGGTGGAGGGGGAGGGAGAGAGGGGTGGAGGGGGAGGGAGGGAGAGAGGGGTGGAGGGGGAGGGAGGGAGAGAGGGGTGGAGGGGGAGGGAGGGAGAGAGGGGTGGAGGGGGAGGGAGGGAGGGGTGGAGGGGGAGGGAGGGAGAGAGGGGTGGAGGGGGAGGGAGGGAGAGAGGGGTGGAGGGGGAGGGAGGGAGAGAGGGGTGGAGGGGGAGGGAGGGAGAGAGGGGTGGAGGGGGAGGGAGAGAGGGGTGGAGGGGGAGGGAGGGAGAGAGGGGTGGACGGGGAGGGAGGGAGAGAGGGGTGGAGGGGGAGGGAGGGAGAGAGGGGTGGAGAGGGAGGGAGGGAGAGAGTTTCGACTACCCGTTACAGAGCCTTCCTGTCCCTTACAAGGCACAGGATCAGCTTGTTTGGGTGCTCTCTACTCCACATCTATAATGGATATTCATAATCCAGCCTCTTTGGAAAGTAGAGATGATGCAGGGCTTTCCTGATGGTGTGGAATGTGTATGAGAGGCTTGTGAGATGTGCGCTCCCGTGAGTTTGAAACTGACATTCTCTCAACCATTCCCCACCCCAGTATGTTAACTGAAAACGTAGACCCCCTGCCTGTGCTCAGAGGGATGTAAAACTGGTGAATGAGTTTGTCTTGCCTGCCAACCATACTGAGTAGTTCATTACTGATAGGGCGTCTTTGGGGTTAGGACACGTAGAAAAATATTAACTATTAACTGCAGCCGCCAGTCTTCAGATCTGAATATGGACTGTAGATTAAATTTAAAAAGCAGCTCTGGAGAATGGGTTCTGAAGAGCCGTGAATCGTAGTGAACTGGAAAACCAGACAATGCTGAGGTAACATTCATTTTGGGTGTCAGTAGAAGGAGGTGTGAAAATTAAATGTAATTCAAAGGCAGCATTCTAGAAATATTGTAAATATAGCATTGTCCTTTGACCGTTAGCATATAAAATGTCATGTAATGATGGGTCGAGCATGCCTCTGCCTGGGAAAGGGTTGCAATATGATGCCTGCTGTGTCTCATTTTCTTGGATAAAGAGATTAATTCATTTCTATCAGCTGCATCACTTCATTCCCAAAACAATTACACTCTGCATTGAGGTAGCCCCAGGAAAGAGAGCAACAGAACGCAGAATAAATGTACAGTCACTCATGCCAGCAACGGTTCAGGCAACAAAGTTTGATTTTGGTTTAAGGAACAAATGCAGGGCGTTGTGGAAGCCCCGAGTGAGAGGAAAAATCAGAACAGGTCAACAGTGGAGATGCAAGGATGTGAGAGAGATCGGATTTAAGAGAGATTGAGGGATGTAGTTCCAGAGTTAGTGGTTTTAGTCGCTAAAACACACCTTCCCACGATGGAGGGATTACATTCTTAGTTCCCAGGTCTTTGGAGGCATCTGGAGTCGATTCAGGAAGATGGAGGTGATGGTTGCCAGTGTGTTGTGACAGAGGTCAGAGACAGTCCACAGGCAAAGCCTTCCCCACCACTGACCACTGCCACGACAAAACAACATCCATCTTCTCACAACTACCATCAGAAGGCTCAGGCCCCACACCACCAGGTTCAGGAACAGTTGTTACCCTTCAATAATCAGGTTCCTGAACCATCCTGTATACCCTCACACACCTCAGCTCTCAACTGATTCAGACTCACTTCCAAGGACTCTTTACAACTCATGTTCTCAGTGTCATTAATTTGCAGTTTGTTTTCTTTTACAAATTGCTTGTTTCTTGGTCTTTGTTTTTAATGCAGTTTTTCATAAATTGTATTTTTTTCCAGTGAATACCTGTAAGAAAATGAATCTCAAGATAACGTATACCGACTTTGATAATAAATTTATAATAATAGAATCATAGAACACTAGGGTACACAAACTGACTCTTTGGCCCATCTAGTCTGTGCTGAACCATTTAAGCTGCCTACTCTCTTTGGCCTGCACCCGGACCATAGGCCTCCATACCCCTACCATCCGTGTACCTATCCAAACTTCTCTTTAATGTTGAAATTGAACCCACATCCACCTCTTACACGGGCAGCTCGTTGCACACTCTCACCACCCTCTGAGTGAAGAAGTTCCCCCTCATGTTCCCCTTAAACATTTCACCTTTCACCCATGACCTCGAGTTCTAGTCTCACCCAACCTCGGTGGAAAACATCTGCTTGCATTTACCCTATCTAAACCCCTCATAAATTTCTATACCTCTATCAAATCTCCCCTCAATCTTCTACATTCCAAGGTATAAGTCCTAACCTATTCAATCTTTCCTTCTAACTCAGGTCCCCAAGTCCTGGCAACATCCCTTTAAATTTTCTCTAAACTTTTTGAATCTTATTGATATCTTTCCTATAGGTAGGTGACTAAAACTGCACACAATACTCCAAATTAGGCCTCAGCGACATCTTATACAACTTCAACATAACATCCCATCTCCTGTCCTCAGTATCCTGATTTATGAAGACCCTGTGGCAAAATTTCACTTTAGTACCCTATCTAGATATGATGCCACTTTCAGGGAATTATGGATCTGTGTTCCCAGATCCCTCGTTTCACCGCACTCCTCAGTGCCTTGCTGCTTATCGTGGAAGTCCTACTCTGGTTATTCCTTCCAAATGCAACATCGTTGACAGTGGTGGGAGCAGGGATATGTGCCTGAACAAGCTGCATTATAAGACCATAAGACATAGCAGCAGAATTAGGCCGTTTGGCTCATCGAGTCTGCTCTGTCATTTCATCAGGGCTGATCCATTTTCCCTCTCAGCCCCAATCTCCTCCCTCCCCCCCGCCCCATCCCTTCATGCCCTGACCGATCAAGAATCTATCAAACTCTGTCAAGACTTGGTCTCCAGAGCTGCCTGTGGCAACGAATTTCACAGGTTCACCACTCTCTGACTATTGTGTGGAATGGAAGCTGCAAGACACTGGACCACAAGACCCTACAGAGGATAATTTATAGAAAACAAGAGGATCACTGGGGTCTCCCTCCCCATTATTTGTGTCATTTACCGGGACTGTTGCAGACGAAGGTCCCAAAGCATCGCTGAGGATCCGCACCACCCATCCCACAAACTCTTCGACCCACTGTCGTCAGGAAGAAGATACAGGAGCATCAGGACTAGACTGCCAGACTGGGTAACAGCTTCTTCCCTCAGGCTGTGACACAAATGAATACCCTGACACCACCGAAGTCTTGTCACTACGTCAGCGAGCTGATTACTGTCCACCTGCGCTGCACCCTAGATGCATTTTGAGTTAACTTATTTATGGTAATATTTTATGTGTTGTGTGTGTGATATATGTCTTGTGGGTGTACCGTGGTCTGGAGGAACGTTGTTTTGTTTGGTTGTATATGTACAGTCAGACGACAATAAACTTGAACTTGAAATGAGAAAAGGAATTGGTTCCTCAAATCTGCTCCATTATTCATCAAGATCTGGCCCCAAAGCCACTTTCCTTCTCTCTCCCCATACCCTCCAACCACCTTATCGTATACGTGCCTGTCACTATTTGTATCTTTGTATATTCCTATTTATAACTCGTTATGTGTTACATCGTACTGCTGCCACAAAACAACAACTTTCACGACATGTCTGTGATCAGTCAGATTCTGAAGTGCAGACACTGTTCAGGGAACGTAGCAGCAAAATTAAACACAACAAGCAGCTAGAGAGAGCACTGTGCTTATGGCTAGTTCCATAAACTTATTATCAAGGTTTCTCATTCTCATGCAGGCATTCCCAGTAGAACAAAGAAATTCAATAGAATCAATGAAAAACTACACATAAAAACTGACAAAGAACTAATGTCTAAAAGGCTATCTATGAAAAGGTGAATAAATAAATATCTCTTGCTTCTGCCGGATAAGGTGTCTGTGTGTGACAGAACTCGGAAGGTCTCTGCATTCAAGTTCTCTCTCTCTCTCTCTCTCGTTCTCTCTCTCTCGTTCTCTCTCCCTCTCCCTCTCTCTCTCTCTCTCTCTCTCTCTCTCTCTCTCTCTCCTCTCCCTCTCCCCCTCTCTCTCTCTCTCTCTCTCTCGTTCTCTCGTTCTCTCTCTCGTTCTCTCCCTCTCCCTCTCCCCCTCCCCCTCTCCCTCTCCCTCTCTCCCTCTCCCTCTCTCTCTCTCTCCCTCTCTCTCTCTCTCTCTCTCTCTCTCCCTCTCTCTCTCTCGCTCTCTCGTCCTCTCCCTCTCCCTCTCCCTCTCCCTCCCTCCCTCCCTCCCTCCATGCTGTCAGAGGGTGTTACTGAAGTTCTACAATTTATGGGTTGGATTGAAGACTACTTCAGCTCTGTTTTTATATTCTGTGTTTTCACCTGTTCTTTCTTGGTGCCATTGGCATGATCTGCTAGCCTTTTTGTGCTGGGAGGGGTTTGGGGGTTTGAGGTTTGATGTCCTTGTTGCTGTTCATGTAATATTTTTGCGCGTGGGGGGTTGATGATTGCGTTGTTTGCATGTTTTTTGTGTGGGGGTGTTGATCATGTTGCCATTTGCAAAATTTGGTTTTTTTTGTGTGCTGGGTAGGGTTGATATTTTTCTTTGAACAATGGTTTTCTTTGTTTCGTTGCTATCTGGAGAAGATAAATCTCAGAGTTGTATACTGTATACATACTTTGATAATAAACAAACTTTCAAAACTTTAGAGACAGATAGAGATAACAGGTAAGTAGACAGACAAAGAGATATTGAGAACATGAGTTGTAGAGTCCTTGAAAATGAATCCATAGGTTGTGGGAACAGTTCATTGTTGGGGTGAATGAAGTTATCCCTCTGGTTCAGGAGTCTGATGGTTGAGGGATAATCACTGTACCTGAACCTGGTGGCATGGGACCTAAGGCTCCTGTACCTCCCGCTTGATGAGCAGAGAGCAGAAAGCATGGGCTATTTGTTCTTCAATAATTCTGGTTGAGAAATTTCATTTCAACCGGAAACCAACAGGGTCTCTGCTGTCCCTCTTTGTAAAGTCTACTCCAAGACACAATAATGATGAAGGTTTTGTAAAATACCTGAATTCCACAAACAATAATGTGCAAGATTATGGTTAATCATGTATGGTTCCCATCATGTATGCTGAGGATGTTCTACGAGTCTGTGGTGGCCAGTGCAATCATGTTTGCTGTTGTGTGCTGGGGCAGCAGGCTGAGGGCAGCAGACACCAACAGAATCAGCAAACTCATTCGTAAGGCCAGTGATGTTGTGGGGATGGAACTGGACTCTCTGACGGTGGTGTCTGAAAAGAGGATGCTGTCCAAGTTGCATGCCATCTTGGACAATGTCTCCCATCCACTACATAATGTACTGGGTGGGCACAGGAGTACATTCAGCCAGAGACTCATTTCACCGAGATGCAACACAGAGCGTCATAGGAAGTCATTCCTGCCTGTGGCCATCAAACTTTACAACTCCTCCCTTGGAGGGTCAGACACCCTGAGCCGATAGGCTGGTCCTGGACTTATTTCCTGGCATAATTTACATATTACTATTTAACTATTTATGGTTTTATTATTATTTATTATTTATGGTGCAACTGTAACAAAAACCAATTTCCCCCGGGATCAATAAAGTATGACTATGACTATTTCACTTAATGGGAGGGTTAAAGCTGCCGACTTGAGCGAGGGTGGTGCCTCAGTTCCACTCACTGCTCAACATGGTTTACTCGTCTCTGCATTGAACTGAGGCTGTGGTCTGCAACCAACAGCTCCTGGGCCAGCTGCAGTGGCTCTGAACTCACTTTTATGAACTTCAGTTCTGAATCTTATTTTCTTACTTTCTATTGTTTGCAATTTGTGCTCTTTTTTCTGCACATTGAGTGTTGTTTGATGGTCTTTTTTTTGTTTCAATGGGTTCTTTTGGGTTTCTCTGTTTTGTGGCTGCCTGTAAGAAGATAAATTTCAAGGCTGTATATAGCATACATACTTTATTAATAAATGTACTTTGAACTTTTCTTCAGGGTTAGGAGGATCCAGGAAAGGAAATTATAGAATATAGGAAGTGAGTTGATTCACCCCTTTCCTCACCCATAGCCCTCCATTTTTCTTTCATTCATATACCTATCTAAGAATCTTTTAAATGTCCCTGATGTATCTGCTACTATCACCACCCCGGTAGTGTGTTCCACCCATCTACCAGTCTCTGTGTACAAAATCTATCTCTGATATCACCCCTGTACTTTCCTCCAATAACCTTAAAATTCGCCATTTCCACCTTGGGGAGAAGGTGCTGGCTGTCCACTCTATCAATGCTTCTTATCATCTTGTGCATCTCTATCAAGTCACCTCTCATCCTGCTTTTCTCTGAAGAGAAAAGCCCTAGCTTTTTCAACCTTTCCTCATAAGACATACTCTCTAATAGCATCCTGGTAAATCTCCTCTGCACCCCCTCCAAAGCTTCCATATTCTTCCTATAATAAGATAACCAGACCTGAATGAGTCTGGTCTAACCAGGGTTTTATAGATCTGCAACATCACCTTGAGGCTATTGAACTCAATCTCTGATTAATGAAGACCAACACACCATATGCCTTATTAACCACCCTATCAACCTGAGCAGCAGCTTTGAGGGATCTATGGACGTCAGCCCAACGATCCTTCTATTCCTCCACACAGCTCAGAATCCTACCATTAACTTTGTACTGTGCCTGCAAGTTTGACCTTAAAAAGTGAGTTACTTCACACTTTTCCAGATTGAACTGTCGTCAGCCCCATTCTCCATCCTATCAATGTCCCATTGCAACCTACGACAACCTTCTACACAATCCACACCACCACCAACTTTTGTGATTTTAATAACTGGAAGGGTGGGTAAGTAAGTTTGCAAATGAGACAAAGAGCAGGATTACCAGAACAGATCTCTGGAACACCACTAGCCACCAACCTCCAGGCAGAATATGCTGCACTGCTACCACCTCTGCCTCTGGAGGCAACACAATACTGAATCCACGCAGCCAAATTTCCTTGGATCCACCTTTCTGATTCAGCCTACTATGGGGAATGTTATCAAATGTTGTAAAACTGAATTTTTTATAGGAGTACCACTGAGAGCTTACTGACAAGTTGCATCTCCATCTGGTATGGGAGCAGCCGAGCATCAGACTGGAAGTCCCTACAAAGGACTGTGAAAACAGCCAAGAAGATCATAGGGATCTCCCTACCATCCATTGGGGCAATTATCAGGAGCACTGTGTACACAGGGCCCTTAGTATTATCAACAATCCCACCCATCCATCCAGCATCCTCTTTGACTTTCTACCATCAGGCAGGAGACTCTGATACATAAAGACAGGAACGGTCAGGGTGGGAAACAGTTTCTTCCCTCAGGCCGTTAGGCTTCTGAACTCCCTGTCGCATCACATTCAAAGTGTTCCTGGTTAATCTGTTCTGAACCTTACAATGTTTAATCTATGCACTTTGTTTATTTATGAGTAATCCATCTGTAGATTTTATCCTGACTTTCCTAAATTATTGTGTTATAATATGTTATGTGAAATACTGTATTTTACACCCTGGTTCAGAGAAACATTGCCTTGTTTGATGGTATACATGTATATAGTTAAATGACAATAAACTTGACTTGACTTGAACGCCTTACGAAAATCCAGATTCATTACTCTACCTTCATTAATGTGTTTTGTCACTTCTTTGAATTGGTCAACTACGCTCATGAGGTACAACCCTCCTCTCACAAAGTCATGTTGATTATCACAAACCGAACTCTGCTTCTCCAAATGCTTGGAAATCCTGTCTCAATGAATGCTTTCCACTGAAGTAAGACTCACGGGTGAGTTCAGTCGTTCAGTCAAGTCCGACTCTTCACGATGTCGTGGACCGTAGGGTTTTCACGGCAAGATATGGAAGTCGATTGCCAGGCCTTTCTTCTGCACAGATACTGCTGCTGCCCAGGTTAGTTCCTGGCCGGGTTCGATCTCACGACCATCTGCCTTGAAATCCAGTGCTGATGCCACTACACCACCAGCCGGCCCATAATCCCTATTACCATTTTTGAACAAAGGAGTAAATTTGCCGTCCTCCAATCTTCTGGTATTACTCCTGTGGCCAGTGAAGGCGCAAAGATCATCACCAACATCACAGCAATCTCTTCCCTCTCTTCTTGTAATAACCTGGAGTATATCTTGTCCAGCTCTGGGGATTTAACTATCCTAGTGTTTGTTAAGAATTCCTGTACATACTCTTCCGTAACGTCAACACGTTCCAACATGTTAGCCTGTGCTACACTGACCTCGCATTTGTCAAGGTCCTTCTCACTGATGAGTACTGAAACAAATTCATTAAGTCCTCCACTACCTCATCCAACACTAGGCACACGTCTCCTCTCCTAATCCTGATCGGTCTTACCCTCCTTCGAGTCATCCTCCTGTTCTTCACTTACACATGGAACTCCTCAGGCTTTTCCTTAATCTTTCCTGCCAAGGCCTTCTCATGCTCCCTTCTAGCTCTCCTAACTCACTGATTAAGCTCCTTCCTGGATACTTTATAACTCGCAGGAGTCATGTGCACACGACAGTGAGAGTAGGAATGCGATGAGGTGGAGGATAAATGCGTGGCTGAGGGATTGGAGCAGGGGGCAGGGATTCAAGTTTTTGGATCATTGGGACCTCTTTTGGCGCAGGCGTGACCTGTACAAAAAGGACGGGTTACACTTGAATCCTAGGGGGACCAATATCCTGGCAGGGAGATTAGCGGGGGCTACTGAGGTGACTTTAAACGAGAATGGTTTGGGGGGTGGGAATCAAATTAAAGAGGCTAGGCGTGAGGAGGTTAGTTCACAACAGAGGGATGGGAACCAGTGCAGAGAGACAGAGGGGTGTAAAGTGAGGGTAGAAGCAAAAAGTACAAAGGAGAAAAGTAAAAGTGGCAGGCCGACAAATCCAGGGCAAGCATTAAAAAGGGCCACTTTTCAACATAATTGTATAAGGGCTAAGAGAGTTGTAAAAGAGCGCCTGAAGGCTTTATGTGTCAATGCAAGGAGCATTCGTAATAAGGTGGATGAATTGAAAGTGCAGATTGTTATTAATGATTATGATATAGTTGGGATCACAGAGACATGGCTCCAGGGTGACCAGGGATGGGAGCTCAACGTTCAGGGATATTCAATATTCAGGAGGGATAGACATGAAGGAAGGGGAGGTGGGGTGGCGTTGCTGGTTAAAGAAGAGATTAACGCAATAGAAAGGAAGGACATAAGCCGGGAAGATGTGGAATCGATATGGGTAGAGCTGCGTAACACTAAGGGGCAGAAGATGCTGGTGGGAGTTGTATACAGGCCACCTAACAGTAGTAGTGAGGTCGGAGATGGTATTAAACAGGAAACTAATGGGTGACTTCAATCTACATGTAGACTGGGTGAACCAAATTGGTAAAGGTGCTGAGGAAGAAGATTTCTTGGAATGTATGCGGGATGGTTTTTTGAACCAACATGTCGAGGAACCAACTAGAGAGCAGGCTATTCTGGACTGGGTTTTGAGCAATGAGGAAGGGTTAATTAGCAATCTTGTCATGAGAGGCCCCTTGGGTAAGTGTGATCATAATATGGTGGAATTCTTCAATAAGTTGGAGAGTGACATAGTTAATTCAGAAACAAAGGTTCTGAACTTAAAGAAGGGTAACTTTGAAGGTATGAGACGTGAATTAGCTAAGATAGACTGGCAAATGACACTTAAAGGATTGACGGTGGATATGCAATGGCAAGCATTTAAAGATCGCATGGATGAACTACAACAATTGTTCATCCCAGTTTGGCAAAAGAATAAATCAAGGAAGGTAGTGCACCCGTGGCTGACAAGAAAAATTAGGGATAGTATCAATTCCAAAGAAGAAGCATACAAATTAGCCAGAGAAAGTGGCTCACCTGAGGACTGGGAGAAATTCAGAGTTCAGCAGAGGAGGTCAAAGGGCTTAATTAGGAAGGGGAAAAAAGATTATGAGAGAAAACTGGCGGGGAACATAAAAACGGACTGTAAAAGCTTTTATAGATATGTAAAAAGGAAAAGACTGGTAAAGACAAATGTAGGTCCCCTGCAGACAGAAACAGGTGAATTGATTATGGGGAGCAAGGACATGGCAGACCAATTGAATAATTACTTTGGTTCTGTCTTCACTGAGGACATAAACAATCTTCCAGAAATAGTAAGGGACAGAGGGTCCAGTGAGATGGAGGAACTGAGTGAAATAAATGTTAGTAGGGAAGTGGTGTTAGGTAAATTGAAGGGATTGAAGGCAGATAAATCCCCAGGGCCAGATGGTCTGCATCCTAGAGTGCTTAAGGAAGTAGCCCAAGAAATAGTGGATGCATTAGTGATAATTTTTCAAAACTCGTTAGATTCTGGACTAGTTCCTGAGGATTGGAGGGTGGCTAATGTAACCCCACTTTTTAAAAAAGGAGGGAGAGAGAAACCGGGGAATTATAGACCGGTTAGCCTAACGTCGGTGGTGGGGAAACTGCTGGAGTCAGTTATCAAGGATGTGATAACAGCACATTTGGAAAGCGGTGAAATGATCGGACAAAGTCAGCATGGATTTGTGAAAGGAAAATCATGTCTGACGAATCTCATAGAATTTTTTGAGGATGTAACTAGTAGAGTGGATAGGGGAGAACCAGTGGATGTGGTATATTTGGATTTTCAAAAGACTTTTGACAAGGTCCCACACAGGAGATTAGTGTGGAAACTTAAAGCACACGGTATTGGGGGTAAGGTATTGGTGTGGGTGGAGAATTGGTTAGCAGACAGGAAGCAAAGAGTGGGAATAAACGGGACCTTTTCAGAATGGTAGGCGGTGACTAGTGGGGTACCGCAAGGCTCAGTGCTGGGACCCCAGTTGTTTACAATATATATTAATGACTTGGATGAGGGAATTAAATGCAGCATCTCCAAGTTTGCGGATGACACGAAGCTGGGTGGCAGTGTTAGCAGTGAGGAGGATGCTAAGAGGATGCAGGGTGACTTGGATAGGTTGGGTGAGTGGGCAAACTCATGGCAGATGCAATTTAATGTGGATAAATGTGAAGTTATCCACTTTGGTGGCAAAAATAGGAAAACAGATTATTATCTGAATGGTGGCCGATTAGGAAAAGGGGAGGTGCAACGAGACCTGGGTGTCATTGAAAGTGGGCATGCAGGTACAGCAGGCGGTGAAAAAGGCGCATGGTATGCTGGCATTTATAGCGAGAGGATTCGAGTACAGGAGCAGGGAGGTACTACTGCAGTTGTACAAGGCCTTGGTGAGACCACACCTGGAGTATTGTGTGCAGTTTTGGTCCCCTAAACTGAGGAAAGACATCTTTGCCATAGAGGGAGTACAAAGAAGGTTCACCAGATTGATTCCTGGGATGGCAGGACTTTCATATGAAGAAAGACTGGATGAACTGGGCTTGTACTTGTTGGAATTTAGAAGATTGAGGGGGGGATCTGATTGAAACGTATAAGATCCTAAAGGGATTGGACAGGCTAGATGCAGGAAGATTGTTCCCGATGTTGGGGAAGTCCAGAACGAGGGGTCACAGTTTGAGGATAGAGGGGAAGCCTTTTAGGACCAAGATTAGGAAAAACTTCTTCACACAGAGAGTGGTGAATCTGTGGAATTCTCTGCCACAGGAAACTGTTGAGGCCAGTTCATTGGCTATGTTTAAGAGGGAGTTAGATATGGCCCTTGTGGCTACGGGGGTCAGGGGGTATGGAGGGAAGGCTGGGGCGGGGTTCTGAGTTGAATGATCAGCCATGATCATAATAAATGGCGGTGCAGGCTCGAAGGGCCGAATGGCCTACTCCTGCACCTATTTTCTATGTTTCTATGTTTCTATGTCTGATTATTTATATACTTATTGAGATACACCACAGAATAGGTTCGTCTGGCCCTTCGAGCCACGACACCCAACAAAGCCCCGATTTAATCCTAGCCTAATCAGAGGATCAATTACAATGACAGATTAACTTACCACTGGTACATCTTTGGACTGCAGGAGGAAACAGGAGCACCTCGAGGGAATGCAAGTGGTCACGGGGAGAACATGCAGACTCCTTACAGGCAGCAGTGGGAATTGAACCCGGGTCACTGGTACTGTAAAACGTTGTGCTAACCACTACACTACCGTGTGATGGGAATTGAACCCGGGTCACTGGTACTGTAAAGCGTTGTGCTGACCACTACACTACCGTGTGATGGGAATTGAACCCGGGTCACTGGTACTGTAAAGCGTTGTGCTAACCACTACACTACCGTGTGATGGGAATTGAACCCGGGTCACTGGTACTGTAAAGCGTTGTGCTGACCACTACACTACCGTGCCACTCTCCGCACCGATCCTTGCTTCCTGAACCTTAAGTATGCTTCCTACTTTTTCTTAACTAAATGTTTTCCACCTCTCGTCAACCATGGTTCCTTCACCCTGCCAACCTTTCCCTCCCTCAGAGACAAAGTTATCCAACCCAATGCAAGCGCTCCCTCAGCCTCCACATTTCCACTATACATTTCCTGAGAACATCTGTTCCCAATTTATGCTCACAAGTTCCTCCCTTATAGCATCATAACTAGCTCTCCCCAATTAAGCACTTTCCCATACTGTCTGCTCCTATACTTGTCCAAGCCTATGCTAAAGGTCAGGGAGGTATGGTCATTGAAAAGCTCGCCCAGTGAGAGATCTTTCACCCGATCTCGTTCATTGGCTAGCACTTGATTCAGCATGGCCTCTCCTCTAGTTAGATTGTCTACCAATTGTGTCAGGAATAGTTCCCAACAAACTCTGCCCCTCTAAACCACTTGCACTAAGGAGGTGCCAATCAATATTAGGGAAGTTGCAGTCACCTTGTTTTGTACATTTCCAAGATCTGCCTGCTGATCTGTTCTGCTCTCTTGGGGCTCTGCCTGCTGATCTGTTCTGCTCTCTTGGGGCTCTGCCTGCTGATCTGTTCTGCTCTCTTGGGGATCTGCCTGCTGATCTGTTCTGCTCTCTTGGGGATCTGCCTGCTGATCTGTTCTGCTCTCTTGGGGATCTGCCTGCTGATCTGTTCTGCTCTCTTGGGGGTCTGCCTGCTGATCTGTTCTGCTCTCTTGGGGCTCTGCCTGCTGATCTGTTCTGCTCTCTTGGGGATCTGCCTGCTGATCTGTTCTGCTCTCTTGGGGATCTGCCTGCTGATCTGTTCTGCTCTCTTGGGGCTCTGCCTGCTGATCTGTTCTGCTCTCTTGGGGGTCTGCCTGCTGATCTGTTCTGCTCTCTTGGGGGTCTGCCTGCTGATCTGTTCTGCTCTCTTGGGGCTCTGCCTGCTGATCTGTTCTGCTCTCTTGGGGATCTGCCTGCTGATCTGTTCTGCTCTCTTGGGGCTCTGCCTGCTGATCTGTTCTGCTCTCTTGGGGGTCTGCCTGCTGATCTGTTCTGCTCTCTTGGGGGTCTGCCTGCTGATCTGTTCTGCTCTCTTGGGGGTCTACAGAATAGAGTGGTTGCTCTTCCTGTTTCTGACTTCCACCCAAGCTGACTCAGTAGACGATCCCTCCACAATGTCCTCTCTTTCTGTAGCTGTGAGACCACCTCTCCCACCTCTTTTACCCCCCTCCCTGTCCCGTTAGAAACATCCAAACCCTGGGACATCCAGTAACCATTCCCGCCTTGTGACAGACAAGTCCATGTATCAGCCACAACATGATAGTTCCATGTACAGATCCATGCTCTAAGTTAATCACCCTTGTTCCTGAGACTTCCTGCATTTATGCCCATCCTTCTTCACAGTCTCTCTGCACATTACATCTCCCTTTCCACCACCGCTCTGCCTTCTACCCTATCCCTGTTTCCTATCCTCCTGCCAAGCTTGTTTAAACCCACCCTAATAGTTCTAACCAACCTGCCTGCAAAGAAATGGGTCCTTCTTTATTTCAGATGTAACCTCTCCTTTTCCTACATTCCCCCAAGAGAGATCCCAATAAACCAGAAATCTGAAACCTTTTCTTCACCAATTCTTCAGCCACACATTCATCTGCCAGATTATCCTATCCTTATCCCCACTGGCACGTGACACAGGCAGCAATCCAGAGATTACTACCCCTGAGGTCCTGCTTTTCAGCTTCCCATCCAGCTCTCTCTTCAGGACCTCATCTCTTTTCATTGGTATCAATGTGTACCACGGCTTCTGGCTGCTGTCCCTCCCCCTTAAGAATGCTGTGGACGAAATCCAAGATGTTCCTGACCTTGGTAACTAAGGAGGTGACATACCACAGTCTCTTTCACGCCCACAGAATCTCCTGTCTGCTCCTCTAACGCCACCATTCTCCTCTTCTCCACTCTTCTCTTCTGAGCCACAGAGCAAGACTCAGTGCCAGCAACCTGGTTGCTGCAGCTTTCCCCCACAATGGTCTCCACAGCAGCATACTTATTATTGAGGGGAACGGCCACGGGGTACTCTGTGCTGTCAGTCTATTCCCTTTCCCTCTCCTAACAATCATTAGCTACCTGCCTCCTGCAGCTCTCATCCATCACCTCCTCATTCTACCTGCCAAGGCCTCCTCTGTCCCTAATAGCTCTAACAAAGCCATTTGAACCAAAGATCATCCACATCCATCTCCAGTTCCTAACATGGTCCGTAAGGAGCTGCGGTCAGATGCACTTATTGCAGGTTTAGTCATTACAAACGATGGTGGTCTCCAGAACTTCCCACATTGTTCCACAACACTGTTCTGATTATAATTTGGGCCATGGCCTCCTCTACTGTTATGTCAGGGTGCAGAAACCCTCATATTCCAGCTGGGTAGCCTCTAACCCGACAGCATGAACATCAATTTCTCAAACTTGGTTTTTCTCATTCCGCATTCTCATTCCGATTACCCTCTCACCCCTTCTCTTCTCCTCTCCAGCCCATTACCACCCTCTGGTGCCCCTCCTCCTTTCCTTTCTCCCATGCTCTATTGTCCTATCTATAGATTCCTTCTTCTCCAGCCCTTTACCTCTTCCACCTATCATCTTCCAGCTTCTCACTTCATCCCCCTTCTCCCACCCACCCACCTTCCCCCATCACCTGGTCTCACCTATCACCTGTCACCTGAGCTCCTTCCCTCCCCCCACCTTCTTATTCTGGTTTTTGTCTCCTTCCCTTTCAGTCCCGATGAAGGGTCTCAGCCCGGAACATCAACTGCTTATTTTCTCTCTGTAGATACTGCCTGACCTGCTGAGTTCTTCCAGCAGATTGTGTGTGTTGGTCTAAATTTTCAGCAGTCACAGAAAAGAAAAAGGCCATTTGGCCCATCTAGTCTATACCAAATCATTTAAACTGCCTAGTCCCATCAACCTGCATTGAACCATGTACCTATCCAAACTTCTCTTAAATTTTGAAATCAAAATTGCATCCACCACTTGCGCCGACACTCATTCCATACTCTCATGACCCTCATGTCCCCCTTCACCCTTAACCCATGACCTGTAGTTGTAGCATCTGCAGAATATCTTGTGCTATGATCTGGATGTTTGTTGAAAAGATAGAATTCATAAGGTTTGTTGTTTCTTGGCTTGTGTTTGTGGCCACATTTGAAAATGGAAAATAAGTTTTATTTTACTTAATTCAGAGATAAAGTGCAGTTACAGGCCCTTCTGTGCCGCCCAATTGACCAATGAACCTACTAACCTGTACGTCTTTGGAATGTGGGTCACCCAGAGGAAACCCAGGCGGTCACAGGGAGAATGTACAAACTCCGATTGAACCCTGGTCGTTGGCACCATAAAGCGTTGCTCTAACTGCTGTGCTGTAATGCCACCCCAATGACTGTGATAACCAAGAGGGCCAGAGCAATACAAGGTTATAATGAAGGCACGACAGCGGTTACATTCCATTCAGAGTTTGAGGACATTTGGTACGTCACCTAAAACACTCGCAAATTTCTACAGATGTGCCATGGAGAGCACTCTAACTGGCTACGTCACCATCTGGTATGGGAGGGGAGGAGGGCCACTGCACGGGACTGACATAAGCTGCAGAGAGTTGTAAACTCAGTCAGCTCCACCATGGGCACCAGCCTCCGTAGTATCCAGGACATCTCCAAGGAGCGATGTCTCAAAAAGGCAGCATCCATCATTAGGACCCCCATCACCCAGGACATGCCCTCTTCTCATTGCTACCATCAGGGAGGAGGTCCAGGAGCCTGAAGACACACACTCAGTGATTCAGGAAGAGCCTTTTCCCCTCTGCCATCCGATTTCTGAATGGACATTGAACCAGTGAACACCACCTCACTAAGCTTTCAGTTCTGTTTGTGTACTACTTATTTAATTTAACTATTTATATACTTACTGTAATTCACAGTTTCTTTTTCTTCTATTATCATTATTGTACTGCTGCCACAAAGTTAACAAATTTCGCGACATATGCCGGTGATATTAAACCGGATTCTGATTCTAAAGGCTCAATGAAATCAGTCACCTTCACTGATTTGAAAGCTACAAATTGCATTCACACTTGATTTCATCCATATCCAGTCATGAAACTTAGCTGGCAAACAAACCAGAAATTCTCAAACTTACAAAGTTAGAGTCAAGGTTGGATGAGTTCAGCAAGACTAAATCAGGGAAATGAAAAAAGACAAAGCATTGCTTGTTTCCTTGTTAGTGTCTGCTGCCTACAGACATCTATCATCAGGGACCCCCACCATCCCAGGACATGCTCTCTTCTCACTGCTGCCATCGGGAAGAAGGTACAGGAGCCTCAGTTCCCACACCACCAGGTTCAGGTACAGTTATTACCCTTCAAACATCAGTCAGAAAATCACCAGCAAGGTTGACCCAAGCTGTGGGGCCAACTGAATCTATCTTAAACAAGTTATGTCTGTGGAGAGAGCATGAAGAAAGTTAATTACGTCTGGGTCCGTGGTCAAGTTCAGAAGGATTGTGGGAGAAAGAGGAAGAGAACAGAGGAATTTCACAACCTTTGGACTCATTTCAAGGACTGAGAGCTCATGTTGTCAGTATTTTTTTATATTTGCACACTGGTTGCTTGTCAGTCTTTGTGTGTAGTTTCTCAGTGATTCCATTGTACTTGTTCTACTGCAAATGCCTGCGAGAAAATGAATCTGAAGGAAATAAATGGTGATGTACTTTGATAATAATTTACTTTGAACTTTACGACATGACTGCATAAAATTAAAGGGAAATCTTGAAAAGTCTGCTTTGGAACCTGGAATCAAATAGTTTTCAAAGTTGAAAGTAAATTTATTATCAAAGTACACATATGTTACCATGTACAACCTTGAGTCTTGTGGGCTCAGTCAACAAATCTATAGAATAATAACCATGGCAGAATCAAAGAAAGACCACCCAGCTAGGGTGTTCAACCAGACTGCAGATGACAACCATGCAAAAACAAAAAGAAAGAAATAATAATAATAATAAATAAATAAGCAATAAATATGGAGAACATGAGATGCAGTCCTTGAAAGTGAGTCCATTGGTAGTGGGAACAGTCCAATGATGGGGCACGTGAAGTTGAGTGAAGTTTCCACTGGTTCAGGAGCCTGATGGCTGAGGGGTCATGACCGTTTCACACCAGTAGGTTCAGTGTCCTGACAGCAGCAGTGAGGAGAGAGCATGACCTGGCTGCTGGGGGTCCCTGATGATGTTTTTCGTCAATCGTGTTTCATGTAGATGCACCAAATGGTGGGGAGGGCTTTATCTGTGATGGACTGGGCCAAATCCACTACTTTTTGTAGGATTTTCCATTCAAGGGCATTGTGCTTCCACACCAGGCTGTGATGCAGCCAGTCAGTATACTCTCCACCACACATCTATAGAAGTTTGACAAAGTTTTAGATGTCATGCTGAATCTCCAGAAACTCCTTGGGAAGTAGAGGCGCTCCTGACTTTCTTTGCAATTGCACTCGCATGCTGGGCCCAGAATAGGTCCGCTGAAATAATTACCGAGGAATTGAAAGTTGCTGACCCTCACCTCTGATCCTCCAATGAGGCCTGGTCATGGACCTCTGGCTTCCTTCTCCTGAAATCAATAATACAGTTTGTATGGAAAGACCAGGCACCTGGGTAAAGAACTTGTGTCTTTGTGATCTTTGTAAAAACCTCAGTAATACTCTTTCAGCTGATGTTTATGTTGAATGGAGTTATACCCGCCATATATGAGTGTTACTTTGAAGAAGTCATTTGAAATGATTTGGGTTTCTGTTAAATTTATTTAAAAGCAAGTTCTGAAAATATAAAGATTTTATAGGCTTGTCTTTTGTAATGGTTTCTACAATAAAACAAGACTTTAATATTACCGCTAAATACAATACTCAGGTGGTTAAGGAGGCATACCAGGCTGATTGGAACCCACCAGCTGTATCTAGTTGGCTTTAAGTGCAACATCCACATGAAATTACACAGTAAGGCTTGAAATTGTATTTTTATTATCCACTCATTCACTAGTTCCAATTTTCCCCTCTGATCAGGCCCAATAGGTTTTCTTTTGATATTCTAGCTTTGATTTTAGCAACTCAAGTATTGAAATGCAACAAGCAGCCATTCGAGAAGGCAGAATGCGTCAATGCCTGAATTCCTTTTCCCCCCATGCCTGCCTTTTGTAGACACTGGGGTAATTGACCGTGAATACAAGCAACTTGATCCTGTCTTCAAACATGGTGAGCGATTTGAACACAGCCCAAAGTCATTGCAAACCCACTCCCATCGCTGGCCAGAGATGAGGAAGTCAGGGACAAATGTCCTAAAGCCATTCCGGGGAGGGTCAGGCCCTCCAGGGTTATGCCTGGTGTCTAATAAGTGACCCTGCCCTGATCGACACTGATAACTGCAGAGGATTTCCAAATCTAGTGAGAGTATATCTACCAGGTTAAGTGGATAATAAAATACTCTAACAAGCATCAACCTTCAACCAAAAAGTACATTTTCCAATTGCTTAGCTTTACAGAATACTGACTATAGGAAATAAATAGTGTAGCAATTCATTTTTTCCCCACTTGTATTTTCTTTGACAATGTTACAAACTGCTACATTAGTGCAACTCTCTTTGGTGGCTGCCTAACCGTCTGTAATCACATCATCCAAGTCACGAGGAAACGCACGAGCTGCGGGTGTGGGAGGAAAGGGAGACAACAGCATTAACTAACGGCTGTTAATATCCATTGGTCTACCTGTGACAAGTACAAAAACTAAAATACAACTGTTAACATTTAAGAATGTTGTTAGCAGGACAACGCTGGTTAAAGACCAACCCGTTACCTGCCCAGTTAAAACAATTCAAATGTCTACAGAAAGAAAAAAAAAATCTTGCTCATTTCACTAATGACTGGAACTGATTAAGGAAAAAACTGTGTGCTATTCCATTCCAGGATGTACATAAAACACAGAAAACATTTATTTCAGTTAAGTGGGACAGGAGTAACAGTACAGCACAAAGACGTCCACTTAGAAAGAGGAGTTGACAGCTGGATATTCCTTTATCAAAGATTTACAAGATAAATGTAGCCATTCTGTGCTTAAATACAAGTGAAAATAAATAATTTTCCTTTTTTTTTACATTTAAATAAACTCATGCAAACATATTTACAAGCACACACACAGAACACATTCCCAGAAATGTCTGTGAAAGTCGATGCATTTTTCTCCCCTGGAGGTTTCTCTCTGGGCAATTCATACCATTTTCATCGGAGCGGATGGGGGCGGGGGTGGGGTGTGTGGGGCTCAAAGCCGTGTCAGGATTAAGTAGAAAGGCAAAACACATGGAAGAGACCAGCAGGTCTGCATCTTCTCACACAAGGTTAGTGCCTCGGGTAGGAGCAGAAACCTCAGGAAATCCCAAAGTGCTTTACAGACAACAAAATACTTCTGAAGTATAGTCACTGTTGCATCGATGTAAATGTGACAGACAATTATTTCCCTTCAACCGTCAGGCTCCCGAACCAGTGTGGGTAACTTCACTCACCCCAACACTGAACTGATTGCACAACCTATGGACTCACATTCGAGGACTCTGCAACTTATGTCCTCAACATTATTTATTTACCTATTTATTAAGTTGTTTACTTTTTAACCCAATTACACTGGACAACAAAGATTTTGCTTCCTGAGTAGTTTGGGATCTATCTTATGGATTTTGGGCTGCTGATCATAAAAATCACCATGAAATTTCCTTATCACCCACCATTAAAAAAAACCTATATTTGTTATTTCAATTCATAATTCAAGTCAGAGTAACTGATGCCAAGATGAAGGAAGGCATTTTTGTTGGTCCACAAATCAAACATCATTGACAGGAGAACTTCTAGTGGGACTGGAGAAAATCACATGGAAGGCATTCAAGGATGTAGTTGAAAATTTTCTTGGCAACTACAGAGCACCAAACTGTCTGCAGCTGGTTGACAACATGCTTCAAGCATACAAAACCGTGAAGTGCAACATGTCAATAAAGATTCATTTTCTGCATTCCCATTTAGACTTCTTCCCTGCCAATCTTGGTGCTGTCAGTGACGAGCACGGTGAAAGGTTTCACCAGGACACTGCGGTCATGGAGAAACGGTATCAGGGCAACTGGAATCCATCAATGCTGGATTGCACACTTAAGCGAGAAGCCTCAGATACCAAGTACAAACGAAAATCATCAACAAAACTTTTTTAGTGTAGTTGAACTATTGCAAAGTGTCAGCACTGTTATGCAATTAAACACATTATATTCAATAGAAGTTAATTTCTTGTGTTGCCAAATTCCTACGTGATACAAGTAGTCTGAAATTATATTTGTGTTCAATTTCAAGTAGTCTATCATCATAAACAAATAAATTTCTGAGGAAGCAACACTTTCAAAAAAATTTGTTGTCCAGTGATTTTATTTTTTTTGTCTTTGCACGGTTTGACTTATTTTCCTCATTGGTTGTTTTTCATCGATTCTATTGTATTTCTTTTTTCTACTGTGAATGCCCATAAGAGAATGAATCTCAGGGTGTACATGGCGGCACATGTGTACTCTGATAATAAATTTACTTTGAACTTTGACAAGAGTCAGAGAGACCATTTAAGTGGTGCAATAGCTGATGGGTAAACACCAGGGCGATCGGGGGACACCATTCTTCTAAATAATGTTTGCTTCTAACCTGAACTGGTGGTTGGGGTCTTGGTTTAACATTTTAACTGATAGTGCTGCACTGGAGTGCTGACCATGACCTTTGTGTTCGAACCTCTGTGGTGGAATTTGCACCTGGGCCTTTCTGACTTCAAGGTATAAACTGACGCCTCCGTCAGAGCTGGAGAAAGCATCAATCTGCAGGCTAGCTTTCCTCTTTGGGATGTGGAAACACCAGAAGTTTTCAATTGCTTATTTAGGTTTCTGACACAAGTAATCTCTTTTTAAGGTGAAAAAAAGGACACTGATTTAAATTTTTGTTCACTTCTATTATCTGGAGAATCTATTGCTGATTTTACTGAATCCTAGACAGTACATTTATCTTAAAGAGACTAGCAGCCATTTCTTATTCTTCAGAACAACCATACTATTTAAAACATCTTTATTATAGGACAAGGCCTCAGATAAGAGGGCAGACTTTTTAGAATGGAGACGAGGAGGAATTTCTGTAGCCAGAGAGTGGTGAATCTGTGGAATTCATTGCCATAGGCAGCTGTGGAAGCCAAGTCATTAGGTATATTTAAGGCAGAGGCTGATAGAATCTTGATTAGTCAGGGCATGAAGCTATACAGGGAGAAGTCAGGAGATTGGGGCTGAGGGAAATGGATCAACCATGATGAAATGGCCTAATTATGCTCCTATATATTATGGCCTTATGGTCTTATAAATGTCAGGATATTCCATTAAGAATCAGTCAAGTCTCTTTGATAACATAGCACCATTTGTGAAGGAGTATTATGCGGTGTATAATGTGTTTACAATACTAGATGTTTAACACTGCAGTAGAACTGATAACTTAAAGGTGGCAATTGATATACAAATTGGACCTTAGATGTTCTGTGCATTGAACCCCCAAACAACGGGTTTTAAGACTCTCTGCCAAGATGCACAAGTGACAGTTTGCAGGCACTGTTGGGAGATGCAGCATGGATCTGATTTTTTTATTTATTGAGATACAGCATGGAACAGCCCCTTTTGGCCCTCCAAGCTGCACGGCCTAACAACCCCCCGATTCAATCCTCGCCCAATCACAGGACAACTTACAATGACCAATTAACCTACTAACTGTGAGAGGTTGGGGAAGAGGTACAGGAGCCTGAAGACACACATGCAATGTTTTGGGAGCAGCTTCTTCCCCTCTGCCATCAGATCTTGGAACGGTTTGTGAACACTACCCTGCTAATCCCCTTTTGCACTTTATTGATTTTTTTATTTTAATTTACAGTATCTTTATGTCTTGTACTGTATTGCTGCTGCAAAATATATATCATGACATACAGTTTGTGCAAAAGTCTTAGGCACACATATATAGCTAGGGTGTCTAAGTCTTTTGCACAGAACTGTATTTGTCAACGTGCAGTGGGGAGCGAGTTTGTGAAGGGTGGAAATGGAGGGGTGTGGGGCAGGGGGCAGAGAAGGAGTGCCGGGGTGGGGAGTGGCGCTGGTGCAGACTCACCCAGCCCTGAGACACCAGGCAAGGTCATTTGATTCTGAACTATTGGTTTATTGATCATTACAGAATGTCTCTCTGGTGCTTCCCACTCCCTCCCCTCTCCCTTCCCCTTTTCCCAACCATGATTCCCCTCTCCCTGCCCCCTTCCCACTCTCAGTCCACAACAGAGACCCAGATCAGAATCAGGTTTATCATCACTCACATATGGCATGAAATTTGTTTTTTTTAATGGCAGCAGTGGCAGTGTAATACATCAAATTACTGCAGTACTGTGCAAAAGTCTCAGGCCCCCTTGCCATACATAGTGCTTAAGCCCTTTATGCAATACTGTATGTCAGTGATAATGAAACTGATTTTGATTAATGGACAGAGTTTTACAACTGAATGAGACACCTACACCCAGCAGAACAGCACTACAGAAGGAAATATGTTTAATGGGTGAAAGGTACAGGTATTTTGAGCTCTGGACATCAGTGGAGTGGGAACTCAGTTGCCCCAACATGTACTGTCATTCTACCCCAGCACATATCCCATCCCCCATGGGTCCTCAAATTTGGGTAAAGATTTGAGTGCTGGGGCAGAAGTAGAAAGTACATTCATCAGATATGCTGGACCTTCCATAATCACCAAACAAATAAAAGTCAGAGTACCACAGAATCCAGTGCCAACAATCTCCGTATCTGGAAGAGGAGTGGAGGTCATGGTTTTGGATGGAAAGTGGAAGATAACAGTCTACAATTTTAGTTCCCAATGAGTAGGCTCCCTTCAGAAATTTCTTTTAACATCCTTGTTCCCTAGGGTGGTGGGGTGGAGATACGTCTTCACCAAAGGAGGTGCAAGGCACTCTTTCCTCCCACTAGCCCGCAGGTCACCCTTGGGCAAGGTGTCGCATCTATTTAGCCCCCGGATCAGGGTCAGGTGACCATGGGAGCAGGTGGTGATGGTCGTTTGAGCAGCTGGTGCAGATCACAAGTCCTGGTCATGTGACCACTGACACCAGGCAGACAATCTCTGAAGAGTATTGATAATGGCTGCGGTCACCCAGCTTGTAAAGACACTGCCCAGAAGAAGGCAATGGCAAACCACTTCTGTAGAAAAATTTGCTAACAATCATGGTCATGAGACCATGATCACCCACCTCATACATAACAAACAAACAAGTTTATTTATGGAGCACTTTTCATACAGGCGATGTAGTTCCAATTGCATTACAATGGGATAAAGTGCAAACATGAAGATAAAAGACAAAAAGATGTTTGTTAAAAGCAAGGATGAATAAATTGGTTCCGAGCTGGTGTCAATGGAGTCTGCATCCCTTATAGGTTCAGCTATTGAATTCCATAGTACAGGAGTGTAGTTCAAACAAGCTGACCTGTCAATTATCTTTTGAGGGAGATTACTTAAATTTAAGAGACCGGCCGAAGAAGATCTGCAAGCTTGTGTGGGATTATAAAGTGAAGATAATTCTGTGATGTGCTCTGATCCCAGAAAATAAAGAGCTTTAAAAACAAGCAAGAGAACTTTAAAATCAATTCTAATAGATACTGTACAGGAAGCCATAAAATATAGGAGCAGAATTAGGCCATTTGGCCCATTGAGTCTGCTCTGCCATTTCATCATGGCTGATCCATTTTCTTCTCAGCCCCAATCTCCTGCCTTCCCCGTATCCCTTCATGCCCTGACCAGAATCGCAAGGGCATAAGTGATATATTCCCTCATCCTGGAAACTTTGGCTTTGGGAACCACCAAAAGCACCTCTGCCTAAAGCATTACTATTTAAACATGGCACATTGTATTTTTTATTTTTGTTAAGATAGTCCCTTTCAACCTCTGTGGATTCTTGTCATGGTACAGTGAGTCTCGAGATCTGAGGTGGGCAGGAGACCAGCTTAGTGACAGTGTGGAGGAGAATACTGTTTCAGAAAATGTTGATGTGGACTTGCGATTTCATTACTCCTTGAAGCCCAACATGCTTGGTCTATCATTATCAATAAGATATGTATCATGACCAACACACACAAAATGTTAGAGGAACTCAGCAAGTCAGGCAGCATCGAAGGAATAAACGGTCGCGTTTCAGGCCCCCTTCCTGAAGAAGAGTCTTGGCCTGTTATGTCGACTGTTTATTCATTTATATAGATGCTGCCTGTGACCTGCTGAGTTTCTCCGGCAAGTTGTGTGTGTTACTCTGGATTTCCAGCAGAATCTCTTGCATCATCTGCCAGAGCAGTTAAGTCAACCTGGGTCAGGGTAACAGATAAAGGATATTACAGAAACAAATCCACTCACCTCATAGGTCTGTGACCACCCCTCCCCAACTAAATACATAAGACATTTCTTTGGAAAGGTTTCTGTCCAGGCCAATGCAACAATCAATACGGAACAGGTTGCCGTAGACAGATTCTGTTGAACTAATATGCTTGCTCTTCAGGTCAAATGAATCTCACTGACAAAAGGAACGTGTAGAATAATATCCAAACTGAAAACTATAATTGCTTAAGGTAATTTGAACAAGCTGAACTTTGACACTGCAGTTTATGACATTCAATTACTTACACCCTGCTGAGAAACATAGTCTAAGCGGGCCTCCAATCCAAGATGACGTGCTACCATCAAATACAAAATTTATTCATTGATTGATTGAGATAAAACATAAAATGTGGGGGAAGCAAATAAGGCACTTCAGGTTAGAGTTTAATTGGACAGATGGTTGTAAGGTTATTGAATTCTATTTACGTTGGAGACTACAGCACAGTAGCAAAGCAGTTAGTGCAACGCTTCACAGTCAGGGATAAATTGTTGCTGCTGTCTGTAAGGTTTGCACTGCCTGGGTCTCTCCCAGCTGTTCCGCTTTCCTCCCACATTCCAGAGACCAGGGCGTGCTGTGTTGACGTTGGAAGTGTAGCACCACTTGTGGGCTGTGCCCAGCAGATCATCGGGCTGTGTTGGTCATTAACTCAAATGATGCATTCACTGTGTGTTTCGGTGCATGTGTGACAAGTACAAATAATCTTCAAGCACCTCAGAGTAAGCTGAAATTCTTTACAGAAAATTAAACAATTCTAAAGGATATTCATTTGTACAATTTGCTGCCAGTTCACACAGAATAACGCTCCACAAATATTAATGAGTTAAATAAACATATAATCTGTACTAATACCGTTGACTGAGGGTGATAAACCGATCAGGACATTTGGAACCCACTCAGAGTCATAGAAAACTACAGCCCACAAACAGGCTCTTCAGCCCATCAGTGTGTACCGGATGATTTAAGCTGCCTACTCCCATCAACCTGCACCCAAACCGTAGCCCTTCATACCCCTACCATCCATGGTCCCATCCAAACTTCTCTTAACTGTTGAAACCAAGCTCACAGGCACCATTTACACTGGCAGCTCGTTCCACACTCTCACCATCTTCTGAGTGAAGTTGTTTCCCCTCATGTTCCCCTTAAACATTTCACCCTTAACCCATAACCTCTAGTTGTAGTCTCATCCAACCTCAGAGGAAAAAGCCTGCTTGCATTAACCCTATCAATACCACTCAGAATTTTGTCTATCTCTATTAAACCTCCCATCAGTCTTCTACATTCCAAGGAATAAAGTCCTAATCTATTCAATCTTCCCTTATAACTCAGGTTCTCTAGACCCAGCAACATCCTTGTAAATTTCCTCTGCACTTTTTAAACCTTATTTACATCTTTCCTGTAGGTAGGTGACAAAAACTGCACTCAATACTCCAAATTAGGCCTCACCAATGTCTTGTAAAACTTCAACATAACATCCCACCTCTGTACTCAGTACTTTGATCAATGGAGCGTAATGTGCCCAAAGCTTTCTTTACAACCTTATCTACCTGTGATGCCACTTTCAATGAATTATGGACCTGTATTCCCAGATCCCTTTGTTCTACCGCAGTCCCTCCAAGAGGACCACAACCTTCTCGTGGTTTGGAGGCTTGAGTGCCTCAATGATCTGGAGAGCTATGTTGGCTGGAGTCAGGGCTTTATGCTTTGGCTCTTGGCAAGGTCACCCATGCATAACAGGTCAAAGGGTAGAGGACAGACTAACAGTGGTCCACCCGTTCTCCAGGTTCGGGGGTTCAGCTCAGAGCTAACAACCCTGACTGGTCAAACAAAACTGTTACTGAAACAGCAATGAAGAACCCTTCTAAATCTGAGTGCGACGGTATTCCTGAGTCTTCACATGGGACTTGCATGACTGACAGTAACGAAAACTGAAAGGAAGCTCATGACACAATGAAGGATGTCCTGTACACCACCACATGGAGGACCTCCTTTACTGCCCTGAACGCCAGTGATGTAACAGAGAGTAAGTACTGTACTCATCAGTCCCCTATCATTTTTCAAGGGTTTCAACATCTTATCCCAAAGGTGACCTTGGCAGTATCCCTGTTACATCTGGAGTATCAGTCTTTATTGTGTGCTAAGCATAGTAGTGCAATTGGAACCTACGGCTTGCTAACTCAGTGGTTACTAAATATATAAGCAGGACAAATGTAGATCAACTAGAATTCAAGATTTCTTGTGCAAAAGCTTTCGGAGTCAAGAGCAAAAAGAAAATATGCAAATTTGCAAATTGCAAGTTCCTGCAACAAAGCTTGTGCTCCATCCCTCTCCACATCTGGGGACCTACACCAATCAACCCAAGCTCTTTCCACACAGAAAGCCTAAAGTTGTGTGTACATTATGGAATGGTGTGTATTGTTCTCAAAGGTCTTAGAAAAATGTGCAAAAGTGGAAAACTATAGAACACTTTTCAGGGGAATATTCTTTATAAGAGGAAGTTTCTTACATCTTTGCAGACTTTTAAAGAAATTACAAGGATAAAGTGTTGTATAGTCCTAAAGAGGGCTTTTGGCACAATGGCCTTCTTAAATCAAAGTAATGAGTGAAGGAGTTGGGATGTTATGCTAAAGTTGTATAAGATTCAGTGAGGCCTAATTTGGAGTACTGTGTACAGTTTTGGTCACCTACCTTCAGGAAAGAGCAATAAGATTGAAAGATTACAGAGAAAATTTACAAGGATGTTGCCAGCACTTGAGGACCTGAGTTATAGGGAAAGGCTGAATGGATTATGACTTTATTCCATGGAGTTTAGGAGAATGAAGGAAGACTTGATAGAGGTATACAAAATTATGTGGGGTATAGATAAGATAAATGCACGCAGGCTTTTCCCCAAGGTTGTGTGAAACTAAAACTAGAGGTCATAGGTTAAGGGTAAAAAGTGAAATATTTAAGGGGAACCTGAGGAAACTTCTTCATTTAAAGTGTGGTATGAGTATGGAACGAGCTGCCGTGGAAATGGAGGATGGGGGCTGGTTTGCAACTTCTGAGAGAAGTTTGGATAAGTACATTAGATGTGAGGGGTGTGGAGGGCTATGGTCTGGGTGCAGGCCAATAAAACCATGAAGAATATTCTCCATGGGCTGAATGGCCTGTTTCTGTTGTGTAGCCCTCAATGACTCTAAACTCCTGCATTTGAAGTGGCTGTTTATACACAAGGATTGGAGTAGTGCCATTTTCTAAAAAGAGCTACAGATGCAAGAATGAAAAATACTATTTGATATTTTGACAATGTTCCAAAAAGAAGAGATTTGGTTTAAACACAAGAGGTTCTGCAGATTCTGGAATTCTAGAGCAACACACAGAAAATGCAGGAGGAACTCAGCAGGCAGGCAACATCTATGGAAACAAATAAACAGTCAAGATTTCAGGCCAAGACTGCTCATCAGGACTGGAAAGAAAGGGGAAAGATGCGAGAGTAAAAAGGTGGGGGGGGGGGAGGGGAAAGCTAGATGATAGGTGGGTGGGAAATTTAGCTTGTTATGCTGAGCCCACAGACTGTGTGGGCAGCTCTCAGCCTACGGGCTTTCGCACACTATCCAGAGAAATGGTTTAATTATGATGTGAGATTGCCGATTTGAAGCATTGTTTTGCAATACATTCCTTGCTGTCTGCTGGTTCTGGGACAGGAATGTAGTGATTGGGGAGTGGAGGCAGTAGCAGTACTATAAATGTACTTCAGACACAGGCATATTAATCATAGCTTGACTCTCAGTTAATTCAATAAGGCTATGATTTGCTGAGCATTGCAAATTTGAAAATAACTTTGAGCAGTTTAGTTTAAAATGATACCCAGATGCATAATAAGGAGGAATTTCAAACATTTAGGACACTGGTGATAGGCATATTATATAATGCCACATGAAGAAAAGGGCACTGCAGAGATCATGTGTTTTTAAAGAAACATGTTTAAGAGGACTTTTTAATGTATTAATTTCCCCCAGATGCCTGCATTTCTTGACCCCAACAATAATTCCCTCGTGAAGCGGCAGACGAGTCGGCTTTTGGACCTTCAGGGGAGGTGCTCCCACAACGTTGGGTGGGACGTTCCATGTTTCAGACTAACAATGCAATGTTCTCCTGTCAGAGAACATAGATGATAGAGCTGTCTGTGAAGTTCAGAAAGGGTAGAAGGAGGGAAAACAAATCAGTCCTCATAGAGGGATTAGAAGTGGAGAGTGAGCAATTTCAAGTTCCTAGGTGTCAATATGATTGAGAGGACCCAACCTGGTTGCAACATAGCGATGCAGCTATAAAGAAGGCAAGGCAGCAGCTATATTTCATTAGGAGTTTGAGGAGATTTAGTTTGTCACCTAAAACATTCAAAAACTTCTAAAGATGTACCCTGGAGAGCATTCTGACTGGCTGCATCACCATCTGGTATGGGGTATGGGGGATGGGGGGGCTACTGTACAGGATCAAAATAAGCTGCAGAGAGTTGTAAACTTAGTCAGCTCCATCACGGGCACGAGCCTCCGTAGTATCCAGGACATCTTCAAGGAGCGAAGACTCAAAAAGACAGCGTCCATCATTAAAGACCCCCATCACCCAGGACATGCCTTCTTCTCATTGTTACTGTGAGGAAGGAGGTACAGGAGCCTGAAGACACACACTCATTGATTCAGGAACAGCTTCTTCCCCTCTGCCATCTGATTTCTGGATGGACATTGAAACCATGAACACTCCCTCAATACTTGTTAAGATTTATTTGTTTTTTGCACTAATTATTTTAACTTAACTATTTAATATACATATATATTACTGTAATTCAGTTTTTTTACATGTTCATCACGTATTGCATTTTACTGCTGCCACAAAGTTAACAAAATTCATGACATATGCTGGTGATACTAAAGCTGATTCTGGGGATGGTGCGTGATTTGGAGGAGGATGCACGAGTGGGAATATTGCCATGCACACGCCTGCGGCTTTGGGGGGCACTGCCAGCCCAAGTGAGGAGGAACAGATGTCCCACACTGCAGTTAGGACGTGTTGGTGACAAGGAGAATGAACGTCTAAGGTGCTGGATAGGGTGACAATGAAATGGGTATTCTTATTGTGGACAACATCTTGACAACTTATGCAGTTATGCTCATACAGATATTCTGTAACAGTCCTGGATTGTATATGGATGAAAGGCTTTTGAATATTGGGAACTGAGACAATTTCCTAATATTCCAAAGCCTTTCCAGAGAATAAACTGTCTCTGAAGCACTGTGAACTTCCAAGAGGACCACAACCTTATCGTTGGGTTTGGAGATGTGTGTGCCTCAGTGACTCAGAGAGCTAGATTGGCTGGAGTCAGGGCCTTGTGATTTGGTCTTGGTAGAGTCACCCATGCCAAAAAGGTCAAAGGGTAGAGGCCAGAGTAAGAGTGGTCCACCGGTGCTCCAGGTTTGGGGAGGGGGGAGGGGTTCAGCTCTAGGCTAACAACCCTGACTGGTAAAATAAAACTGTTACGGAAACAGCAATGAAGAATCCTTCTACATCTGTGTGTGACAGTATTTCCGATTCTCCACCTGGAACTTGCATGACTGACAGTAGTGAACACCACAAAAAATAGAGGACCTTCATTGTTGATGGTGAAAGAACATGGTAAAAGGTTTGACAATAAAAGCACTTAGACAGTCCCTCTCTTGTTGAAGATGGTCACTGTCTAAAAGAGCTTACTACTTGCTGATATGAGCTGCCTCATCCCACATCTAAGAAAGGGTGTGCTGGCATTGGAGAGGCTACGGAGGAGGTTCACAAGAAAATTCCTGGGAATGAAAGGATTAATGTTTGAGGTGTGTTTGATGGCTCAGGGCCTGCACTAACAGAAGCTTAGAAGAATGGGGGGGGGGGGGATCTCATTGAAACCTATCAAATAATGAATGGCCTAGATAGAATGGAAGGTCGAAGAATGTTTCCATTAGTGGAAGAGTCTAGAAGTAGAGGACACAGCCTCAGAATAGAAGGATGTTCCTTTAGAACAGAGGTGAAGAGGTATTTCTTTAGGTAGAGAGTAGTGAATGTGTGGAATTCATTGCCATAGATACGTGTGCAGGCCACAAGTCACTGGGCATATTAAAGCAGGGGTCAATAGGTACTTAATTAGTAAGGATGTCAAAGGTTATCATGGGGAGAAAAGGCAGGAGAATGGGTCTGAGAAGGAAATTAAAAATTAGCCATTATTGAATGGTGAAGCAGACTCAAATGGGCTGAATGGCCTAAATCTGCTCCTATGTCTTATGGTCTTATTCACTCTGGAGTTGCAATGGAATTGAAAATAGTGCAACAAGTATCTCTACTCCTGGTCCAATGATGAGAGGAGATTCATTGATCAAACAGCTAAAGATGGTTGGCTTTAGGACACCCTTCAGAAAAATTTGTATGGTGATGCCAAGGCTGGGATTGACCTCTCTCACCTGCTTTGCTATTTGATGTTGACACCACTCTTGTGGGCCGAATCAAAGGTGGTGATGAATCAGTATAGAGCATATATCAGCATATTAATCCTACAAAAAGTAGTAGATATGGCCCTGTCCATCACAGGTAAAGCCCTCCCAACTATCAAAAACATCTACATGAAACGCAGTCATAGGAAAGCAGCATTCACCATCGGGGATCCCCACCACACAGGACGTGCTCTCTTCTCACTGCTGCCATCGGGAAGAAGGTACAGGAGCCTCAGGTTCAGGAGCAGTTACTACTCCTCAACCATCAGGCTCTTGAACAAACGGGGATAACTACACTCACTTGGACATCCATTGAACACATCCCATAATCAATGGGCTCACTTTCAAGGTCACGTCATCTCATGATCTCGATATTTATTGCTATTTATTTATATTTGCATTTGCGCAGTTTATTCTGCACTCTGGCTGGATGCCCTAGTTGGATGGTCTTTCATTGATTCTTTTAGAGTTACTATTCTATAGATTTGTTGAGTATGCCCATAAGAAAGTGAACCTCAAGGTTGTATATGGTGACATATATGTACTCTGATAATAAAATTTACTTTGAACTGCAGCCATTATCCCTTTTGCAAGGAAATAACTCCAACCATTGGAGTGTATTCACTAAGGCCCACTGACTTTAAGCTCGATGTTGCACCTCTTCGAGTTCTGCCTCTAGGATCAAGCGCCACCAGTTTTACTTCACTTCTAGGACTCAGTTCACACCTAGGAGGAGGTCTGGAGCTCAGTGCTGTTGGTGAAGCTCAAACAGGCCATTAGTGGGTGATTGCTGTGTGAACTATCATCACTTTACTGATGATTGAGAGTGGCCTGATCAGCCAGTAATCGGTGGGAAGGGATTTGAACAGAACGCCCTTTGGAATTCTTTTCAACATTGCCAAGTTCATAGCAGTATCATAACTACATCAGAATAGCTTCGAGAGAGACATAGCTAATTCTGAAGCGTAAATCTTCCTAATTTCAGCTGGAATGTTGTCTGGTCGCAAAACATTTGCTGTCTACAGTGGTGTACTGATATCACCCCGAACAGCCTGCAAACCAGCTTCTGTAATGTGGAGGAATTTCAGATGGATTATCTGTTCAGCTCTTCTGGTGGAGCATGGCTGCAAAGGCTTTATTCTTGTTTTTAGTATGAACATGCATCACCAACCTCCAAGAGGACCACAATCTTCTTATTGTTTGGAGGCTTGCGTATCTCAATGACTCAGAGAGCTATGCTGGCTGGAATCAGGGCTTTAAGCTTTTGCTCTTGGTAGGGTCACTCATGCCAAACAGGTCAAAGGGCAGAGGCCAGACTAAGAGAGGTCCACTAGTCCTCCAGGTTCAGCATTTCAGCTCAGGGCTAACAATCCTGGCTGGTAAAACAAAATTGTTACGGAAACAGCAGTGAAGAATCCTTCTATATCTAAGTGTGACATTGTTTTTGTCAATGATTTGGACAATGGAACTGATGATGTTGTGGCAAAGTTTGTGGATGATATGAAGATAGGTGGAAGGATAGGTACTGCTGAGGAAGCAATGTGATTGCAGTAGGACTTAGACAAATTGGAAGAATGAGGGAAAAAGTGGCAAATGGAATACAGTGTTGGGAAATGTATGAAAATGCATTTTTGTAAAAGGAACAATAGTGCGGACTATTATTTAAATGGGGGAAAGGTTCAAACATCAGAGGTGCAGAGGAACTGAGGAGTCTTCATGCAAGACTCCCAGAAGGTTAATTTACAGGTTGAGTCTGTGGTAAAGAAGGCAAATGCAATGTTGGCATTTATTTCAAGTGAAAAGAGTATAAAAGCAAGGAGATAATACTGAGCCTTTATAATCAGGCCGCACTTTGAGTATTGTCAACAGTTTTGGGCCCCATATCTCAGAAAGGATGTACTGTCATCGGAGAGAGTCCAGAGGAGGTTCAGGAGGATGATTCTGGGAATGAAGGGGTTAACATATGGCGAGCGTTTGACAGCCTTAGGCCTGTACTCACTGGAATTTTGAAGAATGTCGGGGGTGGGGGGAATCTCATTGAAACCTACTGAATGTTGAAAGGACTAGATAAGGTGGATGTGGAGAGGATGTTTCCTAGGGTGGGGGTATCCTGAACTAGAGGGCACAGTCTCAAAATTGCGGCGCAACCTTTTAGAACAGAGGTATGGAGGATTTTTTTTTAGCCAGAGAGCAGTGAATCTGCTCTGCCACAGACTCAGTGGAGGCCAAGTCCGTGGGTATATCTAAGGCTGAGGTTAATAGTTTCCTGATCATCAAAGGATACGGCGAGAAGGCAGGTGTATGGGGATTGAGTGGGATCCAGGATCGGCCATGATGGCCGAATGGCCTAATTCTGTTCCTATGTCTTATGGTGACGGAATTCCTGAGTCTCCACCCAGGATTTACATGACAGCAAACTTAAAGGAAGCCATGAATGCTGCCACAGACGGAGGACCTTCATTGCTGCCCTAAACACCTGCGGCGTAGCTGGCAGTAGGTTGAGACAAAGAAGAAATCTAGCAAAAAGAAGAATGCATTCTCGAGGACAGGGAACGTATTGTAGCTGCTACCCCCGTTTAATTATCCACTACTATTCATGATTGAATGTGGCATGACTGTGGATTGATCCACTGGCTGTGAATTCAATTGGTTCTATTATGTTTTTTTGTAATTGTAGGAAAATTAGCAAAATGATGACTTGCCTGATATCTGGAGCAGTAATGATATTCCTCCCGTCTTCATTCATTGAAAATATTAAGTGTCTCATAGAAATTTGGTCATAACATCAGCTCAGTATGAACTGATCTGCTTGTAAGACTGACTGTAGCCTGACCAATTGTTGGGCAATTTCTTTTCTTTCTACTTAACTATCTATTGATGAAGATCCAGTACGGAATTGGTTCTTCCAGCCCTTTGAGCCGAGCCACCCAGCAATCCCCCGATTTAACCTGAGCTTAATCACAGGACAATTTACAATAACCAATTCTTCTTTGGACTGTGGGAGGAAATTGAAGCACCTGGAAGGAAGCCAGACGGTCACGGGGAGAACGCACAAAACAGCTTACGGCCGGAGGGGAGGATTGAACCCCAGGGGCGGGTACTGTATAGCGTTGTGTTAACCACTACATTACCATGCTGCCCATTTAGATGGACCATTTCAATAACAAGGCACTGCTTACAAACCTGGGGCATGCCAAACCTTTTCAACAACTACGAATACTTGGACAGCATCAAGGATTATTTTATGACACTACAGGCTTGGAATGAGTACAAGTTTCATGTGATAATTATCAAAGAAAATTTGACATTATCACAACAGATAACTAACAGAGTTGGTAAGATACTGTTAAAGGAGGTCAGCACAGTAGTCGAAAGCCAGAACTGGAAGATCACAGAAAACCGAGACGGTTACGGGACTGGATGAGAATTATTAATTGATACAGTATACAGTGTAAAATAGGCCCTTCTGGCCCTTCAAGCTGACCCACCCAGCTACCCTCTATCTCACCCTAGCCTGATCATGGGACAACTTACAATGACAATTAACCTACCAACCTACCTGGACTGTGGGAAGAAACCGGAACACTTGGAAGAAACCCATGTGGTCACGCAAAGAATGCACAAACACCTTAACAGGCGGTAGTGGGAACTGAACCTGGGTTGCCAGTACTGTAAAGCGCTGCGCTAACCTCTATGCTATCATGCTTCCTGGGAGGGGAGGAGCAATAAAGAGGTTTGAACACCACCCTGTCTAAATGAGGTTTTCATGAGGACTGGTACTCAGGTTGGAGGAGATTTTGCATAAGCCACTGTTCTGGGATGTAATATAGCAAGCTTTACAGATGAAGCAGAGCAATGGTAACACTTTCAACCGAGCTGCAATGTTCAGGTGATAGAATGAGATCTTGTAACATTATGTAGTTACTTTGTGAAGGGAGTCCAATGTCTACAGTAACACACACAAAATGCAAGTTAGAAAGCATCAGTGGAGAAAAATACAGTCAACTTTTTGGGCCTACCACTCTCTGTGCATAAAACCTACCACTTATATTATGCCCCATTATATTAGCCATTTCTACCCTGGGAAAAAGTCTCTGGCTGGACACTCAATCTATGCCTCTTATCATCTTGTACACCTCAATCAAGCCACCTCTCATCCTCCTTCTCTCCAAAGAGAAAAGCCCTAGCTCACTCAACCTTTCCTCATAAGAAATGCTCTCTAATGCAGGAATCATTCTGGTGACTCTCCTCTGCACTTTCTCTGAAGCTTCCACATCCAGAACTGAACACCATACTCCAAGTGTGATCTAACCAGAGTTTTATGGAACTGCAACATTACCTCATGGCTCTTGATCTCATTACCCCAACAAATGAAGGCAAACACACTGCAAGCCTTCTTAACCGCCCCATCAACTTGTGTGGCAACTTTGAGGGATCTATGGATGTGGACTCCAGGGTCCCTCTGTTCCTTCAGACTGCTAAGAATACTGCCATTGGAAATAAATTGTAAGATGTGTAGCTCAGGTGGTTGACGGTTGGGCTGAGTTGTTCTCTGATCTTGGTAATTTACTTGTAAACATTTCGTCACCATGCAAAGAGACGTTGTTAGTGTGCAGTGTAATGCTGAGTCAACAGCACACTGACAACGTCTCCTCACATGGTGACAAAACGTTTGCAAGTAACTTGCCAAGATCGGAGAACAAGTCAACCCAATTCTGTCATTAATCTCTGCCTTCAAGATCAACCTTACAAAGACAGATCCATGACTCTGATCCTAGAAAAAAAGGCAAACTAGAGCCTCGTCCAAATGAACAGTGTACCCTCTGAAACAAGAGCCAGACACTGCAGAGATTAAACTTCTAAAATATGAACAGTGGTAAATGGAACATTAAGGAAATCACTTTGCAGCTAAATGAAAGTTTAGTCAGACTACACTTGGAATATATATGCAGCACTGGTCGCCCTATTATCAGATTCAGGTTTAACATCACCAGTGTATGCTGTGACATTTTGTTGTCCTTGTGGCAGCAGTACATTGTCATACGTAACAGTAAAAATCTTGTGAATTACAATGTGTGTGTGTGTGTGTGTATATATATATATAAAAGCTGTTCCTGAATCATTGAGTGCATGGTGATGATGGAGCTGACTAAGTTTTCTAACTCTCTGCAACTTATTTTGATCCTGTGCAATGCCCCTCCATACCAGAGAGTGATGCAGCCAGTCAGAATGCTCTCCACAGTACATCTGTAGAAACACGTGAGTGTCTTTGATGACATACCACTCCAAACAAGACATAGATGCTGTTGTGCCTTCTTTGTAACTGCATTGATATGTTGGGACTAGGTTCAATTCTGAGAGACGTTGACACCAGGAATTTGAAATTGCTTGCTCTTTCCACTTCTGATCCCTCGATGAGGAATGCTGTGTGCTCCCTTGTCTTACCCTAACTGAAGTCGACAATCAGAAGGAGTCAGTAGGAATGAGTCAGTCGGAAGGAGTCAGTAGGAAGGAGTCAATAGGAAGGAGTCAGTCAGAAGGAGTCAGTAGGAAGGAGTCAATCAGAAGGAGTCAATCAGAAGGAGTCAGTAGGAAGGAGTCAATAGGAAGGAGTCAGTCGGAAGGAGTCAGTCGGAAGGAGTCAGTCAGAAGGAGTCAGTCAGAAGGAGTCAGTAGGAAGGAGTCAGTCAGAAGGAGTCAGTAGGAAGGAGTCAATCAGAAGGAGTCAGTAGGACGGAGTCAATAGGAAGGAGTCAATCAGGAGTCAGTCAGAAGGAGTCAGTAGGAAGGAGTCAATCAGAAGGAGTCAGTCGGAAGGAGTCAGTCGGAAGGAGTCAATCAGGAGTCAGTAGGAAGGAGTCAGTCAGAAGGAGTCAGTAGGAAGGAGTCAGTCAGAAGGAGTCAGTAGGAAGGAGTCAGTCAGAAGGAGTCAATCAGAAGGAGTCAGTAGGACGGAGTCAATAGGAAGGAGTCAATCAGGAGTCAGTCAGAAGGAGTCAGTAGGAAGGAGTCAGTAGGAAGGAGTCAGTAGGAAGGAGTCAGTCGGAAGGAGTCAGTCGGAAGGAGTCAATCGGAAGGAGTCAATCGGAAGGAGTAAATCAGGAGTCAGTAGGAAGGAGTCAATCAGAAGGGGTCAGTAGGAAGGAGTCAGTAGGAAGGAGTCAGTAGGAATGAGTCAGTAGGAAGGAGTCAATCAGAAGGAGTCAGTAGGAAGGAGTCAATCGGAAGGAGTCAGTAGGAAGGAGTCAATCGGAAGGAGTCAGTAGGAAGGAGTCAGTAGGAAGGAGTCAGTCAGAAGGAGTCAGTCAGAAGGAGTCAGTCGGAAGGAGTCAATCAGAAGGAGTCAATCAGAAGGAGTCAATCGGAAGGAGTCAGTAGGAAGGAGTCAGTAGGAAGGAGTCAGTAGGAAGGAGTCAATCAGAAGGAGTCAGTAGGAAGGAGTCAATCGGAAGGAGTCAGTCAGAAGGAGTCAATCAGAAGGAGTCAATCAGAAGGAGTCAGTAGGAAGGAGTCAGTCAGAAGGAGTCAGTAGGAAGGAGTCAATCAGAAGGAGTCAGTAGGAAGGAGTCAATCAGAAGGAGTCAGTAGGAAGGAGTCAGTCAGAAGGAGTCAATCAGAAGGAGTCAGTAGGAAGGAGTCAATCAGAAGGAGTCAGTCAGAAGGAGTCAGTAGGAAGGAGTCAGTCGGAAGGAGTCAGTAGGAAGGAGTCAGTAGGAAGGAGTCAATCAGAAGGAGTCAGTAGGAAGGAGTCAGTAGGAAGGAGTTAATCAGAAGGAGTCAGTCAGAAGGAGTCAATCGGAATGAGTCAGTAGGAAGGAGTCAATCAGAAGGAGTCAGTAGGAAGGAGTCAATCGGAAGGAGTCAGTCAGAAGGAGTCAGTAGGAAGGAGTCAATCAGAAGGAGTCAGTAGGAAGGAGTCAGTAGGAAGGAGTCAATCAGAAGGAGTCAGTAGGAAGGAGTCAGTAGGAAGGAGTCAATCAGAAGGAGTCAGTCAGAAGGAGTCAATCGGAATGAGTCAGTAGGAAGGAGTCAATCAGAAGGAGTCAGTAGGAAGGAGTCAATCGGAAGGAGTCAGTTGGAAGGAGTCAGTCGGAAGGAGTCAGTAGGACGGACGTGGGGATTACGGAAAAGCTGACAGGTGACACCACCTCACCCTCTCGCTCTCTTTTCCCATGCTACGTATTTTATAATATTTACTCTAACTCGCAGTGATTTTTATGTATTGCACCGTGCTGCTGCTGCTAAACAACAAATGTAAGGCACGTCAGTGATAATAAACCAGATTCTGAAAAAGTTTAAACACAGGAGATTCTGCGGGAAACCCAGAGTCACACACACAAAATGCTGGGGGAAACTCAGGTCAGGCAGCATCGATGGAAATGAATAATCAGTTGACAATTTGGGTCTGATGGCTTCTTACTTCACTCCCCCACCCCCACCCATCTGGCTTCACCTATAACCTTTTACCTTGTCCTCCACCTTCCCCCACCCCCCACATTTTCATCTTTTTAATTTATTTCTTGAGATACAGCATGGAATAGGTCCTTCTGCCCCTTCGAGCCCCTGATTTAATCCTAGTCTAATTACAATGCTCAATGAACCAGCCAGCCAGTACATCTTTGGACTGTGGAAGGAAAGCAGAGCACCCGGAGAAAACTCATGCTGTCACGGGGAGAATGTACAAACTCTTACAGACAGAGACAGGAATTGAACCCAGGTCACTGGTACTGTAAAATGTTGTGATAACCACTACGCTACTGTGCCGTCCCGGCACCTTCCCAGTTCCTCTCCAGTCCTGAAGAAAGGTCTCAGCCCGAAATGTCGACTGTTTATTCACTTCCATAGATTTTCTCCGACTTGCTGAAAGTCATTTGGGCAATGTTCCGATTTGGCAGCCAAAGCACAAGCAGTCTGCCCGAAAAAGCCGCCCCTCGGCCGGCAGATCCACCCAAATCAGTCCCTGCTGTGGGACCTTGTCCTAAGATTCACATGGGCAATGGTCACATTCAGCTGAAAATGCCGCCACGCCGTACAGGTTAACAAACTTCCCATACAGAAATTGCATGTGTCAAAGGGATGGCCAAGTTTGACCCCAGTAGCTGGGGCTTAGATCCTCCAGAATTCTGACAAAGGTTACCAGGTCCTGCTTGAATCAGAGAGTATGAGGTTTCAGACAGTTTGGACAACCTTGGGTTGTTCTCCTTGGACCATCAAAGGCTGACAGGAGACCTTATAGAGCAGGGGTTCTCAACGTGGAGTCCACAGACTCCTTGCATAATGGTATTGGTCCATGGCATAAAAAAGGTTGGAAATCCCTGTTATAGAGCTATTTTTTTTAAATCATGAGAGGTATAGATGGGGTAGACAGTCAAAATCTGTTCTCCAGGGTACAAAAGTCAAACACCAGAGGACATGCTCTTGAAGTTAGAGGGTGTGGGGGTGGCGGGGGTTGGATTTAAAGGTGATGTGAGGGGCAAGTTTTATTTACAGAGAGTGGTAGGTGACTGGAGTGGATTGCCAGGGATGTTAGTGGAAGCATGCAATTTGGTGGAATTTGAGAGGCTTTTAGACAGACACGACAATAATTAATGTAACACTACTATAGCAGCAGTAACACAGTCTCAATTCCCAATGTTGTCTGTAAGCAGTTTGCATGTTCTCCCCATGACTGCGTGGGTTTCCTCCAGGTGCCCAGGTTTCCTCCCACAGTCCACAGAGAATGTGTTTGTAGGTTAACTGGTCACATGGGTGTAATTGGGTTCACTGGGGCAGAAAAGCCTGTTACTGTGCTGTATCCCAAAATAAAATAAACATGAAAGGAATGGAGGGAAATGCATGATAAACAAGAGGACATTTAGTATAAATTGGCACAGATTCATGGGCTGAATGGCCTGTCCTGTGCTGTACTGTTCTATGTTCTGTTTTAGTCTTCATATCTGTGAAAAAGAATACACGAATTTGGCCACAGCTATATAATGTGCAGTTTGGAGTGATTATGAGCACAACTTTGGAAAAAACCTCCAAGAGGACCACAACCTTGTTTTTGGTTTGGAGGCCTGAGTGCCTCAATGACCTGAAAGCCATGTTGGCTGGAGTCAGCGCTTTATGGTTTGGCTCTTGGTAAGGTCACCCGTGCCAAACAGGTCAAAGGGTACAGGCCAAACTAAGAGTGGTCCTCTGGTCCTCCAGGTTTGGGGGTTCAGCTCAGGGCTAACAACCCTGACTAGTCAAAAAAATTTGTTATGGAAACAGCAATCCTTCTATACAGAGCTAGAGGACTTTCATTGCTGCTCTAAACGCCACAGCGTAACGGGCAGTAAGCAAGTAAGTATGAAAAGAAATTAGCCTTGGATGAAGTGTGGCACAAATCTACCAGAACAATATCTAAACCAAGAGTTTAATAATGATGAGAGATTACTTAATAAAAGTATTAAGTGGTATTTGCTAGAACTTAGAAAGGGGGATTTCATGAGTTTTCTATATACCGCAAGGTGCAGATTTGGTAGAAGCTATGTTCATTAGTGGGGGTACAAAATTAAGATGGGTCTTTTGTGAATGAAGACAGGAAATGTGTGTAGCAGCAATACAGTGCTCCCTTCTATGGAGAATGATTATCATCAGGTCAAGGGATATGGGTCAGCTGAGTTAGATCATCCAATGAACCATGAAACAGGCCCTAGGGACTAAAGGGTTATTCCCATTCCTATCCAAAATTACAGAGATGGAACCAAGATTAAGTGCAGCCAGAGACGGAACCACAGGAGCAACAGTTACACAATAAAAACCAAGAGAAATCAGTGAGATGAAACTGAAAGATAAACTAAGACTTGAATTTATGGACTGTAGTTGACGCCATCAAAATATTATAAAAGAAATCCCTATTTTGCTTTGCAATAAAGAACTAGAGAAATGGGATTGTGAGGGAGGGTTGATGCTTTGCTGCTGCTTGTGCATGGGAGAAGGGAGAGGGGGTTTTGGGTTTGAACTTTTACTGTCATTCATTCTCTGGGGTTCTCTTCTGTTTTCATAGATGTTTGTGAAGAGTAAGAATTTCAGGTTGTGTACTCAATACATTCTCTGATTTAAATGAACCATTGTGGAGTGGATACTTGGGTCTCTAGGGTCTCTAACAAGAAGCGTTATCAGCTAAATGTTAATTTTGAATTCAGACAATAATTTCTATATTGCTTTTCATGCGATGTCCAAAAACACTTTGAAATGGTTTAGAAATGACTCAAATGCATCAAACTTCTTTACAACTAGAGGTCAAGGGTTAAAGGTCAAAGGTGAAAAGTTTAAGCGGAACATGAGGGGAAATTTCTTCAGAGGGTGATTGGAGTGTGGAATGAGCCACCAGCACAACTGGTTCGTGCCAGCTCAATTTCGATGTTTAAGAGAAGTGTAGGTAGGTATGTGGAACGCAGGGATATGGAGGGCTATGGTCGTGGTGCGAGTCAGTGGGAGTAGGCAGTTTAAATGGTTCGGCATTGGCTAGATGGATCGAAGGGTTTGTTTCTGCGCTGTAATTTTCTATGACTCTATAGCACGCTGACTGGTTCAGGAAGTAACGTTGAGTGCGAGGTACGTATTGACTGTACCCCCAGGGCATTATTTTTCCTGGACTAGGTCAAAATAATCCCACTCGACCTTTTACATCCAACAGTGCTGGGTTAATAGCTGATGGTACTTCTAACAATGCCACCCTCCCTCAGTAGTGGACTGGCAACCTAGATCTGTGTGCTCACACTCTTAAAGTAGGCTTGAATGTCGAACATGCCCAGGAGGTGACCATATTAGCCTCAAGCCCCTTTATCAACCTTTCGTCCCTTCTTCAAGATTACTGGGAACAGACTGTTAATATTGAGTTTAGGGGTCTTGGAAACTCAGTCTAATGGCTACTGCAGAGCTTCCTAATTGAATTAAATAATACCAGAATACAAAATGGCTGCATTTTACCTAAAATAATAAAATCTGACACACTTACAATTTTATTCCACACAAAAAAACCCTTTGATTGTTCAATCTCAGACCTGCTTTAGTAATTAAGTTAAAACGATCAAAAAAATCATACCAATCTGGATTAAAAACAGAAAATCGTAATACCCGCAAGTTGGTGCAAGTTCCTTTGGCATTGGTAAACCAAGGTCCACTTAAGTGGTTAATGTCACAATGTGTCACTTCAGCATAAAAATGCCCAGCAAACATACATTTGAGTTACTTGCTGGCAACCAAGAAATAATATGCAAGACATTGCATAGGAAATAAGCGACACTGGATTTAATTGGTTCCTCCTGTATTGGTGTTACCTACCTCCAGTCAATCCCAGACAAGAAGGGAGAAGAAGAAGAAACCTTGTTCTCAGTCTTGCATTGACATCGTCACAAGACACAGGGACGGATACGTGGCTAATTGGACTTCTGTCTGCCTGTATGGTGAAGTCAGCTCACCTCACTGGCGCATTAAAACCATGGCAACAATCAAAAAACTTGCCATGTTGGTGAATCACAGGTACACAAGCCCCATGTTCAACTGTTAGTGGCAGTGCAGAGATGACCTGATTTCTGACACCCTAACCCATCGACAGAGTTACGTACATGAAAAAAACTGGTAACGTTCATCTTTATACCAGAAGCTGTGCTCACTCCTCTCGTAGGTATCTAAGAGGCCATCCATGTCAACTTTTGATTACTGATAAGTAATACGATTATTAAAGAATCTTATCCTTAAAGCTTTGAGAGTCTCGTGCCCTGAAGAAATACACTCCCATTTGGACTTCATACAAGCCCTACTAAACATTCAGGTGCACACAAACACACACACGCAAACACACCCACACCCACACAGTTGTCTAATGTCATGTAGTCTCATATTCGAGATGAGAGTTTCAAAAGATCTTTTGGCTGATGTATGAGCTTCATTTCCTTCCAGCGAAGGAAAGAAATTGACAAGTTTTGAGCCTCGCATTTGTGCCAACATCCATTAACACAAAATAAAAGGTATTTCTCATTCGTCAAACTGTATTTGTCAAAGTTTGAATGGCAGGGCAGACAAACTTCACCAGAAAATCATTGCAGAGGTCCAGGTTAATACTAATCCAACACTGCACAAACTTTTACACAAGATTCCCATGGATAGGCAAGTACACAATAGTGGTTTCAATAAAAACCATACCTCTTTTACAAGATGCTAAAATGTCACTTGACAGTGCAGAAGAGCAAAAAAAATAAAAAGCAAAAAAGTTTGTGGTGGGCCAGCCCCTGGATTGAAACCACTTTTTTGTTTGATTTGATTTTACTACCTCTGGAGAAATAAGGCTGCGGCTGGTTGAACAAGGAACACACAGAGCTGCTGTGACAGTCTTCGCAGTGCGTCCCGCGTCCCACTTCCCAGCTGCCGTGGCTGATGGCTGTTCACACTGAGATCTCGTAAGTGGTCCCGCCCACACCCGACACCTTTTTGACGTTCGACTGTCTGGTGGGACTGACTGTAGCACCATGGGAAATAGAAGCTGAGCTTAGCCGGCTATCCATCCTGGATAAACGCTTTGGCTGTCCATTAATTTTGTTGTGAGCCGTCTTCATTTGAACCTCGTCACTGTAAAACAGAAAAAAGGAAATTGATGCATTTGTTCAATCCACACATATTCCCTTGTGTTGGTGGGGGGGCAGAAACACACAAGGTTAATTTCTCTATTAAAATGTTGCTCAGATTATAAACAACTTTATTATACAGGGGCAATGGTATGCATCTGAGAATACAGGTCTGTAATTTGTTGAAAGTGGTGTCGCAGGTAGATACGGTCGTAAAGAGACCTTTTGGCTCACAGGCCTGCATCAAAGTATGAGTACCAGAGATGGGATGATATGTTGTAGTTGTACAAGATATTGATGAGGCCTAGTTTGGAGTATTGTGTGCAGCTTTGGTCATCAGCCTACAGGAAAGATGTAAATAAGATTGAAAGAGTACAGAGAAAATTTACAAGGATGTTGCTGCGTCTGGAAGACCCGAGTTATTGAAGATTGAATAGGTTAGGACTTTATCCTTGGAAGGTAGAAGATTGAGGGGTGATTTGATCGAGGTATACAAAATTATGAAGGGTATAGATAGGATAAATGCAAGCAGGCTTTTTCCACTGAGGTTGGGTGGGACTAGAACCAAAGGTCATGGATTAAGGATGAAAGATGAAATGTTTAAGGGGAACATGAGGGGAAACTTCTCTACTCCGAGGGTTGTGAGAGTGTGGAATAAGCTGCCAGCACAAGTGATGCATGCAAGCTCAATTTTAACATTTAAGAGAAGTTTGGATAGGTGGATGGATGGTACAGATATGGAGGGCTGTGGTCCTGGTGCAGGTCGATGGGAGTAGGCAGTTTAAATGGTTCAGCACAGACTAGATGGATCAAAGTACCTGTTTCGGTGCTGTATATTTCTATGACTTTATGACAAACAAAAGTCAATTAATACTGTCGACTCTGCAGCCAAGCTCCTTATGAACACACAATCACCTACATTTTCTAGTACTTTACACAACAGCACCAAGATTACAAGGGGCAGGGGCCACAGGGGAGATTCAGATTCCTTTATTACATGTACTTCAAAACATACAGTGAACTGTGTTATTTGCATTAACAACCAACACACTCAAGGATGTGCTGGAGGTTGCCCGCAAGTGTCACCACACATTCTGGTACAAACATAGCATGTCTGCAATGTTCAGCAGAACAACACAAACAGCAACAACAACTAAACAAGCCCCTTTCCCACCCTCTCACCCACTAACTCAAACACACATACACAGATAGGCCTCCAGTCCCAGGGCAGACTACCCACAGGTCTAATCGGGACTATGGCAAGGTCAGGAGAAGAAAGTGGGAAAGGAGGAGGGAGGGGGAAAGGAGGAGGGAGGGGGAATGGAAAAGGGAGGGGGAAGGAAGTGGGGAGAAGGGAGGGAGAAGGGAGGGAGAAGGGAGGGAGAAGGGAGGGAGAAGGGAGGGAGAAGGTTAAGTGAGTGGGCAAGGGTCTGGCGGATGGAGTACAATGTTGGTGCATGCAAGGTCATCCACTTTGGAAGGAAAAATGAAAGAGCAGATTATTATTTAAATGGTAAAAAATTGCAGCATGCTGCTGTACAGAGGGACTTGGGAGTGCTTGGCATGAATCACCAAAGGTTGGTTTTCAGGTGCAGCAGGCTATCAAGAAGGCAAATTGAATGTTGGCCTTCACTGCTAGAGGGATTGAATTTAAGAGCAAGGAGGTTATGATGCAACTGTACAGGGTACAGGTGAGGCTGCGCCTGGAGTACTGCATGCAGATCTGGTCTCCTTACTTGAAGGATATACTGGCGTTGGAGATGATGCAGAGCAGGTTCACCAGGTTGATTCCAGAAATGAGGGGGGTTAGTCTATGAGCAGAGTCACCTGGGTCTGTACTCGCTGGAATTCAGAATAATGACAGCAGACCTCATAGAAACATTTAAGATTATGAAAGGGATTGATAAGATAGAGACAGGGAAGTCGTTTCCACTGGTAGGTGAGACTAGAACCAGGAGACACAGCGTCAAGATTTGGGGGAATAGATTTAGGGCAGAGATAAGGAGGAACTACTTTTCCCAGAGAGTGGTGAATCTGTGCAATGAAGCAGTGGAGGCTACCTCAGTAAATATATTTAAGACAAGTTTGGAAAGATTTTTGCATAGTAGGGGAATTAAGGGCTATGGGGAAAAGGCAGGTAGGTGGAGATGAGTCCATGGCCAGATCAGCCAAGATCTTATTGAATGACAGAGCAGGCTTGATGGGCCTGATGGCCTACTCCTGCTCCTTTTCCATTTGCAGCTTGCTACCACCCACACTGGACCCCCTACAATTCGCCTACCAACACAACTGATCCGACAGATTTCACAATAGCCACTGCTCTACACACCATCCTTACACATCTGGAGAAGAAGGATGCTTATGTGAGAATGCTGTTCTTGGACTACAGTTCAACATTTAACACCATAATTCCCTCCAGTCTCGACAAGAAGTTCAGAGACCTCAGCCTTCACCCTGACTTGTGTAGCTGGATCCTGTCAGATCGCCAGCAGATGGTAAGAGTGGGTTCCCTCACCTCTGCCCCTCTGATACTCAACACAGGAGCCCCTCAGGGCTGTGTACTAAGCCCCCTCCTTTACTCTCTGTATACCCATGACTGTGTTGCCACCCACAGCTCCAATCTGCTAATTCAATTTGCTGACAACACTACATTGATTGGCCTTATCTCAAATAACAATGAGGCAGCCTACGGAGAAGAGGTCATCACCCCGACACAGTGGCATCAAGAAAACAACCTCTCCTTCAACATCACGAAAACAAAGGCTGTGAACTACAGGAAAAACAGAGACAGACTAACCCCTATTGACATCAGTGGATCTGGGGTTGAGAGGGTAAACAGCTTTAAGTTCCTCAGCATAAACATAACCAAAATCTTCACATGGTCTGTACATACTGGCTGTGTGGTGAAAAAGGCACAACAACGCCTCTTTCACCTCAGACGGTTGAAGAGGTTTGGTTTGGGCCCCCAGATTCTAAGAACTTTCTATAGGGGCACAATTGAGAGCATCCTGACTGGCTGCATCACTGCCTGGTATGGGAACTGTACTTCCCTCAATCGCAGGACTCTGCAGAGAGTGGTGCAGACAGTCCAGCGCATCTGTAGATGTGAACGTACTACTATTCAGGACATTTACAAAGACAGGTGTGTAAAAAGTGTCCGAAAGATCACTGGGGACCTGAGTCATCCCAACCACAAGCTGTTGCAGCTGTTACCATCTGGGAAACGGTACCGCAGCATAAAAACCAAAACCAACAGGCTCTGGGCAGCTTCTTCCACCAGGCTATCAGACTGCTGACACAACTGTATTTCTATGTTATACTGACTGTCCTGTTGTACATACTATTTATTATAGGAATTGCACATTTAGATGGAGATGTAATGTAAAGATTTTTACTCATGTATATGAAGGATGTAAATTATAAAGTCAATTCAATTCAATTATGTTCTTAAAACATAGTGCATAGGGAATCATTTCCATCATGTTCCACAGGGGCACCACCTTCCTGGTTATCAAGGACATCTTCAAGAGGCAGTCGTTTGAGAAGGTGTATCCCTCATTAAAGACTCTCGCCATTCGCACCAGGCCCTCTTCAAGTTACTACTATCAGGGAGGTGGTAAAGGAGCTTAATGACTTACATTCAATGATTTAGATCGGCTTCTCTTCTGAATGGCCAATGAACACTAACTTGTTATTTCTCCTTTGCACTATTTATTTCGGAATTGGTTTATTGCCACATGTAACGAGATATGGTGAAAAGCTTTCCTTGCATACTGTTCACGCTACTTTTTATTATTATTGAGATGAGAGCATGGAACAGGCCATTCTGGCCCTTCAAGCCACACTGCACAGCAACCTCCCCAGTTTAACCCCAGCCTAATCACAGGACAATTTACAATGACCACTTAACCTACCAACTGGAACACCTTGAGCATCAGGAGGAAACCCACATGGTCATAGGGAGAACATGCAAACTCCCTACAGCGGCAGGAACTGAACCCAGGTCACTGGTACTGTAAAGCGTTGTGTTAACCACTACACTACCGTGCGATGGGAATTGAACCTGGATCACTGGTACTGTAAATCGTTGTGCTGACCACTACACTACCGTGTGATGGGAATTGAACCCGGGTTGTTGGTATTGTAAAGCGTTGTGCTAACCTGATTAGATAAAATACATGATGCATTGAAGTAAAACAAGGTCAAACAATAATGGTAGAGAATGGTGGGTAACAGCTACAGAGAAAGCACAGTGCAGGTAAACAATAAGGTGCAAGTTCAATGGAAGATTGTGAGGCAAGAGTCCAATTTATTGTGTTAGGTAGAAGCTATTTCTGAGTGCTTTCCTATAGTAAGTTTTATGTCTTGCACTTGTACTGTTGCCAGTAAACAAAGTTCATGACATGTGTCAGTAATAATGAAGGCTACAGGAGCACATTTGGTCTATCGTCTGCTTCAGCATTTCATCTTGGCTGATTTATTATCTCTCTCATCCCCATTCTCCTTCCACCCTCTAAACTTTGATGCCCTTCCAAATCAAGAAACTCTGAACGTCAGTGTTAAATATTTAATTTTAATTATTTAGATATACTGTGTGGAATAATCTCTTCCGCCCCTTTGAGCCTCACTGCCCAGCAACCCCTGATTTAACAGCAGCCTAATCAAGGGACAATTTACAGTAACAAGTTAACCTATTAATCGGTATGTCTTTGGAATGTGGAAGGAAAATGGAGCACCTGGAGGAACATACAGACAGTGTCAGAACTGAGCTCCGAACCCTGAAGCCCCAAGCTGCAGTAGTGTCACACTAACCACTACGTTACTATGGTGCCTAATGACTTGCATACAGTACCTACACTCAATATATAAGTACATCCAATGACTTGGCTCCACAGCCATCTGTGGCAATCAATTCCACAGATTCATCATCCTCTGGATAAGGAAATTTAAAATCAGTCTGATTCTGAGAATGTTCCCATGTGTGTCGGATGTAAAAGTCACAGAAGGAATGCAACTGTGACTCATGCTACGAGATGCCCAGTTGAATTTACAAAAGTACCCTTAATACTTTTCACCCTGGTAAAAAAAAAGTTCTGACTTGATGCATCATCATCTGGTCTGGTGGGGCAGGGGGTGGGGGTGGGGGGCTACTGCGCAGGATCAAAGTAAGCTGCAGAGAGTTGTAAACTCAGTCAGCTCCATCACGGGCTCTAGCCTCCATAGTATCCAGGACATCTTCAAGGAACGATGCCTCTGCAAGGTGGTGTCCAGGAGTAAGGACCCCGTCACCCAGGACATGCCCTCTTCTCATTGCTACCATCAGGAAGGAGGTACAGGAGCCTGAAGACACACACTCAGCGATTCAGGAACAGCTTCTTCCCCTCTGCCATCCGATTTCTGAATGGACATTGAACCCATGAACACCACCTCACTGCTTTTATTATTTACTATTCATGTCACTACTTATTTAACTATTTAATATACTTACTGTAATTCACAGTTTTCTTTTTCACTCTTATCATGTACCACCCTTTACTGCTATCGCAAAGTTAACAAATTTCACAACACATGCCAGGGATATTAAACCTCATTCTGATTCTAATTGTGAATTGTGAATGCCTATTTTTACAGCTTTACAAGGGTTCAGAGTGAAGTAATCTACCCACCGTGGGGTCATCAGAGGCTGAGAAACTCCTTCCGACATTTCCAATGCAGTGACAAAGGATAGAGGCTTTTGGCTTCCGTAAGTAGGGGATCTAATCAATGAGGAGGGTGGGATTTGATGTCCTGGAGACCTATACGAGGTCTCAACAGATCTGCTTTGCAAAGTGTGGTTGGACTGCACGTTGTTGTTTGCAATGTCTGCGTGGAGAGAACTGGTAGAAGTCCTTGCTACCCTCGACAAGGAGGAGGCAGAGGCACGCAACAGAGGGCTCCTCACGCTGCAGGCCGCAGCAGACACAAGGTTATCTCGAGAACCACACATGCCAGTGGTTGTCCTCCTCGAGTCCTCTGAGAAAGTGTTCATTTGTTGCAAGCCGTACGAGACCGGTGCTTCATACGCCCCTGAGTCTAGGAACACCGAATCAGGAGAAGCTCTGAGCTTTCCATGCTCTTCCATTGCCTTCCTCTCCTGAATGGAGGCCATGATTTGCTTCGACAGGTTGTCATAGCGAACTGGCGACGGATCCCGTTGCTGTGGAGGTGAGCCTCTGTGTATCGGGCTGTAACCATGGCCAGTGTGACGCTGGAGATCAGCCCCTCGGATCTGGCACATTTTGGCTGATAAGTATGGTGAGTGGTACCCAACAGATGGAATTCCAGCCTGTGCCATGGACTCCACCCCCGGGTGGGTGGAGGTGGGATTCAGCAAACTATCGTAGGACAGGCTTCCGTTTCTGTTGGATAACGAGTTCAGACCAAAAATATTCTTGTACTGGTTGGGGGATGAGCAGTCTGACTTCATTTGGTGCAACTGAACCTTGTCGATTGCTCTCCTGTGGGCAGACTTCAGGCTGAGAGAGCGAGAACCATTAGAGAGTGAGTCAAGTTGAAAAGGTGATGACTGGTAAGTCTTGTGAAGCGATGGCGACCGGTAGTCTGGCATGTCAAGGTTCGGCTCAGACCTGTAATCATGGGCTCTGCTGCACTCCTCAATGAAAGGTGACTCGTTACGTCCTTCCTGCATGGAAATCTTCAAGAAAAGAGATTTGACAATTACCCAAATTGATCAATTTTCATCAGTCAATAATCACAGTCAATGCTAACATTAATTTATTCAGTTGATTGATTCTATATGATCCTGCACAAATTAAAGACAGCAAGTAAGTTTACTTACACTGTAAATTTGAACAAAAAAAGAACATGTCAGTAGTGGATCAACTGGTATCACTTTAGACAGAGGAGCAGAATTAGGCCATTTGGCCCATTAAGTCTGCACCACCATCCGATCACGGCTGATTTATTCCCTCTCAACCTCTTTCTCCTGCCTTCTCCCCATAACCTTTGACACTCTGACTAATCAAGAACCTATCAGCCTCCGCGAATGGCTTGACCTTCACAGCCATCTGTGGTAATGAAATCCACAGATTCATCACCCTCTGGCTAATGAAATTCCTCCTCATCTCTATTTTTCTTTCTGAAGTTGAAGACTGCAGCTTCGAATCCTTATCAGAGCCTTGAGCACAAAAATCTATCCCAACATCACAGTGAGGGAGTGTGGCTTTCAGATGAGATGTCAGGCTAAGACACTATTAGCTCTCCCTCAAGAGAAAAAATCCAATAGTACAGCTCTGAGTAAGAACAGCAAAGCTCTTCATTTGTCCTGGCTCATTTCATCCCTCGATCAGCATCACTTAAAACATACTGAGTATATCACACTGTAGTTTGTGAGCCTGCTCTGCCACACAGATTGGCTTCTCCACTTTCTCCAATGCAGTAGTTCAGTTCAGATTCCAGATTGCAAATTTCCACACTTAGATCGTAGAGAGCATTCTAACTAGCTGCCTCACCATCTGGTATGGGGAGGGGGCTGGGAACTACTGCACAGGATTAAAGTAAGCTGCAGAGGGTTGTGAACTCAGTCAGCCCCAGCATGGGCACTAGTCTCCATGGTATCCATGGTGTATCTTTAAGGAGCCATGCCTCAAAAAGGTGGTGTCCATCATTAAGGACCCCCATCACCCAGGACATGCCCTCTTCTCATTGCTACCATCAGGAAGGAGGTACAGAAGCCTGAAGACACACACTCAACTATTCAGGAACATCTTCTTCCCCTCTTCCATCAGATTTCTGAATGGACGTTGAACCCATGAACACTACTTCAATACTTTTTTATTTCTATTTTTGCACTACTTAATTTAACGTATATATATTTTTACTATAATTCACTTTTTTCTATTACTAGGTATTGCATTGTGCTGCTGCCACAAAGACAACAAATTTCATGACACATGCCAGTGATATTAAACCTAATTCTGACTCTGATTGACTTTAAGACTGCTTCAGAGTAGCCTGAGGTCATGAAAAGCATTGAAGATATATATGTGTCTTGTAGCTTGGCTCACAGAGCTGGACCCCAAAGCTTGTGGTCTGGGTTTGATTGTGACTTTTGTTGCTGTTTGTGTGGAACTTGCACCTTAGTCTTGTGATTGTGTGGGTTTCCTTCCACACCCCTCAGACCTGCGGGTTGGTGGGTTGATTAACTACTGTAAATTGCCACTAGTGTGTAGATAAGTGGTGGTATTTGGCAGGAGTTCATGGGAATGAGGGAAGAATAAAAATGTGATGGCTGTTGATGGTAGCTGTTAGGGGGTATTGTGGAGTTAGGGTATACAGCCCACATTAATTTCACCAGTAACCAATCTTCAGATTTGAATGTGGATGTAGATTGAATTAAAAATGCAGCTCTAAACTATTAGACCTCAGATGCCTGCATATGCATAAATGCAGCCTAGAGTCAGTGGAGGATTAATATTCATTTTGGGTGTCTGGAGTGTGGGTGTGAAGAAGGAGGCATCTGAAAACTATATGTAATTCAAGGAAGCTGCTGTTACCTTTGATTTTTAGCATACAAAAATGTCATTAATATTGGGTTGGCAGGCCTCTTCGTCTAAGAATGTCTCAATACGGTGTCTGATGTTCATTTTTGTTGAATGAAATACTTCTACACCCACTGGCTTCAGTATCTCTGCAGTGACTTTGTTCACATAGCAATGGTAGGCATGAACGTGTTGTGTTGAAGGGCTCATTCCATTAACCTGTCTTTCATCTTTTCACATAAAGGCGATACAGAATCATTTAAATTTAGCAAATGGACTGTCACGTGACTCAAGACTGTCATGTGACTAAAATATTGCTCTCTCTGATGATGTCTCTTGCTTTATAGCAAAATCACAACACAAATGCAGTTATATTAATTACAACAACACAAAACACTGGAAGAACTCAGCAAGTCAGGCAGCACCTATGGAGGGGAATAAACAGTCGAAGAAGGGTATCGGTTAAAAGTATTAACTGGTTATTCCCTTCCATAGATGCTGCCGGACTTACTGAGCTCCCCCAGCATTTTGTGTGTGTCGCTCAAGACTTCCATGTGTTCATATTGATTATTATTACTTTTCTTTTTGTACTTGCACAGTTTATTGTCTTCTGCAATTGAATGCCCATGCTTCACACTCAATGATTCATGTCTACTTATTGTAATTCATGTTTTATTTTCTACTATTATGTATTGCATAGTACTGCTGCCGCAAAGTTAACAGGTGATACTAAACTTGATTCTGATTCTGATTCTGTTACGGTTATTATTCCATAGATTTATTGAGGATGCCCACAAGAGAACGAATCTCAAGGTTGTATATGGTGACATACAGCTGCAAGAAAAAGTTTATAAACTTTTTGCAATTACTCGGTTTTCTGCATTAATTACTCATAAAATATGGTCTGATCTTCAACTAAGACACAATAATAGACAAACACAATCTGCCTAAACTAATAACACACAAATAATTATACTTTTCAGGTCTTTATTGAACACTTTGTTTAATCATTCACAGTCCAGGCTGGAAATAGTATGTGAGCCCTTGTATTTAATAACTGGTAAAACCTCTTTTAGCAGCAATAACCTCCACCAAACGTTTCCTGTAGCTGCTGATCAGAGTTGTACAATGGCGAGGAGGAATTTTACATTATTCCTCCACACAAAACTGTTTCAGTTCATCAATGTTTCTGGGATACATTGCATGAACAGCCCTCTTCTGGTCATGCCACAGCATCTCAATTGGGTTAAGATCTGCACTCTGAGTTGGCCATTCCAAAACTAAAATTTTCTTCTTTTTGTACTGTTCTGTTGTTAATCTACTAGTCTTTTGGATCTTTGTCTTGCTGCATTATCCAACTTCTATTAAACTTCAGGTGACGGACTGCTACTCTGACATTCTCCAGTAAGATGTCCTGTTACAATTTGAATTCATTGTTCCCTCAACGACTGCAAGTTGTCCAGGCCCTGAGGCAGCAAAGCAGCCCCAAACCATGATGCTCCTTCCACTATTCTTCACAGCTGAGATGAGGTTTTGGTGTTGGTGTGCAGAGCCTCTTTCCCTCCAAGCATAGCAATGAACATTTCTGGTAAAAAGTTCAACTTTTGTTTCATTCGTCTGCAGAACATTGTACCAGAAGCACTGTAGAACATCCAGGTGGTCTTTTGCAAACTTGGACGTGCAGCAGTGTTTTTTTGTTGGAGAGCAGTGGTTTCCTCCATGGTGTTCCTCCATGAACACGATTCTTGTTGAGTGCTTTTCTCATAGTGGACACATGAACTGAAATTTTAGCAAGTTCTAGAGACTTCTGCAAGTCTTCTGCTGTTACCTTTAGGGGTTCTTTTTCACCTCCTTCAGCACTGCACATTGTGTTTTTGGTGAGGTCTCTGCACGACACCCGATCCTAGGGAGAGTAGTAACAGTACTGAATTTACTCCATTTGGAGACAACTTCTCTTACTGTGGACTGAACAGTCAGGTCTTTAGAAATGCTTCAGCCTTTTCCAGCATCATGCATCTCTACAATTCTTCTTCTAAGGTCCTCTGAAAGTTGTTTCGATGGGGGCATGGTGCACATAAACAGATCTTTCTTGAGAAGAACGGGCTCTGTCGGTAACCTGACTTTGTGTGTCTTTTTTATAGGGCAGGGCACCTCTACAACCCGCACCTCTGATCTCATCTCATTGACTGCAACACTTGACTCCAAATAGCTTTTGCAGAAGTCATTACCCCAGAGGTTCACCTTTTGAACCCAAACTGTGATTGTTTAAATGGTGTTGACAAGAAGTACAATTGTTTGTGTGATATTAGTTTAGGCAGATTGTGTTTGTCTATTATTGTAACTTTGATGACTATCAGACCACATTTTGAGTAATTAATGCAGAAAACCAGGTAAATGCAAAGAGTTCACAAACTTTTTCTTGCAAATGTATATATATTTTGATAATGAATTTACTTTGAACTTTGGTTGGATGTGCCTCTGTTGTCTGATTCAATATGCAGGGTTGTGCATGTAACACCAATGCAATCAAGCATTATCCAAAGATGGACCACACTGCAATATTGTCTTATCTTTCACAGAAATATTGAAAGTTGCCATTCTGTCCAATCATCGGAATATTAGTCAAGGTTTTTTTTGAGGGGCCTGGTCATTTCAAGACAGATAATATTTGATACCAAGACTGTTGCCAGAGCAGGAGTCTGTGTGGCAGCTGTGCCAGGAGGGTAGGCCCCTACATTCAAGTAGCATTTCTCTCTTTTTATGACGTTGGGGGATATTACTGAGGTTCTGTATTTATGGATTGGACAATGGACTGTGGACTTATATATTATTATGGCTTTTATATTCTGTGTTTTTGCCCAACCTTTCTCTCTTTTTTTGTATGAGGAGGGGGTTTTGAGGTTGATGTTCTTGTTGTTTTGTTAGTTTTTTGTGCAGGTGTGGGGGTTTCGGAGTTGATGATTGTGTTGCCTTTTTTTTGTGCAAGGGGGTGGGTTTGATGTTTCTCTTTGAATGACTACCATGGTTTTCTGTGTTTTGTGGCTATCTGGAGAAGATGAATCTCAGAGTTGCAGAGTGCATACATACTTTGATAATAAATGAACCTTTAAAAGCTCAGCAAGAATCGATCTACGCCAAAATTCCACTTCAAGATCAAATTAGTGCACCATATTTTATGGTAATTTGTCCCCTCCCCCCATTAACAGCAACAACTGAATGATTCCTTCTTTCCAATATTTTCCCTTCATCAACGTGTTAATTGACATTTATTCTGCATGATCCGCATATGTAACGTGTGAAATTACTGAATCAACATGATACTCTTATAAGATGAACCAAGTTTTCTTTGAAAAGAATATCTGAACATTCTGAATCGAGTCCAGTTACAGAAATATCCCTAGTTCTGAAATATTTTCAAACACTCAGTGTCAGAAGAAATTTGAGAGCAAACAGAATATGGTTCCCTCTGGTTCACTTAGTTACTTCATCTAAATATGACATACACATGCTATAACAATCAAAGATCAGTTGTTAAAAACTATAAATGGTAATCTTCTTGACATTCCACAGAGAAGTAATGTAATGGCTTGTAGAGGGTGATGGATGTATTCCTTCAGAATTTTTACAGTACGGTGCAAAAGGCCTAGGCACATGTAAAAAAAATACTGTAAAATGAAGATGCTTTTAAAAATAATGAAATGCAAAGTTTCTAAATACTATAAAGACCAGTAAACTGTTTAAAACTAAATCGAATTAATATTTGGTGTGGCCACTGTTTGCCTTTAAAACTGCATCAATTCTCTTAGGTACACGGTCGTGCAGTTTTGTAAGAAAATCAGCTGACTGGTTGTTCCAAGCATCATGGAGAACTTGCCACAGTTCTTCTTCAGACTTTGGCTGTCTCGCTTGCTTCTATCTCTCCAAGTAATCTCAGACAGCTTCTATGTTGTAGAGATCAAAGCTCTGAAGGCCATACCATCTAACCATATAAAAAATCTAGGGTGCCTAAGACTTTTACACAGTACTGTAGTTACATCTCCACTCAAGTCTTTCCATCCTAACCAAAGTTACCTACAATGCCCCAACAAAAAGCAATAACCAAGGATTATTTGTCTAGCACCGATTCCTACATTTCCTCACCTTCTCACTAGCAGCATGGTAGAGAACTTTGGGGTTTGCACCTGAACTGCTGAGTGCTGGTCGATACTTAAACATGGCAGGAGTGGGTGGGTTGATGGGCTTGGATGAGAGATCACTATCTGTAATAAGACAATGACAATGTAGTACAGGCAGCAGTACACTCAGACACAAAGGTACACTCTAACTACTGAAAAAAACAGGAGGGGAACGGGAACGGCCGAGGAATCTAGGATTCACACCATCCTTATTATAAAGTCTTGAGGAGTTTAAGCACCTTCGAACCAGATGTGCATTTTAACTCCCATTTTGATCCCAATCCGAGCATAAACATGAAAATTGAAGGCAAAACTGCCGTAACTTTATGACAGATCGGAATATAATGAGGGTGGAGTGTACTGAGGAAATTGGTAGACAATAATAAACCCTTTGTATACTGAGGTATCATTTATGTTTTGTTTAAGAGAATGTAAATAAGTAACCAAGCAATTGAAAATTTTCACCAATGTAAAGGTATATTAGCCAGTCTGTAATTTTTTTCTATATTACACCACAAAGGCCTCTAGTTGAGTACATTATTTATTGCTCCCAGCAAGTTAACATTTTCATAGTGTGTAAAAATTCAGTATTCGAAGAGTTTATTATGTAAATTGAACTGTAAGATGTTTCACAATGGATTCAGCTTTCCGCATAAACATTTTTACACTTACAGTAAGTAAGATTGTCTACGGATAATTACAAACACGTCATCAGCACAAAGACACTTAAGTGGACTTCCCTTTTCTGTAAATCTTTTCACCACGATTGTTTTAAAATAAACACACTTAGTTAACCCTACTTCAAGCACTCTAAAACTTTAAAAGTATACGACTGGAATGGAAGAATACACTTATTATAAGACCTTAAGACCATCAGATATTGGAGCAGAATGAGGCCATTTGGCCCATCGAGTCTGCTCTGCTATTTCATCATAGCTGATCCATTTTCCCTCTCAGCCCTAATCTCCTGCCTTCTCCCTGCATCCTTCATGCCCTGACTAGTGAAGAATCTATCAACCTCTGCCTTAAATATATGTAAAGACTTGGCCGCAGCAGCCACCTATGGCAGAGAATTCATAATTTGCAGCAAGGTTGAGTACATCAGGATTGAAGTTAGGCTACATGATTTCAGTCAGGGTCATGACGTAATCCTTATGGTTTATTATGGGCAGCTGCTGTATTTCATCGGGAGTTTGAGGAGATTTGGTATGACACTCACAATTTTCTACAGATGTACCATGGAGAGCATTCTAACTGGATGCATCACCATCTGGAATGGGGGTGTGGGGCTGCTGCACAGGATCAAAGTAAGCTGCAGAGAGTCAGGTCCATCATGGGCACCAGCCTCCGCAGTATCCAGGACATCTTCAAGGAGCAGTGCCTCAAAAAAGGTGCATCCATCAATAAGGACCCCCATCAACCAGGTCATGCCCTCTTCTCATTGCTACCATCAGGGAGGAGGTACACTCCTTCAATGATTCAGGAACAGCTTCTTCCCCTCTGCCATCGATTTCTGAATGGACATTGAACCCATGAACACTACCTCACTGCTTTTTTATTTCTATTTTTGCATTACCTGTTTAATTTAATTATTTAATGTATATACTTACTGTAATTCACATTTTTTGTTGTTATGTATTGCATTGTACTGCTGCTGCAAAGACAACAAATTTCATGACACATGCTGGTGATATTAAACCTGATTATGATTCTGACCACTGTTCTGAGGGACAGAGAACAATCAACCAGGATTCCTGGTCATGATCAACAGCTGGTGATCATGTGTAGATTTTCACATATAAGTTGAACAGGTTTGGCTTCAATGAATTCCTTATGCTCTACCTAACATTCACTCTTCGGACTTGCTGAAGAATGTCCAATGAGTAAAATAGCAATTCATGTAGTTATTTTTTAAAATTTATTGAGGTACAGTACAGAATAGGCCCTTCCAGCCCTTCGAGCTGCACCACCCAGCAAACCCCAGCCTAATCATGGGACAATTTACAATGACCAATTAATCTACTAACCAGTATGTTTTTGGATTGTGGGAGGAAACAGCAGCACCCAGAGCACCTAGTGGTCACGAGGAAAACGTACAAACTCTTTACAGACAGCAGTGGTCACTGGTACCGTAAAGCGTTGTGCTAACCACTACGCTACCATGCTAACTATGGAACTATCCAAGATATCAGTAATCATTTCCTTGTGGGGACAGATAAGAAATGGAGAAGAGGAGATAATAAATAAAAATTTTCAAATTGGAAGCAGAGCTTTAATTATAACTCACGTAAGGTACATTGGTGAATCGTCCTGCAAAACTATTATAGCCATTAGAACAATGTACCAGATGCCAAGGCTAGACGAACTTGGTCATAATCATTATGTGCCGTGTTGTATGACATGGGCGAACCTGATCTACATGTCCGTGATTGTTCTTGGCAAATTTTCCTACAGAAGTGGTTTGCCATTGCCTTCTACTGGGCAGTGTCTTAACAAGATGGGCAATCCCACAGACATTACCAATACTCCTCAGAGATTATCTGCCTGGCATCAATGGTCACATAATCAGGATTTGTGATATACACCAGCTGCTCAGACGGCCATGCACGTGATCCTGATCTTGGGGCTAATCAAGTGCTACACCTTATCCAAGGGTGACCTGCAGGATCATGGAAGGAAGGAGTGCCTACATCTCCTATGGCAGAGACGTTTCTCCACCCCGCCACTCCGAACTTGGCAGAAATACTTTTATCCTGTGTAAACTGGTTTTTATTATAATTAATCACTTTTATTTTATATAATCTAAAATACATTTCACAACAGTTGAATTTCAATCATGGTTTTATTCTAACTTCCTTCTAGCTACACTTTCATGGATCAGGATCTCTCTCAATAGAATACTTCACCATGAAGCATTTCACCAGTCACCCCTATTCAGAACAACAAATATCATTTCCCAGCATCTTGAACCAGTCTTGTTTATACCGCTACCCCATGCTTGAAATTTAGCTGAAAATTAAAAATATCTTTTTCAAGTCTACTGTGTCACACATCTGAAAGTCTTAGTTCACTCCAACTAGAGCTGATTATCAGGATCAAAATGGGCCAGATAAACTGTCTGATGGGACAACTTCACTCAGCAATTTCTTGCTTTCCACTCAAAGTCTTTTTCCCACTGAGGTTGGGTGGGACTACAACTAGAAGGGTGAAAGGTAAAATGTTTAACAGGAATATGAAGATAAACTTCTTCACTCTGGATGCTTCAGCTTCTTCCCACATGCTAAAGATGTATAGGTTAGGGTTAGTGAGTTGTGGGCATACTATGATGGCACTGGAAGCATGGCAACACTTGCTAACTGTCCCCAAACATGCTCAGACTATGCTGGGCATTGGTTGAAATGACGCATTTCATGGTATGTTCCAATGTTTTGATATACAGTATTGTGCAAAAGTCTTAGGCATATATATATATATAGAGCTAGAGTGTTTAAGACTTTTGCACAATACTGTTGCAATTTTATTGCACTGTACTGCTGCCGCAAACAAAAAAAAATTTTCATGACATATGTGAGTGATGATAAACCTGATTCTGATATGGGTCTCTGTTGTGGACTGAGAGTGGGAAGGGGACAGGGAGAGGGGAGTCATGGTTGGGAAAAGGGGAAGGGAGAGGGGAGGGAGCGGGAAGCACCAGAAAGACATTCTGTAATGATCAATATACCAATTGTTTGGAATCATATAACCTTGCCTGGTGTCTCAGGGCAGGGTGAGTCTGCACCAAAACCACTCCCTCCCCTGCCCTGGCATTCCTTCTCTGCCACCTGACCCACACCCCTCCCGCAGTGCTCCACCCTTGTCATTCCCAATATCCTTTGCTCCGGCCAGATTTATAAGGCATGCTCTCCGCTCTACGTTGACAAAGACAGTACTGTGCAAAAGTCTTCGGCTCCCTAGCTATATACAATATATGTGACTAAGACTTTTACACAGTACTGTACATGTGACAAATCAAAACTAATCTTATCAATCTTACCGTAAGTGAATCAAGAAATATGAGATTAGAGCAGAAAATGAAGTAAACAACCATAGAGGGAACACAAAAGGCTAAATGGGCTCCACAGCTTATTTTCTCTGCATTATGTTTCCCCCTCTACAGATGCTACCTGATTTTTCAAACGTTTCTAGCATTCTGCTTTTCAGACAATTAAAATAAGTTGCATCACATGGATGGCAAGAAATAAAAGTATGTGATTTCAAGAAAGTAAAATCCTTATGAAAGCCCCTCTGCATTGTCCACTTAAAACATATCAGAATCAAATAACAATATTTCTTAAGGACAGGTCTGTGCATCAAGAAAATAATAGTCTAGTTAAGTACGTTCTCTATCAGAATTATTTTGTTGTGTTTCACCTCAGTGCATTACCTTCGTTAGCTGAAGTACCGAGTTGGTTTTTAAGGTTTGCATATTTGCTTGGACATAGTTTGGGTGGGAGAGGGGGCTCAACTTCTGTTGATTGAACATCCAAAGTCTCCAAACTTCCTTTGGACTAAAAGAATGATTCAGAAAAGAAAAGGTAAGTTTTATTTTGGAACATCACAGTCACCATTCTAACTCCTGGATTTTCAAGATCAGAAATTTCTCTTTGTATCATATTTACACGCACTTTATTGAAAACGTGTAACTTTGAATCTCAGATTCAGATCAGAAATGACAATCTTTGTATATTTTATGAAGGAGAGAAGAGAGTTTTTCACAGTCAAATGTGAAAAGATCGAAGAAAATGTGCATTTGGTCCACTATTAACAAACCTCCAATAGGAAATCATACTAGTCAGTGCAAAGCCATCAAAGAAAGATCAACAGAATGATCATTATGGGACAGCATGTAAATTGGCTGTGTACCGATCAAAATTTGTTTAGACTGCTCACAATGCTTTACTTAATACCCCCATTTAAATTCATTTATCAGGCTAGAATTCCTGCTTTAAGCAACAGGTAACATAACAAAAAAAAACACCCTTTGCTTATGGGATTCTTTTGATAACTATACTAAACTTTTTAATTGGACAAGCTTGTTTAATTATAATTTTCCCACCTCCCTATCCCCAAACTCTTAACTATCATGCAACACACATAAAATGCTGGTGGAACACAGCAGGCCAGACAGCATCTATAGGAAGAAGTACAGTTGACGTTTCGGGCCGAGACCCTTTGTCAGGATCTTAACTATCATGTCTACTTTAATCAATAAAAATGATTTAAGACACCCGCATATTAACACATACACAAAGGAAATTAGAGAAATGTGCTACAAACTTCTGTCTTCTCACCAAAAGAGTTGAGAAAAGACAAAACGAGGATAATATCCTCAGTGGTGAAACAGATAAATTTCGCAAGTTCTCAACCTCTGAATGCTTGAGGTACCAAGCATGAGATGAACCAAAGCAACACAAATTATAAGTACGTTTATTACTTGCAAGGGAAAGTCTACCTCCATGTGCTAAATCTATGGTAGATAGCTTCAATCTCACAGCTCAAAACAACCCATTTTATACATTTACAGAGCCCAGTAATTCATCAGCTTCATGCTTTTGAGGTCATTCCTACATTTGCATTTCTTTCTTATTTGTATCCATCTGAACTTGTCTTTAATTAGTCCATTTGTCTTTTAATACTTCTCCTGCCACACCCCCCCCATCTATTCTGTTTTTCTCTGTTGTCAAAACACTACCTGACATAAAACATACATGCTTGCAAACCAGCAAAGTATTCTGGGATCACACATTTTGACACATTAGATTTTACAAAAATTATAAATTCATAAAGACTTCAGGGTTATAGATATATTTCCACAAGCATCTGCAGAATTTCTTGTGTTTATGCAATGAACCAATTTACAACCCTAAAAATCTGATTGCATAACCACCTACAAGACTCGGGAATCTTGGATTTACATGTGGTCTACATGCTGGGAACATCTAGAACTAAAAAACACAAATTCAAATGCACTCTTTTGTTATGATATTAGAAACCTAGGCAGTCAACTCAAAGTGCAAATGTATTAAAAGGTTTTAAAGATCATCATTTAAATAAATGGATATAGTAACACAAATGTAAATGTTTTTTAAAATCACAATTTCTGTCTCTTACCTTGGTCCTATTCAAACTGCCCTGAATTCCATTGTCGTTTATTTTGAGTGTAATTTGTTTCTCAGACAACTGAAGTCTAACAAAAGGAGATTTCACCATGACCAATTCTTTCTTTTTGTAGTCAACTATGTACCTAGAGGCAGGATTGAAATAGAATTGTACTGAGGGTAATTACTTACATGATGCCGAGAAGAGTTCAAATTACAATAGATCATTATCACTATTATTGAAACATACTGATGGAAAACAACTATATAACTTAAACCAAAAAGTTCAATAACTATCATAAATATAGCAATGGATAAATTTCATTAAGAAATTCTTCCCAAGGAAGATTTAACATGGTGCTGGTGAATCTCAGCAACTTCTGGCTGGTGGCTAACGAAACAAGGAAAACAACTAAACAATTTGTTAATCACACTTCTCCTGGCAAACAATCATCACAAGCAATAATCTGTAACTTCCCTTTGGACTTGGATGCAGTTTGACGAGGAAGAGCCGAGGCATGGTCGAGAGCAAGGAAGACCCAAGGCTCAATTGACTTAAGAGCCGGGACGAATTGGAAAGGTCGGGTACAGGCTGAAGGAAGTGGCGGGGTTCAGGCCCAGAGTGTATTGAAGCGGCAGACCCCGATGTTTGGACGCTGGGCCAGACTGAAAAGGTCAAAGTGTCAGGACTGGAGGCGAAGGTCAGGCTGGTTCAGCTTGTTGCTCAGCTCTGTGCTGAGCTAAGGGTCTGTGGATGAACACTTTATGGACTTGAGTTCAGAACACTATTTGCTTGCGTTTGTTGTTTGTATGATTTGCTTTATTTCTCTTCTTTTTTTTAAATGGGTCTTTTTGAGTTTCTTGGCTTTGTGGCTACCTGTTAGGAGATGAATCTCAAAGCTGTATAATGTATACACTCAGCACTTCGATAATAAACATACTTTGAACTTTTGAAATTATGCAATATACAGAAAAGATAAATCAAATAGTCTTAAAAGTCCATGAATGTATTTGCACTTCGTACTTTAGCAGTATCATCTTCCAACTTCTAAGCAGGGAATTTTAAGTCAACTTATAGAACTGCTGGATTGATGGGTTTGTTTCAGACTAAAGGACTTAACGATGTCCCACTGCAAGCTGATTCAGAAATTTTGAGGAGACACTCTCAGGGGTTCCCAACCTGGGGTCCACGGACACCTCAGTTAATGGTAGGGGTTTGGAGCCCTTGCTCTGGAATCTGGAGCAAAAATAAACTGCTAGGAGAACTTCAGCCCCGTGCACTCCCCCCCACCCCCCCAGCTTCCCCCACAGATATTGATTGATCTATTCAGCTGTTCCAGCAGAGTTTATATTCTGCTCATAAGAGTCATGGAAAAGTACAGCACAGGAACAGGCCCTTCAGCCCATTTAGTCCATGCCAAACCATTTAAACTGCCTTGTCCCATTGGCAAAGTTTCTAGAACTTCAGCCATTTGTTAACAGTACGGAGAAAGCAATAATCCCTTTATATAGAATATAGAACAGTACCGCACAGGAATAAGCCCTTCTGCCCGCAATGTTATGCCAAATCAGCTAAAAAATAAATTAAAAAACCCAGAAAATAATCCCTCCTGCCTACACCATGTTCATACTCCTCCATCTTCCTCACTTCCATGTGCCTATCTAAATGTCTCTTAAAAGCCTCTAATGTATTTGCCTCTACCACCAGACCAGGCATCTACCACTCTCTGAATAAAAAACTTACCCCTCATGTCCCCTTTGAACCTACTCCCCCTCTCACCTTCAATACACGTCCTCTGGTATTAGACATTTCCACGCTGGGAATAAGATCATCCCTGTCTACTCTATGCCTCTCATATACCTTGGCCAAAACAAAAGCAGACTTCAAATTAAATGCTTTTCTTGATAAAACATTAATTATATGGTTATATTAAAGTTAACTCAAATAATCTGAATTGAATTGGACTTTTTACAGAAGGGAAAAGAGAGTACTGCATTAGATATAAATGATCACAGCCATACAGATTTGCAAAGGTCTAAGGTGAGGAATTCAGAACAGTAATTTGTTTTGAATCCTAACCAGACATTAACAGGATTAACTATAAATTGGTGTAAGTTGAAGCACTGTTGGATATTTTATAATTTAAGATGCCAGCCTTTAATGTTGAGGAACCTTATTATAAACTTGGTGGTAATTGTAAAACCTTTACTTTAACTTCACTTATTTGAATACTGAACTGATTCCACAACCTATGGATTTAACGCAAACAACAGGAATTCTGCAGATGCTGGAAATTCAAGCAACATACATCAAAGTTGCTGGTGAACGCTTTTAGACCCAGCCTGGTCCACAACCTATGGACTCATTTTTAAGGACTACAATGTGTGTTTTTGGTATTTATTGCTTATTTATTATTTTATTTTTGCATTTGCACAGCTTGTTGTCTGTCGTGTGGAGTTTTTCGATTGTATTGTGGCACTTTCTATTTGCTATGAATGCCCACAAGAAAATGAATCTCAAGGCAGTACAAAGCGACATATAGGCACTGTGGTAATAAATTTACTTTGAACTATCCTACTAATTTAATTTAGATATTTCTCCTATTGCATCACATTTTTCAAACATTTAAAATTTATAAAAGGATATAAAAAAAGATTAAATATGCCATTTATAGAAGCCAGATATTGGATTTGTCACATTAAAAATGATTAATCTGAGCAAAAGAAATGCCACAGAAAACTTACCTGGGAGCTAAAGGACTACAAAGTACGTATTCCACATTACCACAGCATCCACGGGTGAATGGGTTTACACCACCTCGAAATTTGCCTGTTACCTGTGTGAGGTACAATGTGGATTTAGTATACAGTTAATTCACTGGTCCAGTACTGTCGAGCCTGGGTGGCAATGAGAAAATTAAATATTACAGGTGTTCATAGGAATTTTATTTTGGATCCATACATTGTTAATTGTACCCAGTGAACAAAACAAAAGTGACATGTATACTCTATTATACATACAGTGTCTAATCACCATACCTGTTCATTCGTTGTCCTCCCTCTCGCAACTAAAACCATGTGGAATCCTGTAAGACCCACAACAGGAATGAAGAAAAGACCTGCTACACACATGACAGCCATGCTTTTTTTTTTATGTAGGTCAAGGAAAGCTTTAAAAAGCAATTTATTTCACTCTGTAATGACTAGAATCAGCAAGCAACATTAAAATTTGTAATTTTTCTCAACTTCAATTCAAAATAATCTCTGAACCAAACATAAAGTTCAAAATTCAAAGTAAATTTATTATCGAAGTTCATATATGTCACCATACACAACCCCAAAATTCATTGTTTTGCAGGCATACTCAATAAATCTATAGAATTAATAACCATAACAGAATCAATGAAAGACTGCTCAACTTGGGCATTCACCCAGAGTGCAGAAGACAACATAAATACAAAAAGAAAGATAATAATAATAATAAATATATTTTCGTAGTTCGTGGTGCAGAAGACAGCACATTGTGTAAATACAAAAAGAAAGATATAATAATAATAAATATATCTTCATAGTTTGTAGTTTGTGGGAACATTTCAATGATGGAGCAAGTGAAGTTATCCCCTTTGGTTCAAAAGCCTGATGGTGTTCCTGAATAAGGTGGTGTGAGTCCTGAGGCTCCTGTACCTCCTACCTGGCGGCAGCAGCAAGAAGAGAGCATGTCCTTCCTGGTGGGGGTTCCTGATGATGGATGCTGCTTTCCTGTGTCAGTGCTTCAAGTAGATGTACTCAATGTGTTGCTTTTACCAAAGGCGACAATTGGTAAATTTATCAGCACTGTTTCAGTTTTTGGCTTCATATAAAACAGTATTCTTCTCTTCTCACTGCTGTTATCAGGAAGGAGGTACAGGAGTCTTAGGTTTCACACCACTAGGTTCAGGAACAGTTATTACCCTTCCACCATAAGTGGATAACTTCACTCACCCCAATACTAAACTAATTCCACAACCTATGGACTTAGTTTCAAGGACTCTAAACTAATATTCTCAAAAGTCAATTTATTTATTTATTATTTTGTATTTTCTTTGTGTATTTACACAACTTGTTACATTTTGCACATTGGCTGTTTGTCCTTTGTGTGCAGTTTTTCATTGATTCTGCCGTGTTTCTTTGAGTTTCTGAATTGGCACAGAACCCCTGAACATTACCTATTTTTTAAATTTTCTCTTTTTGTGCTACTTAATTTAACTTTATAACTTTATAATTTATATATCTATCAATCTATATGTATATATTTACTGCAATTTACAATTTTTATTATTATATATTGCAATCGATGGCTGCTGCATAACAAATTTCATGATATATGCCAGTGATATTAAACCTGATTCTGAATTTTTTGTATCTACTGTGAATGCCCACAAGAAAATGAACCTCATGGTAGTACACAGTGACACATATTCACTTTGATAATAAGTTTACTTAGAACTTCCAAATTTTTTGAAAAATAATTTTAAAAGCTTAAGGCTTGAAATTCAATTTGCTGTGATTGGTGGAATTCCTCCTTTTGACTAATGATTACTTTGATAACAGTGCACAGCAAAGATTTTGCTTCCTGAATAATTTTTAGGTGTACCTTATGGATTTTGGGCTGCTGATCATGAAAACTGCCATGAAATTTCCCTATCACACAATTTTAAAAAATGGCCTATATCTGTTGTTTCAACTCATAATTCATGTCAGAATAACTGATGCCAAGATTAAGGAAGGCACTTTTGTTGGTCCACAAATCAAACAGGTCATCAATGACAAGCAATTTGAAGAACTTCTAGTGGGACTGGAGAAAATTGCATGCAAGGCATTCAAGGTTGTTGTTGAAAATTTTGTTGGCAACTACAGAGCACCAACTGTGTGCAGCTGGTTGACAACATGCTTCAAACATACAAAACCATGAAGTGCAACGTGTCACTAAAGATTCATTTTCTGCATTCCCATTTAGACTTCTTCCCTGCCAATCCTGGCGCTGTCGGTGATGAGCACGGTGAAAGATTTCGCCAGGACATTGTGGTCATAGAGAAACTGTATCAGGGCAACTGGAATCCATCAGTGCTGGCTGATTATTGTTGGACACTTAAGCGAGCAGCTTCAGGCTCTGAGAACAAACACAAATCATCAACAAAACATTTTTAGCTTAGTTGAACTATTGCAAAGCATCAGCAGCATTATGGAGGAGAAGATGGCGGCACGACACAGCGCGCGTGGCCTCTCCGGTGATGATATCTCTTATCTGTCAAGTAGGATGCTATACACAATTCTGATTTGATGGAGGCAGACGTGAGAGCACGGAGGAACATCTGGTGAAACTTCTGAAATGCCTGTTTTGCTGCCGCCACTACTGTGTGATCCAGAATCTCCGGAGGGGAAGGCCCCAAATCCTCGGCTTTGCTTGTTGCTCGGCGGCCGGGGCAGGGTCAAAGCGCTCGGCAGAGATGGTGCTCGGTGCTCGGTGTCAGAGGGCTGGACGGAGGCTTAGAGTTTTCGGATGGACTCAAGAGTCGGACTGTGGTCGGGTGCTTCCAGGATGCTGCATCGGCAGGTTTGCGGTGCTGGAAGCTCATGGCAGGGAGAGTTTCTTCCTTCTACTGTCTGTGTGAGATGATGGGGCTATCGGGACTTTGAGACTTTTTTTTTACCGTGCCCATGGTCTGCTCTTATCAAATTACAGTATTGCTTTGCACTGTTGTAACTATATGATACAATTATGTGGTTTTTGTCAGTTTTAGTCTTGGTCTGTCTTGTGTTTCTGTGATATCATACTGGAGGAACATTGTATCATTTTTTAATGCATGCATTTCTAAATGACAAAAAACGAGGACTGAGTGTCCTCATAATCTAAAATCTAAAAAAACACATTACATTCAATAAAAGTTAATTTTTTGTGTCTCAAATTCCTACGTGATACAAGTAGTTTGAAATTACATTTGTGTTCCGCTTTAAGCTGTCAATCATAAACAAAAAAAATTCTCAGGAAGCAACAATTTCAAAAAAAATTGTTGTCCTGTGTCATAAGTGTATTTGGACTTTGACTATTAGTGAAATTGTCACTCACATCAGATAAACAGATTTCATGGGCACTTCAGGTAAAATATTTCAGATCTAATTTTTCCATATATTCTGAGTTGATTTTTAATAGTGCATGGGCCCCGTGAACTCCACACATTCTCTGACCCAAATGTTCAGTACTAATACGTTGTGGCACTCTTCAATTTGTTATGATGGTATTTGATCATGGGAACTCGACAGCCTGGAATGAGCTTTGTTCTACCTTCAGTTCCCCACAACTATACTCACAACCCTTCTCAGGAAGCCTTAATAGGGGCAACATGGAGGAAGCAAGAGTGTGTGGAGACTATGTCTTGTCACAAGGAACAGGTAAAGGAGTTTATAGCTCTGAATGGTGAGCTTAGGGGAGTCCATAAAACCATAAGCAATAGGGCAGAATTAAGCCACTTGGCTCATGGAGTCTGCTCCACCGTTGCATCATAGTTGGTTTATTATCCCTCTCAGTCCAATTCCTTTGAATTATTTGCAAAACCTTTGACACCCTTACAAAACATGAACCGACCAACCTCTGCTTTAAACATACCCAATGGCATGCCTCCATAGCCGAATGTGGCAATGAATTTCACAGATTAAAGAAATTTCTCATCTCTGTTCTAAAGGGACGTCCTTGTATCCTGAGGCTGTGCTCTCTGGTCAGAGGCTCCCCCACCATAGAAAACATCCACTCTATGTAGGTTTTTAAATATTTATTTATTTAGTGGGCTACAGCACGGAAATGCCCAATTTGATTCTAGCCCAATCACAGGGCAATTTATAAAGGCCAATTAACCGACCAACTGGTACAACTTTGGACTGTGGGAAGAGACTAGTGTATTTGGAGGAAACCCACAAAGTCACATGGAGAATGTACAAACTCCTAACAGGCAGCTGTGGGAATTGAAACCAGGCCTGTACTGTAATGCATTGTGCTAACCACTGCGCAGCATCAAATGCTACCATGCTGGTATTTGGTAGGTTTCAATGAGGTCCCCCTTCAGCGAGTACAGAGCTATCAAATGCTCCTCGTACATTAACCCTTTCGTTTTTGGAATCATCCTTGTAAACCTTCTCTGGACCCTTGCCAAAGCCAGCACATCCTTTCTTGGGTGGGGGCCCTAAATTGAATACAGGTCACTGAAAACTGAATGAAGGATTAACTAGAACAGCAAAGGATACGTGATGGCAGTGCGTGGGGCAGAAAGCTCTTCAATATGATTTAAAACGTAGATCAGCCCAAAAATAAACACTCCAACCATGTGCGTGCTTAGGGAGAGCAGGAAGAGGAAAAAGTAGCGGTAATTTCTTCGTCCTATGCAGTTGTTCACCCATGGACAGTGATGATCAAAGTCCTGGAAACCAAATAAGCAAGACAAAGAAGTCAGGAACAGCTTTTTCTCATTGTGAAGGATTGTCAACATTTGATATATAAACTTTTTTCCATTGCAGGCTGCATTTTTTTTTAAGTAATTCATACAGATGTTCTTCGCTTATGACCTGGCAATGTTCCTTGTTATTCTGAGAATTGATGGAGGGAAATGCAAACCAATCACTCTCTGGTGTCCCGTTCTTCAGTCCCAAAGCAGTGCTGAAAGCTTCTTGATTTCTTAGAGATCCAATTTAGTTGATAAGGTTGTGATACATGGCCTGTACTGTTTTCACAAATGTTCAACAATTACTTGGTGGTGATATTAACTATAACTGAGAAAACAACACACAAAAATTGCTGGAGGAACTCAGCAGGTCAGGCAGCATCTATGGAAATAAATCAATAGTTGACGTTTATTAAGAAGGTCTGAGATCCTTCTTCAGGACTGGAAAGGAAGCGGGAGGACACCAGAATAAAATGGTGGTGGGAAGGGAAGGACTAGCAAGAATGTGATAGGTGAAGCCAGGTGGGTGGGAAAGGTAAGGGGCTTGAGATGAAGGAATCTGATTGGAGGGGAAAGTGGACCATAGGAGAAAGGGAAGGAGGAGGGATTTTTTTTAATAAGAAGGGGAAATCGATATTCATGTCATTAGGTTGGAGGCTACCTGGATGGAATATGAGGTGTTGCCCTCCACCCTGAGGGTAACCTCATCTTGGCACAAGAGGAGGCATAGCCTGACATGTGAGAAATGAGAATATCTTGGGACAGCACGTGAACAAGAGAATAGTACTAAGGTCAGCTGATTACAAGTGCAGTTTCTGCACAACTCAAATACTTTATGGACCCCATCCCACTTTCAACTAATTGTAATCTGAGATGTTAAGTTTACAATTCTATTAACTGTGCAAACTTTCTTCAGATTGCTTGGATTTTATCCGAGACGGTACAAATGGTTTTACAGAAGGTACTCATCCCGTTGTTTAACAATGTTACCTCTCAGGTTTCTTTAAAAACTCTCCCCTTTTATCTAGTATCTGTGCCCTCTAGTTTTTAGCTTCCAATTCCACTAGAAAGCTATGAGCCTACACCTTATCCATACCCCTCATGAGTTTATACTCTTTTGTGAGGTTACTCCTCATGTTCCTCCACTCGAGGGAGTAAAGATCCAGCGTGGCCAACCTCTCCCGATAACTCAGACCCTCAAATCTGGGCAGCACCTTCTTCTCAACCCTCTCCTGCTTGACATCTTTCCCATCTCGGGGTGACCAAAACTGTACACGATACTCAAAAGTGTACCACACACAAAATGCAGGAGGAACTCATCAGGCCAGGCAGCAACTATGGAAAGGAAGAAGCAGTTGACGTTTTGGGCTGAGACTCTTTATCAGGTCTGGAATAAAAGATGAGAAGTCAGTATAAGAAGGCAGGGGGAGGGGAGGAAGAAGTACAAGGTGATAAGTGATAGGTAAAGCCGGGAGACGGGGAGGTGGTTCAATTAAAGAACTGGGAAGCTACCCATTTCAATTCTACTTTTCTCCAGTCCTGATGAAGGGTCTTGGCCTGAAACGTCGACTGTTTATTCCTCTCCATGGAGGCTGCCTGACCTGCTGAGTTCCTTCAGCATTTTGTGTGTTTTGCTTTGGAATACGAGCATCTGCAGATTTTCCCGTGTTTGTGATATTCCAAAGTGCGGTCATACCAGAGACTTACGTCACTGCGACGTAATGTCCCAACTCCCAATCTTGATCAGCTGACTAATGAAGGCCAGCATGCAAAATGGTCAATGTTTTGGACACAGCCCGAAGAGGGGTCTTGGCCCCAAAACAACAACTGTTTTACTCTTTTCCATAGATGCTGCCTGACCTGCTGCGTTCCTCCAGCATTTTGTGTGTGTGTTGCTCTGGATTTCCAGCATATGTAGAACTTCTCATGTTTGTCAGCATGCAAAATGCCTTCTTTACCTGCCTACTTGTGTGGTCTTAAAGGATATTAGTGAATTAGATGTCTTTTTTTAAAAATTCAAAAGTTTTATTATCACAATTATTGACACTAGGTTTTTACTATATTAATTAAATTACATAAAATGTCAATAGATTTAAACCAATGCTTCTGAAATATTAGTTCAGATCTCTGCATTGCTGATCCACTTATTTAGCCTTTGGAAGTGGATCCGATAAAGCTGTCGGGGAGGGGTCTGGCTTCTAATCACTGTTCATAGACCTCACTGGAATCACAAGACTAATGAAGGATTAAACCTTGCCAGCATGACCAGTTTACCGTGACTTACACACGAGTAATGGCTACCTGAACAAGGTATTCACAAGTTTCCAGCGTCAGTAGAGGAAAAGGCAAAGGCTCCTCGCCAATGCTGCCAACTGAAGTGTCATGGGAGACTGGAACATCGGGGCAGCAGGCAGGGTATGCTACTTTTGGAAGAGAGCCTCTGTACTTGAGCAACCCCTCTCTCGAAGGTGAGAGCCTGTCTGTCCTCGACTTGGGGGCCTCGGGAAAGCGTCGCAATAGACTGTAACATCGAAACAGTGAGCTGCTGGTCTCCCGCGCTAATTTGCTGCAGGAGCGATCTCTGTCTCTCCATCGCCAGTGGGAGAGAGCCTGTCTGAGACACTGAAGTGCTGGGTTACGGACTGTAGCTTTTCGATGAATTCTAGATAAAGATCTCTCTGGGGGCTTTGCTATTGCTTGCATGGTGGGGAAGGGGATCGGTGATTTTGCTGGTGATTGGGGGAAGGGGGAGGTTTGGTGATTTTGCTGGTGAGTGGGGGAAGGGAGAGGGTTGATGATTTTGCTGGTGATTGGGAGAAGGGGGAGGGTTGGTGATTTTGCTGGTGAGTGGGGGAAGGGGGAGGGTTGGTGATTTTGCTGGTGAGTGGGGGAAGGGAGAGGGTTGGTGATTTTGCTGGTGAGTGGGGAAAGGGGGAGGGTTGGTGATTTTGCTGGTGAGTGGGGGAAGGGGGAGGGTTGGTGATTTTGCTGGTGAGTGGGGGAAGGGGGAGGGTTGGTGATTTTGCTGGTGAGTGGGGGAAGGGGGAGGGTTGGTGATTTTGCTGGTGAGTGGGGGAAGGCGGAGGGTTGTTTATTTTGCTGGTGAGTGGGGGAAGGGGGAGGGTTGGTGATTTTGCTGGTGAGTGGGGGAAGGGAGATGGTTGGTGATTTTGCTGGTGAGTGGGGGAAGGGGGAGGGTTGGTGATTTTGCTGGTGAGTGGGGGAAGGGGGAGGGTTGGTGATTTTGCTGGTGAGTGGGGGAAGGGAGATGGTTGGTGATTTTGCTGGTGAGTGGGGGAAGGGGGAGGGTTGGTGATTTTGCTGGTGAGTGGGGGAAGGGGGAGGGTTGGTGATTTTGCTGGTGAGTGGGGGAAGGGGGAGGGTTGGTGTTTTTGCTGGTGAGTGGGGGAAGGGGGAAGGTTGGTGATTTTGCTGGTGAGTGGGGGAAGGGGGAGGGTTGGTGATTTTGCTGGTGAGTGGGGGAAGGGGGAGGGTTGGTGATTTTGCTGGTGAGTGGGGGAAGGGGAGGGTTGGTGATTTTGCTGGTGAGTGGGGGAAGGGGGAAGGTTGGTGATTTTGCTGGTGAGTGGGGGAAGGGGGAGGGTTGGTGATTTTGCTGGTGATTGGGGGAAGGGGGAGGGTTGGTGATTTTGCTGGTGAGTGGGGGAAGGGGAGGGTTGGTGATTTTGCTGGTGAGTGGGGGAAGGGGGAGGGTTGGTGATTTTGCTGGTGATTGGGGGAAGGGGGAGGGTTGGTGATTTTGCTGGTGAGTGGGGGAAGGGGGAGGGTTGGTGTTTTTGCTGGTGAGTGGGGGAAGGGGAGGGTTGGTGATTTTGCTGGTGAGTGGGTGAAGGGAGATGGTTGGTGATTTTGCTGGTGAGTGGGGGAAGGGGGAGGGTTGATGATTTTGCTGGTGATTGGGGGAAGGGGAGGGTTGGTGATTTTGCTGGTGAGTGGGGGAAGGGAGATGGTTGGTGATTTTGCTGGTGAGTGGGGGAAGGGTGAGGGTTGGTGACTTTGCTGGTGAGTGGGGAAAGGGGGAGGGTTGGTGATTTTGCTGGTGATTGGCGGAAGGGGGAGGGTTGGTGATTTTGCTGGTGAGTGGGGGAAGGGGGGGTTGGTGTTTATGCTGGTGAGTGGGGGAAGGGGGAAGGTTGGTGATTTTGCTGGTGAGTGGGGGAAGGGGGGGTTGGTGTTTTTGCTGGTGAGTGGGGGAAGGGGGAAGGTTGGTGATTTTGCTGGTGAGTGGAGGAAGGGGGATGGTTGGTGATTTTGCTGGTGAGTGGGGAAAGGGGGAAGGTTGGTGATTTTGCTGGTGAGTGGGGGAAGGGGGGGTTGGTGATTTTGCTGGTGAGTGGATGAAGGGAGATGGTTGGTGATTTTGCTGGTGAGTGGGGGAAGGGGGGGTTGGTGTTTATGCTGGTGAGTGGGGGAAGGGGGAAGGTTGGTGATTTTGCTGGTGAGTGGGGGAAGGGAGATGGTTGGTGATTTTGCTGGTGAGTGGGGGAAGGGGGAGAGTTGGTGATTTTGCTGGTGAGTGGGGGAAGGGGAGGGTTGATGATTTTGCTGGTGATTGGGGGAAGGGGGAAGGTTGGTGATTTTGCTGGTGAGTGGGGGAAGGGAGATGGTTGGTGATTTTGCTGGTGATTGGGGGAAGGGGGAGGGTTGGTGATTTTGCTGGTGAGTGGGGGAAGGGGGAGGGTTGGTGATTTTGCTGGTGAGTGGGGGAAGGGGGAGGGTTGGTGATTTTGCTGGTGAGTGGGGGAAGGGGAGGGTTGGTGATTTTGCTGGTGAGTGGGGGAAGGGGGAGGGTTGGTGATTTTGCTGGTGAGTGGGGGAAGGGGATGGTTGGTGATTTTGCTGGTGAGTGGGGGAAGGGGATGGTTGGTGATTTTGCTGGTGAGTGGGGGAAGGGGATCGGTGATTTTGCTGGTGAATGGGGGAACGGGAGGGTTGGTGTTTTTGCTGGTGAGTTGGGGAAGGGTGAGGGTTGGTGATTTTGCTGGTGATTGGGGGAAGGGGGAGGGTTGGTGATTTTGCTGGTGAGTGGGGGAAGGGGGAAGGTTGGTGATTTTGCTGGTGAGTGGGGGAAGGGGGAGGGTTGGTGATTTTGCTGGTGAGTGGGGGAAGGGGGAGGGTTGGTGATTTTGCTGGTGAGTGGGGGAAGGGGGAGGGTTGGTGATTTTGCTGGTGAGTGGGGGAAGGGGGAGGGTTGGTGATTTTGCTGGTGAGTGGGGGAAGGGGGAGGGTTGGTGATTTTGCTGGTGAGTGGGGGAAGGGAGATGGTTGGTGATTTTGCTGGTGAGTGGGGGAAGGGGGAGGGTTGGTGATTTTGCTGGTGAGTGGGGGAAGGGGAGGGTTGGTGTTTTTGCTGGTGAGTGGGGGAAGGGGGAAGGTTGGTGATTTTGCTGGTGAGTGGGGGAAGGGAGATGGTTGGTGATTTTGCTGGTGAGTGGGGGAAGGGGGAGGGTTGGTGATTTTGCTGGTGAGTGGGGGAAGGGGGAGGGTTGGTGATTTTGCTGGTGAGTGGGGGAAGGGGGAGAGTTGGTGATTTTGCTGGTGAGTGGGGGAAGGGGAGGGTTGATGATTTTGCTGGTGATTGGGGGAAGGGGGAGGGTTGGTGATTTTGCTGGTGAGTGGGGGAAGGGGAGGGTTGGTGTTTTTGCTGGTGTGTGGGGGAAGGGGGAGGTTTGGTGATTTTGCTGGTGAGTGGGGGAAGGGGGAGGGTTGATGATTTTGCTGGTGATTGGGGGAAGGGGGAGGGTTGGTGATTTTGCTGGTGAGTGGGGGAAGGGGGAGGGTTGGTGATTTTGCTGGTGAGTGGGGGAAGGGAGATGGTTGGTGATTTTGCTGGTGAGTGGGGGAAGGGAGATGGTTGGTGATTTTGCTGGTGAGTGGGGGAAGGGGGAGGGTTGATGATTTTGCTGGTGATTGGGGGAAGGGGGAGGGTTGGTGATTTTGCTGGTGATTGGGGGAAGGGGGAGGGTTGGTGATTTTGCTGGTGAGTGGGGGAAGGGGGAGGGTTGGTGTTTTTGCTGGTGAGTGGGGGAAGGGAGATGGTTGGTGATTTTGCTGGTGAGTGGGGGAAGGGGGAGGGTTGGTGATTTTGCTGGTGAGTGGGGAAGGGGGAGGGTTGGTGATTTTGCTGGTGAGTGGGGGACAGGGATCGGTGATTTTGCTGGTGAGTGGGGGAAGGGGGATGGTTGGTGATTTTGCTGGTGAGTGGGGGAAGGGGATCGGTGATTTTGCTGGTGAGTGGGGGAAGGGGATGGTTGGTGATTTTGCTGGTGAGTGGGGGAAGGGGGATGGTTGGTGATTTTGCTGCTGAGTGGGGGAAGGGGATCGGTGATTTTGCTGGTGAGTGGGGGTAGGGGGAGGTTTGGAGATTTTGCTGGTGAGTGGGGGAAGGGGGAGAGTTGGTGATTTTGCTGGTGAGTGGGGGAAGGGGGAGGTTTGGTGATTTTGCTGGTGAGTGGGGGAATGGGGAGGTTTGGTGATTTTGCTGGTGAATGGGGGAAGAGGGAGGGTTGGTGATTTTGCTGGTGAGTGGGGGAAGGGTGAGGGTTGGTGATTTTGCTGGTGATTGGGGGAAGGGGGAGGGTTGGTGATTTTGCTGGTGAGTGGGGGAAGCGGGAAGGTTGGTGATTTTGCTGGTGAGTGGGGGAAGGGGATCGGTGATTTTGCTGGTGAGTGGGGGAAGGGGATCGGTGATTTTGCTGGTGAGTGGGGGAAGGGGGAGGGTTGGTGATTTTGCTGGTGAGTGGGGGAAGGGGAGGTTTGGTGATTTTGCTGGTGAGTGGGGGAAGGGGATCGGTGATTTTGCTGGTGAGTGGGGGAAGGGGGAGGGTTGGTGATTTTGCTGGTGAGTGGGTGAAGGGGGAGGGTTGGTGATTTTGCTGATGAGTGGGGAAAGGGGGATGGTTGGTGATTTTGCTGGTGAGTGGGGGAAGCGGGAGGGTTGGTGATTTTGCTGGTGAGTCGAGGAAGGGGAGGGTTGGTGATTTTGCTGGTGAGTGGGGGAAGGGAGATGGTTGGTGATTTTGCTGGTGAGTGGGGGAAGGGGGAGGGTTGGTGATTTTGCTGGTGAGTGGGGGAAGGGGGAGGGTTGGTGATTTTGCTGGTGAGTGGGGGACAGGGATCGGTGATTTTGCTGGTGAGTGGGGGAAGGGGAGGGTTGGTGATTTTGCTGGTGAGTGGGGGAAGGGGATGGTTGGTGATTTTGCTGGTGAGTGGGGGAAGGGGATGGTTGGTGATTTTGCTGGTGAGTGGGGGAAGGGGATCGGTGATTTTGCTGGTGAATGGGGGAACGGGAGGGTTGGTGTTTTTGCTGGTGAGTTGGGGAAGGGTGAGGGTTGGTGATTTTGCTGGTGATTGGGGGAAGGGGGAGGGTTGGTGATTTTGCTGGTGAGTGGGGGAAGGGGATCGGTGATTTTGCTGGTGAGTGGGGGAAGGGGGAAGGTTGGTGATTTTGCTGGTGATTGGGGGAAGGGGGAGGGTTGGTGATTTTGCTGGTGAGTGGGGGAAGGGGGAGGGTTGGTGATTTTGCTGGTGAGTGGGGGAAGGGGGAGGTTTGATGATTTTGCTGGTGAGTGGGGGAAGGGGAGGGTTGGTGTTTTTGCTGGTGAGTGGGGGAAGGGGGAGGGTTGGTGATTTTGCTGGTGAGTGGGGGAAGGGGGAGGGTTGTTTATTTTGCTGGTGAGTGGGGGAAGGGGGAGGGTTGGTGTTTTTGCTGGTGAGTGGGGGAAGGGGGAGGGTTGGTGATTTTGCTGGTGAGTGGGGGAAGGGGGAGGGTTGTTGATTTTGCTGGTGAGTGGGGGAAGGGGGAGGGTTGGTGATTTTGCTGGTGAGTGGGGGAAGGGGGAGGGTTGGTGATTTTGCTGGTGAGTGGGGGAAGGGGGAGGTTTGGTGATTTTGCTGGTGAGTGGGGGAAGGGGGAGGGTTGGTGTTTTTGCTGGTGAGTGGGGGAAGGGGAGGTTTGGTGTTTTTGCTGGTGTGTGGGGGAAGGGGGAGGTTTGGTGATTTTGCTGGTGAGTGGGGGTAGGGGGAGGTTTGGTGATTTTGCTGGTGAGTGGGGGTAGGGGGAGGTTTGGAGAATTTGCTGGTGAGTGGGGGAAGGGGGAGGGTTGGTGTTTTTGCTGGTGAGTGGGGTAAGGGGAGGTTTGGTGATTTTGCTGGTGAGTGGGGGTAGGGGGAGGTTTGGTGATTTTGCTGGTGAGTGGGGGTAGGGGGAGGTTTGGTGATTTTGCTGGTGAGTGGGGGAAGGGGGAGGGTTGGAGAATTTGCTGGTGAGTGGGGGAAGGGGGAGGGTTGGTGTTTTTGCTGGTGAGAGGGGGAAGGGGGAGGGTTGGTGATTTTGTTGGTGAGTGGGGGAAGGGGGAGGGTTGGTGTTTTTGCTGGTGAGTGGGGGAAGGGGGAGGGTTGGTGATTTTGCTGGTGAGTGGGGGAAGGGGGAGGGTTGGTGTTTTTGCTGGTGAGAGGGGGAAGGGGGAGGGTTGGTGATTTTGTTGGTGAGTGGGGGAAGGGGGAGGGTTGGTGTTTTTGCTGGTGAGTGGGGGAAGGGGGAGGTTTGGTGATTTTGCTGGTGAGTGGGGGAAGGGGGAGAGTTGGTGATTTTGCTGGTGAGTGGGGGTAGGGGGAGGGTTGGTGATTTTGCTGGTGAGTGGGGGTAGGGGGAGGTTTGGAGAATTTGCTGGTGAGTGGGGGAAGGGGGAGGGTTGGTGTTTTTGCTGGTGAGAGGGGGAAGGGGGAGGGTTGGTGATTTTGTTGGTGAGTGGGGGAAGGGGGAGGGTTGGTGTTTTTGCTGGTGAGTGGGGGAAGGGGTATGGTTGATTATTTTGCTGGTGAGTGGGGGAAGGGGGAGGGTTGGTGTTTTTGCTGGTTAGTGAGGGAAGGGGGAAGGTCGATGCTCTGCTGCTGCTTGTGCGTGGAAGGCATGACGGAGGAGCTTTGGGATCCTGATGTTTCTGTCATTTATTCTTTGAGGTTTTTATTGTTCACAAATGTCTGCGAAGAATAAGAATTTCAGGTTGTATATTGTATAATTCTGTGATTTTAAATTGAATCATTGATGTGTCAGTGATCTTGGAGAGGGGAAAATAACTGGTGGAGAAAATAACTGGTGAGGCAAATAAGGAAGATGTTTAATGTGCTGTTGTGTTAGCACCTTAATAAGCAATTGTAACAACCACATTTCTTACCTCAACACAGTTATCACACACACTGCAATGAGAACATCTGGGTGGCCGATAAAAATGACATGTCGCACACCATTTCATCCGTACTTGGATTCCTTTGATTTCCACATTCTTGTAGAGTGGAGCCCGGAAGTCATCATCCTTATCCTCATCCTCATGAGCTGAAAGAAATCAATTATTTTTACCAACAGAGCTCACATTAGAATTTGAAATATCTTCTCTATCACACAGATTTCAAACTCAAGACTAATTTTATTTGTCACATGTACATTCAAATGCATTGCTCGTAGCAACGCTCAACACAGTCCAAAGATGTGCTGGGATGCAGCCTGCAAATGGCGCCATGCTTCTGGCCCCAACTCACTAACCCATATGCCTTTGGAATGTGGGAGGAAACCAGAGCACCCACAGGAAACCCACGCGGTTACAAACTCCTTCCAGACAACAGCAGAACTGAACCCAGGTCGCTCGCGCTGTAAATCATTGTGCTAATTGTTGCGTACTGTGTTGTTACCTTGAGTGGCTGTATAACTGCATATTTTTTGTTGAATAAATCTGAATCCTTTGCAATGATGAATTACCTCAACATGGCAATAATCCTCAAAATGATCAATCTGCCATGTGTAGTGAATAAAAGGGGTAGTTTTAAAATTCTCTGTTTTAAAAAGGTGTCCATGTGAGATGGAACATCGAGACAGCAGGAGCAGCTGTTGGAGGCCCCTGCACTCAAGTGATTGCCTACCCTCTCTCTCACAATGGCAAGATAGAGTTTGCCGAAGATTCTCAAGTCAAAGAAATCCAAATAAAAATGGTGCTGTTGACTGTAACATTGAAAGCTGTTCGTCTTCCTCTCGCTGTGGAAGGGGTGATACCTCTATTTTGCTAGTGAGGGAGAGAGAAAGAGTCTATGCCATGTTGAAGTGCTGGGTTTTGGACTGCAGTTTTTGATGGACTCAAAATCATGGTGTCTTTGGGGTTCTAACCTTTTTCTGTCACTCATTCTTTGGGTTCTTCTGTTTTGTGGATGTCAGTGAAGAATAAGAATTTCAGGTTGTATACTGGATACATTCTCTGATATTAAATTCAATCATTGAACCCCTAAAAAACTTGCACCTGTTTTCTAATTTTAATTATTTTCATTATAGTTGCTCTCTGATTGTAATGGACTTATGCCTTGACACCAGCTTCCTATTTTGAGTGATCTCTTTCAGAGATTCTTTAAAATTTTAATTTTTGAGACACAGTGCTGAGGAAATCCTTCCGGCCCTTTAAGCCACACTGCCCAGCAACCCCAATTTAACTCTAGCCTAATCATGGGACAATTTACTATGACCAATTAACTTAACAACCTTTGGACTGTGGGAGGAAACCAGAGCACCTGGAGGAAATGCATATTGTCATGGGGAGAACGTATAAACTCCTCATGGAGAACAGTGGGAATTGAACACACATTGCCTGTACTGTAAAGCGTTGCGCTGACCACTATGCCACCCTACTCTTGGGCAACTGGGCTTTTTGTGTTGTGCTCTCTCATTAAAATAGTGCATCAGCTTCAAGAAATGTGACACTGAAATATTCTAAAGCAATATGAATGACAGAACTTGCTGAACATTTGTCCCGCACTGAGGGAACAGAGAGTGAGCAATTTCAAGTTCCCGGGTGTCAATATTTCCGAGGACACATCGTATCAATGCAGCTGTAAAGAAAGCATGGCAGCAGATATATTTCATTTCGAGTTTGAGAAGATTTGGTATATCTCCAGAAATACTCAAAAATTTCAACAGGTGTACCGTGGAGAGCATTCCAAATAGCTGCATCACCGTATCACCGTCTGATATGGCGGGGGGGGGGGGTGGGGAGATCAAAGTAAGCTGCAGAGAGTTGTAAACTTAGTCATCTTCATCATGGACACTAGTCTCCGTAATATCCAGGACATCTTCAATGAGGTGGCATCCATCATTAAAGACCCACTTCACCCTGGACATGCCCTCTTCTCATTGTTACCGTCAGGAAGGAGGTACACACATTCAACAATTCAGGAACAGCTTCTTCCCCTCTGACATCCAATTTCCGAATGGACATTGAACCCATGAACACTACCTCATTACTTTTTTATTTTTGCACTATTTATTTAACTATTTAAAATATATATACTTACTGTAATTCAGTTTTTTTCTCTATTATTATGTATTGCATTGTACTGCTGCCACAAGGACAACATATGTTGGTGATATTAAACCTGATTCTGAAAAAGATCAGCAATCCTTTGACATACGAACATTAAAACATTTTAATTGTAGAATATTTTGCAAACACCTTGAGTAGAAATAACAAAAACAAAATCACAGAGTAAGAGAATATTTATCCACTCTCTACTTTTCAGTTCTTACAAGGAGACATCCAGTCAATTACAATTTACTTGTTCATAATATCATGCAGCACTGGACTCATCCCTCTCTGCTCCTCTTTGACCACACTGCCTGTGATGCCTATCTATGCTAATTCCCTTTATCTGCTTTGGGCCAGTGCCCGTCTGTCCCTTTTCTATCCAAGAACCTGTTCAAATCACTTTTAAAATGTTGTAATTTTACCTTGGGTGCCAAGGAAGAGATATGTATATACCAAAGGAGGTGTAACGCACTCCTTCCCTCCACTAGCCTGCAAGTCTCTCTTGGGCAAGGTGGAGTACCTGCTCAGCAAAACCCCCAGATCAGCAGATCAGGGTCACGTGAAGCCATGGGAGCAGGTGGTGGATGGTCGTTGACCATGATCACCTACATCATATGACACAGCACATGATAATGATGAATTGTATCTGCCTCCACGGCCTCCTCAGGCTGCTCATTCCAGGTATTCACTGCCCTCCGCATGGGCGAGTGAGGCTGCAGAGGATTGTAGACTTGCTCCATCCAGGGAACCAGGCAACCAGGATTTGATTCCCACCGCTGCCAGTGACGAGTTCAGGTGTAATTTGTAATATCACCGATCCTGTGGGTTATTAATTTGTAATATCACCGATCTTGTGGATTATTAATTTGTAATAACACCGATCTTGAGGGCTATTAATCTGTAATATCACCGATCTTGTGGGCTGTGAAGCAGTGTCCAATAGAATGGGACGAGGGAATGTGAGCGTTAGATAGATCTTTTAACATTGCCATGACTAAGAACACGGTAATGTTTCCTTCTCGTAAATTTTACTCTGCGTGTCTGCCTCCCCGGATGAACCATGGAGGTATGAAATCTATTTAACAGACATCCAGGTGACCAGTCTATTTCTTATCCCTGGTATATTATAACTGGCATCTATAGCAACCTAAAAGTCCATAAATATTTGCAGGATGTCCATTGTCGGTTGTATTGTAAGACTACAAATGTCCCTTGCAAACATCTTGAACCCCTTAATTCCCAGGCACACCATCAGTCTGTTATTCTCTTCCTCCAGCAGACCTCTTGCTCCTACCACAAAACCAAAATACCCCACCGTTCTCGCTCCGGTTACCACTTAATTTGCTGGGTCAGGTACCTGTACTTCTCCTCCTCCCCTTTCCAAGTCTTTTTGAGGGACTGTTGGTTGTCCTCGTACCTGATTGTTACGTCGACCATGACTGCTCTGCCTCTCTTCAGAAAGATAAGGTCAGGTTTCCACAGCGATCCATCCTCTGCTCTTAAATGTGGTTCAACAAACGCTTCCCAGCCATACTTCCCAGTTTTTTCCTTCAATTTGCCGACGATCTTATTGTGTCTTTTAATTCGGCAGCTCTTGACTGAAAGGCAACACCCCGAGATGTGCACCAGAGTCTCATTGGCTATACCACACCTCCTGCAGGTTTTCACCCTGTCTGGCCTTCCTTTATTCCTCGTGCACCTTGTGGCATACTGGCTGCATTTCAACAGCAGAGTATTCACTAGCTGGTACCCCTTCCAGCCCTTGTGTTCCTTCAGCCATCCATTCGAGAGCTCATTGTTCTTAAAACTCTGATTCCTGATCCTTGTAGCTTCAATCTGACCCATTTATTGAACTTTTGCGACCTCCAGTCCAGAGCGAACTTTGAGGGCCCGTTCTCTTCGATCTCCATTAGTTCCTCGGTCTATAGGACCCACTCAGAGGGCATCTCTTTCGTGAGGAATGCTGACGGGTGGAGCTTCCTGTCCATTATCTCCTTTGGCACATTGAGATTTGCTAATCTCTCAGTTGTGGCCTGGTTGTTCTCATTGGCCATGTAGAATGAGTCCCTGATGGTTCTGTTCTCTGAGGGTTCCTGTGCCAGCCCCTTTCTAATATCACAATTGGAATCTGTAACTCCAACTTCAGTAGGCATCTTTCCTTCGGGCATGTAACACCCCATCAGTGGTATCGTGGGGAAGATGGAGAATCTCTTTTGCTGTAGACCAAATCAGTCTATCCAGGTCCTTCAAGGTGTTCTGCGAGACTTCGTTAGGTGATAGTAGACTCTCGCTATCATGAAAGTCATCATTGGCTCGATCTTCTGCAGTGGCTTCAGCTTTGCTGCCTTCAAGCCTTTAAACCACTTAGCCAGTTTATTTTTCCGTCCTTCATCCGATATTCTGCACCATGTGTCTATCCTCGAGCCTAGCTACTTCTCAATCTTGCCCGGAGGAATGAATGCACATTCCTTCCGTCCAGGCTCCATTCCGTGCCAGCATTTTACTTATAATATGAGTTTTTCCCTTGATGGCAAAGTGAAAACCTTTCCTTGTCCTCACATTGACTTCCAACATGGTTGCCTTGCAAAAGGTGTTTAGAACGGTCAGGTTTTCAACCATCCCGTTATGAGAGCCACTGAGGAGGGCTATTTCATCGGTGAATGCTAGTGCCTTCCACCTGGATCTTCCTTCCGCCATACTAATTTCTACTCCTCCTCCTCGTTGTTCCAATGTACTTATTAGAGGGGTCCACTGCAATGTTAAATAGAATGGGTGACATGGGGGTCTCGGGGACTTCCAGTAGAGCTCATGGAGTGAAGTCGTGTTCTTGACTCGCTCCATTACCTCTGAGTTTTTCTTCTTATGATCAGCTATATTTTAATTAACCATTAAGGCATCGATTTTTACAATATTTTGAAATAAATTGGGCTCTTTGATAATCGGATGCGTTTAAGGTCTGCTATGTCTAAGAATGGAAAAAACGGGAAGGATGGCAAACCTCCGGTTAGACCGAAAGGTACCGATTTTCCTCCGACTGAACCACCGTTGACTTTGAAAGCTATATCGGAGCTAATTCAAAGGGAAATTTCAACCTCTGTTACGGAGCTGATTCGTGTGGAAATTTCAACCTCCGTTACGGAGCTGATTCGTGTGGAAATCTCAACCTCTGTTACGGAACTGATTCGTGCGGAAATTTCAATTAATTTCCAGAAAATTGCCGATTCAATCGATAAGATACAAACATCTATTACGGAATATCAGTCAGCTATATCTGATCTTCAAAAATCCACGCAACAAAATGAACTTAAGATGGAGAAAATCGAAGAAACAATTAATGTAATGAAGAAGAAACTTGACTTTCTGACCTTTAAAAACTCTGACTTAGAATCCAGAATGCGACGGCAGAATCTTCGAATGATTGGAGTGCGTGAAGCTGTTGAATCTGATAACCCTATGAAGTATTTTTCTCAACTTTTAAAAGATGCATTTCCTACTGTATTTCCTGACCAACCACCGTTATTGGATCGCGTTCACAGAGTTCCATCATACTCGTCTAAGTCAGATAAACCTCGACATGTCATCTTACGCTTTCATTACTTTCAAGACAAGGAGAAACTGTTTCGTTTCGTTCGATCTAAAGGTTACATTGATTTTTTGGATCTTAAGTTCCGATTCGTGGAGGATTTCAGTAAACCAATTCGGGATCAACGGGTTCGTTACAGATCTGTGATGTCGGAAACTCTACAAGATGGATTTAAAACCAGCGCTGCTTTACTCTGCACATTTCAGGATTCGTACGTTGGATGGAGCCCTCGGTTTTTTTGAATCTCCATCGGATGCCCAGAGTTATCTGGATCAATTTTCACCTTCAACATCTTAATCGTAATTTTTAACTATCTCTGTTTGATCGGAGGTTGTGAATTTGTCAGTCTTAATTTTTTTTTGCCCTATATGGGCAGAAAAGTTTATTTTTGATTAATTAATATGGTTGCTAAACTTTCTTTTTATCTGTGTCATTCCTTTCTTTTTCCCAGGGGATTCTGGGTGGTTATTCCCTCACCGTCATTCTACGTATTTCCTTTGAGGCCTTAAATTTTGTAGTTTTTAAATCTACTTCTTTTTGTAGGTTTTCATAACTAGTTTATGTTAATAATTTCATTTCTTTTTTTGTTTACTCATAGGGTCTGGGGTTTGTTGCGGTTTTTTTTTATATTTTCTGGCTTTTTCTCTGTTATATTAAGTGTTTGTTTTAATTGATTTACCTTTTTTTATTTTTTTACTGGTTTATAATTAGCTGATCTTTTTTATATTTACACTTTTTTTAGGGAGCGTATACCGGAAGTCATGGGGGTAGTTTTAGTGCTTGCTTCTTTCTGGCTGGTCTGTGTTAGATTTAACCTTGGGGTCATGGGGTGGGGGGTGGTGGGGGGGGGCTTCACGTTTTAGTTTCTTTCTTCTTGGGCTATGTACACTATTGAAGTATTGGTTGCGTTCTCCTTCCCGGTATCTCTTATTTGTTCTGTTCCCTTTCCGGGTTCATGGGTCGAGCCTATCGTCAATCCTCCTTGTTGCAGGTTGACTTTAGGGTTTATGGAGTCCATTATTAATTTTGTCTCCTGGAATACTAATGGTCTTAATCATCCTATTAAAAGGAAAAAAGTTTTTAAAGTGTTCCAGAGACTTAAAGCACAAATTTTATTTTTACAAGAGACCCGTGTGCGGAGGGGGGACAGACTACGTTTTTTTTAAATTCTGGAAGGAACAACAGTTTCATTCGAACTCCAACACTAAGATTCGAGGCGTCTCTATTTTTATAGACTCCTCAGTTACTTTTATACAATATGGTATTATTTCTGATCCGAATGGTAGATTTCTACTGGTTAGTGGTCTACTATTTAATAAAAAGGTAGTTTTGGTTAATGTTTATGCTCCTAATATGGACTGTCCGGAATTTTATAAATCATTATTCAATCAGTTCCCAAATTTGAATGAGTTTTCATTGATCTGGGGCAGAGATCTTAATACCTGTTTATCTCCAGCTTTGGACCGTTCGGCTCCTTTACGGACCTTACCTAATAAATCTGCAACTTTGATTAATTTATTCCTTTCTGATTCTGGGTCAACGGACATTTGGCGTTTTTTGCATCCTCAGGAAAAAGATATTTCTTTTTTTTCACATGTTCACCATTCCTATTCAAGAATTGATTATTTCTTTATTGACTCTCGTCTTATTTCTTCAGTGATTAAATGTGATTATGACTCTATAACCATTTTGGATCATGCTCCACTTAAGCTTTCTATTAAAATTCAGGCCAATACACAAAATAATAGACAATGGCGTTTTAATTCGCTGTTGCTTCAGGACACGGACTTTGTTAACTTTATGAATGAACAGATTGATCTTTTTTTTACAATCAACTATACAGAGGATATTTCTGTGAACATTCTTTGGGATACTTTTAAAGCTTATATTCGTGGTCAGATTATCTCATATTCTGCTGCTTTGAGGAAGAAGCTGAAGCAGGAGGAGTTGGTAATTGTGGACAAGATTAAGGAAATTGATAAGAAATATGTTATGGCTCCTTCTGAGGAGTTATATAAACAAAGAACTGAACTTCAAATGGAACACAGTTTATTACTCTCGTCCTCGATTGTAAACCAATTAAAGAAAACAAGAAGTGAATTTTATGTACATAGTGACAAAATTGGCAAACTGCTGGCTAACCAATTGAAGTCTAATTATGCTAAATCTCAAATTAATCAGATTTATAATCAAAATAATCGACTGATACTTGATCATGCGGGGATTAATCAAACCTTCTGTGATTTTTATTCTTCCTTATATCAATCAGAGTCTCCTCGAGACTCTAAATATATGAATGATTTTTTTAGGTAACCTAGACTTCCCTGAGATTTCACAGTCTTCTATGTTAGATACTCCCATTACCACTGATGAGATTAAGAATGTTATTTCCTCTATGAATTTGGGGAAAGCTCCTGGCCCTGATGGGTTTACCGTAGAATTTTATAAATGTTTTGCACCTTCATTAATCCCTTGGTTCTGTAGGGTTTTCGAGGCTTCATTAAAACTTGGTAAACTTCCCGAATCTTTCAATAGAGCGTCAATCTCTCTAATATTAAAGAAGGATAAAGATCCTGCTCAATGTGCATCTTATAGACCAATATCTTTATTAAATGTTGATTCTAAAGTTTTTTCTAAGTTATTAGCAAACAGATTAGAAAAAGTACTTCCTTTTATTATTTCAGAAGACCAAACGGGTTTTATTAAAGGTCGTTACTCTTTTTATAACATTCGCACACTGTTAAATATTGTTTATACCCCCTCACAAAATGTTCCTGAGTGTGTTATCTCTTTAGATGCTGAGAAAGCTTTTGATAGAGTAGAATGGCCTTACTTATTTAAGGTGCTTGAAATGTTTAATTTTAGCTCGAAATTTATATCCTGGATCAAACTGTTATATCATTCTCCTGTGGCCTCGGTCCGTACTAACTCTCTAAGCTCACCTTTTTTCCCTCTTTTTCGAGGCACTCGACAAGGTTGTCCTCTTAGTCCTTTATTATTTGATATTGCACTAGAACCTCTTGCAATTGCCATTTGAGAATCTCCAAATATTACTGGGATAACTCTGGGCTTAAAGTCCCATAAAATATCACTCTATGCTGATGACTTACTTTTATATATTTCTAATCCTGAAAAATCCATCCCTGCTGTTTTAGAGTTATTAGCACAATTTAGTCTCTTTTCAAGTTATAAATTAAATCTTAGTAAGAGTGAACTTTTCCCAATTAATAAACAACTTCCCATACATCATAACTTTCCATTTAAATTGATTAATAATTATTTTTCATATCTTGGGATTAAAATTACTTGTAAATACAAAGATTTATTTAAGATTAACTTTTTACCCTTAATTGACCATATTACTCAACTTTCATCTAATGGTTTCCTTTATATTTAACTTTGATTGGTCATATTAATGCAGTTAAGATGTTTTTTTTGCCAAAATTTTTATATATATTTCAGGCATTACCAATCTTTGTTCCAAAATTTTTTTTTGATAAAGTTGACTCAAAAATTTCTTCATTTATTTGGCAAAATAAAAACCCGAGACTGGGTAAAATACATTTACAGAAAGCTAAGAGAGATGGAGGTTTAGCATTACCCAACTTTAGATTTTATTATTGGGCAATTAATATTCGACATATGAAATTTTGGTTACTTGACCAGGATATACTATCCATTCCTAAATGGGTAGCATTGGAATTACAATCTGTTCAGGGCTATACACTTGGCTCTATTTTAGGTTCCTCTCTTGCTTTTGATTTGAAACGCCTCAAACAGGTATCTAACCCGATAGTTAAATATACCTTACGTATTTGGTTTCAATTCAGAAAATTTTTTGATCTTAACCAATTTGGGCTAGCGATTCCTATTTTAGGTAACATATTTTTTCCTCCCTCTTTTACGGATCGTGCTTTTCAAATTTGGAAGACTAAGGGTATTTCACGGTTTTTGGATTTATTTTTAGATGGTTCCCTTATGTCTTTTGAACAATTATCTAATAAATATAATTTATCAAGAATACATTTTTTTTTAGATATCTACAAGTTAGAAATTTCCTAAGTATTATACCTTCTTCCTTTCCAATGCTTCCTCCTACATACATTTTAGATACTATAATTAACCTTAATCCATGTCAGAAAGGTGCATCGGCTATGATTTATAATATTATTATGAAACTTAGGAAAGCTCCATTTGATGAGATTAGAGTAGATTGGGAACAGGAACTGGGGTCTATCATTTCCGTGGATGACTGGGGGCAGATTTTACAATTAGTCAATACTTCCTCTATCTGTGCTAAACATTCCCTAATTCAATTTAAAGTTGTTCATAGAGCACATATGTCCAAAGATAAATTAGCTCGCTTTTATTCTCATATTAATCCTTTTTGTGATAGATGTCCGGGGCAGATAGCCTCTTTAACTCATATGTTTTGGTCTTGTCCTACTCTGGAAACTTTTTGGAGAGACATTTTTAATATTATCTCCAAGGTATTGAATATAGATATCTCTCCTCAGCCTATTACTGCTATCTTTGGACTACCTAAAATTTCCAGTAATCTTTCCCTTTCAGCCCGTAGAACGATTGCATTTCTTATTTTAATGGCGAAAAGATGTATCTTACAACATTGGAAAGAGCTTAATGCTCCAACTACCTTTTTTTGGTTTTCTCAGACGATATTATGCTTGAATTTGGAGAAAATTAGAAGCAATCTTTATGATTCCTCACTTAACTTTGAACAGATCTGGAGATCTTTTATTCAATATTTTCATTTAATGTAATTTTTTTTTCTCCTCTTTTTTTGCTCCATATTTATATACCCTTCTTGTTTTTTTTACTGTTTTTAATGGAGGTCGGGATTGAGGATGTGATTTTAAGTTTTTTAACTCTGCTTGGTTCCAAGTTAGCCCATTGCTTTGCTTTGCTTTTAGTTAGTTGCACGGTGGGTTTTTTTTTGGGTTTTTTTTCCTTTTCTCTATTGATATATATATATATAAAAATTAGTATACTATTATGTTACCTTAGTATGTTATGTTTAAATTACATTGTTTGTATCTTTTTTTTGTATTAACATCTCCTGTAATTTTATTATATTCTAACAGTGTATTAGTGCCTTTATGGCTTAACTTTTTGTATACTTATTCAATAAAAAGATTTAAAAAGAAAGAAAGACATGGGGGTCTCCTTGTTTAATCCACTTCTTGTGTAGCTGGATCCTGGACTTCCTGTCACATCGTCGGCAGGTGGTACGAGTGGGCTCCCTCACCTCTGCCCCTCTGATCCTCAACACGTGCCCCTCAGGGCTGTGTACTAAGTCCCCTTCTTTACTCTCTGTATAGCCATGACTGTGTCCCCACCCACAGCTCCAATCTGATAATACAGTGCATCTGTAGATAAGAACTTCCCACTATTCAGGACATTTACAAAGACAGGTGTGTAAAAAGGGCCCAAAGGATCACTGGGAACCTGAGTCACCTCATCCACAAACTGTTCCAGCTGCAACCATCCAGGAAATGGTACCGCAGCATAAAAGCCAAGACTAACATGCTCTGGGACAGCTTCTTCCACCATGACATCAGACTGCTTAATCCATGCTGACACAGCTGTATTTCTATGTTATACTGACTATCTTGTTGTACATAATATCTATTATAAATTACTATAAATTGCACATTGCACATTTAGACAGAGATGTAAAAAAGATTTTTACTCATGTACATGGACCCGGCTGGTGGCGTAGTGGCATCAGTGTCGGACTTATGGACGACAGGTCCTGAGTTCAAATCCAGCCGGCTCCCCTGCACGCTTTCCATCCGTGCAGGGTTACAAGTTGGTGATCTCTTTGGAAACTCACCTGGCAGAAGGCCAGGTTGTAACTTGCCTCGTACGCGGTTCCCCACTACGTCAGAGAGGCGTGGAGGGAAATCGTCCGCTAACCGGATGCGACGTACCTTTCCTTTATGTGGAGGATGTAAGTGATAAAGTCAATTCGATTCAGTGTAACGAGCTTTGTGTCTGTGGACTCCACTGTAAGGAACTGAGGCTGAGGTTGTGGGCCTGCTCTGACTGCTCCGGGCTTTGTGTCTATGGACACACTTTTGTCCTGAATGCTGTTTGCTTGATTTTATTGTTTGCATGATTTGTTTCTCTTGCTCTCTCTGTGCATTGGGTGTTTGCCGGATTTTTTAAAAATGGGTTCTTTTAGGTTTCTCGTTTTGTGGCTGCCTGCAAGGAGACAAATTTCAAGGTTGTATAATGTATACACACTTTGATAATAAATGTACTTTGAACTTTGAACAGAAGTGTATACAGTGCAGTCAAACCAATTGTGGTTTCGCCATAACTGTGTAATGTTCTCTCCTTCAAGTGTTCATCGACTCCTTTTTGAAAGTTATCATTGCAGTTGCTTCTATCACCTCTCTGGGCATCATCATGCATATCATAATTCATTGAAGGGGCAAAAAATATTCTTTATCTGACTTCTGGCACTTTTACTAAATTTCTTCAAGTTTCTATGCACATTACTAGTGGAAGCTCCTCATTTTACAACAGGGGTTCCCAACCTGGGGTCCACAAGCCCCTCAGTTAATGGCAGGGGTCCATGGCATAAAGAAGGTTAGGAGCCCCTGCTTTATAAAAGCTTCACAATGTACAAATTCCATCCACTATTTGCAATGAGAACTCTAACTAATGAAAAGCAAAAGATCAGCATACCTGGTGACAGAAACTTGGCTGATAAAGGACATTGTAAAAAGATTTAAATTATTATAATGAAACCATACTTTCATATTATTCAATCAATAAAGAATAGTGGACCAGAGATCACATGACCAAACTGCTTACATTGGAGAATTGCCAGGACTAAAATTTTAAATATTTCTTCAGCTTGTTATTCTCTCTCTTATTTCTGCCAAGTGGATCTTGCTTTTTACTTGGTTTGTTCAAGTTCTAATGCAGTGGTTCCCATCCACATACCCCTCAGTTAATGGTAGGGGTCCACAGCATAAAAAAGATTGGGAACCTTTGCACAGACGTCGAGAAGATTGTCAGAATCAGAATTAATATAACCGGCACATGTTGTGAAATTTATTAACTTTGTGGCAGCAGTACAAAGCAATACATGATGATAATAGAGAGGAAAAAGAAAACTGTGAATTACATTAAGTATTGTGTGTGTGTGTATAAATATATATATATATAGAGCTAGATAGATGTAGTAGTTAATTTCAACTAGTGCACAAAAATAGGAAATAAAAAAGTAGTGAGGTGGTGTTCACTGGTTCAACGTCTATTCAGAAATCGGATGGCAGAGGGGAAGAAGCTGTTCCTGAATCACTGAGTGTGTGTCTTCAGGCTTCTGTACCTCCTCCCTGATGGTAGCAATGAGAAGAGGGCACGATCTGGGTGATGGGGGTCCTTAATGATGGACACTGCCTTTTTGAGGCACCGTTCCTTGAAGATGCCCTGGATACTACACAGGCTAGTACCCACGATAGCCGACTAAGTTTACAACCCTCTGCAGCTTCCTTCGATCTCGTGCAGTAGGTACCACCCTTCCATACCAGATGGTGACACAGCCAGTTAGAATGCTCTCCACAATACATCTGTAGAAATTTGTAAGTGTTTTTGGTGACATACCAAATCTCCTCAAACTCCTTATGAAATATAGCCTTCTTTATAGCTGCATCAATATGTTGGGTCCATGTTAGGTATTGATATTGATACCCAAGAACTTGAAATTGCTCACTGTAATCCAATTACACCATTCCGCCAAAGAAAATGATAAAGTTTTTGAGTCTTCTGTCATGGTTCGGGGGTCTCCTGCCTTGGTTCAGGGGGGTCTGCTGTCTTGGTTCAGGGGGGTCTGCTGTCTTGGTTCAGGGGGGTCTGCTGTCTTGGTTGGGGGGGGGGGGTCTCCTGCCTTGGTTCAGGGGGTCTCCTGTCTTGATTCAAGGGTCTTCCCCCCACCACTCCCCAGAGTTGCCTCACGACACAATAAGCCTCTATAGCCATTGGGTTCTTGTTTCAAATTCCAGAATCTGCAGTTTTGCATCTCTGCTCCAAACCACAGGTTACAGGTTAAGGTCAAGATTTGGAAACGAACAACAGCATTCCGAACCAAAATGGAGTCCTCAGATCTGAACCCCGGAGCAACATATATATAACATATAACAATTACAGCACGGAAACAGGCCATCTTGGCCCTTCTAGTTTGTGCCGAACTCTTACTCTCACCTAGTCCCACCGACCTGCACTCAGCCAATAACCCTCCATTCCTTTCCTGTCCATATATCTATTCAATTTAACTTTAAACGACAACATCGAACCTGCCTCAACCACTTCTGCTGGAATCTCGTTCCACACAGCTACCACTCTCTGAGTAAAGAAGTTCCCCCTCATGTTACCTCTAAACTTTTGCCCTTTAACTCTCAACTCAGGTCCTCTTGTTTGAATCTCCCCCACTCTCAATGGAAAAAGCCTATCCACGTCAACTCTATCAATCCCCCTCATAATTTTAAACACCTCTATCAAGTCCCCCCTCAACCTTCTACGCTCCAAAGAATAAAGACCTAACTTGTTCCACCTTTCTCTGTAACTTAGGAAATGAAATCCAGGCAATATTTTAGTAAATCTCCTCTGTACTCTCCCAATTTTATTGACATCTTTCCTATAATTCGGTGACCAGAACTGTACATAATACTCCAAATTTGGCCTTACCAATGCCTTATACAATTTCAACATTACATCCCAACTCCTATACTCAATGTTCTGATTAATAAAGGCCAGCATACCAAAAGCTTTCTTCACCACCCTATCCACATGAGATTCCACCTTCAGGGAACTATGCACCATTATTCCTAGATCCCTCTGTTGTACTGCATTCTTCAATGCCCTACCATTTACCATGTATGTCCTATTTTGATTAGTCTTACCAAAATGCAGCATCTTACATTTTTCAGCGTTAAACTCCATCTGCCATCTTTCAGCCCAATCTTCTAACTGGCCTAAATCCCTCTGCAAGCTTTGAACACTACTTCATTATCCACAACGCCAACCTCAAAGTCTCGTTTATCAGTTCATCATATTAGCGGGCATGGAGCACAGCAGCCAGGGCAGTCTTCATAGTCTCAGTGCCATGAAGATGACCATCACAGAGATCGAGCGAAATCGGCTCTTGTCCCGACCGACACCCTGTCTTTTCAATCTATGTGGGCTGGCGTTTAAATTGAGCCAATAATGGAACAATGAAAGTCTCCGGCACCCTGGAGAGAGGAGTGAAGATGGCAGAGAGCAAGTGAGGTCAGGTCGCCCCTCTGATTTGAGCCGGTGCTTAAATTGTCTAAACAGGAGCCAGGCACTGCTGCCGTGAAGGGCCCTGGGCCCAGCTCAGCGATTCACTTGGTTTCAGAGTTGTATGCAGTGCACATAATTTGTTAATAAGTGTGCTTTGAATCTACAAGACATTCATCTTCTTGCAGACAGTCACAATACAAACACAACAGAGCCCATCAAAAGACCCACACAACAAAGACCGTCAAACACCCAATGTGCGAAAATGAGAACAAATCATGTAAATAAAAAATATAAACAAATAACACACAAAATGTTAACTGCAGAGTCCGTGAAAGTGAGTCTGCTGCCTTGGAGGAGGCAAATGAAGCTGGTCCAGGGAGCTACAGGCCACAGCCACGGAGACAGTTCAGCACTGAGGCGAGTGCAGATTACTGCCGGCCACAGCTTCAGAGTTTAACCCTAAGGCGAGTAAACCTCGTGGAGTAGCGAGCTGAACACCAGTCCATCCTTCACCCTCAGCCTTGATGCTTTGATATTTTTAATCTGGCCCAGCGCTTAAATCAGCCAAACAGTGGTGTGGTTTTTGCCCCGCCGTTTCGATCTGGCCCCAAGCATTGTTGAGGATCCCTTACCACCCATTTCTCAATAACTCTGATCCACCATTGTCAGGAAGGAGGTACAGAAGCATCAGGAGTAGGACTGTACGACTGGGTAACAGCTTCGTACCTCAGCCTGTGAGAGGAATGAATCACAATCAGAATCAGGTTCAGGTTCAACATCACCAACGTATGTTGTGAAATTTGTTATTATGTGGCGGCAGTACATTGCAATACAAAATAATAAAAAACTGTAAATTACTGTAGATATATATATATATTTAAAAAGTTAAATTAAATATATGGTGCAAAAAGAGATTAAAAAGTAGTGAGGTAGTGTTCTTGGCTTTAATGAATACCCTGCACCACAGAGGTTTCACCACGAGGACAGTCAGATGTTTACCGTTTACCAGTGCTAATTTACTACATGCATTTTGAATTATATTTTATCAACTTATTTATAATAATATTTTGGCTTATGTACTGTGTATGATATATGTTATATGGGAGCACTGTGGTCTAGAGGGACATACTTTCGTTTGCTTGTATACGAGGGGTGATTGATAAGTTCGTGGCCTAGGGTAGAAAGAGTCAATTTTAGAAAACCTAGCACATTTATTTTTCAACATTGTCCCCTCCTACATTTACACACTCAGTCCAGTGGTCGTGGAGCATATGGATCTGTTCTTTGTAGAAGTGGTCCACAGCAGGGGTGATTGATAAGTTTGTGGCCTAAGGTGGAAGGAGATGAGTTATTAACTTCAAACTTTCTGCATTATCACTCAAGAGTTGAACTGCATCTGCATGTAACGAGAGCTGTATAACTCATCTCCTTCTACATTAGGCCACTAACTTATCAATCACCCCTCGTATATGCAATGTCAGATGACAAAAACTTGAACTTGAAGTCCACTCCAGCAATAGCCGGACATTGGCTTGTTTTGTTTTGCTCTTGGGCCCAGGTCCTGCTGCTTCAATATGGCCAGGGTGAGAGAGTAGATAGTAGTAGTAGTAGCACTTTGTTCTTTCTGTAAACCTATCTATTTATTGATTTATTTGTTTGTTTATTGAGATGCAGCTTTGAATAGGTCCTTCGAGCCACACCGATTTATCTCCAGCCTGATCACGGGATGATTTACAATGACTGATTAACCTACCAACTGGTATGTCTTTGGAATGTGTACCATGGAGAGCATTCTAACTGGCTCCATCACCGTCTGGTATGGTGGGGGGGGGAGGGATGTGCTACTGCACAGGGTCGAAGTAAGCTGCAGGGAGTTGTTAACTTAGTCAGCTCCACCAGGGGCACTAGTCTCTGCAGTATCCAGGACATCTTTAAGGAGAGATGCCTTAGAAAGGCAGTATTCATCATTAAGGAGCCCCACCACCCAGGACATGCCCTCTTCTCATTGCTACCATCAGGTAGGAAGTACAGAAGCCTGAAAGCACACAAATGATTCAGGAACAGCTTCGATCATCACAGATACCACCACCCAGGCCATGCTCTGTTCTCACCGCTGCCATCAGGTAGAAGGTACAAGAACCTCAGGACGCACACCATCAGGTTCAGGAACAGTTACTACCCCTCAGTCATCAGGCTTTTGAACAAAAGTGGATAACTACACTCATTCTACAACCAATGGTCTCTCTTTAATGACTCTTTATCTTGTTATTTCATGCTCATTATTTGTTGCTATTTATTCATTCCTGAATTTGCCAAGTTTGTTGCCCATTGATCCTGCTTACCGTTACTGTTCTATAGATTTGCCAAGTATGCCCGGAAAAAAAATCTCAGGTGGTGACATGTATGTACTATGATAATAAATTTTACTTTGAACTTCAAATGTATTGCAATGTAGTGCTGCCACAAAGTTAACAGGTTTCATGACATATGCCAATGATATTAAACCTGATTCTTATTCTGAATATTTATTTATTCAGATACATCGCGGAATAGGCCCTACAAGCCGGGCCGCCCAGCAATCCATTCTAGCCTGATCACAGGACAATATACAATGGCCAATTAACCCAGCAACTAATATGCCTTTGGACTATGTGAGGAAACCGAAACACTTGGAGGAAACACACGCCTTTTCTGTTAAGTGGCATTGTGTCTTGCCAACGCCATCTTTACCGGAAACAAAGGTAGTCTTAGCCCTCTCAATAACTCATACAAAATTTATGTATATAAAAATGGTTAGTGACAGTTTAATTTGCTTGCAAAATTTCAAGCAGTACCCTTCTGGGTGGCGGGCTGGTGACAAAGGAGGTGTAAGGCGTTCCTCCCCTCCGCTAGCCTGCAGGTCACCCTTGGGCAAGGTATAGCATCTGCTTAGCCCTTCCCCCTGCTCAGGGTCAGGTGAAGCCATGAGAGCAGGTAGCAGATGCCCCTACTTATCAAGTCCTGCTTATGCGACCACTGTCACCAGGCAGACAATCTCTGAAGAGTATTGATAATGGCTGGGGTCACCTGTCTTGTAAAGACACTGCCCAGGAAGCAGCAATGGAAAACTACTCCTGTAAAAAAACTTGCCAAGAGCAATCATGGTCAAAGGATAGAGAAAAGAATAAAAACAGTGGGAAGGAGGTATTCCCCACAGGCAAAGACAGATGGAAGACCATGATTGCCCACGTCATATTACATGGCATGTAATAATGATGATATTTTAGCACCAGCTGGATGTAAATACTGAATTAAAAAGTCAAATGGAACAAAGAATTGAAGTAGCAATGTTAATCAAAATAAATGAAAAGTTTTGTATTTGCAGCCTTGGGATTTGTTTGCTTTCAATTCAAAGAACAGAACATCTTCAAAAAATCTGTCACAAAAATCTGCTGTGTGCTCAAGGGGCATGCAGTTACCTCAGTATTAATTGCAGTTATACTGTCCCCACTTACAAATGAACAGTGGGTCAGTTTAAATTATTGCCTTCAGCAGGCTTGTTACAAATCACTATAACAACAGGAAAGGCTTTATAAGGTACTTGGTGAGGCTTCACTTGGAGTATCGCGAGCAGTTTTGGGCTCCTTATCTAAGAAAGGTGCTGAAATTGGAGAGGGTTCAGAGGACGTTCATGAAAATGATTCTGGGATTGAGCGGCTTGTCATATGAGGAGTGCTTGATGGCTCTGAGCCTGTACTCACTGGAATTTAGAAGAATGAGGAGGGATCTCACTGAAACCAATCAAATGTTGAAAAGCCTCAATAGAGTGGATGTGAAGAGGATGATTCCTATGGTGGGGGGGGGGGGGTCTATGACCAGAGGACACAGCCTTAGAACAGAGAGGCATCCTTTTACAATGGAGATGAGGAGGAATTTCTTTAGTGAGAGAGTGGTGAATTTGTGGAATTCATTGCCACAGATGGCTGTGGAGGCCAAGTCATTTGGTATATTTAGGGGAGATGCTGATAGGTTCTCAATTAGTCCGGGCATGAAGAGATATGGGCAGTAGGCAGGAGACTGGGGCTGATGGGGAAATGGATCATCCCTGATGAAATATTGGAGCTGACTCGATGGCCCGAATGGCCTATTTTGTTCCTATATCTTATCTTAACAGATAGGAACTACTCTAGAGATGAGCAATCCCTTGCCCTTAATTTAGTGATCATGTTGTGAGATTCTTTGTAAAAGAGACACGCAGAGGCAATAGGAGAAAGGCGCTTTGTCAACAGGGCTGAACGTGTAGGTAAGCGGCTGGGAAAATGAGGCATGATAACCTGATCAGTAAAAGTCACGTTATCTGAAAGCTCTTTCACAAGTGAGGACAAAAGGGGGAAGGAAGGAACCATGATGAAGTCACTTAGATCTCTGGAGAGAAGATATGGGAGAAGGAGCTAGACAAAGTTGTGGAAACAAGTGTATAAAGAATGGAAATATTTATAAAACAATAAGGCGTAGGAGAAGAATTAGGCCACCTGACCATTGAGTCAGTTCTGCCATTCCAACATGGCTGAACCTCTTACCTCATTCTCCTTCCTTCTCCCCCCCCCATAACCTTTGATGGCCTTACTAATCAAAAACCTATCAATCTCCGCTTTAAATATACCCAATGGCTTGGCCTCCAGAGCCTCTGATGGCAGTGGATTCCATAGACTCAGCACACTCTGGCTAAAGAAATTCCTCCTCATCTCTGTTCTAAATGGACGCCCCCCTATTCTGAGGCTGTGCCCTCTGGTTCTAGAGACTGGAAACATCCTCGACATGCCACTACTTCGAGATTTCATTTCCTTGCAGATATTCACAGTAGAACAAAGAAACACAAAAGAATCAATTAAAAATGACTCATAAAGACTGACAAACAAGAGAAGTCAAATTGTGCAAATACAAAAAGAAGGAAAGGAAATAATAACAAACAAGCTGAGAACATGAAAGAGAGTCCGTAGGTTGTGGAACCAGTTCAGTGTTGAAGTGAGTGAAGTTATCCACACTGGTTCAGCAGCCTGACGATTGAAGGGTAATAATTGTCTGTCACATTTACATCGATGCAACAGTGACTATACTTCAGAAGTATTTTGTTGTCTGTAAAGCACTTTGGGATTTCCTGAGGTTTCTGCTCCTACCCAAAGCACTAACCTTGTGTGAGAAGATGCAGACCTGCTGGTCACTTCCATGTGTTTTGCCTTTCTACTTAACCCCGACACGGCTTTGAGCCCCACACACCCCACCCCCACCCCCACCACCATCCGCTCCGATGAAAATGGTATGAATTGCCCAGAGAGAAACCTCCAGGGGAGAAAAATGCATTGACTTTCACAGCTGAACTACATTTCCAGGAATGTGTTCTGTGTGTGTGCTTGTAAATACAGTGCCTATAAAAAGTATTCACTCTCCCCCCCACCCCCGGAAGTTTTTATGTTTTATTGTTTTACAACATTGAATCACAGTGGATTTAATTTGGTTTTTATGACCCTGATCAACAGAAAAAGACTCTTTCATGTCAAAGTGAGAACAGATTTCAAAGTGATCTAAATTAATTACAAATATAAAACACAAAATAATTGATTATATATGTATTCACCCCTCTTTAATATGGCACATCAAATCATCACTGGTGCAGCCAATTAGTTTGAAAAGTCATATAATTAGTTAAAAGGAGATCACTGTGTGCAGTCAAGGTGTTTCAATTGATTGCAGTAAAAATACACCTAGATCTGGAAGGTCCAACTGCTGGTGAGTCAGTATCCTGGCAAAAACTACACCATGAAGACAAAAGAACACTCCAAGTAACTACGCAAAAAGGTTACTGAAAAGCACAAGTCCAGAGATGGATACAAGAAAATTTCCACTGATTATCCCTTGGAATACAGTTAAGTCAATCAACAAATGGAAAGAGCATGGCACAGCTGTAATCTGCCTATGGCAGGCCATCCTCAAAAACTGAGTGACCGTGCAAGAAGAAGGTTACTGAGGTAGGCTACCAGGAGACTGATGACGACACTGGAGGAGCTACGAGCTTCAGTGGCTGAGATAGGAGAGACTGAACATCCGACAACTGTTGCCCAGATGCTTCACCAGTTGCAGCTTTATGGGAGAGTGGCAAAGAGAAAGCCACTGTTGAAAAAAAAACTCTCATGAAATCCTGGCTAGAGTTTGCCAGAAGGCATGTGGGAGACTCTGAAGTCAGCTGGAAGAAGGTTCTATGGTTTGATGAAACCTAAATTGAGCTTTTGGCCATCAAACTAAATGCTATGATTAGTGTAAGCCAAACAGAGCACATCACTGAAAACACACCGTTCCTACAGTGAAGCACAGTGCTGGCTACATCATGCTGTGGGAATGCTTCACTGTAGCAGACCCTGGAAGGCTTGTGAAGGTAGAGGATAAAATGAATGCAGCAAAATACAGGGAAATCCTGGAGGAAACCCTGATACAGTCTGCAAGAGAACTGTGACATGGGAGATTTTTTTTCCAGCAAGACGATGACCCCAAGCATAAAGCCAAAGCTAAAAACAAGGTTAATGTTCTGGAATGCAGATCTCAATTCAGTTGGGAATTTGAGGCTGGACTTGAAAAGGACTGTTGACTCACAATCCCCGGGCAACCTGACAGAACTTGAGCAATTTTGTAAAGAAGAATGGGAAGAAATTGCAGTGTCCAGAATCGCAGAGCTGATAAGAGACCTATCCACACAGACTCAGGGCTGTAATTGCTGCCAAAGGTGCATCTACTTAATACTGACTTGAAGAGGGTGAATAATTATGCAATCAATTATTTTGTGTTTTATATTTGTAATTAATTTAGATCACTTTATAGAGACCTGCTTTCACTTTGACACAAAAGAGTCTTTTTTTCTGTTGTTCAGCCAAACTAAATCCACTGTGATTCAATGTTGTAAAACAATAAAATATGAAAGCTTCCAAGGGGAGGGGGATGAATACTTTTTATAGGCACTGTATGTTTGCATGAGTTTATTTAACCCTAAAAAAAGGAAAATATACTGTATTTTCACTTCTACTTAAGCACATAATGACTCCACTTATCATGTAAATCTTTGATAAAGGAATATCCAGCTGTCAACTCCTCTTTCAAAGTGGACATCTTTGTGCTGTACTATTATTCTTGTCCCAGTTAAGTAAGTTACAGCAAGTATTTTCTGCGTTTTATGTATGTCATGTTTCCACTGGAATGGAATCATACACATTTTTTTCCTTAATCAATTCAAATCACTAGTGAAATTTTGATAATAAATGTACTGTGAATCATTGAATATTACGCCACTGAGCTATCTGCAGATTTTTCTGCAAATGACGCTACTTGATCACTCAAAAACTTCTACAAGTGTACCGTGGAGAGCGTTCTGACTGGCTGCATCACCGTCTGGTCTGGGGGAGGGGCGAATGCACAAGACTGAAGTTGCAGAAACTTGTAAAATTAGTCAGCTCCATCATGGGTACTAGCCTCTGTAGTATCCAAGACATCTTTAAGGAGCAGTGCCTCAGGAAGGCCGCGTCCATCTTTAAGGATTCCCATCACCCAGGGCATATCCTCTTCACACTGTTACTGTTGGGAAGGAGGTACAGCAGCCTGAAGGCACACACTCAGCAATTCAGGGACAGATTCTTCCCCTCTGCCATCCGATTTCTGAATGGACATTGAACCCATGAACACCACCTCACTGGTTTTATTCCTGTTTATGCAGTACTCATTTTAACTTAACTGTTTAATATACATCTACAGGATGTACTTGATGTAACTCATTTTATCTATATTTATTTATCATGTATTTCAACATACTGCTGCTGCAAAGTTAACAAATTTCTCCATATTTGCCGATGATATTAAACCTGATTCCGATTCTGATCCGTCAATAGTTCCTCTTCAATCCCACAACAGATGCTGCCTGATCTACTGAGTTCCTTCAGTAGTTTGTTGTTTTGCTCCAAATTCCAGCATCTGCAGTCTCTTGGGTCTCTTTACCAAGTAACATGACTGGTTATTCACAGCTTCTGCATTTACTGACTACTCTTCTAAAAATGCTGAGAAATCACAGGTAGATAGGGCTGTAAAGAAAGTTTTTGGCCTTCATAAATCAATGTTTTGAGTACAGGAGATGGGATGTTATGTTGAAGTTGTATAGGATGTTAGTGAGGCCTAATTTGGAGAATTCTGTACAGTTTCAGTCACCTTTCTATAGGAAACATGCAAATAAGATTGAAAGAACACGGCGAAAATTTACAAGGATTTTGCTGGGATTGGAGGATATGAGTTATATGGAAAGATTAAATAGGTTAGGACTTTATTCCTTGGAATGTAGAAGATTGAGGGAAGATTTGATAGAAGTATACAAAATTATGAGGAGCATAGACAGGGTAAATGCAAGCAGGCTTTTTCCACTGAGGTTGGGTGGGACAACAACCAGAGGTCATGAAGGTGAAAAGTTTAAGGTGATCATGAGGGGAAACTTCTTCACTCAGAGGGTTGTGAGATTATGGAGTGAGTTGCCAGCGCAAACAGTGCATATCAGCTGAATTTCAATACTTAAGTGAAGTCTGTGTAGATACATGGATGAGAGGGATATGGAGAGTTATGATTCCAGTGCAGGTCGATGAGTGTAGGCAGTTAAATCATTTGGCATGGACTAGATGGACTGAAGGACCTGTTTCCAGACATCCCACCCTGCAAAAACTCATTTCAGGGAGGTAGCACCCCCACCCCCCGCAACCCCATATCCCCCCCCCGCCCCCCCGTCGACCTCCAAGGGTGTATGTAATACTTTGTTTAGTGATTTTGTCTAATCTGTAAACCAAGTTGGGTATATGCAGCAAATGTGACATTAAAATATGTACTTATATTATATTATATTATCGTGTTTATTCTATTACAACTTTAAGCAAGTCTACAGGGGGTTTGGCCTCATCACATAGGACAGGGGTCCCCAACCTTTTTCGTATTGCGGACCGGTTTCACATTGACAATATTCTTGTGGACCGGCTGACTGGGGGGGGTGGGGTGGGGGGGTGGTGGTAGGGTTGCCAACGTACAAGAGTAGCAGTCAAATACGTTGGGTTTACCCCCAGAAAGACTACAATGACCATGAAGCCTTGCGCGGGCACCATTGCGCATGCATAACTTGCGCATGCGTTTGCATGCCAATTTCTTAAAAATTGTTTTTGCCAATTCTGTTGGCGGCGGCGGAGGGGTGTGTTAATCACGACCGGAATATAGGTGATAAGTGGCTAATACACTCAATTTCGTTTCTAAAAGGGTTTATCTAACGAATTTAATATTAAACACACCGCATATTTTCCTCGCATGAATATAGCGATAAGACAATTATCGGGGAGGACAGGGGAGCTTGAAGTGTTGAATGAACTTCCAGTAGAAGTGGTAGAGGCAGGTTCGATATAATCATTTAAAGAAAATTTGGATGGGTATATGGACAGGAAAGGAATGGAGGGTTATGGGCTGAGCGCAGCTCAGTGGGACTAGGTGAGACCAGCGTTCGGCACAGACTAGAAGGGCAGAGATCGCCTGTTTCCATGCCGTAATTGTTACATGGTTATATAAGTCACTTATAATAGCATCATAACATTTTAAGTAACGTTTGGATGTCAAACACACAGCGCATATTTTCCCCATATGAACATATAAAATCATTGCAATGCACCAATATCGCTGAATCAGTGGGAGCCCAGGGCTTGTTTTCCTGCAACGAGACAGTCCTATCGAGGGGTGATGGGAGACAGCGATACCCGAAGGGGGTTCCTTATGTCCAGTCTATTCCGCAATTTTGTTTTCGTTGAATTCATTGCAGAGATATGTTGGAAATGGAAGCAACGTTTTCAGTGCTTTCCTGACTATCTCAGGATATTTAGCCTTGACTTTGACCCAGAATGCCGGCAGAGATGTTATGTCAAACATACTTTTCAGCCTGCCGTCATTTGCAAGCTCGAGGAGTTGATCTCCTTCCCGCGCTGAAATGGATGACGCATGCGTAATGACCTCGCGTGCGTTCAAGCTCAACAGTAGGTGTAACAGGGAGTGAGGAAAGGTGCAGCTGATTCCTATCGCCCATTCATATCGTTTCCTCGCGGCCCGGTAGCGCTCGCCTTGCGGCCTGGTACCGGTCTGCGGCCCGGTGGTTGGGGACCACTGACGTAGGACATCAATAGCGTAGCTCCTCGGCAGCTAGCCAGCTAGTTTAATGCAGGGGTCCCCAACCTTTTTTGCACCGTGGACCGGTTTAATATTGACAATATTCTTGCGGACTGGCCGACCCGGGGGGGGGGGGGGCGGGGGTTAAACGTGACTGGAATATAGGTGATAAGTCAACTATAAGTCACAAGTCACTTGTAAGTGGCTAATACACTCAATTTCGTTTCTAAAGGGTTAAAGGGGTTTATCTAACGAATTTAATATTAAATACACAGTGCATATTTTCCTCGCATGAATGTAGTGATAAGTCAATTATAACAGTGGTCCCAAACCTCCAGGCCGCGAAGAATGCAGCGGTACAGTGGTAGCCAGAACGCACCCAGCACATCTTTAAGAAAAAAGCCAAAATAAACAAGCTAATTGATTAGGTGCTGCCCGGCACGTAAACGTTGGCCCAGATCAGAGACGACGCAATCAGCAATTGCCTCTGATCTGGGCCGTCATCTACGTGCCGGGCGGCACCTAATTAATTAGTTTTTTTATTTCGGCTTTTTTCTTAAAGATGTGCTGGGTGCGTTCCGGCCACCGCTGCATTCTTCGCGGCCTGGAGGCTGGGAACGACTGAATTATAAGTCACTTATAAGTCAATGGCATCATAACATTTTAAGTAATGTTTGGATGTTAAACACACAGTGCATATTTTCGTCGTATGAACATATAAAATCATTGCAACACACCAATATCGCTGAATCAGTGGGAGCCCTGAGCTTGTTTTCCTGCAACAACACGGTGCCATCGAGGGGTGGTGGGAGACAGCGATACTCGAAGGGGGTTCCTTATGTCCAGTCTATTCTGCAATTTAGTTTTTGTTGCATTCATTGCAGAGATATGTTGGAAATGGAAGCAATATTTTCAGTGCTTTCGTGGCTATCTCAGGATATTCAGCCTTGACTTTGATCCAGAATGCTGGCAGAGATGTTATGTCAAACATACTTTTCAGCCCACCGTCATTTGCAAGCTCGAGGAGTTGATCTTCTTCCCATGCTGACATGGATGATTCACCGGGGATATTCACAATTGGGTCACGGACCCATTCCTTTGCACATCTTGGGTCACTGATGACCTCGCGTGCATTAAAATTCAACAGTGCGTGACAGGGAATGAGGAAAGGTGCAGCTGACTCACATCGCCAAATCATATTGTTTCCTCGTGGCCCGGTGGTTGGGAACCACTCTTAGCATGAAGAGAGACCAGTCAGGATGCTTGCTCTCCCTCTCCCTCTCCAAAAAATCTATTTCTGGGATATTGTATATAATTTCTGGGCGTCAGGGACCAACTATCGATATGCGGGAGACTCCCGGAACTTCTGGGAGAGGTGGGATATCTGTGTTTCTATGCTGTACTTTTCTATGACTATATGACTCTAATTTTGAAAACTGTGGTCACGTCATCTTGGCACACTAACCTCGTGGAAAGATTCCCGGGTCCATAAATGTCGCCATGCTGAAGTTTGCCAAAACAAATAGAAACACGAGGCCATTGTAGACTGGAATTGCCGGAGAGATCTCTTTCGTTAACCAAGGGCACCTATTGGAAAGTAAGAAACATGCAGATTAGGGAAGGAGTCAACCAAGGTTCTTTGCTCTAGATTTCAATAAAGTCATTGCTACTCGAGTGATTAACCGGCCTTCTGCACTTACTGCATTGTATCAAGTGCGTGCCAGAGCGCTACAAATACTACTGCTGATGAATATAATTATGACGCTTGTCCTGAAACACAAGAAACAGCAGAGGGACAAAAACAACAGTGTCTGACTGCACTAAACAGTAACACTGGACAACAAATTTTTTCATAAGTGTTGCTTCCTCATAAGTTTTTTTTTGTTTAAGATAGACAGTTTGAAGCTAAACACAAACGTAACTTCAAACTACTTGTATCACATAGGAAACTGGGGAAATAAGAAATTAACTTCGATTGAATATAATGTGTTTGATTGCAGAATGATGCAGAACTACGAAGCTAAAAATGTTTCGTTGATGATTTTCGTTCCTACTCAGTATCCGAAGCTTCTTGCTTATGTGTCCCGTTGCTGCCTGTAAGGAGTTTGTACATTCTCCCCATGACCACATGGGTTTCCTCTGGGTGCTACGCTTTCCTCCCATGGTCCAAAGAGGGACCGGTTGATAGGTTGATTGGTCATCGTAAATTGTCTCAGGATTACGCTAGGATTAAATTGGGAGATTGCATGGTGGTGTGGTTTGAAGGGCCTATTCTGTGCTGTACTTCAATAAATAAAAATAAATGATCAGCCTGCATTGATGGATTCCAGTTGCCTTGATTCCGTTTCTCCATGACTGCAATGTCCTGGTAAAACCTTTCACCATGCTCGTCACTGACAGTGCCAACATTTGCAGGAAAGAAGTCTAAATGGGAATGCAGAAAATGAATCTTTAGTGACATGTTGCACTTCATGGTTTTGTATGCTTGAAGCATGTTGTCAACCAGCTGCACGTAGTTTGGTGCTCTGTCGTTGACAAGAGAACTTTCAACAACACCCTTGAATGCCTTCCACGTGATTTCTCCAGTCCCACTAGAAGTTCTTCAAATTGTCTGTCATTGATAACCTGTTTGATTTGTGGATCAACAAAAATTCCTTCATTAAAGTTCGTATCAGTGATGCTGATTTAAATTATGAACTGAAATGACAAATACAGGCCATTTAAAAAAATGGTCTGTGTTAGAGATATTTCATGGCGATTTTCATGATCAGCAGCCCTAAACCCATAAGATACACACATAAGTATTCAGGAAGCAAAATCTTTACCATCCAGTGTAATAAAAGAATGCTGAAAGAAAGTGCCACATAACATTCAATATTAACAATTGGGACAAATTGGTGTGTTTGGCTTGGCTCTCCATTTGCCCATAAACCTATAAATCAATTTATTCCATCATGGAATGATGCCCTTTATCTACGAGAGATTTACAAATATTTTGCAAATCCCCATATACCTCTGGTAAGATATCGACAGTATTTTCTTGTACTCAAATGATCTTGAAGCAAGAGCTGATATACCATTCAAAGGTTCAGCTTAATATCGAAGGATGTATACCGTGTACAACCTGAAATTTTTACTCTTCGCAGACATCCACAGAAGAATACCCCAAAGAATCTCAGAAAACATTAGAACCCCAAAGTAGCAGCAAAATCAACCCTCCGCTCCCCCCTTTGTTCCAGCAGAAATATCAGCCCCTCCCCCACCAAGCCCCAGAGACCATGATCTATAGATCATCAAAAACTACTGTCCATCCGAACACCTCAACAGGCTGTCTGTGTGTGTGTGAGAGAGAGAGAGAGAGTGAGAGTGTGTGTGAGTGTGAGTGAAAGAGTGAGAGAGAATGAATGAATGAGAATTCTCTCCTGCCTCTGCGAAGGGGGAGGCCAACAGCTAGCTGTTTTGATGATACAATCTCTAGCATCACGTATTCCTAAGTCTTAATGCCTTCCTTTCTGTAACTCCATATTAAGATGATCCCAGGAATGAAAGGGTTAATGTATGAGGAGCATTTGATGGCTCTGGGCCTGTACTCAGTGGAGCTTAGAAGAATGAGGGGGACGTCACTGAAATCTATTGAATACTGAAAGCTCTAGATCGATCTGTGGACATGGAGGGGAAGTTTCCAATAGAGGGAGAGTCAAGGACCAGAGGGCATGGCCTCAGAATAAAAGGACCTTCCTTTGGAATAGAGACTGGGAGGAATTTCTTTAGCCAGAGGGTGGTGAATCTGTGGAATTCATTGCCACAAATGGCTGTGGAGGCCAAGTCATTGGGTATATTTAAAGCAGAGGTTGATAGGTTCTTGATCAATAAGGGTGTCAAGGGTGATAATAAATCAGCCATGATTGAATGGCTGAGCAGACTTCATGGACTGAATGGCGTAAATCTGCTCCCTTGTCTTATGGTCTTAAGCATCAGTAACTTGTGTACAAGGATACCCAGATCCCTCTGAACATCACTACCCTTCGAACTCTCACCATTTAAACAAAAGTACTTAGCTTTAGTTTTACCTCTCATTTTTCACATTACAGTGTATTTTGGTTAATTGGGACACATCGGGACCAGTACATTTTGGCCCAATTAAGCAGCTGTCTCAATTAGCCGAAGTTTTGTGGAAATAGTTAAAAAGATTTTAAAAAGACAAACTACAATTCAACTGAGTAACAAATTGTGTATTAAATGAAATATAGAACAAACTAGAACATTATCAATACCACTACAGTACTATAAAACTATTAGTTCCTAATAGTTATCAATGGTATGTTGTTATGTTCTTTTGATTGACTATAAATGAACAAAATCAATGCAGATACCTATTGCATTTAATGAACTACCTCCATTCAGTGTTTCAATGATTGCATCCTCCAAACCTTCATTTTCTCATAACATTCAAAATGATTGTCGATACCTTCACATTCTTCATAGTTCCTAACTTGTTTAAGGAGTGAAATTATTTAATTTCCACCCCCAGCCATTTCTAGCATCTCCAAGCCTGAATACTTGATGCCGCAGTGAGCAAAACAATTCTGAAATTGTCTTACTGCTTACTTCTCACCAGCTATCAGTGACCAAACTCGCTGCTCTTTTGAATGCAAACATGCGCAACAGACTCTATTTACAAACTGTTCGCTCTAAGCGCGGTGTAGTATCTAACGGCCACACAAGTGTACGCAACTGACACTAGTTAAAAGCTGTTCAGCATCAGTCTCCTGTCCCAATTAAGCGACACATCCAAAATAAGCAGCTGCTTCAATTAACCAATGGCCCAATTAATTGGAATCCACCAGTCCTCATCTGGGGTTCAGAAGTGGAGAGAGTGAGCAATTTCAAGTTTCTGGTGTCAGTATCTCTGAGGAGCTATCCTGGGCCTAACATATCAATGAAGCTACAAAGAAGGCAAAACAGCAGCTACATTTCATTAGCAGTTGGGAAGATTTGGTCTGTCTCCAAAAACACTCAAAAATGTCTATAGTACTGTGGAAAGCATTCTAACTGGCTGCATCACTGCTTGACTATATACTGCACAGGATCGAGGCATGCTGCAGAGCGTTATAAAATTAGTCACCTCCAACATGAGTACTAGCCTCCGTAGTATCTGGGGCATCTTCAAGGATTCTCAAAAAGGCAGCATCAATCATTAGAATCAGAATCAGAATCAGGTTTATTATTGCCAGCATGTGACGTGAAATTTGCTAACTTAGCAGCAGCAGTTCAATGCAATACATAATCTAGCACAGAGAGAAAAAAAAATAAATAAAATTTTAAAAATAATAAATAAACAAGTAAATCAATTACAGTATATTGAATAGATTTTAAAAAACATGCAAAAACAGAAATACTGCATATTAAAAAAAAGTGAGGTAGTGTCCAAAGATTCAATGTCCATTTAGGAATCGGATGACAGAGGGGAAGAAGCTGTTCCTGAATCGCTGAGTGTGTGTCTTCAGGCTTCTGTACCTCCTACTCGATGGTAACAGTGAGAAAAGGGAATGCCCTGGGTGCTGGAGGTTCTTAATAATGGACGCTGCATTTCTGAGACAACACTCCCTGAAGATGTCCTGGGTACTTTGTAGGCTAGTACCCAAGATGGAGCTGACTAGATTTACAAACTTCTGCAGTTTCTTTTGGTCTTGTGCAGTAGCCCCTCCATACCAGACAGTGATGCAGCCTGTCAGAATGCTCTCCACGGTACATCTATAGAAGTTTTTGAGTGTACTTGTTGACATGCCAAATCTCTTCAAACTCCCAATAAAGTGTAGCCGCTGTCTTGCCTTCTTTATAACTACATTGATATGTTGGGACCAGGTTAGATCCTCAGAGATCTTGACACCCAGGAACTTGAAACTGCTCATTCTCTCCGTTTCTGATCCCTCTATGAGGATTGGTATGTGTTCCTTCATCTTATTCTTCCTGAAGTCCACAACCAACTCTTTCATCTTACTGACGTTGAGTGCCAGGTTGTTGCTGTGGCACCACTCCACTAGTTGGCATACCTCACTCCTGTATGCTGTCTCATCACCATCTAAGAGTCTACCAACAATGGTGGTATCGTCAGCAAATTTATAGATGGTATTTGAGCTATGCCTAGCCACACAGTAACGTCTAAAGAGAGTAGTGCAGTGGGCTAAGCACACACCCCTGCGATGAGCCAGTGTTGATAGTCAGCGAGGAGGTTAGTTAGGAAGGTTCAATCGTTAGGCATAATATCGAAGTAGTAAAATGGATTCAGCAGTGGCTGGATGGGAGACGCCAGAGAGCAGTGATGGATAACTGTGTGTCAGATTGGAGGACGGTGTGTAGCGGTGTGCCTCAGGGATCTGTACTGGGTCCAATATTGTTTGTCATATATATTAATGATCTGGATGATGGGGTGGTAAATTGGATTAGTAAGTATGCAGATGTACTAAGATAGGTGGCGTTGTGGATAATGAGGTAGGTTTTCTAAGCTTGCAGAGAGATTTAGGCCAATTAGAAGAGTGGGCTGAAAGATGGCAGATGGAGCTTAATGCTGAAAAATGTGAGTTGCTACATTTTGGAAGGACTAATCAAAATAGGACATATATGGTAAATGGTAGGGCATTGAAGAATGCTGTAGAACAGAGAGATCTAGGAATAATGGTGCATAGTTCCCTGAAGGTGGAATCTCACATGAATAGGGTGGTGAAGAAAGCTTTTGGTATGCTGGCCTTTATTAATCAGAGCATTGAGTATAGAAGTTGGGTTTTAATGTTGAAATTGTATAAGGCATTGGTAAGGCCAAATTTGGAGTATTGCGTACAGTTCTGGTCACCGAATTATACGAAAGATGTCAATAAAATTGAGAGAGTACAGAGGAGATTTACTAAAATGTTGCCTGGGTTTCATCTCCTAAGTTACAGAGAGAGGTTGAACAAGTTAGGTCTTTATTCTTTGGAGCGTAGAAGGTTGAGGGGGGACTTGATAGAGGTATTTAAAATTATGAGGGGGATTGATAGAGTTGACATGGATAGACTTTTTCCATTGAGAATGGGGGAGATACAAACAAGAGGACGAGTTGAGAGTTAAAGGGCAAAAGTTTAGGGGTAACATGAGGGGGAACTTCCTTACTCAGAGAGTGGTAGCTGTGTGGAACGAGCTTCCAGCAGAAGTGGTTGAGGCAGGTTCGATGTTGTCGTTTAAAGTTAAATTGGATAGATATATGGACAGGAAAGGAATGGACACTGAGTGCAGGTCAGTGGGACTAGGTGAGAGTAAGAGTTTGGCACGGACTATAAGGGCTGAGATGGCCTGTTTCCGTGCTGTAATTGTTATATGGTTATATGATATGTTATCACCAATCTGCACAGACTGTGGTCTTCTGGTTAGGAAGTCGAGGATCCAATTGCAGATGGAGGTACAGAGGCCCAGGTTCTGCAACTTCTCAATCAGGATTGTGGGAATGATGGTATTAAATGCTGAGCTGTAGTCAAGGAACAGCATCCTGATGTGGGTGTTTGTGTTGTCCAGTTGGTCTAAAGCCGTGTGGAGAGCCATTGACCTATTGTGGCGATAGGCAAATTGCATGGGTCCAGGTCCTTGCTGAGGCAGGAGTTCAGTCTAGTCATGACCAACCTCTCAAAGCATTTCATCACTGTAGATGTGAGTGCTACTAGGTGATAATCATTAAGGCAGCTCACATTGTTCTCCTTAGGTACTGGTATAATTGTTGCCTTTTAGAAGCAAGTGGGAATTTCTACCCATAGCAGTGAGAGGTTGAAAATGTCCTTGAATACTCCTGCTAGTTGGTTGGCACAGATTTTCAGAGCCTTACCAGGTACTCCATCAGGACCTTCTGCCTTGCGAGGGTTCACTCTCTTTAAAGGCAGTCTAACATCGGCCTCTGAGACGGAGATCACAGGGTGATCAGGTGCAGCAGGGATCTTCACAGTTGCAGTTGTGTTCTTCCTTTTAAAGCGTGCATAGAAGGCATTGAATTCATCTGGTAGAGTAGCATCGCTGCCATACATGCTATTGGGTTTCGCTTTGTAGGAAGTAATGTCTTGCAGACCTTGCCAGGGTTGCCGTGCATCCGATGTCACCTCCAACCTCGTTCAAAATTGTCTCTTCGCCCTTGAAATAGCCCTCCACAAATCATACCTGGTTTTCTGCTACAGACCTGGGTCGCCAGACTTGAAAGCCAAGATCTAGCTTTCAGCAGACGACGTACCTCCTGATTCATCCATGGCTTTTGGTTTGGGAATGTACAGTAAGTCTTTGTGAGCACACACTCATCCACACAGTTTTAATGAAGTTGGTAACAACTGCAGCATACCCATCCAGGTTCAAAGATGAATCCCTAAATACAGTCCAGTCCACCGATACAAAGCAGTCCTGTAAGCACTTCTGTGCTTTTCTTGTCCAAACCTTCTTGGTCCTCACTACTGGTGCTGCAGTCTTCAGTCTGCCTATACTCAGGGAGTAGAAATACAGCTAGGTAATCAGACTTCCCGAAGTGAGGGCGTGGAATAGCAGAGTAGGCATTCTTGATGGTGGTGTAGCAATGGTCCAGTGAGTTATTTCCTCTGGTGTTGCAAGTGATCAGTTGATGGTAGTTGCTTAGTGATTTTTTCAGACTGGCCTGGTTAAAATCTCCCAAAATGATGGTGAAGGCGTTAGGGTACGTTGTTTCATCCATGTAGATCCCATTGCTCAGATCATCAGGACCCCTATCACCTAAGTCTTGCCTTGTTCTCATTGCTACCATCAGGAAGAAGGTACAGAAAAATGAAGACACACACTCAACGATTCAGTAACAGCTTCTTCCCCTCTGCCATCTGATTTCTGAATGGACATGGAACCCATGAACACTGCCTCGCTACTTTTTTATTTTTATTTTTGCACTAATTAACTATTTAATATATACGCCTATACTGTACATACTGTAATTCAATTTTTTCCCTATTATAATGTATTGCATTGCAGTGCTGCCGCGAAGTTAACAAATTTCACAACACATATTAATCCTGATTCTGCATTTGATCAGCTGTATCCTCATCCATTTACTTACTCTGCCTATATACCCTGCCTGAAGCCTTTTTACTTCCTTCTCACGAATCCATACCATGATGATTGAAAACACAAACATGAGGAATTCTGCAGATGCTGGAAATTCAAGCAACACACATCAAAGTTGCTGGTGAACGCAGCAGGCCAGGCAGCATCTCTAGGAAGAGGTACAATCGACGTTTTGGGCTGAGTCCTGACGAAGGGTCTCGGCCTGAAACGTCGACTGTACCTCTTCCTAGAGATGCGGCCTGGCCTGCTGCGTTCACCAGCAACTTTGATGTGTGTTCCATGATGATTGAAGTGTTTTCAAGAACTTATTAAGATTGAGTATTCTACCTTTAATTAATGTCATCTACATAACATGAAGATCCGAAGCATATAACACATTTGGGGATTGTTCCAGGAAAATGTGAGACCATAATTTCTGTTGCTCATCCATTGTCCGCCATGCTTTGATCGTCATAGCCCTTTCAATTCCCTCATGAAACATCTTTCTTTTCATAAAAGGCCTTTTTTAAAACCTTCATCTTTGACTATGCTTTATGGTGGCTCATCCCTACACCTCAGATGCAGAATTTTTTTAATGCACCTTTGGCCAGATAATAAGAATAAAGAAAATTGTAATGCAAAAAATCTGAAATTAAAATAGAAAATTTTGGAAACACTTAGCAGTTCTGGAACTCTTAAGATTTTGGGACTGAAATGTTAATTATTTTTCTTTCCCAGGTAGTTGTCTTTTTTGCAGAGTGTTTCCAACCATTTAAGGCAGCACTTATAGGAGGGAAAGACTGTAGTTTTGGGCCAAGATTTGCCCTGGAACTTTGACTGTTTATTCCTCTCCATAGCTGCTGCCACCTTGCTGAGTTCCTCCAGCATTTTGTGTATGTTGCACAAGATCTCCAACAGCTACAGAATTCCTTGTGCTTCTAACATTTCTTGCTTTTATTTTATCCAAGGATCCCACAGATCATTTGCCTCTTTCCCATCATGGAGGAGGCTAGGTAGTATCCACTCCAAGACAACTAGACTCGAAAACAGTTATCTTCCAGTAAGGCTGATCAACACCTCTACCCAAGAACCCACCCCTCCACACCCCCAACCACCACTACTTTATCATTTCCTGTCAGTCATCTTATGTACAGACACTCCTGTGCTCAGCGTCACTTTGTGGACATACAATCAAATTATATAATCAGAATCAGGTTTAGTATTACCGGCATATGTCATGAAATTTGTTGACTTTGCAACAGCAGTACAATGCAATACATGATAACAAACAGATAAAAACTGTGAATTACAGTAAGTGTGTGTGTATAATTAGTTAAATTAAATAAGTAGTGCGAAAATGGAAATAAAAAAGTAGTGAGGTATTGTTCATGGGTTCAATGACCATTCAGAAATCGGATGGCAGAGGGGAAGATGATGTTCCTTAATTATTAAGCACATCTACATGAAACAAAGCTGCAGGCAAGCAGCATCCATCATCAAAGATACTCACCACCCAGACCATGCTCTTTTCCTGCTGCTGTCATCGGGACTTGTACCACTTGTTCATGGGTTCCATGTCCATTCAAGAACAGTTACCCCTCAACCATCAGACTCTTGAACAAAAGGGGATTTAAGGACTGGGTAATATTGTTATTCGCTCTCATTATTTATTGCTATTTATTTATGTCTGCATTTGCACAGTTTGTTTACAGTTTATAGTTCCTGATGTCTACAGTTACTGTTCTATCGATTTGCTGAGTATGCCTGCAAAAAAAGAATCTCAGGGTTGTATGTGGTGACATGTATGTACTCTGATAATAAATTTTATTCGTAAATTTGAACTTTCGAGCGTGTGTCTTCAGGCTTCTGTACCTCCTTCCTGATGGTAGCAATGAGAACAAGGCATTTTCTGGGTGATAGGGTCCTTAATGATGGATGCCTTTTTGAGCCATTGCTCCTTGTAAATGTCTTGGAGACAGTGGAGGCTAGTGCCCGTGATGGAGCTGAATAAGCTTAAAACTCTCTGCAGCTTACTTTGATCCTGTGCAGTAGCACCCCCTTCAATCCATACCAGATGGTGATGCAGCCAGTTAGTGTGCTTTCTATGTTACATCTGTAGAAATCTGAGTATGTTTTAGGTGACATGCCAAATCTCCTCAAACTCTTAATGAAACACAGTCACAGTCGTGCCTTCTTTGTAGCTACATCGATATGTTGGATCCAGGATAGATCTTCAGAGATATTGAAACCCTGGAAGTAGAAATTGTTCACTCTCTCCATTTCTGATCCCTCAATGAGGACTGGTGTGTGCTCCCTTGTCTTACTCTTCCTGAAGTCCACAATCAGATCTTTAGTCTTACTGGTGTTCACTGCAAAGCCATTGCTGCGACACCACTCAAATAGTTGATATATTTCGCTCCTGTACACTCTCTCATCATCATCTGAACTCCTGCCACCAGTATTTGTATCGTCAGCAAATTTATAGATGGCACTAGAGCTGTGCCTAGCTTCACAGTCATGAGTGTAGAGAGAGTGGGCTAAGCACACATCCCTGTGTTGTGCCAGTGTTGCTATCTTACATATTCATAATTATTGTGTTATTTAAAATTATTATTGTGTTCTTTATCCTGTTTTTGATGTGGCACTGGATCCGGAGTAACAATAATTTAATTCTCCTTTACACTTGTGTACTGGAAATAACATTAAACAATCTTGAATTTTGAATCTTCAGTGAAGTGCCTCGGGGCCTCTACTACATTAACATTAGCAATTAAATGCAAGCTGTTAACATAGTGAGCTCATTGCAGGATTTGTTTTTGCTTAGCCTGAGAAAAATCCTTTGTATCACAGAAACAATATAATTACATGGTAAAATTGGAAGGCTACTAGAATTTCCAAAGCTGCATCTTTGTACAATCAATGCAAACTTCTACTTTGCTTACAGCTTTGCAAATAATCCAAACGACATAAGATAAAAACAGATTATTTTAATAAACTGAACACAAGAGATTTGACAGATGCTGAAAATCTTGATCAACACACACATAAAGTACTGAAGGAACTCAGCAATTTCCGCCGCTGCCTGTATGGAGTTTGTACGTTCCTCCTCGTGACCATGTGGATTTTCTCCGGGGACTCTGGTTTTTTCCCACAGTCCAAAGATGTACCAGCTGGTAGAGTAATTGTTCATTCTAAATTGTCCTGTGATTAGGCTCAGGTAAAATTGGGGGTTGCAGGGCAGTATGGTTCAAAAGGCTGGAAGAGACTATTTTGTGTGGTATCTCAATGGATGGACATCTATGTAGAGAAATAAACAGTTGACGTTTCAGGCCGAAACCTGCAGTCCTGATGAAGGATCTTCGCCTAAGACATTGACAATTTCAAAATTAGAGTCAAAGTAAACCTATTTAACAAGGTACATATATGTCACCATATACTACCTTGATATTCATTTTCTTGTGGGCATTTACAGAATAATGAAATACAATGGAATTTATGAAAATCTGCAGTTAAACGAAGACTGACAAACAAACAACATGCAAAAAAAAGATGAATTGTGCAAATTAAAAGTAAACAAATAATACTGAGAATATGAGTAGTAGTCCTTGAAAGTGAGTCCATACGTTGTGGAATCAGTTCAGTGTTGAGGTGAGTGAAGTTATCCATGCTGGTTCAGGAACCTAATAGCTGCAGGGTAGTAACTGTTCCTGAAGCTGGTGATGTGGGACATAACCCTCCTGTACTCCCCGTCCAATGTTAGCAGCATGTTTGTACAGTTGTTCACCGGGGCTGGAGGTTAGGTCGCAAACATCTTGTCACCAGTCAAGGTGACATCATCAGCATGCAGTTGAGTGTTGCTTCTGCTGAGTGCTTGTGTTTATATTGGTTCGACTTATTCTGATTGGTTGGCTGCTAGTCTCTGCTGGGTCCCAGCTAACCAGATAACTGATTGATTGCTGCTGGCCAGTACACCTGGTTACAGACACTGTGAGTGTCGGTCACTCGAGTGTCCGTGGCTCACCCCTCGGTCCTGATCCTGCAGGCGCACTGACGATGTCACCCTGACTGCTAATGAAACGTTTGCGACCTAAACTCCAGGCTCGGTGAACAACCCTACAAACAAGCAGCCACCAACCTTCATTTTCATTTCAAGGTAGCATGTTCATTCCCCTCCATAGATGATCAAATGTGCAAAGGTTCATTTATTATCAAAATATGCATGCAGCATACAATACTGAGATTCTTCTTCTCCAGATAGCCACGAAACAAAGAAAAACTAGGGAAGTCATTTAGAGAGAGACAGCAAACCCACACTTTCCCACACAAAAAAGAACAGGAATACAATCATGAACTCCCAAACCCCCTCCCCACACAAAAACTAACAAAAATGCAAAAACATCAAACCCCCCCCATACACAAAATGCCACAAGAACTTCAACTCCCAAATCGCCCTCCCCATGCAGAATAAAAAAGAATGGATGAAAACACCGAATATAAAAACTCTCAAGACTGAAAGAAGTCCATAATCCATAGACCAAATGCATAAACATAAAAAACGTTGGTTACACTCTTCAACATCTTAAAAGACAGAGAACCCAGAGGCCTACTCTCTGGGCACACCAGCAGACCACACAGGCTCTCCTCTCTGACAGCAGAGCGGTTCCACCAGTGAACAGAAGGAGGCTGCCAGCGCCCACCCTCCTTATTCACCCTCTCCCTTGTCGCTTTAATCAGAGAGCAATCGAAGCTTTAATCAGAAAAATGGAATCAAACATCAGCCTCTTTGCCTTGAGGCTCGTGCTCACTGCCTCCCGGAATCCTCATGAAGACACCAAAGGGGAAAGGAGAAGGGAGGGAGTGGGAAGCACCAGGGAGACATTCTGTAATGAACAACAAACCAATTGTTTGGAATCAAATGACTTTGTCTGGTGTCTCACGGCTGGGTGTGTCTGCACCTGCACCATCACCACCCCCCCCCCCCCCAATACCCCTGGCACTCCTTATCTGCCACCTGTCCCATACCCTTCCCACAGCACTCCACTCTTGCCATTCCGAACATCCTTTGCTCCGCAAAATTCACAAACTCGTTTCTCCACTCCACGTTGACAAATACAGTACTGTGCAAAAGTCTTAGGCACAAAAATACCAGAAGTAGGCTCAAACCAACTGTTGTCTGTCACTGTTGCTTTAGTAGTTACAGTCAGTTGTACTGAAATTGCAGTCACTTGGTGCCTAATACTTTTGTACTGTACTGTACATACTTCAGATTCCAAGTGACTGCAATTTCAGAGTTTCAAATTATCACTGTACTGTGCAAAAGTATGTGTGTTCCATCCTATTCCAGTCTTGCAGCACCATCAGAGATTTACATGTGGTGGGTAACAGTTGTGAGAGACTGCCCAGACCCTGTAACTATAAAGAGGGCACTAGGTCACTAGTGAAGCCTCTATCATATTGGCATGGAATTGTTTGTTCAGTGTGGAGTAAAATGGATACTCCCATTAAATGTACACCCTATTGCTCTATAAATGTGCTAATTATAAGTTGAACATCTTGTTTATTAGAAGCAACATGCACATGCTGGAGGAAGTCAGTAAGTTCCACATCATCTGTGGAGGGGAATAAACAAGCTACTTTGAAATGAAAGAGGAGATTGGTAGCTTGGGTTGGCTGCTTGTTTGTTGGGTTGCTCGCTGAGTCTGGAAGTTAGTTCGCAAATGTTTTGTCACCAGCTGAGGTGATATCTTCAGTACATCCGCGGGATCGGGGCCAAGGGGTCATTACAACGACCGATAACCAGGGATATGGGCCAGCAGAGCCTCGCTATCAGCACAATAGCCAACCATTCAGAACAAGGGGTTGGACCAATATAAACATGAGCACTCAGCAGAAACAACACTCAATTGCAACTGATGATGTCACCTCAACTGGTGATGAAATATTTGTGACCTAACCTTCAGGCTCAGCGAAAATCCCTACAAACAAACATGCTACTACCATTGGGCAGGGAGTACAGAAGGCCTTGGTCCCACATCACCAGCTTCAGGAACAGTTACTACCCTGCAGCTATCAGGTTCCTGAACCAGTGTGGATAACTTCACTCACCTCAATACTGAACTGATTCCACAATCAGTGGAATTACTTTCAATTAATTTTTTGCACGTTGGTTGTTCGTCAGTTTTTCATAAATTCTATTGTATTATTTTAGTTCCAGTTTAATTTGTTTCACTCCACAGTACTCCTCTCATTATTTCACGATCATACACATCAGCTACATCTAACCTTTTTATCTTTCCAAACTATTTGGATGCTTAGCTCAAATTCTTGAGCGAATGCTACTCAAAGTTTAATGCTTTGATTCATAGAGAGATATCTCAGTTCCTGTCAGGCAAAAATTATTCTCCCGTTACAAAACTTTCCATTAAACGTCCAAAAATAGAAGTTATGAATAAAACAATATAATGAGCATGAAATGCATCGTCAGCATTGAATTCAAGAGCCATGCAGTAATTTATTTATTTAATGAAGGGTCTCGATGTCCATACGGTCACAGGAAGAACGCACAAACTCTCTAAAGTTAGAGCCAGGAACGTTATAGCTCTATAAAACTCTGGTCAGACCAGACCTGGAATATTATGTTCAGTTTTGGTCATCTCATTACAGGAATGATGTGTAAGCTTTAGAGAGGGTACAGAGGAGATTCACTAGGATGCTGCCTGGACTAAAGGACATATATTGATGGAGATAGGTTGAGTGCGCTAGAGCTTTTCTCTTTGGAGCAGAGGATGAGAGGTGACTTGATAAAGGTATTCAAGATGATAAAAGGCATAGGTTGAGTGGACAGACAGAGACCTTTTTGCAGGTCGGAAATGACTAACACGGGGGCATAATTTTGAGGTGATTGGAGGGAAGTATACTGTGGGGGGGGGAGGGGCTAAGTTCTTTACACAGAGAATGGAAGATGCGTGGAATACCCTGCAGGGGTGGTGGTAAAGGCAGATACATTAGGGGCATTTAAGAAACTCTTAGATAGGCACATTGATGATAAAAGAAAATGAAGAAAATGGAGGACGCCGTGGTAGGGATTGATCTTAGAGTAGGTTTGGTCATCCGATGCTATCCCATACTCCATTTAGTGTCAAATTCAGCCTGCCCCTGAAGCACATTCTTTCTATAAAACCACAAACTCTGTGTTACCATGAGTTGCATGTTTTCAGGGAAATGGAAAGTCCCTTGAATCCCTCATTGGTTATATTATGCTGATGATCCGAGGCTGATTTGATAGATGTGTACAAGAGGATAAGAGGCATAGATCACGTGGACAGCCAGAGACCTTTTTCACAGAGCAGAAATGGCTAATTGGGCGGATGGGTATAATTGCAAGATAACTGGAGTAAAATGTAAGGTGGGATGAGAGGTTGGTTTTTGACAGAGAGTAGTGAGTGCATGGAATGTGCTGCTGAGGGTGAGGGTGGGGGTAGAGGCAGATACATTAGGGACATTTAAGACACTCTTGGATAGGCACATGGATGATAGAAAAATGGAGAGCAATGTAGAAAGGTTTATTATCACCAGCATGTGACGGAAAGGTTAGATTTATGTTAGTGTAATATCCTACATTCTTAAATACATGCCATATAATTCCTGAGCTTCAATAGCTCCGGTGTGAAGACCAGGGCTGCTCTAAGGCTATCATTTTGAAGACGTCTGCTAGTTACAAATGTTGTAATCCACAAGTAACAATTCCTTCAATTTGAGAAAGATTTATGATGCTGCATTGAAAAGAACAAATTAAAAAATATAAAAATAGCTCATCATCTTTAACTGTTAAAGCCAGGAAAACTAGCAAAAAAAGGAATATTTTAACCTACATCAAAGTTGCTGGTGAACGCAGCAGGCCAGGCAGCATCTCTAGGAAGACGTACAGTCGACGTTTCAGGCCGAGACCCTTCGTCAGCAACTTTGATATGTGTTGCTTGAATTTCCAGCATCTGCAGAATTCCTCATGTTTGAATATTTTAACCTTTTTAGTTTCTTACTGTAATTGTTGGGGAATAACACTATTCAAAATCGGAGAAACTCGTTCCCATATGAAAAGTCACAGAATTTAGACAAAGCATACAATTAGGAACATATACAAAACACTGGAGGAACACTACAGGTCAGGCAGCTGGAAATGAATTAACAGTCGACATTTCAGAGAGAGACTCTTTCAGGACTGGAAAGGAAGGGCAAAGATGCCAGAATAACAAGGTAGAGGGAGGGGAAGGAGGACAGCTAGATGATAGGTGAAGCTAGGGGTTTGGGAACATCATCATAACTGCCATCTTGTTCACATGGCCTCCAGCTCCATTTTCAGGCCTCCCAGTTTGGAACCACTGAAGATCCCAGGTCCCTGTGTTCGACTGACCGCTTATCAACCTCCCCCTTGTGTCCCTCCTTTTTCTCTTTGTCCCATGGTCCACTTTCCTCTCCTATCAGATTCATTCTTCTCCAGTCCTTGAACTTCCCCATATATCATCTTCTAGCTAGTCTTCCTTCCCTTGCCCCCCACCTTTTTATTCTGGTGTTTTCCCCATTTCTTTCCTGATGAAGGGTCTTGGCCCATTTATCTATTTCCATAGATGATGCCTGACCTTCTAAGTTCCTCCAGCATTTTTGTGTTGCTCTGGATTTCCAGCAACTGCAGAATCTCTTGCATTGATACAATTAGGAAATCAAGCACCATGTTTTCCTTTATTGTAAGGGGGCGGGAAGACAAGGAACATACTGATCTTGCTGAATCTTACAGGGTTCTGGTGAGACCACACCTTGACCAGTTTACAGCTTTCGTCACTTTACTTCATGAAGAAAGTATTTGCCATGTTGACAGTACATACATCGACTGATGATTCTGGACACATCTTCAGTGATGCTCCTGGAATCATCGGGTGTTTAAGGTCTTTCAACATCATACAACCTCCTCCAGGTGAACCAGCCAGGGCTGATCAGACCCCAGCTTGTGTCCAGACGGCTAGCTACTTATGACTCCATGGTTCCCCTCTTCTGAGCCACAGCCATCTTGAGGCCCTCTCTGCCGCATCGGTGGTACTGCGGATGGCTCTCCTCTTCCTCTCTCGCTTGATGCCCAAAATGCTGAAGGCTCTTACTAAAGAACGGGCTACAAATCCCCTACAACCAGCCTCCACTGGGAGACACCTCGCTCTCCATCCAGCCTGCTGACAGTTGCTGACCAGTCCTGCGTACTTGGAGAGCTTCCTTTCAAAGTCCTCTTCCAAGCTATCTTCCCATGGGACTGTCAGCTCCAACAGCACCACTTGCTTAGTTGACTCAGACACTAGGACAATGTCTGGTCGCAGGGTGGTGGCTGCGATATGGTTGGGGAACTTCAGCTGCCCTTCGAGATCCACCAACAGCTGTCAGTCCCTTGCAGAGGTCAGAATGCCTGCAGATGTTCTTATGGCAGGTACTGGCTGCTCCCCAGCTCTGACAAAGGCAATGGTCTGCTTGGAGGGTCGGGACTGCAACAAACTCTTCCAGGATCAAGTCCTGAGTTGAAGAGGCTATCGCCTGAGACAGGTGAAGAGAATTTTCCTTAGACATATGGTGAATCAGTGGAAGTCACTGCCACAGACAGTTATGGGGACAAATAATTGAGTATATTTAAAATGGGGGTTGATAGGTTCTTGATTTAGTCAGGGCATCAAAGTTACATGGAGAAGGCTACAATAGACAATAGGTACAGGAGTACGCCATTCAGCCCTTCGAGCCAGCATCGCCATTCACTGTGATCATGGCTGATCATCCACAATCAGTACCCTGATCCTGCCTTCTCCCCATATCCCTTGACTCCACTATCTTTTAAGAACTCTAAATCATTCTTGAAAGAATCCAGAGAATTAGCCTCCACTGCCTTCTGAAGCAGAACAGTCCAGAGATCCACAACCCTCTGTGTGAAAAAGTTTTTCCTCAACTCCGTTGTAAATGATCTACCCCTTATTCTTAAACTGTGGCCTCTTGTTCTCGACTCCCCCAACATCGGGAACATGATTCCTGCCTTTAGCATGTCCAATCCCTTAATAATCTTATATGTTTCAATCAGATCCCCTCTCATCCTTCTAAATTCCAGTGTATACAAGCCCAGTTGCTCCAATCTTTCAACATATGACATTCCCGCCGTCCCTGGGATTAACCCAGTGTACCTACGTTGCACTCCCTCAATAGCAAGAATGTCCTTCCTCAAATTTGGAGACCAGAACTGCACACAATACTCCAGGTGGGGTCTCACCAGGACCCTGTACAGCTGCAGAAGAACCTCTTTGCTCCTATACTCAACTCCCCTTGTTATGAAGGCCAACATACCATTCGCTTTCTTCACTGCCTGCTGTACCTGTATGCTTACTTTCAGTGAATGATGAACGAGGACACCCAGATCTTGTTGTACTTCCCCTTTTCACTACTTGACAATATTCAGATAGTAATCTGCTTTCCTGCTCTTGCCAAAGTGGATAACCTCACATTTATCCACATTAAACTGCATCTGCCATGCATCTGCCCACTCACCCAACCTGTCCAAGTCACCCTGCATTCTCATAACATCCTCTTCACATTTCACACTGTCACCCAGCTTTGTGTCATCTGCAAATTTGCTAATGTTACTTTTAATCCCTTCATCTAAATCATTAACGTATATTGTAAATAGCTGCGGTCCCAGCACCGAGCCTTGCGGTACCCCACTAGTCACTGCCTGCCATTCTGAAAAGGACTCGTTAATCCCTACTCTTTGTTTCTTGTCTGCCAACCAATTTTCTATCCATGTCAGTACCCTACCCCCAATACCATGTGCTCTAATTTTGCCCACTAATCTCCTACGTGGGACCTTACCAAAGGCTTTCTGAAAGTCTAGGTACACCACATCCACTGGCTTATCCATGTCCATTTTCACAGTTACATCCTCAAAAAATTCCATAAGATTAGTCAAGCATAATTTCCCCTTCGTAAATCCATGCTGACTCGGACCGATCCTGTTTCTGCTATCCAAATGTGCCGCTATTTCATCTTTTATAATTGACTCCAGCATCTTCCCCACCACTGATGTCAGACTAACTGGTCTATAATTGCCTGTTTTCTCCCTCCCTCCTTTCTTAAAAAGTGAGATAACATTAGCTACCCTCCAATCCGCAGGAACTGATCCTGAATCTACAGAACATTGGAAAATGATTACCAATGTGTCCACGATTTCTAGAGCCACCTCCTTAAGTACCCTGGGATGCAGACTATCAGGCCCTGGGGATTTATCAGCCTTCAGTCCCATCAGTTTACCCAACAACATTTTCTGCCTGATGGGCTGAATGGCCTAATTCTGCTCATATGTCCTATGGTCTTATGGAAAGACTGAGAAGAATAAATTTATTCTTTGGTTTAAAGCAGGCATTCCCAACCTGGGGTCTATGGACCCCTTGCTTAATGGCATTGGTCCAAGGCATAAGAAAAGTTGGGAACCCCTGGTTTAAAGGAATGAGAGATGATCTCACTGAGACACACGAATAGTCTGATGAGAATTCAGATTGGCCATGGAGAAATCTTTCCATTGTGTGAGAGTCTAGGAGGAGGGGGCATTGTCTCAGGATAAAGAATTAAGATGTTTGATACAATGGAGAAAACTTTAGAGCTCTTGCAAATTTGTGGGCTTTACTCATGACATAGGAAAGAATTCAGAGCAACAAGTCTATGCCAGTTGTCAGAGCAGACCCTTCAATACTTTATCCCATTTATTCCCTTGTAACATTCTCTCATACATTCCCACCTACATGAGCATCAGGACTCGCACCACTATGTTAGGAACAGTTATTATCCCTCAACCATCAGGCCCTGGAAACCAAAGGGGATAACTTCACTTGCCCCATAGTTCAAATGTTCCCACAACGAATGGACTCGCTTTCAAGGACTCTTCATCTCAAGTTCTCAATATGTAATGTCTATTTATTTATTATTATTATTTTCTTTTTGTATTTGCAGAGTTTGGTGTCTTCTGCACTCTGGTTGAACACCATGTCTGGGCGGTTTTTCATTGATTCTGTTATGGTTATTATTCTATAGATTTATTGAGTGTTCCCACAAGAAAATAAGTTTCAGGGTTGTATATTGTAACTTATATGTAGTTTGATAATAAAATTTACTTTGAACTAAGAACAATTAAATTTTGGTAAAATAGCGTTCTCAACACCACCGCTAAATGGATGTTGTTGACTCATTAACTATTGGTACAGCTGTAGGACTATTTATGAGTCAGGTAGGGATTGGCAGGTAAGTGGTCTTTAATGACCTTAAATAACAACACTTCCTACAATTTCCAGATCAATAATAATGCAAGTGCCTTGTTAAGTGTTCTTAAATTTTCAAGTGGCTCTGCTGGTGTTGTGCATTATAAACGTCGAGATCGATGTACGCTGTGAACGATGATATATTGAAGTAATAATGTATGCCATAATGTATGGTTTGAGATGCAGATTGCTATTTCATTGAAGGACTGCTGCATTATGGGATACACCACTCTTCAAACAAAACCACTGGCAAATATCAGTTCAGGTGGATGTCAAAGATCCCAAGCCAAGGGTTAGCACAACGCTTTACAGTACAGGTGACCCAGGTTCAATTCCTGCTGCTGTCTGCAAGGAGTTTGTACATTCTCCCCCTGACCACGTGGGTTTCCTCCGGGTGTTCCAGTTTCCTCCCACAGTCCAAAGACATACCAGTTGATAGGTTGATTGGTCATTGTAAATTGTCCTGTGATTTGGCTATGGTTAAATTTGGGGATTGCTGGGCAGCATGGCTCAAAGGACCAGAAGGATCTGTTCCATGCTATATCGCGATAAATAAATTTTCTCTAATAATATTCATTGCCAGTTTTGTCACACTACAAACCCACAAATTAGCAGATTTATAGAACAGCATGTTAGCATAGCAACTCCACTACAGACGGCCTGAACCCAGCTGCGAAAGAGGTTAGAGGCTAGAAACCCCACCTCACAAAACCAGAAATGCCAACAGAATCTCCAAAGACCTCATCCCTGGAAGAGGAAGGATACACTTAAAAAATGGGCTACACCTTGTCAGAATAAAAGGTAATGATAACAAGTGTAGGGAACCTTGGTTTTCAAGAGATATTCAGGCCCTCGTTAAGAGAAAAAGAAGGTGCATAGCAAGTATAGGCAGGTAGGAACATATGAAATGCTTAAGAAAGAGATCAGGAAGGCTAAAAGAAAGCATTAACTTATTCTAGCGAACAAGGTGAAGGTGAATCCTAAGGGATCCTACAGATATGTTAAAAGCAAAAAGATTTCAAGGGACAAAAATGGTACTCCAGAAGACCAGAACGATAATCCATGTGTAGAACCAAAACAGATGGGGGGAGATCTTAAATGAATTCTTTCCATCTGTATTTACTCATGAGATGGGTACAGACTCACCCTTCTATTGAGATGTTCCCACAACCACTGATCTCACTTTAAGGACTCCTCGCCTCATTATCTCATGTTCCTGTTATTTATTCCTATTTATTTACATTTGCACAGTTTGTTGCCTTCTGCACTCTGGTTGATCTTTCATTGATCCTGTTATAGTTACCATTCTATAGATTTGCTGAGTGTGCCCGCAGGAAAATGAAGCTCAGGGTTGTATACGGTGACATACATCTACAGTACTTCAATTATAAAATTTACTCTGAACTGTAAACCTTGACAGTTGCCATTTCGGGTCAAGGCTCTTCTTCTAGACATCTTCATCTTTAATAAGCTATCTTCAGATCTATTATGGATGTATCTACTTTGTCTTCTCCAAGGATTGTCAACTTGTCATGGTGGAGAGGCTCGTGAGTTTCAGAGATCCTGAGATAATGCCTTTTGCAATTTAGCAACGGGCTTTTGGCTCCTGGAAGGGTCATTCATGGCGGTAAGATCAAGGGTGAGGTTCCAGACAAAAAGTGATCCCAAGACCTCAACGGTGGAGCTGAGGGAAGACGATGATATATCAGAATGGCCGTGAAGGTGGAGGAAGACTGCAGCTGTGAAGGGTCACCAGTCATCTTGCACTCCAAGCCACTGGACCCTGACCCTGATATGTCAATGATCGCGTGGTGGCTACCTTCCCATGTTAAACAAAGTTATACACAGGTGTTTCCTTTAAGGGAATCCACCTCGACATCCCGGATTAAATCCCGTGGCAATCAGCAAGAAGCGAAGGGGGCAGGATTGTGAGGTCTGGAAGCCCCAAGTCACAGTGTCCAGGGGGATCACCGTATGTGGTCAGAACCATGGAACCATGACTTTTGCCTGCACTACACCAGAATATGTGGATGCCGAATCAGCCTCTACAGCCACCTGAGGACCCACAACAGGCAACCCCTTCGGAGAACATCATACTTGAGTCCAGTGATCACACTATACTATAACTATTTTGTGATAATCAGGTCAGGTATTTATATACAAAACAATCTATTTAATGGACTGCATCCAATAAAGGGAAAATTTGGTCCAGCGGGACCATTTAGGGTATGAGCTTAATGACATCTATTTCTGTGGGTGCACTTACTTACTGCCCATTGCTCTGCTGGCATTTAAAACAGCAATAAACGTCCTCTATCTCTGGTGATATTCCTTCCTTCATGTTAGTACCTTTCTCTCGGTTCTCACTACCGTCAGTCAAGTCCCAGGTGGAGACTCAGGGATACACAGATGTAGAAGGATTCTTATTGCCAGTTCCTTAACAATTTTGTTTTACCAGTCAGGGTTGTTAGCCCTGAACCTGAAGGACCAGTGGACCACTCTGAGACTGGCATCTATCCTTTGACCAGTTAGCATGGGTGGGCCTGCCAAGAGCCAAAGCATAAAGCCCTGATTCCAGTCATTGAGGCCTCTGAACCCAACGACAAGGTTGTAGTTCTCTTGGAGGCCATGGGCACCCTGATTCTGCATAATCTTTGCATCCAAAATTACTGCCAAAATTCCACTGGTCAGACCGCAGCATTTGGGGTACTAGCCAGTGAGACTCCCATGCAAGAAGTCAGACCTCAGCATTTGGGGTACTAGCTAGTTAGAAATAGTTAGTCAAAAATGATTTGCTTCCACTCTAGTTTTAAGGTCGTTAATGAGGCCAATGGGGATTTTTCAGCAATGGCCACATGCAGTACAGGAAGTGAGTCATTTACAAGTTGCTAATTTGCGGAGAAGATGGGGGTTGGAGGAGAATGAATAAGACAAGGAATGTAGCCCGTGATAGGTTAAGACAAAGATTTCTGTAAACAACAGGAATTCTGTAGATGCTGGAAATTCAAGCAACACACATCAAAGTTGCTGGTGAACGCAGCAGGCCGAACGAAGGGTCTGACGAAGGGTCTCGGCCTGAAACATCGACTGTACCTCTTCCTAGACATGCTGCGTTCACCAGCAACTTTGATGTGTGTTGCAAAGATGTCTGTGCTGGGTTGTTAATGACAGAAGGGTGAGATCTCACAAAAAACAAGTCAAGATACAGTATACTGGTAGGAATGGAAATAAAAACAGCCATTATCATAACAAAACTTCTCAAAGTTATTATCAGAGTACATACATATCACCACATGCAACCATGGGACTCTTTTTCCTGCAGGCATACTCAGTAAATCTATAGAACAGTTACAGTATGGGCCAGCTGGTGGTGCAACGACATCAGCGCCGGACTCTGGAATGGAGGTTCCCAGTTGGATCCGCTCCTGAGTACGCCTTCCAACCGTGCCGGGTTGAGTGTTGAGATCGCAACTCGACCTCGTAAAATAAAGGGAAAAATACTGCAAAATGTCTGTGTGAGGAGAGGCACTCCACACAGTCTCTCTCTCTCTCGCTCCGCGCCTTGTAAAAGGCATGAAAAAGACATCGTCCCACCAACATCACACACGCACGCATGGACACACAGATGCACACGCCAAAAAAAACAGTAACAGTAAACAGGATCCATGACAGAGCAAGAGCATAGAAAACACCAAACTGTGCAAATGTAAATATAAATAAATGGCAATAAATTAAGAGAGCATGAAATAACAAGATAAAGAGTCCTTAAAGTGAGATCATTGGATATGGGAACATCTCAATGGATAGGCAGATGAGTGCTCTTTTGTTCAAAAGCCTGATGGTTGAGGGGCAGTAACTGTTCTTGAACCTGGTGGTGAGAGTCCTGAGGCTCTTGTACCTTCTACCTGATAGCAACAGTGAGCAAAGAGCATGACCTGGGTGGTGAGGATCTTTAATTATGTATGTTGCTTTCCTACAACAGCGTTTCATTTAGATGTGCTCAATGGTTGAGAGGGCTTTACCAATGACGTGTTGGGCCAAAACCACTAGCTTTTGTAGGATTTTCTGCTCAAGGCATTGGTGTTCCTATCAGGCTGGTATGGAGAAAACAAACTATTGGAATGTTATTAAGTTCATAATGCAGGAACATGCCCGAATGGGAGATGAAGACTTCAGGATCTTTACTGTCAGGAGCTGATGCTGTGGAGAAGTTAGTAAAGGGTTTTGTTTCATGGATATTTATTGTAAGGTCCTTTATATTCTATGCTTTGGTGAACATATCAACCCTGCCTGAGAAATTGGATCCGATCCAATTTGCCTACCATCACAACAGGTCCACAGCAGATGCCATTTAATTGATTCTTCACTCAATCCTGGAACATCTGGACATGAAGATGCATACATCAGGATACTTTTCATTGATTACAGCTCAGCATTCAATACTACCATCCTCTTAAAACTAATCAATAAGCTTCAATACCTTAGCCTCAATACCTCCTTGTACAACTGGATCCTCGGTTTTCTCACTTGTTGACCCCAGTCAGTTCAGATTGGCAACATCTCCACCTCAATCTCCATGAGCATAGCTGTACCACAAAGCTGAGTAGTCCCCTAATCTACTCACTTTGCACTTATAACCATATAACAATTACAGCATGGAAACAGGCCATCTCGGCCCTTCTAATCTGTGCCAAACTCTTACTCTCACCTAGTCCCACCGACCTGCACTCAGCCCATAACCCTCCATCCCTTTCATGTCCATATATCCATCCAATTTAACTTTAAACAACAATATCGAACCTGCCTCAACCACTTCTGCTGGAAGCTCTTTCCACACAGCTACCACTCTCTGAGTAAAGAAGTTCCCCCTCATGTTACCCCTAAACCCCGCAGTTAGTTTTTACAATGTCTCCTGAGACGGTGATGTGCCTCTCATGTGAGATGTGGCAGTCCTGGGGGAACTCCCCTCTCCCGCAGAGTCACATCTGCCAGAAGTGTATACGGCTTGGCGATCTGGAAGACTGTGTAAGGAATCTGGAGCAGCAGCTGGATGACCTTCGACTCATAAGGGAGAATGAGGCAGTCATAGATGAGAGCTACAGGGAGGTAGTCACACCTAGGCTGTCGGAAGCAGGTCGTTGGGTGACAGTCAGAGGGGGGAAGTGAAGGTGAGCAGACAGGTAGTGCAGAGCACCCCTGTAGTCATTCCCCTGAATAATAAGTTTACCATCCTGGATACTGCTGGCGGGGACGACCGACCAGGTGTGAACCACGGTGGCAGGGCCTCTGGCACTGAGTCTGATCCTGTGGTGCAGAAGGGTGGGACGGAGAAGAGGAGAGCTGTCGTCATTGGAGACTCTATAGCCAGGGGAGCAGACAGGAGATTTTGTGGATGTGAGAAGGATACCTGCATGGTTTGTTGCCTCCCGGGTGCCAGGGTCCGGGATGTCTCTGACCAGGTGCACGACATCCTGGTATGAGAGGGAAAGCAACCAGAAGTCGTGATACATTTTGGGACCAACAACATAGGCAGGAAGAGGGATGAGGTCCTGAAGTGTGAGTTTGGGTAACTAGGCAGAAGGCTGAAGAACAGGGCCTTAAGGGTGGCGTTCTCAGGATTGCTGCCAGTGCTATGTGACAGAGATGGTAAGAATTGGAGGAGATGGCAGTTGAATGCGTGGCTGAGGAGTTGGTACAGAGAGCAGGGTTTTAGATTTTTAGATCATTGGGATCTCTTCTGGGGAAGGTGGGACCTGTACAGATTGGATGGGTTGCATCTGAACTCGAAGGGGAGCAATATCCTTGCAGGGAGGTTTGCTAGCATGGTTTGGGAGGGTTTAAACTAATTTGCGAGGGGGATGGGACCCAGAGCGATAGAGCAGTGAAAGAAGTGCATGGAGTAAAGCCAGATCTAACATACAGAGAAGCTTTGAGGAAAGAGAAGCAGAATAAACGGTGTTAAGACAGTAAGGTAGAAGGGCTGAAATGTGTGTACCTCAATGCAAGAAGCATCAGGAACAAAGGTGATGAACTGAGAGCTTAGATACATATATGGAATTATGATGTAGTGGCCATTACAGAGACTTGGTTAGCACCAGGGCAGGAATGGATTCTCAATATTCCTGGATTTCAGTGCTTTAAAACGGATAGAAAGGGCAGAAAAAGGGGAGGAGGGGTGGCATTACTGGTCAGGGATACTATTACAGCTACAGAAAGGGTGGGTAATGTAGCAGGATCCTATTTTGAGTCAATATGGGTGGAAGTCAGGAACAGGAAGGGAGCAGTTACTCTATTGGGGGTGTTCTATAGGCCCCCTGGTAGCAGCAGAGATACAGAGGAGCAGATTGGGAGGCAGATTTTGGAAAGGTGCAAAAATAACAGGGTTGTTATCATGGGTGACTTTAACTTCCCTAATATTGATTGGCACCTGATTAGTTCCAAGGGTTTAGATGGGGCAGATTTTGTTAAGTGTGTCCAGGACGGATTCCTGTCACAGTACGTGGACAGGCTGACCAGGGGGGAATGCCATACTAGATCTAGTACTAGGTAATGAACCGAGTCAGGTCACAGATCTCTCAGTGGGTGAGCATCTGGGGGACAGTGACCACCGCTCCCTGGCCTTTAGCATTATCATGGAAAAGAATAAAATCAGAGAGGACAGGAAAATTTTTAATTGGGGAAAGACAAATTATGAGGCTATAAGGCAAGAACTTGCGGGTGTGAACTGGGATGATGTTTTTGCAGGGAAATGTACTATGGACATGTGGTCGATGTTTAGAGATCTCTTGCAGGATGTTAGGGATAAATTTGTCCCGGTAAGGAAGATAAAGACTGGTAGGGTGAAGGAACCATGGGTGACAAGTGAGGTGGAAAATCTAGTCAGGTGGAAGAAGGCAGCATACATGAGGTTTAGGAAGCAAGGATCAGATGGGTCTATTGAGGAATATAGGGAAGCAAGAAAGGAGCTTAAGAAGGGGTTGAGAAGAGCAAGAAGGGGGCATGAGAAGGCCTTGGCGAGTAGGGTAAAGGTAAACCCCAAGGCATTCTTCAATTATGTGAAGAAAAAAAGGATGACAGAAGTGAAGGTAGGACCGATTAGAGATAAAGGTGGGAAGATGTGCCTGGAGGCTGTGGAAGTGAGCGAGGTCCTCAAAAAATACTTCTCTTCGGTATTCACCAATGAGAGGGAACTTGATGATGGTGAGGACAATATGAGTGAGGTTGATGTTCTGGAGCATGTTGATATTAAGGGAGAGGAGGTGTTGGAGTTGTTAAAATACATTAGGACAGATAAGTCCCCGGGGCCTGACGGAATATTCCCCAGGCTGCTCCACGAGGCGAGAGAAGAGATTGCTGAGCCTCTGGCTAGGACCTTTATATCCTCGTTGTCCACGGGAATGGTACCGGAGGATTGGAGGGAGGCAAATTTTGTCCCCTTGTTCAAAAAAGGTAGTAGGGATAGTCTGGGTAATTATAGACCAGTGAGCCTTACGTCTGTGGTGGGAAAGCTGTTGGAAAAGATTTTTAGAGATAGGATCTATAGGCATTTAGAGAATCATGGTCTGATCAGTGACAGTCAGCATGGCTTTGTGAAGGGCAGATCGTGTCTAACAAGCCTGATAAAGTTCTTTGAGGAGGTGACCAGGCATATAGATGAGGGTAGTGCAGTGGATGTGATCTACATGGATTTTAGTAAGGCATTTGACAAGGTTCCACACGGTAGGCTTATTCAGAAAGTTAGAAGGCATGGGATCCAGGGAAGTTTGGCCAGGTGGATTCAGAATTGGCTTGCCTGCAGAAGGCAGAAGGTGGTGGCGGAGGGAGTACATTCAGATTGGAGGATTGTGACTAGTGGTGTCCCACAAGGATCTGTTCTGGGACCTCTACTTTTCGTGATTTTTATTAACGACCTGGATGCGGGGGTAGAAGGGTGGGTTGGCAAGTTTGCAGACGACACAAAGGTTGGTGGTGTTGTAGATAGTGTAGAGGATTGTCAAAGATTGCAGAGAGACATTGATAGGATGCAGGAGTGGGCTGAGAAGTGGCAGATGGAGTTCAACCCGGAGAAGTGTGAGGTGGTACACTTTGGAAGGACAAACTCCAAGGCAGAGTACAAAGTAAATGGCAGGATACTTGGTAGCGTGGAGGAGCAGAGGGATCTGGGGGTACATGTTCACAGATCCCTGAAAGTTGCCTCACAGGTGGATAGGGTAGTTAAGAAAGCTTATGGGGTATTAGCTTTCATAAGTCGAGGGATAGAGTTTAAGAGTCGCGATGTAATGATGCAGCTCTATAAAACTCTGGTTAGGCCACACTTGGAGTACTGTGTCCAGTTCTGGTCACCTCACTATAGGAAGGATGTGGAAGCATTGGAAAGGGTACAGAGGAGATTTTCCAGGATGCTGCCTGGTTTAGAAAGTATGCATTATGATCAGAGATTAAGGGAGCTAGGGCTTTACTCCTTGGAGAGAAGGAGGATGAAAGGAGACATGATAGAGGTGTACAAGATAATAAGAGGATAGCCAGTGCCTCTTCCCCAGGGTACCACTGCTCAATACAAGAGGACATGGCTTTAAGGCAAGGGGTGGGAAGTTCAAGGGGGATATTAGAGGAAGGTTTTCTACTCAGAGTGGTTGGTGCGTGGAATGCACTGCCTGAGTCAGTGGTGGAGGCAGATACACTAGTGAAGTTTAAGAGACTACTAGACAGGTATATGGAGGAATTTGTGGGGGCTTATATGGGAGGCCGGGTTTGAGGGTCGGCACAACATTGTGGGCCGAAGGGCCTGTACTGTGCTGTACTATTCTATGTTCTATGTTCTAAACTTTTGCCCTTTAACTCTCAACTCATGTCCTCTTGTTTGAATCTCCCCCACTCTCAATGGAAAAAGGCCTATCCAGGTCAACTCTATCTATCCTCCTCATAATTTTAAACACCTCTATTAAGTTCCCCCTCAACCTTCTATGCTCCAATTGTGAAGCTAAGCACAATTCCAATGCCATCTTTAAGTTTGCTGATGACACCACTCTCTTAGGCCAAATTAAAGGTGGTGATGAATTAGCATATAGGAGGGAGATAGAAAATCTGGCTGACCGGTATCATAACAACAATCTCTCACTTAATGTCAGCAAGACCAAGGAGCTGCTTATTGACTTCAGGAGAAAACAGGAGGTCTGTGAGCCAGTTTTCATTGGGAGATCAGAGGTAGAAAATGTTGGCAATGTTAAATTCCTCGGTGCTTTCATTTCAGAGAATCTGTCTTGGGTCCAATACGCAAGTGCCATTACAAAGACAATAGACAATAGGTTCAGGCCAGCACCGCCATTCACTGTGATCATGGCTGATCATCCACAATCAGTATCCAGTTCCTGCCTTATCCCCATAACCTTTGATTCCGCTATCTTTAAGAGCTCTATCCATCTCTTTCTTGAAAGCATCCAGAGACTTAGCCTCCACAGCATTCTGGGGCACAGCATTCCATATATCCAAGACAGCATGGTAGCACCTCTTAGAAGTTGTTTTCTTCTTATTACAAGTTTGCAAAGATTCGGCATGTCTAAAACCCTGACAAACTCCTATAGACTTGTGGAGGAGAGTATATTGACTGGTTGCATCACAGCCTGGTAAGGAAACACCGAAGTACTTGAACGGAAAATCCTACAATAAGTAGGATAATCAGCCCAGTCCATTATGGTAAAGCCCCCACAAACCTCTGAGCACGTCTACACTGTTGCAGGAAAGCAGCATCAAGGACCCACACTATCCAGGCCATGCTCTCTTCTCACTACTGTCATAAAAAAGATACAGAAGCCTCAAGACCCTTACCACCAGGTTCAGGAACAGTTATTACCCCTTAACCATCAGGGTCTTGAACTAAAGAGGACAACTTCAGTCAACTTCACTATCCCATCACTGAACTGTCCCACAACCTATGCACTCACTTTCAAGGAAAGTGAGTCTATATTTTTTTTTCTTTTTGTTTGCAGTCTTTTGTACATTCACTGATTGGCCAATCAAGCTGGGGGCAGTCTTTCATTGATTCTATTGTGTTTCTTGAACTTACTGTGAATGGTCGAAAGAAAATGAATCTCAGGGCTGTACAAGGTGACATATATGTACTTAGATAATAAATTTAGTCTGAACTTTGAACAAGAATGACGTGGAATAAAAGCTAGTTCTGATCTGGTCCGAAACATCAACTATTTATTCCTCTCCATATATGATGCCTGACCAGCACAGTTCCTGCAGCATTTTCTGCATGTGTACTCAAAATTTCCAGCATCTGCAGAATCTTTTGTGTATATGAAGCACTTCTCTTTTTGCCTGCTGAATTTTTTCAGCATGTTTTAATTTTAGTTTTTATAGCATGCTTTCAAGAAAATATCCACAATGGTGGCATGGTAGCATAATGGTTAGTAAAACATGTTACATTACAAGGAAAGTGGGCTCAATTACACCACTAACAACAGGAATTCTGCAGATGCTGGAAAGTCAAGCAACACACATCAAAGTTGCTGGTGAACGCAGCAAGCCAGGCAGCATCTCTAGGAAGAGGTCCTGACAATGGGTCTCGGCCTGAAACGTCGACTGTACCTCTTCCTAGAGATGCTGCCTGGCTTGCTGCGTTCACCAGCAACTTTGATGTCAATTACACCACTGTCTGTAAGGAGTTTGAACGTTCTCCCCGAAAACCAATTTCCCCTGGGATCAATAAAGTATGACTATGACTATGTGACTACGTGGGCTTCTTCCGGGTGCTCCAGTTTCCTCCCACAGTCCAAAGAAGTACCAGTTATAGGTTAATTGTTCATTGTACATTGTCTCATGATTAGGCTGGGGTTAAATCTGGGTTGCATGGCTCTTGGGGCCTGCTCCGCACCATAGCTCAATAAAGTACCTACATAAATGACCCAGAGCTTTGAACGGGTACATATGTGAATACCTTCTGTGCACTGGAGCTCGATGAGCAAGGGTGGAGAGATTTTGGATGTGAAGTGGAAATGATATAGGCCGAAGTGTTGTAGATTATTCCACTCAAGTGGGCAGTTTGAGGGAGATTGATTAACAAGACTCCATACTCTTCAGGAAATGAGTCAGTGATGGACCCTTGATTAAAATCACAGCCTGGATGTCACTGGATGGCAAAATTGAGGATTCTTTATAATCTCAGTTGATGCATGAAAGACTTTTTGAAGTCAATAAGACCACACAGTGTTGTTTCTGCTTCTTGCATCTATCTCGATAGATGTTACAGTGAAATTTACGTCATCGTGCTGGAAAGAATCTACAATGTGATTCAGGACTGGGAGAGTGTCTCGAACTGCCCTTCCCTGTGTCAGAAAACTGGAGCCTTTGTGTTTGTTAGCAACTAGAAGGGCAACGGCAAGCAGGGTGACAAATTACAGTGAATTGTGGTGGAAGTAGATACAGCAGCAATTTTCAAAAGGGAGTTGGATAGCTATCAGGAAGAACAGCAGATTGGGATTAATTAAACAGCTCTTTTAAAAAAGATGGCAAAAGCATTTAGGGTCAAACGATTTCTTTCTGAATGAATGATGCTATGATTCTGTAATTCTCGAACAGATTGTGAGCCCCACTACAGGAAATCTAAGAAACATTATAAAGTCAGTCTTCAAAAGCCACCCAAATATTAATTATTGACTGGTTGCATCACGGCGTGATATGAAAACACCAAGGCCCTTGAATGGAAAATCCTGTAAAAAGTAGTGGATATGGCCCAAGCACAAGAAAATCTGCGGATCGTGGCCGAAAACATCGACTATTTTTTTCATAGATGCTGCCCGGCCTGCTGAATTCCTTCAGCATTATATGAGGATGTGGCCCAGTCCATCACAAGTAAAGCCCTACCAACAATTGAGCATATCTACGTGGAAGAGTGTCACATGAAAGCAGCATCCATCATCAGGGACCCACACCACTTTTTCTCGCTGCTGCCTTCCGGAAGGTGGTTCACTAGGTTCAGGAACAGTGAATACCCCTTAACCATCAGGCTCTTGAAATAGTGGTATGACTTCACTCACCCCAACATGAACCATTCCCACAACCTATGAACTCACTTTCAAGGACTCTTCATCTCATGTTCTCAATATCTATTGCTTATTTATTTATTATTTCTTTTCTCTTTTATATTTGCACAGCTTGATGCCCTTTGCACATTGATTGTTTGTCTGTCCTGTTGGGTGTGGTCTTTCATTTATTCTATTGGGCTTCTTGGAATTTCTGAGTATGCCCGTAAGAAAACGATTCTCAGGGTGACAAATATGTACTTTGATAATAAAGTTACCTTGAACTTTAAATATTGTTTAGAAACAGTGAAATCAGTGCTATCTAAAAATGTCTGAATATTTTTTCTTTAAGGAACAACATATGGTGAGAAAAAACATTTTGGAATCATGACATTTGGCCACACGTCCCATTTAATTTGTACCATATTGGACCAATTCTTTCTGTTGCCAAAGCATCTGAGTTATTGTTGAAGTCTAAATGGTTCATTAGATGAAATGCATGTCAATGCATAACAGACGTCAAACTAAAAAAAAGTGAAGGTCTACATTAGATGAAAGATGTTGAACTAGATGCCCACCAGCATGTCTTGAAATAGAAGAGCATACAATGCAACACATGACAGAGAGAGAAAAAACTCAATTACAGTAAGTACAGGTGTCCCCCGCTTTTCGAACGTTCGCTTTACGAAACCTCACTGTTACGAAAGACCTACATTAGTACCCTGTTTTCACTTTCAGGTGTTTTCACTGTTACGAAAAAAATTCAGTGCGTGATAAAAAACAGCGCGCGCCCCAAGCAGCCACTCTCCCTGGATTCCGAACGCCATTCTTGCCAGCATTGCTTTAACACGAGCCTGTGAGCAGCTGTTTGCAAGATGAGTTCTAAGGTGTCAGAAAAGCCTGAAAGAGTTCGTAAGGGTGTTACACTTAGCGTAAAACTAGACATAATTAAGCGCTTCGATCGTGGTGAACGAAGCAAGGACAAAATGAGTTTGGCTTGTGGAAGATGACGAAGATGATGTTGAAGAGGTTTTGGCATCCCATGACCAAGAACTGATAGATGAAGAGCTGATGCAATTGGAAGAGGAAAGGATAACAATCGAAACCGAATGAGTAATGATAAAGTACGACTTTAATTTTGAAAGGGTACGTAGGTTTAGGGGATATTTGCAAGATTCTTTGAGTCCTTACAAAGAACTGTATGATAGAAAAATGCGCGAGGCTCAGCAGTCAAGCAAGCCTTCCACATCAGCCACAGCAGACGACGAACCTCGACCTTCGACATCGAGGCCGGCAGTCATAGGAGAAGATGAGCTGCCTGCCCTGACCGACGATGAGGTGACACCCCTGTGTCCCACCACCCCAACACCCGGGCCCCGGACAGATACTGTACCAATTCGCGGAGAATGCAGCAGTAGCAGGGAGGCACATAGCATATCTTTAAGAAAAAAGCCGAAATAAACATGCTAATTAATTAGGTGCCGCCCCACACATAATTAATTAGCATGTTTATTTCGGTTTTTTGCTTAAAGATGTGCTGGATGCGTCCAGGCTACTGCTGGACCCCTGCGTGCTTCGCGGCAATATATCGGTTGGTGGCCCGGAGGGTGGGGGCCACTGCACCACCCAGCCTGCGACGACTCAGCCTAACACACCATCATCAGTGTGCTCTGCCCTGTCCCGATGCCGGTAAGAGATACTGCACTGTACATACATTATTTCTACTTTATATCGGCTGTGTATTTTTTCGTGTTATTTGGTAGATTTGGCAGCTTCATAATTTAAAGATTACTGGAGAGTGCTTGCGCCGTGTTTTTGCCAACAGCGCTTGCGTGAGGTTTTCTGCCGACTGCACTTACGTGAGATTTTCGCTACGGAGATCTGTGCCAGCAATGTTTGTGGAAAAGTATTTCTACTTTATATAGGCTGTGTATTTATCATATCATTCCTGCTTTTACTATATGTTACTGTTATTTTAGGTTTTATGTGTTATTTGGCATGATTTGGTAGGTTATTTTTGGGTCTGCGAACGCTCACAAAATTTTCCCATATAAATAAATGGTAATTGCTTCTTCGCTTTACGACATTTCGGCTTACAAACCGTTTCATAGGAACGCTCTACCTTCGGATGGCGGGGGAAACCTGTATATTAAATTGTTAAATTAAATAAGTAGTGCAAAATAAATAGGATTTTTTACAAATGGACTGAAGTAGTGTTCATGGATTCAGTGCCCATTCAGAAATTGGATGGCAGAGGGGAAGAAGCTGTTCCTAAATCATTGTGTGCCTTCAGGCTTCTGTACCTCCTACCTGATGGTAGCAATGAGAAGAGGGCATGTCCTGGGTGATGGGGGTCCTTAATGATGGACACTGCCTTTTTGAGGCATCACTCCTTGAAGATGTCTTAGATACTACAGAGGCTAGTGCCCATGATGAGCTGACTAATTTTACAACTCTGCAGCTTACTTTGATCCTGTGCAGTATCCCCCCCTCCTCCACCATACCAGATTGTGTTGCAGCCAATTAGAATGTTCCCCATTTCTGATCCCTCAATAAGGTCTGATGCGTGTTCCCTCATCTGAAGTCCACAATCAGCACTTTGATCTTTTCGATGTTGAGTGCAATATTGTTGCTGTGACACCAACTAGCCGGTATACCTCCTTCATGTATGCCCTATCATTGTCATCTGAGATTCTGCCAACAACGCTTGTAACATCAGCCAATTTCTAGATGGCGCTTGAGCTGTGCCTTGCCACGCAGTCACGGGTGTACAGGGAGAGTCGAGCAGTGGACAACTTGGGCAATATACAGTATTTGAATTTGCTCATTTGTGCTGTTCACTTTTAATGATCTTACAGGCATGTTGAATGCAGTTACTGTCTTGGTATACTAGTTGGTGATAGAATTGTTGATAGAATACTAACAATTGCTGGCCTGAGAAAAATGAGAACCAAACGAGTGAGTGAGAACACAGTTTGAAACTCTGCAGAGGTACAAGTGCAGAAGTCTTGGGACCCACACCGCCAGGCGCAGGAACTGCGACTACCCCTCAACCATCAGGCTCTTGAACCAAAGAGAATGAGTTCATTTGCCCCATCACTGAAACATTCCAACAACCTATGGACTCACTTTCAAGGATTCTTCATCTCATGTTCTTGACACTGAGTGCTTATTAATGATTAACAGTTAATTGTCAATAACTATTATTTAATAATAATGATTAATATTATTTATTTATTTCTGCCTTCTGCTCTCCGGTTGAACATCCAAGTTGATGCGGTCTTTCATTGATTCTGTTATGGCTATTATTCTATGGATTTTTTCGCTCTCTTCTCACTGCTGCCATCAGGAAGAGGGTACAGGAGCTTCATGACCCACACCACCAGGTTCAGGAACAGATATTACCCTCAGCCACCAGGCTCTTGAACCAAAGGGGATAACTTCACTCACCTCAACAATGAACTGTTCCCACAACCAATGGACTCACTTTCAAGGACTCTTCATCTCATGTTCTCGATATTTATTACTTCATCATCATCAAATACCTGCTACGTCACTGGCACTTAGGGAGGCAGTGAAGGTCCTCCATCTCTGTCTATCCTTGGCCATCTTCTCTATTGTGCCCAGGTGTGGTTCAGGGTCCTCGTTTCTGCTTCAATGGTACAGCACCAAGTTGTCTTTGGTCTCCAGTTTCCTCCGCCTTTCAGAGATCCAAAGAAGTGCTGTTTTGATGATGGAGTTGGCTTCTCTTCTCATCATGTCCCCAATCCATCTCCAAAGTTTCCTCATGATGATTGAGGCCATGTCCTCTTGGTGATACTGAAGGAGTAGGGCGTAGTTGGAAATATCTATTGCTATTTATTTATTATTAGTTTTTTTCTGTTTTGTTCCTTTATATTTACTGTGAATGACTGCAAGAAAACAAATCTCAGGGTGACAGGTATGTACTTCAATAATAAATTTATTTTGAACTTTGAACACAAGTGCTATGTACCTAATCAACTCATTTCAAACAGGAGGCTTGGACATGTTATCTTTGGAAGGGCAATAAGTCAAGTAAAGTTTATTGCCATTTAACTATAAACAGTACATGTCTATAATGTATATAACCATATAATGTATATTGAAATTAGACAACATTTTTCTGAACCAGGGTGTAAAGCATAGTAGTACACATAACACGTGATAACTTATGAAGGCAAGGATAAAATCTACAGATGAATCATGCACAAATAACAAACTAAAGTGCATAAATTGAATATTGTAAGGTACTGAACAGATTAACCAGTGACACTTTGAATGCAATGCAGCAGGCTGTTCGGAAGCCTAATGGTCTGAGGGAAGAAGCTGTTTCCCATTCTGACTGTTCTTGTTTCTCTGCATCAGAGCCTCTTGCCTCATCGTAGAAAGTCAAAGAGAGTGCTGGATGAATAGGTGGGATCCTTGATAATACTAAGGGCCCTGAGTAAGCAGTGCTCCTGGTAAATGGATGGTAGAGAGACCCCTATGATCCTCTCAGCTGTTCTGATAGACCTTTGTAAGGGCTTCTGGTCCAATGTTTGGCTGCTCCCAGACCAGATGGAGATGCAGCTTGTCAGGCCGCTCTCAATGGTGCTCCTGTAAAACGCAGTTATGATGGTGGGGGGGAGGGGCCTTGCTTGCCTCCATCTTCTTCGCAACTGGAGGCATTGCTGTGCCTTCTTGTTCAAGGAGATGATATAAAGGGACTAGGTGAGGTCATCTGTGATGTGAACTCCTCGGAACTTGGTGCACTTGGCTTTTTACAAAGGAGCCATATATTTGCAGAGGGGGATGGTTTATCTGCACCTTCCTGAAGTCCATGATGACTCAATAAAATAAAATCTGAAAGTGATATTATAAACAATAACCAAAATACAGGCAATAAGGTCATAGATCTAAATAGAATACAAAGTATTTCATTTCAGATGTACATTAATCTGCTCCATAGTCTATGCACTCTCTACTCAACTATCCTGGATTTCATAATGCTCCATTGTCAACACCACATATACCACACCTCATCAGGTTAATCTTTACATGTAAGCAGTTCCTTTCTTGACAGAAACTTTGTCGTATTTTCAAATCCTTCTTCCTTCTCCTTGCCCACCAGCAGTAAAACTAAAAGTTTTCCGAGAACAATTTATAATGTTCTTTTCTCTCCTAGCTGAAACATTTTCCAGTTGAAAGGCACATCTGCAAAGTCCCTGATACATGATAGATAAAAGAAGTTTTTCTTTTGCTGTGTGGTATCAACAAGATTCCATTAAGTTACTGGAAAGGAAGGGGGTTCTCCACCCTACCTTTCCAGTCCTGATGAAGGATCTCGCCCTGAAACCTTGACTGTTTATTCCTTTCCATTGATATTGCCTGACCTGCTGAGTTCCTTGAACACTTTGTGTGTGTTGCTCAATATTAGCTTTATTGGTCACATGTACATCGAAACACTGAAACATACAGTGAAATGTGTCGTTTGTGTCAACAACCAACACAGTCCAAGGATGTGCTGGGGCAGCCCGCAAGTGTCGGCACAGTTCTGGCGCCAACACAGTGTTAGGGCATATTCTGAAGTTTCACGAGCAACAAATCTTCAGACATGAATGTGGATTGTAGATTATAATCAAAGTGCAGCTCTGAACAATAGTTTTCCTTGAGCCGTGGACACCAGTTGTTTGCAAACCAATCAAAATGCAAAGCAACACACACAAAATGCTGAAGGAACTCAGGAGGTCAGACAACACCCATGGAAAAGAGTAAACAGGCAACCTTTTGAACTGAGACCCTTCTTCAGTACTAGGTAATAAGGGGAGTAATGCCTGAATTCAAAGGTGGGGGGAGGGGAAGGAAGCTAGCTGGAAGGTGGGTGGGAAAGGTCAAGGACTAGCGAAAAAGGGATCTGATAGGAGAGGAGAGTGGACAATAGGAGAAAGGGAAGGAGGAGGGGACCCAGGGGAAAGTAGGAGGCAGGTCAAAAGAAATGAAAGGTCAGAATGGATAATCGAGGAAGGGATGGGGAGGGAATTTTTTTTTAAATCAGAAGGAGAAATCAATATTCATGCCATCAGGTTGGAGGCTATCCAGACGAAGTATAGTGTGCTGCTCCTCCACCCCAAGGGTGGCCTCATCTTGGCACAACAAGAGGCCATGTATTGACATGCAAAATGGGAATGGGGCTCAGAATTAAAATGTTTGGCCATCAGGAAGTCCCACTGGTGGGGGATGGTGCGGAGGTGCTCGATGAAACGGTACCTAAATTTACAACAGGTCACACCAGTGTAGAGGAAGCCACATCGGGAGCACCGGACACAATGGGTGACCCCAGCAGACTTGCAGGAGAAGGAGAGTTTGGGGGCCTGAATGGAGGGGATGGAGGTGCTGATGGACAGAGATAGCACTTAGGCCACTTGCAGGGATAAGTGCTGGGAGGGAGATTAGTGGGGAGGGATGAATGAAAATGCAAATAGTAAAACCAAACTACGAAGCTAGTGGGTACAATGCAGCTACAAGTTCAACAAATGTTTTCCCTCAACATACGTGTGTCCTCCAGTTACCAATTCTATTTTCTTGATTTTCATAGTTTTAATAGGTTCATTAAATCTTCCCTTAACCTCTTCTGCCCTTAAGATTATGCACAGTTTCTCTGGTCTCTCTACATAATTACTTCACTTGAAACTCAACTGAATTTCACATTACTTATTTTTCCATTTTTATTCAGAGATACAGCTCAGATAGGCTCTTCCAGCCACACCACCCAGCAATCCCTCAATTCAACGCCAGCCTAATCATGGGACAATTTACAATGACCAATTAACCTACTAACTGGCACGTCTGGGAGGAATCCAGAGCAGCTGGAGGAAATCTAAGTGCACAGTGGAAAGAATGGACAAACTCACTTATAGACAACATCAGAATTAACTCTGAACTCTGACGCCCTGAGCTGTAAACTGATGCTGTGTAAAATGCCTCTATTATAAAGAAAAGGATACTATGACTTAATTTCCTTATCAACATGTTCTTCCTTTCTCAAAATAATTGCTTTCTTTTTGTTTCAGTCCTCTCCTCACCTTCTTTCCTTTTCACTCTGCAAATTGATTCAAACTTCCAGAGTTTGAAGCTCTTTGCTTCACATCTCAATGGCCTTAAAAAATAGGAAAGCTGATAAACTATCCACCTACCCAAAGGAAATAATTTTATTTTTCGCAGTCCCTCCCAAACACACGCCACTTGTGCACCAGAACAGACATCATCTTTCCAATGAGAACTCAAAGGGACTCATTATTTTACCATTTTCCAAATTAAAATGCAAAATGATACCTGTCTAAAGTCAGAAACTTGGCTTCGGTGCAATGTTAAATTTTAAAGCACCGCTTTGTGCCCAATTTATTTTTAATTTGTCTAATTCTGTTAATTACACTAGACAGAATGAGGTTGTTACTTTTAAAATACTCTATTCTTGTGTTTCGTTCTGCCAAGCACTGAACTCTTCCTTCCTATCTCACATCTTGGTTCATGAGTTAGTGTAGAAGTCAAACTAATAATTGAAAAACCTAGAGCAACACTAGGTCAGACAGCATTTTAAGGAAATATATTAATAGTCAACATTTCGTGCCGAACCCTTCTCTTCAGGACTGGACAGGAAAGGGGAAGATACCAGAATAACAAGGTGGGGCGGAGGGGAAGGAAGATAGTTGGAAGGTGATAGGAGAAGCCAAGTAGGTAGGAAAGATAAAGGGCCAGAGAAGAAGAAATCTGACAGGAGAGGAGAGTGGACTATAGAAGAAAAGGAAGGAGGAGGGGACCCAGAGGGAAGTGATAGACAGGTGAGAAGAGGTAAGAGGCCAGAGTGGAGAGTGGAAAAAGAGGGGACAGGGAATTTTTTTTTTAAACCAGAAGGAGAAATACGTATTCATGCTATCAGGTTGGAGACTACACTGACAGAATATCAAGTGTTGCTCCTCCATCCTGATGGTGGTCTCACCTTGGCACAAGAGGAGGATATGGACCAACATTTCAGAAGGGGAATGGCCACCGGAAAGACCATTTGTGGCAGGTGATGCAGAGGTGCTCAACAAAGTGGTCCCCCAGTTTACGATGGGCCTCGCCAATGTAGAGGGGGCCACACCAGGAGCACTGGACACAGTGGATGACCCAAGCAGATTAACAGGTGAAGTGTAGGTCTGTTTGGGGCCCTGAATGGAGGTGAGGGAGGAGGTGAATGGGCAGGTATAGCACTTAGGCTGCTTGCAGGTAGTAAGTGCCAGGAGGGAAATTAATGGGGAGGGATGAATGGACAAGAGTCAAGGGAATTGAAAAACCTGCAGCTTGCATTGAAATCATTTGTGTCCATTGCATTCGTGTATAGCACAGACCACAGGAAAATACAATGGCAATTTTCTTTTAGACTGAGACGTTGCCTATGTTAATGTTAAAATACTCTGATGTTTCAAAAGATTCAAAGGTTCATTTATTATCAAAGTATGTATGCAGTATACAACTCTGAGATACGTCTTCTCCAGGTATCCACAAAACAAAGACAAACCTGGAATCGTTTAAAGACAACCCCCTGCACAAAAAACTAGCAGATCACTCTACATGGAAAACAGCAGCTAGAACGTCAAACTCCAAACTCCCAAATCTCTCCCTCACACAAGTACTTGAAGCAAAAATGTTCACAAGAAAACAGCTTTTACTGGGCTTAAAAGGGTCTCTGCCCAAAACTTTGTCTATTTACTCATTTCCATATATGCTAATGAGACCTTATCAGCTGATGAGTTCCTTCAGCATTTTTTCTGTGCTGTTTTGGATTTCCAGCATCTTCAGAATCTCCTGCATTTATGATGTTTTACTCAGATATGCCAACAAGTTGGGGTGGCATGGTGGTGTGCGGCCAGCACAATGCTTTACAGTACCAGCGACCCGGGTTCAATTCCCACAGCTGCCAGTTTGTACATTCTCCCCATGACCATGTTAGTTTTCTCCAGGTGCTCTGGTTTCCTCTCACAGTCCAAAGACGCACCAATTGGTAGGTTAATTGGTTATTGTAATTTGCCCTGGGATTAAGTGAGGATTAAATTGGTGGGGTGCTGCACGGCATGGCTCGAAGGACCAGAAGGGCCTATTCCGTGCTGCATGCCAATAAATAAATAAATACAGATTTCTTGCAAATCGGGGGGGGGGGGGGGAAGCAGTCAAATGAATTCAGTGTAATCAAACCCAAACTACATATGCACATTTTGCCCATTCCCATTTCAACTAGCTGAATAATCACTTCTCAATCATTGGAGAATTGGTATATTTTAATAAGCTGACGTGGATTGATATGACAGATCTCACCTATCGATCTTTGTTCTCACCTACAGTTACATTACAAGTTTGGACATAACAATGAGGACCAGGCTTCTGCATTTTTTCAACATGTTAACAAGCACAGCAGTGTTCCTACTTTCTTAGGAGTCTGCGAAGATTTGTCATGACATCTAAAACTTTGACAGACTTCTATGGATGTGCAATGAAGGATATTCACTGGCTGCATCACGGCCTGGTATGGAAATGCCAATGCCCTTGAACAGAAAAGTCTACAAAAAGTTGAGGATACAACCCAATTCATGATAGGCAAAGCACTTCCCACATAGTTTGACTCACCTTGCTAAGGGAAATAGTGCCTTCCTGGCCCCTCAAATTTCATCACACATCACGTTGTATGATGTGGGCAATCATGGTAACCATGATTGTTCTTGGCAAATTTTCCTACAAAAGTGGTTTGTTAACTGTAACTTATCAAACCTTTCCTCAGTTACCACTTTCCAGCTCCAGCAACATCTTTGTAAATCCCTTCTGAATTCCTTGATATCTTTGTGCTTAAAAGACTTTTGATCTCAGCCTTGAATGAAGCTGATAAACTGACAGATTGGAAAAGACCGACTAGACTATGGAGATGATGGCTGGACCAAACTGTTGACATTGGGGCCTTCTTCCCCTGTCAGTACAGGCCCTGAAAGGCACTTCTCAGTTCTCTATTTGCATCAACCTTGCTTTTGCCTGGTGTCTAGTTTGCTTCAGTTCTTGCTAGTGCCTTGGTTAAAAAAAATGGTACATAGGCGAAATGATGATGGAAACAGTATTATTTCTGATTTACAAAGGGACAACTTTGTTGTTGAGTTTGGAGGCTTGCATGTCTCAGTGACCCGGAAAGGTATCTTGACTGGAATCCGGGCTTTATGCTTTGGCTCTTGGTAGAATCACCCATACCAAACATGTCAAAGGGCAGAGGCCAAACTAAGAGTGGTCCACTGGTTCTCTAGGTTTGGAGGTTCAACTCAAGGCTAACGATCCTGACTGGTTAAACAAAATTGTTACGGAAACAGCAATGAAGAATCCTTCTCATCTCGATGAAGATCTTCATTGCTGCCCTAAACAGCAGTGTCATAATGGGCAGTAAGTCTGAAAGAAATAATAGTAACATATAACCCCATACCGTGAAGTCAGCACAATAGCATTGCGGTTGGCATGATCATTTTTCGGCACCAATGGTCAGATATTGGGGTTCAATTTCCATTGTCTGTAAGGAGTTTGCAATTCTCCGTGCCCTCCCCCCCCCACCACTGCCCGGTGGGCTTTGCTTTTCTCCCACATTCCAAAAAGTATGTATAGCGTAATTTAGTTGTCAGCATTTAAGTCTGATTCCCATTCCTGTTCTGATGTACCTGTCCATGGTCTCCTCTTGTGCCACGATGAAGCCACCCTCAGGGTGGAGGAGCAACACTTTATACTCCATCTGGGTACTCATCAGCCTAATGGCATAAATATCGATTTCTACTTTCAGTAAACAAATCCTCCCCCCCCCCACTTCCTCTATTCTTCACTCTGACCTTTTACTTCTTCTCACCTGCCTAACCTCCCTGGGTCCCCTCCTCCTTCCTTTCTTCCTCTTCTCCTCTGGTCTAATCTCCTTTTCTATTGGATTCCTTCCTCTCTAGCCCTTCACCTTTCCCACCCACTTGGCTTCACCCTTCACCTTCCAGCTACCCTCTTTCCCCTCCCCCCCCACCTTTTTATTCTGGCATCTTCCCCCTCTTTCTTGGTTCTGATGAAGGGTCTCAGTCTGTCTTTTCTTTTTCATAGATGTTGTCTGACCTGCTGAGTTCCTCTGGAAATTTCTGTGTGATGCTACATTGGCACTGAAAGCATGACAACACTTACAGGCCGCTCCAGCAAAACCCTCAGACTCTTTTAGTCACTGACGCAAGACCACGCATTCCACTATTTTTCAATATTTCAACGTACACATGACAAATAAACAACCTTTCTTTCTAAATTGTATTTTCTCCTCTCTTTCAACAAAGAGATTAGTTCAAAATTCAAGTTCAAATTACATTTGTTAGCCACAAAGAACCCAATTTTAAAAAATAAAGACCAACATCCAATATGCAGAGAAAGAGAGAGAGAGAAAGACAAATCATGCAAACAATAAAGCAAGCAATGGCATTCAGAATGAAGTTGAGTTCATAAGTCCAGGGTCCAAAGCAGCCGGAACAGGCCCATAGCCTCAGTCTCCGTTCATCAGACAGTGGGGCAAAACAGTGTGAAGCTCGCAACCACCAAGCCCAGAGCAGCTGGTGCATGACAGCACACAGCACCAAAGAGAGCTAAGTAAAACGTCGCAGAGCAGAACCAGCTCGACCTTCACCTCCAGTCCCAACACCCTGCCTTTTCAGTCCCTCTGACCCAGCATCTAAATCGTCCAAGCACCTGGTCAACCCTCGCACTTGGACCTGGGCCCCACTGCAGCAATACGTTCTGAGCCACTTCTGGCCCGCACTCAATATTTCAAAATTGGCGTAGCGCTTAGATGGATCAAACCTCGCTCCCAGTTCAGATGGCCAGCCTCCAAAACAGCTCCGTGTCAACTCGCCTCCACTGCAGTCACTCCAACTTCTGGAAAATGTCCTGACCTTTCTCTGACTCCGTCTTGCAAGCCCCAACCCTCAGATCAGCCTCGCCTTCGAACACCTCTTCATTGTTTGCAGTGATCGTTACCACAATTTTCCATATAAAAAGTTTAATTAATAGAATATTTAGTCAAATTTCTTGCTTTGAAAACCACCAGTAAACTGACACCCCTTTCAGTGACACCACCTTAAACCAGCTCACAATGTGCACATTTAAACTGAGAAGGAAACTAATGGCCAGACTCTATAAAATATGCAAATTTTATGAGACCCTTCTGAATTGCAAAACTAATTTCTGTATTTATTTATTTATTCATTCGGTGTTGCACAGTCCAGATTCTTCATAAAAATTTAAACCACCTCAACTACACACTACTTACAGCTCTGCTTGTAATTTTCAGGAATCTATATTCTGGTTTAACTGGCTGGTGGCAGAGTGGCATCAGCGCCGGACTTTGGAGTGAAGGTTCCTGAGTTCGAATCCAGCCAGCTCCCTTGCACACTCTCCATCCGTGCTGGGTTGAGCGTTGAGCTAGCAACTTGGCCTCTTAAAATAAGAAAGCCTGCTTAAAAAAACGCCGTCATAACAGCGTCCCGATGACTCCACCCGGAGTTAAGGGCTTCCTTCTTCTTCATATTCCGGTTTAATTTTAATGTGCTTTTCTGCCAGCTACACAAATATTTTCATATTGTTGTTATGTGGCTTTTCACCCAACTCATGTTGGAAACAGAAAATGGCTGAGGTCCAAATTATCAAAATCTGTGCAATTAACTGGGATTAATCCTGTGCTGATAATATTCAATTGGATTATACTCTGATAAAATAATTAAACTTGCTTTATAGAATAACTAACATTTAATAAAAATTAATGAAGTTAAAAGCAAATACATCAACGCACATAAAATATTGGAGGAAATCAGCAGGTCAGGCACCTATGCAAGAAAATAAACAGTTGATGTTTGGGCCAAGACCTTTCATTGGGATTGGAAAGAGGGCAGAAGACAGAATAAGGTGGTGAGGAGAGGGGGAGAAGTACAAGCTAGTAGTTAATAGGTGAGGGGAATGAAATAAGAATTTGGAAAGTGATAGGTAGAAAAGGCTGAAGGAGGAATCTAATAGGAGAGAACAGTGGACTGTGGAGGAAAGTGGAGGAATTCTTTGGGAAAATGCTAAGCAGGCTAGACAGAGTAGAGTCAGTGGACATAATGACGACCCCGGCAAACTACGGCGAGATTCTGTCACAAACAAGAGAAAATCTGCAGATGCTGGAAATCCAAGAACACAAAAAAAAATGCTGGAGCATCTAAGGAAAAGATATTCTGTGGAGACAATACTTTTAGATATACCTCTACGAAATATTCTCAATTTGAACTCTGCAGCATGTAATTTCCCTCGAAGCAATGTAATTTTAAATAAACTTAATGATATTTATTGTTTATTTATTGAAAATTATTCTTCCTTTTGTATTTGCACAGTTTGCTGTCTTCTGCACTTGTTTATCAGAGGTTTATCAGATTATGACAGGCATAGATAGAGTAAATAGTGTCCTTTGCCTCGGGTTGAAACGTCTAATTCAATTTAAGGTGAGGGGGTAATTTCATAGGACAAGATTTATTTTTACACAGAGAGTGGTGGGTGCCTAGAATGCACTGCCAGTGACAGATACATTAGGGACTTTTAGGAAACATTTGGAATGTGAAGAAAATGGAAGGATATGCACATTGTAAGGGCATAAGAGATTAGTTTATAGCTGGCCATTTGATTACTAATTTCATTGGTTTGGCACAAAATATTGTAGGCCAAAGGGCCCGTTCCTGTGCTATACTGCTGCATGTTCTATGTTCCCTATTTCTAATTGCTCTTGAAAAGGTGGCGGCAACCTGCCTTTCTGAACTATGCAGTCCATGAGGTGTGGGTACACCCCATACTACTGAGGAGGAAAAAGATGCAGGATTATGACCCAGCAAAAGTGAAGAGCAGACGATTATTTTCAAGTCAGGACACTATGTGGCTTGGAGGGCAATTTCCAGCTGATGTTGTTCCCCTGCTTTGACTGTGTTTGTTTTTTCTCACTGGTAAAGGTCACAGTGTGGAAGGGATTGCCTAAGCAGTCCCTTAACTAGAATATAAAAGCAAAGATTTAATGGTGAGGCTTAATAAGGCACTAGGGAGGCCTCACTTGGAGTTTTGTGAGCGGTTTTGGGCCCCTTATCTCGGAAAGGATGTGCTGACATTGGAGAGGGTTCAAATGAGGTTCACAAAAATGATTCCAGGATTGAAAGGCTTATTATATGAGGGGCATTTGATGGCTCTGGACCTGTACTCACTGGAATTCAGAAGAATGGGGGTGATCTCAATGAAGCCAATCGAATGTTAAAAGGCCTTGATAGGGTGGATGTGGAGAAGATATTTCCTATGGTGGGGGAGTCTATGACCAAAGGACACATCCTCAGAATGGAGAGATTTCTATTTAGAATAGAGACGAGGAGGAACTTCTTTAGCTAGAGCACGATAAATCTGTGGAATTCATTGCCGCAGGCAGCTGTGGAGGCCAAGTTGTTGGGTATATTTAAGGAAGAGGTTGATAGATTCTTGATTAGTCAGGGAATGAAAGGATACAGGGACAAAACAGGAGATTGCTACTGACAGGAAAATGGGTCAGCCATGATGAAATGGTGGAGCAAACCAGATGGGCTATACGGTCTAATTCTGCTCCTACATCGTATGGTCTTCGGAGCCTCAGTAATAATTATGCAATTGTATACAGGAAAGTGGAACAAAAAATTGCTCAATTCTTTATATGTTATATTATATTAACACTATAAGATATAGCAGCAGTAGGCCATTTGGCTCATTGAGCCTGCTACACCATTCCATCAAAGCTGATTTCTTTTCCCTCTCAACTCCATTCTCTTGCCTTCTCTTCATAACCTTCGATGCCCTTCCTAATCAAGAACCAATCAATCTCTGCTTTAAATATACCCAGTGACTTGGCATAGAGATTAAATGCAAGAATATACAGAGAGCACTTCAGAACATTTTCCAGTTTGGTAAGTAAGCAGCACATGGTGGTTTTGATAATGATTAAACTTCTACACAAGAAAGAACAAGCTTTCACAACATTAGGCAGTTCCTTGGTATTTTCCTTTAGGACACTCGCAGCAGTAATTTAGCAAACTGGCTTACCACTTTGTATACAGCGAACTTTCACAAACAGTAAAGGAATAACAATGGGATCATCTGTGTTCAGTTATGATGGCTGGCAGTTAAATATTAGCCAGGATCGTTGGGTTGAGTTATTGTCCGATCCCGGCAATTTATTTGCAAACGTTTCATCCCCATGTGAGGATACATCGTCAGTGTGCTGTTGATTGCGGTGTGTCCTCCAAATGCTCAGCCTTTATATACTTATCAATCAGTTGGTTGATCGTTATTTCAGAAACTCAACTATGATGTGGAGACGAAATCTCGTCGCTGACTGGTTGCACGGCGAACTTCGTGCATTGTGGTCTGGAATTTTGCCCGCATCAGCTCATAAACAGGATCCAGGTCCAGTGTTTGTTTATAGAATTGTTTGTGGAAAACCATACTTCCAAAAATTTTCTTGCATGCCACGTGTTTGCTTGCGCCATGACTTTCACTGATGCCCAGTCTCTCTCGATCTTCATGGGTAGAGACTAGGTCATGCCACTTTCCAACCTCCCCTCATCACAACTGAGTTTCCAAATTGATGACCAATCAGCTAATTGATAAGTATATAAAGGCCAAGCAGTTGGAGAACACACCACAATCAACAATGTACTAAAAGAATGTCTCCTCACATGGTGACAAAGCATTTGCAAGCAAATTACCAAGGTCGGAGAGCAACACAACTCAACCATCAACCACCCGGGCTCCACATTTTCTGAGTTAATTCCATGAGCTAGGATTCCTGGGAAAACTTTCCTGCGCTCTTTTGAAACTATCTAACTGGATGGGCAGTATCTCAATTTAACAATTTATCTAAAATATGACAGGTCTGCCAGCACAACACTCCGCCTCAATAATACATGGAAGTATCAATGTGTTCAGATCTCAGAGTAGGTTTGATCCAATGATTTTCAGTGCGACCAAGAACTTCAGAAGACACCCAGGGGTAAGGTAGCATAGCAGTTAACTCAGTCGCATTACAGCACCAGTAATCACCACTAGAGGTTCGATTCACGCTGCTATCGTAAGGAGTGTGTATGTTCTTTCCCCTGCACGCAGGGGTTTCCTTCCTTCAGGTTAGGGCTAGTGAGTTGTGCACATGCTACATTGGTGCTGGAACCGTGGTGAAACTTGCGGGTTACTCAGCACAGTCCTCAGCAAGACACACGGAATGCTGGAGGAACTCTTTTCCATAGGCAACATCTATGGAAAAGAGTAAACAGTTGACATTTCGGACCAAGACCCTTCTTCAGGACTGGAAAGGAAGAGCAGAAGTCAAAGAAAGGAGAGAAGGAAGAAGTACCAGGTGGTAGGTGATAGATGAAACGGGGAGAAGGAGAGGAGGTGAAGTAAAGAGCTGGGAAGTTGATTGGCGAGGGGGTAATCTGATAGGCGAGTACAGAAGACCATGGAAGAAAGGGAAGGGGGGTGGAGCACCGGAGGGAGGGCAGGTAAGGGGAGCACAATCCTCACTGATATGATGCAAACGACTCACTTCACTGTGTGTTTTGATGTATATATGACCAATAAAGCTAAAAATCTCAGGGCATTTTGAAGTTAGGACATAAAGCGAATATTGACTTCAGCAAGCAACCTTCAGATCTGAATATGTATTGAAGATTAAATCTAAAATGCAACTATGAACAATTAGAAGACAATACTGATTTAAATATGTTATTTCTGTGTACTTGGATGTCCGTAGTATGCGTGTGAAGGAGGGAGGTGTGAAGTGGGTGTGTAGTTCAAAGGAAGAATTGTAAATAGAGATTTGTTTGAATTGTCTGAATTTTTCTTTGATTTTTAACACATGAAATGTTTTGTAGGGCTGGCCCAAGCATACCTTTTCCACCGAAAGGGTCTCAATATGATGCCTGCAGTATCTCGTATTGTCAACTAATGACTTCATATCTATCAGTACTTTTCTCTGGTGACTTCATTCAACAGAACAATCTCTTTTTCACGCTATCTTCAGACAATGGAAAATCCAACACTATTGCGATAAATAGATATAAAGCATAACTGTAAAATGGATTTATGTTCCATATATTTTTACAGGCTGCCTCCTCCTTAAAGATGGAGATACCTGTGAATTACTGACAATCATTATTCACTGTCAGTGGTAAAAGGCAACAGTATTGATTAGCTTTTAAAATTCACTGAAAGAAAGAACAAGTACTGGATTAAGCACTTGACTGACCACGGCAACCAAACCAGTCTTCCATTCTGGATCCACAAAGCAAGATCTCCTTGGATCCTTACTTTCTAAATGAACCTGTCATGGGAAATCTTATCAAATGCCTTCCTGAAATCCATATAGACTATATCCACTGTTCAACCTGAAATGTGCCAATTTTTTATTTACGTATGCACTTATTAATTGATTTATAGCATGCAACAGGCCATTCCGGCCCTTTGAGCTGCACCCAGCAATCCCTGATTTAACCTCAGCCTAATCACAGGACAATTTACAATGACCAATTAATATACCAACAGTACGTCTTTGGACTCTGGGAAGAAACCAGAACACCCTGTGGAAACCCATGAAGTCACAGGGAGAACATACAAACTCCTTACAGGCAGTGGCAGGAATTGAACCCAGGTCACTAGTACTGTAAAGTGTAGTGCTAACCACTACACTACAGTGCTGCCCCATTTTTATAGATAATTTTTTATTTATTTAGAGATACAGCACAGAACAGGCCCTTCTGGCCTGTTGGAAACCACTATTTAAAAAAAAAAAATACTTTTTACAAGATTTGTACTCATATTTTTCATAGTGTGTGGTGGTAGAAAGCTGTATAGCAGCTATATTAACAGTTTATCATTTTTCTCATTTTTCATTGGTTAAGATTTAGCACATTACCCAAGTGATGTAATTATTTTAATTATGTAAACTATTAACTAGTTTATCCCTATCTAAGGAATTTCTTATTCATAAAAGTGATGGATTTTTCAGAGTCGCATTTTTGCTTCTTTTGGTTCTTTATTCTTCTGTCTTTGCATTCACCTCTCAACATCGTCTCTCAGTTCTTCAGTATTTGTATATTTGTTTGTACTCTAAAATAAACAGAAATCTTGGAATTAAGACTGCTCACCATTTTGACTCCTGGAAGAACTCCAGGGACCCAACAGGCCCAACGAGCCTGCATCACTTGGCAACCCACCTATTTAACCTGAGCCTCATCACAAGACAATGTACAATGACCAATTAACCTACTAATTGGTACATCTTTGAAATTTGGGAGGAAACCCACACAGTTACGAGGAGAACGTACAAACTCGTTACACACAGCACCGGAATTGAACTCCGAACTCCCTGAGCTATAATAGTGACCACACTACCATAAATGACTTTTTAAAAAAGTAGTCATTGTACACTATGGAAACTTAAAACCATAAGACATAGAAGTAGAATTAGGCCATTTGGTCCATGGATTTCATCTAGGTAGCCTCCAACATGATGGCATGAATATCGATTTCCCTTTCCAGTTAAAAAAAAAATTCCCTCCTCCTCCCTTCTTCTTCTATTCCCCACTCTGTCCTCTTACCTCTTCTCACCTGCCTATCACCTCTCCCTGGCTCTCTTCCTCCTCTCCTTTCTCCTATGGTCCATTCCCCTCTCCAATCAGATTCTTTCCTACCCATCTGGTTTCACATCACCTTCCAGCTATCCTCCTTCCCTTCTTCTCCCTCTTCCCCCGTTTTATTCTGGTGTCTTCCCCCTTCCTTTCCAGTTCTAATGAAGAGTCTCAGCCTGAAATGTCATCTGTTAATTCACTTCCATACAGACTGCCTGAGCTGCTGAGTTAGACCATAAGACATAGGAGCAGAATTAGGCCATTTAGCCCATCGAGCGTGCTCTGCCATTTCATCACAGCTGATCCAATTTCCCTCTCAGCTCCAATCTGCAGCCTTCTCCTCGTGTCCCTTCATGTCCTGACCAATCAAGAATCTATCAACCTCTGCCTTATATATATGTAAAGACTTGGACTCCACAGCCACCTGTGGCAGCGAATTCTGCAGATTTAGCACTCTCTAGCTAAAGAGATTCCTCTTCATCTCTATTTTTTTTTATTTTATTTTTATTTGGAAAAGGTATTCACAAGTAATACACAAACTTTTTTTTACATATATAACCTTTTCCATTTTTTATGTGAGTAAATCTATATTAATTTGTACATTTACAAGTGCACATTAAGATAATATAGAAAATAATTAGGCACTCTAATAGATGTTCATGTGCAAATGTAATTCCACTCTATTAAACAAAATAATGATAATAGTTGTTATAAAAAATATGAGTAATAGTGGTTGAATACTAATTTCCATGTATCTCTTCTGGTCCAAACTTTCTCCAGATCTTTTCTTCACTTGTGTTAATTCCACATTTTCAAAAAAAATAAGAACAGTAAACATTCGAGCCAAGGGTGCTTACGTTAACACTATTACTATGTTGGTGAGACAAACAGTAGGAGAGTAATTTCATCTCTATTCTAATAGGATGCCCCTCTATTCTGAGACAGCGTCCTCTGGTCCTACACTCTCTGAACATAGGAAACAACCTCTCCATGTTTGAGACTTTTCAACATTTGATAGATTTCTATGAGATCACCCCTCATTCTTCTGAATTTGAGCCATCAAATGATCTTCATATGACATTTTCTGTGTGTTGCTAATCATATATTCTTCAAGCATCAGAAACCAGAATACTAAGGGAAGATACCGATTTTAAATATTAACACAAACTTTCTCTCTAGTTGTTGAACCAGAATCACGTTTAATATCACTGGCATAAGTTGTGAAATTTGTTGTTTTGTGGCAGCAGTACATTGCAATACAAAATAACTTTTTAAAAAGCTATAAATTACAATAAGTAGATACAAAAATAAATTAAGGTAGTGCAAGGGTAGCATACGTCTCTACCAAAGGAGGTGCGAGGTGCTGCTTCCATTCACTAGCCTGCAGGTCACTCTTCTTGGGCAAGGTGTAGCATCTGCTTAGCTCACCCCCGGGGGCCCCACTGCCCCCAATCAGGGTCACGTGAAACCATGGGATCAGGTGGTGGATGGTCATCTGAGTAGCTGGTGCATATCGCAAGTCCTGTTTATGCGACCACTGACGCCAGATCTCTGAAGAGTATCGGTAATGGCTGGGCTCACCTGTCTTGTAAAGACATGTCTAGAAGGCGGCAATGGCAAACTACTTCTGTAGAAAAATTTGCCAAGAATAACCATGATCATGGAAAGACCATACAACATGGCACATAATGAAGATGATGACACTCCCTGTGTACTCCTATGACATTGGAGTTGGAAAGTTCCCAAATTTTCAGGTAAAGAAGGAACAGTGATGTACTGTATTTCCAAGACAGGGTGCTTTATGCTGAGGATGTGATTTTGGATATGGTCATACAACACGGCACGTAATGAATGAGTGCAAAAAGAAGGAAAAAAATCATGAGGTAGTGTTCATTGCCCATTCTGAAATCCGATGACAGAGGAGTCATTCATTGATGGAGATTCACAGTACTCTCCAGCATTCGCAGCTTCAATCAGCACCTCTATGGTGTGTAATAACACAAAAACTGAGAACCATGTGAGGGTGCCTCTTCATAGTCATAGTCATACTTTATTGATCCCGGGGGAAATTGGTTTTCGTTACAGTTGCACCATAAATAATAAATAGTAATAGAACCATAAATAGTTAAATAGTAATATGTAAATTATGCCAGTAAATTATGAAATAAGTCCAGGACCAGCCTATCGGCACAGGGTGTCTGACCCTTCAAGGGAGGAGTTGTAAAGTTTGATGGCCACAGGTAGGAATGACTTCCTATGACGCTCTGTACTGCATCTTAGAAGAATGAGTCTCTGGCTGAATGTACTCTTATCTACATGATGAATCAGATATTTTAACAAAATGAATGGGGAAAAAAACTGCCAGCTTAGGAAATACCAAATATTCCTAATTGCAGTATCTCTGCATTTAAAACATCCTCCACTCATAATGAAGAGTTAGAGATTGAATCTCAATGAGTCATTAAACCAAAAATCATGCACCAGTACTTCTAAATTTGGTATTCCAGGGCAGTACTGAGAGAATGCTGGATTGCCAGGGAGATAATTAAATAAGGTACGTAGATATCAAATGTTTCCATAGCATTACAGAATTCTATTGTTTGCATGATTTGTGTTTTCTTTCCATCTCTCTCTTTCTCTACGCAGTAGTTTTTGGCCTTTTTTCAAATTGGGTTATTCGGGTTTCTTGCTTTGTGTCTGCCTGTAAGCAAACAAATCTCAAGGTGTATAGCTCACACATTCTTTGATAATAAATGTGCTAAGAATCTTTGAAGAAATTCGAATAAGTGAGTGGGTTTCAAAGGTTAATTTATTATCAAACTACGTATACAGTACACAAATCTGATTTGGCTTCTTCAGATAGCCACAAAGCAAAGAAAAACCAAGGAAGTCATTCAAAGCCCTCCCCCGCACAGAAAAAAAACTTACAAATAACCCCAAATTTAAATTGCAACAACAGGAGCGTCATCCCTCCCACCCCGCGCAGAAAAACAAGTTGGGCAAACTGCGAGAACAAAGCCCCAAAATTAAGTTGCAAAGATGGCAACAAGGATGCAAACACAAAACCAAAAAAGAGTGCCTAAATCGCAGAACTTGGGTAACATCCTCCGACAGCCTTGAGGGAGAGGGGGACAACTCAAACGCAGAGGCAGGGTAGTGAGGAGATAGGCAGTCACAAACAGACACCTTATCCGGCAGAGGTCCGTCACAGCACAGTGAGATGCAGGTGACTGGCACTGAACCCTCACTTGCCTCCCAAATTTTCTTTGTGGTTTATTTATAATCACGAACAAAAAAAAGTCAAACTATCATCATATTGCTGCTGTATGTGGTACACTGAGAGGTTTCCTGAATTACAGCAGCATCTATATTTCAGAAGTACTTCACTGCAAATTGCTCTGAACCACCTGGGGATCACGAAGGGTGTTGCATTAATCAAAATTTTTTTATTTGTTATTTTAGAAATAATTCTGCTCTATACTTCTGGGAATATAACTGTAATGACATCATCTTTGGTAACCTTCAAGATATTTTGCATCACAATAACATTCCAGTAAGTATAATATTCTTCCAAGAGGACCAGAGTTTGGAAGGTTGTGTGCCTCAATGACCCAGAGAGCTATGCCGTCTGGAATCATGGCCTTGTGCTTTGACACTTGGTAGGGTCGCACATGCCAAACAGGTCAAAGGGTAGAGGCCAGACTAAGCGTGGTCCTCTGATGCTCCAGGTTCGGGGGTTCAGCTCCGGGCTAACAACCCTGACTGGTCAAACAAAACTGTTATGGAAGCAGTAATGAAAAATCTGTCTACATCTGAGTGCGCTGGTAATCCTCTGTCTTCACCCAATTTTGAAATGAATAGTTTCGCTGCAAACTTTACATTTATGTAAGAGATGTACTAAGTAATGCAATTGTGCCCATCTAATTAACAAAGTTGCATATTAGAAGAGATTGGTTTTATTTCCGCACTAGGTAAAGTTTTCTAGCATAGTCAATATTTTGTCTTCCAAAACAAGACTTTAATAATAAAAAAAAACAATTAATCTATAATAAGATCAGAACAATTCACAACTATATATGAAATGAACTGGAGATTTAGTTTTGACAATCTCGGGTTACTGTTTTCAGAAGAATCAGGATATATAATGAGGTTTTCTTTCATAGATAAAAGACCCCGTGACTGTACTGAACTACTGTTTAGAGATTTTATAATCAATGCAAACAGATCAGTTATTGAGATTTCAATGACAAACTTAACTCAATTATTATAACTAGACCTTTTTGCTGTACAATTTCATCAACCACAAACGGACAACAAACTCAAATGTAAAGTACTAAAATTCTTACTGTTACTGAAAATAAAACCAAAGAAGACTGAAGCACCAGTTCAGGCGCTGTTCAGATTGAAGTATCAATTCAGGTTGATTGACTGAAATATCAATTCAAGTTTATTTGTCATTCAACCGTACATGAAAGCAGCCAAATGAGACAGTGTTACTCCTGGGCCAAGGTGCAAAACACATTACCAACAGTCACACACAGCACATACGAGGGGTGATTGATAAGTTTGTGGCCTAAAGTAGAAGGAGTCAATTTTAGAAAACCCAACACATTTATTTTTTCTACATTTACACATTCCAGTGGTCGTGGAGCATACGGATCCCTTCTTTGTAGAAGTCGGCATCTTGGACCTCCAGAAGTGGTCCACAGCAGCAGTGATTGATAAGTTTGTGGCCTAAAGTAGAAGATGAGGAGAAACTTCAAGCTTTCTGTATTTTCACTCAGAGTTGAACTGCATGTGCATGTAACGAGAGCTGTATAACTCATCTCCTTCTACTGTAGGCCACAAACTTATCAATCACCCCTGCTGTCGACCACCTGGAGGTCCAAGATGCTCTTGTTACATGCACGTGCAGTTCAACTCTTTGAGTGATAATGCAGAAAGTTTGAGGTTAATAACTCATCTCCTTCTACCTTAGGCCACGAACTTATCAACCACCCCTGCTGTGGACCACTTCTGCAAAGAAGGGATGGGATATGCTCCAAGACCGCTGGACTAAGTGTGTACATGTAGGAGGGGACTATGTTGAAAAATAAATGTGCTAGGTTTTCCAAAACTGACTCTTTCTACCTTAGGTCACAAACTTATCAATCACCCCTCGTACAAGATAGCAAGTACGTGTGCGATATTAGTAAAATACAGCTTCGTAAGAAAAAAATAGTCCAGACCCTGAGTCCATGAATGCTGCAGAAATTTGCAGTCAACCGCAATACAGTTTGTTTTCTGCCAAGTGAACACTGGAGGGCATCACTGACTCCAGCCTGGACAACATGCCACACCACCCCCGGTGGAGTGCAAATACTGGGGAGGGGGCAACACTGGCCCCGGCCAGGATGCTGCACCACACTGCCCCAGGTGGTGTACACTGGATTTGACCCTGTTCAATTTCAGCCATAGTTCAATTACTAGCACAAAATGGACTATTTGCTGAAGGAAGCAAAGGTTCCAGGAACAAGAGGCATTTTGGTTACAAAGGCTTGCTGACAGTTTAAATGAAACTGAATGTTGTTCAAGATTAACTGATCCAGTTAAACCAAAAATCCAGAAATTCATCAGCTACAAACAGCAGAGCAGGTTCTCACAATTTATACATATAGCTTGTTGAAAAACTTGGATGGCAAGATCAAATCACTGGATCGTATGCCCCTAAAACCCAGATTGTCACAAGGACAGCATGCTGTTTACAGTACTGTGCACTACATGCATTTTGAATTATATTTTATGAATTTATTTCTGGTAATATTTTCTGTGCTGTGTGTGATCCAAGTTTTGTGAGCATACTGTGGTCCAGAGGAACGTTGTTTCTTTTGGCTGTATGTATACATTATTTATATTTAAATAAAGACTGTAATTCACAGTTTTTCTCTTTATTATCATGTATGCATTGTACTGCTGCTGCAAAGTTAACAAATTTCACGACGTATGCTGGTGAACCTGATTCTGAAATCAAGGGGAAGAATCTCCCTGAAAATCAAATTTTATACATTTTATTTGCAAAGGAGAAGCCAATCGTTGTTACCATTGATCACAGATAATTTCTAATAAGTAGCTATCTGCTTTGTGTCATTCCAGCTGTTAATTTAATATACAGCAATCTTTGTTTCCACAGCTACAACCTTGGGATTCAGAAATAGATCACTGCTTGTAAGTAGCTTGAAGGCGGGTTCTTGCTGACATCATTGGTTCCTATATAAATTAAAGACCCTCTGATGGCAGCTCTCTACTCCTTAACAATTAGGATATTAAATTATACTAAACTACAATATAGTACATTTTCCATTATACACTGCCAAGACTGGGCACGTATTAAATAACAACATTTACTGTTTTGCATTCATGAGCCTGTTAGGGCGTATTCTGGAGTTAGGGTATATAGTAGATATTAATTTCAACAGCAACCCAGTCTTCAGATTTGAATGAAGATTGCAGACGGAATTTAAAATGCAGCTCAGAACAGCGGTATTCCTGGAGCTGCAGATTGGGGCTGATTGCAAACCGAGAAACACCTCATATACCCGAGATATCCGCATATGCATGAATGCAACTAGAGAGACAGAGGTAACTATCATTTTGGGTGTGTTGCTGTGAAATCTAGATACTTGAAATTATGTGCAACTCAAAGGAAGCATTGTAAATGCACTGTAACTATAGAAATTGTCCTGTTGTTACTTTTGTTTTTTAACATATAACAAGTGTGAAGTTATATTGGGTCAGGCGGCCTCTTCTTCTTAGAGTGTCTCCACTAATATGGCTCCTTGTGTGCCGAATGAAGACTTCTATATCACCACCTTTAGTGTCTCCCGGTGATTTCATTCAGTCATAACAAGCCAATACAAAAAAAAACACAGGTATCAAAGTCCACATATGAAACAATATTGTTTCCTTTTAGGAAAAGTTTTAGAAATTCCTTCTCATGAGATTTCCTTTCCTCCTCTCTGGAAAAAGTCCAAGAACAATGCTCACACTAGAGAGAACATCATGGAAAACTGAATCCTGAAGCGGAATCTTAACCTTTCCACCAATTATGTAGAAAGCTGACTGCTATTTACTTAAACATCAAAACAGCATTTTGAAAATTAGGTACTGGATATTTTTTCCACTGATAATGTGTTTAGAGATAGAGTTTTTAAGGTTTAGTGGGACTTTATCTTAAAGTGTACTCTGACAGCAAGACAATATCTTACATAAGCAAATTAGTTGGCTTGGCTCACATCTTAATGTCTTGACAAGAAATCCAAAACATGTTTACATCATTCAGAAACAGGCCAGACAGATTAATTGTTCAGTGCTGCACCAAAGTTCTAATTACCTCACTACTTTTCTTTTTAAGTATTGTTCAAAGCAAACATTTACTACTTGAAAGTTCTTTTTTTCTTAAATCAGCACCAGGCCAGGATTTGGAAAGGTCAGGTACGAGCACAGAGCTATCAATGAGACCAGATCCTAGTGCGAGCAACGACCCAATGTTTGGACGATTTAAACCCCGGGCCAGATGGATTGAAAAGACAGGGTGTCAGCACAAAAGACAAGGGTCTGGCCATTTCTACTCACTGCTCTGCGACTTTTACTCCACTCTTCACTGAACGGAGGTTGAGGTTGTGACCGGCTTATGTCTGAGGGGTCTGTGTCGTTTGTTTGTCTCTGCAATGAACTGAGGACATCTGAGTGGTTTCTTGCAGATAGATATCACATCTTTAATTTGGCCTGTTTTTACTCATATTGTTTGACAATGAGTGTATGCAGTACAACATGCACCAGTGCAGAATGGAGCAAGCCCTCAATACATTTCATCAAAAACACAAGAGATTCTGTAGAACATATACAAAATCCTGATTAAGGGTTTCAGTCCGAAACTTCGACTGTTTATTCCTCTCCATAGATGCGCCCCGACCTGCTGAGTTCCTCCAGCATTTTGTGTGTGTTACTCTGGATTTCATCAGCTTTCGGAAATCCTTTTTAACAAGTGTTGACTTGTATAAATGTAACTAAATTGCACAAAATTCAGAGAGAGAGCTTGTCTGAGATGTCGAAGTGTTGGAATGGACAGTAGTTTTTGATTGGCTCTAGATCGTGGTCTCTTTGGAGACGTGCTTTCACTTGCATGGTGGGGAGGCAGTTGATACCTTTGCTGGAGCAAGTGGGAGGAGGGTTGACACTTTGCTGCTGCTTGTGCATGGGAGGGAGCAGCGGCGACTTTGAGGTTCTAACGTTTTCTGTCATTCATTCTTTGGGTTTTTTAAAAATCCTGCTTTGTGGATGTCCGAAGAGTAAGAATTTCGGCTTGTATATTGCCTACCTTTTCTGATATTATAAATTGAACCTTTGAACCATTGATATTTCTCTTGATTTTCTTTAAACAATTACATGACATAATGAGATCGCTCCTCTACTGTAACATGACAGCTGTACCCAGTGTGATAGCTTTGAGACTAAGTGAAACCTACAGTTTGAAAGTCAAGAAACAGTGAATACACGGCCTCATATTTCTGACAAAGAGGCAGCCGTTCAGCCCTTTGGCCATTTGCTGGCTCTCATTCTGAAGGTTAGATTAAAGAAGGATCAGCTTTATTTGTCACATGTACATTAAAACATGCAGTGAAATGCATCATCTACCTCTACAACCTACACAATCCAGAGCAGCCCACAACTGTTGCCATGCTTCCAGCACCAACCTAGCATGCCCACAACTCACTAACTCTAATCTTTGGAATGTGGGAAGAAACCAGAGCTCCCAGAGGAAACCCACACGGTCACGGCGAGAATATACGAACTATTTATTGAGAGGGGATGGGAATTGAATTCCCATTGCCAGTGCTGTAGAGCATGATGCCATTTTCTTTTAAGTAATTCTCAAACTCATGTACATCAACTCCAGCTCTCAATCCAATTCTCTTGACGCTCTTCACAGCAGTTTAGTTTTCAATGGCCAATTATTGCACCAGGATGTCTTTTGGATGCGAGAGGAACCACAGCATCTTCCCACCATCACAAGAACAAACTCCACCCAAACAGCACAGGATATCAGGATCAAATTAAGGGCAGCAGGAGGCGCAGTGGTTAACACTGTGCTTTACAGCGCCAGCAATTGTGGTTCAATTCCCGACACTGTCTGTAAGGGGTCTGTTCGGTTTCTCCGTGACTGCGTGCTCCTGCTTCCTTCAATATTCCAAAAACGTACAGATCAGTACAAATGAGCACACTGTGGGCATGCTGTGCTGGGGCCGGAAACAATGCAACACTTGCGGGGACCCTCAGCACATATTCAGACTGTGTTGGTCATTGATGCAAAACAACTCATTTCACTGTATGCTTCAATGTACATGTGACAAGTAAAGCTAACCCTTAACCTTAGAATCTAGGCTGATTAAGCAGCGAGTCAGGAGCACTAATTGACGCCACATAAAGGCTATTCCTAGTATGATTAAGTATTACTGATCTGTTTTCTTCTTTTCAGTGCAAGGATGCACAATTATTGACTTACCAGGCAGAAAGATGAGTCGTCATCACATTCATGACTCCCTCAAAACATGCCTAAAATAATGCTGTGAGTAGCAGTCTAGTTAGCTGTAAATTATAACTGCAAGCATTTTATTCTGATGCCTCATCCTACAATTTGACAGCTGTGGTTATATTTTAATATTTAGTTAAGAAATTGCTCTGTGTTTTTGCTGATGTTTTTCTTAGCGCTGGGCCCAACTTTTGCCAGAGGCACAGGATCTGTAATGGAAGCCCCAGTTTCTATAGAACCCTCAAGGCAAGGGGAGGAGTTCTGAACACTGATTTCAAAACTGGTCTCTCTCTTGTTACTGTGAGCAAAGGCACCAGAGAGACACTGAAGCTAGTGAATATAGAAGTGTTCTTTCAGTAAAACAAGCAGCTATTCGAGACACACTTGGAAGAAGAGGCCTGCCTGACCCAATATTACATGACATTTTTATATGTTAAAGATCAACGGTAACAGCAGAACAATTCTTTTGTTGCAATATATCTACAATGCTTCCTTTGAAATACATATAATTTTCAAACACCCCCTTTTTCACACCCACACTCCAGACACCCAAAATGAATGTAAATCAGCATTGTCTCTCCCTCTCTGGATTTATGCATATGCCAACGTCAAGAAAATGGGTGTTTCCTGGTTTGTAATCAACCCCAGTCTGCATTTTAAATTCAATCTACAATCCTCATTCAAATTTGAAGATTGGTGGCTTTTGAAATTTGTATTTGCCATATACGCCAACTCCAGAATATGACTTAACAATCTCCACACTCTCACTTTTACAGCAAGGAGTATCTGTACAGTACTGTGCAAAAGTCTTAGGAACATACTGTATATACAGGTAGGAATCCCAAGACTTTTGCACAGTACTGCAGTAATTTTATGCATTGCACTGTATTACTACTACAAAAAAGCAACAAAATTCATGACATATTTGAGTGCTGATAAACTTGATATTGATATGGGTCTCTTTTGTGGAATGAGAGTGGGAAAGGGACAGGGAGAGGGGAATCATGGTTCGGTAAAAGGGGAAGGGAGTGGGGAGAGAATGGGAAGCACCAGAGAGACATTCTGTAATGATCAGTAAACCAATTGTTTGGAATCAAATGACCTTGCCTGGTGTCTCGGGGCTGGGTGTGTCTGCACCCACACTGCCACCACCCGCCCCTGGTACTACTTCACTGTCACCTGTCCCCCACCCCTCCTGCGGTGGTCCACCCTCACCATTCCCATCATCCTGCCAGATTTACAAACTCACCCTCTACTCCACATGGACAAATATAGTACTGTGCAAAAGTATTAGGCACCCTTTCACTTGAAAGAAAGACTTGAAAAATGATAATTCTATCTAGAGCATCTTTTGAACTCCTTCAGAATACTGAAAAGCCAATGTGGTGCTTCTGAAGTGGAGCTATGTCATAACATGAGTAATGTGGCAGACTATTTTCTCATTGCAAACTGCCACTAGTGTTAATCAGCCATTAAAGCAAAGGTGAGACCTTAACTAATGCATTGTCCTATGATCCAGGGAATTTCAGCTTCAGGGAACCAAGTCTTGCTGGTACTCCTCAGCATCAATATTGGGGAAAATCAGCTCTCATTTCCAAGAACCTCAATTATTGCACCTGGGATTCTAAACTAGCACATTAGCAAGCAAATTGGAAGGCAAGTTAGTTACATATTTTTATTCAGTTAAATGCTTTTAAATTATTTCAGTGTTTTTGTGCTCTTATTTTTTTTTAAAAAACACTAAAATTATTTTTGGAAGATGGCACCAGTGAACAATGGTACCAAAGGCAACATCTTCAAGTTGGTTCCTTTCACTTTTACATCTTTTTACAAACCTCATTTCCAGAAAAGTTGGGATATTTTCCAAAATGCAATAAAAACAAAAACCTGTGATATGTTAATTCACGTGAACCATTATTTAACTGACAAAAGTACAAAGAAAAGATTTTCAATAGTTTTACTGACCAACTTAATTGTATTTTGTAAATATACACAAATTTAGAATTTGACAGCTGCAACACACTCAACAAAAGTTGGGACAGAGTTAAAATAAGATTGAAAAGTGCACAGAATATTCAAGTAACACTGGTTTGGAAGACTCCACATTAAGCAGGCTAATTGGTAGCAGGTGAGGTATCATGACTGGGTATAAAAGTAGCGTCCATCAAAGGCTCAGTCTTTGCAAGCAAGGATGGGTAGTGGCTCACCCCTTTGTGCCAAAATTCGTGAGAGAATTGTTAGTCAGTTCAAAAGGAACATTTCTCAATGTAAGATTGTAGAGAATTTAGGTCTTTCAATATCTACAGTACATAATATTGTGAAAAGATTCAGAGAATTCAGAGACATCTCAGTGCGTAAAGGGCAAGGACGGAAACCACTGTTGAATGCGCATGATTTTCGAGCCCTCAGGCGGCACTGCCTAAGAAACCGTTATGCTACTGTGACAATTATAGCCACCTGGGCTCGGGAGTACTTCGGAAAACCATTGTCACTCAACACAGTCCGTCGCTGCATCCAGAAATGCAACTTGAAACTGTATTACGCAAGGAGGAAGTCATACATCAACTCTATGCAGAAACGCCGGTGAGTTCTCTGGGCCCGAGCTCATCTCAGATGGACCGAAAGACTGTGGAACCGTGTGCTGTGATCAGATGAGTCCACATTTCAGCTAGTTTTCGGAAAAAACGGGCGTCGAGTTCTCCGTGCCAAAGATGAAAACGACCATCCAGATTGTTATCTGTGAAAGGTGCAAAAGCCAGCATCTGTGATGGTATGGGGGTGCATCAGTGCCCACGGCATAGGTGAGTTACATGTATGTGAAGGTACCATTGACTCTGAGGCGTATATTAGGATTTTAGAGAGACATATGTTGCCATCAGGGTGACGTCTCTTCCCGGGACGTCCATGCTTATTTCAGCAGGACAATGCCAGACAACATTCAGCATGGGCTACAACAGCGTGGCTTTGTAGACACAGAGTGCGTGTGCTTGACTGGCCTGCTGCCAGTTCAGATCTATCTCCTATTGAAAATGTATGGCGCATCATGAAGAGGAGAATCAGACAACGGAGACCACGGACGGTTAAGCAGCTCAAGTCTTATATCAAGCAAGAATGGACAAAATTTCCAATTGCAAATCTACTACAATTAGTATCCTCAGTTCCAAAACGATTAAAAAGTGTTACTAAGAGGAAAGGTGATGTAACACAATGGTAAACATGCCTCTGTCCCAACTTTTGTTGAGTGTGTTGCAGCCATCAAATTCTAAATTTGTGTATGTTTACAAAATACAATTAAGTTGGTCAGTAAAACTACTGAAAATTTTTTCTTTGTACTTTTGTCAGTTAAATAAAGGTTCATGTGAATTAACATATCACAGATTTTTGTTTTTATTGCATTTTGGAAAATATCCCAACTTTTCTGGAAATGGGGTTTGTATTTCAGATGTTTTTATTGCATTTTGGAAAATATCCCAACTTTTCTGGAAATGGGGTTTGTATTTCAGATATGGTTCTGTTAGAGCCTGTTATCTACATTCTAGCAGGGTGATTTCTGGCTGATTACACAATCAGGCGCTTTGCTGTCTCCGAGAGGATTCCACATGGCTGCATCAAACCGTGTGCCATGAGGCCAACAGTGCTTAAACTGATTAAAGTAGAGCCCATGATCGACTCCATCTCTCGGCGGTTAAAGCACTGAGGAAGATTGAAATCATCCAGATGGGTGTGGAGGGCAAGAGTTTAGCGCCATTTACCAGCCTCTCACTCGCAGCTGCTGGAGAAGGTGTCTGGGTGTGGCGGTCTCTCTCTCCCTCTTGCTCACTGCTCCCAAGGGAAGGTCCTTGCATCTGAGTGATCTCTCTCTCCCTCAATGCTGTCAGCGGATGGTGATGGAGCAAGACATAATTGACGCGGATTATAGATTTGAACACCAATTCAGATTTTTCCTGTGTTCTAGTTTCAAGTTCTATTTGCGTTTTTTGTTACTACTTGCAGATGATCTTTGAGTTGGGGTGGCCTGCAGATAATGAACACTGAGCTGAACTGAACTGAAATATGCCTTTTGATTTTGTGTTTTTATGTTCTGTGTTTTCACTTGTTTTTTTTTGTTGCTGCTTGCACAATTTATTTTGCACATGGGGGGGGTTGATGTTTGATGTTCTTCTTTGAACAGGTTGGTTCCATGGTTCTTTGTTTCATGGCTGTCTGTGGGGAAGATGACTCTCAGAATTGAATACTGCATACATACCTTGATAATAAATGTACTTTGAATCCTTTGATTAAAATTGAAGCAAATGTCTGAATGTCAGAGACATTTGAAAACTGATTCAAGCAGAGATAAAGAGTTGGTGGGTTGGAATGGTGGATGGAAAAGTGTCATTGTGAATTGGGGAATAAATGGGAAGGAAAAAGTCTCCTGTGTACTTGAGGGTTTTATCTTTCAAAAGCCTTTGCAACTCACTTCCTCAAAGGGAAATGCTTGAATATTTAGAGCAGTGTCAGTGACTCTTGATATGCAAGAGAGTGAAAAGTATTAGGGATAGGCAGGAATGTGGAGTAAGAACACAATCAGATCAGTGACGAAATGAACCAGATCAGTTTTAATATCACTGGCATATGTTGTAAAATGTGTTGTCTTTGCAGCACCAGTACAATGCAATACATAATAGAGAAAACTTGATTTAGTGTGTGTGTGTGTGTGTGTGTGTGTGTGTGTGTGTGTGTATATATGTGTATATATATATAATAAATACATAAAAATAAATAAATAACACACACACACATAAATAAAATAGTTGAATTAAGTAGTGCAAAAAATAGAAATAAAAAAGTAATGAATAGATACAAGAGGTTTACACATTCAACAATTCAGAAACAGCTAAATTCTACCATCTGATTTCTGAATGGACACTGAACCCATGAATACTACCTCATTATTTTGATAAAGGGTCCTAATGAAGAGGAAATCTTGAATCTTTTACATAAAATGCTGGAGGAGCTCAGCAGGTCAGATATCATCTATGGACAGTGATAATGGTCAATGTTTCGGGCCTAGACACTTCATTAAGACCCTTCATCAAAGTAGTGAGGTAGTATTCAGGGGTTCAATGTCCATTCAGAAATCAGATGCCAGAGGGGAAGAAGCTGTTCCTGAATTGTTGAGTATGTGTCTTCACACCTCCTTCCTGATGGCAGTAATGGGAAGAGGGCACGTCTTGGGTGCTGGGGGTCCTTAATGATGGATGCCCCCTTTTTGAGGCACCGCTCTTTGAAGATGTCCTAGAAAATGCAGAGGCAAGAGCCCATGATGGAGCTGACTGAGTTTACAACTCCCTCTGCTTGAATGAATGACTGAAAGGTAGACCAATTTGAGGGGCCGAATAGCCCAATCCCGGTTCTACTTTGGATGTTTGTGTGTAAAGAGAGCCAAAAGATTTTCTTTCCAATTTGTCTGCAAAATAATTGATCAATTATGAAGCCAAATTGTTAAAGTCAACCAGAAAGCAGACTTAATTTAATATTTCTGCCATTACCACCAGAATCCACGACTAATTTTTCAAAAATAAAAATTCACTTTTTGGAAATGTAATGCAATGTCTGCAACCAAGAATGTTATTTCCCTTTCCACAAATACAACCAGATCTATTGAACATTTCAAACAATTTGTGTTTAGGGCTCCTACCAGTGAAATGGATACAAGCATGTCGAGGAGGAAGTACTTAGATAGATAGATAGATAGATATACTTTATTAATCCCGAGGGAAATTTGGTTTCGTTACAGCCGCACCAACCAAGAATAGAGTGTAATATAGCAATACAAAAAAACCCCAACAATTAAACACCAAAATGCTAACTATGCCGGATGGAAAATAAGTCCAGGACCAGTCTATTGGCTCAGGGTGTCTAGAGGCAGCATACTTACTTTAACTGTTCATTTACCACTATCACTGCGCATTTCCCATTACCTTAGTATTCTTACATTGTAATATGGCATCATGACAAGGAGGTCCAACACGATCATAAGATATAGGAGCAGATTTAGACCCTTTTGACCCATTGAGTCTGCTCCGAAGACCAGGTCGTGCAACACAGGCTTAACATTTAAATCACATTGTATTTATTTAATTAGATATTATAGCATAGTAACAGGCTCTTCTGGCGAATAAGTCTGCACTGTCCAATTAACCTACTAACCTGTACATCTTTGGACTTGGGTGGGTGCGGAATCACAGTATCCAGAGGAAACCCACATGGTCACAGAGAGAACCACAAGACCATCAGATACAGGAGCAAGAATTAACCCATTTGGCCCATGGAAAACACAAAATACTCTGCAGATGCGGGGTCAAAGCAACACTCACAACACGCTGGAGGAACTCAGCAGGTCGGGCAGCATCCGTGGAAACGATCAGTCAACGTTTCGGGCTGGAACCCTTCTGCTCTGCCATTTCATTACAGCTGATCATTTTTCCTTCTCAACCCCAGTCTCCTCCCTTCTCCCCGTATCCTTCGTGCCCTGACTAATCAAGAACCTATCAACCTCTGCTTTAAATATACCTACTGACTTGGCTTCCACAGTTGCCTATGGCAATGAATTCCATGGATTCACCACCCTCTGGCTAAAGAAATTCCTCATCTCTGTCCTAAATGGACATCCCTCTATTCTGAGGTTGTGCTGACTCCCTCACCCTTTATATCCACTCCCTCAAGTCCTTTCAACATTCCAAAGGTTTCATTGAGATTCCCCACCCCCATTCTTCTCAATTCCAGTGAGTACCTGCCCAAAGCCATCCAATGCTCTCATATGATAAACCTTTCAATCCCAGAATCATTTTTGTAAACCTCCTTTGAACCCTCATCAGAAAACACAAATTAAACATCTTACACATTTTTTTAAAAAGGAAACACAATTAGAATAGAAAAAAAGTAACTTTAGTGAAAGCATTAATTTTCTTCCCACAGTCCAAAGGGATACCGTGTAGTAGGTTAATGGGTCATTGTAAATTGTTCTGCGATTAGGCTAGGGTTAAATCCAGGGTTGCTTAGAGGGCTCGAAGAGCTTATTCTATAGGTGGGGGGGGCGCCGAGGGAGAGGGAGAGGGAGAGGGAGACAAAAGTTTGGGCACCCCGGTCAACATTTCTGTTACTGTGAATAGCGAAGCGAGTAAAAGATGAACTGATTTCCAAAAGGCATAAAGTTAAAGATGACACATTTCCTTAATATTTTAAGCAAGAAAACTTTTTTTTATTTCCATCTTTTACAGTTTCAAAATAACAAAAAAGGAGATGGGCCTAAAGCAAAAGTTTGAGCACCCCGCATGGTCAGTACTTAGTAACACCCCCTTTGGCAAGTATCACAGCTTGTGAACGCTTTCTGTAGCCAGCTAAGAGTCTTTCAATTCTTGTTTGGGGGATTTCTGCCCATTCTTCCTTGCAAAAGGCTTCTAGTTCTGTGAGATTCTTGGACTGTCTTGCAAGCACTGCTCTTTTGAGGTCTATCAACAGATTCTCGATGATGTTTAGGTCGAGGGACTGTGAGGGCCACGGCAAAACCTTCAGCTTGCGTCTCTTGAGGTAGTCCCTTGTGGATTTTGAGGTGTGTTTAGGATCATTATCCTGTTGTAGAAGCCATCCTCTTTTCATCTTCAGCTTTCTTTACATATGGTGTGATGTCTGCTTCCAGAATTTGCTGGTATTTAATTGAATTTATTCTTCCCTCTACCAGTGAAATGTTCCCCGTGTCACTGGCTGCAACACAAGCCCAAAGCATGATCGATCCACCTCCGTGCTTAGCAGTTGGAGAGGTGTTCTTTTCATGAAATTCTGCACCCTTTTTTCTCCAAACATACCTTTGCTCATTGCGGTCAAAAAGTTCTATTTTAACTTCATCAGTCCACAGGACTTGTTCCCAAAATGCATCAGGCTTGTTTTGATGTTCCTCTGCAAACTTCTGACCCTGAATTTTGTGATGAGGATGCAGGAAAGGTTTTCTTCTGGTGACTCTTCCATGAAGGTCATATTTGTGCAGGTGTCGCTGCACAGTAGAACAGTGCACCACCACTCCAGTGTCTGCTAAATCTTCCTGAAGGTCTTTTGCAGTCAAACAGGGGTTTTGATTTGCCTTTCTAGCACATCTTATGAGCAGTTCTCCCAGAAAGTTTTCTTGGTCTTCCAGGCCTCAACTTGACCTCCACCGTTCCTGTTAACTATCATTTCTTAATTACATTATGAACCGAGGAAACAGCTACCTGAAAACACTTTGCTATCTTCTTATAGCCTTCTCCTACTTTGTGGGCATCATTTATTTTAATTTTCAGAGTGCTAGACAGCTGCTTAGAGGAGCCCATGGTTGCTGGTTGTTGGGACAAGGTTTGAGGAGTCAGGGTATTTATAAAGCTTTGAAATTTGCATAACCTGGCCTTTCCTAACGATGACTGTGAACAAGCCATAGCCTTAACAAGCTAATTAAGGTCTGAGACCTTGGTAAAAGTTATCTGAGAGCTCAAATCTCTTGGGGTGCCCAAACTTCTGCATGGTGCTCCTTTCCTTTTTTTCACTCTGAAATTGTACAAAACAAAAATAATACACTAATCTTGCTTAAAATGTTGAAAAGAATGTTCCCTCTTTAACTTTATTACTTTTGGAGATCAGTTCATCTTCTCATTTAACTATTTACAGTAACAGAAATTTTGACCAGGGGTGCCCAAACTTTTGCAGTCCACTGTGGATAGATAACAAATTAAGAAGAAGCAGTTGCTACTGGACCTGCCGAATTTGAAGCATTTTTTGATTCTTATTTTAAGTACTGTGGATTGCCGTTGGAAAGATCATAAGTGGGTGTAGATAAAGACCATAAAACAAAGCTGCGATGGTCTTCAGAGTTAATTAACACCTCTCACCAAATTGACACTTAACATATTTACACCCACTTGAGCTAGTTTCCTCTAGCAAGTAGCTACATTTTAGCACAAGCTTTCATTCTCAAGAGACAACAGAGAAAGCATTTACATGTTCAAAAGATGAATGAAACCCATTTAATCCATTTTACAAGGTCCATTCCAGATAGAAATCCATCAATTCTCATTATGGCAGTCAACCATAAAGTGATCCCTGGCTACTTGCCACTGCCAAAAGGCAACTCTATTTGACATATCAATCATTACAAGAAATTTCTGTTCACACCAGTACTGCACTTGCCTTTGACAAGTGTGAAGCATTTCCTTTTTGCCCATTGCCCTGATTTAGTTTAAACTGATACATTTGCTAAACTGTTTACTATTTTACACAGTTCCATTCAAGATCAATTTTAACAGATCGTTACAGCACCAAAACTGTAAAAGCCAACTTTTTTTATGGACCTTGAAATTCAAGGACCATCTTATTAACTAATGAATATTTAAAATACATTAACATGTTAATAATAGGCTAGTTAGGTTCTAATATGGAACTTTTCAATATTTTAATGGGAATTACATAGTAATTATAGAGCAATTTTATACATTTGACAACTCACTACTGTACTATCACACTCTCTTCTAACAAATGTTATTTAAACAAAAATGGCATTCTTTAAAGGAAAATTAACAAAAGGAAAGATACTACTTCAAATACAATCATTGCAAAGTCCCTACATTTATTTATTGACTTACAATGTGGAATAGCCCCTTCCGGCACCACCCAATAATCCTCCAATTTAACCCTAACCTAATCACGGGACAATTTACAGTAACCAATTAACTGTCATTGAACTGTGAGAGAAAAACAAGAACCTGGAGGAAATCCACTTGGTCACGGGGAGAATGTACAAACTCCTTACAGGCAGTGGTGGGATTTGAACCTGAGTGACTGGTACTGTAAAGCACTGGACTAACCATTACGCTATTGTGCGGCCACATGGTAAATCCTCTGATGCAGGGGTTCTCAACCTACCCTGAGATTCATTTTCTTACCCAATGGGATCAATGAAAAAAACTACACACAGCAACTTGGTGTTATTATTTCAGAGGACCTGTCCTAGGCCCAGCACATAGGTGCAACTACAAAGAAAATATGACAGCACCTCTATTTAGGAGTTTACAAAGATTCGGCATGACATCTAAAAACTTTGAATAACTTCTATAGAGTGTACCGACTGGCTGCTTCACAGCCTGGAATGGAAACACCAATGCCCCTGAATGGAAAATCGTACAAAAATTAGTGGATACAGTGAACTTCATCATGGGTAAAGCCCTCTACACCACTGAGCACATATATATGAAATACTATCACAGGAAAGCAGCATCCATCATCAGGGACCCCCACCACCAAGGACATCCTCTCTCCTCGCTGCTGCCACCATTAAGAAGGTACAAAACCTCAGAAGTCACACCACTAATCAACCCAATCTACTCATGCAATCAGGTACCCCTAAGCTCGATCTGTGGGACAGGCAGCAAGTCAAACACTGGCCACTTCAGAAACCTGAGAACTAGATCAGAGGCAAGTGACTGTCAAGAGAAAATGAAGGGAGGCAGAGACCAAAGCCCAGGATGAAGGAGGATGGGAGAAATATCCATGACACACCTGACAAACATATTTAGAGATGTCAAAAAAAACAGCTGAGGCTATACGGGGAAAAAGAGGTGTAGATTCAAGGCTGGGTGACTACTAAGTTTGAATTGCAAAGAGGCACACAAAGTCTGCACATTCCTTTGTCAAGACAGTGGTCAATTACTCTCTCATCATGCAAGTTTGGATTTTTCTCTACTGTGGATGCTGGAGTTATGTAGAGCATTTGAGAGCGTTATTTTCATCAGTTTGTCGGGCCATCAAGAGACACAGCACCGTGAATCTGTGGAATCTGTTGCCCCAGACGGCTGTGGAGGCCAAGTCATTGTGCACGTTTAAGGTAGAGGTTGATAGATTCTTGATTAGTCAAGGCATGAAGGGATACAGTGAGAAGGTGGGAGACTGCCACTGAGAGGGAAAATGGACCAGTCATGATGAAATTGTGGAGCAGACTCAATGGGCTAAATGGCCTAATTCTGCTCACATATTTTATGGTCTTATAAATTAAATGCCCTGATGCAACTCAATGGCATAGACAGGAGTTTGTCCCATCTATTCCTAAATCGGGAGCTCCTGCTCTCTGTACATTGCCTAGCAATGATATAATTGATACCACAACTCTGAACTATTTTCACAACTTAGACTCACTTTCAAGAACTCTACAACTCATGTTCTCATTATTATTTACTTTTTACTTGTAAAATTATCTTCCCCTTTTTCACACTGGTTGCTTGTTGGTCTTTTTATGCAAGAAAATGAATCTCAAGGCAGTACACTCAGTAGTCACTTTCTTTGTTTTACCTGCACAGCTGCTCGTTCAAATACCTAATCAACCAATCATGTGGCAGCAACTAAATGCAAAAAACATATACAGACACGTGGTTTGTGCACGTCAGAAACTGCTGAACTCCTGAGATTTTCATGCACAACAGTCTCTAGAGTTTACAGAGAATGGTGCGAGAAACAAAAAGGATCCAGTGAGCGGCAGTTCTGTGGGCGAAAACGCTTTGTTAATGAGGGGGGTCAGAGGAGAATAGCCAGACCTGCTCAAACTGATAGGAAGGCGACTAATTCAAATAACCACACATTACAATAGTGGTGTACAGAAGAGCATGGGTTACAGCAGTAGAAGATCACAGCAAGTTCCACTCCTGTACCTAAAAAAGTGACCACAAAGTCTATATGGTAAAATATATATACTTTGATAATAAATTCGCTTTGACTTTGAAAGGTTATTTGCCAGATGATCATTGAAGGAGTAGTCACCTTTTCCAGAGTGCCTAATCCCCCAAAAAAGTTTCAATGCAGAAATTCTACAGGAAAGCAAAATCTACATGTTAGGCCTCATAGGGAAATTGGCTAAGATTAACTCTGAATTCAGAGTAAGCCTGTTGGGAATTTTGCAGTTCATCTGTACATTGAAAAGAGATTAACAGTAATTCTGCTTGTACATGTCAAGAGTCCGAAGCCTGTGGGGATGATGAAGCATATGCAACAGGACTTTCCAAATAGAACTGAAGAAATACTTGAAGAAAATTGACACGCCTTTAGTGAATCAGCAAGGGTGAAGGGAGGGCTGGCCATGGGACTTCCTAAGAACCAGCAGACTCATGATTATTTCACAATTCTGCATAGATTGGTAAAGTATTAAGATACTCTTGGCTTAAAAAAAAACAAGTCAATGTGCTACACTACAGGCTGTAATCCAATCGTACAGTCAAACAACTCCACACTTCTCTTGACCTCTGACGATTATCCATTCTGGTTTACAAATGCATTAAAGAACCCTGCCTCATTATATTAGTGGATTTGGATGAAAGGCGACCACAAGTAATTTTATTGCTTGGCTCCATTCCCTAGCCACAAATCATGCCACTATCCGCATCTGGACACTTCCCACATCTTTACTTTCTCATATGGGGGTGGCACGACAGTGGTTAGCACTACACTTTACAGTAGAGCCGATCCAGGTTCAATTCCCGCCACCACCTGTAAGGAGTTTGCACGTTCTGTCTGTGACTACATGGGTTTCCTCCAGGTGCTCTGACTTCCTCCCACAGTCCAAAAATGTACCACAGTTAGGCTCATATTAAATCAGGGGATTGTTGGGAGGCGCAGCTTGAAGGGCTGGAAGGATCAATTTTGTGATGTAAATAGAGAATAAATAAATTTCACTTAACTTCTGTGGAATTAAAATATTATTTAAAAATGACGAACGACAGAAGTGGGTGAATTATTTGAACCACTGCCTTCCAAAACATATTACAAATTTTTTAACCTTCTTTATGCCATGGACTAATACCATCAAGCAAGGTGTCCATGGACCCCAGGTTGTCCTAGGCATTTGGGCATTTTTTTTTCATGTTTCCAGCATTTAATGCTGAATTCATATCTTTTCTTCCAGGTATACCCACTTTCTGTGCTTCTCTCTGACAAGATTTGCATCTTGCTCCTCTTCATCTTTCTTTCAAAGTTTGAGAAGGTATCTGCCACATTTTTTTTCTTTAATGACTATTTCTAGCTCTGAACTCAGTATGTGAAATCCCTCTTAAACCTATTGCTAATAAGAACATAGAAAGAGGAGCAAAAGTGGTCCATATAGTCCAATGAACAATACATAATATCACCTCCCTGAACAAGAAGACACCGCAGTGTCTCCACTTCCTAAGGAGACTGAGGAAAGCTATACTTCCCCCACACCCCAAATCTTAACTGCATTTTATAGGAGCACCATTGAGAGCATTCTGACAAGTTACATCTCCATCTGGTATAAGAGCTACCGAGCATTGGACCACAAGTCCCTACAAAGGACTGAGAGGATCATAGGGGTCTCCCCACTAACCAACAGGGATATCTATCAGGACTGCAGGGCCCTTAGTATTATCAAGGATCCCACCCATCCATCCAGCATCCTCTTTGACTTTCTACCATCTGGCAGGAGACTCTGAAGCATAAAAACAAGAATGGTCAGAATGGGAAACAATTTCTTCCTTCAAGCAAATAGGCTTCTGAACTCCCTGCTGCATTGCATTCAAAATATCACTGGTTAATCTAATCTGCACCTTATACTATTTAATTTATGCACTTTAGTTTGTTTATTTGCGTGTAATCCATCAGTAGATTTCATCCTGACTTTAAGTTATTGTCTGTTATATATGTGCTATGTATGCTATGGTGCTTTACACCCTGGAACAGAGAAAAATGTCTCGTTTGATGGTATACATGTATATAGTTAAATGACAATAAACTTGACTTGATATGCTCAAGGCCGAACTTCTACCTCAGCTGCATTTTCTTCTTCTATCCTTATATTCATTGATTCCCTCAATGTCTAGAAATCTACAGAGCTGCTTTAAATTACAAATGACCAAGCCTTCATGTGGTAGAGAACTGCAGAGACCCTGCACCCTTTGAGTCAAGAAATGTCACCCCATTTCCATTCTAAACACTACTACACCTTTCTTGAAACTCTGCCCTCAAGTCTACACTCAATTTTGGGAAATATCCTCCCCGCACGGAACCTGTCAAGTCATTTAAGAATTTCTTTATGTATTTATTTTCTGTCTGTATTGTATTTGTGTGTTTATTATGGGTAATTTCTCCCGTGGGTTGGGGCGTGGTAGAAGTGAAGGGTATAATTACAGTTTCATACTTCTGTCATTAGTCTGTTGGAATATACTTGAACTGGTTAATCTAGTCTGTACCGTACGATATTTAATTTAATTTATGCACTTTAGTTTATCGCTAGTTTAGTCTTATTAGTTTTATCGTTATAAGATTGTTAGTCTTTGCTGGTTTCTCAGTAAAGGCTTGAATGTACTTTCTTGGATTTAATACTTTGTTACTTGTGGAACACGCCATACAGCAAAACCAACCCACCCCGTGCTTTGTCTCTGTGCTGTTTTGGTTCGTTTTAAACTGCTACAAGGATCATGTTTCATATCTGCAGATTTTTCCACTATTTTCAGCAAGATTCTATTGTGTTCTGATGTAAGATCCTCTGCCTAAACATTAATTCCAGTATCTCTATCCACAGTATTTCCAGAAGTTTCCACTTCATGTCAGAAATTCCATCTCCTTCAGTAAAATATCGACTAATGACTTTGGCTGTTTTCTGCCCCACAACCCTTCTAATGCTTGGATCTGCTCACAGATTACAAGTCTCCTCCGTTGTCTGTATATCATTAGATTGCAGTTATAAACATGTACTGTATAAAGAACAAATATTTCTTCAAACATACAATTACTGAAATCGATGACATTTATCATGTACAAGTTTCCAATTTTAAATACTTGACCTATTGTTCAAATTAACTCTTTACTTGCTGCTGTATTATATCTAGCCTCTTTTTCTGCTATTTTAGGGTGGAAACTGTAGAATATATATTTATAAATTACAATACATCTTTTTAAATATATATATTTTTTTCAGTATCAAATATTTGTTATTTATTGACCATTTCTAATTGCCTTTAAACTTGAATGGCTTGCTAGACCATTTCAATCGAGAGTCAGCCACATCCGTGGGTATGGAGTCACACTGAGGTCATTTTGGTTACGTATGGCAGTTTACCATTTGACAGACCAGATGGGCTTTTTTCATGACGATCTGGAACAACTGACTTATCTTAAAATAAGAAAAACATGCTTCCAGATTTCAAAAGACTCATTTTCTTCTGCAGCAACACCCACAAATCCTGCCGCTACCTGTAAGGAGTTTGTAATTCTCCCCATACCCGCATGGGTTTCCTCCGGGTGTTCCGGTTTCCTCCCACAGTCCAAAGACTTAACAGTTGGTAGGTTACATTGGTCATTGTAAATTGTCCTGTGATTAGGTTGGAGTTAAATCAGGGGTCACTGGCCAGTGCAGATCGTTGGGCCACAAGGGCCTGACCCATAAGACTATTAAAAGGGCAGCATTAGGCCATTTGGCCCATTGAGTCTGCTCCACCATTTCATCATGGCTGATCCATTTCCCTCTCAGCCCCAATCTCCCGCTTATTCCATGCTGTAGCTCAACAAAATAAAAGGCTTGAGGAGTGCTGTAAGTAAGGCAGCATCTACGGAGGGAGGGATCTTCCAAAACTTCCTGTTTCAGACAGAGCTAGTGGCGGTTTTCAAAGCAAAAGGTATGACTAAATAACACTTCTTAGGCGAAAAATTGTAGTAAATAATCACCAAGCAATGAAGAGGCAAGTGAAGGCGAGGCTGATCAGAGGGTTGAGGCACTCAGTGTGAAATGGAGACAGAGACAGAATTGGAGAGAGCGGAGCAGAGTTGTTTTGTTGGAGTCCATTCACTAAACCAGGAGCAAGGTTAGATCCATCGAAGCTCCACGCTGATTTGGAAAGTTCCAGTACAGACCAGAACCTCCCCAGAGTGTACTGCTGTGGCAGGCCCGATCCTACTGCGGGGTACCACCCTGTGCTTGGACAATTTAAACGCTGGGCCAGCTAGACTGAAAACACAGAGTGTTGGGACTGGAGGGCAAAGGTGGGGAACAGTTCTGCTCCACGACGTTTACTCTGTCCCCCTCAGCGCTGAGACTGGGTCGTGCTCCAGCTGTTCCGGGTTTAGTGTCTGTGAGCTTTGTGGTGATTTGCCCTGTTGTGTGATGAACTGAGGCCAAAGGCCTGCTCCGGCTGCTCCCAGCTTCAGGTTTATCAACTCAATTTCATTCTAAACGCTTGCTTTATTGTTTGCATAATTTATTTTTCTCTCTCTCTTTATACTGAGTGTTGTCTTTTTTTAAAATTGGGTTCTTTCAGGTTTCTTGTTTAGTGGTTGTCTGTAAGCTGACAAGTCTCAAGGTTGTATAACTTATAAATACTTTGATAATAAATGTACTTTGAACTTTGAAATGGGCAGTCGATGTCTCACCCCCTCATCAGGACTGGAAGGAACGAGGGGGAAAGAGGTGGAACAAGGACTCCAACACAATGAATTCTGCTGATGCTGGAATTTCAAGCAACACACATAAAAGTTGCTGGTGAACGCAGCAGGCCAGGCAGCATCTCTAGGAAGAGGTACAGTCGACGCTTCGGGCCGAGACCCTTCGTGAGGACTAACTGAAGGAAGAGCTAGTAAGAGATTTGAAAGTGGGAGGGGGAAGGGGAGATCCAAAATGATAGGAGAAGACAGGAGGGGGACTCCATTCTGTTACCTGTGTGAAATAGATTAACTCACTCCAAGCCTGCAGTGCTTTTGAATTATGGGTCGTTGAGGCTCATTAATTCTTTTCTCAAGTTTTTTTTACCACGTCAAACCAGCAAGCCATTCAAATTACACACATCATAGCAGAATTAACTTTGATACCAAATCTGAAGTCATGGATCAAACTCGCATCTCGGTTAAGCTTGGCATTAATATTGGTGTACCCTCTGCTGCAGCTCATATTCTTGCTGAAAATTAACAACGATAATAAAAACTGCACTTTGCACTGTGTTCCATAAAAATGGGACACAGATGCATCATTTTAAACACAGAATTTGTAATTCATAATCCCAGCACAAATGACCTGACTGGCACCTTAATTAGGTACAATTTACTTATTGCCTGTTACTCTGTTGGCATTTAGGGCAACAATGATGGTCCTCCATCTGTCTGTCCTTGGCCATCTTCTCTATTGTCTTCATTGCCCAGGGTCCTCATTACTATCGCTACGGTATGGCATGGAGCAATTTGACTTTGGTCTCTTTCATTTCCTCCGCCCTTCAGGGGTCCAATGAAGCATCATCTTGATGATGGAGTTGGCCTCTCTTCTCATCATCTGCCCAATCCATCTCCAATGTATCCTCATGATGATTGTGGCCATGTCATCTTGATGACACTGAAGGAGTAGGGCATGGTTGGAGATCTTTCTTGGCCAGTAATTCAGGAATATTTCTTACCTAAGGCTGCGTCTAATCAGAAAGTATTTACATTATCTAATAGTGGATATGCGTTCAATTTCAACATTTAAGAGAAGTTGGGATAGGGCATGGATGGTAGGGGTATGAAGGGCAATGGTCCAGGTGAGGTCAATGGGACTCATTACGATGTCCCATGTTGTAAGACATTGCTGATCAAGGTCTTCCATCAACCTCCACCCATGACCATGATTGTTCTTGGCAAATTCTTCTATAGAATTGGTTTACCATTGTTTTCTTCTGGGCAGTGCCTTCACAAGATGGGTGACCCCTGCCATTATCAATATTCTTTAGAGATTATCTGCCTGGTGTCAAACCAATTCTGTCACACAACTAGAACTTGTGATCTGCACAGCTGCTCATACAACCATCCATCACCTGCTCCCGTGGCTTCACATGACCCTGATCGGAGGTGGGGGTGGGGGGTGCTAAGCAGGTGCTACATGTTGTCCAAGGGTGACCTGCAGACTAGCAGAAGGAAGGAGCATCTTACACCTCCTATGGTAGAGATGTATCTTCTCCCCACCACCCAACAAAGGGACTAGGCAGATTAATACACGGGTACAGGCGTTATCCCTTAGTAGTAATGTTGGCAGCTCTGCAGCAAAGACAGCAGCATTTCAACATGCCAGTGTTTTCTGAGGAATAAATAAAAACCACATCTAAAGCTGCAAAAGGAAAATTAACTAAAGTTATTTCATTAAAAACTTGAGTGACGGTTCTAATTTTAGTTTGAACTATCAGGATACCCTCAATGTCAACATTTCTGGACTGTTTCAACGACTTTGTGGTTTGAAGTTTTATATTCTGTGTTTTTTGCTCATTCTTTTTGCCATTTGTACAATTTGTTCCTCTTTTGCGCGTTGGGGATATGATGCTTTTCTTTGACCGGGTTCCAAGGTTTTCTTTGTTTCATGGCTGTCTGTGGGAAGACAAATCTCAGGGTTGTATACTGCATACATACTGTGATAATAAATGTACTTTGAATTGTTGAAATTGACAAAAACCTCAAAAGGAAGCTCTTTTTGGAAATGAAAAATTATCCAAGCATCAGGCAAAATTACACTGACTAGGTTGGTGAGAGAAAGAAGGGGACAAGTTCAGTGGACAAGGAGAGGGTATCCACCTGACCTGCTCCCTCAACGGTTGTGGGGGAGGAAGAGAGAAAGAAGCTCCAAGGACATACATTTATGAACAAGGTGTAAAAACAACTTGCCTATTCTGGAAACCATAGAACAAAAATGACACTGGAAGAAATCCACAACTGAGACAGCATCTGTCACTATAAAATAAATGATCTTGGGTGTGGAGCTTTTTTTTTATATTAAAACTGGAAGACTGCATCCATAAATAGCACTTGGGAAAAAAAAACAGAACAAGGGAAAACTAAATGGGAGAAATGATGTTAATATAAGACAACATGAGGAACAAACAAAGATGAGAGGTGCTGTGGCACCTTATGGCACCTGAGGAGTTTGATAGAAGAAAATAATATAAATTTACCCTTTTTTTAAAAGAATAAGTTATTAGTTAAAAGTTATTATTTGTTCAACTTTTAAGACATGGAACGTCCCATCAGAACGTACTGAAAGCAGTATTGATAATTCAGCTCTCAGAAAGGAAATGTGTACCCATCTGCAAAAGAGCTGTTTAAAATGGTCTGATTGGGGAAGACAGATTAGACATGAAGAACGATTATTTTAAAGAATGAGACTTGTCCTTTTCAAACACCATTCAGGTTAAAAGTCTACAGTCCTGAAATTACGCCAAATCTTAGTTAACACCTAAACTAGGTCACTGTCTGTAAATCATGAAGGCAAACAAGTTTCTAACTACTAATCTTAACAGGTAAAGTACACTCAGTGGCCTCTTCAATACATACCTCCCGTACCTAATAAAGCAGCATGTTCGTGATCTTCTGCTGCTGTAGCCCAAACACTTCAAGGTTCAATGTGTTGTGCATTTAGAGATGTTCTTCTGCACACCACTGTTAAACACATGGTTATCTGAGTTACTGTCGCTTTCCTAACAATTTGAGCCAGTCTGGCCATTCTCATTAACAAGGCATTTTTGCCCACAGAACTGCCACTCACTGGATTTTTTTTTTGTTTCTCACACAATTCTCTGTAAACTCCAGAGCAGGGGGTCCCAACCTTTTTTATGCCATGGACCAACCATTAACAGAGGGGTCCGTGGACCTCAGGTTCAGAAACCCTACTCTAGAGACTGCTGTGTGTGAAAATTGCAAGAGATCAATAGTTTCTGAGATACTCAAACCACCCTGTCTAGCACCAACAATCATTCCATGGTCAAGGTCACTGAGATTACTTTCCTCCCCATTCTGATGTTTGGTCTGAACAACAACTGAACCGCTCGACTATGTCTGCATGCTTTCATGCACTGGGTTGCTACCACATGATTAGCCAACTGGGTATTTGCATTAGTGAGTTGTACAGGTCTATTTAATGAAGTGGCCACTGACTGCACAGAACCATTTAAACCCTACATACACAAGCTACATGATTCCACCTTGAACCGTGCTGATTTACATAAAATGCCGAATCTCTAAAGAAAAGTTTCTGAAAGTCCATGTCCAACATATGATCTTTCATCATTTCTTTCAGCTGCGATGAGATTCCCACACCAGCCACATCTCCTCCTACCCACTGCCACCTTCTGCAAGGATCACTTCCTCCCTGACCCCTGGCATTTCCCCCTATCCTTACACCAGCTACCTCATCGCCATCCAGGGATCAAGGCTGCCTTTCTAGGTGAACAAAGGTTCAGATGCACCTCCTCCAACCTTGTCTAATGCATTTAGTGCTCCTGATGTGGCCTTCTCTTTCAAACGTAGCCAGGTGCAGACTGGGCATCTACGCTTGGTCCACAGTGGCCATCCCGAACTTCCAGTTCCATGCCATTTCAGTTCTTTCCATTCCCACAATGACCTGCCAATCCTCTGCCTTCTCTACTACCAGGATGAGGCCTGATGCAAACTAGAGAAATGACACCTCATATTCTGTCTGGATAGTCTACAACCCAATGGCATGAATACAGTGGCAGTAGTAACACCCCCTTTGGCCAGTATCACAGCTTGTAAATGCTTTCTGTAGCCCGCTAAGAGTCTTTCAGTTTTTTTGGGGGGATTTTCACCCATTCTTCCTTGCAAAAGGCTTCTAGTTCTGTGAGATTCTTGGGCCGTCTTGCATGCACTGCTCTTTTGAGGTCTATCCACAGATTCTCGATGATGTTTAGGTCAGGGGACTGTGAGGGCCATGGCAAAACCTTCAGCTTGCACCTCTTGAGGTAGTCCATTGCGGATTTTGAGGTGTGTTTCGGATCATTACCCTGTTGTAGAAGCCATCCTCTTTTCATCTTTGGCTTTTTTTTTTACAGACAGTGTGATGCTTGCTTCCAGAATTTGCTGGTACTTAATTGAATTCATTCTTCCCTCTACCAGTAAATGTTCCTCGTGCCACCGGCTACAACACAAGCCCAAAGCATAATCAATCCACCCCCCTGTTTAACAATTGGGGAGCAGTTCTTTGCAGGAAATTCTGCACACTTTTGTGTCCAAACATACCTGATACATTTTGGAAACAAGTCCTGTGGACTGACAAAGTTAAGGCAGAAGTTGATCATTTCCCGATCGGTCAGGGCATCAAAGGATATGGCGAAAAGGCAGGTCTATGGGGTTGAGTGGGATCCGGGATCAGCCATGATGGAATGGTGGTGTTGACTCGATGGGCTGAATGGCCTAATTCTGCTCCTATGTCTTATATTTATTGGACCCCAGCACCGGTAGCTTTTTGTTTTCCCCATCCCTCCTCCATCTGCATGGCCTCAGTCGTAGTGAGGACCAGGCCTCAAGCCACAGTGTTGCCTGTTTACAGCTGCCAGGAGAGAGGCTTCAGAGCCAGTGAGCTGCACCAGGGCTGGTGTGGCACAGCATTCAGGCTGGAGTCGGTGTTGCACCCGCCCATTGTTCACTCAGCAGAACACAACCTGTACTGTGGTTGACTGCAAATTTCTGTGGCATTAATGGACTTGGGGTTTGGACTATTTTTTTTTAATCACTATATTTTACTGATACCTTACATGTGCCTGTTATCTTGTATGTGCTATGTGTGCTTTGTGCTGTGTGTGACTGTTGGTACTGTGTTTTTCACCTTGGCCCCATAGTAATGTTGTCTCATTTGGCTGTATTCATGGGTATTGCTGTATGTCAAAATTAAATTAGAATTGAATTGAATCGGATCTGCCTTTCCATGCATCTTTCTCTCTCTCTTTGCCTCCATCTTTCACCTTCTACTGTCTTCCAATTCTATCCCTACTCCCCTCCCCTGCACCAAGTGGACAACATTTCGACACCAACACTAAAGAGTGTACTTGTAGAATAAAACTAAAGCTTCGGTTCAGCTTTTCTAATTAATCAAGTGCTACTTGCATCACAAAATGCCAAAATTTAATTAAATTCTTTACTTAAGCTGATCTTCTACTTCCTTTTCTACCTCTACAGCTGTTCAGATTTGATTGAGGTTAAATGACAATAGATATTAATGAATGAATTGAAGGATTGCTGAAAAAGCCCAACAAACAAACCAGAAAAATGCCAGCAGCCTGAAACGTTGACTCTCCATAGATGCTGCCTGTCCTTGAGTTCCTCCAGCATTTTCTGTGTTGTTCTGAATAATGACTTACATTCTGAATAATAATTAAACAATGACCAATTAACCTAACTGGTACGCCTTTGGGCCATGGGAGGAAACTGAGGCTACGTCCACACTATGCTGGATAATTTTGAAAACGCCGGCTTCGAGTAAAAACGACAGGCATACACACTAAGCGCTTTTCAAAATATCTCTGTCCATATTAGACGGATATTTGGGCAAATCTCCTCCTACTGGGCATGTGCAGGACATGCAGAAAACAAGCGAAGAGGAAACTATATACAGTACTTGGTGTGTGCATTTGTCCAGTTACAGAGTAGGAAAACTTAAAAGGAATTGCTCTTAGCTGTCGCGCAGGAGGACTTAAAACTGAAAAAAAACACAAATACTGGAGCGTATGGAGGCAACCGACAGGGAGTTCACGGACAGTATGATCCAGCTGACGACGAACACTGAAAAACTGACTAACTCTGTTGCATTAATAAAGCACCTTGTTAAATGTATAAAACATGTCTTCATCAGTGTTATCTTGTATTTCCATACAATGTTACATTAGGCTGTTACACATCTATTGTCAGAGAGGTACTTGCATAAATAGGTAAACCACCTTCATACAAGCAAGGACAGAAAACAGGGCAAAGTGAGAATATTTATTTATTCAGTAAGCTATGGGTCAAAGTATTTGGTGAATACATTTCTAACTTTTCTGGCTTCAGTCTCGTTGCCGTCTGTTCTGAAATTGTTAGGTTCTGCGAAGCGCAGAATCAAATATTGCTCTGATAGCCCTAGTATCAATTGTTTGGCGACAATAAAGAGGAGGAGGAGGACGAGGATGAGGACAAGGAGGAGGAGGAGAAGAAGAAATAATGCCGGGCTGCTGCCATCTGTTTGGGAACGTCATGACAGTGGTTCTAAAAAGCTCCGGTTACCCTGTACACACTGCAACGGATATTAGGCGTTTTCAGATTTATTCACTCTGGAGACCGTTTCTGAAAATCTCCATTTTCGGGGGATGAAAACGCTGTTTTAGTGTGGATAGAGAGTCAAAACGAAGAGAAAAAGCTTGTTTTCAAAATTATATGGCGTAGTCTGGACGTAGCCTGAAGCTGGAAACCCATTGTTGTCACTCGGCCTCAACCCAAAATGTTAATTGCTTATTCCTCTCTGACCTGCTAAATTCCTGTAGGTGTTGGTGTCGCAGGAGGTGGAGGTGGAGTCTGGATTTGCAGCATTTGTGGAGTGTCTTGCGTTTAAAACAAATAAGATTTGCCTTTCATACTTTCCATGGTCCAAAATTTGAAGAATAAAGTGAAATTCACACAGAAGTGATCCTTCTCCAATAAACGATTTCCTTGACTAGTACCCTCCAAGAGGATCACAACCTTATTGTAGGGTTTGGAGGCTTGCGTGCCTCAGTGACCCGGAGAACTATGTTGGCTGGTGTCAGGACCTTGTGCTTTGGCTCATGGTAGGGTCACTCATGCCAAACAGGTCAAAGGGTAGAGGCCAGACCAGGAGTGGTCCTGGAGAATGCTCCAGGTTTAGAGGTTCAGCTCAGGGCTAACAACCCTGAATGGTAAAAAACAACAATTATCACAGAATCAGCAATGGAGAATCCTCCTTTTCCTATTTGCAACGGTATGGACAGACAGAGATGGAGGATCTTCATTGCTGCCCTAAATGCCAGCAGAATAACAAGCAGTAAGTTGACTAGTAGGTTATAGTAAAAAAAAATTGTCAAAATTTATTCTGAATATTGAATGTGCACATTAGTTATTCTAGCACTGGAAAATACACATTTATATACTGATGAAAGATTATTGACTGGAAACAGTAACTACTTCTCCTTCCATAGATGCTATCTGACCTATTAGGCACTTACGGGAATTTTTGGTAGATGTACTGACATTGTTACAGAATTAAAAACAATTCTCCCAGTGTAGTTGTAATGAGTTCCATTCATCTTTGGTATAAAAAAAAACAATCGAGACTCTGAGAGCTGGGCCTCCCACTCTTTTGGAAGTACGTGATTAGTAAATATAATCTGCTTATTTACTTGTTATGAAAGAGAAAATACATTGTCAAATATCTAGATTAAAATGCAAGAAAATTATTAATGAGAAAATGCCAAAATTTTTGAAAAGTAATCTTTTTTAAAGTACTTTTATTATCAAAGTATGCATGCAGTATACAACCCTGAGATTCATCTTCCCAGACAGCCATGAAACAAAGAAAACCATGGAGCCCATTCAAGGAAAACATCAAACTCCCAACGCCCAAAAAAAAGAAAAAAATCTCGCTAACAACAAAAATGAGCAAGAAGAATAGAATATAAAACATCAAACCACAGAGTCATTGAAACAGTCTAGGAATGTTCAGTTTAGTTCAATTCAATTTAACGCTGTCACTCGTTGCCTGCCAGCTGCAGGGCCAGTCCTCCCTGATGTAAATTTAGTTTTTAATGCACAGAAACAAATATTTAACTTAATGCACTTTGAGGCTCTCCGTTAATCAGGGTCAACCATGGAAGTTACAGGATATGCAAGCCAGGGCAGTATGATGTGGAGAGCAAGCTGTTGCCCATGTGGAAGGCTCCCCTTCTCCACATAGCTGATGAATCCAAAGAAACAGCACAGACTATCACAGTTTGGTGCCAGTGGCGCTGTAGGAGTTGCCAGTTAGCGTTGAACTCAATGTAGGACTGGCTTAGGGACTCTAGCTCCAGACTTTTTCCAAAGGATTTACTCCAGAAGCCGTCCCCATGAGCGGTTACCACAAGACAGTGGTGGTTTGAGAGCAGAGTTTTCCTTCTCCTAGGTGAGCTGTCAACCACAGCTGACAAGCCCCTTCTGCCTGAAGAGACTGGTTTTAAGGTGCTGGTAACCTGTCTTTGCCTGTTCTCCTGTCAATAGAAACAGTTCCACCAGGCTTAGTAGCTAAGCCACACATGAAGGCCAGGAACTGGACTTGGTTGTCAGAGGTTATTTGAGGTGCATGCCATTGGGAATATTTAATAGGTAGTGGGAGCTTGCCCCCATTTATGTACCCATATATAACAACCTTAAAGAACCTTAAGTTCAAAGTAAGATTTATTATCAGAGTATATATATATGTCACCACATACAACCCTGAGATTCTTTTTCCTGTAGGCATACTGAACAAATCTATAGAATAGTAATTATAACAGGATGAATGAAAGATCAAGTAGAGTGTAGGAGATAACGAACTGTGCAAATGCAAATATAAATAAATAGCAAGAGCATGAAATAACAATATAAAGAATCTTTCAAGTTGTGGGTACATCTCAATTGATGGCAAGTGAGTGTAGTTATCTGCTTTTGTTCAAGAGCCTGATGCTTGAGAGGTAGTAACGGTACTTGAACCTGGTGGTGCACGTCCTGAGGCTCTCGTACCTTCTACCTGATGGCAACAGGGAGAAGAGAGCATGGCCTGGGTGGTAAGAATCTTTGATGATGGATGCTGCTTTCCTGCAACAGCATTTCACGTAGATGTGCTTAATGGTTGGGAGGGCTTTACCTGTAATGTACTGGGCTGAATCCACTCCCTTCTGCACAATTTTCTGTTCAAAGGTATTGGTGTTTCCATACCAGGCTGTGATAGAGCCAGTCAATACACATCTACAGAAGTTTGTCAAAGTTTTCAATGTCATGCCGATGTAGAGGCGCCGTTGTGCTTTCTTTGCAATTATATTTATATGATGCACAGCCACATGCTAAATGCTTGAAAGTTAGTACTTTTCACCTTTGCCGCCATCAATAAATACAAAATGCTACCAATTTATTCACAGCAAGACTGGCAAATGACAATCAAGTTATTGATCAGTTAATCCCTTTTTAGTATCTGAATAATGTTGGTCTTGGCATCAAAACTCAGATCAGATAGAGATCTTTTGCAACCATCCAAACCACAAATCCAGTGAGTTGTGGTTGCTGGGAACTTATCTGGTTTAACTGCAGCTCTGCAGAACCCTTGGTACAACAATTCTGGAATATCTTAGCAGTGCATTAAAGTCTTCATCTAGGTTACACAATAAAGTCTATTGTGGAGAATCAATTAACTAGATTCTGACTGGGTAATGGATGCTATAATGAGCTCCAAGAAAATACTTTCAAAAGTAGATTAAGAACTTATAAACAGTGTAATAGCTTTGACATGATTTCTTAACAGATAACAGCACAGGCTCAGATGATAGTATCTCAAACACAAATTTCACTTGTAACATTGGTGCAGTCTTCTCAAGCAACGCTGGCTTTGAATATGACATTCCATGAATGTCTGTGTATTCTGGGATGAGGCCGGTGAGGGAACCACAGACGGGGCCAAGAGGAGTCCAGTAGGATATGTGGGTGCATTGCTTGTGAGGTGGTATGCTCTTCCTTCCCAGAGCTTCTCAAAGCATGGTTGGGATCATCATCCCAAATACTTCCCCATTTCCAAGCAGAAAGGGCCAGGGATTCTCAAGAGCCAGTACAGATGTTGCAGATTTCAAGGAAACTTTCAGCACTCCTTTGAACATTTTCTGATTACAGAATAACTGAAGTGGAGCATTTGATATTGAGGAAGTACCACCCAGGAGATGCCCTCTTCTCAAGAATACCATCAGAAGGGAGATACAGGAGCCTGAAGGCACACACTCAGCAACGGCTTCTTTCCTTCTGCCATCTGATTTCTGAATGGATATTGAATCTCACTGCTTTTTTAAAATTTCCTATTTTTTGCACTTATTTAAAGATATATATATATATATATCTTCCTGTAATTATTTTATTTTTTCTCTCTATTATGAAGTATTACATTGTACTCTTGCTACAAAATTTCACAACATATGCTGGTGATATTAAACCTGATTCTGATTCACAGGGGATAAGAGGGGTAGGCTTTTCCAGAGAGGGCAGTGAGTATGTGGAACGAGCGGCCAGATGAAGTGATACAGGCGGGGAAAATTTACAATATTTACAAGCTCTGACGCTATACATTACATATTTAGACCCTCAAAGGCAAACATGGTACAATTAAATGAAACAAATACAATGGAAGAAAAAGTAATGACATATTTATTGGTTACCAACATTTAGCCTCAGGTCTAACACGCGTAATATTGAAATTACTGTACAAGTCTTGTAGAGCTAAATAGTTCTATACCCAAACTCAAGAAAGTCTGCAGATGCTAGAAATCCTGAATAACACACACAAAATACTGGAGGAACTCGTCAGGCATTATCTATGGAAAATAATGAACAGTCAATGTTTTGGGCCAAAACCCTTCTTCAGGGATGGAAAGGAAGGGGGAAGAGACCAGAATAAAAAGGTTGGAGGAGGGGAAGGAGAATAGCTAGGTGACAGGTGAAGCCAGGTGGGTGGGAAAGGTAAAGGGTTGGAGAGGAAAGAATCTGATAGGAGAGGAGAGAGGACCGTAGGAGAAAGGATCCCAGGGGGAGGCAATAGGCAGGTGACGAGAGGCAAGAGGCCAGAGTGGAGATTAGAAGAGGGGAGGGAGAATGAAAAATTTTTACCAAAGGAGAAATCGATATTCATGGCATCAAGTTGGAGGCTATCCAGATGGAATAAAAGGTGTTGTTCCTCCACCTTGAGGGTGGCCTCATTGTGGCACAAAAGGCAGCCATGGACCAACATATCGAAACAGGAGTGGGAATCAGAATTAAAATGTTTGGCCACCGGGAAGTCACACTTTTGGCTGATGGAGCAGAGGTGCTCAATGAAACGGTCCAAGACCACATCTACTAAGAATACAGATACTTATTTCACTTAGGAAGAATAAATCAGACTAAACTTTGATCTTAGAGCAGGTTAAAGGGACAACACAACATTGTTTGTTAAAGGGCCTGTATTGTGTTTCATGTTCTAAATGCTTTGTTTTATGGTGAGAGAGAATAAAAAATGTTTTAGCTCATGCATTCTCTGTATTATCAGTTCAAAACTTCTCATCACAATTCTTTTAACAAGTGGAGAGGATTCAAGGGAGGTTCACAAAAATGATTCAGGGATTGAAAGGCTTGTCATATGAGGAGTGCTTCATGGCTCTGGGCCTGAACTCACTGGAATTCAGAAGAATGAGGAGTGGCCTCACTGAAACCTATCGAATGTTGAAAGGCCTCGAAAGGATGTTTCCTATAGTTGGGAAGTCTAAGACCAGAGTACACAGTCTCAGAATAGAGGGGCGTCCTTTAGAATGATGATGAGGAGGAATTTCTTTCACCAGATAGTGGTGAATCTGTGGAATTTGTTGCCACAGGCGGCCTTGGAAGCCAAGACATTGAGTGTATTTAAAGCAGAGGTTGATAGATTCTTAATTAGTCAGGGCATGAAGGGATACGGGGAAAGGCAAGAGATTGGGGCCGAGAGGGAAAATGGATCAGCCATGATGAAATGCTGGAGTACACTTGATGGGCCGAATAGCCCAATTCTGCTTCAATATCTTATGGTCCAAGTCTTTTTCAAAATTAGAATGCTACAGCTCAGAATTAAAAGAATGCAAGTACTTGCTGTAACATCGAATAAATAGCGACTGCCCAAAAATGAACAAATGATGTGAGTATTTTTGTTGTGCCAGCAGTACAGAACAGCTGAATTTTCAACATACCAAAATAACTTGGTATACATTCTGCACCACTAGGACTACCTTGGAACATTTGAAGGTCCTATTTATAGCCTGAGAATGTCACAGCTAATACAGGGGACCAAGTTTCTATGACGACATAGTGCCATATGGCACGGAGCACATGTTACTAACAGTGTGACAACATGTCAAAGCACAGTGGCTACATTTTCCAATAAATGTACATTAAACCTAAAGTACCATCAGGTCCAAAACCTCAATCAAAACAGTTTAGTGGACATTACCCTACAACTCATGACTTTATTTGGAAGGAACATAATTTCCTTCCATGACTTTTCTAAGGGATTAGGAACTTGAGACATTAAATGTGTGTTCCAGGATTAACCATTTCTCTTTCCCAAACTAAATCATTACTTATATAACAGACACAAGAGGTACATGTAAATTTTACAGAGGTTATAGGGTTTTTCAATAAGTTAGAGCAAGAATTTTTTTAAAAATGAGGGAAGAGTGGTACTCTATCAGATCTCGATGCAACGCTTGCGTGTATGACTTCAGATCAGAAGGTGTATGTTCGGAACACATCAGGGACACAAATGCTGTTGACATTTTCTGGGGCGCTATTATAGCTTGGGGCATTGTAGTTCGGAGTTCAATTTCGGCATCCTCTAAGAAGTTTTGTACATCCTTCCTATGAGCGTGTGGGTTTCCTCCAGGGTCTCCAAATTCCTCCCACATCCCAAAGACATACCAGTTAGTTGATTAATTGGTCATCGTAAATTGCCCTGTGATTAGACCAGGATTAAATAGGTGGATTGCTGGGCAGTGTGGCTCGAAGGGCTGGAAAGGCCTGTTCTGCACTGTATCTCCAAATAAATATACATTGGTTAAAGAAACAATCACAGCATTGAAGAATGCTTTCTCAGAAGGGTCGTCAAATGAGATTAAAGGTTAACATAAAGGACAAACAAAGAGAGTGACCACACCGTTGGAAATGGTGAAAGGTCCTCAATCTCTGGCGGTGTTCAGGGTTTCCTTCATCGTGTCAGTCATGCAAGTCCCCAGTGGAGACTCAGGAATACTGTTGCACTCAGATGTAGAAGGATTCTTCATTGCTGTTTCCATAACAATTTTGTTTGACCAGTCAGGGTTGTTAGCTCTGAGCTGAACCCCCGAATCCGGAGGACCAGTGGACCAGTTTTAGTCCAGCCTCTCCCCTTTGACCTGTTTGGCGTGGGTGACCTTACCAAGAGCCAAAGCACAAAGCCCTGCCTAACTGCAGCCAATATAGATCTCCTGATTATTGGGACACGCAAGCCTCCAAACCCAGCAACGAGGTTGTGGTCCTCTTGGAGGATATTTAAACCAATCCTCCATTAATCCTATTTTCATTCCCCTTGTTATGTATGCGCAGAGCAAGAATGACAGCAGAGCAGAAGGATGAAATGTTTTTACTGAGTCACATTAGCTACTGTACACCCTGGGCAGCTTATAGTGCGGGAGCCTCCAACACGAAAAACATGTCTATTTGAAAGCGCGTGTGAAAAGGGAACCCTCCCAATTGATTCAACACTTGACCAATCAGTCACAGGCAAACCTGCCACATTCTCAAAATTAATGTGATATGGGACTCCTCACATTCTCATCAACACCTCTCAGATTCTGCAGCTTGCCTATATACTGGAGGCAATTTTACAGTGATCAATTATACCCAAGATTCTGCATACCTCTGGGACGTGTCAGGAAACCAGAGCACACAGAGGACACCCACACAGTCACAGGGAGTACGCTCAAACTTCCACACAGGCAGCACCCGAGGGAAGGATTGATCTCTGGTCTCTGGTGCTATAATGGCTGCTCTACTGTGTCGTCTTGCTGAAATGCCAACATTCAAAGGAAGTTTCACTTTTATTTAAATGTTCACTTTCTTTTGTATTCTGCCTCAAATGAAGACTTCACATTTCCCTATATTGCAGTTTATTAATCATATTCTGATTCAAAGTACACTTACAATCAACGTATGTCTGCAGAGTACAACCCTGAGGTTCGTCTTCCGCACAGACAGCCTCAAAACAAAGAAAACCATGGAATCCCTTCAAAGAAAAAACATCAACCACCCCATGTACAAAAAAACAAATCATGCAAATGGCAAAAAAAAAACAAGCAGGAAACACAGAATACAAAACACAAAAACAAGATTTCAACATATTCAGTTCAGCCTAGTGTTTGCTATCGGTTGGCCACCACGATTCAAAGTTGCCCAAAATAGCAAAAAACAAGGACCAACCAGAAGCACATCATAACATAAACTACAGAGTCCAAACCTCAAACTGTATTGATTAAATGGAGTTGATCATGGGCTTGTGGTCTGTCTCCAGGCTTCTTGACCTCGAAGCCTCACGGAACCCTCTCAGAGACAGCAAACTTATTTAATCTGCTTCTATTCATCTGCAGAGACCACGTCCTTTTCAGATGTCTTGAAGAGGGTTCCATGAGGCTTCGATGCCAAGCTCCATTTAATGCCAAACTTGCTGATTAAAGTGCCAAGGAAGATTGAAATCAAGGCGAGTAGGTGTTCAGCACCATCTACCAGCCTCTTGCTCTCTGCTGCTGGAAAAAGTGTCTGTGTGTGAGTCTCTCTCTCTCTTGCTCAGGTTGCATACTGCATACATAATTTGATAATAAATGTACTTTTAATCTTTGAATCATAATAAGCACATTATGCTAAATAGCACAAAAGTTTCATTAAGAAAATGCTAAGGAATCGTAAGAAAAATCATTTGGCAACTGAAATGTTTACAATACATTAAATTATTTCAGAAAGGAAACAAATCTTTTTTGAACTTAGTAAAAGATATCTTCAGTGCCACTGACAGGTCTGTGACAATACACACATTTACACATCTTCACAAAAGCAGTCAAACATATTACAATGTAATAGAACAGCTAGGATTACGGAACATTCTCCCTCCAAAACCATTCCACAACTCCATCTCTCCCAAAGTAAAACAAACCTTCAGATTTTTATGCGTCTGAAAATGTATTCAAGGGCTGCCAGTTTTATCCAAGCATAAACATTCCTCACCATGGGAATATTTCCACAGTGTATAAAAGGAAACATTTTTGAATGCAGATTGTGTTCAAGCAAACTTCCTTAGATGGAAACTTATTATGAAAGAGAACTCCAAAATTTTAAATCACACACTACAATACGTTTACTTTTTTCTAAAGAACATGTTACTTCACAAATATGCACCATTACAAATAGCTTGGGCACAAAAAATTACATTTGCTCTTGTTCTCAGCTGTGGTGCAAATGAAGAGCAAACTTTAGCTCGGAAGCTGGGAATTAAAGAGAATGCGATACTCAACTTGCAATTTTTAAAACCAAAGTAATTATTTCTAGATAGATGAAATCTTACAAGAGTAATTTTATTCTCAAATATAAACAACTATGTAAGTAACTCATACAAAATGCCAGAGGAACTCAGCAGGTCAGGCAGCATCCATGGCATAGGAATAAACAGTTTCACCTGGCTTCACCAGGACGGAAAGGAAGGGGAAAAAAGCCTGAATAAGGTAGTGGGGGGTGGGGGAGGGGGGAAGGAACACAAGTTAGGTGAAAGATGAAGCTCGGTGGGTAAGAGAGGGGGGTTGAAGTAAGAAGCTGGGAGGTGATAGGTGGAAAAGGCAAAGAGCTGAAGGAGGAATCTGATAGGAGAGGAGAGTGGAGCATGGGAGAAAGGGGAGGAAGAGGGGCACCAGGGGAGGTGACAGTTAGATCAAGGGAAGAGATAAGAGGGGAGCTAGAGTGGGGAATGGAAGAAGAGGGAAGGAGGGAGGGGTAAAATTACTGGAAATTAGAGTAATCAAGGTCCACGCCATCAGGTTGGAGGCTACCCAGACAGAATATGAGGTGATGCTTCTCCAGCCTGACTGTAGGCTCATCATGGCAGTAGAGGAGGCCATGGACGGACATATTGGAATGGGAATATGGTTGACTGGCCACCAGGAAATCCTGCTTATTGCAGATGGACTTGTCATGGCTGGTATACTGGTAGTCTCTCAGAAATTTAAAATATATCCGCATCCAGAAAACAAATTTGAATATGGTAGTATAGTAGTTAGTACATGCTTTACAGAACCAGCAACCTGGGTTTAAATCCCACTACTGCCTGTAAGGAATTTGACCCTGTGGGTTTCCTCCAGGTGCTCAGGTTTCCTCCCACAGACCAAAGATGTACCGGATGGGAGATTAATTGATCATTGTAAATTGTTCCTTGATTAAGCTAGGATTAAATCTGGGGTGGGGGGGGGTGCTCGAAGTTCCAGAAGGGCTTATTCCATGCTGTACTGTGGATAGATGGATATTATGTTAAACAAAAATAAACCTTGTTAACACTTAATACAGGAGCTCATGTCCTCTATTATTTATTTATGTTTGCAGTTTGTCTTCTTTTGCACATTGTTTGTCGGTCTTTGTGTCTAGTAGGAATAATGGCAAAACCACAGAGCTTGTGGGTGCATGCGCTGAAAATATATACCCATGGAAATTTAGGAGTTATATGAAGGAAAGTTTAAATCGATTGGCACATATTTGTTAGGACAGCCAAAAGTTGTTTCTTTCTAGTGATCAGAATTGGTGCCCAGATAGCCCATAGTATTTGCCCCTTATTGGCTGTGCTCAGTAGACATCTCAGAAGAATAAAGCAATCTTTATATAGTACTTCACCAACAAAAATAGATTGGATAAACAAACTCAATTATTCAGGGAGCTTAGCAACTAAAGTCTGTCTGGGACTGGGACCAAGCTTAGAATAAACTACTCTTTTCAGACTCCAGCAGTCACAGCAGGAGTTCAAAATCTTGCTCAGCAGCTGTGAAGGCTGGCATAATGAAGCAGCAGCCACTACAATGTACAACAACGAATCAGCCTTCATAAAGTTCCAGAATCAAAAGTGGGCTTATTGTCACCGTCTTATATGACGTGACATTTGTTGTTTTGCAGCAGCAGTACAATGCAAAGACATAAAATTATTGTAATTATCTAATAAATAAAGACTACAAAAATGTGCAGTCACATTTTTGGATTTCCAAGTATTGCCAAGCCTTTACAAATTGAAGGCAATGTTCAAAGAACAGAGAACTACAGCACCTTTTATATTGCAACAGATTGCAATAGGAGTGTTCTCTGGCAAAATGTTCCCCTGCCCCACACAAATTAAAGTCACCTTAGGATAGCTGGTCATTGAAGTGGGTTTAAAGAAGTGACTTAAAGGTGTGGGGGTGGTGTAGGGAGAAGTTTCAGAGCTAAAAGCCTTGGCAGATGGAGGAACGATGAAATTCAGGAATGTATCAATGACCTCAACTGCAGCAGCACAAAGATCCTGTTAGACTGCAGGGCTAAAGAAAGTTACAATAATTAGGGTGTAGGAGCCACATATTCTGTGTTGTGCGTTTATTTTATTTATTATGGCATGCCCGCAGTAAAAGAATCTCAAGGTTGTATGTGGTGACATGTACTCTGATAACAAATTTTACTTTGCTTTGACTTTGGTAAGTAGACTCTGAGTGGAGGCCTGATAAAAGCTAAGGGACTGGTTAAAGCCACATCTTTGCTGACCACTTAATATCACTGAGATAACAATATCACTGAAATAACGCTCAATAATGCTTAATTGTACGTTTGCTAATTGCTAATAAAGGATTAGATTCTTTAGAACAATCATCTCATTAGAGCTGACGGTGCATTACGCAAGTATAAATAACAACTGTGGCAGATGCAGGCTAGCAGCAATTTTTTGTTTTGATCTTGATTTAATTTTGCTGCTACATAGGGGCAGGCGAGGGCTTTAAAACCAAAGACATGAATTTTGTTTGCTATAGATACTGCCTAGAACTATTACCAAATAATGACTGAAGATGTTCTTGGCATCTCCAGAGCTAGACTTAGTAAGGCCAAATACTCAGAAATGGTACGTCAAGAAGGTGGCATCCACCATTAAGGGCCTTGCAGTTTAAGATGGCGCTACTGAAATAGATTAGAAAGGCAGCATGTTGGGACTGGAGGAGGGGGTCGGGCTAATTTCGCTCACTCTTCTGCAATGTTCACTCCTCTCCCCGCGGTGCTGAGGCTGCTCTGGCTGCCACGTGGTTCGTGTCTGTGAGCTTCGCAGCGATTTGCCCAACGGCGTGGTGAACTGAAACTCTGGGCCTACTCCAGCTGCTCCAGGCAATGGACTCAATTTGGTTCGGAATGCTGGTGCTTGCTTTTATTGTTTGCACGATTTGTGTTTTTCTTCCTCTTTCTCTGTGCGCTGGGTGCTTTTCTTTAAAATTCCTTCGGGCTTCTTACTTGGTGGTTATCTATAAGCAGACGAATCTCAAGGTTGTATAATTTATACATATTCTGAGAATAAATGTATTTTGAATTTTTGTCACTACCACCAGAAAGATGGCACAGGAGCCTGAAGACTTCCAGTCAATGATTGAATAACAGCTTCTTTTCCTCTGTAATCATAATTTGAAACGGTGCATGAACCATGAACACTACCTCATCATTCCTTTTTTCCCCAAACAATTTATTTTGTAATTTATAGTAGTTTTATTTCTTTACACAATACATGTGCTGAAAAACAAATTTCACAATACTAATCATTTTCAGGCACTGGTGAGGCCTGACTTGGAGTATTGTGAGCAGTTTTTGGCCTATTATCTGAGAAGGGATGTGCTGACATTGGAGAGGGTTCATGAAAATGATTCCAGGATTGAAAGGCTTATCATATTAAGAACGTTTGATGACTCTGGGCCTGTACTCACTGGAATTCAAAAGAATGAGAGGGGATCTCATTGAAACCTATAAAATGTTGAAAGGCCTTGACAGAGTGGATGATGTTGTTCTTCTCCATGCCTGTGGTACATGAGGTGGCAACTTTATCGTTTCTTTAGCATTGCTCTGTTTTGTTACAAGGACGTTGCTAGCTCTACGCTCAACCCATCACAGGCGGAAAGCATGCAAGCAGCCAGTCGGATTCGTACCTAGGACCACTCACCTTGAAAGTCCAGTGTGGATGGCACTACACCACCGGTCTGCTAGAGTAGATGTGGAGAGTATGTTTCCTATGGTGGGGGAGTCTAAGACGAGAGGACACAGCCTCAAAATAGAGGGACGTCTATTTAGAATAGAGGTGAGGAGGAATTTCTTTAGCCAGAGAGTGGTGAATCTGTGGAATTCGTTGCCACAGACAACTGTGGAGACCAAGCCATTGGGTATATTTAAGGTAGAGGGTGATAGATTCTCCTACTCGTAGGTTAGAAGATCCTTGCAACAATCATGGGACTATAGTGAGATTGGGTTTGATCTGGTGTAACTTGTGGTGATCTTGGTATATCACACTTTATACTAATTATTTGCCATCCTAGCTTTAGGATTCTTCATCTCCCATCACTTTATTCATAATACTGTTTTCAAGATGTCTATCCGGATTTCCTTATATCCTAACTTTTCTAAAAAGCTCTAACCTGTTTAGATTCAACACCTGCCCCCCCCCACCCCCCGCTACCCATGCAGCTCTCTTAATACTGATACCCTAGATCAGGAGTTTCCAACCTGGGATCCATAGACCCCTTGCTTAATGGTAGTGGTCCATGGCATAAAAAAAAAGTTGGTAACCCCTGTGCTACATAATGCTTTTGCATATTCCTGAATGCTTCTACATCTCTTGATGTAATAATATGGCCAGAACACAGAAAACTACAACCTTGTGACGTAAGGTTTGGAGGCTTGCATGCCTCAATGATCAAGAGAACTATGTTGGCTGGAGTCAGGGCTTTGTGTTTTGGTTCTTGGTAGGGTTACCCATGACAAACAGGAACAGGTCAAAGATAGAAGCCAGACTTAGAGTGGTCCACTGGTCCTCCAGGCTTGGGGGTTCAGCTCAGGGCTGGTCAAACAAAATTATAATGGAAACAGCAATGAAGAATCCTTCTACGTCCAAGTGCGACTGTATTCCTGAGTCTCAACCCCGTTTTCATGGCTGACAGTAGCGAAAACCAAGAGGAAGCAACTGACATGATGAAGGAAGCCCTGAACACCACCAGAGGGGGAGAACCTTCAATGCTGTCCTAAACACCAGGGTGTAATAGGCAGTAAATAATGCATTCTGCGCAATCTAATCAGTTTACATAAATTTCAAATTCACAATCATAAAATAAATGCCTGTACTCTGATCATTTTTTCTGGATTTGTTAAGACTGCAGAGCTGAACAAGTGACCTGTTCACTTAGATCCTAACAAGCTGCATCACTGCATGGTACGGAAACTGCACTGAGGCTCTACAACAGGTAGTCAAAACTGGCCAACACATCACTGACACCATCATCACACCTGCCACCAAGGACCTATACACAGAAAGGTGCCAGAAAAGGGCCAGTAACATCATGAAGGCTCCCACCCAGCCTGCTCATGGACTGTTTGTCCCTCTCCCATCAGGGAGGAGGCTACATAGCATCCACACTGGGACCAGCAGACTCAAAAACAGTTATTTTCCCCAAGCTACAATGCTGATCAACACCTCCACCCACTAACCCAGGTGCACCGCGGACCGGCCGACCGGTGGGGGGGGGAGGGGGTGTTCAAGTAGGGTTACACTCACCTCAACATGTCTTTTACAGTCAGGGTTGCCAACTTTCTCACTCCCAAATAAGGGACAAAAGTAGCAGTCAAATCCTGACGAAGGGTCCCAGCCCGAAACCTCTTCCTATAGATGCTGCCTGGCTTGCTGCGTTCACCAGCATTTTTGGTGCGTGTTGACAAGACACTTGTGTTCACTCCGAGAAAGACTACCATGAAGCCTTGCGCGGGCTCCTGTGTGCGCATGCGTGACATTCACATATGTGACATGCGCATGCGCATACGTGCCGATTTTTTTCCCACAAATCCGTTTCAGTTTAATCTTCCCGACTACACTGTACATACATTATTTCTACTTTATATACGCTGTGTATTTATCATAACATTAATGCTTTTACTATATGTTAGTGTTATTTTAGGTTTTATGTGTTATGTGGTATGATTTGGTAGGTTATTTTTTGGGTCTGGGAATGCTCAAAAATTTTTCCCATATAAATTAATGGTAATTGGTTCTTCGCTTTACGCCATTTCAGCACGAAAGGTTTCATAGGAATGCTCTACCTTAGTGGGGGAAATATGGGGCAAGGGCAGCCCTGTATGGGACAAACCAATTTAGCCCAAATATGGGATGTCCCGGCAAATACGGGACAGTTGGAAATCCTATGTTCAAGTTCAACACTGCGTGACAGGGAATGAGGAAAGGTGCAGCTGACTCATATCGTTTCCTCGCAGGCCGGTAGCACATGCTTTGCGGCCCGGTACTGGTCCGCAGCCTGGTGGTTGGGGACCGCTGCACTAACCCACCCCTCCATGACCCCTAGCACCACTTTTTTTTATCATTTCCTGTTATTCACCTCATGTGCAGACACTCCTAGAGTCAATTTATGCATATACAATCAATGTATATAAGCTATCTTATATACTTACACTTATTGTGTTTTTTAAAAATTAGAATCAGGTTTGATATCATTGGCCTCTGTCGTTAAATTTGTTACGTGGCAGTACCTTGCAATATATAATAAAAACTAAATTACAGTAAATATATATGTTAATTTAAATAAGTAGTACAAAAAGATAAAAAAAATTAAATTCTTCATGTTATTGTGCTTTATTTTTGTGCTGCATCAGATCTGGAGTAATAATCACCCCCCTAATCATCTCCAGTTCATTACATAACACTCAATCCAGTATAGCTGATCCCCTAGTAGGCTCAATGACAAATTGCTCTAAAAGGCCATCTCATAGGCATTCAACAAACTCACTCTCTTGAGATCCATTACCAACCTGATTTTCTCAGTCGACCTGCACGTTGAAATCTCCCATGACTATCATAACATTGCCCTTTTAACATGCCTTTTCTATTTCCTGTTGTAATCTGTGATTTATATCCCAGCTATTGTTGGGAGGCCTGTATGTTACTGCCATCAGGATCCTTTTACCCTTACAATTTCTTAACTCACCCACAAGGATTCAACTTCTTCCAATCCTATGTCACATCTTTCTACTGATTTGATGCCATTCTTTACCAGCAGAGCCACACCACCCCCTCTGCCTACCTTCCTATCCCTCTGATACAACATGTAACCTTGAACATTCAGCTCCCAACTACAACCATCCTGCAGCCACAATTCAGTGATGGCCACAACATCATACCTGACAATCTGTAATACTACACAAGATTATCCACCTTATTTCTTATACTCCGTGTATTGAGATATAACACTTTGCATACTGTATTTGCTACCCTTTTTGACTCTGCATCACTAATGCATGGATACTCAACTGCTGGCTGCAATTACGTCCTATCGTCTGCCTGCCCTTCCTGACAGTCTGACTGCACGCTATCTTTGCTTTTTTACCACCTGTCCTATCCTGAGTCCCTTCACTCCAGTTCCCCTCCCCCTGCCAAATTAGTTTAAACCCTCCCCAACAGCTCTAACAAACTTACCCGCAAGAATACTGGTCCCCCTCAGGTTCGGGTGCAACCAGTCTCCCCCAGAAAAGATCTCAATGATCCAAGAACCTGAAGCCCTGTGCCCTGCACCAGCTTCTCAACCACGCATTTATCTGCCAAATCATCCTGTTTCTACCCTCACGGGCACATGGCACAGGTAGCAATCCAGAAATTACTACCCGGAAGGTCTTACTTCTCCGCTTTCTGCCTAGCTCTCTAAATTCTCTCTTCAGGACCCCTTTGTTTTTCCTTCCTATACTGTATCATTGGTACCAGTATGTACCAAGACATCTGGTTGCTCTCTCTCCCCCTCCAAAATGCTGTGATCCGAGATGTCCCTGACCCTGGCACCTGGGAGGCAACATACAAGGTCCCATTCACGTCCACAGAATCTCCTGTCTATTCCCCTGATAAGAGTCCCCTATCAGCACTGCGCCCCGCTTCTCCCCGTTCCCTTCTGCACCAGTTCAGTGCCAGTGACCCAACTTCCATGGCATTTCCCTGGGAGATCACCTCCCAGAACAGTATCCAAAATGGTATACTTATTATTGAGGGGAATGGCCACAGGGTGCTCTGCGCTATTTAAATTTCCATTTCTCCTGACAGTCACCCAGCTACTCACAACCTGCAGCTTAGGGGTGATTACTTCCCTGTAACTCTCATCAACTGTCTTCTCACTCCCTCGTACAAGCCGAAGGTCATCCACCTGCTGCTCCAGTTCCCTAACACAGTCTTCAAGGAGTTGCAGCTGGATGCACTTCACACAGATGTAAATAATGAAGAGCAACAGAAATGGGAAGGGTATGTGGAGTCACTTTTATATTAATGAAACTGGAGATACATTCCAGAGCTGTAAAATTTTTATAAGTAATGAGTTAGAGATGAAGTTGGAGATGTGTGGGGGATTGGGTTTGTCTAAATTTATCCAAATGTTGTATACATGTACAGTGGCATGCAAAATTTCTGTTACTGTGAATAGTTAAGTGCATAGAAGATGAACTGATCTCCAAAAGTCATAAAGTTAAAGATGAGACATTATTTTCAACATTTTAAGCAAGATTAGTGTATTATTTTTGTTTTGTACAATTTTAGAGTGAAAAAAAAAAGGAAAGAAGCACCATGCAAAAGTTTGGGCACCCCAAGAGATTTGAGCTTTTACCAAGGTCTCAGACCTTAGTTAGCTTGTTAGGGCTATGGCTTGTTCACAGTCATCGTTAGGAAAGGCCAGGTGATGCAAATTTCAAAGCTTTATAAATACCCTGACTCCTCAAACCTTGTCTCAACAGTCAGCAGCCATGGGCTCCTCTAAGCAGCTGCCTAGCACTCTGAAAATTAAAATAAATGATGCCCACAAAGCAGGAGAAGGCTATAAGAAGATAGCAAAGTGTTTTCAGGTAGCTGTTTCCTCAGTTCATAATGTAATTAAGAAATGGCAGTTAACAGGAACGGTGGTGGTCAAGTTGAGGCCTGGAAGACCAAGAAAACTTTCCGAGAGCACTGCTCGTAGAATTGCTAGAAAGGCAAATCAAAACCCCCGTTTGACTGCAAAAGACCTTCAGGAAGATTTAACAGACTCTAGAGTGGTGGTGCACTGTTCTACTGTGCAGCAACATCTGCACAAATATGACCTTCATGGAAGAGTCATCAGAAGAAAACCTTTCCTGCATCCTCACCACAAAATTCAGCATCAGAAGTTTGCAAAGGAACATCTACACAAGCCTGATGCATTTTGGAAACAAGTCCTGTGGACTGACGAAATTAAAATAGAACTTTTTGGCCGCAATGAGAGTTTGGAGAAAAAAGGGTGCAGAATTTCATGAAAAGAACACCTCTCCAACTGTTAAGCACGGGGGTGGATCGATCATGCTTTGGGCTTATGTTGCAGCCAGTGGCACCGGGAACATTTCACTGGTAGAGGGAAGAATGAATTCAAGTAAATACCAGCAAATTCTGGATCAAACATCACACCATCTGTAAAAAAGCTGAAGATGAAAAGAGGATGGCTTCTACAACAGGATAATGATCCTAAACACACCTCAAAATCCACAATGGACTACCTCAAGAGGTGCAAGCTGAAGGTTTTGCCATGGCCCTCACAGTCCCCCAACCTAAACATCATCAGATATCTGTGGATAGGCCTCAAAAGAGCAGTGCATGCAAGATGGCCAAAGAATCTCACAGAACTAGAAGCCTTTTGCAAGGAAGAATGGGTGAAAATCCCCCAAACAAGAATTGAAGGACTCTTAGCTGGCTACAGAAAGCATTTACAAGCTGTGATACTTGCCAAAGGGGGTGTTACTGGGTACTGCCATGCAGGGTGCCCAAACATTTGCTTTGGGCCCTTTTCCTTTTTTGCTATTTTGAAACTGTAAAAGATGGAAATAAAAAAGTAATCTTGCTTAAAATATTGAAGAAATGTGTCATCTTTAACTTTATGCCTTTTGGAAATCAGGTCATCTTTTACTCGTTTAGCTATTCACAGTAACAGAAGTTTTGACCGGGGTGCCCAAACTTTTACATGCCACTGTATGCACAGGTTTATTGTGCAGTTTACTTGCAGCAGCAAAGGCACATAGCATCAGATAAGCAGCATTCGCAAAAAAATAAATGCATTAAACACATATTTTGCAAGAAAGAACAGTATTTGCTTTAAGAAAATAAAGTCCATTTCATTCCAATTGGTTAGATAAAACCAGGCCCAGTTCCTAATGTGGTTTAAAATAGAATTATACTAGGGGTGTAAAGTGACTTACAATAAAGTGTGTTCAGAGAATGAAAGGACAGAGGACATCAGAGAGACTCCCTGTTACCAACTACCAATGAATTCTGCTGGAAAATTATATTAATGAAAAACAGACTTGGGTACAGTTTTTTTTAAGATATAGCAGGTCAGGAAGTACCTATGGAAAAGAATAAACAGCTGATGTTTTAGGCCAAAACGTTTCTTTTTTAATGGGTTCCACTGGGTTTCTTGGTTCTGTGGCTGCCTAAAACCACAGGTTTTGCAGGGAGACAAATCTCTAGTTTATAAATAGCATACAGAATTTGCTAATAAATGTACATTTATTCATTAAAACACTACATTCCCTGCAGGGTGGCAGGGTGGAGATAAGTCTCTACCAAAGGAGGTGCAGATCTCCTCCCTTACCCTTGCAGGTTACCCTTGGGCAAGGTGTAGCACCTACTTAGCCCCATTTGCCCCAGATCAGGGTCACATGAAGCCATAGGTGCAGGTGGTGGATATCATAAGTCTTGGTTAAACGACCACTGACGCCAGGCAGACAATCTCTGAAGAATATTGATAATGGCTGGGGTAGACACTTCCCAGAAGCAGGCAATGGCAAACCACTTCCATCCGATGAAAAATTTGCCAGGAACAATCATGATCAAGACCAAGACCATGATCATGATCATGCATGTCATCCGACACACCACATGATGATGATATGCCCTTGGTACTCCTATGATATCGGAGTTAGGAAGTTCCAGAATTTTCATGCAGTGGCAAAGAAGGAATAGTGATGCACTGTACTTCCAAGTCAAGATGCAATGTGTTTCAGATATGATGTTGGGTATGGTCCTTTTCTCATCCGACTGCTGGCCTTGTCCTTCCAGATGAAAGGGATCATGGCTTTAGGAAATGGTAGCAAACACTGTGTTAATTGCAAGTACAGAGGAAGAACTACAAAACTTAATTGATATAATTGTTGAAGAAAGTGCAAAAATTGGGTTATCAATTGCAAAAAGACAGAATGTATGGTGATATCCAAAAAGAAGGAGAATCCTATCTGCAGGCTGAGAATAAACGGGGAAGACATAAAACAAGTACAGAACTTTTGGTACTTAGGAAGCTGGGTGACATCAGATGGCAGGTGCGACTTGGACATTAAAAGAAGAATAAGGATGGCAAAAGACACCTTTACGAGAATGAAGGGAATACTAACCAATACCAAACTAGGCATGACAACCCGCCTCAGAGTACTGAAATGTTACATTTATCCAGTTATGTTATATGGCTCAGAATGTTGGACAATACCTAGTAGCATGAGGAAACGAATTGTAGCAGCAGAGATGTGGTTTTTGAGGAGGATGCAAAGAGTATCGTGGACAAAACAAATATCTAACGAGGATGTCATGAACAAAGCAAACACAAAAAGAGAAATAATGTATGAGATCATGAAAAGGCAACATAACTTCATTGGACATGTGATTAGGAAAGAGGGGTTAGAATGCACCGTAATTATAGGAAAGATTGAAGGGAAGAAAGCAAGAGGAAGACAAAGACAAATGATGATGGAGACAGCAGCCAGAGAACTGGAAATGAATACCAATGAATTGATCCACTTGACCCGAAACAGGAGTGTGTGGGCCATGGCAGTCAAAGCTCAAACTGGGCACGGCACCTGATGATGATGATGATGATGATGATGAGCGCATGGTATACAAGGGACACCTCAGTATCAATGAGGAAGTGAATGTTTCTGGAAAAAGTAAGTCCTGATAAATTAACTCAATGTGCCCCATTCCACACAGAGGACTTCTGCTGCCCCAATATTACAGCTGTCATTTAAATTCCCATTCCCATTCCGACGTGTTGGTCCATGGCTTCTTTTGCCAAGAAGAGGCCAATCTCAGTGTGGAAGAGCAACACCTCATTCTGTCTGGGTAGCCTCCAACCTGATGGCATGAACATTGATCATCTCTCCTTACAGGAAACAAATTCTTCCCTCCCCCACCCGCCCCCCTTCCTCCACACTCTCCTCTGCCTTATACTTCCCCTTGGGTCCCCTCTTCCTTCCTTTTCCCCTGTGGTCCACTCTACTGCCGTATCAGATTCTCTTTTCTCCAGCCTTTAACCTTTCCCATGCACCTGGCTTCACCTATGACCTTCCAGATAGCCTTTCTCCCCTCTGCTCATTTTTCTTATTCTGGTGTCTTTTCACTCCCTTCTCCACCCTGAAGAAAGGTTTTGGTCCGAAACATCGATTGTTTATTAACTTCCATCGATGCTGCCTGACATGCTAGTTTCTCCAGTATTTTGTGTGTGTTGTTCTGGATTTCCAGCATCTGCAGACTTTCTCATGTTTATTACAGCTAAATTGCCCTTGTTATAATATCTGAAAATACTCATGCTGTAAGCCTACAGATCAGTGTGTCCAGAATCAGAAGCAATTCCACATCAAGTGAACACACTACAATTACAATTTAAGAAGTTTGAACTTACATTAGTGATAAATGAATATAATTAGCGAATAAATGCTATATTGTAGTTGGACAAACTATACACCATTACAGAATTCATCATATTAAGGTCACTCAATTAAATAACAAATATTTCAGGAAAAAAGTAGCAAATGTCTGATTACAGCTTCTATGAAGTACTTATGTGGTTGATAGTTATTCAAAGATTTCAAAATTCAAATACGTGTCCCAACATATCGATGCAGCTATAAAGAAAACAAGTCAGCAGCTATATTTCATTAGGAGCTGAAGGACATTTGGTACATCAACTAAAACATTTGAAAATGTTTACAGATGTACCGTAAAAAAGGCTGCAGCACCATCTGGTATGGCGGGGGGGGGGGGGGCGGCTACTACACAGGATCAAAGTAAGCTGCAGGGAGTTGTAAAATTAGTCGGCTCATCATGGGTACTAGCCTCCGTAGTATCCAGGACATCTTCAAAACCTGATGCCTCAAAAATCCAGTGTCCATCATTAAAGACCCCCATCACCCAGGACATGCCCCCTTCTCACTGCTACCATCAGGGAGCAGGTACAGAAGCCTGAAGGCACACACTCAGTGATCCGGAACTCCTGCTTCCCCTCTGCCATCCAATTTCGAAATGGACATTGAACCCTACCTCACTACTTTTTATTTCTATTTTTGCACCACTTATTTTAATTTAACTAATATATATATTTACTGTAATTCAGTTTTTTTGCCATTATGTATACCTGCCGCAAAGTTAACAAATTTCATGACATATGATAGTGATATTAAACTTGTATCTGATTTTAAGATCACTGCTAAAAGCTAAGATAATAAATCCCCAAAGAATGAATTAGTTGTTAAAGCTATCAAATAAAAATCATTGCTGACAGATCCCTTGATGCCTGGAATCTTGCCTTTCAGACTTATCCATTATCAACCACTGTTACCCTATCCAAACATCTGAACAAGACAGAAAAATGTTTAAATGACCGGTATTTGGTCTCCTTCCACAAACAGAACAAAGCCATTCAGAAGTTCATAATAAAGTAAATGCTCTACTTGCATTGGTACAATTTTTAATTCCACAAGTCGTCCTACAAAAGCTGACACAATGTCATGCAGTAACTCAGGAGTTATTTTCAGCCAACCTTGGAAGAATGCACCCGAAACTCTGTTTCGCTGTCTCAGTTGTTTTTAGTAGGGTAGGCCAATGGGAAGAGGAGGTGGAAAGGAGAATGAATAATATTGAAGGGAAAATCAACCTTGGCTGCTATCAGACAACTTCAACAATTCTGATGTTAAGATTACAGGGTTGAAAAGCAGCACAAGATCAATTTTCAGACTGAGGTCCTATAGACCTCAAATTTGATCTAACCAAGGCAGCGTAGCGTTTAGCACAATTGCTTCACAGTACCAGTGATCACCGATCTGGATTTGATTCCCGCTGTTGTCTGTAAGAAGTTTGTACGTTTTCCCCATGACCACCTGGGATTTCTCCAGGTGCTCCGATTTTCTCTCACTTTCCAAAAACGTACAGTTAAGTTTAGGGTGAGCGCATTGTGGGTTTGCTATGTTGGTGTCAGGAGTGTGACAAGATTTGCAGGCTGCCTAGCACAATCCTCGTTGATTTGATTTGAGGCAAACGATGGATGTCACTGTATGTTTCAAAGTTCATAAGTTCAAAGTAAATTTTATTATCAAAATATGTATACAAGGCAACAATTATAACCAGTGCCCAAGAAGAATAATGGGAGCTGCCTTAATGACCATCGCCCAGTAGCACTCACATCTACAGGATGAAATGCTTTGGAGGTTGGTTATGACTAGACTGAACTCCTGCCTCAGCAAAGACCTGGACTTACTACAATTTGCCTATCACCACAAAAGGTCAACAGCAGACGCAATCTTAATGGCTCTCCACAAAGCTTTAGACCACCTGGACAATACAAACAGCTATGTCAGGATGCTGTTCATCGAATATAGCTCAGCATTTAACACCATCATTCCCACAATCCTGATAAGACAAGTTACAGAGCCTATGCCTCTGTACGTCCCTCTGCAATTGGATCCTCAACTTCCTAACTAGAAGACCACAATCAGTGCAGATTGGTGATAATATCTCCTCCTTGCTGACAATCAACACTGGTGCACCTCAGGGATGTGTGCTTAGCCCACTGCTCTACTCCTTCTCTATACCTATGACTGTGTGGCTAGGCATAGCTCGAATACCATCTACAAATTTTCTGATGATACAACCATTGTTGGTAGAATCTCAGATGGAGACGAGAGTGCGTACAGGAGCAGTGTTGTAGCAACAACCTTGCACTCAACATCAGTCAACGCCTAATGCCTGGGTGTCAAGATCTCTGAGAACCTAACCTGGTCCCAACATATTGATGCAGCTATAAAGAAGGCAAGACAAAGACTATACTTTGTTAGGAGTTTGAAGAGATTTGACATGTCAACACTCAAAAACTTCTATAGACGTACCGTGGAGAGCTTTCTGGCAGGCTTCATCACTGTCGTACTTTTCTGCAATCATTGTTGTCAATTGCAGCGAAAATCTCACGCAGTTGCTTCACGTTCAGTTCCTGGACACTTTCGGTCCGTTCGCTACTGCATTCAGTTTCGATTGTTATCCTTTCCTCTTCCAATTGCATCAGCTCTTCATCTATCAGTTCTTGGTCATGGGATGCCAAAACCTCTTCAACATCATCTTCGTCAATTTCCACAAGCCAAACTCACTTAGTCCTTACTTCGTTCACCACGATCGAAACGCTTAATCATGTCTAATTTTACCCCTACGAGCTCTTTCAGGCTTTTCCGATACCTTAGAACTCATCTTGCAAACGGCTGCTCACAGACACGCGTTTAAGCAATGCCGGCGAGAATGCAGTTCCGAATCCGGGGGAGAGCAGCTGCTCTGGGCACGCGCTGATTTTTTCGTAACAGTGAAAACACCTTCTGTTAGCGAAAACAGGGTACTAATGTAGGTCTTTCGTAACAGTGAGGTTTCGTAAAGCGAACGTTCGAAAAGCGGGGGACACCTGTATTTGTCTCCTTCCCTACCTCCTAAGGCCCACTGTCCTATTGGATTCCTTCCGCTTCTCTCCGCCCATCTGGCTTCACCTATCATCTCCCAACTAGCCTCTTTCCCCTCCCCTCACCTTTTAATTCTGGCATTTTCCCCCTTTCTTTTCAGTCCTGATAAAGGGTCTCAGCTCGAAACTTTAACTATTTATTTTTTCCACAGATGCTGTTTGACCCGCTGAGCTTCTCCAACATTTTGCATGTTGCTTCAGATTTTCAGCATCTGCGGACTTTTTCATGTCTGAGATACTCGCACAGCAATGCTTCAGCTAATTATTGGGTACGATAAATATCACTTTCAATTAACAATTTGTCTCAATCAATCTGTCAACATATCTACGCATTAACCAACACATGCATGCCTCTGACCGCATGTTTACGTAGCTCGTCTGCCTATTCTGCTGCTTGCATGTCTCAGCATGTGTATATACAGAATCAGAATTAATATCACCAGCATATGTAGGGAAATTTGTTAACTTTGCAGCAGCATGTTTTCGTGGATGTTTTGCAAAGTAAAAGCATTTCAGGATGCATATTGCATACATTTCTCTGACATAAAACTTGACCTTTGAACTGGTGATCTTAAGAGCTACAGACCATCCAGCAGTAAGTGCAGCAGTCAAAAGCTCAAGGAACATCTCTATTGTCTCAGAAATTGTGGCTACCAGGGAAAAATGAAATGAAAGTCCTAAAGCACCACTCCCTCCCCCAATCATTGTCTTGGTTAATGAACTGTCTCTGGAAAATAAAATTGAAGATGCCAGAGCAAGACTGCAGGAGCCTGAAGCCCCATACGTAATAACTTAGGAACATTATAGAATTAAATAGTCATTGATAACCACAGCACCTTTGGCCCATCTAGTCTATGCTGAACCATTTAAGCTGTGTAGTCCCATTGACCCGTACCCGGACCACAGCCCTCCATACCCCTCCCAACCATCTACCTACACAAACTTCTCTTAAGTGTTGAAGTCAAAACTGCATCCACCATTTGTGCTGGTTGTTTGTTCCACACTCTGAGGGAAGTGACTCCCCCCTCAGCTTCCTCTTAAACTTTTTACTTTTTACTTTTCACCCTAACCCATGTCTTCTAGTTGTAGTCACACCCAACCTCAGTGAAAGATGTCTGCTTACATTTACCCTCTATGTGCTCCTCATAATTTGAGTACCTCCATCAAATCTCTTCTCAATCTTCTATGTTCTAAGGAATAAAGTTCTAATCTATTCACCTTCTTCTCCATCATTAGATTTCTGAACAACCTACGAACCCACGAACACTACCTCGCTATTCCTTTTTTTTTGCACTATTTTTGTAACTTATTGATTTATAGTTATAGAAAAGTACAGCACAGAAACAAGTCTTCCACCCACCTGGTCTGTGCCAAACCATTTAAACAGCCTGCTCCCATTGATCTGCACTGGGCCCATAGTCCTCCATACCTCTACCATCCATGTACCGATCCAAACTTCTCAAACGTTGAAATTAAGCTGGTATGCATTATGTTTTTGTCTTGTACTGCAGCCACAAAACAAATTTTGTGTCTTGTCATTGATGGTAAATCTGCCTTGCCATTAAAATAAGTCATTTTTTAAAAAAACATCTTTCATATTCAAACATGTACTGAACAAACCAGTTAGCTAATGTACTTGCTGTGGCCAAACCAAAACAATTGCTGCTACCAGCGATCCTACAGATTTGTTATACTTACATGATGCACCCTCACTCCAAAATTGTCGCCCTAAAAGTCAATATGCATTCGATCCTTTATTAGCAATTAGCAAACATACAATCTTGAAGCGATGAAACTTAAGCAGACCCAAGTGTAAGCTAAACCTTACTGAGCAGTCAGCAAAAGATGCAACCTCTGCCAACCCCCAGCTTCCAAACTGCAACAAAATAAGCATGAAGAAATAACTTGTGCCCTTTGCTTTTACCATGCCCAGACCCATGTTACTAGTTACCATAATAAAAGCACAACACAATACAAAGCAGATAGAGAACAGATGCATGGCTCTTACAATAGGCAAAAGTCATTCTTACGATCTGTATTTTATTGACAATGAACAGAAAACAGAATTATCTTTTGTGTGCCAGGCAAATTTCAATCTATGATAGTAAATCAATAGGAGAGATGGGTGATGATGGAACACACTAAATAGCTGAGGAGTTTTCTAGGTTCAGATAAAAATGTTGCATGGAGGAAAATCTGGAAATTCACTTGGCAGCTGGACATCATATACAGAACAAAAGACTTCCATAAAGCATTAACAAGGACAACACAAATTATTTATTATTTCTAAAACAGATCAAGGTATCCAAGCAACTTCAACATGACCTCCTTTGATAAAGTATGCCAAAGAGACAGATACTAATTAAAATTAAATTAGCATTAATGAGAAACATTTACAGAATCTGGACTTCATGTAGGGCTCCCAATCCTCAAAGACTATCCTGGAGCTTCCAGATATTGAAAATTAATCTTCACATCATTGTTCTGTGCATCCGGGGGCGGTGGGGGGGGGGGGTTAAAATCACAAAAACACTGAAGATGTTTATTTTATTTATTTAGAGATACAGTGAGGATCAGGCAAACCATTGATTTAACTCTAGCCTGATCACAAGACATTTACAATGACCAATTAACCAGTGCATCTTTGGACTATAGAAGAAAACCAGAGCATCTCATTGTCTTCCCCATAAGTGACTTTTAAAATTTTCTTGCAGTATTAATTTTACAATTATTGTATGCAAGGATAAAAGACTATCAAAGATCATCTGCTCAAGTTATTTCACCTTCCAGCTGCTGTGGGAAGTCAGGCACAGCAAGCATAGACACGTTTGTTGTGAAATCAAAGGAGGGAAAGTGGGGGCAGGAGATTGATGCTAGAAAATCATATGATGAAGAGTTCAATCACAATTCACAGTGGTAATTCTCATTCAGTGCAAAAATATGGGGCACACAAACCAATTACAGTATTTATCAGTATTAATAAACATGAGAAAATCTGCAGATGCTGGAAATCCAAAGCAACACACAGAAAATGCTGAAGAAACTCAGCAGGTCAAGCAGCATCTATGGAAGAGGGAAAAGAGCAATTACTGGAAATCCAAGAAATTCATGTTCACGCCATCAGGTTGGAGGCCATCCAGATGGAATATCAGGAGTTTTTCTTTTGAGTTTCTATAAGATCATGATATGGTTGATATGGTTCACTACTGGTGATCATCCATCAACAGCTCAATTTAGTGAAGTGCCAACTAATTATTATAATCAAAGAAAAATATTGCTCTTGACTCATGAACTAATATAAACCCAAAGGCAGATGAAAATGCTAGTTTTTCCACTTCATCTTTTGACATGTCTAACCAACAACACTGATAGCAAAAGGATTCATTTTGCCAGTAGGAAAACCAGACAGAATTTTATACTTACTTGAATTTGTGCCAATATTTAACTACATTGCTCAATAATTCTTCTTCTGGCCTTTTGGGCTGTATAAAACAAGCAGGATGAAGAAGTGTTGAAATAAGCTTAACACAGATGGATGTGTTCATATTAGTTGAAACATACAATGTATTCTGATCCAGAATGCTCCATCCCAACAACTGAATAAAGGTGCAGTAATCGCTGGAAAATTGAAATAGAAGGCTGATATTCTTTTTGCATTTCATTTGGGGGAAAGGGGTTTGGGGGTCAATGTTCTTGTTACATATTTGTTTCTTTTGTGTGGGGAGAGGAGTATTTGGGGGCCGATGTTCTTGTTGCATTTTGTCTGGGGGAGACGGGTTTTGGGGTTGATGATTGTGTTGTCGTTCTTTTTTTTCTTGGTTTTGTGGCTATCCGGAGGAGAAGAATCTCAGTTGTACACTTTGACAATAAATAAACCTTCGATAATTTGATCTTTGATTTGAATGTGATTTTATAGTTGAGTTTTTTGGTCAAGAGCGATTCTGGGAGACAACTTAGTGAAGTTGATACCATTAAACAACAAGGGTAAGCATTGGACCAGAAGTCCCTATAAAGGACTGTGAGAATGGCGGAGAGTACCATACGGGTCTCAATAAACAATAGACAATAGGTGCAGGAGTAGGCCATTCAGCCCTTCAAGCCAGCACCACCATTCACTGTGATCATGGCTGATCATCCACAATCAGTACCCTTTTCCTCCCTTCTCCCCATATCCCTTCACTTCACTATCTTTAAGAGCTCTATCTAACTCTTTTTTGAAAGAATCCGGAGAATTGGCCTCCACTGCCTTCTGAGGCAGAGTATTCCACAAAACCACAGCCCTCTGTGTAAAAAAGTTTTTCCTTAACTCCGTTCTAAATTGTCTACCCCTTATTCTTAAACTGTGGCCTCTGGTTCTGGACTCCCCCAACATCGGGAACATGTTTCCTGCCTCTAGCGTGTCCAATCCCCTAATAATCTTAAATGTTTCAATCAGATCCCCTCTCATCCTTCTAAATTCCAGTGTATACAACCCCAGTTGCTCCAATCCTTCAACATATGACAGTCCCACCATTCCGGGAATTAACCTCGTGAACCTACACTGCACTCCCTCAATAGCTAGAATGTCCTTCCTCAAATTTGGAGACCAACACTGTACACAATATTCCAGGTGTGGTCTCACCAGGGCCCTGTACAACTGCAGAAGGATCTCTTTGCTCCTATACTCAATTCCCCTTGTTATGAAGGCCAGCATGCCATTAGCTTTCTTCACTGCCTGCTGTACCTGCATGCTTACTTTCAGTGACTGATGAACAAGGACACCTAGATCTCGTTGTACTTCCCCTTTTCCTAACTTGACACCATTCAGATAGTAATCTGCCTTCCTATTCTTGCCACCAAAGTGGATAACCTCACATTTATCCACATTAAACTGCATCTGCCATGCATCTGCCCACTCACCCAACCTGTCCAAGTCACCCTGCATTCTCATAACATCCTCCTCACATTTCACACTGCCACCCAGCTTTGTGTCATCCGCAAATTTGCTAATGTTACTTTTAATCCCTTCATCTAAATCATTAATGTATTTTGTAAATAGCTGCGGTCCCAGCACCGAGCCTTGCATTACCCCACTAGTCACTGCCTGCCATTCTGAAAAGGACCCGTTAATCCCTACTCTTTGTTTCCTGTCTGCCAACCAATTTTCTAGCCATGTCAGTACCCTACCCCCAATACTATTTGCTCTAATGTTGCACACTAACCTCCTATGTGGGACCTTATCAAAGGCTTTCTGAAAGTCCAGGTACACTACATCCACTGGCTTTCCCATGTCCATTTTCATAGTCATATTCTCAAAACATGTCTCTCTACCACCTATGAGGGACATTTATCAGGAGTGCTGCATATGCAGGACCCTTAGCATTATTAAGGATCCCACTCATTCATCCAGCATCCTCTGACTTTCTATCATCAGGCAGGAGATGCCGATGCATAAAATAAAGAACAGTCAGGATGGGTAACAGCTTCATTCCTCAGGCTATTAGACTTCTGAACTCCCTGCCACATCACATTCGAAGTGTCAGCAGTTTGTCTGTTCTGTACCCTACAATATTTAATTTATGCACGTTACTTCATCTGTAGATTCTATCCTCACTTTCCTCAATTATTGTGCGTTTTGTGTACCCTTGTGCTTTACACCCTGGTCCAGAGAAATGTTGTCTCATTTGACAGTATACATGTATATAGTTAAATGACAATAAACTTGACTTGACGAAGTGATTCACTTTCTGATGTGGCAGATTAGCCAGATTCAGTTTGTCCATAAATGACCAAACGCTGTCACCTGCCCCGATATCTCCTTTAGAATCAGAATTGGGGTCATTGTTATTGACATTTGACACAATATTTGTTATTTTGCTGCAGCAGCATAGTGTGATGAGGTGGATGAGGTGTCCAGAAAAGATGTAGTACCTCTGGTGGAGGGGTTTGTCATGACCATTCCAGGGCAGCTCACTCACCTTTGGTCCTTACTGGACACTCTGCTCTCACCTGTGGCTCCAAGTAACTGCATGCAACAGCAGTACACAGTTTCAACAGGCAGGTTAAACCAGGTGAGGGTAACTGGTGGGCCTCATACTCCAGTGAGAAAGGGCCTGTCCTAGTATGCGAAGTCAGCTCCAGCAAACTTGGCAGATGAGATCTACAGCGAGATCCAATGGCTAGGAAGTCAGCTCTGCAACCCTCTGTGGAGAGTGAAGCACATGTCCTGGCCATTCACTGCAACCAAGGAAGGGTCCAGTTTGTGACGCTTGTTTGTACCACTGAACCTGGACTTCTTTATCTAGTTTTAGGACTTGCATGAAGATCTGATCACATTTTAGGTTATATCTATGCAGAAAATTCTACAGGGTTCACAAACTTTCTAGCACCACTGTAAACCATTCTGTTGTTGATTTACTCTTGTGTTTCGGATCATATTCCTGTTACATGAATCAACTTCCATTAAGCTTCAGGTGATGGACCACTACCCTGACATTCTCCTGTAAAATGTCTCGTTACAATTTTGAATTCATTGCTCCCTCAATGGTTGCAAGTTGTCCAGACCCAGAAGTAGCAAAGCAGCTCCACACCATGCTGTTCCTTCCATCATGCTTCAAAGTTGGGATGAGGTTTTGGTGTTGGTGTGCAACTTTGTCCACCAAACGTAGCAATGTGCATTTCTGCCAAAAAGTTCAAATTTTGTCTCATCTGTCCACAAAACATTGTGTCAGAAATGTAATCAAATACAACAAATTATCAGAATCAGATTTAATATCACCAGCATATGTTGTGAAATCTGTTGACTTTCCAATAGCAGCACAATACATAATAGAGAGAAAAAAAACAAATTACAGCAAGTATATCCCATGATGGAGCTGACTAAATTTTCAAATCTCTGGAGCTTACTTCGATCCTGTGCAGTAGCCCCCCCCCCCATACCAGACGGCGATTTAGTCAGTTAGAATGCTCTCCATGGTACAGCTGTAGAGAGTTGAGCGTGTCGAAAGCTGTAGAAAGTTGCATGTAATCAACATCAACACAGTTCAAACAAGAAGTTTTTTATGAGTTAATATAGTTATGATGAATCTCAGGCTGTATACAAACTTTGAGAATAAGTGTACCGTAGGAGCCATGTATATTGTGTTACAGGTTTATAATGTGTATAATGGTAACTAGTCACATCAGTGTGGGTGTGGTAAAAGCAAAGGGAATAAGTTACGCATTCATGATCATTTCATGGCAGTTTGCAGCTTGAGACCCGCAGAGTCATATCTTTGCCAGCTGCTGAGATAATGCTCAATAATGCTTAATTGTATGTTTGATAATTACTAATAAAGGATCGAAATAAAGAATTCAACTCTTTGGAGCAATCACTAGAGCTGTGGGTGTGTCAAGCAAGTCCGTAAGGTCACAGGCTGGCGGCAATTGTTTTGTCTGAATTTGAATAAATATTTTGCCGCTACATGAACTTTAATGTTTTAGTGTAAATTCACATAAATAACTTGCAATACCAGGTTCAAGCACAGTTGCTACCCCCCAGCCATGAGGCTTTTTAATAAAAGCAGATAACTACATTCACTTGCCCCATCATTGAGATGTTCCCACAACCAGTGATCTCACTTTCAAGGTCTATCTCATAATTTATATTTACATTTGCACAGTTTGTTGTTTTCTGACCTCTGGCTGATCTTCGTTAATCTTGTTATAGTCATTATTTTATAGATTTGCTGAGTATGCCCACAAGAAAATGAATCTCAGGATTGAATCTGGTAAAATACATGTACTTGATAATAAATTTACTTTGAACTTTGAATGTAACCACCAGCATGCCTTTCTAGATACAGTATACGAGACAAGGAGCATCTGAGGAAACTGGTAGTGACAAGGGGATGGTGCAAACTCCACAAAGGGGTCAGAATTAAATTCAAGGTTGCTGGAGCTATGAAATTGCCACGCTACCAACAGTATCAGTATGCCGCTACCAGGTCACAGCTTTTCATCCCGACTTTCTGTAATGATGTGCCTTTAAGTTTATCATGCCTACTCCTGCCTGCCAAACAAATTTCCCTCCAATGACTTTCATTTAATCAGCCAACTGTCCCTGTTGCAACTGCCGGCAAAAGCCAGGCCAATATCTCTTTGTTCCCTCAGGCTTCAATTTTCACGAACCTATTAAGAAATAACTGCATTTTATTATAGATTATTTCTAATCAAAAGAAATAAATCTCACTCTAGTTAGTTTTACAACAACATATCAAAATATAAGACCACAGGACATCACAGCAGAATTCGGCAACTCAGCCCTTTGCGTCTGCTGTGCAATTTCATCATGGCTGATTGATTTATTATCCCTCTCAACCCCATTCTCCTGCTTTCTTCCAATCATATTTTAAGCCTGATTAATCAAGATCCCCAAGAACCCATCACCTCTGCTGTAAATACACCCAATGACTAGCCACCCGCACCCCCCCCACCGCCAGAGCAGCCTGTGGCAGTAAGTTCCACGGATTCACTACCCTCTGACCAAAGAAATTTCTTCTCATCTCAGTTCTAAATAGAAGTTTCTCTATTCTGAGGCTGTGCCCTCAGGTCCTAGACCCTCCCACTATAGGAAACATCCTCCTCTATTATATAATTTATGTAAGCCTTTCAACACTCGATAGGTTTCAAACAACTGGCAATAAATCACATACAGTGGTATAGAGACAGGAAAGCGGTAGTTTTAAAGAGCAGACTGAAGGAGAGGAAGGTGGAGGGATAAAGACTCGCCACACATACATGGTGGCATAATGGTTAGCACAAGCAACCCAGGCTCAATTCCCTCTGCTGTCCGTAAAGAGTTTGTGCATTCCCCCCGTGACCCAGGTTTCCTCCGGGTGCTCTGGACTCCTCCCACAGTCCAAAGATTAATTGATCATTGCAAATTGTCCTGTGATTAGGCTGGGATTAAATCGGGGGATCGCTGAACGAGGCTCAAAGGGCCGGAAGGTTCCGCTCCATGTTGTATCTCTATAAGTAAATACACAGATATATCTTGGGAGCCATTTCAATTCATAATTTTAGCACACTGAAATTGCATATTCTGATGTGTCAATCAGAGCATGGGCCCCACTGATGAATACCTTTTAAGGTCAAAAATAAAACCTAACTACATACACCCAATACTCCCATTTATTACTAATTACCTAAATGCACAGAGGGAAATGCACTCATATAGCTCTGATCTAGATAACTGCATTTGATACAAGGCATCTCAAGATATGCAACATAACTAATAGAGTGAGCAACTTCAAGTTCCTGGCTGTCAATTTCTCAGAGGATCTATCCTGGACCCAACATGTCTTTGCAGTTACAAAGAAAGGACAGCAGTGGCTATATTTCATTAGGTGTTTGAGGAGATTTGGTATGTCACCAAAAACACTTGCAGATTTCTACAGATATACCGTGGACAGCATTTTAACTGGTTGCATCACTGTCTGGTATGGGGGGGTGGGGGGTGGAGAATGCTGCTACACATGATCAAAATAAGTTGCAGAGAGTTGTAAACTTGGTTAGCACAAATCATGGGCACTAGACTCCGAAGTATACAAGACATCTTCAAGGAGCGATGCCTCAAAAAGGTCAGCTTCAACAATTAAGGACTCCCATCACCCAGGACATGCCCTGTTCTCATTGTTACCATCAGGAAGGAGATACAGAAGCTTGAAGGCACGCACTCAACGATTCAGGAACAGTTTCTTCCCCTCCACCATCCAATTTCTGAATGGACATCGAACCCATGAACACTACCTCACACTTAATTATTTCTATTTTTATACTACTAACTTAATTTAGCTATTTGATATTTAAAGTACATTTATTATCAATGAATGTATAAATTATGCGACAAATTTCACAACATATGCCGGTGATTCTGATTCAGATTCCTTTACATTTGGTGTGAAAACTGTGTCAAAACAGCATTGTGGGTGTACCCACATCTCAAGGACTACAGCGGTTAAGGCGGCAACACGGCATCTGGAGACAGACAAGTAAACGATGACTCAACCTGTAAAACCTATATCCTCGAATGACGAAAAGACATCAGAGCAGAATTAGGCCATTTGGCCTATTGAGTCTGCTCTGTCATTTCATCAGGGCTAATCTACTTCTCTCAGGCCCAATCTCCTGCTTTCAACCTGTAACTCTTCATGCCCTGATTAATTAAGAATCTATCAAGCTCTGCCTTAAATATGCCCAATGACTTGACTTCCGCAGCCACCTCACAGAACCACTCATGTAGGTCAGAAGATCCTTGCAACAACCATGGGACTATATATGGTGAGAAGGTTTGTTCTGATGTAACCTTGAGGTGATCTTGATCTATCACACTTAATACAAATTATCTGCCATCATTAGATCCTAGCTTTAGGATTCTATATCTCCCATCACTTTATTCATAATACTGTTTTCAAGATCTCTATCTGGATTTCCTTATATCCTAACTTTTTCTAAAAATTTAGCTCCAACTTGCTCAGATTCCACCCCACTCCCCAATGCAACTCCCTTAATACTGATACCATACATCGAAGGTTCCCAACCTGGGGTCCACAGACTCTTGCTTAGTGGTAATGGTCCATGGCATAGTGTTCTCCCCGTATCCCCTCATGCCCTGACTAATCAAGAACCTATCAACGTCTGCCTTAAATATACCCAGAGACCTGGCCTCCACAACCATCTGTGGCAACGGATTCCACAGACTCACCATTCGCTGGCTACAGAATGAGTATTCTTTTAAACACCATAACCATGAAGAGAGCAACTGGAGGCATTAACAGTGGCAAAGTTTTGTTGCATGTGAGCAGGAAATGATTTGTCAGCAAGTTTTCAAACTCATGTTAGAAAACCAGTTGAGGAAACTAACAGGTTAAATTATGACTCACTTACATTTGTATGGCTAATTAGAAATTGAGACATTTTAAACAAGATGTGTGATCATTAGAACACTAAAACAATCCTCTAAAACACACATTTTGTATCTAAGTTGCAATAGTTTGTTCCTCCTTTCAAATAACTTCGCTGTTCTTGTAAGATCACTACACTGAGAAATGAAAGAAAGATTAGTTTTATTTGTCACATGAATGTCGAAACATACAGTGAAAATGTGTCATTTACGTCAATGACCGACAGTCTGCGGATTTCGTTGGGAGTCAGCCTGCAAGTGTTGCCACGCTTCTGGCACCAATACTTGGTTGCCCACAATTCACTAACTTTAACCCTAACAGTACATCTTTGGCATGTGGGAGGGGGGAGACCTACACATTCAGGTGGAGAACGTGCAAATTCTTTAGAGACAGTGGCACGTATCGAACCACAATCTGTGGTTGCTGCCACTGTAATAAGTTTAATTTCCCTTTCTGAAGAATAGGAATCAATAAAAGAAAATGAGGAAGCATTGTAAAGAACCACACAGGACTGGCAAAAAACACGTTAGAGTAATTTAGTCATACAACACCACAGCACTGAAACTGACTCTTCGGTCCATCTGGTCCTTGCTAAACCATTAATCTGCCTAGTCCCATTGACTTGCACCCATGCCCTTCCCAACCATGTACCTAACAAAATGTCTTAAATGTTTAAACCGGCCCCACATCCACAACTTCTGCTGGCAGCTCGGTCCACACTCTCACCACCCTCTCATGTTTCCCTGAAACATTTCACCTTTAACCCTTAACCCATGACCTCTAATTGTCATCTCATCCAACCTCAGTGGATAAAGCCTGCTTGTATTTTACTCTATCTACACCCCTCATAATTTTTTAACACCTCTATCAAATCTCCCCTCAATCTTCTATGTTCCAAGGAATAAAGTCCTAACCTACTCAATCTTTCCTTATAACTTGGGTCTTCCAGACCCAGCAACATCCTTGTAAATTTTCTCTGTACTCTTTCAATCTTATTTACATCTTTCTTGTAGGCAGGTGACCAAAACTACACACAATACTCCAAGTTAGGCCTCACCAACATTGTATACAATTTCATATAACATCCCAACTCCTGAACTCAGAACCTTGATTTATAAAGGCTAATGGGCCAAAAGCTTTCCTTATGACCCTCCCTACCTGCGATGCCACTTTCCAGCTCATTGTTCCTGCTGGTCCAGATCCCACTGCAAGCTTTGTCTTCCTTACTGTCAACTACACCCCCAATCTTGGTGTCATCCACATAATTGCTGATCCAGTTAATCACATCATCATCTAGATCATTGATAAAGATGACAGACAACAAAGGACCCAGCACTGATCCCTGCGGCACATCAAAAGTCACAGGCCTCATCTATTACCACTCTCCAGCTTCTCCCATAAAGCCAGTGTCTAATCGCATCTTGAATGGTAAGTGACTGAACCTTCTTGACCAACCTCCTATACAGGACCTGGCCAAAGGACTTACTTAAGTCCATGTGGAGAACATCCACTCCCTTGCCTTCATCAGCTTTCCTGGCAACTTCTTCAGAAAAGTTCTATAAGATTGCTTAGGCAAAACTTACTACACACAAAGCCACATGGACTATCCCCATCAGTTCCTGTCTATGCAAATACTTGTATATATGTGGCTCCAAAGAGTATTCTAAAGGTAGGATGGTACCACCGTAGCCGACAAGTGAAGTCAAAACAACACAAAAATCATGAGAGGGCATGTAATAGAGCAAAAATTAGTGAAAGTTAGAGGATTGGGACGCTTTTAAAAACCAATAGAAGGCAACAACAACAAAAAAGCCATAAGGACCGCTTCTTTTTACATTGTACATCAACGATTTGGATTATGGAATAGAGGGCTTTGTGGCTAAGTTTGCTGACGATACGAAGATAGGTGGAGGGGCCGGTAGTTCTGAGGAAACTGAGAGTCTGCAGAGAGACTTGGATAGATTGGAAGAATGGGCAGAGAAGTGGCAAATGAAGTACAATGTTGGAAAGTGTATGGTTATGCACTTTGGCAGAAAAAATAAATGGGCAGACTATTATTTAAATGGGGAAAGAATTCAAAGTTCTGAGATGCAACAGGACTTGGGAGTCCTCATACAGGATACCCTTAAAGTTAACCTCCAGGTTGAGTCAGTAGCGAAGAAGGCGAATGCAATGTTGGCATTCATTTCTAGAGGAATAGAGTATAGGAGCAGGGATGTGATGTTGAGGCTCTATAAGGTGCTGGTGAGACCTCACTTGGAGTACTGTGGGCAGTTTTGGTCTCCTTATTTAAGAAAGGATGTGCTGACGCTGGAGAGGTTACAGAGAAGATTCACTAGAATGATTCCGGGAATGAGAGGGTTAACATATGAGGAACGTTTGTCCGCTCTTGGACTGTATTCCTTGGAGTTTAGAAGAATGAGGGGAGACCTCAGAAACATTTCGAATGTTAAAAGGCATGGACAGAGTGGATGTGGCAAAGTTGTTTCCCATGATGGGGGAGTCTAGAACGAGAGGGCATGACTTAAGGATTGAAGGGTGCCCATTCAGAACAGAAATGCGAAGAAATTTTTTTAGTCAGAGGGTGGTGAATCTATGGAATTTGTTGCCACGGGCAGCAGTGGAGGCCAAGTCATTGGGTGTATTTAAGACAGAGATTGATAGGTATCTGAGTAGCGAGGGCATCAAAGGTTATGGTGAGAAGGCGAAGGAGTGGGACTAAATAGGAGAATGGATCAGCTCATGATAAAATGGTGGAGCAGACTCGATGGGCCAAATGGCCTACTTCTGCTCCTTTGTCTTATGGTCTTATAGGAGGGAAAAGATGAAATATGAAGGTAAGCTAGCCAATAATATTAAAGAGGATACCAGAAGTTTTCTCAGATATATAAACACTTAAAAGAGGCGAGAGTAGATATTGGACCACTCCTTGGCCACACATTAAACTGTATGACCTTCCTATTTCTGGCCTCACTGGTACATGGCATGGGCAGCAATCTTGAGGTCACTACCCTGGAGGCCCCGTCCTTTAACTTAGCACCTAACTCCCTGAACCCACTTTGCAGGACACCGTCACTTCTCCCAGCTAAGTCATTGGAACCGACATGCTCACCCTCCCACTTAATATCCATATTAATTTACTTACTTATTATCACTTGTTTCTTTTTGTATTTGCATAGTTTGTCAGTCTTGTGTGTAGTTTTTTATTGATTCTATTTAACTTCTTTGTTTTACTGTGAATGTCTGAAGAAAATGAATCTCAAGGTATTATTTGGTGACATACATACTTTGATAATAAATTTGAATCTTGAGGATAGCAAAAGCCGGATTACAGCAGGTATTCACCTCAAAGCTACTGTAAACTCTGTAGATAGCTATCAACTCTTATTTCACTGCTGAATACAAAATTCAGTCATAAATTTCATCAAATTTCCAGGCACAGAGTACTAATGAAGATGATTCCTTCAGCACCATCCTTTAATCCTTCCAGAGTATCATCTCTACAAAAAACGTAACTGATACAAAGAAACTAAATGGGTAAACCTGGGAGTTAGATGCAGATAATTCCTCTTTGTTTGTGTTTGGTGTCACTAATTGTATGGGCCTGCCCAATATGCCAGGTTTGTTACCAGAGGAAAAATTGAACTAAATTGCAAATGGATGCCTGGACAAAAGATGTGGTGTTGTTCCTCAAACTTGCACTGAGCCAGTTACTGTGTAGGAGGCCACACATATATAGGACAGACTGGGACTGTGATGGAGAATTGATGTGGCATCCAACCAGAAAACTCAGGAGTCATACCTAGAAAATTAGCATGGGTCCACCGTAGACAAGACCACATTTTGAACACTAAATACAGTGCACTTGATTACAAGGAGTTGAAGAGAATCATTGCTTCACCTGGAAAGACTGATTGGGTCCCTAGATGAGGAAGACATGAAAGGAGAGGTGTGACACTATAGCCTAGTGGTTAGTGCAACCGCTTACAGCACCAGCGATCACCAATCAGGGATCAATTCCCACCACTGAGGGAATTCCTCATTCACTCTGTAAGGTGTTTGCACGTTCTTCCCGTGACCGTGTGGATTTTCTCCAGGTACTCCAGTTTCCTCCCACAGTCCAAAGATGTACCAGTGAGGATTAACAAGTTGAGGGCATGCTATGTTGGCATTGCAAGTACGGTGACAGCAGCAGGCTACTCCCAATACAATCCCTAGATTGTGCTGGTCATTGAAGCAAAATTTCACCCTGTGTTTCAATTTTCAATCTGGATGTGACAAAATAAAGCCAATCTTACCTCTGATTAATCTCAGTACGACAGTGATGGGAACAGAATAGTGGAATAGGACCTGAGTCACAGGGAAAGGTTGAATAGGTTAGGGCTTTTTTCCCCGGAAGCATAGGAGAATGAGAGGAGATTTAAAGTATACAAAATTACAAGAGATATAGGTAGAGTAAATGCAAGCGGGCTCTTTCACTGAGGATGGGTGAGACCAGCACTAGAGGTCACGGGTTAAAGTGAAATGTAAAATATTGAAGGGGAAACGGAGGTGGAACTTCTTCACACACAGCGCGGTGCGAGTGCGGAACAAGCTGCTAGTGGAGATGATGTTTGTAGGTTTGACTGCAAAACTTGAGTAGTTTGGTTAAGTACATGGATGGGCGGGGTACGGAGGGCTATGGTTGAGGTATGGGCTGATGGTACTAGGCAGGATAACAGTTCAATAGATACTAGATGGACTGAGCGGCCTGTTACTGGGTTGCAGTACTCTATGACTGTATGACCTACACCTTAGCAATCATGTGGACAGAGTACAGCATTTTGCAACATCAGCTCATTTACTAACTCTGCTATGGACAGCCCCAAGTCCCACTGTGAAATGAGGAGGGTTGGACATGGAGCAAGCAACCCCATTCTGTATATACATATATTAAAAAAAGAGTGCTATAGAAATGTCATAGGCTCCAAAGACCTCATCCATGGAAGAGAAAGGATCTTTGATGGGCTGCACCTTAAAAGGCTGAAAGACTGGCCCAGGCAGAGTCTGGTGAGCTGCTTGTTGGCAGCCTATGGCCCAGAAGGGGTGATGGACTTGGGAAGAAGACCAGAAGACGGAGGAGCATTAGGCCATTTAGTCAGTTCTGCCATTCTGTCATGGCTGATCCATTTCCCTCTCAGACCCAATCTCTTGCCTTCTCCCCGTAACCCTTGATGCCCTGACTCAGCAAGAACAAACCAACCTCTGCCTTAAATATACCCAAGGACTTGGCTTCCACAGCCATCATATACAACAGATTCACCATACTCTGGCAAATGAAATTCCTCCTCATCTCCATTCTAAGTGGATGTCTCTTTATTCTGAGGCTGTGTCCTCTGATCTTAGACTCCCCCACCACTGAAAAATCCTCTCTACAATGAAAAGAAGCTCATTTACTAATGATTCCATTGTTCAGGGCAATATCATCACTGATAGTGTAACTAAAAATACCAAGGTGAACTTTCAAATGTGTATTTCTACTTTTATACTGCCTTTACAAAACTCACTTATATTCCTTTTAGATGGCAATTATCTTTAACTGGTTACAGACTAGTTTCATTCATCGCTTAGAACAGAAGGGCAATGAGCAGAGAGAAAAAAAACGAATTGTGCAAACAATAAAAGTTGGCAAATAGTATTCAGAACAAAAGTGAGTCTATAGACACAAAGCCCAGAGCAGGCCACAGCCTCAGTTCAGTGTAGAGCTGAGTAAATGTTGTGGCCCCTAAGACACAGAGTCCGGAGCAGCCACAGCCTCAGTTCAGTGCAGAGCAGCGAGCAGAACCTTCCCAACCCTTGTCTCTTGGCCTGGCCTTTCACAGCAAAGCAGCATTTCTTTTGGTCTTTGCTTCACTGGGGGAGGAGTCATTACTGAAACTTCAAATATCATATTTGGTTGTCGGTGTTATTTCCCAATCAAGGTGAGATTGGGATAAATACGAGATTACTGTTGTGCCAACAGAATATGACGCTGGTCATAAATAGTGCTGGCATTATTTTGACAAGTCTTATTATAACTAGGAATAGAAAGGAAATGAGAGGAAGAGGCTGGGGGTTTGGGAAAGAGTAAATTAATAGCTGTCATGACCTTGAACTACATGTTAAGACATTCAACTACATACTGTTACATGGGAAACTGCTCAGATTACTTAATGAGATCCTCTTATGTACCAATCTCCTCAATCTTGTTGTCTAGAGCAATGACAATAAAGTTCTATTCTATTCCACCAAGAGAAAAGGATGGCCAGAAAATCTGTATTAAATGATAAGAGTTGAAGATTATATATTGGCCTGGGCTCCATTTTTCTTTTAAAAAAGTACTCCAGTATCTGGATGACAGGGTGGAAATAACATGCATCTCTAACAAAGGAGGTGTAAGGCCCTCCTTCCCTCTGCTAGCCTGCAGGTCACCCTTGGGCAAGGTGTAACACATGCTTAGCTCTTGATCAGGGTCACGTCAAGCCATGGAAGTATGAGCAGCTGTTGCAGATCACAAGTCCTGGTTACGTGACCACTGGCAACAGACAGGCAATCTCTGAAGAGCATCGATAATGGCTGGGGTCACCTGTCTTGTAAAGACACTGACCAGAAGACAGTAGCAGACCACTACAGTAGAAAAATTTGCCAAGAACAATCATGGTCATGGAAAGATCATAATCACCCACGTCATATGACATGACACATAATGAATGAACAAACGAACCATAGTATCATTTAAGACCATGTAAGAGTTGAACTGGGCTGTCATTTAACATCTAATGTCATTGCACTTTGTAAGCTTGTGTAAAATTGAAAAAAAAAGCCCAAAAGAAATCGGTTCGTAGCTTCAGATTCCTATCTCCCTGATATTGCTCAAAATCATTGTGTAGTATGCAAGAGTTCAGATTACTTTGCCACATAACTGAAATTGTCATGACCACACCCTTCATAATAGCTGAGAACAGCTGCCTCAGAAGTTACAGCATATACAGTGGATTTCAGTTAATTGGGTCATAGGTGAATTGGGGCAACCATTTATTAGGGACATCTCCTAAAGAACAAAAACGAATCAACAAAATAGCCAAGATTCCCTTAGTTTATTTAGGGCATAACATCACTTTATCAGGTCAGGAGACTGTTGCTGAACAGTTTTTAACTAGCATCAGACTTATGCACTTGCATGGCTGTTAGACACTACACAGTGCTCAGAGTGAACAGTTTTTAAATAGCTTCAGTTGCTTGTGTTTGCGTTCAAAAAGCAGCTATCTTTTGTCACTGATAGTTGGTGATAAATAACCAGTAAGGACAATTCAGAACTGCTTTGCTCACTTTGGTTTCAAGCATTCAGGCTCAGAGATGCCAGGAAAGGCTGGAAGCAAAAATGAAATGATTTCACTACTTCAACAAGTTAGGCATTATGAAGAATCTGAAGGTATTGACAATCATCTTGAATGTTACAAAGAAAATGAAGATTTGGAGGATGCAATTGCCTAAAACATTGTATTAAGGCAGTCCATTATCTGCACTGATTTTGTTCATTTACAGTCAAGCAGAAGAACACACTAGTCCATACACTGGATGCACTCTACTGTCAATAACTATTAGGAACTAATACAGTTTTATAGTATTGTAGAGGTACTAGTAGTGTTCTAATTTGTTCTGTATTTCATTTAAATACATAATTTGTCACAGTTAAATGGTTGATTGTGTTTTTTTACAAATACCTTTTTAACTACTTCCGTGAAACTTCAGCTGCTTTATTGGACCCAAATGTACAAGTCCCAATTTGTCCCAAATAACTGGAACCTACTGTGGTTTGCCCACAGTGATGTTGCAATGCCTATGGTAAACACCAGGAATGTATTTTACTGTGTCCCTGAAACAACATTAGATGGTCTTCCAAGAGGCATAAAGTTCGAGCACAGCAGAGGAAGAACTCAAACATTGCAGAAACTAAAAGCCGCACTCCCAATTACTGCCTGCCTAGCTTTTCTACACAGAAAACTTCTGTTCAATTTTCAAATCATATGAGAAATAACATACATTATTAAAGTTCAACATCAACAGCAATTTTCCCAAAACTACATCAGCTGCTTCCTTTGGAATTTGAGATCGGGAATCCCCTGGCAACAATCTTATTTATAGATTCAATTTAAATGTCATCTTAAATTTCACTCTGCCAAACTTTCATATCATCTCCGACAGTTTAAAGGGATCAACAACATTGACAAGAGACCTAACATTTTTTAAATAGAGGAATCACTGGCCAATAAAGAAGAAAAAGCACAATTCAATTCAAATCAGAGTCACCTCTACACCTGCTGCAGTGTATGTTGGTTTCCCACTCACAAAGAATGGTTGAAAGAAACCTGCCAGTACTGTTGAATAGTACAGTTAATGCTGAATAGCTTCTTCCTTTCCACCATCGGATCTCTGAATGGACAATGAACCCAAGAACATTTCCTCATTATTTTCCCCTCTCTTTGCACTACTTTCTTAATTTATTAGAACATAGAACTGGAACAGTCCTTTCAGCCTACAATGTTGTGCCAAACCAGCTAAAAATCAAATCAAAAACATCCAAACACTAATCTTTCCTACCTACACAATGTCCATATCCTGCCATCTTCCTTACACCCATGTGCCTATCCAAGCGTCTCTTAAAAGCCTCTAACATATTTGCCTCTACCACCATACCATGCAGTGCATCCCAGGCATCCATCACTCTCTGAATAAAATACTTACCCGTCACAACCCCTCTCACCTTCAATGCATGCCCTCTGGTATTTGATGTTTCTACCCTGGAAAACAGGTATTTTCTGTCCACTCTACCTATGCCTTTCAATCTTACAAATCTTTATCAGATCTCCCCTCGGGTTCCACTGCTCCAAAGAAACCATTTACCCAGCCTCTCGCAAAAGCACATGCCCTCAAATCCAGGCAACATCCTGGTAAGCCTCTTCTGCACTCTCTCCACAGCCCCGTCATCCTTCCTATAGACCAGAATTGTACACAATACTCCAAATATGGCCTAACCAGAGTTTTATAAAGTTACAACATAACCGCCTGACTTTTGAAGTTAATGCTTTGACTAATAAAAGTAAGCATTCATAAACCTTCTTAACCACCTTATCGAAACTGTGTAGCCACTTTCAAGGAGCTGTGAACTTGGATCCCACGGTTTTTCTCCTCAGCAACACTAATTGGAATTTATTTAAAACAGTTTTTACTACTGTGCTACAAAACAACAAATTTTACAAAAACACCCAAAATGCTGGAGGAATCCAGTATGTCACACAGTATCTATGGAAAAGAATAAACGGTCGACCTTCAGGACTGAGCTAGATTAAATCTGATACTGAAATAAATATTTTAAAAATGTAGCTCAAGTGAAACCCGTATTAAAAGTGTGGGCTAAAAAGTTTTTTTTTGTATTCCTGAAGAAGCAACATTCAATGGTCTTCCAAGAGGCTTAATGTTTGAGCACAACAGAAAAATATTCAGGCAACGTAGACACATACACACACACACACAATCACATTTACTGCCTTCATAGTTTTTCCAAAAGGAAAACTTCTGTTGGCTTTTTGCTCAAGATATTAGTTTAAGTACTCTCTATAAAATCACTTAAATTACACAGTCATCAAATCTTGACTGTATGATTTTATTGAAAAGGTAAACAACAAGGGATCACAAAAACATGACAAGGATGTAATTTAAATAAGATGTTAAGTGTGATAATCTTACAGAGCCTTGCACTCAACATCAGTATGACAAAAAAAGCTGATTGTAGACTTCAGAAAGGGTAAGACACAGAAATACACACTAGTCATAAAGAGATCAGATGTGGAAAGAGTGAGCAACTTCAAGTTCTTGGGTGTCAACATCTCCAAGGACCTATCCTGGACCCAACATATCGATACATCTACAAAGAAGGCAAGATAGCAGATAGATTTCATTAGGAGTGAACTTGGTATATCATCAAAAACACTCGGAAATTTTTACAGATGTACCGTGGAGAGGATTCCAACTGGCTGCATCACCATCTGGTATGGGGGTGGGGGCTACTGCACGGGATCAAAGTAAGCCGTAGAGAGTTGTAAACTTAGAAAGCTCCAACACAGACACTAGCTACCATGGTAGCCAGGACATTTTCAAGGAGCAATGCCACAAAAAAGTGGCATCCATCATTAAGTATCCTTATCACCCAGGACATACCCTCTTCTCATTGCTGCCATCAGGAAGCAGGTACAGAAGCCTGAAGGCACACACTTAACAATTCAGGAACAGCTTCTTCCCCTCTACCATCCGATTTTTGAATGGACATTGAATCTTTGGACACTACCCCACTACTTCTTTTATTTCTCTTTTAACTATTTTATGTATAAATATTATATCAACTGTAATTCATGTTTTTTTCTATGATTATGTTTTGCATTGTATTGCTGCCATAAAGACAACAAATTTCATGACATAGGTGGGTAATATTAAACTGATTCTGAACAAATACAGACACTTTTGGGGTTCTTTTCAGCTTCACCACTACAGGTTGACTACCCCTTATATAAAATAGCAAAATCCAAAACCTTTTGAAATCTGAACTTTTTTTGAGCACCAACATGACAAACAGAAAATCCCACAAGGCGCCTGAGAAAATTCCCAGGTGACGTGCGGGTCTCTGTGCACCACAGAGAGTTCAGAAAACGAGAAATGAAGATCTCGAGCATATACTGAAAGAGTGGATTCGTCAACATTGGACTGAAATTTTGCCATTTAACAGTATGCTCATCATAAAACAAGCTAAGATCTATCACAACAAACTGAAAATTGAAGATAATTCTTTCATGTACAAAATTATTAAAAACATTATATAAAACTAACCCTCAACCTCCTGTCATGGTTGCAGTGGAACGGGCAGCTGTTTGAAGTCATTGGTGGATATGAAGCCAATCGCAGTGCTGGAAACCAGTAATAGATGCATTCAGGAGTGGTCATTCAACTCCTACTGCCTGTGGAAGAACCAGCTCTGTGATGCCAGATTGTGCTCTGGCTGCGGACTGCTCACTCTGTGCTTCACACCAGCTGTACATAAACTGCATATGTAATGTGAGTAGACCGTGTTCAGACTTGGGTCCCATCCCCACGGCATTCTTCCCTCAGGCCATTAGGTTCTGAACTCCCTGCCACATTGCATTCAAGTCACTGGATAGTCTGTTCTGTACCCTGCTACATTTAACTTATGCACTTTACTTTGCTTTTTAATAGGCATCCGTTAGACTTGTGGGACCATGCATTTGCGCCTTGGAAGGTTTCCAGGGCGCAGGCCTGGGCAAGGTTGTATGGAAGACCGGCAGTTACCCATGCTGCATTAGTCTCCCCTCTCCATGCCACCGATGTTGTCCAAGGGAAGGGCACTAGGGCCGATACAGCTTGGCACCGGTGTCGTCGCAGAGCAATGTGTGCTTAAGTGCCTTGCTCAAGGACACAACATGTTGCCTCAGCTGAGGCTCGAACTAGTGACCTTCAGATCACTAGACCGACGCCTTAACCACTTGGTCATGCGCCAACACTTATTTTGCTTATTTATACATAATCCATCTGTGGATTTTATCCTTACTTTCCCAAGTTATTTTGTGGTATTTGCGTGTCATGTGTACTACTTACTGTGCTTTACACCGTGGTTCAGAAAGATGTTGTCTTGTTTCACAGCATACATGTATAGAGTTAAATGACAATAAACTTGACTTGAAAAGGCAACATTGGATTTAAACTTAGGTAAAAAATTTCAAACAAACCTGTAACAGCCCATTGCCTCAAACTCTGTTTCAAATAGCAACAATTGGAGCATCTTAGGGCTGAATATGCAACCAGTGAAAGTATTGTTCAAGCATTGTTATGATAATGCAGTAAATTGTCTAATTTCTTGAGACCCTGTACCATATATCTCTGAAACAGTTTGTATTTAACACATCTGTAACATTTAATATTGAATTAAATATGGGCGGGGAGGAGAAGATGGCAACGCGACACAACATGCACGGCCGCTCCAAACTGATATTGTATTTGTTAAATAGGGGTCGTGCACAATCCTGATTTGATGGAGATGGACGTGAGAAGCACGGAGGAACATCTGGAGAAACTTCTGAAATGCCTGCTTCACTGCCGCTGCTACTGTGCAATCGAGATCCAGAGGGGAAAGCCCCAAATCCATGGCTTTGCCTACTGCCTGTTGCTGGGGCCGGGGTCAAAGCGCTCAGCAACGATGGTCTCAGTGTCGAAGGGCAGATCAGAGGCTCAAAGTTTTCGGATGGACTCAGAGTCGGACTGTGATTGGGTGCTTCCAGAATGCTACATCGGCAAGTTTGCGGCGCTGGAAGCTCATGGCAGGGAGAGTTTCTCCCTTCAACCGTCTGTGTGAGATGACTGGACTTTCGAGAGACTTTGAGACTTTTTTTTTTACCATGCCCATGGTCTGTTCTTCATCAAATTACGGTATTGCTTTGCACTGTGATAACTATATGTTATAATTATGTGGTTTTTGTCAGTTTTTTTTTAGTCTTGGTTTGTCTTGTGTTTCTGTGATATCATTCTGGAGGAGCAAACTGTATCATTTCTTAATGCATGCATTACTAAATGACAATAAAAGAGGACTGCATGTCCTCATAATCTAATCTAGTATAAACAAACTCAGAGTCATAGAAAAATACAGCACAGAAACTGGTCCTTCAGCCCATCCAGTCCATGTGGATCCATTTAAACCTCCTTCTCCCATCGACCTGTAACGAGACCATAGCCCTCCATCCCTCTACCATCCACATAGCTATCCAAATTTCTCTTTAAAAGTTGGAATCAAGCTCGCATGGACCACTTGCGCTAGCAACTCATTCCACACTCTCACAACCCTATGAGAGAAGAGTTTCCCCTCCTGTTTCCCTTAAACTTTTCACCTTTCACCCTTAACACAACCTCAGTGGAAAAGGCCTGCTTGCATTTACCCTATCTATACCCCTCATAATTTTGTATACCTTGATCAAATCTAGAACCAATCTTCTACGTTCCAGGAAAAAGTCAGAATTTTTTAGTTTCTCTTGTATGATTTTCATCTGGAATTTACAAATCAATTAAAAACCAACCATAAGATGTGTTTGTTGTGAAAATGCTGCAAAAGTACTTAGTAAGTTAAATCAGTAACTAAAATAAAATCAAGTATATTGAAGAGATACCCACACCTACTGCTAATGGAAACTTAAAGAACAATCTCAAAAATAGGAAGAAACAAGAGTATTAACAGTTATAGTTAAAAAGTAAGTTACTATATCCATAAACAAAAAACATGCGAGTTCCCAAGAGAGTTGCCAAGCACCTTGACATAAAGAATAAACACAAGATTCTGCAGATGCTGGAAATACAGAGCAACACACAAAAGAGGCTGGAGGAACTCAGCAGGTCAGGCAGCATCTAAGGAAATAAATAAACAGTTGATATTTCAGGCCAAAACCCTTCTCTTCAGTACTGGAAAGAATAAAAAGATAGGGGGAGAGAAAGGAGGATAGCTAGGAGGTGATAGGTGAAGCCAGGTGAGTGGAAAAGAGGAAGGGCTGGAGAGGAAGGAATCTGACAGGAGAGGAGAGTGGAACATAAGAGAAAGGGAAGGAAGTGGTGACCAGGGGAGGTGATAGGCAGGTGAGAAGAGGCAAGAGGCCAGAGTGGGGAATATTTAACTGGAAGGAGAAGCCAAAATTCATGTCATTAGGTTGGACATTATCCAGATGAAATATAAGGAGTTGCTCTTCCACCCTGAGAGTGGCCTCATCTAGGCACAAGAGGAGGCCATGAACATAAACATTAACAAAGGAACTAGGAGTTAATTCATCACAGAAGCTAAAATAGGCAACAAACATGTCTTTTGACTGAATTAAGAAAACCAACTCTGAAAGTATCAATAGGTGTCTCATATTAATACTAATGTCTCATACTAAGCACCATTTAGTATAAAACAAGTAGATCACAGTAAAAAGATAAGAAAATTTCACATCACACATGCACATTTCAAAACAGAGCAATACAGAAAGAAAACTGGTGACTATCATCAGGATTTGGATATCCGATTGAGCAGCTCTGATCTAATTGACTGGTGGAAGAGACACCAGAAAGCATGTGCCCTCCATTTGCTCCTGTGACATTCACCTCTAGATAACTGTTAATGTCAATGTGTAAAAGCCGAGGAGATCCTGAAATAGAAAAAGCAAAATGACACAGCACGGAACTGAATGACTCAGTGGCTGCAGCCACGGCCACTGGCTCCCAGACTGGCTGCACTTGTCTTAGTGGCTTGTGGCTGTGGACTCACTTTTGGGGATTTCTGCAATTTGATGTTTAACAGTCTGTGTATTATTTGCTTTTTGTCATTTGAACTTTTGTTCTTTTTTTGCATATGATGATCTTCTTGTGTGGGAGTTTTCTTTAAATGGGTTCTATGATGTTTCTTTGGTTTGTGGCTGCCTGCAAGATGATGAATCTCAAGGTTATATACCTTGAGATACCTTGTTAAAGATACTTTGGACTGCTAATAGGATTCTGCCTCATCGAATTTAACCTCCTGATAGGGTTTCGCAGACCAACACACACGGAAGATGCTGGAGGAACTCAGCAGGCTAAGCAGGATCGATGGAACAGAGTTGACGTTTTGGGTCAAGACTCTTCATCACAACTGGAAAGTTAGGGGAGAAGTCAGAATAAGAAGGTGGGGGGAGGGGAGGAAGAAGTACAAAGTGGCAATTGATCAGTGAAACTGGGAGAGGGGAGGGGATGAAGAGCTGGTACGTTGATTGGTGGAAGAGATAAAAGGCTGGAGAAGGGGGAATCTGATAGGAGAGGGTAAAATAAACCATGGAAGAAGCGGAAAGAGAAGGAGTACCAGAGGGAAGTGATGGGCAGATAAGGAGATAAGGGCAGAGTGGGAAACAGGAGTGGGAATGGTGAAGGAGAGGATGGGGCTTAACCAGAAGTTTAAGAAATCAATGTTCATGCCAGATATGCAGATATACTTAAGCAAGTAAACAAATGCAATGATTGCAGAATACTCACTTGCTGTGCTGTGATGTGGATTCAAGTTCTTAATGGATTAGGCCCAATACATCATGGATAAAGCCTTCTCAACCATTGAGCACATCTGTATGAAGCACTGTCGCAGGAATCGCCAGAGATCGCCACCACCCAGACCATGCTCTTTTCTCACTGCTGCCATCAGGCAGAAGATACAAGAGCTTCAAGACGTGCACCACCAGGTTCAAGAACAATTACCACCCTCAACCATCAGGCTCTTGAAATAAAGAGGAAAACCACACTCACTTGCCCATCAATTGAGATATTTCCACAACCAATAATCTCACTTTACGGATTCTTTATCTTGTTATTTCATGTTTTCATTATTTATTGCTATTTATTTATATTTGCATTTGCACAGTTTGTTGTCTTCTGCACTCTGGGTGATCTTTCATTGATCCTGTTATATTTATTTTTCTATAGATTTGCTGAGTATGCCTCTAGGAAAATGAATCTGGGGGCTGTATATGGTGACGCATGTATGTTGAAAATAAAATGTACTTTGAACTTTTGAGATGAAGTACAAATACTATAGAGACTAAGTGTGTTCATGATCAAAAGAAACATCATCTGCACAACTAGTTCTAAATTCTCCTGTTCAAACTTTTTGACTCCAATGTAGACATGGCTCAGCAATGTTCAAAAGTTGGTTTAAATTTATAATTGATTCCACAATGTCACCCACTATTTTACACTTCAGTCAACTGGTCGCAATCTACCAGTGTTTGTAAAACACTAATGTCACCAACTGGGTCTTATCCCATCTGAAATTCCTCTCTTATCTGATTCCTTCATCCCCAGCCCTTGACCTTTCCCACCCACCTGGCTTCACCTATCACCTTCCAGCTAGCCTCTTTCCCCTCCACCTCCACCTTTTTATTCTGGCACCCTCTCCCTTCCTTCTCAGTCCTGAAGAAGGATCTCAACCCAAAATGTCGGCTGTTTATTCATTTCCATAGATGCTGCCTGACCTGCTGAGTTTCTGCAGCATTTTGTGCACATTCCTCTGGATTTCCAGCATCTGCAGACTTTCTCATATTTATAACTCCACCTCTCTTGTGCACTTCAAACACAAACATTCATAAAACACACACACAGCATCGATTTAGCTAAGTATCATCACTGGGACAAGGCCAACACCAAAGCTCAGGGTCGAGCTCACGGGGTGCTCAGTTCGTTACCTGAAGGCAAGCTCATGAAACAGCTCTATTCTTACAGCTTTCATGTATATTTTCCAGGCAAAGTTCAAAGTAAGTTTATTACCAAAGTATAATAATCATAAAAGAATCAATTGAAGACTGCAATGGGTGTTCAACCAGTGTGCAAAAGGCAAGAGGCTTTGCAAATACAAAAAGAAAGAAATAATAATGAATAAACAATAAATGTCAAGAACATATGATCTATAATCACATAAACTTTGCAAATTCAGTTTCTTAATTTCTGTCGGTGGGATCTGAAATGAACATCATTCTACAATCATTCAAAGTAAATTTATTATCAAAGTACAGATATGTCCCATAAACAACTCAGATTCATTTTCCTGCGGGCATACTCAGTAAATTCAAAAACCAGATTAGGATCAATGAAAGACCACATCCAATAGGTGGCAACCAGTGTGCAAAAGACAACAAAATATGCAAATACAAAAGGGGAAAAAAGCAATAAGTATCAAGAACATGAGATGAAGTGTGCTTGAAAGTGAGTCCATTGGGAGTGGAAACAATTCAGTGACGGGACACGTGAAGTTGAATGAAGTTGTTCCCACTTGCTCAAGAGCCTGTTGGCTGAGGGGTAATAACTGTTACTGAACCTGATGGCTGAGGGGTAATTACTGTTACTGAACCTGATGGCTGAGGGGTAATAACTGTTACTGAACCTGATGGCTGAGGGGTAATAACTGTTACTGAACCTGCTGTGTGAGTCCTGACCTGGAGAGCGAGAGCATGAGCATGACCTGGGTGATGGGGGTCCTTGATAATGGATGCTGCTTTCCTGCGACAAAGTTTCATGTAGGTGTGCTCAAAGGTGGGGTGGGATTTACCCGCGATGGACTGGGCCCTACCCACTACTTTTTGTAAGAATTTTTGTTCAAGACCATTGGTGTTTCCATACCAGGTAGTGATGCAATCAACAAAATTTCCACGACATATTTATAGAAGTTTACTATATATCAATAGAAGCAGAAGATCTACAATCCTAATCCAGTCCATAAACAGCAGGTTACTTTAAAAATACAAAATACCATGCACCAATTTTTGCCAATGTGTATCTGATCTATTAGACCTCAAGGGAGAAATACCTCATCAGTTTTATAAATACTTATCGGCATAAATAAACACTAAATTTAATATACTGACATGATTCCAAGGCATAACTCATTACAGTGCTATAAACTTTCAATATTCTGGAACATGACTGAAATTTTTCCAGTTTTCTGCAAACCAGCATAGTTTAACTCCCAATCTGTAAATTAAAATCCTGACCTCTGAAACTATAATTTTTGGGGTGCCCCAGTTAGTGCAATGCTATTACAGCTTGGGCTTAGAGTTCGAAGTTCATTTCCAATGCCATCAGTAAATAATTTGCATGACCTCCTCGTAAATTCGTGGGCTACCTGTGGGTGCTCCAGTGTCCTCCCACATTCCAAAGAAGCATTGGTTAGTAGGTTAATTGGTCATGGTTAATTGTCCTGTGATTCGGCTAGGGTGAGTTGCTGGGCAGTGCAACTTGATGGGCTGGAAGGGCCTATTCTGTACTGTACCTCTAAATTAAAAAAAATATAGACAATGAAAAAAAACCTCTGCAGGATCTGAGTGATAATTTCTGTCACAATAAAAACTATAAATCAAACAGAAATAGAAAACAGACCAAATATGTTCTTCGCCCAGCTTCATGATATAGTAAAAACCAACAACTAAACAGTACCTCACTTGCGCAGTCAAACATAACTCAAGAATAGTGTGAAATATTTCAAGTGATATATTTGATTCCACAAAAATACATCAGCATCTTAGGTTAAATTAATAGAGGGATATAGCTTGAGACCAGAGAAAGTAAATATGTTGCGTGAATCTGATAGGTAGATAGGAGACAAACCTGCAAGGAGGAGACACCTGTGTGCAGAACAATTTGGGTAACAGAGTACAATGCCGTTGATATAGTTATAATAAACTGCACTTGATTAAAATATTAGTTCAGACAATGAAATCAGAGTAAACGTATATCAAATGACTTTAACTTAAGTTTATTATAGTCATATGTAGTGAGGTATAATAAAAAAAAACTTGGTTTTGCATGCCAACCACAAGAAAAAACAATAACTGAATGCAGAGTGGTGTTACAGTTACAGAAAAAGTGCAGTGCAGGCAGACAGTATTGCCCAAAAGCCTGGGAGAAGGTTGTTACCACTGGTGCCACAACCAGGTGCCAAAGGGAGAAAACATCTTCTCGACCATTCACAACAGTAGGCACCTCCAACAACCCTGAAAGCCCATAACCTTTGTCAAAGATGGAGACCAACTACAGCCTCAGCCCAGATCACCATCAGAACAAGCATCTAACTGGCAAATGAAAGTCAACCTTGGCAAGCAATTGAAGTTCCCTGATTTTATCACATCATCATCACTGAGGCCTGACGTGGCCAGTCTGTCAAAATCCTCAAAGCAGGTGGTCAAGGTAGAACTGATAGTTCCTTGGGAAGACCAAATTGAGGAGGCATTTGAACACAAGAAAGCCAAATACCAGAAGCAGGTAGAGCAGCGCCAGAGACAGAGTGGAGAGCACAATGCGAGCCTATAGGGGTTGTGTGTAGAGGTTTTGCTGGCTGCTTGCTATACAGATCTTAATCCCTCCTTGGCAGTCAACAGGACCGTCACAGAGGCTGCTGAGCAACCCACTAGATGGATATGGATCAAGAGGTGTGGGTTATGGACCCCACTGCTCCAGCGGCATGCACAGGATTGAGACCCTAGTACAATTGCCTTATACTAAAATTTAACAAATGTTATAGATTCAGGATGGTAAAGTGGCATCTTACAACCAAAAAATAGATAAGTAGAAAATGCAAGGCATCTCCAATCTTCAAAGAACTGGCGAAGCTCAGATCTAAATCTTACATTTTTCATTACTTGTAACTACATGCAAGTTCAATAAATTATCTCCACAGATGAAAAGCAAAGAGAATCAATTGACATATTGTTAATGAAAGGGTACATTGTTGTTCGATAAAAATCACATTCATAGGAACAATAAATCAGTCAAACTGCATGGAAGTTGCACAGCGTGCTTGGCAACATTTCAGATCTCATCATCTTGGGCAGAGAATAAATGTGGGAAGCTCACTGAAAAAGGATATCCTGATTTATGCACACCATATAGAAACGTAATTTGGTCTATGCCATTTATGTTTAGAAGCATTATTGACCGTATCAAAACAAGTTAATAATTACTTCACAGCCTAGATAAGCATTTGGGTGTTTTGTTGTGGAGATCACTTGTTAAAAGCCTTCCTCGTTTGATTGTTTGTCAAAGGCATTCCATCAGCTGCACTTCGGAAATTGCATTTTCTAAAAAACTTAACAAAATTCTAACATCTTTTCCATCAAGTTGAGCATAATAGTACTAGCCTCCGCAGTATCCAGGACATCTTCAAGGAGCGATGTCTCAAAACAAAAAGGGGGCATCCATCATCATAGATTCCCATCACCCAGGTCATGCCTTGTTCTCATTGCTACCCTCAGGGAGGAGGTACAGGAGCCTGAAGACAGACAGACAGACAGACAGACAGACAGACAGACACACACACACACACACACACACACACACACACACACACAGCGATTCAGGAACAGCTTGTTCCCTTCTGCCATCCGATTTCTGAAAGGACATTGAACCCATGAATGCTACCACACTACTTTTTTATTTCCTATTTTGCAATACTTATTTAACTTCACTAATTTATATAAATATATTTATTTATTCATACACACATACGTATACATGCACACTTACTGCAATTCAGTTTCTTTTCGCTATTATTATGTATTGCTTTGCGCTGCTGCCACAAAGACAAATTTCACAACATATGCTGGTGATATTAAACCTGAATCTGATTCTGACCTCATAAATTGGTGAACTGGTTCATTATTGTCAAATTCTCCACGATACAGTAAAAAAACTGTTTGATATGGATAATTTCAATGGTGCATTGAAGTAGGACAAGGAAAAACAATAGCAGAATGCAGGATTAAATATTACAGCTACAAAAAGGTACAGTGCAGGTAGACAATAAGATACAAGGCAATGATGAGGTAGTTTGAAACAAAGAAACAAAGTAGATTTTGTTATCAGAGTACAAATATGCCACCACATACAACCCTGAGATTCATTTTCCTGTGGGAATACTGGGCCTGTATTGTGCTGTAGGTTTTCTATGTTTACTCAGCAAATCTATAGAATAGTAACTATAACAGGATCAATGAAAGATCAAGTACAGAAGTGCAAATGCAAACACAAATAAATAGCAATAAATAACCAGAACATGAAATAACAATATACTATTTTTTTAAATTAAGTAGCACAAAAACAGAAATTTTTAAAAAAGTAGTGAGGTGGTGTTCATGAGTTGAATGTCCATTCAGAAATCTGAGGGCAGAGGGGAAGAAGCGGGCAGGAGTCTGTGCCAGGAAAAAAAGCAAGCCCGAGCCAGCCGGCTCTCCCATCCATTCTGCTCTCCAATGTCTGCTTGCTGAGGAAATCGGGCCCGCAGTCGCCTGATGCCAATGGCCGGAGGTGGGGACGTCGTAAGCAGTGTGTGAGGAAGCAGAAGCGAGGCGAGCGGGCAGAAGTCCATGCCAGGAAAAAAGCAAGCTGGCCGGCTCTCCCGTCCATTCTGCTCTCCAATGGACATTAAACTGGACTACATCCGACTCCAACGAAATACTTGGCGGAAGTACAGAAACGGACGTGATCCCGGACACTGCCGTTCAGCTGTTTATTTATGTAACAGTTTTTCCCCCAAGCCATCGGACTACCAACCTACTGCCCTCCGCTGTGCCTATTGTCTTGTTTATTATTTATTGTAACGCCTGCACTGTTCTGTGTACTTTATGCAGTCCCGGGTAGGTCTGTAGCTTAGTGTAGTTTTTGTGTTGTTTTACGTAGTTCAGTGTAGTTTTTGTATTGTTTCATGTAGCACCATGGTCCTGAAAAATGTTGTCTCGTTTTTACCGTGTACTGTACCAGCAGTTATGGTCAAAATGACAATAAAAAGTGACTTGACTTGACTGTTTCTGAATCATTGAGTGTGTGTGTTCAGGCTTCTGTATTTTCTTCCTGACAGTAGCAACGAGAAGAGGGCATGTCCTGGGTGGTGGTGGTCCTTAATGATGGACACCACCCTTTTTGAGGCATCAGTCCTTGAAAACGTCCTGAATACCATGGAGACTAGTGCCTATGATAGAGCTGTGTAGCCAGTTCAAGTGCTCTCCACGGTACACCTGTAGAAATTTAAGTGTTTTAAGTGACATTCCAAATTTGCTCCAACTCCTTGAGGGTGGTGATATGTGCTCTCAGGCTTTTGCATCTGGAGTGCCTGTATAGTTTTCTGTACCCAGGAAATGATTTGTTTCCCTTTCGAAACAGAGCAAGGAAAACTCAAAGCAATTTATTCCTGGAGTTAACAAGGGCGACTTATGAAGAGAGTGAGTTGATAGAATAGAGACCAATGCTGAAGTTTTGAGAAATGAAAGCTGCTTGAATTAAAACAGTACTTCTAAGAAGAACTGAAAGGGTAGATCATGTGAGATCATTTCCTCCTCAAGATGATTTAGACATGGTGATAGTTTCAAGATAAAGGGCTCTTAGAGTGAAATTACAGATATCTTTTGAGAATTGTGACTTTTTTTGGGGGGGAGGTGGGTTCTTTAGCAAGCAATGTGGAAGTTTGTGTATTAGACCACAAAACATTGGAGAAGAATTAGGCCATTCAGCCCACTGAGAAGTTCCACCATTCAATCAGGCCTGATTTAATTTTTCCTTTCAACCCCATTCTCTTGCCTTCTCTCCCATAACCTTTGACACCTTCGCTCATGAGGAACTTATCAACCTATGCTTTAAATATACCCAATGACTCGGGTTCCCAAGCCCTCTGTGGCAACGAATTCCACAGATGCACCACCCTCTGGCTGAAGAAATTCCTCCTTACGTTCTAAAGGGGCATCCTTTTATTGAGGTTGCAGTCTCTGGTGCTAGACTCTCCCATTACTACACGTGGTCTCCACTTCCACTGTAGCCAATATCTTTCAATATAAGGTAGGTTTCAATGAAATCTCCCCTCAGCCTTCTGAACTTCAGCGAGTACAGGCCCAGAGACAAACATTCCTCACATACAAAACTCTTTCAATCCTTCATCGACGCCAATAAATCTTTCCTTTGATGGTGGTCAGGAAAAATGCTCACAATATTCCAAATGTGATCTGACAAACATCTTAAAAATTCTCAGATCCTAGCTTTTATATTCTGGTCTTGTCAAAATGAACGCTAGCATTGTATTCCTTATGACCAATTCCTTCTGCAAGTTAACCCTTAAGAGAATTCTGCACCAGAACTCCTAAGTCCCTTTGTACCTCCAATTACTGAATTCTCTCCCCATTTATAAAACAGTCTATGCATTTATTCTTTCCACCAAAGTGCATGAACATAAGATTCCCTACACGGTATTCCATAAACCACTTCTTTGCCCATTCTCTCAACCTATCCAAGTCCTTCTGAAGTCTTCCTACTTCCTGAAATACCCACCTAAGTTTCCACAGTCCACAAACTTGGCCATCTATTCCATCATCCAGATCCTTAGGATATAATGTGAAAAGTTGCAGACCCAACATCGATCCCTACTGAAAAACACTAGTCACCGTCAACCAACTAGAAAAAGATCCCCTTTATTTCCAGCCATTGCCTTCTTCCAGTCAGCCAATCTTCTGTTCATGCTAGCATCTTTTCTGTAATATCATGGACTTTTATCTCGTTTAGAAGCCTCATAGCCGGAACCATGTCAAAGGCCTTCTGAAAATCTTAGTAAACAACATATACTGACTCTCCTTTGTCTATCCTGCCTGTCATTTCCTCTAAGAATTCAAAACATTTGTCAGGCAAGATCTCCTCTGAAGAGAACAATGTTGATTTTGGACAATTTTACCATGTGCCTCTAAGTACCCTAAAATCTCATCCTTAATAATGGACTCTAAAATCTTCCCAATCACTGAGGTCAGGCTAACAGGCCTATAGTTTCTTGTCTTTTGCCTTCCAACTTCTTAATGTGTGGATTGACATTAGTGATTTTCCATTACTCTGGAACTATTTCCAAGTCTAGTGATTCTTGTAATATCACTACTAATGCCTCCACAATCCCTTCAGCTACTTCTTTCGAACTCTAGGGTGTAGTCCATCCAGCCCAGGTGACTTTTTTGAGCTCCAGAGTAACTCTGTAACATAGGGTCAAATTGAGGTTGATAGATTATTAGACAGGGCAGGAATGTTAATTGGCTGTGATCTTTTTGAATGTTATTCCATGAACATCGAACAATACAGCACGGGAACAGGCCCTTTGGCCCACAATGTTGTGCCATACCAGTTAAAAAGTAAATCAAAACCACCCAAGAAACTAATCACTCCTGGTTATACAGTGTCCATATCCCTCCATATTCCCCATGTTCATGTGCGTATCTGAACATTGCTTAAAAACCTCTGATGTATTTGTCTCTACCACCATACCAAGCAGCACATTAAAGGTATCCACCACTCTGAGTAAAAAACTTACCCCTCACATCCCCTTTCCTCCAAGAGGATCACAACCTTGTTGCAGAGATTGGAGGCTTGTAGGCCTCAGTGACCCAGAGAACTATGTTGACTTGAGTCAGAAATAGTGGTAGTCTCAGGGTAAAGGGTTTTTGGCTCTTGGGAGGGTCACCCATGCCAAACAGGTCAAAGGGTAGAGGTCACACTAAGAGTGGTCCACCGGTCCTCCAGGTTCGGAGGTTCAGCTCAGGGCTAACAACCCTGACTGGTAAAACAAAATTCTTATGGAAATAGCAATGAAGATTCCTTCTTTGGAATGAAGATTCCTATTGACATCAATGATTCTGGGGTTGAGAGGGTAAACAGCTTTAAGTTCCTCAGCATAAACATCACCGAGGATCTCACATGGTCTGTACATATTGGCTGCGTGGTGAAAAAGGCACAACAGCGCCTCTTTCACCTCAGACAGTTCAGGAAGTTTGGTATGGGCCCCCAAATCCTAAGAATTTTCTACAGGGGCACAATTAAGAGCATCCTGACTGGCTGTATCACTGCCTAGGAGTGGAACTGTACCTCCCTTAAATGCAGGATTCTGCAGAGAGTGGTGCAGACAGCCCAGTGCATCTGTAGTTGTGAACTTCCCATGATTCACAACATTTGCAAAGACAGGTGTGAAAAAAAGGCCCAAAGGATCACAGGGGATCCGAGTCACCCCAACCACGATCTATTTCAGCTGCTACCATCCAGGAAATGGTACTGTAGCATAAAAGCCAAGACCAACAGGCTCCAGGACAGCTTCTTCCACCAGGCCATCAAACTGATTAACTCACGCTGATCTGAGTGTATTTCTATGTTACATTGACTACTCTATTTATTATAAATCACAATGATTGCAAATTGCACATTCACACACAGACATAACGTAAAGGTTTTTACTCATGTATGTGAAGGATGCAAGAAATAATGTCAATGCAATACACCCAAGTGCGATGCTATTCCCGAGTCTCCACCTGTGATCTGCATATCTGACAGCAGCGAAAACCAAGAGAAAACTACTGACATGATAAAGGAAGACCTGAACTCCACCAGAGATGAAGGACCTTCATTGCTACTCTAAATGCCAGCAACGTATTGGGCAGTAAGTCACATCCTTTTTGAACCAACCCCTTCTCACTTTCAATGCATGTCCTCTGGAATTAGACATTTCTACCCTGGGAAAAGGTACTCCCTCTCTACTCCTTCTGAACGTCTCAGGCTTATGAACCTCCATCAGATCTCCATACTTAAGCCTTCTCCTGTTCCTCCTAGTTTTATAAAATTTAACAACAAGAACACAACAATTCCAAGTTTTTCCGAAGTATTATGAGCTTGTGAACATATCAAATAACAAAAGAATACTTCAGAAAACTGTGGAGATGAAGACAGAATAAGTTGTGCTCAGGGGGAGAAGGAAAAATAAAATGATCTGAATTAAATAATCCATGAAGTTACATAAGCTTGCAGGAAGCAGAAAACAGAGCAGGGCTGTACGAGCCTAATGCCATTAAGATATGTAAAATATATAAAAAAAAGAAAATAAGACCAAACTCATTTACTTTGAGACCACAAGACATAGGAACAGAACTGGGCCATTCAGCACATCGAGTCTGAGTTTAGACAAGGACATATAGATCTGTTTTTTTTATTTGCTTCAGTTCTAATTTTAAAAACTAACTCATATAACATTTTAATATTAGGTTGCAGTACTATTAGATTTTTTCAGAATTCTGTTTACATCTTTCATTGCCCTGAAAAATACAGCTCCTCACAAAAACACGAGCTGATTACCATTATTCTGTTGAGACCTGTGATGACCTGTGACTGATTTTGGAAGATGCAGCCTGAGTTTGTGTAACATGGTAATAATCTTGTCTATATAATCTATAATAAACTATAGACTATATATGGATGGCAGAGTGGAAAGATACATCTCTATCAAAGGAGGTGTAAGACACTCCGTCCCTCCACGAGCCTATACCTCTGGGCAAGGTGTAGCACCTGCTTAGCCTTCGCCCCACCCCCCGATTAGGGTCACGTGAAGCCATGGGAGCAGGTGGTGTTTGTCCTACGAGCAGCTGGTACATATCACAAGTTCTGGTTATGTGACCACTGATGCCAGGCAGGCAAGCTCTTAAGAGTATTGCTAACGGCTGGGGTCACTGGTCTTGTAAAGACATTGCCCAGAAGAAGGCAGTGGCAAACTATTTCTGTAGAAAAATTTGCCAAGAACCATCATGGTTATGGAAATCAGCCACGTCAAACTACATGATACATAATGAACTATAGACTATTTAGACTGATATAATCAAGACAGAAAACAATGAGCCTGCAAATCTTGGAAACTAGAATAAAAACAAAAAGCTGGAAGAATTCAGCAAGTCAAGCAGCATCTCTGGAAGGCCCAGAGAGACATTCTGTAGTGATCAATAAACCAATTATTTAGAATCAAATTACCTTGCCTGATGTCTCAGGGCTGGGTGTGTCTACACCCATGCCACACCATCCCATCCCACCCCTGGCACTCCTTCTCTGCCAGCTGTCCCACACCCTCCCCATGGCACCCCTTCTCTGCCAGCTGTCCCACACCCTTCCCATGGCACTCCTTCTCTGCCAGCTGTCCCACACCCTTCCCATGGCACTCCTTCTCTGCTAGCTGTCGCACACCCCTCCCCTGACACTCCTCTGCCAGCTGTCCCACACCCTTCCCATGGCACTCCTTCTCTGCCAGCTGTCCCACACCCTTCCCATGGCACTCCTCTGCCAGCTGTCGCACACCCCTCCCCTGGCACTCCTCTGCCAGCTGTCCCACACCCTTCCCATGGCACTCTGCCAGCTGTCCCACACCCTTCCCATGGCACTCCTCTGCTAGCTGTCCCACACCCTTCCCATGGCACTCCTCTGCCAGCTGTCGCACACCCCTCCCCTGGCACTCCTTCTCTGCCAGCTGCCCCACACTCCTCCCCTGGCACTCCTCTGCCAGCTGTCCCAACACCCCTCCCATGGCACCCCTTCTCTGCCAGCTGTCCCACACCCCTCCCATGGCACCCCTTCTCTGCCAGCTGTCCCACACCCCTCCCATGGCACTCCTTCTCTGCCAGCTGTCCCACACTCCTCCCCTGGCACTTCTCTGCCACCTGTCCCACACCCCACCCCTGGCACTCCTTCTCTGCCAGCTGTCCCACACCCTTCCTCCAGCACTGCTCTTCTGCCAGCTGTCCCACACCCTTCCTCCAGCACTCCTTCTCTGCCAGCTGTCCCACACCCTTCCTCCAGCACTCCTTCTCTGCCACCTGTCCCACACCCCACCCATGGTGCTCCACCCTCGCCATTCCCAACATCCTTTGCTCCCTCCAGATTTACAAATTCACTTTCTCTCCATGTTGAGAAGTACAGTACTGTGCAAAACTCTTAGGTACCCATGCTATGTACACGTACCCACGCTATGTACACGTGCCCACGCTATGTACACGTGCCCACGCTATGTACACGTGCCCACCCTATGTACACGTACCCAAGACTTTTGCACAGTACTATGTAGAACAATAGAGATAATCTTATTAATATACAAAATTATTCTTGCGTTTGGCAAAGAAAGAGCAGGACTAATTATTCTCCTGCTTATCTGCTCAGGACAAAGGATCACAGTCTCAAAGTAAAAGGTCAGTTATTTAGCTATTAGGTCAGAAGCTATTAATTTAATTTGCATCATGTTCAGCACAGACATCTTGAACCAAAGGTAGGTAAGCTACTAAAATTTAATGTTTCAATCCCTATGGTAAGTCAGCACTCTCGACGTTAGCAGTGGGCTTGGAGTGGTGACAAGGAGGGAGGGTAGGTACATCATCGGGGTCATCAGGTGGGCACCCTCCTTCTTTGACGTTTCTTGGATAAGCCCACGACATCTCCAGAGGGCTCAACGGTGCTACCTGGCATCCCAGATACACCCCCCTCAGTTCCATACCCTCCTGTCTTCATTTTGCAGCCCAGTTGTTGTCTTTCCTTTTAATCCAAATCCAATTGCTACTTTCTTCTGCTCCGTTTGACAAGGACTTGACTGCTTGTTGGAGGGAGTGACCCCTCACCCCCATCTTCTTCAATAGACTGGTCATAGATGTAGCAACGAATCCCCTGCCTCCCACTTCTACAGGGAAAATCTTGGTCTTCCAGCCATTCTGGGCAGCTTCAGCTGCCAGTTCAGAGTACTTGGTCTTTTTCCTCTCATAAGCTTCTTCAACAACATCTTCCCATGGTACTGTCAATTCCACAACATATGACAGCTTGGCTGTTGTGGACCACAGGACCATGTCTGGCTGGAGTGTTGTAGCCTCAATGTCTGGGGGAAACACAAGCTTTTTTCCAAGTCCACGTCCATTTTCCAATCCCAAGCAACCTGCAGAATGCTTACATCTTTTGATGTTATATGGTGCTCTGGAGGTTGGCCTGCTGGTACAAATCGTGTGATGTGGTCATTTCCTGCCGATGTTTGTGGGAGAGCATTTGTGGTGATTCACCTCTGTTCCAAGATTGATGCCAGCTGTCTGAGAACTTGGTTATGCCGCCAAGTGTACCGCCCCTGGGTGAGGCTCGTGATGCATCTTGTTAAAATGTGCCTTAGTGATCCAGGTGCTTGACAAAGAGAGCAAGCGAGGATCTGTTCCTGTGTTTTTCTGTTCTAATCAGGACTGCACTGGGAAGAAATAGATTCAGGAAGCTTTGGACATTTTGTTTTACACAAGGCATGGATATTGCATCATGGAGTACGTTCAAATACAAATCAATAGCTTTTTAAGATGATAAATGAATCGAGGGATATGGTGCAGGAAAGTGTTGCTGAGAAAGAAGATCAGACATCACCTTATTGAACAGTGAAATAGATGTATCAGGCTGAATGAAAATTCTACAAAAGAGTAGTGGATTTGTCCCAGTAAAGCCCTTCCAACCACTGAGCACATCTACATAAGACACATTTGTGGGAAAGCAGCATCCGTTAGAGATCGCCACCACCCAGAACATGCTCTTTTCTCGTTGCTGCCATCAGGTAGAAAGTAAAAGAGCCCCAGTTCTCACACCACCAGGTTCAAGAACCCCACAACAATCAGGCTCTTGAACAGAAGGGGATAACTACACTCACTTGCCCATCCATTGAGATGTTCGCACAATGAACAATCTCACTGTTATCTCTTGTTCTTGTTTTTATACTTGTATTTGAGCAGTTTGTTTTCTTCTGCACTCTGGTTGATCTTTCATTGATTCTGTCATAGTTAATATTCTATAGATTTGCTGAGTACGCCTGCAGGAAAATGAACCTCAGGGTTGTATATGGTGACATATATGTGAGAATCAGAATCAAGTTTAATATCAGCAGCATATATCATGAGATTTGTTTGTAAAAAGGTATTAAGGTACTATTCATGGGTTCAATGTCCATTCAGAAATCTGACAACAGAGGGGAAGAAGCTGTTTCTGGATTGTTGAGTGGGTACCTCCTTCCTGATGACAGCAAAGTGAAGGAGGCATGTCCTAGGTGACGGGGGTCCTTAATGATGGACACCACCTTTTCAAGGAACTGTTCCTTGAAGATTTCCTGGATACTACAAAGGCTACTGCCTATGATGGAGATGACTGAGCTTACAACTCTGTGGCTTACTTTGACTTTGAAAAACTCATTCCTAGTTCAACCTGTGTTCTTACACCACTTTTTTGTGTTATTTCTAAGGCAAACAAAGCAAGCATGTCCAATCTTCTGGAACACATTAAATCAGAATCATTACCTACACCAGTAGGAACTATGGAGTAAATCACCCAAATGTACATTCTTGCCAAAGCACATGTAGTAATTGTGCGTGCACAGCCTATAATTTTCTTTCCACTAAAATTAAGGGCCAGAACATTTTAGGCTGTATTTTATATCTCTATCTTAGCTCAGCAGCACAACTTGATGCCAAAAGAAAGCAATTGGAAACTTGCTGTTTATGTGCATGGAATCTTTACAAAATATCATACTTGCATAAACAATGGATTCCAGTTAATTGAGACGCATAGGGACAAGTATATTTTGGCCCAGTTAAGCTTCTGCCCTAATTAGCTTAAGTTTGATTGAACATAGAAGAGTACAGCACAGGAACAGGCTCTTCGGCCCACAATGTTGTGCCAAACCAGCTAAAAAGCAAATCAAAAACACCCAAACACTCCTCCTATCTAAATAATGCCCATAATCCCTCCATCTTCTTTAAATCCATGTGTCTATTCAAGCATCTCTCAAAAGCCTCTAATGCATTTGCCTCGACCACCGTACCAGGCACAGTACCTGCATCCACCACTCTGAGTAAAAAACTCACCCCTCACATTACCGGAGAGACAGAGTCACTGGTAGGTACAAAGCAGCTTCTTTATTCGACACAACAAGGTACAGCAGGCATCTTACGGACGGAGACGCTTTCCGCAGAAAGGTCCTTTAGCTCAATGTGGGCTCGATATTTATATGCTAAGCACAAAGGCAATGACTACTTAAAAGTCATAGACAATGCTTCCTATTGAAGCTACATACAAAATATCACACCATCCTTTCCTTCCGACACCAACATGTCTGGGTTGGTATCCACAGCCTTTAGGAATGTAAGTTAAATCTACAATACATTTATTTGGCATTTCCCATGCTAACATAGAAGACAATTAATATTTATAATGTATAGATAATACTGTCTTCGAAACTACAGCATCAGGCGCCAGAAGCATCTGGTATTCACACCCTTTTAGGAAGTGCATTGTCAAACAGTTAAAATAGAAGTTGGTGGCCAAAGTCATTTAAGTGTAAACAAATCATCTATCCAAAAAAATTCACTCTAACACACATCAGCCCTGGGAAACAGATTCTGTCCACTCTATCTATGCCTCTCATAATCAAACAAACCTCTATCCCATCTCCCCTCAGACTCCAACGCTCTACAGAAAACATCACAAGTTTATCCAGCCTCTTGTGATAGCATATGCCCTCTAAACCAGGCAGTATCCTGGTAAACCTCTTCTGCACCCTCTACAAAGCCTCAACATCCTTCCTATAGTGGGGTGACCAGAACTGTATGCAGTTCTCCAGATGTTATCTAACCAGAGTTTTATAAAGTTGCAACACAACCACTTTTGTGGAAATCATTAAGTATAAGACAAACTGAGCAACAAATTATGTATTGAAATGAAATACAGAACAAATTAGAACACTGTATACTATTAAATTGTGTATTAGTTCACAATTGTTTTCACTTGAGGAATTCAGTGTACATATGCGCTGTGTTCTTTTGATAGACTAAGTTAACAAAATCAGTGCAGATAACTGCCTACTTTCATACAAGCTATCAACCACTGCATCCTCAAAATCTTCATTTTCATTATAACATTCAAGGTGATTGTCGATATCTTCAAATTCTTCATAGTTCCTAACCTGTTTTAGCAGTGAGAAAGTTTCATTTTCACTCCCAGCTGTTTCTGGCATCACTGAGCCTGAATGCTTGAAATCGCAGTGAGCAAAATAGTTCTGAATTGTCTTACTGCTTATTTCTTGCCAACTCTCAATAACAAAAATCACTGCTTTTTGAACACCATTACACATTCAACTGATGCTATTCAAAAACTGTTTGCCCCAATTATAGTGTAGTGTCTAACAGCCTTCACAAGTGCATGTGACTGACACTAATTAGAAACTATTCTGCAGCAGTCTCCTGTCATAATTAGGTGGCACAGTGTCCACTTTTGTTTGATTCAGCTGCTATAGAACCTCTTGGAACTTGGTTGTGTCAAGGGTGCTATACAAAACCAGTTGTTGTATAAATATAATAGGATCATTGCGCAGATTTCCATGGATATGTTAATTGTAAAGATCCAAACTTCTACCCCAAATTAAGGTCAAACACACTGTACATCAAAAATTTGGGCACTGGTGGACAATTTTGTTAAATTGGTAAATTGATTTATTATTGTCCTGTTGAGGGAGGTACATTGCTAACAGTTACAGCAGCAGTCCCCAACCACCAGGCCGCGGACCACTACCGGGCCGCAAAGCATGTTCTACCGGGCCGCGAGGAAACAATATGATTTGGTGATATGAGTCAGCTGCACCTTTCCTCATTCCCTGTCACGCCCACTGTTGAGCTTGAACGCACGCGAGGTCATTACGCACGCGTCATCCATGTCAGCGCGGGAAGGAGATCAACTCCTCGAGCTTGCAAATAATGGCAGGCTGAAAAGTATGTTTGACATAACATCTCTGCCAGCATTCTGGATCAAAGTCAGGGCTAAATATCCCGAGATAGCCACGAAGCACTGAAAATGTTGCTTCCATTTCCAACATATATCTGCAATGAATGCAACAAAAACTAAATTGCAGAATAGACTGGACATAAGGAACCCCCTTCGAGTATCGCTGTCTCCCATCAACCCTCGATGGCACCGTGTTGTTGCAGGAAAACAAGCTCAGGGCTCCCACTGATTCAGCGATATTGATGTGTTGCAATAATTTTATATGTTCATACGGGGAAAATATGTGCTGTGTGTTTAATATCCAAACGTTACTTAAAATGTTATGATGCTATTGACTTATAAGTGACTTACATAACAATATAACAATTACAGCACGGAAACAGGCGATCTCTGCCCTTCTAGTCCGTGCCGAATGCTACTCTCACCTAGTCCCACCGACCTGCACTCAGCCCATAACCCTCCATTCCTTTCCTGTCCATATATCTATCTAATTTTTCTTTAAATGATAATATCGAACCTGCCTGTACCACTTCAAGTGGAAGTTCGTCCAACACTTACTTCAAGCTCCCCTGTCCTCCCCTGATAATTGACTTATCACTATATTCATGCGAGGAAAATATGTGCTGTGTGTTTAATATTAAATTCATTAGATAAACCCTTTTAGAAATGAAATTCAGTGCATTAGCCACTTAACAAGTATATTCTGGTCGTGATTAACACCCCGCCCCCCCGGAACAGAATCGCCAAAAACGATTTGTAGAAAAAAAATCCACACATACACGCATGCACACACAGGTGCCCGCACAAGGCTTCATGGTCATTGTAGTGTTTCTCGAGGTAAACACAACGTATTTGACTGCTGCTCTTGTCCGTTGGCAACCCTACCCCCGCCCCGGGTCGGCCGGTCCACAAGAATATTGTCAATAATAAACCGGTCTGCGGTACAAAAAAGGTTGGGGACCCCTGAGTTACAGAGAAAGTACGTGCAGACAGACAATAAGGTGCAAGGCTATAATGAGCTCAACAGGTTCAATAGTCACCCCACCACCCAGGCCATGCTCTTTTCTCGCTGCTGCCATCAGGTAGAAGGTACAAGAGCCTCAGGACTCACATCATCAAGTTCAAGAACAGTTACTATCCCTCAGACATCAGGCTCTTGAACAAAAGGTGATAATTATACTCACTTGCCCATCCATTAAGATGTCCTACAACTGATGATCTCACTTTAAGGACTCTACCTCTTCATCTCATGTTCTCATTATTTATTGCTATTTATTTATATTTGCATTTGCACAGTTTGTCGTCTTCTGCACTCTGGTTGATCTTTCATTGATTGTGTTATAGTTACTTTTCTATAGATTTGCTGACTATCCCCGCGGGAAAATCTCAGGGTTATATGTGATGACATAAGTACTTTGACAATAAAATTTACTTTTAAATTTATAACAACCTTTTTGTGGATGGTTGCAAAGAAAAAGCATTTCAGGATGTATACTGTATACATTTCTCTGACATTAAATGTACCTTTGAGACCTTTGGAACAGTGGGATACGATATTTCCTTAAACAGATGGTACATACTTTCAGGTTTTTCAATCTTCTGCCCAATGGGTGAGGGGAGAAAAGAGAATGTCTAAGGTGATGGAGATTTGTGAACATGTGAATGATGTCTAGTGTGGGTGGGTGGGGTGTTGACTGCTTCTTTATTCCTGGTCATGTAATTTAACCTCAACTGGCATTCTCATCCTCCTGTACTCTATTTAAGTCAGATCAACTCCAATCATGCTTCATAAGGTTGTCATAGCCAAGGGAGGTAGTGGGGATAAGCAACCACCTATTAAGTGCTCCCAATGGTGTGTGCCTCAAACAGCCTCTGACAACCAAGTCCATCTCCTGGCCTTAACATGTGGCGGAACTGTTTCTACGACAGGAGAAGGGGCAAAAGCAGGCTACTGGCACCTTAAAACCCTGTCGCTTCAGGCAGATGGGACTTGTCAGCCGTGGTTGGCAGCTCATCCAGGAGAAGGAAAACACTGATCTGAAACATCCGCTACCTTACAGCTAACCACACTCATGGGGACAGTTTCGTGAATAAATCCTGATGAAAAAATATGGAGCTGGAGTGCCTAAGGCAGTCCTACATTGAGTTTACTGCTGACTGGCAACTCCTCCAATGCTGCTGGTCCGAGCTGTATTGGCCTCTGCCATTCCTTTTGATTCATCAGCTGCACAAAGAGGGGGAGCCTGCAGCATGGGCAACAGCTTGCCCTCTATATTGTATTCCCTTGGCTTGTGTATCAAGTAGACAGTTAGGACACAATATCCATGGTCAATCCAATGTACTCATTCTGCAGTCTTTTAGTTTAATTTTTAATTGTTTACATTAACACTATTTTGATTTGGACTGCCCATACTGTTCTCTATGCATTTAAGCTTACTCTTGTAACTCTTTACTGTTATCGGTCGAGATATTTTGAGGATCTATCCTGGACCCAACATATCAATGCAGCTACAAAGGCGACAACACAGCTGCTGTATACTCTTAGGAGTTGGAGAAGATTTGGTATGTCACCTAAAACACTCACAAATTTCTGCAGAGGTACCGTGCAGAACATTCTAACTGGTTGGATTACCGTATTGGGGATGCGGGTGGCTACTTGCAGAATCGAAATAGACTGCAGAGAATTGTAAACTCAGTCAGCTCCATCATGGGCACTAGTCTCCGTAGTATCCAGGACATCTTCTAACATGTCTCATAAAGGTAGCGTCCATCATTAAGAACCCCATCACCAATGTCATGCCCTCTTCTCATTGTCACAATTAGGGAAGAGGTACAGGAGCCTGAACGCACACATTCAACAATTCAGGAACAGTTTCTTCCCCTCTGACATCTAATTTCTGAATGGACGCTGAACCTAGGATTCCTCTCCCCCTCTATATCTATATATTCTTACTGTAATTCAGTTTTTTTTTCCTCTACTGTTACAATGACAACAAATTTCACAACTTATGCCAGAGACATTAAACCCGATTCTGACTTTTCGGGGAATGGTATTGGTAATAATTGATCCAAGAGAGGACTGTTTGACATCAGCCTTGCTCAATAGCTCTGATGAAATTAACAGTTGAAGAAAGCTCTAAAATGCAAACAGAAATGAAATGAGACTGCAATTTTGAGTGCGTTGCATCTTCCCTTATGGACCTTGACAACTTCTGTGGGGTCACATCAGACCTGGTACAAAACATGTTCTATTTGGCAACAGTGATCCCTGCCCTTCTGTATGTATGACCCAGTCTTCCTATATAAACAGGCAGCTTAAGATACTGGCGGGGGGGGGGGGACATCAGGAACCTTCTAAATTCACTGAATTAATTTTTATTATCCTTTCAGTGCTCTGTCCCAAGCAATCATTTGCAGCATTCAGCTCGTTATTCTTTGTATGTTACATTGGCTAGGCCACATCAATGTGTGTCTTGAGCTTGTAAGAATCAGATTTATCATCAGCATTTATCGTGAAATTTGTTGTCTTTGCAGCAGCAGCACAATGCAAGGCATAATAGAAATAAAAACTGTGAATTACAGTAAATATAAATACATATAAACACCAATACACACATATATACATACACACACACACTTAATTAAATAAGTAGTGCAAAAATAGAAATAAAAAAGTATTGAGGTAGTGTTCATGGGTTCAGTGTTCATTTAGAAATCGGTTGGCAAAAGGGACGAAGCTGTTCCTGAATCACCGAGTGTGTGCCTTCAGACTCCTGTACCTCCTTCCTGATGGTAACAAGGACAAGAGAGCATGTCCTGGGTGGTGGGGGTCCTTCATGATGGATGCCACCTTATTAAGGCATTGCTCCTTGAAGATGTCCTGGATACTTTGGAGACTAGTACCCATGAATGAGCAGACAAAGTTTACAATTCTCTGCAACTTCTTTCCATCCAGCACAGGAACCCCCCCCCCCCCCGCCAATACCAGACAGTGATGCAGCCAGTTAGAACGCTCTCCATGGTACACCTATAGAAATTTGAGTGTCTTTGGTGACATAACAAAGGATGCATTGAGGGCAGCCTGCAAATGCTGCCACACATTCTGGCACCAAAATAGTATGCCTACAATGTTCAGTAGGATAACACAAACAGCAATAACAGCAGCTACAAAAAAAACAGCAAAACAAGGTTCTTACCTCCCTCCCATCCACTCACATCACACCCACTGGCAGCCTTCGGGCTCCAACTTCCAGTCCCTAGGCCGGATTCGCAGGCATTGAGCCTCCAACTTCCAGACATGCTGACCCAGATGTTTTGACCATTGAGCCTCAACCCCTAGACGTATTTAGGGCAGCGATGAAGGTCCTCCATCTCTGGTGGTGTCAAAGCTTCCTCTCTGTTTTCACGGTTGACAGTCATGCAAGTCCCGGAGATGCAGACTCAGGAATACCGTCACACTCAGATATAGAAGGATTCTTCACTGCTGTTTCCATAACAATTTTGTTTCACCAGTCAGGGTTGTTAGCCCTATGCTGAACACCCAAACCTGGAGGGCCGGTGGACCACTCTTAGTCTGGCCTCAACCCTTTGACCTGTTATGCATGGGTGACCCTACCAAGAGCCAAAGCATAAAGCCCCAACTCCAGGCAACATAGCTCTCTGGGTCACTGAGGCACACAAGCCTCCAAACCTTACTAAAAGGTTGGGGTCCTCTAAACCCACTGTATGGACATTACTCTTGATACTGGTTTATTAACTTTAAAACTTTTAACTGTAACCTAATTGATTCTAGTCTTTTTTGAATGAAAGCCCCTGTTGTCCTTAGTCAGTAAATTGTACTGCCAAGATAAATGTTTAATCCTTTGGCCAATCCTTATAAGGAGTTTGGAGTAGTTCAGGAGTTTGCCGGCAGCCTAGAGCCTAGGCAGTCAGCATTCCAAGTGTACATTATTTACTTTTACTCTTTTGTGAGCTTTCTCACTATATCAATATTGTTAAGAGACTCACAGACCCCTTGTGATCTTTGGCACCAAACCTTCCCTCCTCATCCCCACACCCAGTCTCCCTTAATGAACGTTGCACCCATGTTGGGAACCGTTGCTGTCAATGTCCAACTTCCAAGAAAAATAAACTGTTCCTGTGGGAAGCAATCAGTCCACGTGTCTCTACAGTGGCACAACTGATAATAGAATGTTAATGATCATAGCAAACTGTACTGTGCGACTTGCCAGGATTTGGAAAGGATTAACTTGGAAGTCATTCCTTTTATTCAGTGAAGGACATAGCTCCATTTGCATTATCCATCCTTTTGCACATCTCAAAAGCAAAACAAACCATAAACACCAGAGAACTAATCAAATATAATAGTCAACTTCGTACTCACAAAACACTGTATAAAGCAACCTCCCTCAGGGCATAATGTACAGTCAAACTAATCCTGCACCCAGATACTTTTACAATGAGTTAAGCCTTCTTCAAGCACTTTCAATCAAATTACTGACTTCAGAGCCTCAAATAAACAAAAGCCCTTGTAACCACCCAAGAAAAAATTATAGCCTCTTGATTATGACATTATGCTATAGTAGCATAGTGGTTTGTACAACAATTTATAGTACCAGTGAACTGGTTTCAATTCCTGCCACTGTCTGTAAGGAGTATGTACGTTCTCCTTGTGACTGCGTGAGTTTCCTCCGGGTGCTCCGGATTCCTCCCACAGTCCAAATTGCCTGAGTGTGACTTCATATTGGCAGTAGAGGCGGCCATGGACTGACAGTTTCTTGAGATAGCTCAATATAGAGAATGCCATTAATTCAACCATAAAATCTATGTGGCAATTCCAGAACAGATACAAAATAAAGTAAGAATGGGATAAATTCAGCAGCACAATTCCAGATCTAAACAATTGGGAATAAAATGTTGTCAATCAGTCAAGTCACAAAGACAAAAGTATATCCACTTGGTGGTATTATTTTAAATATAGTTGTTCCGAATTGGCATCACTATTAAAACTGATTTATGAAATGGGATAAAGTTTTGACAACCTGGCCTAAGTGAGACATAGAGGTCCATGACCCAGTCTTCATTGGAGGATCGGAGGTGGACAGAGTCAGCCACTTTAAATGCCTTGCTGTTATCATTTCAGGGGACCTGTCCTGGGCCCTGCACATAGGCGCAATTACAAAGAAAGCAAAGCAGCAACTCTACTTCTTTACGAGTTTGCAGAGATTCAGCATAACCAGTGAAACTCTGACAAACTTCTATAGATGTGCGGTGGACAGTATATTGACTGTCTGTATCAAAGTCTGGTGTGGAAACATCAATGCCCTTGAACGGTGAACGAAAAATCCTACAAAAAGTAATGGATTCAGCCCAGTACATTACAGGTAAAACCCTCTTTACCATCGAGCACACCTACATGAAACACTGTTGCAGGAAAGCAGCATCCTTATATCAGAGACCCCAAAACACCCAGGTCATGCTCTCGTCTCGCTGTTGCCATCAGGAAAAAGGTACAGCAGCCTCAGGACTCACACCACCAGTTTCAGGAACAGTTATTACCCCTTACCCATCACGTTCTTGACTGAACCAAAGGGAATAACTTCACTTAACTTCATTGGCCGCATCATTGAAATGTTCTCAAAACCTATGAACTCACCTTCAAGGACTCTTCAACTCACGCTCTCAATATTTATTGCTTATTTATTTTATTATTATTTCTTTCTTTTTTTATTTGCAGAGTTTGTTGTCTTTTGCACACTGGTTGAACGCCCAAGTGGATTGAATGGAGGAGTTCTGCAAAAGGAAGATCTGTCAGGTGGTAGAATCCCATTGCATGTAGCAGCAACTGTTAAATGTGAAGGCTCGCAAGCTTGAAGAAAAGGGAACTGTATTCTTGATCTGACTGGAAGGAGAGCACGTGTGGGAAATGGTGGCGACATGACTGAAATCTTATGAACAATGGTAGCAGGGAGAGTAACAAGGAAGAAGAAAGGCTAATTTCTACCCAGCTCTCACACACAATGTATCTGACCTCCCTTCCTTAGCATCACCATCTCATCTCAGGGATAGGTTAGTGACCAATATTCATTATGACCCCAGTGTCTCACAGTACTATCTTGACAGCACCTCCTTCATTCTCCCTCCTGTTGGGAGTCCATTCCATAGTCCCACATTCTGTTTCTGTTCTATGATGATATTTTCCACGCTCGTGTCTCAGGGTGCAGTGAGTGAGAAAGGATAATGGTGCAAACAAACAATGATTCAAAACTTTCATAATACACCACAAAGATACTTGCACTCTCTCTTTTCAATTTCTCCAAATTATTACTATAGAAGTTTCATAATTTCAAGTCGAAACTGGAATAGCAACAGCAGTGTGCTGCTAAATTTAACCAACAAGGCACGTTTTACTTCTAGTAAAAAACAATGCTCTGATCCCACCTCCAAGTCAAGGTGGGATCTTCTTGTCCGAAGCTCGGCTGTTCCCATACCAGATGGAGATGCAAATTGTCAGGACGGTGACAATGGTGTTCCTATAAAATACAGTTAAGAAGTTAAGATGGGGTAGGGGTGCAGTTAAGATTAGAGGTGTTGGGAGAATAATTAATGAACCACCTTCACTAAAATTCCAGTGGTGATATCTAGACCAATAATGGTACATTTTTTCCCAATTTATAAAAGGTATACTTTAATCTCTTAGGCCCAAACCCAGTGAAAATATTTGATCAACACATCCATTTACATCACAATAACTCTAGGCATAATTTTCCATACGAATCCCCAACTGGCCTTGCAAATTACTGTAAGGATTAATGAATTAAATTTAAAAACAAGAGTTAAAAATATTATCATTCATCCCTTAAATGAAGCAATAATTCAAGAACTGGCATAACTTTAAGGAACATCCATTATAATTTCAACATTCCCGCCAAAAAGTTCTAAAATCTACACAAATTGCATTATATTTATTCATATATTAAATGATCTTCTAGATCTGCACATTTCCAACCTACATTTTGCAACAATTGTATTAAGAAGCTCATGGCACCACGGTAGTATAGTGGCTAGCAAGACGCTTTTACAGCTCGGGGTGTTGGGAATTCGAAGTTCACAATTCTGATGCTGTTTCTAAGTTTGTACAGTACCTCCTTCCTGTAAGCATGTGGGCTTCTTCCGGGTGTTCCATTTCAATAGTCCCATTTAATATCAGAGAATATATAAAGTATACAACCTGAAGTTCTTACTCTTCACAGACATAGTCATAGTCACAGTCATACTTTATTGATCCCGGGGGAAATTGGTTTTCGTTACAGTTGCACCATAAATAATAAATAGTAATAAAACCATAAACAGTTAAAAAGTAATATGTAAATTATGCCAGGAAACAAGTCCAGGACCAGCCTATTGGCTCAGAGTGTCTGACCCTCCAAGGGAGGAGTTGTAAAGTTTGATGGCCACAGGGAGGAATGACTTCCTATGACGCTCTGTGCTACATCTCGGTGGAATGAGTCTCTGGCTGAATGTACTCCTGTGCCCACCCAGTACATTATGTAGTGGATGGGAGACATTGTCCAAGATGGCATGCAACTTAGACAGCATCCTCTTTTCAGACACCACCGTCAGAGAGTCCAGTTCCATCCCCACAACATCACTGGCCTTACGAATGAGTTTGTTGATCCCGTTGGTGTCTGCTACCCTCAGCCTGCTGCCCCAGCACACAACAGCAAACATGATCGCACTGCCCACCACAGACTCGTAGAACATCCTCAGCATCGTCCGGCAGATGTTAAAGGACCTCAGTCTCCTCAGGAAATAGAGACGGCTCTGACCCTTCTTGTAGACAGCCTCAGTGTTCTTAGATCAGTCTAGTTTATTGTCAATTTGTATCCCCAGGTATTTGTAATCCTCCACCATGTCCACACTGACCCCCCGGATGGAAACAGGAGTCACCGGTACCTTAGCTCTCCTCAGGTCTACCACCAGCTCCTTAGTCTTTTTCACATTAAGCTGCAGATAATTCTGCTCACATCATGTGACAAAGTTTCCTATCATAGCCCTGTACTCAGCCTCACCTCCCTTGCTGATGCATCCAACTATGGCAGAGTCATCAGAAAACTTCTGAAGATGACAAGACTCTGTACAGTAGTTGAAGTCCGAGGTGTAAATGGTGAAGAGAAAGGGAGACAAGACAGTCCCCTGTGGAGCCCCAGTGTTGCTGATCACTCTGTCGGACACACAGTGTTGCAAGCACACGTACTGTGGTCTGCCAGTCAGGCAATCAAGAATCCATGATACCAGGGAAGCATCCACCTGCATCGCTGTCAGCTTCTCCCCCAGCACAGCAGAGCAGATGGTGTTGAACACACTGGAGAAGTCAAAAAACATGACCCTCACAGTGCTCGGTGGCTTGACCAGGTGGGCGTAGACATGGCTCAGCAGGTAGACGATGGCATCCTCAACTCCTAATCAGGGCTGGTAGGCGAACTGGAGGGGATCTAAGTGTGGCTTGATCATAGGCCGGAGCAGTTCCAGAACAAGTCTCTCCAGGGTCTTCATGATGTGGGAGGTCAACGCCACTGGTCTGTAGTCATGGAGGCCACTGGGGCACGGCGTCTTCGGCACAGGGACGAGGCAGGACGTCTTCCACAATACAGGAACCCTCTGGAGCCTCAGGCTCAGGTTGAAGACATGGCGAAGTACTCCACATAGCTGAGGGGCACAGGCTTTGAGCACCCTGGTACTGACACCATCCAGTCCTGCAGCCTTGCTTGGGTTGAGTCGTTTCAGCTGTCTTCTCACCTGTTCAGCTGTGAAGCCCACCATAGTGGTTTCGTGTGGGGAAGGGGTGTAGTCATGAGAGTAGGGTGGGGGACTGTGAGGAGGGGTAGGAGGGGAGAGTGGAATATGTGTTGGTTGGGGGCCGACAACAGATGGCTCATGTGGGGGATGGGCAGGGGCAGACATCCATGAAACAGAAGAAAAACCCCAAAGACTGAATGACAGAAAAACGTTAGAACCCCAAAGCCCCTCTCCCCCTCCCATGCACAAACAGCAGCAAAAGAATTAACCCTCTCTGCACCCCCTCCACCACCTGCCTTCGCAAAAGAATCAGCCCCACCACCTGCCACGCAAGCAATAGCAAAACCCCAAAGAGACCATGATCTAGAGTGCATTACAAACTGTTCATCTCACTAACAAGGGAGGGAGAGGTATCATTCCTGCCACAGCGAGAGGGGAGGCCAATAGCCCATTTCAATGTTACAGTCACTTACTTCAACAACAGCATACACTGTTGCTTCCTCCCACATTCTCAAGACATATCGGTTGGCAGGGTAATTGGTCATTGTAAATTGCCCCATGATTAGGCTAGGGTTAAATAGGTCGGTTGTTGAGCAGTGCAGCTAGTTGCCCCAGAAGCACCTGTTCCTCGCAATATCTCTTAATAAATAAAAGGCAGCCAACAGACATCCTGGCAGACGAACGGAGATGTAACATTCAGTCAATGGGAATGAAGGTAGTAATCCAGTTGAAGGCTAAAACATTATCATTCAGCAATGAAGTACAGCAGGGCCACTTTGTATTACTCACTGGCTTTGTCTTCTCTATTGTTCAGCAAGAGATGACTTGAGTGTAAGGCTTTATTCAGTTCACTATTTGTTATCTGCTCTTTGCAAAAGTTCCAGTCATCTCTAATTGGACAGATCAAGATGAACAAGTCCTCCGATTTAAACACCAAGTTTAGCACTGTAACAAGTATTAAAATTACTGAAGAATTAGCCTTGTTCTTTTTGCTACCATCAGGAAGAGGGTACAGAAGCCTGAAGCCACACACTCAACGATTCAGGAACAGCTTCTTCCCCTCCATTGTTCAATTTCTGAATGGATACTGAACCCATAAACACCTTTTCTATTCTTGCACTACTTATTTAATTGAACTATTTTATATACATATATACACACACATACATGCTTACTGTAATTCATGATTTTTTCCTATTATTAAACTGAATTGTACTATGGCCACAAAGACAACAAATTTCACGACATATGCCGGTGATACTAAACCCAATTCTAATTCTGGAAATACAAGATAAAGGACTTACCGGGAGGAAGGGGCTGGCATTGCAACAGCTCAAAAACACAACATTCAAGAATCGTTTTTAAGTTATCTCATTTATTACCTCAGTCAGTCCCGATTGAAAGCAGCATCTCCAAGACCATCACACTGATCGGGGGGCCCCCAGGTCTGTGTGCTCAGTCCACTGCTGTTCACTCTGCTGACCCACGACTGTGCTGCAACACACAGCTCAAACCACATCATCAAGTTCACCGATGACACCACCATGGTGGGTCTCATCAGCAAGAACGACGAGTCAGCATACAGGAGGTGCAGTGGCTAGCGGACTGGTGCGGAGCCAACAACCTGTCTCTGAATGTGAACAAAACAAAAGAGATGGTTGTTGACTTCAGGAGGACACGGACCGACCACTCTCCGCTGAACATCGACGACTCCTCTGTAGAGGTCATTAAGAGCACCAAATTTCTTGGTGTTCACCTGGCAGAGAATCTCACCTGGTCCCTCAACACCAGCTCCATAGCCAAGAAAGCCCAGTAGCATCTCTACTTTCTGTGAAGGCTGAGAAAAGTCCATCTCCCACACCCCCATCCTCACCACATGCTACAGAGGTTGTATTGAGAGCATCCTGAGCAGCTTCATCACTGCCTGGTTCGGAAATTACACCATCTCGGATCCAAGACCCTGCAGCGGATAGTGAGGTAGCTGAGAAGATCATCAGGGTCTCTCTTCCCGCCATTACAGACATTTACACCACACGCTGCATCCGTAGAGCAAACAGCATTATGAAGGACTCTAAGCACCCCTCATACAAACTCTTCTCCCTCCTGCCATCTGGCAAAAGGCACCGAAGCATTCAGGCTCTCACAACCAGACTATGTAACAGTTTCTTCCCCCAAGCCATCAGACTCCTCAATACCCAGAGCCTGGACTGACACCAACCTTCTGCCCTCTACTGTGCCTATTGTCTTGTTTATTATTTATTGTAATGCCTGCACTGTTTTGTGCACTTTATGCAGTCCTGGGTAGGTTCTGTAGTCGAGTGTAGTTTTTGTGTTGTTTTACGTAGTTCAGTGTAGTTTTTGTATTGTTTCATGTAGCAGCATGGTCCTGAAAAACATCTCATTTTAATTATGTACTGTACCAGCAGTTATGGTTGAAATGACAATAAAACGTGACTTGACTTGATTTTCTCTTTTGATTAAAGGTTATGTTGGTGATTTATTGCATTAATATATTTAAGAATATTTTACTATTAGATTAAATTTGTGAGATGATGGCACCTTCATTTGACATCTATGTTTACATGTTAATCATATATTTCTTCAGACCAGAGATGGCAGGAGGTACAGGGTAGGTGGTTAGCCATTCAGGGACAAAATAATGCCCCCCCACTAACGCATTACACTGGTGAGGCCTATTTTGAAGTATTCCGTGCAGTTCTGGTCACCTACCTACAGGAAAGATGTAAGTAAGGTTGAAAGAGTACAGTGAAAATTTATGAGGAAGTTTTATGAGGTCTGAAGGACCGGAGTTAAAGGAAAGATTGAATAGGTTACGATTCTATTCCTTGGAATTTGAAAGGTTAAGAGGAGATTTGAAAGGAATATACAAAATTCTGGAGAGATATAGATAGGGTAAATGTGAGCAAGCTTTTTTCACTGAGGTTCTTTTTTGGGGGGGAGGGGACTACAACCAGAGATCATGGGTTAAGGATGAAACGTAAAAGTTGAAGGAGAACATGAGGAGAAACGTCTTTACTCAGAGGGTTGAGAGAGTATGGAACAAGTTTCCAGCACAAGTGGAGCATGTGAGCTCGATTTCAATGTTTAACAGAAGTTTAGGTAAGTACATGGATGGTAGAGGTTTGGTCTTGCTGCAGATCAGTGCAGAACAGTACAGAATTTAAATGGTTTGGCATGGGCTAGATGGGCTGAAGGGTCTGTTTCTGTGCTGTACTTTCCTATGACTCTATGGCCTTAGTATTCTCTAACCCATATGGTAGTGGAGGCAATCCAGCTCAACTGGTTTTACACAGTGCAGAGCAAGCTCACAGATAATAAAAACTTACAAATATATTTTAAATTGGCAATTAAACCAATAAAGAAAAGCAACACAAGAAAGCGTACGCTGAGGATCGCTACCTTCTTTCTAATCAAGGATGCTGGTTACCAAAAGCATAAAAAAAAAGGATTATTGCCAGGTCATTTTTCACACGTGTTTGCAAATTCTTTTGACAGAATTTCTAAGCGGTGCAATTAACTGATTTAAATTACATAACATTTACTGGCCGTAATCAGAATAAATTAATTCACACAGGCAGCTTGAAACACAGCAACACAGATGAATAAATCACAAGATCAAGCAATTTTTAAAAATAAACTCTTCTCAGGCTTTCAGCCTGGTACAGGTATCGATTATAACCAATGTTCTGATGACAAACTCTGCCATCTTCTTCAGGGAAGCACTAGATCCTTCCTCAGCTCATACTTTTCTTCACAAAAAGTGGCATGCATCAGTTATCTTAGTGTTCTAGCGCAAAATGGATTCCAAACTCTCACTTGGTATTGAACCATTTGATGGTAGCACAAAATCTTAAGGAACTACAGGATTCTAGAACTGATTCCACCCCCAACCCCCACCACTGAATTTTACAGAATCTATATTGAATAGAGCAGAATTTTTCACTTTTTAAAAAAAGTTTTATGGAGCTCCATCAAGTATTTATTATGTTAAGCTCTGCTGTCAAACATTTGATCAAATCAAAACTCTTCCTACAGCTTTATCCAAATAGTTTACACCTTTGGGATAACTTCAAAATAAAAGCAACTTGCAGAAAACACTGGAGGAATGCAGCAGGTGAGGCAGCATCTATGGAACAAGAGTAAACAGTAAACGTTTAGGCGCAAGACCCAAAATCGGTTGGATTTCAAACTTAAATGGGATAGAGGCTCTTAACCTAACCAAGCATCATCTTCTACTTCATTAATAAGACCATAAGATAAAAGAGCAGAATTAGGCCATTGAGTCCCCTGAGTCTCTTGTACCATTTCATCATGGCTGATCCATTTCCCTCGCAGCCCCAATCTCCTGCCTTCGCCCCATAACACATCATGCCCTGACTAATCAAGAATCCATCATCAACTTCTGCCTTAAATATATCCAATGTCTTGGCCATCACAGCCACCAATGGCAACAAATTCCACAGATTCACCCCTCTCTGGCTAAAGAAATTCCTCCTCATCTCTGTTGTAAATGGTGTCCCTCCATCTGAGACTTAACTTCAGGACTGAGAATGTTGCAGAAAGGAAAGAGAGAGAAGAACGGAGTGGTAGTGACAGGGAACTGATCAGTGCCTGTAACCCAGTCACTGTGGCATTCTCCTGGGAGGTCATCCCCCACAAAAGTATCCAAAGCGGTATACTTGTTTTTGAGGGGAATGGCCACAGGGGTCTAACTGCCCATTTCCATTTCTCCTGACAGTCACCCAGCTACTCGGGTCCTGCAACTTCGGGGTGACTACTTCCCTGTAACTTTGATCAATTATATCCTTGCTCTCCTGTACAAGCCAAAGGTCATCCAGATGCTGCTCCAGATCCCCACTGTCTTCAAGGAGCTGCAACTGGATGCACTTCATGTAGATGTAGTTCTCCAGGAGACTCTGGTCTCCCAGTTCTCCAACATCAGCTGTCAAGTCTAGTCAAATTTATTGTCATTTAGCTATATACATGTATACTGTCAAACTAGATAATTTCTCCAAACCAGGGTGTAAAGCACAGTAGTTCGCAAAACACACATAACTTATTCAGCTGTTCAGGGCCACGAGCACAGCAATCCCAAGCATAAGCTCGTTCAAGCATAATCATGTCCACAAGTTGAATAATTTCAGATGGTTCATGGTTGTCTAGAGCAGACTTCACAGCTATCAGTAAATCATATTTGAGAACATTGTTTACTATTCTTTGTAAAGATTATAACATATCCAGGGACAAACTATAATCCAAAAAAAGCTAAAAATTTTATTCAAATCTGCTAGTTTTACAAAATTATGCCAAGAGGCAGATTAAGTCCCAGGTTTATAACCACAGCAGAAAATCTCTAAATGTGATTTAAATGCAATTTTGCTTGCAGTAACTTTATACATAGTTCAAAGTAAATTTATTATCAAAGAACCATATATTACCTTGAGATTCGTTTTGCAGTAGGCATTCACAGTTGAACCAATGAAAACCACAGACAACAAAGCAGCACACTGCATATCGAGACTTGAAACTTCCCCACCCTCGTCTACCAAATCTGTCCACAAGCCATTTGAGTAGACAGCTGCTAAATATGACTCCCCAAGGGCAACATATAACTCTTAGCAATGTCTTAGAAATCCAACAATTACCACAGCATTTTAATAATTCCATATTCATCATGTGCCGATGTTGTATGACATGGGCGATCATAGTCTCATGACCATGACTGTTGTCATATTTTATTCTACACAAGTGTTTTGCCATTGACTTCTTCTGGGCAGTGTCTTTACAAGATGGGCAACCCCAGCCATTATCTATACTTTTCAGAGATTGCCTGCCTGGCATCAGTGGTCACATATCCAGGACCTGTCATATACATCAGCTGCTCATACAACCTGCTCCCATGGCTTTACCTGACCCTGATCAGGGAGCTGAGCAGGTGCTACACCTTGCCTAAGGCTGACCTGCAGACTAGCGGAGGGAAGGAGCACCTTACACCTTCTTTGGTAGAGACGTACCTCCAACTCCGTCATTCCACCTTATCCAAAACAAAAGTTAAAAATCACCTCAATGTACTGATAAGTTGCCATTCTATTTTTGATACAGTCAACGTACAAGCTGAGTGCATTTACAGGGCTCTTTGTACAAGAGGGTTGCTTCTCAGCATCTTTTCATCCACATGCACTTTACAGTATTTACACTGGAGAAAGCAAACACCTTACTTGTCACAGAGGAGTCATCCAGTTTACATTATAAACCTGGTTACATTATTAAACAGCTATGGTATTTCAGTTAGAACAGCTTATAAGACAAAGTGAAGGAGTCTGTGTGGCAGCCTATTGTTCGCAGTTCCGTAGGGAAGGCCTGTGCATTCAAGGTTCTTCGCCCCCTCCCCTGCCCCCCCCGCACAAAGTTCTGTGATTTATGGATTGGTCCATGGACTCCTTCAGTTTTATGGTTTTTATATTCTGTGCTTTTACCCGTTCTTTCTTGCTGTCCTTTGGCACAATTTGTTTTTTTTTGTACGGGGAGGGTGCTTGATGTTCTTTTAGTCATTTGTCATGACTTGTTAGTTTTTATGAGGAAAGGAGGTTTGGACAGGGGAATTGATGTCCTTGTTGCCATTTGACATGATTTGTTAAGTTTCTTTATACAAAGGGAGAGGGTTTGGGCGGGGGGGGGGGGTAACGTACTTGCTGCCATTTGGTGTGATTTGTTAGGCTTTTTGTGGAGGGTTGGCGTTGATAATTATGTTACTGTTCTTTTTTGTTAGGGGGTTGGGTTTGATACTTTTCTTTGAATGACTTCCATGGTTTTCTTTGTTTTGTGGATATCTGGAGAAGGGGAATCTCAGAATTGTACACTACATACATACTTGGGTAATAAATGAACTTTTGAATCTAACAAGCTCAATTTTCCTTCCAATTTTAATTATACATGAACTAACTAGTAAACCGGTTTTATCTAATTATCAACAAAAATCTACTGAAACTTGGAAAATTGACCAAGATTAAACAATGTTTGTCCAATGTCAAATGGTTTATCATTGAGCTAAATATGCAGGAGATGGTTGGTTTTTATTGAGTCACCCAGTCACAAAGGTAATGATGAGATAAGGAACACGGAGAGAATACCAATATGCCTGGCCTCTGTTGGAAGACAAACAGACTGGCAAAAGGGTACAGGATATTCCTGGAGTACGCTGATGCCTCGTGACTATCTGAGCTCATACTCCAGCAAGGAGATTTTGGTGAACTAGTGTCTTTGCAGCTGAAGGCACAACCTAAAATTAAGGGACATACAGAAACCCAGGTTCCTTAGGGTTGTAACAGCCAAGAGTGGTAATGAGGATAGGCTCCCACTACCTATTAAATGCTCCCAACAGCATGCGTCTCAAGTAGCATCTGACAACCAAGTACAGCTCCTGGACTTCACCTCTGGTTTAGCTACTCAGCCTGGCAGAACCGTTTCTACTAACAGGAGAAGGGCCAAAGGTGGATTACTGGCTGCTTAAAACCAGTCACATTGGGCAGATGGGGCTCATGAACCATGAATGAACTGGAATTCTTAGGGCATGCCTACATTGAGTTCAACACTGACTAGCAACTCCAGCTACGCTGCTGATACCACACAGTATCAGTCTCTGCTATTCCTTTGGGTTCATCAGATGCTTGAAAAGGGGGAGCTTGCTACAAGGGCAACAGCTTGCTCTCCATATCGTACTGCCCGAGCTTGTGCATCTAGATGGCTAGGACCCGAATCCTTGGTCAACCCTGACCAACGGGGGCCTCAGAACAGCAACCCAGAACAGGAATTTAGGTCTTGAAGTTCAGAAACTGAAAGGCAAGGCAAAGAAAGATTTGTAAAGAAAAATGAAGATTTTAAAAATGAAAACTTTGCTGGACTTGGGAGTCAATGTTGTTCAGTGAGGTTCCAGGTATGTTTTTAAAGGAGCATCTCTAATTCTGATTGCTCCATTTTCAGCAGCTACGAGGACACTAGACCTGCAAAACTTCAGGCTCCCTACTCCTTCTAGAAATTAATCAACTACCTACCTCTCTGGCCAGTTGCCCTAATATCTCTACATAGTCGAAGGTCAAACTTAAATGTACTCTTTTAAATGACTTAGTTTGATCTATTGCATTCAAGATGTTATACATGTAAACTTCAATTAATCACTCTCAATTTGAGAAAAATTAAGTAGCAAGCGGGGGGAGAAGAGCTTAAATTAGCAAAAAATATTTCCAAGTTTAGTAAGAAAAACAGACACAAGATACCGGAATCTGTAGAACTATCTGCTATATGAACTCATAGGTTCAGCAGCACTTTGGGGGAGAGAGGAATACCAATGTTGTTTCAGGTTGAAATCCTACATCACCCAGATCTTGACGCCGGAATTCTACCCAAAACGTATAAAGTTCTTCTTCCCCCAAAGATGCTCCTCAACCCGCTGAGTTCTTCCAACAGATTGTTTTGCTGTTATTAAGGCAGAACTGTCAGAAGTCAATCTAAAAACTGAAATTTCACTTCTGCAAAAAGACCATTAAAATTGATTGACATATAACTTTCCCATAAAGGTTACAGCTGCCTTCAGTTCCCAAACACCATGAATTAGCAAATAATTAATGACTGATAATTAACGACTTAATGACATTGTCTTATAATAGTCACGGTGTCATATTCTGTAAGTATGGAAACTCAGAACTATACATTTTCCTGCATGTAATTATAAACATGGTTTGAATAGTAACCATATAACAATTACAGCACGGAAACAGGCCATCTCGGCCCTTCTAGTCTCTGCTGAACTCTTACTCTCACCTAGTGCCACAGACCTGTACTCAGCCCATAACCCTCCATTCCTTTCCTGTCCACATAGCTGTCCAATTTAACTTTAAATGACAACATCGAACCTGTCTCAACCACTTCTGCTGGAAGCTCGTTCCACACAGCTACCACTCTCTGAATAAAGAAGTTCCCTCTCATGTTACCCCTAAACTTTTGCCCTTTAACTCTCAACTCATGTCCTCTTGCTTGAATCTCCCCCACTCTCAATGGAAAAAGCCTATCCACGTCAACTCTATCAATCCCCCTCATAATTTTAAATACCTCTATCAAGTCCCTCTTCAACCTTCTACGTTCCAAAGAATATTCTGGCTTCTTCCCCCTTCCTTTCCAGCCCTGATGAAGGGCCTTGGCCCTAAACATTGACTGTTTATTTATTTCCATAGATGTAGCCTGACCTGCTGAGTTCACCAATTTAAATAATCAGATGTGACTACCAGTACATAGTTTTCCGAACCGTTCAAATCCATAAATGCTATTAGTTAAGGATGAAAACTTAGTCCTGTCAAAACTGTAGTTATCTGCTCATACTTTGAGCACCTCACAGTGTAAAATTAATTGGATGTGATAGGCAAAGAAAAATATCCCTTTTCATGGGTCACCATGAGATTATCGGAAAATTAGAGCACAGATATGAAATGTCTTCCAACAGACTGAATTTGAAATGTGTGCTCCATAATCAGAATCAGGATCAAATTTAATATTACTGGCATATGTCATCAAATTTGTTGTCTTTGCAGCAGTGCAATACATAACAATAGAAGAAATAACATGAATTACAGTAAATTTATATACACATATATTAAATAGTTAAATAAGTAGGGCCAAAAAAAAGTAGTGAGGTGGTGTTCATGGGTTCAGTATCCATTCAGAAATCAGATGGCAGAGGAGAAGAAGCTGTTGCTGAATCAGTAAGTGTGTGCCTTCAGGCTTCAAGGACCTTACTCCCACCTTTTTCCATTCCAAATCAAATTATTTTTGGTAATATTCTGCTCAAGAATCTCTTGGCCAAAGTTACAGCTTATCAATCAATTTCCATCATTCTGTCGATTATCTAGCTAGGCATTTTTTTAAAGCAAAATGTTAAACATGTCTCACTCCAAAATGTAGTATTGTAGTATTCCTGAATCACCTACTACTGAAATAAAAAGCAAATTACAATTGAAACTGTACCCCTGGAGTCTGCTGTCACGTGAACACAGTCACCAAGAGAAGCACTGGTAGATATGAAGCAGCCTTTATTCAACAAAATGGGACATAGCAGGCATCATATTGATACCCTTTCAGAAGAAGAGGCCTGTTTGACCTAACACTACATGACATTTTATATGGTAAAGATCAAAGGACTATTCTATATTTACAATGCACTTACAATGTTTCCTTTGAATTACACAGAACATTCACATCACCTTCTTCGCACCCACATTCCAGACAAAGTTAATCAACATTGTCTGGTCCTTCAATCAACTGTTACTTTCGTAGCTCTAGGGGTCCTTTGTCCAGAGCTGCATTTTAAAACTAATCTACAGTCCATATTCAGATCTGAAGATTTGTGGCTGAAGTTAGTTGCTACATGTCCTAACCTCAAAATCACCCTCACAGAGTTTTCATTTCATCATGATCTAATTACAGTGCCATTAACTGCAGGTTGTCCAACCAAAACAAAGAACAACATTTCAAATGATCAAGCAGCTAGATTATAATACAATTACTGATGCAGAAGATAGATTATGGAAATTTGCAATATTTCAGTGCAAAATACACATTATAAGAAGCTTCTGTCACCATCTAGCTGGGACATGACTGCATTTTGCACAATCAATAACTCAACTCCCTTTCCTGAAACTCTACAATTAGTTCCTTTGACTTGGTAGCTTCAAGTGTGAGAATGTTGTTGCAGCACTACTCAACCAGCTGATCTATCTCACTTCTGACAGCCTCCTCAACATCTGAGATCCTGTCAACAACAGGGATATTATCGGCAAATCTATATATGACATCTAAGATGTGCTTAGCCATACAGTCATGAGTGTAGAGATAGTACTTTCACCAAAGACCCCTAATGCAATTCTAGAGTGGAAATTCAGGATAAAGAAGATAATCAATGGCTCAATTTAATGCTAGAGTATGTATACAGTATACAACCTGAAATTCTTACTCTTCACAGATATCCATGAAACAGAAAAAAACCCCAAAGAATGAATGACAGAAAATGTTAAAACCCTTCCCCCTCACAAACAGCCAGCAAAAGCATCAACCCTCCTCCATTTGTTTCAGCATCAACTCCCTACCACCCACCATGCAAGTAAAAGTGAAGCCCCCCCAAAGACCACGATCTAGAGTCCATCAAAAACTACTGTCCATCGCAACACATCGACATCTCAGACAGGCTCTCTCTCACCAGTGAAGGAGACAGAAATATCACTCATGAATATCAACACATATTCAAAGGCAATACCCTGGATATTGCAACACACTGGCTTCAAAGGTGCCACCTTACAAATTGTTGGTCTCCAACTCAGGAGCTATAACTTTTACAGTCTGTGAGGTGTAAAAATAGGACACCCCCACATATTGTATTTCTCAGGCACCTATTTAATATGCATATTATCAATGGCATGTCGCCTTGGCTCAGGTGGAGTGCTGATCAGGTTATCTGCAACCCTTGGGCTACATGTTCAGAACAACCACTGTAGCTGGTTTGATGACGTGAAAATTAACAATGGTGTCAACAGCAAGAAGGGATTGTCTCAACCTGATTGATTCCAAGTTCACAAGACAAGCAAGGGTGGAATGTATTCTCCATTACCAATATGGCTCAAGACAGGACAACCTGCCAAATGCACTGCAAGTGAGCACACTGGCTACTCTGAGAACATAGTGACCTCTACTACCAAGACCACCTTGAAGGAGAGCCTGCACATGGGACCACCATTTTGCAAGTCCTACCCTATCCTGATCCGGGTGTCTACTACCATCCTTTGCGTCTAAATCCAAGGATGGTGATGCAGGAATATCCTCAGCAGATTACACCAGTCTAAGAAAGTAGGATTCCCCCCACCTTCTCAAGAGCAATGAGGGATGGACAATAAACACAAACATTCTAGTGACACCCACATCTGAAAGAAATTAGTAAATATGAAAAAGTTGTCACCATCCCTTCTCTATTGTAAGTCATCCTTCTATACAAGGGGTTTCCAACTCTTTTTATGCCACGGACCCCTATCATTAACCAAGGTGTCCGTGGACCCCAGGTTGGGAAGCCATGTTCCACACCCACAGATATACCTCAACGACCAGAAAGAAGAGAAGCTGCAATTAATACACTGAAAGTGAGATTATAATTTGCAAAACTAATTACGTAAGTGCTGCAAAATAGAATTTGGACTCATGAGACTGAATGTCAAATTTAGCAATTCTTAACTGGCAGCACTTCTTTTTTCCATTTTTACACAGATATCCCCAAATGTAGAGCAGAAATCAGACTGAAGCAGTGGAAGAAAAGCAGGAACACAGAAATGGTTCGGGCATGAGCAACTGAACTTTAATGCCTCCCAGTTACTGTATGAGCCAAGAATGATCCAATCTCATTCCTTATTATAGCAGAGTTAGTAGCAGAAGATGGAATAGAAGGTGAAAATTTTAAACAAGCTTTATTCCTCAGTCATATTAATCTGAACCACCATATACATCTCTATAAATTCAAGCCATTGAGTTATTTGACAGTTGTGAAGTGGAAGCTAGTCAAGTTCCTCCAAGAGGACCATAACCTTGTCATTGGGTTGGGAGGCTTGTGTGCCTCAATGACCCAGACAGCTATGTTGGCTGGAGTCAACGTCTTATGCTTTGGCTCTTGGTAGGGTCACCCATGCCAAACAGGTCCACAGGTAGAGAACAGACTAACAGCGGTCCACTGTCCTCTAAGTTTGGGCGTTCAGCTCAGGGTTAACAACCCTGACTGGTAAAACAAATCTGTTATGAAAACAGCAATGAAGAATCCTTCTACTGAGTACGACAGTATTCCTGAGTCTCCACCTGGGACTTGCTTGGCTGACAGTAGTGAAAACCGAGAGGAATCTACTGACGTTGTGAAAGGAAGCCCTGAATACCACCAGAGAGGGAGGACCTTCATTGCTGCCCTAAATGCCAGTGGCTTAACCGGCACAGTGAGTCAAGCTACAATACAAAAAGACCTTCGGTGGAATGTAATTGAAGCACTGCACTCATTAGACTTAAAATTCAAATAACCAAGGCATATATCCATTGTGCTTTCTAAAACAATGTACGAAGTTTTGTTTTTAAAAATGCAGTATTACTGTTAAGCCAAAGTTTACTGCAATATGCATACGTACAATGAAAAACTTACTTGCAGCTGTGTCAGAAGACAAATAGGCTCATAAACAGCATTCACAAAAAAAACAAATTATTCACAATTTTTACAGAGAATACAAAACAAAATAAAACTGTACCAGACACTTCATCTATCAACTATGATCATTAAATTTCAAAATTCAATGTAAATTTATTATAAAAGTCACCACTTACAACCGTGAGATTCTTTTTCTTGTGGGCATACTCAATAAATTGATAACAGAATCAATGAAAGACTGCATCAACTTGGGCATTCAACTAGAGTGCAAAAGACATCAAACTGTACAAATACAAAAAGAAATAACTATAATAAATAAGCAATAAATATTCAGAAAATGAGATGAAGAGTGCCCAAGTGAAGATATCCCCTTTGGTTCAAGAGCCTGATGGTTGGGAGCTAATAACTGTTCCTAAACGTGGTGATGAGAGTCTTGAGATTCCTGTACGTTCTACCTGATGGCAGCAGCGAGAAGAGAGCATGTTCTGGATGGTGAGGATCTCTGATGATGGATGCTGCTTTCCTCCAACAGTGTTTCATGTCGATGTGCTCAATGTTGGGGAGGGCTTTACCCGTGATGGATTTGGATTTCACAGCAACTCAGCATTGTGGCAGAGGGAGCAGATTGCAAGTGGAGTGGTTGGTGCATCTGTGGCCAATTGCTGGGACAACAAGCTTCCAACTTAATGTTGAATAACCTAAGGGCAAAATACTTGCCCATTGTTATGAAACTGTCTATGAAATTATAAGTCATTAATTTGTTATTTTATTCTATGAAACCTGCAGCAATTAGAAAATAATTGTGCAGTTTGGATCAAGGAAGTCTAGCAAGGTGTCAAAAAGTGAAAACTGGCTCAATGGCAGAATGAGAGACAACCTCGATTTTTCTGGAAATTATTATCCGGGGCTTTACCCAGGTAAAAAGGATCGACTGGATAAATTAGATGAAGAGCAAGCAAGAACTAGAAATATATATTATTTGTAAATGTACCTATAGGAAAGATATTCATATGATTGAAAGACTATAGTGAAAACTTACAAGGATGTTGCCAGGACCTGAGTGAAAGGGAAAGTATTTTTTTCGATGGAGCATAGAAGATTGAGAGGAGATTTGATAGAGGTATACCAAATAATGAGAGCTATAGATAGGGTAAACGCAAGAAGGCTTTTTCCACTTAAGTTAGGTGGGACTACAACTAGAGGTCATAGGTTAAGGTGAAAGGTGAAAAGTTTAAGGGGAACTTGAAGGGAAACTCCTTCACTCAGAGGGTTGTGAGAGAGTGGAATGAACTGTCAACGCAAGTGGTGCATGCGAGTTCAATTCCAACTTTTAAGAGAAGTTTGAATGGGCAAATGGATGCAAGGGGTTTGGAGGGCTATGGTCCGGGTGCAGGTTGACAGGACTAGGCAATTTAAATGGTTCAGCACTGACTAGATGGGCCACAGGGCCTGTTTCTGTGCTGAACTTTTCTGTGACTCTATCATGGGTTGTACAGGGTTACAGGGTTGCACAGAGTTGCCCTCTTTGTCTTTCGCCCTTACTGGAACACATTTGCTCTAAACTCTTCTCAACTCTTGTAAAAGATTCCTATGTGTTAGATCCGTTCTACCTGCAAACACTTTCTCCTAATCTATTTTGCCAGCTCCTCTGTTGCACTCTGCCTTCCGCCAGTGATCAAAGGTTGAGTGAGACTAGACCTTGAGATCATGGGTTAAGGATGAAAGGTGAAATACTGAAGGGGAAACTTCTTCACCTGGTGTGGTGAGAGTCTGGTGGTTGAGGGTACAATTGCAGCAGTTATGGGAAGCTTGGGTTTGTACAATGACAGGAGGGGCATGGAGGGCTGTGGTCTGGAGGCAGGTCAATGCGACTAGGCAGAAAATCAGGCTGACATGGACTAAATGGGCCGAAAGGCCCGTTTCTATGCTGTAGTGCTCTATGACTATCTCAGATTCAATATGTTTTGTAGAACAGTCTTGAACAGTCTTTGGAGTTTAGAAGAATGAGGGGAGACCTCATATAGAAACATTTCGAATGTTGAAAGGCATGGACAGGGTGGATGTGGCAAAGTTGTTTCCCATGATGGGGGAGTCTAGTACGAGAGGGAATGACTTAAGGATTGAAGGGGGCCCATTCAGAACAGAAATGCGAAGAAATTTTTTTATCCAGAGGGTGGTGAATCTATGGAATTTGTTGCCACTGGCGGCAGTGGAGGTTAAGTCATTGGGTGTATTTAATAGGCAGAGATTGATAGGTATCTGAGTAGCCAGGGCATCAAAGGTTATGGTGAGAAGGCGGGGAGTGGGATTAAATGGGAGAATGGATCAGCTCATGATAAAATGGCAGAGCAGGCTCGATGGGCCGAATGGCCGACTTCTGCTCCTTTGTCTTATGGAAAAGCACTGCACCCACAAATCTCAAGTCACAATGAGTACAGTAAATTAGAGTTTTGCTTTTAACTCTGAAACTGAAAACATGTTTAGATTGTTTTAGCCCATAGGAAAATGGAAATGTCATGAGAAATGCCATTGGCTTTCACTCAGTAGTGCATCTTCCCCTCTGTTATTACAGACAACAACCCAGCAATGATAGTCAAAGAGGAAAATGTCACCCCTTCTCTGCAGGTATCAGAGAAATAACATTATGGGTTATGCTATGTTAGGGCCGGGATGTGCTGCCCCCAGTACATCCTTAGGTTTAAGATTCAAGATTGCTTAATATCATTTCCAGTACACAAGTGTATATATCCTTGATGATCAGGAGGCTGGTGCCAGGTGATGCATTGGGCAATTTCTACCCATTGTAGAACTTTCCTGTCCACCGTAGTGCAGTCCCCATGCCATGCAGTGATGCAGCATATTATTTTGATGGTTAATGTAAACAACACATTTTACTGTATGTTTTGATAAATGAAACTGAATCTGAGCAAGCAGCCATTGGGATGTTTTAAAATAAAAATGATCCCGATGATTCTCTTGCTTTCCATTTAGAGCAATATTCTCCATCCTTTCCCAAAGGCACAGCAATGGGTTTGATGATTTAAGTTCCTTCTCTGCTAACTTTTTCCCTCAAACCCCTGAAACCATCAAATCCTGGGGAGAATACAATAACATTAAGAGCAGTATTCTTCAGGTACCTTTTCTCCAACTATGTAGGTCCAAAATTTGACAGCTTGGCTTTTCAACTGCAAGAACCACATACAAGAAAAAAATAATTCTGCCCAATAGACAATAGAAAAAAGAAACACACACAAAATGCTGGAAGAACTCAGGCAACATCTATGGAAAGTGGGCTGAGAAGTGGCAGATGGAGTTTAACCCGGAGAAGTGTGAGGTGGTACACTTTGGAAGGACAAACTCCAAGGCAGAGTACAAAGTAAATGGCAGGATACTTGGTAGTGTGGAGGAGCAGAGGGATCTCGGGGTACATGTCCACAGATCCCTGCAAGTTGCCTCACAGGTGGATAGGGTAGTTAAGAAAGCTTATGGAGTGTTAGCTTTCATAAGTCGAGGGATAGAGTTTAAGAGTCGCGATGTAATGATGCAGCTCTATAAAACTCTGGTTAGGCCACACTTGGAGTACTGTGTCCAGTTCTGGTCACCTCACTATAGGAAGGATGTGGAAGCATTGGAAAGGGTACAGAGGAGATTTACCAGGATGCTGCCTGGTTTAGAGAGTATGCATTATGATCAGAGATTAAGGGAGCTAGGGCTTTACTCTTTGGAGAGAAGGAGGATGAGAGGAGACATGATAGAGGTGTACAATAAGAGGAATAGATAGTGGATAGCCAGCGCCTCTTCCCCAGGGCATCACTGCTCAATACAAGAGGACATGGCTTTAAGGTAAGGGGTGGGAAGTTCAAGGGGGATATTAGAGGAAGGTTTTTTACTCAGAGAGTGGTTGGTGTGTGGAATGCACTGCCTGAGTCAGTAGTGGAGGCAGATACACTAGTGAAGTTTAAGAGACTACTAGACAAGTATATGGAGGAATTTAAGGGTGGGGGCTTATATGGAAGGCAGGGTTTGAGGGTCGGCACAACATTGTGGGCCGAAGGGCCTGTACTGTGCTGTACTATTCTATGTTCTATGAAATGAATAAACAGTCATTTCGGCCCAAGACCCTTCTTCAGGACTAGAAAGGAAGGGGGAAGAAAAACTGGAGGGCGGGGGGAAGGAGGATAGCTGGAAGGTGAAAAGTGAAGCTAGGTGGGTGAGAAAGAGAAAGGTTTGGAGAAAATGGAATCCGATAGGAGAGCAGAGTGGACCATAGAAGAATGGGAAAGAGGAGGGGATCCGGGGGAGGTGATAGGCAAGTGAGAAGAGATAAAGGCCAGAGTGGGAAATAGAGAAAGGGGGTATTTTTAAACCGGAAGGAGATAACATGCTGGAGGGTATCCAACGGAATACAAGATGTTGCTCCTCCACCCTGACGGCAGCCTCTTCTTGACACAAGAGGAAGCCACAGATCAATATGTCCACATTTCAGAAAAAAAGTACCCATTCAAACTTCCAGGTCTATTCAATAAGACAACTTTATTTACCCACATTTACCAAAAATCTATCCTTTTCAGGGCTGGAAATGGCAATTAACCTTGCAAATACAGCCTGCTGGGTAGCTAACTGCTGGCTTCTACCGAATCTGCTGTGTCAGAATTGACTCTATTAAGTTTATCATACCTTAATCCTCTAAGCACAACTCAAAAGTCAACACCATACACACACATACACATAGTCCAATACTATAAATGTACACCACTTTGACGGGTGGGCTAAACCAGTTGAAGTGAGGCAGAGATGCACCTGTCTTAGCATGAGCAGATGAGATCTACAAGAAGATCCAATGGCTAGGAAAGCAGTACTGCAACATTCCATGGAGAGCGAAGCACATGACAGCGTGTTATGATCATCTACTGCAACCAAGGAAGACCCCAGTTTGCAACGCTTGTTCGTACCACTGGACCCAGACTTCTGAGGTCAAGAGAGTGGAACTGACCCAGTGCAATCGTTTTTCCACTTTTAAAAACTCTGCCACATAGATCATATCATTGGACAGGATGGACAACTACCACAGTTTTATAGCAAATTGAATCCTATTCAATCTCCCCCCAATAAAGGGTTGATTAGGAAAATTTGTAGCCAAGCCTTACTTAGACCAACTAACAGAACACAACTAGAAATAAGGAATGCATTTAAAAATGAAATATCAATCTTGTACGGTATAACATGGGAATTACAGGTTTCCAAGATAATCAGAAAACAGGCATAACAATTATTACAACTGACCATATTTATAAACTCTAGAAATACATATCAAAGGCTTTTATTCGTAAATTGTTAAACATCAAGTTCCTGGCCTTCACATGTGGCTTAGCTACTAAGCCCAGTGGAACTGTTTCTACTGACAGAAGGGGTAAAACCAGTCGCTTCAGGCAGATGGGGCTTATAGCTCATGGCTGGCAGCTCATCTAGGAGAAGGACAACTCTGACCTCAAACCTCTGCTGCCTTGCCTTGCAGCTATAGCTACACATGGGGAAGGCTTCGGGAGTAAACCGAGAGGATAAATCCAGAGTTGGGGTCCCCAAGGCAATCCCTGTGTTGAGTTAAACGTGGGCTGGCAACTCCTCCGACGCTGCTGGTGCCAAACTACATCGGTCTCTGCTGTTCCTTTGGATTCATCAGCTACGTGGAGAGGGGTAAACTGCTACACGAGGAACAGCTTGCTCTCCAAATTACACTGCCCTGGCTTACGTATCACGTAGACAGCTTGGACTCAACATCCATGGTCACCCTTGACCGACAGGGTGCATCTTTGTTAACAGAATAAAGTTTCATCTTTTTAACAGGCCCTTCAATGCAAGATATAACATTAACAATAGAATACAGACAATAATGTTCATAGTTCTGTATTAGTTTAGTATTGTCATATGTACAGTGAAAATACATTAAAAATCTTTTGTTTGGGTGAGATCTAATTTCACTTCAAAGATAATTAGAAGGCCTATCAACAACTTCCAATTATACAGCACCTTTATACACACCAAAATACTGCAGAAGTGTTATAAGTGTACAGTGAGGCTATGCAGGCACATTTATATAAATTAAACATTTATCCTTGAAGATATTGAACACTAAATACTATGTGTTAACAGATGTTTAACAACTTCTATAGATGTGTAGTGGAGAGTAAATTGACTGGCTACATCATAACCTGATAGGAAACACCAATTCCATTCAATGGAAAATCTTACAAAAGGTAGTAGATACGGCCCAGTCCATTAAGGGGAAACCCCTCCCCACCACTAAGCACACCTACATGAAACGCTGTCGCAGGAAAGCAGCATCCATCATCAACAACGAGCACCACCACACAGGACATGCTCTCTTCTCACTGCTGCCATCAGGAAGGTGGTACAGGAGCCTCAGGACTCACACCACCAAGTTCAGGAAGTTGTTACCTCTCAACCATCAAGCTCTTGAATCAAACTCAACTTCACTTGCTCCATCATTGAAATGTTCCCATAATCAACAGACTCTACATTTCCTGACCTCGATATTTATTGCTTATGTATAATTCTTTGTTTATTTGGAGTTCGTTGTCTTCTGCACTCTTGTCGAATGTTCAAGTTGGACAGTCTTTCATTGATTCTGTTATGGTTATTATTCTATAGATTTATTCAGTATGTCCACAAGAAAAATGAATTTCAAGGTTTTACATAGTGATGTATATGCACTTTGATAATACATTTATTTTACAATTACTTAAAAACTAAGTATAAAATATATAAAGCCTAAATATACCAAGTATATTTTGTACTTTCATTTCTTAAGTTATTGAACAGAACAGTCTGAACTTAACTGAAAATTCAAAGGCTTCCCTATGCTGCAGAATAGTTTTAGATCCCAATGGCAATGGGCCATTTTGTTTCATATTAGTTCTCAGCACATCAGCAACATTGGCAAGAATGACTATCTCTTAGTAACCAGAAGTGGTGATGACAGCCCGTCTCCGTGAACCCCTCCAGTTCTTGTAGCGATGGGACCTCCAGATGACGGCGGGCAGGCGTGCAGAACTCCAGGTTAAGGGCCTAAAGACATTGTAGAATTACTTTAAAACCATCCAAGTACTTCTCTGGTCTGCGTGGGCAGAATGAGTTGCTGAGAACTGCCAGAAGGCTATATACAGCTTTTAACACCAGGTATGGATCCTATTAACATTGCCCTTGCAAATGCTGCAATCTCCAGAGACACCTGGGAAGCCATCATTTTTAGCAAGGCTCCGGAAGCCTTACACATTCTGAATTGAAAAGGTGTTTATAGCCAACAGGAGACATGAAAAATGGACAACTGGGAACAGATGTACCAGCAAATTGGAATCTTCTGCCGACAAGAAGTCATACTGTCATAACTACAAAACCTTGCAAGCAAATAACAAAAGGTACCATGAAATTAAATATCAAGGTAGTGGTATAAAGTCCCATTCCTGCAAAAATGAAAGAATTTCAACAAAATGAATTATAGCAATGTTAAATTTAGCATTCTAATGCCGAGGAGGCATGCTAGCATGAATGCAATATTTTTAAAAATGGCCCTTCTGGCACTTTAAGTCACACTGCCAGCAACCCTTTATTTAACCCTAGCCTTAATGAATGGGCCTTGGGACAAACTAATCTCAACCAAATACAGAAAATCTTTAACCAGAACTATTATCTCTGTTTCTCCTTCCACAGCTACTCTCCAACCTGCTGAGTCCATCCAGTACCATCTTTTGTTTTTATTTCATCCAATATCCCCAGAACTAATGTTCAAATTACAAGTCTACTCCAAGAGAACAATAAACAAAAAGAGATTTTAAAAAATCAAAGACAGTTATATAAGCCAAGTACGCAGTATGTGGCCCAGAGGCAATGAACAAATTTGCTGATAAAACATGTACTATTTAAAAACCTGTGAAAAATTAGCAAGCTGCAAAAAGCTGGAAGAGCTCGTGGTGTTAGTAATATATTTAACATACATCATACCTAAAGTATGATACAAAGAGTGGGAAAATTTTATATACTGCTGTTCACGATTCTCCATATGGTAAGCTCCTAAACCTCGGCTGCAGTCAGTAGGGAGAGTAAGAGTTAAAAGAAAAGCAACAGTGTATCCTCCATAACACAATACTGCCAAATTCCACAAACATGACTCACCTTTTTCCATCATTACTATAACCTTCAACTAGGTCATTATTACTTGCAAACTATTCCAATGCTTTCCTAACTGACCTCTCTCCTTATAGCTTCAATAATTTTGCTGTCCAAACCAAGGTTCATTCACGCATCAGCCCTGCACTCACTGAACAGCCACAGTGGTGGTGGTTGTCCATTGTGTCGACAACGACAGGAAACCTCTTCTCATTGCTACCATCAGGGAGGAGGTACAGGAGCCTGAAGACACACACTCAGTGATTCAGGAACAGCTTCTTCCCCTCTGCCATCCAATTTCTGCATGGGCAGTGAACCCATGAACACTACCTCACTACTTTTTTTATTTTTGCACTACTTATCTAATTTAGTTATTACAAACAAGTATCACAAACCGGGGTCTTCCTTGGTTACAATGGATAACCATGACATCTTCAGTGCCTTGTCATGCCCTTTGATCTCCACAGCGTATTGCAGTGCCATCTTCCTGGCCATTGGATTTCACAGTAGATCTCATCTAACCAGCACACCAGAACTGATATTGCGTGCTAGGACAGGCGTGTCCCTATCTTACTGGGGCGTGAGGCTGCCAGCTACCCTCATCTGGTTTAGGCTGACCTTCGAAGCTGTGTACTGGAGTGTAGTCGCTGTCACGTGCAAACAGCTACCTAGAGCCGCAGGTTAGAGCCAAGTGTCCAGTGCGGACCGAAGGTGAGAGAGCTGCCCCAGAATGGACATAATAAGCCCCTTCACCAGAGGTGCTACCCCTCCCTGTACACCTCATACACCCACCACAGACTGAAAAATTCTTTGGCAGTCTCTCAGTGTTTACAATGACTTTGCTCCTATTCCACTCCAGTCATGTAGATTATGAGCTGACTGATGAGACTAATGCTGGACTTGCAGACTACCACCAGTGAGGAAGGAGATGCCCAATCAGTGGAACAAGTAGATAGTTTGGGAGAAAGCAAAGATTAAGATTTTTAAAGAGATTAGTTTTATTCATAATATCCACATCAAAACATACAGTGAAAGGCATCGTTTACATCAATGACCAACACATTCCAGGGATGTGCCGAACACAGCCCTCCAGCAGCACCACACATTCCGACGCCAACATAGTAGAAACAGAAACATAGAAAACCTACAGCACAATACAGGCCCTTCAGCCCACAAAGTTGTGCCGAATATGTCCCTACCTTACAAATTACTAGGGTTACCCATAGCCCTCTATTTTTCTAAGCTCCATGTACCTATCCAAAAGTCTCTTAAAATACCCCATCATATCCACCTCCACCACCGTTGCCGGCAGCCCATTCCACGCACTCACCACTCTCTGCGTAAAAAACTTATCGCAACATCTCCTCTGTACCTACTTCCAAGCACCTTAAACCTGTGCCCTCTTGTGGCAGCCACTTCAGCCCTGGGAAAAAGCCTCTGACTATCCACACGATCAATGCCTCTATTCATCTTATACACCTCTATCAGGTCACCTCTCATCCTCCGTCGCTCCAAGGCGAAAAGGCCAAGTTCACTCAACCTGTTTTCATAAGATATGCTCCCCAATCCAGACAACATCCTTGCAAATCTCCTCTGCATCCTTTCTATGATTTCCACATCCTTCCTGTAGTGAGGCAACCAGAACTGAGCACAGTACTCCAAGTGGGGTCTGACCAGGGTCCTACATAGCTACAACATTACCTCTCGGCTCCTAAATTCAATTCCACGATTAATGAAGGCCAATACACCGTATGCCTTCTTAACCACAGAGTCAACCCGTGCAGCTGCTTTGAGTGTCCTATGGACTTGGACCCCAAGATCCCTCTGATCCTCCACACTGCCAAGTGTCTTACCATTAATACTATATTCAGCCATCATATTTGACCTACCAAAATGAACCACTTCACATTTAGCTGGGTTGAACTCCACTTTCCACTTCTCAGCCCATTTTTGCATCCTATCAATGTCCCGCTGCAACCTCTGACAGCCCTTCATACTATCCACGACACCTCCAACCTTTGAGTCATCATGCCCGCCATGCTCAGCAGAACTACACAGAACACAACAAAACAGACACCAACAAGTGGCAAACAGCCAGGGCCCAACCGCCTGGCATATTGTACTCTAAATTGTAGGAGATTAGGCTGTGAATTTGTAACTTAAGACTTGGACATCAGTAAGAAGCATTGTTTTCAGCTAGCATATGGCCTTTTGTTGGCCTGGGATAGCAGCGATGCTACACCAAGCAGTTTGCTATACATTGAGAGTCAAGGGCACTGACATCAACAGAAGAAGCAACTCTTCAAACTGTCCCTTCCAACTGGTACTAAGTGCCTCTCTGAGCTTGATAAGCTCACTCCATTCTTGGCTCTCAGCAGTAGGGGCCTTTGGAATGTTTGTGCCATGCATCACCATTGTTGGCAAGTTATTCCCTTATTTATTGAGCCACACCACCCAGCAATTCCCTCCCCCCCCACCCCGATTTAATCCTAGCCTAAACAAGGGACAATTTAGAATGACGAATTAACCTATCAACTGGTTTGCTATTGGATGGTGGGAGGACACAGAAGTATCCAGAGGAAACCCACGTGGTCACAGGAGAACATAAAAACTGCTTACAGGCATGGCAGTTAATGAATCTCTGGCACTCTTTCCACCCAACATGTTCTTTATGTCATGATTTTTCTGTGGACCTCAAACTTCTGCTGTCTGTAGACCTGTTTGTTTTTATATTAAACTGAAGGAAAGATGAAACTTCCAATCCATGTCAGCAACTGGTCATTCTCTGCAAATCAGTCCAGACACTTTATACAATCTGTAGGGTTTATTACATAGATAACAGCTGATTCAATATTGGCTAGTCCAACACTATCCATAAATCTCATACAGTACTTGCTTTCAAATTTCTTTGTGGTCTCATTTCTCATTATTTTGGATACATCCTTGTCTTCGGTATCTGCATTCCTCCAATTGTGTTCCCAAAGTCTTATCTCTAATTTCAATTGCTCTGGAATTTGCAACATTAAATCTCTCCACTTTCATGGCTGAAGATTTCTCTTGTCAAGCTTTGGCACCCAGGTCAGTACCTCCTTTAGGGGGCACATTGCCAATGTTTTGTTGTCAGCATCTGAGTGCCTTCAGATTTTCAGCATGTTAAAGTTCCTATGAAAATGCACATTTGTTTTTGTTGGAGGAATAGAACAAGGAACCTCCCTACAACTGATTAAACAATGCAGTTGGCCAACAACCTTCCATAGCTGGGAGATGAGCTAAAGATCAGGAGGGATTTAGTTTAAAAATGTTTATGCAGAAAACTTGCCTACCACACTGCATTTGTTCAAGATTGTTCAATGAAATTTCCAGTACCCCAGTATAAGGAGAACGAAATAACTGTTACTCCGATCCAATACACACAAAAAGATAAAGAAAATAATAAAAACATAATAAATATAAATAAAATAGCTTATATACATAGATTGATCCATAGAGTGACACTAGGCACAAGAGTGTCTGTACATAAGGTGACTGACAGGAAATGATAAAATAGTGGTGGTTGGGGTTGTGGAGGGGTGGGTTGGTGGGTGGAGGTGTCCATCAGCCTTACTGTTTGAGGAAAGTGACTGTAGCTGGACAGCATTCTAACTGGCTGATATGGGAGGCTACTGCACAGGATCGAAGCAAGCTGCAGACAGTTGTACACTTAGTCAGCTACATCAGCGGTCCCCAACCACCAGGCTGCGGACTGGTGCCGGGCCGCAAAGCATGCTACTGGGCCGCGAGGAAACGATATGATTTGGTGATATGAGTCAGCTGCACCTTTCCTCATTCCCTATCACGGTCACCGTTGAGCTTGAATGCACACGAGGTCATTACCCGCACGTCAGCCATGTCAGCGCGGGAAGAAGATCAACTCCTCGAGCTTGCAAATGACGGTGGGCTGAAAAGCATGTTTGGCATAACATCTCTGCCAGCATTCTGGATCAAAGTCATGACTCAATATCCTGAGACAGCCACGAAAGCACTGAAAACATTGTTTCCTTTTCCAACATTTTTCTGCGAAGCGGAATTTTCTGCAATGAATGCAACGAAAACTAAATTGCGGAATAAACTGGACATAAGGAACCCCCTTCGAGTATCGCTGTCTCCCACCACCCCTCGATAGGACCGTCTTGTTGCAGGAAAACAAGCCCAGGGCTCCCACTGATTCAGCAATATTGGTGTGTTGCAATGATTTTATATGTTCATACGGGGAAAATATGTGCTGTGTGTTTAATATCCAAATGTTACTTAAAATGTTATGATACTATTGACTTACTTATTTAAACATATAACAATTACAGCACGGAAACAGGCCATCTCTGCCCTTCTAGTCCATGCCGAACGCTACTCTCACTTAGTCCCACCGACCTACACTCGGCCCGTAACCCTCCATTCCTTTCTTGTCCATGTACCTATCCAATTTTTCTTTAAATGATAATATCGAACCTGCTTCTGCCACTTCTACTGGAAGTTCATTCAACACTTACTTCAAGCTCCCCTGAACTCCCCTGATAATTGACTTATTACTATATTCATGCGAGGAAAATATGCACTGTGTTTAATATTAAATTCGTTAGATAAACCCTTTTAGAAACGAAACTGAGTGTATTAGCCGCTTATCACCTATATTCCGGTTGTGATTAACACCCCCCCCACCCCGAACAGAATCGGCAAAAACAATTTGCAGAAAAAAAATCGGCACGTACACGCATGCGCACTGGTGCCCGCGCAAGGCTTCATGGTCATTGTAGTCTTTCAACGTATTTGACTGCTACTCTTTTCCGCTGGCAACGCTACTCCCCCCGCTCCCCCGGGGCGGCTGGTCTGCAAGAATATTGTTAATATTAAACCGGTCCACAGTACAAAAAAGGTTGGGGACCCCTGAGCTACATCATGGGCGCTAGCCTCCATAGTATCTAGAACATCAAGAAGTGATGCCTCAGAAAGATGACATCCATTATTAAGTAGCTCCCATCACCCAGGACATGCCCTCTTCTCATTGCTACCATCAGAGAGGAGGTACAGGAGCCTGAAGGCACACGCTCAGTGATTCAGGAACAGCTTCTTCCTCTCCGCCATCTGATTTCTCAACGGACTTTGAACTCACGAACACTACATCACTACTTTTTTTTCTAATTTTGCACCACATATTTAATATGTGTATACACACTGTCATTCAGTTTTTGCTCTATTATTATGTAGTGCATTGTACTGCTGCTGCAAACTTCATGACATATGCCAGTGACATTACACCTCATTCTGGTGGTCCATGAACGGGGTGGGTGGCATCCTTCATGATGTTACTGGCCCTTTTCTGTAAATGTCCTTCAGAACGAGTAGGCTGGAGCTGGTAATGCCCAAGGCAGTTTGTACCCATTGTAGAGCTTTCCTGTCTGCCCCACAGTACAGTTTCCGTACCATGCAGTGATGCAGCTTGTTGGAATGCTCTCTACTGCGCACCTGTAGAATGAGGTGGGTATAGATATGTCATAGACTTCAAAGCTGAAAATATTACAATGAACATACTGAACAAGGACAAACCCCGGCAATGTTAGAATAAAATAAACTCACAGATGGCAACTCATGCAATCCACAGTCTTCCTCACTGATATTCTGGAGACAGACCCATAATATCAAAGCTGTACCTTTTTTTAAAGTGGATCCCACAGACTGTCGTTGGTTTCCACATTTATAATTTTATAAAACAGCAGCAAGAGCAAACGGGGAACTTAGTGTATAGACATCATTCCTTCATTGAATTCCAGTAATACGAAAGTGCCTTTTACCTCAAAACTAACATGCACCCAAAAAGATTACAAGGTTTAAGTTCCAAATTTGCCCAAACAGCAATTTTGCTCATCTGCTTACAATTCATCAAGATTCACAGTTGCCAGAGGTTCTCAACTTTTTTATGCCATGGACCATTACCTTTCAGCAAGGGGTCTGTGGACCCCCAGATGAGAACCCCTGGCAAATGAAAAGTTCGAAGTAAATTCATATAATAAAACTATGTATATGTCACCCAATACTACTTTGAGATTCATTTCTTGCAGGCATTCACAGAAGGACAAAGTAGTAAAACAGAATAAATGAAGAACTACACACAAAGACTGTCGAACAACCCATGTGCAAATGACAACAAACGATGCAAATACAGACACAGGGAGACAGAGAGACACAGAGGCACAGGCACAGAATCCTGAGAACGGGAGTTGTACAGTCCTTGAAAGTGAATCCATAGGTTGTGTTCAGTGATCAGTTCAGTGTTGGGGTGAGTGAAGTTATCCACACTGGTTCAAGAGACGGATGGTTGAAGGGCAATAACTGTTCCTGAACTTGGTGGTGTGGGACCAAGATCCAAGTGGACATTTTCCCAGATTCCACCTCACAGTTTGAATAGCATGAATGAGAGGGAAGAGAGGTAAATTACCTATGAAGCCCATTACAACTACCAAATACTTAGATGTTCTATTTGTGCACAAGAGGAATAAAAAAAAAATGATTGCAACATCAGTTATACAAAGACCTAATGCAGGGATCTGCGTTTTCTTCTATTAAATGAGAGAGTTGAATTTTCAACTATGGTAAACAAATTAGGCTTTACGGAAGGGGAGTTAGAAAATAATTAAAATTTGAAATATTGGAAGTTCCACGCCATCTACTTCTAGAAGTTTTAGCTGTGACATCACCAGTATAAATTCAACACACAATATGCTGGAGGAACTCAGCAGGCCAAGCAGCATCTATGGAAAAAAGAACAGTTGATGCTTCCGGCCAAAATCCTTCAGCAGGACTGGAAAAAAAAAAGAGGACCTTTGCTTTGGCACAGAATCAGAGACTTCCATCCACATATGCAACTCAAAGCAAGACAAATGCAAAACATTGCTGGGCCAACACAGCAGTAAGTTTTTAAAGCTGAAATTTTGCAGTCCCCTATTTCAGCCACAGTAGTATTACCACTCAATTCTTCCTTCAGCAAGCAAACACCTCATGCACTAAATTGGAAAGCAGCAATCAAGAAAGGGACCTAGTGTCCAGTTTCATAGTCTGAGCATTTGACACAAGTACAGGGAAAGGTCGGGAAACATGTTACGGCCTTAGAATCCCACATTTAAAATAACAGGATAAAAAGGGAAAAATGGCAGCTAATTTGCATGGCACTAGACAACAAAGATTTTGCTTCCTGAATACTTTTAGGTGCATCTTATGGATTTTGGGCTGCTGTCATGAAAATCACTATGAAATTTACCCATAACACACCTTTTAAAAAACCAAAACGCACATATTAATTTTAATTCATTATTCAAGTCAGAATAACTGATGCCAAGATTAAGGAACACACATAAAAGTTGCTGGTGAACGCAGCAGGCCAGGCAGCATCTCTAGGAAGAGGTGCAGTCGACGTTTCAGGCCGAGACCCTTCGTCAGGACTCAAAACTGAAAACCTCTTCCTAGAGATGCTGCTTGGCCTGCTGCGTTCACCAGCAACTTTTATGTGTGTTGCTTGAATTTCCAGCATCTGCAGAATTCCTGTTGTTTCCAAGATTAAGAAAGGTATTTTTGTTGGTCCACAAACCAAACAGGTCATCAACAACCAGCAATTTGAAGAACTTCTGGTTGGACCGGAGAAAATCACATGGAAGGCATTTGATGATGTTGCTAAAATTTTTCTTGGCAACTAACTACATGCAGCTGGTTGACAACATGCTTCATGCATACAAACCCATTAAGTACAAGTCACTAAAGACTCATTCTTCAGCATTCCCATTTAGATCTCTTCCCTGCAAATCTTAGCGCTGTCAATGACGAGTTTGATGAAAGGTTTCACCAAGACATTGCGCTCATGAAGAAACAGTATCAGGGCAACAGAAATCCATCTATGCTGGTTGATTATTGTGGACACTTAAGCAAGAAGCCTCAGACACTGAGAACAAACGAAAATAGTCAACAAAGCAATGTTAGCTTAGTTGAACTATTGCAAAGCATCAGCACTGTTATGAAATTAAAGGTATTATATTCAATAAAAGTTAAGTTCTTGTTTCTCCAAATTCCAATGTGATACAAGTAATCTGAAATTGTATTTATTTTCACCTTCATGCAGTCTATCATAAAAAAAAACAGTTCAGAGGAAGCAGACGATGTCCAGTGTTAATACTGCACAATATAAACCATCCTACATCACCAGAATAAAATCTTTACAGGAAACAAATTCATTTATTTATCACAAAGTTCAAAGTAAATGTTATTATCAAAGTACATATCTGTCACATGTACAACCCTGAGATTCATTTTCCTGTGGGCATACTTAGCCAATCAATAGAATAGTAACTATAACAGGATCACTGAAAGATCAATCAGAGTGCAGAAGACAACAAACTGTGCAAATGCAAATATAAATAAATAGCAATAAATATCGAGAACATGAAATAATACGATAAGGAGTCCTTAAAGTGAGATCATTAGTTGTAGAAACATCTTAATGATGGGCAAGTGAGTGCAGTTATCCCCTTTGTTCAAGAGCCTGATGGTTGAGGGGTAGTACTGTTCTTGAAGCTGGTGGTGTGAGTCCTGAGGCTCTTGTACCTTCTGCCTGATGGCAGCAGTGAGAAAAGAGCATGGCCTGGCTGGTGAGGATCTCTGATGATGGATGCTGCTTTTCTGCGACAGTGTTTCATGGGGATGTGCTCAATTAGTTGGGAGGGCTTTACCCATGATGCACTGGGCCGAATCCACTACCTTTTGTAGAACTTTCCATTCAAAGGCATTGGTGTTCCCATACCAGGCTGTGATGCAGCCAGTCAATACACTCTCCATTACACATCTATATAAGTTTGTCAAAATTTTAGATGTCTTGCTGAATCTCTGCAGACTCCACATGAACATCGAAACATACAATGAAATGCGTCATTCGTGTTAACAACCAACACAAGCTAAGGATGAGCTGGGGGCAGCCCACAAGTGTCGCCAACGTAGCATTCGCACAATGTTCAGTAAAACAACTCAAGCAGCAAAACGAGCCTCTTTCCTCCCTCTCGCTTACTTATACACACAGACAGGCCTCCAACCTCATGACAGTCCACCGCTGGAGTCCTTGGACCCAGACTCAGACAACAGACCTTCTAGTCGACAATCGTAACTTCAAAAAACAACAACAAAATCTATCTGTCCACTTCTATTGCATTTTCTTTCAATATCTGAAAACAATATTGATGTGGACAGAATGACCTGCCAAACAGGTTTTCCAAACCCAATTTCAAATGTCATGCAGCAGAATTTCTTGCAGCCACAGCACAATTAATCCTTTTCCTGTCAAACTACATTTAAATACTGGGACTCTTCCGTTCAGACATATTACTGAAGTACTGTAAATGTACAGGGCAGAATTCTGTGTGCAATTGCAAGGACATTTTTAAAATAACAGCAAGACAATTTTTAAAAAGCAGTCTAAAAGTGAATGATTGTCTTGGAAACACAAACAAAATGATGAAGGGTCTCTGCCCAAAATATCGACTATTTACTTTTTTCCATAGATGTTGCCTGACCCAACGTGTTTCTCCAGCATTTTGTGTGTCGCTTGGATTTCCAGCATCTGCAGATTTTCTCTTGGTTGTGATCGTCCTGGACATTTTTTCTTGTGATCGCAAGATCCTGTGGGACATTGGTAATGTAGAATACTGCGTCTGGTTCACTGGTTCATTGGCAAGACCGAAGGCAGAGGAGGTGTGTGGCCTCAGTTTTAGTGCGGACAGGGCCTCATGCCGCGGGGTCACCTGTAGCAGCCACCCAGGAGAGGAGATGTCGGAAGTAGTGTGGCTTGTCATCCATGCTGGATTGGGGCCTGGCCCCTCTCTATACAGTGTTCATTCAGTGGAAGACAAGCTAGATTGTGTTCGTCTGCAGGCTGCTGAAGGCTTAGTCTTATCAACAACATCCGTGCACCAATCTACAGGACATGACTCTCAGGGACTTGGGCTACATTTTGTTTGGTGTGACTGTAGGTTAACTGCTATCTTATGTGCCCTGTGCTGTGGGTGACTATCAGTACTGTGGTTTTCACCTTGGGTCTGGAGAAGAGTTGTTTCGTTTGGCAGTATTCATGTATAATTGAATGATAATTAAACTTGAATTTGAAATATAAAAAAATAGATAGTGCTTAAAGAGAGCAAGCTAGTGTTGTAGGGTGTATAGACCATTCAGAAAACTGATGACAGTGGGGAAGAAGCTGTTCCTAAAGTGTTAAGTGATCGTTAACCATCTCTCTTCAGGCTACTGTACTTCCTCCAAAAACTTGAAGAGGTGTGATCCACAGTGGTGTAGTGGTTAGCACAACGTTTTACAGTACCAGTGACCCGGGTTCAATTCCCATCGCACGGTAGTGTAGTGGTTAGCACAACACTTTACAGTACCAGTGACCCGGGTTCAATTCCCATCGCACGGTAGTGTAGTGGTTAGCACAACGCTTTACAGTACCAGTGACCCGGGTTCAATTCCCATCACACGGTAGTGTAGTGGTTAGCACAACGCTTTACAGTACCAGTGACCCGGGTTCAATTCCCATCGCACGGTAGTGTAGTGGTTAGCACAACACTTTACAGTACCAGTGACCCGGGTTCAATTCCCATCACACGGTAGTGTAGCGGTTAGCACAACGGTTTACAGTACCCAGTGACCCGGGTTCAATTCCTGCCACTGTCTATAAGCAGTTTGTACGTTCACCCCATGACACAATGATTTTTCCCACGGTCCAAAGATGCAGTGACAGGTAGGTTAATTGGTCATTGTAAATTGCCCCGTGACTAGGCTAGGGTGGCTGGACAGAGCCTATTCTGTGCCATATCTCAATAGATAGATAAATTAATAATAAATCTATTCTAAAATTGAGACGCATATAGTGAGGCCATCCGGGATGGTTAAAGCACGCAAAATCACACTCAAAATGGGAAAGGCTGCCTCTCGTAGCACAGAAAGAGTGGCGGCAGAGAATCAAACATAAACCAGAACAAGAAGTTTCAGTGACAAGGAAACTGAGGGGAAAACAGAGTTTGGGTTAACTTTTCAACTACAGGCCACTTGTCAATCTGAGAAAGAAAATCCTGAATGAAATCAAAATAATTGTTTGTATTGTTAACTTGATTTTATACTAATGCACAGACTATAAATTCAACTCCTGGTTTGGAGGTTTGTGTGCCTCAATGACCCGGAGAGCTATGTTGGCTGGAGTCAGGGCTTTATACTTTGGCTCTTGGTAGGGTCACCCATATAAAACAGGGGCAAAGGGTAGAGGCCAGACTAAAGAGTGGTCCACTAGTCCTCCAGGTTCAGGGGTTCAGCTCAAGGTTAATGATCTCAGCTCAAAGTTGTTACGAAAACAGCAATGAAGAGTCCTTCGATTCTGTGTGTGACAGTATTCCTGAGTCTTGTAGAAACATCGAAAAGCCTACAGCACAATACAGGCCCTTCAACCCATGCTGTTGTGCCAAACATGTACTTACTTTAGAAATTACCTAGGGTTACCCACAGCCCTCTATTTTTCTAGGCTCCATGTGCCTATCCAAGAGTCTCTTAAAAGACCCCATCATATCCGCCTCCGGTACCATCGCCGGCAGCCCATTCCGCGCACCCCTGACATCTCCTCTGTAAATACTTCCAACCACCTTAAAACTGTGCCCTCTCACATTAGCCATTTCAGCCTCATCAGTCTCCACCAGGGACTTGCACGACTGGCAGTAGTGAAAACCGAGAGGAAGCTACTGACACGACAAAGCAAGCTGCGAACAGGACCAGAGACCAGCACCTTCATTGCTGCCCTAAATGCCAACAACGTAATGGGGAGTAAGTATAGAACCAAACTGATCAAAACCTCCAGCATAATTATTGCAGAAATATAATTACATTAATATTGGATTGGCACCTCCTTGCTAAATGAAGTACAAACTTTAATACAATACTTCGTATTTCACAAAGTTAATACTGTCAAAATTAGATTTCAGATTTGATTTCCCTAAGAACCAGCATGTTATTAAAAATCCATAAACATTTAGATCAATACAAATTTTATAACATGAATTAGTACTTACAAAACCAAAGTCATGTAATAAAAAAAATCCTGGTTTCCAAATCTTAATAGGCAGAAATAAACGTGTTTGCCATTTTTGTTAAACACTGAAAATTCTTTTCATCATATTAGCAACAATTTAAAAGCCAGTAGAAAGCTTCCCAATTCTCACCAACTAAAGGCACCTTTCCTGTGATTAAAAGAATTACAACTCCAATGTCATATCTTCTTATACATCAGTAATATTTGTGTCTGCCTGTATTGCTAAAGATTTTAAAAAGCAATTTGCAACAACTGGTATCCAGAGTACTGTCCTTCAACTCAAGGTATCATATAATTCACAGACACACACTCAGTATATCTAAATATATGCATAAGCCACCAGAGATAACATACACATCGCATATTTTTACCATACAACACTCGCACTTTGTGCATACGCAAGACGAGTATATCTCTATGCAGACATGTAGCAGGAAAACACATTTATCATGTACATGTCATCATACACTACGCATCGATATACTGTACAACACACTTGCAAACCACATATAATAATCAGTATCGGAAATCTGTGAAATAAATTACGCCCAGTGCACATTGAAACCTGAGATGTAATTTGCAATGCAATCCGATTTCTCTGTGATATTGTTTGGTGCATAAATACAATGGAGCAGGATCAGCAGCAGCGGGGGCCTGCGGCTCCTGTCAACCCACCACTCTCGTCCCACCTCGCCCCTCTGGCCGCCGCATACCCACCCCTCTTCCCCCGGGACTTACGTGAATGCGAAGAACAAGGTGGTGGCTCCCACCAGCAAGGCGGCGGCTGTCGAGACCGGGATGTATTTGGTCGGCTTAAATTTCTTTCCACTGGGCATCCTGTAATTCCCACATAGTCCCGAGAGGGAAGGAGAGTGATGGGCCGAGCCGCGCGCAAAACCGACAACTACGGAACGGACTCGCACGGCGAGATGAGCCGGCCGGCAGAGCACGGGGACCGGGGGACCGGGGGACTAAGGGGCCGAGGGCCGAGGCCGGGAGGGGGAGGGGCGGGGAAAGAAGCCCCCTAGCAACCGAGCCCGAGCGCGAACAGGAGGAGGGGTCCGCCGGAGAGGAGGAGGGGCAGCGCGGCTGACGTCAGTCACTCCCGCTCCGCCCCCTCTACCACCTTTTCATTGGACACTACGGAACCTCCGCCCACCTGCCGGGAAGCCCATCCTAGTTTGCATGAAATTTGCATAGATCAAGGATCCCTCACTCTAATTGGTGGCTCGGTTTCAGGGCGATTGTTTTCTCATTGGCTGCGCTGAAGAGAGGGGCGGGTCGCGCCCACGCGTCGTGTTCCATTCATGCGGAGTGCGTGGGACCAGCAGCTTCATGTGAAGGGAAGCGTCTGTTCCCCATAAAACGCTTCCAAATTCTCCCATTCAAGTCAGGTATCTCGTTTTCTTTTGAAAGTCGTTATGCTATTAGAGATTTTGCCTTGTCTGAGGTATTTTTCCTGGATTAAGTGAAATAGTTCATTCGTTGTATGCCGTGGGTGATCATGATCTTTCCATGACCATGATTGTTCTTGGCAAAAGTTTCCACCGAAGTGGTTTGCCATTGCCGCCTTCTGGGCAAACAGTTAAACAGTGAATGCTTAAACAGAACTCATTAGGCCACGCAGCATCAACGGAGATGAACAGATTGCCGCAGAACCGTCTGTCTGTTGTGAACAAAATCACCGGAGAGACGCAGCTGGTAACTATATAACGTAGTCTTGTAATCGATACACACACAAATAAGCTGACAGTCTTTGGAGTCACTCGAGTGAAAGGCTCAGGGAGAGACTTCCTAATCCCAACATTACAGTACATTTTTATAAGTAAAAGCATAAAGGTAACAGAACGATTTCTGTAGTTATAATGCTCTCATAATACTTCTTTTGAGTAAGGTATAGGTTTCAAATGCCTAGATCTTCCCACAAACACACCCAAAAGAAATGTTCATTACTGTTGTATACATGCATATGCAGACATCTCAGTCAAGTGTCTCCTGTATGGACAATTTACTCTATGTTGTCTGTTGATTGCATTCATGAATATGCAGACATATACCAGTCAATCGGATGTTTCCTGTTCCGAGCTGCATTTTAAATTTAATCTACGATCCATATTCAGATCTAAAGGTTGGTTGCTGAAGTTAATGTTTGCTGTAAGTCCTAACCCCAACATTCTCCCTAACAAATGCATCTTCCACCACAGTGCTGAGACACAATTAAGAGGAGCAATGGAACCGGCTCAATCCCAAACCCTAGAATTTAGCAAAAACTATGAGCACTTTGATCTAAAATGGACTTTGCTTTTTTTTGTTCTAGGCAGAAAGATTGGGCACTTCTTCCTCAGTTCTGTGTTTCTCTCATTCACTCACTCTCATTGAACTGTGAACTTTCAGTTTTATGATTTTTATATTCTGTGCTTCTGCCCATTCTTGTTGCCATTTGACACAATTTTTTTTGGTCTGGGGAGGGTGTTGGGGGGTTTGACAGTCATGTTGCCATTGTTTTTGCACTGGGGGGTTGGTTTTGATATTTTTCTTTGAATGATTTACTTGGTTTTCTGTGCTTCGTGGCCATCTGGAGAAGATGAATCTCAGAATTTCATAGTGCATACATACTTTGATGATAAATGAACATTTGAACCTGGCCAGTATTTATCTTTCAACTTTCATCTCCTCTTTGACTAACTATTTGTTGGGCCTTTCTGTGCAACTTAGTCTTTGGTGCTCCATACATTAGATTGTAACTGCTATTCAGGAGTACTGCGTTGGATACAAACCATTTTCTTAACCCAATTATTTTAGACGCTCGGAGAGGACCTACACCTTGTTGTTGGGTTCGGAGACTTTGAATCCAATTTAAGTCTAATTATCATTCAACCATACATGAATACAGCCAGATGAAACAGAGTTCCTCTGGGGGCAGGATGTAAAACATATACAGCACATTAAAAATAGTGAGCAAAAAAAACCATGTATTGCCCAAGACCCTGAGCAATATGTCCTGCCAATTGAAGGTACGGTCTGCAGCAGAGTGCAGACACCCACAATACAGTCTGTCATTCCACCAATCGAACACTGGAGGGCAGCACTAATGGTGCCTTGATGACTCAGGGAGCTATGTTGGCTTTATGCTTTGGCTTTTGGTAGGGTCACCTGTACCAAACAGGTCAAAGGGTAGAGGCCAGATAAAGAGTGGTCCACCAGTTCTCCAGGTTCAAGGGTTCAGCTCAGGGCTAGCAACCCTAACTGATCAAAAACAAAGTTGTTACAGAAACAGCAATGAAGAATCCTTCTACACCTGAGTGCGATGCTATTCCTGAGTCTCCACCTGGGACTTGCATGACTGAGAGTGGCGTAAACCAAGAGGAAGCTCTTGATGAGGGAAGCCCGGAGCACTGCCAGAGATGAAGGTCCTTCACTGCTGCCCTAAATGCCAGTGCATTACAGGCAGTAAGTAAGTTATTTTAGAAAGAAAATGTGCAAATATATTCTATAGGGGAAACTCGTTTAGTTATCACAACATATAAGACCATAAGATTATAAGATATAGGAGCAAAATTAGGCCATTTGGCCCATCGAATCTACTCCACTATTTCATTATAGCTGATCTATTTCCCTCTCAGCCCCAGTCTCCTGCCTTCTCCCTGTACCCCTTCATTGCCTGACTAATCAAGAACCTATCAACCTCTGCCTTAAGTATATCCAATGACTTGGCCTCCACAGCCACCTTTGGCAACAAATTCCACAGATTCACTTCTCTGTGGCTAAAGAAATTCCTCCTCATCTCTGTTCTAAAAGCACACCCTTCTATTCTGAGGCTGTTTTCTCTGGTCTTAGATTCCCCTGCCCCCCCACAGGAAATATCCTCCCACATCCACTCTATTGAGAACTTTCAGCGATCCATAGGTCTCAGTGAGGCCACCCCTCATTCTTCTGAATTCCAGTGAGTTCAGGCCCAGAGCCATCAAACACTCTTCATGTGACAAGCCTTTCAATCCCAGAATCATTTTTGTGAACCTCCTTTTAATATCACATCTTTTCTTAGACAAGGGACCCAAAACTGTTCACAATACTCCAAGTGAGACCTCACCAGTGCTTTATAAAGCCTCAACATTATATCCTTGCTCTTATACAGGTTGACCACTGATTTTCCAGCACCCTTGGCTCCTGAGCCTTGCCAGCTTAAAAGAGGTCATGCGATATTAATGGCAAAAATGGACTGTAGAATCTTGAAAAGGATTATTTTACTAAACAAAATTTAAATGTAAATTTATTAATTACTGTGCTTACAAAGAACGTTGCTTCTCAGTTATCTTTTTAAACATTCCATCCCAGCAAAGTTGTCTCATGTGTTTTGATCTCTCCCTGTCTAATTTTTCTTGCATCAAATAAAAATTCATTAGCTCTTGTTCCATCACAAAGGTACATTTCTCTAACCTGTTGATTAAATCAGTTACGGTGTTTTTAATCAGCATTCAGAACTCTGTCTATAATTTCCAAGTCTGTAAGGTGATGCACAACAGGTGTTTCCTCGTCGACAACTATCCACTCATGTAGATTTTCTTCATTAAGACTACTAGCTATATCTTTGAAAGCATGTCCAGTAACATCTTTTGCATACACAAGCAAATCATAGAAACATAGAAAACCTACAGCACAATACAGGCCTTTTGGCCCACAAAGCTGTCTAGAAATTACCTAGGGTTACCCATAGCCCTCTATTTTTCTGAGCTCCATATACCTGTTCAGGAATCTCTTAAAAGACCCTATCGTATCTGCCTCTACCACCATTGCCGGCAGCCCATTCCCGCACTCACCAATCTCTGCATAAAAAAACTTACCCCTGACATCTCCTCTGTACCTACTTCCAAGCACCTTAAAACTGTGGCATCTCATGCTAGCCATTCCAACCCTGGGAAAAAGCCTCTGACTATCCACACGATCAATGCCTGTCATAATCTTATACACCTCTATCAGGTCACCTCTCATCCTCCGTTGCTCCAAGGAAAAAAGGCCAAGTTCACTCAACCTATTCTCATAAGGCATGCTTCCCAATCCAGGCAACATCCTCGTAAATCTCCTCTGCACCCTTTCTATGGTTTCCACATCCTTCTGAGCACAGTACTCCAAGCGGGGTCTGACCAGGGTCCTCTATAGCTGCAACATTACCTCTCAGCTCCTAAACTCAATCCCGTGATTGATGAAGGCCAATGCACCGTATGCTTTGTTAACCACAGAGTCAACCTGCGTAGCAGCTTTCAGTGTCCTATGGACTCGGACCCCAAGATCCCTCTGATCCTCCACGCTACCAAGGGTCTTACAATTAAGACTATATTCTGCCATCATATTTGACCGACCAAAATGAACCACCTCACACTTATCTGGGTTGAACTCTATCTGTCACTTCTCAGCCCCATTTTGCATCCTATCAATGCCCCGCTGTAATTTCTGACAGCCCTCCACACTATCCACAACACCCTCAACCTTTGTTTCATCAGCAAATTTACTAACCCATCCCCCTGCTTCTTCATCCAGGTCATTTATAAAAATCACGAAGAGCAGGGGTCCCAGAACAGATCCCTGAGGCACTCCACTGGTGACTGATCTCCATGCAGAATATGACCCATTTACAACCACTCTTTGCTTTCTGTGGGCAAGCCAGTTCTGGATCTGCAAAGCAATGTCTCCTTGGATCCCATTCCTCCTTACTTTCTCTATAAGCCTTGCATAGGGTACCTTGTCAAATGCCTTGCTGAAATTCATATGCACTACATCTACTGCTCTACCTTCATCAATATGTTTAGTCACATCCTCAAAAAATTCAATCAGGCTTGTAAAGCACGACCTGCCTTTGACAAAGCTGTGCTGACTATTCCTAATCATATTATACCTCTCCAAGTGTTCATAAATCCTGCCTCTCAGGATCTTTTCCATTAATTTACCAACCACTGAAGTAAGATTCACTGGTCTATAATTTCCTGGGCTATCTCTACTCCCTTTCCTGAATAATGGAACAACATCCACAACCCTCCAATCCTCTGGAACCTCTCCCGTCCCCACTGATGATGCAAAGATCATCGCCAGAGGCTCAGCAATCTCCTCCCTCGCCTCCCACAGTAGCCTGGGGTACATCTCGTCCGATCCCGGCGACTTATCCAACTTGATGCTTTCCTAAAGCTCCAGCACATCCTCTTTCTTCATATCTACATGCTCAAGCTTTTCAGTCTGCTGTAAGTCATCCCTACAATCGCCAAGATCCTTTTCCACCGTCACACTTGATTGGTCCTATTCTCTCACGTCTTATCCTCTTGTTCTTAACATACTTGGGGTTTTCCTTAATCCTGTCTGCTAAAGCCTTCTCATGGCCCCTTCTGGCTCTCCTAATTTCTTTCTTAAGCTCCTTCCTGCTAGCCTTATAATCTTCTAGACCTCTAACATTACCTAGTTTTTTGAACCTGTCATAAGCTCTTCTTTTTTTCTTGGCTAGATTTACAACAGCCTTTGTCCACCACAATTCCTGTACCATACCATCCTTTCCCTGTCTCATTGGAATGTACCTATGCAGAACTCCAGGTAAATATCCCCTGAATATTTGTCACATTTCTTCTGTACATTTCCCTGAGAACATCGGTTCCCAATTTATGCTTCCAAGTTCCTGCCTGATAGCCTCGTATTTCCCCTTATTCCAATTAAACGCTTTCCTAACTTGTCTGTTCCCATCCCTCTCCAATGCTATGGTAAAGGAGATAGAATTGTGATCACTATCTCCAAAACCTGCCACTGAGAGATCTGACACCTGACCAGGTTCATTTCCCAATAACAGATCAAGTACAGCCTCTCCTCTTGTAGGTTTATCTACATATTGTGTCAAGAAACCTTCTTGAATACACCTAACAAACTCCACCCCATGTAAGTCATGAACAACTACTTTCTCCTTTGATACATGAAATCCTGTAAAGTCACTGTCAAGCTTTTCCTCAGGCATAACATCAAGGCAGGCCACAACTTGTACCTTTGAGCAATGAACCAAAGAACGTTCTTCATGCTAAATTCTTTAGTAAATGTCTGTACAGAATTGCCAGCATTCACCTCATCTAACATGAAAAGTGAGCAATATTTGGCCTTTAGAGAACGCACTATTCCTTGGTCTTGGGGGTTGGATAAGCGATGTACAATTTGGTGGTTATTATGCTGTAAAACATCATTCTTACACAGCTTTGGGGTGAGCTGAACAGTTATCCAAAATCAGAAGAATTTTGCAATCTTCGGGTAGCCCTACAGGTATGCAATATCCTCTGGCTTCTGGCACAAAATATATTTCAAACCACTCTAACATAATCCATCCACTTCTATTTGCATATGTTATTGGGTAAATTTTATCAACTTTCAAATCCCGAGGGCACTTACTATTTCTGATCACCAGTGGTTTACATCTGTGAGTACCTGCTGTGTTGGAGCACCCTAAAATGATAACTCTGTCCTTAGATTGTTTGAATCCTGTGGGATCTTCTTCATCTTCTGTTGCTAATGTTTTCCAAGGTGTGCATCGCCAGTTTCATCTGCATTATGCACCCGCTCAGGACTGAGGGTTTTGTCAGCCATGAGCTTTGCAGATTCGTCCATGGACTCCATAGCTTCTTCATGGTTGACAGGCTGTTTTTCTCCACGCGCGTTGTGCATGGTGCTTCTTAAACGTTTGAAGCCATCCTTCACTATAGTCACATGTATGTTCTAATTTCAGTTCTTTATGGAACAGCTTAGCTTGCTTCATTATCATACTGCCCAACAAGTCGACCCCATCACGCTGACGCTGACAAAACCATCTCTCGTTCATGCTCAGTGCTCTTACCAACTTTCATAGTCTTTTTTCATGCTCATTTGTTTTAGTGAATCACTGTTTGCATAAAATTGCAAATTATTTTCTCTTTGGTGTTTTGTTAGCGAACCAATGCCATATAAGTCACACAGCTCACGCACAGAAACACCTTGGTCCAGTTTTTTCAACATTTCAACATTTCAACATTTCAACATTTTCTTGGATTGATATGGACTGATGTTTACTTTTTGACACCACCACTGGTGCTTGCACTTACCTTAGGATCCATAGCTAGGGTTAAATTTATGTAAAATTAGCACAAAATATTGGGACTACCACCAACAGGTGTAATGTAAATAATAAAAATAGCATGCTTTTGTCAAAATGAGTCTTGCCACAGATGGCACTGCATGCACTGCACACAGTGCCATCTGGTGGCCGCCCAGTAAACTACATGTCGTAATTTCATCTGAATTAAAAGACCGTCGAAACCATCAGTTTCTGGAAAATTGGTGGTCAGCCTGTATTCTAGTTTTCTCAAAATGAATGCTAACATCACCTTTGCCTTCCTCACCTACAACTCAACCTGCAAATTAACCTTTCGCGAATCCTGCATGAGGACTCCCAAGAAATTTGGTAAAGCAGGTAGGAATAAAACTAAAGAGTGAGTTAAAGGTTTGCTTTAATTATCACATGTACAGTAAGACATTGAAACCTACAGTGAAATACATTACTTGCGTCAAAGACCAACGCAGTCTGCAATTGATGTGCAAGTGTCGCCTTGGTTCTAGCACCAATGTAATGTACCCACAACTTACTAACCCTAACTCTTTGGAGTCAAGGGAGAATGTGCAAACTCCTTGCAGACAGTGGTAGGAATTGAACCCGGATCACCTGTACTGTAAGGTGTTGTGCTAGCCACTGTGCTACTGTGCTGGTGTAATTATTTTGTTAACAACAGTCAGACTTAGAATGAAGAACAGTCATTACAAACATTCTATTTCGTGCTTTAATTATTTGCTCCAGGATGGATTATTGGGAAGTTAGATTGGAAAAAATGCTAAGATTAAACCTTTGCAATAATTTATTATGTCGTGTCGTCTTCAAATCCCTTCCTCATTCCTAATCTACCTTTTTGCTAAAGCTTCCCTGCTGTTCAATCATTTTGGCTTTTAGAGCATCACTGTGTATCAAAACCTTTCCGCTGGTGATCATCAGAACCCAGCCCCTCAGCTCTGAAATTGACTCTGTAAACCTCTCTGCTTCTCTCATTATGAAAGGTAGTTCACTGGAGATATGAATTCAAAATCCACTGTGGTAGATGGTAGGATTCTGTTCATTAAATACATTTGGAATTAAGAAATTAGTTCCAAAGGTGAAATGCATGGAAAGGTCAAAATAAATTTACTATCAAAGTACATATACATCAGCATGTACAACCCCGAGATTTATTTTTCTTGCAGGCATTCACAATAGAACAAAGAAATACAATGGAATCAATTTGGCAAAGATGGGCCAACAAAACAGTGGCCAATGTGTAGTGTGTTAAATTTAAAAACCCAAATGGTTCATTAATTACACTGGACAACAAAGATTTTGCTTCCTGAGTACTTTTGAGTGTACCTTATGGATTTTGGGCTGCGGATCACGAAAAATGCCTTGAAATTTCGCTATCACACACCATTTTTTTAAATCACCTATATTTCAAAGTTTCAAAGTGCATTTGTTGTCAACAGTGAGATTTGTTTACTTACAGGCAGCCACAAAGCGAGAAACCCGAAAGAACACAATTAGAATAAACAAAATAAAGACCAACACCCAATGCACAGAGAAAAGGAAAAAGCGAAGGTCACGCAGTAAAACTGAAGGAAGCAGCAACATTCCGAATCCCGGAGTAGGCCCAAAGCCTCGGTATCATATTAGCAGGCACGGAGCACAGCAGCCAGGGGCGGTCTTTACAGCCTCAGCGCTATGGAGAGAGGAGTGAACATCGTAGGAGAGTGAGCGAAATCGGCTCTTGGCTCCAATCCCAACACCCTGTTTCTCCAGTCTATCTGGGCCGATGTTTAAATTGTCCAAACAGCATATGGCACCACTGCAGCAAAAGGCTTTGGGCCTAGACACACCACTCAGTGACTTGCTGCAGGCCCAGGTTTCACCACCCAGTTCTCGATTTCTGCAAATGAGCTCAGTACCCAGAGCGATCCAACCTTGCAGCCGGGCCAGTTGTACAGGCATTGAAACTCCTCTGCCTGGACTTTTCTCTGAATGGCTCACTCCACCTGCATTGATTGTGCAATGTACCAGCAATCAAATCAAATCAAGTTTAATAATCATTCAAACCATAGATATTTACAGCTGAACAAGACTGCGTTTCTGTGGGGCCAAGGTGCAAAACATTCAAAATTGCAAGCAAGCCTTCAAAAACAGCAAGTAACATAATTCAAAATATTGAGCAAAGAAGCATATTCACTTGGAACAAAAAAAACATATAGTCCAGGACCCTGAGTGACAATGTCCAGCAATTGATTTTACATTGTGTCTAGCAGTACACAATGCACACAATTCAGCCTGTTATTCCACTGCTGGAACATGGGAGGACAGCACCAATGGGAAAGGCCAGGCCCCAGCCAAGCTCAACCACACTGTAGCGCTTCTGCGTCTCTCACTGGTCTGAAGCAGCAGGCAAGCCCAAGGCTTGAGGCCTAGTTCTTGCTAGATCTGAGTCTACACAGCTCCCATGTCGGCTGTCCTTCCACCAGACAGGGGTCACTGTCCGACAGAGTATTGCATTTGCAAGTGAAATGTTTGAGACAATCTCCCATGGTTATACTGCACCAACTCCGATGCTTCTGTGTCGTAGGCAGCAACATGGTCCGCAGCCAGGTCAGCCCCTCTGAACCCAAACTGGCTCCTCCGACAGATTGGTGGGCTGCTTCAATATCCCGACAGGCTCCTTCGACATCCCAGTTGGCTCCTTCAACACCTCAGCTGACCTCTTGGACCCTTCATCCAGCTCCTCCGATATCCCAGCCTCAGCCAGCTCTGCTACCCTGCCGACACCAGTCCAGACACTGATCAATGAGCAGCTCACTGATGAGTAGCCCTGCAGTACCTGTACCCGATCTTCTGGAGTAGAATTGTCTTTGGATGGTAAAAAAAATAATTTTACAAAGAAAAAAGCACCTTTGGTTAGCCCCCGAGAGGCAGCTGCATTCGCACATCTTTCCAGACAGTTCATCCATCGAATTCACTCGCACCTTCATTGTTTGCGATGATGATTTACCACAATTTACTTCAGGAAAGGAGTTATTAGGTATGTTTTTAGTCAAATTTCTTGCATAACCTGAAGAAAATGGCTCATCATCACCAGAGATGCATTTTAAAGTTTGCAATACCCATAGGAAGTGAGCAGCAAAGGTGGGCTACCAGAACATCCAACAATGATTCTAGGACTAGGGTCACACATAGGCCACAGAGGGAAAAGTACTTCTATAGATTTCATTTTTGGAACTTCCAAATTTATTTAATGAACAAAACCTGACCAGCTGCTGCAGTTGTAATGAATTATTATCTTCATTACAGGCTGTTTGGCCCATGATGTGCCGATCTTTTACCCTAGTTTAAGATCAAACTAACCTTTCCCATTCCCATAGCCCACACCTATTTTTTTTCAACCATGTGCCAATCTAAGAGTCTCTTAAATGTCCCTAATGTATCTGCCTGTTCCATCACCCCAGCAGCACATACAGATTCAGAATCGGGTTTAATATCACCAGCATATGTTGTCGTCATGGCAGCAGTACAATGCAATGCATAATAATAAGAACTGTGAACTACAGTAAAATATATATATATATAATTAAGTTGTATGAAAAGATTAAAAAAATAGTGAGGTAGTGTTTATGGGTTCAGTGTCCATTCAGAAATCAGATGGCAGAGGGGAGGAACCTGTTCCTGAATTGTTGAGTGTGTGTCTTCAGGCTTCTGTACCTCCTTCCTGATGGTAGCAATGAGAAGAGGGCATGACCTGGGTGATGGGGGTCCTTAATGCTGAATACCCCCTTTTTGAGGCACCACTCTTTGAAGATGCCGTGGATACTACGGAGGCTAGTGCCTGTGATGGAGCTGACTAATTTACAACTCTCTGCAGCTTCCTTTGATCCTGTGCAGTGCCCCCCCCCCATACTGATGGTGATGCAAACAGTTAGAATGCTTGCTGTCTGTAGAAATTTCCGAGTATCTTTGGTGACATACCAAAAATCTCCTCAAAATCCAGATGAAATATAGCCGGTGATGTGCTTTCTTTGTAACTGCATCGATATTTGGACCCAGGTGAGATCCTCAGAGACGTTGACACCCAGGAACTGCTCACTCTTTCCACTAAGAGGACTGGTTTGTGTTCCCTCCTCTTACCCTTTCTGAAGTCAATCAGTTCTTTGGTTTTACTGACATTGAGTGGAAGGTTTTTGCTGCAACACAACTCAACCAGCTGATCTGTCTCGCTCCTGTACACCTCACCACTCTGTTGTGAGACATTCCCCCTACACTTTCCCCAATAGGGTTAAAATGATGTCCTCTCGTAGTAGCCATTTCTGCCCTAGGGAAAATGTTTCTGGTTGTCCATCTCCTACTGTAGGTTTCACAGGCAGCACTCTGTTGTAGTGTGTGTAAAACAAGCTGCAGAAAATGCAGACAGTCTTTGTCAACAGCAGCATCTAAAGAGGGATCAAAGGAATTAACCTTTGAATCAAATCCTATAATCAGACAATCAGCAACAATAAACGAGTCCATTGCGGGTAAGTAAAGCCCTCCCCTCCATTGAGCACGTCCACACAAAGTGTTGTCGCAGGAAAGCAGCTTCCAACATCAGGGTCCCCCTCCACCCAGGACATGCTCTCTTCTCACTGCTGCCATCAGGAAGAAGGTACAGGAGTCTCAGGACTCACAGCATCAGGTTCAGGAACAGTTACTACCCCTCAACCATCAGGTTCTTGAACAAAATGGGACAACTTCACTTGCCCTTTTAGTGAAATGTTCTTTAAACCTATGGACTCAAGGACTCTTCATCTCATGTTCCTGATATTTATTGCTTATTTATTATTATTATTTATTTCTTTTTGCACACTGGTTATACGTCCAATTGGTGCAGTCTTTTATTGATTCAGTTATGGTTATTATTCTAGTATGGAGTTATTGAGTGAGGCCTCCGTGGATCAGGGTTGACCTTGGATGTTGCATCTTAGCTTTCTAGATACACAAAGCCAGGCCTATCCAACCTGGAGAGCAAGCTGATGTCCACGTAGCAAGCTCCCCCTCTCCATGCATCTGATGAACTGAATGGAACAGCAAAGACCAATACAGTTTGACACCACAAGAGTTGCCAGTCAGTGTTGAACTCAATGTCGGACTGCCTTAGGGACTCCAGCTTTGGGTTTTCCCTCAGGGTTTACTCCCAAAGCCTTCCCCATGAGTGGGTAAAGCAGAGGTATGAGATCCAAGTTTTCCTTCTCCTAGACAAGCTGCCAACCATGTCTTACGCCAGTAACCCACCTTTGTCCCTTCTCCTCACAGCAGAAACAATTCCACTGGGCTTATTAGCTAAACCACATGTGGAGGCCAGGAACTGGACTTGGTTGTCAGATGCTATTTGGAGACACATGCCATTGGGAGCATTTAATAGGTAGTGGGAGCTTGTCCCCATTACCACCCCCGGCTATAACAATCTTAAAGAACCATTTATTGAGTATGCCTACAGGAAAATGAATCTCAGGGTTGTATTGGTGAAATTTATGTACTGTGATAATAAATTTACTTCGAACTTTGAACTTTATTGTACTAAGTACTTCAAGACCACATTATAAAATTTGCACATAACAATCTGTTGTTTGTTATGTGCATCTTAATATGAAGATCAAGTCCCAGCTATGCCAGGAACCAGAACTCATGATCCTGATGAAGGGTCACAGCCCAAAACTTCTGCTGTTCGTTTCCCTTCCTAGATGCTGCCTGACCCGCTGAGTTCCTCCGGCAATTTTTGTGTGCCTGTGCTCAAGATTTCCAGCATCTTTTGAGTCCCTGAACTTTTTAATGTTGGTATCATAGATGTATTCATCACAGAGTTAGAGATAAGAACTCAGAATTCTAATTAAGGCTCACTTCCATGACATGACACTTCCATGCAACAATTAATTCCTTCCTTTCCATGTATTGGTTCCTAGGCCAGTGGTTCCACGTAATTGCTTCTTCACTTTACGACATTCCGGCTTATGAACCGTTTCATAGGTACGCTCTACCTTCGGATGGCGGGGGAAACCTGTATATATGTGTGCCAAGGACTTCTGCACAATATTGTATGTGCTGGTATTTATGTACTTATACACATTTTATTCAATGTCCGTACTTTAACCTCTGACATTTTTATATAATTCCTTTTTTTACATACGCAGTTGTTGAGTCTTGTTGTTTTTGTTGCATGTCACATGTCACACCCCGACCAACACACCACAGCAAATTCCTGCTACATGTTGATGTATACAACAGGTGAAGTTGATCTAAAACTAAATGTTTCAATTTAATATCAGAGAATGTATACAGTATACAATCTGAAATTCCTACTCTTCACAGACATCCATGAAACGGGAAACCCCATTCAGTGAATAATGGAAAGATCAGAACCCCCAAACTCCCCTCCCCTCTTCTATCGAATAGGCACCTGCAGAAGCCCCCAGCCCCCACCCCTCCATCATGCAAGCAATAGCAAAAGCACTCCCCCATCCTACCCCACAAAGAGACCTTGATCTGCAGCCCATCAGAACTAGAGTCCCCACAACCCAGCAGTTCAGTATCTCAGACAGGCTCTCTCTGTCCAGCGAGGGGGAGACAGAGGTCGTGCCCCTGGAACGAGGAGAGTGGGAGACCAGCAACTCACTGTTCCGATATCACAGAAGAGTGCAGAAGAGGAGCATAGTTAGTGTTCATGGACCGTTCAGAGATCCTTTGCCAAATAGGAAGAGCTTCTGTACACATCATCACTCAAATCCCTGTTATAAACTCATACCGTCACTACAACGCTGAGTATGGACTCTGGCTCATTATAACACTGGCTATTCAATAATCTTGGGGTGGAAGTTCCTGTGTAACAGAAAATTAATCCTCTTGCGTCCTCTGCTGTTCAAACAATAAATTACAAAGCAATGAGATTTGTGAAAAGTGCAACAAGGCTGCATGTGATCCAGATAGTTAAAATGGATATTAGACCATAAGATATAGGAGCACAATTAGGCAATTTGCCCCATCAAGTCTGTTCTACCATTTCATCAGAGCTGATCCATTTTCCATCTCAACTCCATTCTCCTGCCTTCTCACCAGAATGTTTTGTGCTCCGACTAATCATGAATCTACCAATCTCCAGCTTGGATACACCCAATGACCTGGCCTCCACAGCCATCTGTGTTAACAAATTCCACGGATTCACTACCCTCTGGCTAAAGAAATACTCCTCATATCTACAATACAATGGACGCCCCTCTATCCTGAGGGCATGCCCTCTGGTCCTAGACTCTCCCACCATAGGAAATATTCTCTCCCACATCCATTCTATCTAGACCTTTCAATATTCGATAGGTTTCAATGAGATCCCCCCTCATTCTTCCTTAATCCCAACTAGTACAGGCCCAGAGCTATCAAATGCTCCTCACTGGATAACCCTTTCATTCCTGGAATCATTCTCGTGAATCTCCTCTGGACCCTCTCCAATCTCAGCATATCCTTTTCAGGGGCTCAAAACTGGTCACAATACTCAAGGTGAGACCTCACCAGTGTCTTAAAAAGTCTCAGCATTTCGTCCTTGCTTTTATATTCTAGTCCTCTCAAAATGAATGCCAACATCACATTTACCTTCCTCACCACTGACTCAACCTGCAAGTTAACCTTCAGGGAATCCTGCATGAGGACTCACAAGTTCCTTTTCACCTCAGATTTTTGTATTTTCTGCCCATTTAGAAAATAGTCTACACTTTTTTTCCTTCTACCAAAGTGCTTGGCCATACACTTCCTGACATTGTATTCCATCTGCTACTTCTTTGCCCATTCTACTAATCGGTCTAGATCTTTCTCCAGCCTCCCTGCTTGCTCAACATTACCTGTCCTCCACCTATCTTTGTATCATCTGAAACAGTGGCCACAAAGCCATCAATTCCATCATCAAAACCATTGACATATAATGTGAAAAGAAGTGGTCCCAACACTGACCCCTTCAGAACACCAATTTTGTGCGAGAATTTCCCAGACTGTCTGTTCCTGCACAGGTTCCAACCCAACAGTCTTCCCAATATTGACTGGGATCACCCTGGTGTAAAGGCATAGATGGGGTGGAACTTGTTAAGTACATCCAAGTTAGTTTTTTGAGGCAATATGTAGATGGAATAACAAGTGATGGGCCTGTACCTGGCCTTATCCTAGGAAATGAAACTGGACAGGTGGCAAAAACGTCAATTGTGGACACTAGGGAGGAGGTACAGGAGCCTGAAGACACACTCTCAACGATTCAGGAACAGCTTCTTCCCTCTGTCATCTGATTTCTGAACGGACAGTGAACCGATGAGCACTACTTCATTACTTCTTTTTTCTCTTTTTGCACTACCTATTTAATCTTCTAAATACTTACCGTACTTTACAGTTTTCATTATTATGTATTGCAATGTACTGCTGCCATGTTACAACAAATTTCACAACAAATCGCAGTGGTATTCAACTTGATTCTGATTCTGATTCTTTGGAATCAATTGCCATCATTTTGTAAGTTTCAAGGTAGTAATGGAGAGGGATAGGGTGGGGTTTGATGGGACTTACTCTGCCTGGAGGTCTGTGACGAGTGCTGATCCACAGGGATCCGTTCTGGGACTTCTGCTATCTGTGAGATAACTCAATGAAAATGTAGGCAAGTCTGCAGACAATACAAAGATTGGTGGTGTTGTGGACAGCATAGGAGACTGGGAAAAAATATTGCAGGATATAGATCAATTGGCAACATGGAGAGGGAGGAGCTAAAGATGGCCCCAGAGGTCTTTGCAGACGCAAGGCAACTTCTTCCAGTTCACCTGCGAAACAGTTTCTTCTTCTTCTTTTTTCATGTCTCTCTTTTCTTTTCAAAGTAGCTGGGGTCCTGTGGAGCCTGTGATCTACAGCTGCAGCTCAAACTACAGTTTTCCACAAGCAGTGCATGCTCGTTCTCGGACTTGCCCTGAGGCCTGGCGTTTCAGTATCTCCAGGTGCGTCCTGCAGGGTGTGGCCCGGTGAACAACCCGGCCCTGGCCGATGTTGGTGACCGAAGCATCGTGGGGGGATGTAACATCGAGACAGCAGGGGATGTATGCTGCTGTCAGGAGGCCCTAGCACACACTGTCTCTCTCTCTCTCTCTCTCTCTCTTTCGATGGTGAGTGAGAGTGTTGGTCCTCGACTTGAGGAATTCGAGCAGGTGACATGGAAGGTTGTAAAATCGGAACAGTGAGCTGTTGGCTACTCCTCTCTTTGGTGCAGGAGTGATATCTCTCTCTCCTTGCCTCACTGGTAAGAAGGAGTCTGTCTGAGACGTTGAAGTGTTGGGATGGACAGTGGCTTCTGATGGGCTCTAAACCATGGTCTCTGGGGGCTTTGCTATTACTTGCATGGTGGGTGGGGGCGCTGAGGGTTTCGCTGGAGCAGGTGGGGGGAGGGGCGATGTTTCTGCTGCTGCTTGTGCGTGGGGGGAGGGGGAGGGTCTTTGGGGTTCTAACATTTTCTGTCTTTGATCAGATGTAAAGAGCACGCTGTTACTGACAAGACCCTTAACAGTGTTGATGTGCAGGGGGACCTTGGAATCCAAGACCGTAACTCTCTGACAGCAGCTACATTGGTAGGTAGGGTGGTAAAGAAGGCATACAGCAGTTAAGGAAGTGAGTTCAAGAGTCAGAGGTTATGATGCAGATTTGTAAAACTCTATCTCAGCTGTGTCTGGTGTATTGTTTTCAGTTCTGGTTACCGCAGTATAGGAAGGGTGTGGAAGCTTTGGACGAGAGGGCATGTGCTATCAGGACAGGTCGAACAAATTCTTGTCTTTTTTTTTTCTGCAGCAACAAAGACTGAGAGGAAATTTGATAGCGGTTTAAAATTAAGAAAGACATACGGTAGGTGGAGAACTGGGGAAAAGATACTGGCTGAAATTCCTAATACCAGAGGGTATATATTGAAGGTATATGTTGGAGGCAAGTTCAAAGGAGGTGTGTGCAGGGCAAGTTTTTTCCCCCCAGAATAGTGGAAGCAGAGGGATTGAAAAGGTTTTTAGAAAGGCACATAACTGTGCAGGAAATGGACATTGTTTGGGCAGAAGGGACTCATTTAGTTATTCATTTGCTTATGAATTTAATCAGTTCAGCACGTCATTTTGTGAAGGGCCTGTTTCTGTGCTGTAGTATATACGGTGAGAGAGGTTGGTCAAAAAAGAGATCAGCAACATTTTCTTCCAAGATGCCCAATTAACTCCTTAATCCAGAATCAATCTGCTTAACAATAGGTGTGAATAATGGCTCTGATGATTTTGTTTCTTTCAGAGCTTCCCAACCTGGGGTCCACAGATCCCTCGGCTAATGGTAGGACTCCGTGGCATAAAAAAGGTTGTGAACCCCTGGTTTCTTTATTTTTGGTACCATTTTCGTCCTTTGATGTCTCTTTTTATCCTTTTCAAGGTGGATGGGGTTCTGTCGGAGTCCCTGATCTACAGCTGCACTCAATCTGTGGTTCATTATGGTGACATTTCCTGTTCCCGGGACTCACCAACTAGCCATTTTTGGATATCCCAAAGGCGCGGCCAAGAAGATGAGCATGCCTTTGGGGTCCCGAGGCTTTGCAGCCCTGTGGACAAGCCTATTCTAAACCACCAACTGAAGTGACACAGGAGGAAACGGAATATCAGGGACAGTGGATCAGCTGTCAGAGGTCTCTGTACTCACTGAATCTCTCTCTCTCTTCTCATTGGTGGGGAAGAGTTGCAGTCGATTTTTGAATCAGAGGACTCAGAACTTTAACTCCATAAATCAGCAAGTTGTTTGTGTTTGTTGATCTCCTGTCTCACTGTGTAACACCTCTCTTGCCTTTTATTGGGAAGAGGGGGAGCCTGTGGCATGTATAATTGTCGGGTGAACAATTAACTTTTGTTGGACTCCAGATCACCGTCTCCCTTTGGGGGCTTTGCTATTGCTGGCTTGGTGGGTGGTGGTGGGGCTGATGCTTTTTGCTGAGATAAGTGAGGGAGGGGGAGGGTTGATGCTTTGCTACTGCTTGTGCATGGGAGGGGGAGGGGGCGTGGGGGGGCTTTGCAGTTCTAATGTTTTCTACTGTCTTCTGTTTTCGTGGATGACTGCAAGAGCAAGAATTTCAGGTTGTGTATTGTACGCACTCTCTGATATTAAATGGAATTATTGAACTATTGAAGTCAGTTCAAGAGTCAGAAGTTATGATGCTATTTTATAGAACTCTAGCTCAGCTGCATCTGGAGTATTGCTTTCAGTTCTGGTTACCGCAGTACAGGAAGATATGGAAGCTTTGGAGAGAGTTGCCTAGGTGAGAGGGCACGTGCTATCAGGAGAGGTCAGACAAGTTTGCATTCTCTTTTCTGTAGCAGCGGAGACTGAGGAGAGATCTGATAGAGATCTAAGAGTATGAAAGGCATACAGTATATGGAGAATCTGGGGAAAAGATACAGGCTGAAAGTTCTAATTGCAGAGGGGGTGAGTTCAAAGTAAATGTGTGGGGCGAGTTTTTTTTTCCAGAATGGTGGGTTCCAAAAATGCACTCCCTGGGATGGTGGCGGAAGCATAACGATTCAAGAGGCTCTTAGATAGGCACACAACTGTGCAGGACATGGGCAGGAGGGATTCGTTTCGTTATTGTGATTGTGAATTTAATCAGTTTAGCACATCATTTTGAGAAGGGCCTATTCCTGTGCTGTTTATTCAGAGAGGGTGGTCAAAATAAGAGATCAGCAACATTTTCTTCTGAAATACCTAATTAATTCCTTAATGCAGTATCAATCTGCTTAAGACCATCAGAGATAAAATATAGCAGCAGAATTAGGCCATTTTGCCCATTGAGTCTGCTCTGTAATTCTGTACAATAGATGTGAATCATGGTCTGATGATTTATACTGCCTTTAGACAGATCTTTTGTTTCTTTCAGGGATTCCCAACCTGGGATCCACAGACTCCTTGGTTAAGGGTAGGAAAGATTGGGAACCCCAGTTTCTTTATTTGCTGATACCATTTTCTTTCTACTTGATAGAGGTGTGGTTCGTCCATCGCCGTCATTGATGAAGACCTCAACACCATTGATGGTGTCAAGACTAGCGCATGATTTGGATTTAAGTGAGGGAGAGTTGCGCAGCGTCAGCCTCACTCTCTCTTCCCAATTCCCATCTGGATCCAGTGGCAAGACAGAGTTGAGACAGCTGGAGATGGGACTAGGCGCAATGGATAACCAGGACATCTTCTGTGTCTTGTCCTGCTCTACACGTTCCACGATGCTTGCAGAAACCGCCTTCTTGACCGTTGGACCTTCCATTGGTCTTGTCCGCTCAATCCACTGGAGTCTGTCTTCACATGCTGGGACATGTACAAGATAATGAGAAGCATTGATCATGTGGATAGTCAGAGGCTTTTCCCCAGGGCTGAAATGGCTAGCATGAGAGGACATAGTTTTAAGGTGCTTGGAAGTAGGTACAGAGGAGATGTCAGGGGTAAGCGGTGAGTGTGTGGAATGGGCTGCCGGCAGCGGTGGAAACGATAGGGTCTTTTAAGAGACTCCTGGATGGGTACATGGAGCTTAGAAAAATAGAGGGCAATGGGTAAAGCCTAGGTAAGTTCTAAGGTAAGGACATGTTTGGCACAGCTTTGTGGGCCGAAGGGCCTGTATTGTGCTGTAGGTTTTCTATATCTTGTTTTTCATTTGATCATTCTGATTCTCACAAGATCTTTTGTTCTTTGCAACTCTCTTTGCTTTTTTTTGTTGCCATATTTGCTTAAAATCTATATTTCATTAGGAGTTTGAGGTTTGTTGCCGAAAACGCTCGAAAATTTCTAGAGATGTACCAATAGCAGCAGCTCCTCTCTCAGATCCAAACACCCACAAATTCCTACAGGAGTACCATGGAGAGCATTCTAAGTAGCTGCATCACCATCTGGTATGGGGGGCAGGGGACTACTGCACAGGGTTGAAATAAGCTGCAGAGAGTTGTAAACTTAGTCCGCTCCATCATGGGCACCAGCCTCTCCTGCATCGAGGATATCTTCAAAAGGTGTCATCCATCATAAAGGACCCAAATTACCCAGGTCATTCCCTCTTCTCATTGTTACCATCAGGTAGGAGGTACACGAGCATGACGACACACAGTCAACATTTCAGGTACAACTTCCTCCTGATTTCTGAAAGGACATTGAACCCATGTACACTATCTCACTCCTATTTTTTTTTGCACCACTAATTTAATATTGATATACAGTATATATATATATAATCTTATTGTAAGGGTGGTGAGGTGGAGATATGTTTTTACTAAAGGAGGTGTAAGGCATTCCTTTCCTTCGCTAGCCTGCAGGTCACCCTTGGCAAAGTGTAGCACCTTCTTAGTCCCTCTCCGTCCCTCCCCCCCACCCCCACCAAATCAGGGTCATGTGAAGCCATTAGAGCAGATGGTGGATATTTGTTTGAGTAGCTGGTGCATATGTTAAGTCCTGGTTATGGGACCACTGACTCCAGGCAATCTCTGAAGAGTATTGATAATGGCTGGGGTCACCCCGTCTTGTAAAGACACTGCCCAGAAGAAAGCAATGGCAAAGCACTTCCGTAGGAAAATTTACCAAGAACAATCATGGTCATGGAAAGACTGTGATCACCCATGTCACAGACACAGCACGTAACTAATTGAATCACTGTCATATTGTAGTTTTTAAATAGGTATGTATTGCATTGTACTGCCGCTGCAAAACAACAAGTTTCATGACATATACCAATGCTATTAAACCTGATTCTGATGTGCATCAGATAGTTGAAACAGGACAACGAAAAGGAAATAACAATTGAACTTTTCATTATTTTCACAGCACATTCCCAACCACTTCATAGAATTAACACCCTCAGATTTCAGTTTGTGGATTAAAAGAAGCAAATTGAAAGCAGAGGTGGAGTGGTTAAAGGGAGGAATTCAACAGATGTCTCTGTGAGATGGCTTACTGCTCTCCCTCGAGGCCTTTGGATAATGTAAACCAAAGTTCTGTGATTTACGTTTCATTTTCTGTGTTTTCATCCGTTCTTTCTTGTTGCTCTTTGAGCCATTTTTTTGTGTGTGGGGGTGGGGGTTTGATGTTCTTGCACTTTGCATGATTTATTTTTCTGCATGGGGGGGTTGATGTTCTTGTTGCCTTGTGCAATTTTTTTTTGCATGGTGGGGGAGCTGTTGATAATTGTGTTGCTATTTTTCGCCAGTTGCCTCAATTTGTTAGCTTTTTGTGTGGGGGTGGGGGTTGGTGTTTCTCTTTGACTGACTTCTTCATGGCTATCTGGAGAAGATGAATCTCAGTTGTATACTGTATACATACTCTGATAATAACTGAACCTTTGAGATTAGACAGCTAAAGGCAAACATGAATGGGAGAAATTGGATAAGTGATTAAAAACTAGAAGTGTGCAGAAAAAAAATGTAGGGTTGGAGATAACAGCCCTACAATGCCCAGAAGGTAAAGTCTTCATATCCAGTTGCCACCAGAGGTAATTGAACCTTAAGGATCACCTAATACCATAAGATATAGGAGTAGGAATTTGGCTATTTGGCCCATCTAGTCTGTTCTGTCATTTCATCAAGGCCGATCCGTTCTCCCTCTCAGCTCCTGCTTTCTCTACATATCCATAAGGTATAGAGACAGAATTAGGCCATTTGGCCCCTCGAGTCTTCTCCACACCCTTCATGCTCTGACTAAATAGGAATCTATCAACCTCTACCTTAAACATATTGAATAACTTGGCCTCCAGATTCCTGCTGTAATGAATTCCACAGATTCACCACTCTCTGGTTTAAGAAGTTCCACTTAATCTCTATTCTAAATGGACATCCCTCTATTCTGAGGCTGTCTGTTCCTTTTGGTGTCAGACTCCCCCACCATAGGAGACATCCTCTCCATGTCCACTCTATCGAAGCCTTTCAACACTCAATAGGTTTTAGTGAGGTCAACCCCTCCCCCACCATTTTTCTGAATTCCAGTGAGTAGAGGCCCATTGCTCCTTGGAGCATTTCATTGTATAATTATATTGCAAGCTAGCTGGTATAGACATCAAATGCTAGTTAAAGTCAATCACTGACAGTCAACACTGACACACCTCAGAGCGCTGTGCTTAGCCCACTGTGCTACTCTGTCTACACCCACGAATGTGTGGCTAGGCATAGCTCAAATACCATCTATAAATTTGCTGATGATACAACCATCACTGGCAGAATGTCAGATGGTGAAGAAAGGGTGTATAGAAGTGAGATATCCCAGCTAGTTGAGTGGTGTCATAGCAACAACCTTGCACTTGACATTAGTCAGACCAAAGAGCTGAGTGTGGACTGCAGAAAGGTTAAAACCAGTCCTCCGAGGGTTCAGAAGTGGAGTGAGCAATTTCGAGTTCCTGCGTGTCAATATCTTGGATAACCTAACCTGGTCCCAACATATTGAGCAACATACATAAAAGTTGCTGGTGAACGCAGCAGGCCAGGCAGCATCTCTAGGAAGAGGTACAGTCGACGTTTCAGGCCGAGACCATTCGTCAGGACTAACTGAAGGAAGAGTTAGTAAGAGATTTGAAAGTGGGAGGGGGAGGGGGAGATCCAAAATGATAGAAGACAGGAGGGGGAGGGATGGAGCCAAGAGCTGGACAGTTGATTAGCAAAAGGGATACGAGAGGATCACAGGATGGGAGGCCTAAGGAGAAAGAAAGGGGGAGGGGTGAAGCCCAGAGGATGGGCAAGGAGTATAGTGAGAGGGACAGAGGGAGAAAAAGGAGAGAGAGAAAAAGAATATTAGAAGTTTGAGATTTGGTTTGTCACATAAAACAGACAAACTTCTACTGATGTACCATGGAGAGCATTCTGACTGGTTGCATCTCCATCTGGTATGGAGGGGTTACTGCACAGGAATGCAGCAAGCTGCAGAAAGTTATATAATTAGTCAGCTCCATCATGGATACCAGCCTCCATAGTATCCAAGACATCGTCAAGGAACAGTACCTCAGAAAGGCAGCATCTGTCTTTAAGGACCCCACCACCCAGGACGTGCCTTCATCTCACTGCTACCAATCTTCCCCTCTGTGATCAGATTTCTAAATGGACATTGAACCCTGAACACTACTTCACCATCTTTTTTTAATTTTGTTTTTGCACCACTGATTTTATCTATTTAATATACATGTATGTTTTCTCTAATTGTTTTATCCTATATTAATAAGAATATAAGAAATAGGAGCAGGGTATATTTGGCCTGTCGAGTTTGCTCTGCCATTCAATAATATCTTGGCTGATCTGGCCGTGGGCTTACCTCCACCTACCTGCCTTTTCCCCAAAACCCTCAATTCCCCTACTACACAAATATCTATCCAAACTTGTCTTAAATATATTTACTGAGATAGCCTCCACTGCTTCATGGGGCAGAGAATTCCACACACCACTCTCTGGGAAAAGTAGTTCCTCTTCATCTCTGTCCTCAATCTACTCCCCTGAATCTTGAGGCTATTATGTCCCCTAGATCTAGTCTCACCTACCAGTGGAAACAACTTTTCTGCCTCTATCTTATTTATCCCTTTCATAATCTGTTTCTATAAAATCTCTCATTCTTCTGAATTCCAGTGAGTACAGTCCCAGGCGATTCAATCTCTTCTCATAGTCTAACCCCTCATCTCTGGAAACAACCTGGTGAACCTACTCTGTACCACCTCCAAAGCCAGGATATCCTTCCTCAAGTAAGGAGATCAGAACTGCATTCAGTACTCCAGGTGTGGCCTTACCAGTGTCCTGTACAGTTGCAACATAACCTCCCTGCTCTTAAATTCAATCAATCTAGCAACGAAGGCCAACATTCTATTTGCCTTTTTGATAGCCTGCTAAACCTACAAACCAACCCTTTGTGATTAATGCAATGTGCTCCCAAGTCCCTCTGCACAGCATCATGCTGCAAAATTTTACCATTTAAATACTTTGCTTTTTCATTTTTCCTTCCAAGTGGATGACCTTGCATTTACCAATATTGTATTCCATCTGCCAGACCCTCGCCCACTCGCTTAACCTATCTATACCTCTCTGCAGACTATCCGCATCTTCTGCACAATTTGCTTTTCCACTCAATTTAGTATCATCAGGAAACTTAGATACACTACAACATACATCAAAGTTGCTGGTGAACGCAGCAGGCCAAGCAGCATCTATAGAAAGAGGTGCAGTCGACGTTTCAGGCCGAGACCCTTCGTCAGGACTACCTGAAGGAAGAGCTAGTAAGAGATTTGAAAGCTGGAGGGGGAGGGGGAGATGCAAAATGATAGGAGAAGACAGGAGGGGGAGGGATAGAGCCGAGAGCTGGACAGGTGATCGGCAGAAGGGGATACGAGAGGATCATGGGACAGGAGGTCTGGGAAGAAAGACAAGGGGGGGGGTGACCCAGAGGATGGGCAAGAGGTATATTCAGAGGGACAGAGGGAGAAAGAGAGTGAGAGAAAGAATGTGTGCATAAAAATGAGTAACAGATGGGGTACGAGGGGGAGGTGGGGCCTTAGCGGAAGTTAGAGAAGTCGATGTTCATGCCATCAGGTTGGAGGCTACCCAGACGGAATATAAGGTGTTGTTCCTCCAACCTGAGTGTGGCTTCATCTCCACAGTAGAGGAGGCCGTGGACAGACATGTCAGAATGGGAATGGGATGTGGAATTAAAATGTGTGGCCACTGGGAGATCCTGCTTTCTCTGGCGGACGGAGCGTAGATGTTCAGCAAAGCGGTCTCCCAGTCTGCGTCGGGTCTCACCAATATATAAAAGGCCACATCGGGAGCACCGGACGCAGTATATCACCCCAGTCGACTCACAGGTGAAGTGATGCCTCACCTGGAAGGACTGTTTGGGGCCCTGAATGGTGGTAAGGGAGGAAGTGTAAGGGCATGTGTAGCACTTGTTCCGCTTACACGGATAAGTGCCAGGAGGGAGATCAGTGGGGAGGGATGGGGGGGACGAATGGACAAGGGAGTTGTGTAGGGAGCGATCCCTGCGGAATGCAGAGAGAGAGGGGGAGGGAAAGATGTGCTTAGTGGTGGGATCCCGTTGGAGGTGGCGGAAGTTACGGAGAATAATATGTTGGACCCGGAGGCTGGTGGGGTGGTAGGTGAGGACCAGGGGAACCCTATTCCTAGTGGGGTGGTGGGAGGATGGAGTGAGAGCAGATGTACGTGAAATGGGGGAGATACGTTTAAGAGCAGAGTTGATAGTGGAGGAAGGGAAGCCCCTTTCTTTAAAAAAGGAAGACACCTCCCTCGTCCTAGAATGAAAAGCCTCATCCTGAGAGCCCCACCAGCCTCTGGGTCCAACATATTATTCTCCGTAACTTCCGCCACCTCCAACGGGATCCCACCACTAAGCACATCTTTCCCTCCCCCCCCCTGCATTCCACTGGGATCGCTCCCTACACAACTCCCTTGTCCATTCGTCCCCCCATCCCTCCCCACTGATCTCCCTCCTGGCACTTATCCGTGTAAGCGGAACAAGTGCTACACATGCCCTTACCACCATTCAGGGCCCCAAACAGTCCTTCCAGGTGAGGCATCACTTCACCTGTGAGTCGACTGGGGTGATATACTGCGTCCGGTGCTCCCGATGTGGCCTTTTATATATTGGTGAGACCCGACGCAGACTGGGAGACCGCTTTGCTGAACATCTACACTCTGTCCGCCAGAGAAAGCAGGATCTCCCAGTAGCCACACATTTTAATTCCACGTCCCATTCCCATTCTGACATGTCTGTCCACGGCCTCCTCTACTGTGGAGATGAAGCCACACTCAGGTTGGAGGAACAACACCTTATATTCCGTCTGGGTAGCCTCCAACCTGATGGCATGAACATCAACTTCTCTAACTTCCGCTAAGGCCCCACCTCCCCCTCGTACCCCATCTGTTACTCATTTTTATGCACACATTCTTTCTCTCACTCTTTTTCTCCCTCTGTCCCTCTGAATATACCTCTTGCCCATCCTCTAGGTCCCCCCCCCCCCGTCTTTCTTCCTGGACCTCCTGTCCCATGATCCTCTCTTATCCCCTTTTGCCTATCACCTGTCCAGCTCTTGGCTCCATCCCTACCCCTCCTGTCTTCTATCATTTTGGATCTCCCCCTCCCCCTCCCACTTTCAAATCTCTTACTAACTCTTCCTTCAGTTAGTCCTGACGAAGGGTCTTGGCCTGAAACGTCGACTGCACCTCTTTCTATAGATGCTGCTTGGCCTGCTGCGTTCACCAGCAACTTTGATGTATGTTGCTTGAATTTCCAGCATCTGCAGAATTCCTGTTGTTTGTTTTAGATACACTACACTCAGGCCCCTCTTCCAGATCGTTAACATGTCATGAATAGTTGCCCAGCATCGACCCCTGCAGCACTCCGCTCACCACTGATTACACCCATGTATCCCAACTCAACTTTCTATTAGTTAACCAATCCTCTATCCATGCTCTATATACCTTTATATTTATGGTTGTCTTTTACACAACACCTTATTGAATGCCCTCTGGAAATCCAAGTAAATAACATCTATCTGTTCTCCTCTATCTGCTGTGCTTGTTATATCCTCAAAGAACTCCAGTAAGTTTGTCAAACAGGACTTACCTTTGCTGAACCCATGCTGCATCTGCCTGATGGATCCATTTCTTTCCAGATGCCATGCTATTTCTTCTTCAATGATCGCTTCAAGCATTTTCCCAACACAGATGTTAAATTAACTGGCGCAGTTACCTGCCTTTTGCCTACATCCTTTTTGAACAGTGGCATAACATTTGCCATCTTCCAATCTGCTGGGACCTGCCCAAAATCCAGGTAAGTTACCACCGAAGCCTCAACTATAACTTCTGCCATTTTTTCCAGTACCCTGAAATACATTCCATCAGGACCAGGGGACTTATCCATCTTCAGGCCCACAAGTTTGCTCAGCATTTATCAAGTATTGCATTGTACTGCTGCCACAAAGTTAAATTTCATGACATATGCTGGTGATATTAAACTTGATTCTGATCACTGTAGCCTGAAACTCTAACCATAATGCTGTTTAAACATCTAAAGCTTGAAGACATTCTTAAATTCATACAGAACTCCTTAATTAATTTCCCAGCAGGATGCAGCTGGCTCTTCACATTCCTTTTAAATGGAGTCCATCTACTACTTAGATGCAGGTGATTGGACACCACTAAGAACTGAAGATATTTCAGAGAAGCTGTGCGAAGCAGGCCAATGTATTTGAGTAATGCTGAAAATGTTAACAACAGAAATTTTTATGCAAACATATACAAATTAACAGGTAATGGTCCTACTTTTCACCAGCAGGACTGAAGAATGAAGACCTGCATTCAATAGTCACTGTTGGGTACACCTGCTCGTTAATGTAAAATCTGATCAGCCAATTATACTGCAGCAACTCAATGCATAAAAGCATACAGCCATGGTTAAGAGGTTCAGTTATTCAGATCAAACATCAGAAAGGGGAAGAAATGTGGCCTACATGACTTTGACCACGCAATGATTGTTGATGCCGAATGAGGTGGTTTGAGAATCCCAGAAACTGCTGACTTCCTGGGGTTTCTATGCACAAATCTTTAGTTTACACAGAAAGGTGCGATAAATAAAAGTCATCCAGTGAGTGGCCACTCTATGGGTGAAAATGCCTTGTTAGTGAATGAAAGAGGTCAGAGAAAAATGGCTAGGCTGACTCACAGTAACTCAAATAATCACGTTACAACAGCAGTGTGTAGAAGAGCATCTCTGAATGCACACTATGTCGAACTAGTGGGTGGGCTACAGCAGCACTCCGGTACCTAATAAAGTGGCCACTGAGTGTAGCTCTGATTTGTCCTCTGACAGTGAGATACAATCAATCAATATTGGGAAAACCCAAGTAGGCTTAAATGTTAAAAAAGCCAAAGATCACGAGCAATGGGAAAAACTCTCCCTGAAAATGTAGCTTGATGGTGGAAGCAAACAAAAAAACTGAAGCAACCTATAAAACATCTTTGCACTGCATGCTGTTCGCAAAAACCTTTATTGCAAATTTCCTAACGAGAGTATCAATTTTCAACAATTTATAAGTTTCCCCATTACAAAACAGTAGATTAAGATGGTTTGTTCATTCCAGCAGTAACAGGATTATACACAAATGTTTGTGGTCCATGGCAAGCAAATGCATACTTATCAGAACAAGCTCTTTCAAATTGAACAATCTTTTCTGTAGGTAAAGCCTGTGTTACTAACGATGTGCATGCCAATTGTACGGCTAGTATTATAGATTCTGCTACGTACCAACAGCTTAGCTGTAGCCAGCAGGAAGATAAAAAGTTGGCCACTGAAACTACCAGCATCACTCCTCTTCACTTACATTACTTGTGCATTATATTATTACCATCAGACAAGATTTGGTGTCAGTTTTTAAGATCTGATAGCATTGGACCTGTACTAGTTTACAACTCCTTCCCCCACCCCCCCACACACCTTGGGATGTCACTGGCAAAAAAACCAAATCCAACCAATGGATGTTGGCACGGTAATGGTTTCCTGCAGCTTCACCACTCTCTCATTGGCATACTCTAACCAAGCACGGTTAAGTTACGAGGGAAATGTCTAAGATTCTCCTCTAGTTCTCAGGATACAAAACTATATCGAAATGAACTTGCCACTAATCTTTCTATTGTGTAATCTGTCAGTTACCAATTTAGATGGGGAACAAAAAGAGTAAAAATTTAAAAAAATCTTAAATGTAATCTTACAGCATTGGTGGCATACTTGGCCCAGAACCATTACCGGGTAAAAATAATAATAAAAAACCTAAAGAGTTCTTTTTTTTTCCATGTACAACTTAACTGAATTTTATTTGGTTATAAACCATCTGCTACCCGATGCGGGAATTCTGACATTAAGTCTCATTCACAAAACAAATTTTTTTTTTTTTAAAGTCAGTCATACACTGTAAAGCATGTTATGGTCACCAATTTTCAGGAATTAAAGCAATAGATTTAAATTATCCTCTCAGAAGACTGTAAATAGATAAGGCAGTAGTTAACACTCCAAAAATTTTCACCGAGGAATACATTAGCACATTAATGGTGGTTGATGACTGAGGAATGACTTTCTCTGAAGGTACTGTGTCTTCATAACCAATTTGGGACCACAGGGCAAGAGCCTGGTAAAGGGCTCACCTGTGTCCAAACCCAGTTCATTACAGTCTGCTGTAAAAAAAAGGAAAGGGAAAACAAGGACCAGGATTAATTAATTTGCTTCAGTTTTTTCACTGGTCCCTTCCTTCTTCTCACGTTCTTCCTCTTTGGTAGATTCTTTGTTATCCTCCTTAACGGACAATTCTTCTAGCTTTTCAGCAACTTTATCTGCACTTTCATTGTTACCTAATAAGAAACAATGAAAATTGGTTGCTCAAAGTTCAAAGTAAAAGTACAGGTACATCACCATATACGACCCAGAGATTAATTTTTCTTGTGGGCATTCAGTAAATACAAATAAACACAGAGAATCAATGAAAGACTGCTCTCAAGATGGACAAATAACCAATGTGTAAAAGATAACACTGCAAATAAAAAAAAAACCATCGAGAACATGAGAGGAAGAGTCTATACATTGTGTGGCAGTTCAATGTTGGGGTGAGTGAAGCTATCCCCTCTGGTTCAAGAGCCTGATGGTTGAGAGGTAATAACTGGTGGATACAGTAAGATTACTAAACAGAAAGTATGTGCCTCTGCATAACTAGACAGCACAAAAGCAGAGAGGAAGGCCAATGGTTATCTTGTTTGCTCACAGATGAACTACTTTTCAAGTCATTCACAGGCTGTGAAGCATTTATGGATATCACGACTACAGGAACGATGTAATTTCGATAGAGCAACAAATACAAAATGCTGGAGGATCTCAGGTCAGGCAGCAACTATGGAAATGAATAAGCAGTCGATGTTTTGAGCTGAAATCCTTCATTAGGACTGGAAAGGAAGAAGGCAGGAGTCAGAATAAGCTGGGGGGTAGGGGAAGGGAGAGAAACACTAGAGGGAGGTGATGAGCATATGAAAAGAGAAGGATTAAGAGGGGAGCCAGTATAGGGAATGGGGGGGACGGGGGACGGACAATAAATCACTGGAAGTTAGAGAAATTGATGTTCATGCTGCCAGGTTGGAGGCTACCCAGACAAAATGAGTCACTGGGCAAACTGATGCAGGGTTTCAGCCCACAGCACCAACTGTTTATTCCTTTCCATAGGTGCTGCCTGACCTACCGAGTTCCTCCAGCATTTGCAGACTTTCTCAGGTTTGTTGATAATCTTCAACAAACTTGTGCATACCCATCTCCCAGATCCACTGGCTCCTTTATTCCAAACCCCTGAATACAGTAAGCAGTCACTGTTCTTTTGGCTACAGAAAAGCCTGGATTTTCTTAAAAAAGCACTAGTTCATTGTTTTCAATTTTAATTTACAAAATGGCGAAGTGTGAGCGGGTGCAGAAGAGGAAGAAAAATATCACTCCCCATGAGCACATAGGAAATTACAGATTATAAAATTGGCACAAGGATAAAGAGCTAGTGAAGTATGTCACTTAAAATGACCAATTAAAAGTCTTTAAATTGCACTGTTTGAAACATTGAAAGACTATCTTTATATCAATAAGGACAGAAACCTGCAAATAGTCAAATTGGAATAATATCTGTGTATTTCAATTTTATCTTAGTAACAGTCTCAACACACTTTCAAAACCAGATTTACCTTTTAGATTACAATGTGCATTAACTTAAGTTCTAGAATGATAGAAAGTACGATTCAAAGTTAATTCATTTCTGATCAGACACGGAAAAGTGTGTGGCAATTTTAAAGAGATGACCAGAAATTTTAGGACCATTTCTCTTTCCACAGATGCTGCCAATCTGCTGGGTATTTTTGGTTTTTATATTAGATTCCCATTTTCTGTTTTCTTTTGCTCCCCGCTCCCCAGACAGATCATTCCAAGATTATGAAATTTACAACAAATACAACACGATAAGGGACCTTGGAATCTTGTCCAACCATACATTCACGCTTATAAATGTTATAAATCACAACTTCAAAACAAATTAATAAGATTAAACATTTGATTTTGTGAAAGTTCAATTTAAATGAAAACTGTCAACACTTTTAATAAATCTTTAAGTTCTCAATGCATAATTTATGGCTAATAAATATATTGCACATGTTGCAATTAAAAAGGTGTATTACCCTTTAGTTTCATCTTCTCTTTGCATTCTTCAAACTTTGCCTTAAACTTCTGCGCATCTAATAAATGAAAAAAGAAATCTACAGTGCAAAGCTTTTGTTTAAAGCAATAAACTTTTGAAATATATTAAGTAGGTAACATATACAGTATAAAGATTAACAATGTACTGCAGGAGTCTCATTACCGAGTAGCACTTCCTGGAAACTCACCAACACCCAAGTAAGAATTTTTAAAGCACCACTGATTTGCTGAATTCAGAAAGTTTCCAGTCAATTCAAAAATCTTGATGGTGTTAACTTCCTTCTCCAAGAAAAGATGTGCTGACACTGGAGAGGATTCAAAGGAGGTTCATGAAAGTGGTTCAGGGATTGAAAGACTTGTCTTTTGAGAAGTGTTTGGTGGCTCTGGGCCTCATCTCACTGGAATTCAGAAGAATGATGGGTGACCTCAATGAAACCTATCGTATATTGAAAGGCCTCGATAGAGTGGGTGTGGAGATGTTTCCTACAGTGAGGGGGTTTAAGACCAGAGAGAGGACACAGCCTCAATAGAAGGGCATCCATTTAGAATAGAAATGAGGAAGAACTTTAGCCAGAGGGCAGTGAATCTGTGGAATTCATTGCTATAAGCAGATGTGGATAGGCCATTGGGTATAATTTAAGGCAGATGCAAACAGACCCTTGAATAGTCAGGGCATGAAGGGACACGGGGAGAAGGCAGGAGACTGGGGCTGAGGGGGAAAATGGATCAGCCATGATGAAATGGCAGAGCAGACTCGATGGCCCTAATTCTGCTCTTGTGTCTTGTGATTAACTATTTTCCTAAGGAAGTTACTCAGATCAAAGACCAACTGCTTGAACTTCAAAGTCTGCAGCTTTCTCTGTTTCCACTGTTTACCATCAGCTCAGTGAAATCTCATTTTAAATTTCTTTATATTTACAATGTGATGATTAGTTAATAAACAGTGTTTCTGCCCAAGATTGAGCACATAACACAAGTCATGCTTTGTTGACATCTATAGATTGACATGCTGCTTAAAATGGTATAGGTAACAATGACACTTACTCTGCATTGTTATTGTTTTACCTTATTCCAGCTGAAAATACTGTTAATAATTTGATCTGCATAAACGGTATGCAACACTATTTTGCTATTATGGGGTATTTTGGATGGGGGTAGCCTGCAGATATGAACCGAGCTGAACTGAATATGCATGGACTCTTGATTTTGTGTTATTTGCTCATTTTTTGTTGCTGTTTGCGCAATGTGTTCTTTTTGCGCATGGGATTTAATTATTTTCTCTGAAGGGTTTTGTTTCGTGGTTGTCTGTAGGGAAGACACACTCTGGGTTGTGCATGGCATACAGACTGATACTTTGACAAGCTTTTCACTGTACCTTGGTACACGTGACAATAGTAAACCAATATGAACATCACTTAACACAATATGACATAGCAGAATTAGGCCATCTGGCCCATCAAATCTGTTCTGCCATTCAATCATGCCTGATAATTTTTTTCCCTCCTCAGCTTTCTCCCCATAATCTTTGATACCTTGTCCAGTCAAGAACCCATCAAGCTGTCTCAAATATACTCAACGACCTGGCCTCCACAGCCACCTGTGGTAATAAATTCCACAAATTCACCACACTCTGGCTAAAAGAAGTTTCTCAGCACCTGTTTTAAATGGATGCCCCTCTATCCTGAGACTGTGCCCTCTTGTCCTAGACGCCCTCATCGGAATAATCCTTCCACATCTACTCTGTCTAGGCCTTTCAACATTCAAAAGGTTTCAACGAGAAACTCCTCACCCTTCTAAATTCCAGTGGGTATAGACTGAGAGCCATCAAATGTTCCTCGTACGATAACCCTTTTGTTCCTGGGGCCATCCTTGTGAACCTTCTCTGAACTCTCTCCAATGGCAGCACATCTTTCCTTAGATGAGGAGCCCAAAACCATTCACAATACTCAAGGTGAGGCCTCACCAGTACCTTATAAAGCCTTAGCATCACACTCCTGCCCTCGTATTCTAGACCTCTTGAAATTAATGCTAACATTGCATTTGCCTTCTTCACCACCGACTCAATCTGCAAGTTAACCTTTAAGGTGTTCTGCACAATGACTCCCAAGTCCCTCTGCATCCCAGATTTTTGGAGATCCCCCATTGAGAAAATAGTAGAAATAATTTATTTCTACTACCGAAGTGCATGACCATGCATTTTCCAACATTGTATTTCATTTGCTATTCTCCTAATCTGGTTGAGTCCTTCTGCAACATACCTGCCCTTCCACCAATCTTTGTATCATCTGTAAACTTGGCAACAAAGCCATCTATTCCATCATAAAGAAGTGGTCCCAACACTGACCTCTGTGGAACACCACTAGTCACTGGCAGCCAACCAGAAAAGGATCCTTTTATTCCCACTCACTGTCTCCTACTAATCAGCCAATGCTCTAACTATGCCAGCAACTTTCCTGTAATGACATGGGTTCTTAACTTGGTAAGCAGTCTCATGTGTGGCAACTTGTCAAAGGTCTCCTGAAAGTCCAAATATACAACATCCACTGCATCCCCTTTATCCATCCTACCTGTAATCTCCTCTCAAGCAAGGTTTTCCCTTAAGGAAACCATGCTGGCTTTGTCCTATATTGTTCCATATACAAGTATCCTGCATTGGTCTCCCAAGTCCCTTTGCACCTCAGATCATCACCAATTTGATTTTTTAAAGCTTCATAATTATTAACCAAACTTAGCAACAGAATGTAAACTCAAAACTCTGTGGACTATTTGTCCAGAACTCTAAGTTACTAGCCCAGTAAGGGAAATGCTGCACCACCACTGGTGCTGTATAGCGGTGTGCAGGACTGGTCGTATTTTCTTGCTTGAATGTGTGCAGGAGGGATGAGAAAGGGGGTTGTTTTCATTTTATTTTGTATTTGTTGTCGTTGCCATCTCTGTTGTTCTATGGAACATTGTGGGTGTGCTATGTTGGAGCCATAATATGTGGTAACACTTGTGGGCTGTCTGTCCCCAGCACATTCTCTCTGTTTGGGGGGCGGGGGGGAGAAGAAAGGCATGGTGGCATAGCAGTTAATGCTGTGCTTTACAGTGCCAATGATTAGGGGTCAATTCCCACTGCCATCTTTGAGGAATTTCTATATTCGCCGAGTGGCAGGGTAGAAATGCATCTCTACCAAAGGAGGTATAAGGTGCCTCTTCCCTCCCCTAGCCTACAAGTCACCCTTGGGCAAGGTGTAGCACCTGGTTAGCCACCCTCCCCACCCCCACCCTCCTGGATCAGGGTCATGTGAAGCCATGGAGCAGGTGCTGGATGGTCGTATGAGCAGCTGGTGCATAGCACAAGTCCTGCTTATGCGACCACAGACGCCAAATAATCTCTTAAGAATACTGATAATGGCTGGGTAATTATCAATAAATATTGATAATACCCATCTTGCAAATACACTGCCCAGGAGGCGGCAATGGCAAACCACTTCAGTTAAAAAATTTGCCAAGAAAAATCATGGTTATGGACCACGTTCACGCACCTGATACGACAAAGCACATAATGATGGTGATATTTGTCCTGAGATCACATGGGCTTTCTCTGTGTGCTGCAGTTTCCTCCCACATTCCAAATACAGATGGGTTACTAAGTAGTGGGCATGTTACGTTGGTGCCTGAAGCATGGCGACTTTGCAAGTTGTCCCCAGCATAGATTCAGACCATGTTTGGTTGTTGACACAAAGATGTCTATCACGGCATGTTTTGATGCATGTGTGATAAATAAAACCGAATCTACATTGTTGATTAACAGTTGTGTTACAGGTTTAAAATTCATAGAGACAGTAAAATCTAATACTTACTTTCCTTATTCAAGAATCGGATTGCCAGAAGCTCAGGTTTGGGTTCCTCATCTGCAAAGTCAGCGGGAGCATTCCACACCCATGCCCGGTCACTACCAACATTAGGCCTTAGCTCCATGGAAGGTGTAACTAGGAATAAAAATCAATGAAAATACATTAGAACAACTTGCTTGTCTCACACACACAAAAAGAAAACCTCATTTGGCAGTTATCTTATCACGGGCAACAAATGGGGATCAACCAACTAAAGGGTCTACACCAAGATGAAGATGTACCAGAACTGTGTTCTGTCCACACTCTTGTATGGGTCAGAATGCTGGCGCATGATACAGAATGACCTTGCCAAGCTATTGTCATTCCATACTATGAGCCTCCAAAAAATCCTCTGTAATTTTCTGGCCAAGGAAAATCTCCAACAACGCCCTACTCCTTCAGTGTCATCAAGAGGACACATCACAATCATCATGAGGAAACTGTGGAGATGGACTGGGCATGTGACGAGAAGAGAGGCCAACTCAACCAACAAGAAAGCACTTCATTGGACTCCTGAAGGGCAGATGAATTGTGGGAGACAAAAGACAATTTGGCGCCATACTGTACAGGCTGAACCACACCTGGGCACAATAGAGAAGATGCCCAAGGACAGAGAGAGAGATGGAGGACCTTCACTGTTGCCCGAAGCACCAACGGCGTAACTGGGAGCCACTACTTGAACTAGCTGAACAATTTTTTTTTTGCTGTAAATGTTAAAAATAAATAAAAAATAAGTCATGCCAGAGCAGCAGACTTCATTTTAGTCCAAAGGAGAATTCCTCAATTTTAGACAGCAAAGTGTAAAGAGGTAAATAACCCACTTTTAAATAACGGCTTCTCAATTCGAGCCAGCGCTTTGTTCCACCAGAGATCTTATTGCCCCAATTGCGTGCGCCATTTTAAAATGTATCAATGTGGAAAACTTTGCAGACGTTCAACTGTTAAATCCAGCATAATTTAAAATAATCTCACAACACGCTGGAGGAACTCAGCGGGTCAGGCAGCATCTGTGGAAACGATCAGTCAATGTTTCGGGCCCGAACCCTTCGTCAGGACTGAAGAGGGAAGGGGCAGAGGCCCTATAAAGGTGGGGGGAGGGTGGGAAGGAGAAGGCTGGTGTGTTCCGGGTGAAAAACCAGTAAGGGGAAAGATAAAGGGGTGGAGGAGGGGAAGCAGGGATGTGATAGGCAGGAAAGGTGAAGAAGGAATAGTTGAACCTACCAGCCTTCTCCTTCCCCCCCTCTCCCCCCCACCTTCTTTATAGGGCCTCTGCCCCTTCCCTCTTCAGTCCTGACAAAGGGTTCCGGCCCGAAACATCGACTGATCGTTTCCACGGATGCTGCCCCACCTGCTGAGTTCCTCCAGCGTGTTGTGAGTGTTGCTTTGACCCCAGCATCTGCAGAGTATTTTGTGTTTAAAATAATCTGGTTTTCATTTGAGTCATGCATGCTTTCAAGTGCAATCAGAAGGCAATAGGAAACTGCATAAATCTGGCTAAGTGTTGACCTTGTCAATACACCACACCATATCAATTTGCACTGCAACTTTGTGGGATCCATGGACGTGATTAATACTATCTAAGTAAAACCAACAAGAGAAGTAACTCTTCTTCAAGAGCGAAAGTAAACAGCCCCTCAAATTCACAACACGCACAAGATACGAGTGCCTCACAGGGTTAATCAACTCATTGAACAAATATTTGCAAGGATGAAATACTAGCATAGGAAGAAATCTAAATTTCCAAGAAAAATTTAAATGATTTACAACTGCTAAGGGCAAACACATGAAATTTGTGTAACGTACGATAATGGTTTGCACAGATTTTGAGAGTTTTATCTCTTCTCATGAGGAGGCGTATTGTTCCCCTTTCCTTGTGCTTCAGCAACTTCACATCCCCAGTTCCTCGTTCTTTCCATTCAGGGGGGTCATTCTCAGAGGCATATCTAAAGAGTTTTGCACGCCTGGTGAAATAAAAACAAAATTAGGACATTTTAAATCCTGCTTCCAGCTTTTTCAAACACTTAGCAGTCACATCTACTTCATGAAAGACATTGTTAGGGCATATTCTGGAGTTATGCAACATAGCATGAATGCAGCTCAGTGACAGCAGTGATTAACACTCACTTTGGGTGTGTTGGTGTGAAGATGTTTGAAATTATGTGCAATTCAAAGGAAGCATTATGAATGCATTGTAACTTAGAAATTGTCCCGTTCTTAACATTGTTCTTTAACATAAAATGTGATGTAATATTGTATCAGCAGGCCTGCTTGTTGTGCAGAATAAAGACCTTTGTATCAATCACCAGCTTCAGTGTCCCCTGGTGACTTCAGCCACAACAACGCAAGTAAAACATCAGCAAATTGCCCCCCCAGATCGACTGCAATTTGGTAAAAGTGTTCAGTGCAATGAGTCTGATGGGCTCCTAACAAACAAGAACAGAAAATTCCCAAGGAAATGTATGTTTGGTGGATGCCAAGACAAAAGGGAGTAAGTCTTGGTCAGTTCAACATAGCTGACTTGAATATTTGGAACGCAAGGCATTTGAATTTCTTGGTTTCACACTATTTCCATTTTGATACAGAATATTTGAAGGCAATTAAAGATAAAACTTGGATAGCTTGCCCAGAAGTCTTACAGTTTAAAACCCAAATATCTAAATACATATATTTTAATCTTTAAATGATTAGGAGTTAATGCCCATATCTCCTCATCAGATAGCTGTGGATTTAAGCAGCACTTTAGAAAAATCTGTACTGAAACAATACAGAAGCTCACTACCTAAATAAGATCAATTACCCTGTCAGGTCCATGAGTTGCAGGGAAATATTTGACCATGAGGAAGGTTGATCCCTGGTGGCACAGACACAACAGATTCAGCAGATGCCGGAAATCATGAGCAACACATAAAATGCAAAACGGTGGAGCTCAGCAAGCCAGGCAGCATCTAGAGAGGGAATACAGTCCATGTGACCCTTCATCAGGACTGGAAAGGAAGGGGGAAGAAGCCAAAATAATAAGGTGGGGAATCTGAAGTAAGAAGTTGGGAGGGAATATAGTACTGTGTAAAAGCTTTGGGCACATTGTGACCACCCCTTGCATTTAAAACCGCATCAATTCTTTTCAGTAAAGTGTTGTGCAGTTTTTTAAGAAAACTGGCTGGTAGGCTGTTCCAAGCATCCTGGAGAACCAGCCACAGTTCTTCTGCAGACTTTGGCAGTCCTGCTTGCTTCTGCCTCTCCAGGTAATCCCAGACAGCTTTAATGATGTTGAGATCAGGGCTCTGGAGACCACACTATGCAGAACAATTCTTTATGACATTGGCCATGTGTTGAGGGTCATTGTCCTGCTGCAGAATGAAGATAGGACCATCTGACACCTCCCTGATGGCAATGCTTGTATTTCTCAGCAATTACGATTCCATTAATTTTGACCAGATCAACTCCATATGTAGAAATGCAGCTCTCAACCTACACGGAACCTCTGCTGTGCTTCACTGTTGGCTGCAGACTCATTTATGTTGCACCCTCCAGCTCTTCTACAGACCTGTTTGAGGCAAAAATTCTAAATTTTGACTCATCAGTCCGGAGCACCTGCTGCCACTGTTCAGCACCCCAGTCTGTGTTTTGTGCACAGGCAAGTCTCTTGGCTTTGTTTCCACTTGAGGAATGGCTTTTTGCAGCAACTCTTCCATGAAGATGACTTCTGACAAGATTTCTCCGGACTGAGCAGTGTATTTGGCTTCCACCGGTTTCTGTGAGTTTAGAGCTGACAGTAGCGCTGGACTTCTTCCTTTAGAAGGGACACTAGTTTGGTGCCTTTCGTCTTGAACTCAGTTTCCGTGGGCAACCATTGCGCTTCTGGTCCTCAAACTTGCCTGTTTCTTTGTGCTTCTGAGCTTGGGCAGCATATCTTGAAACCCCTATCTGCTGAATTATTTCTGCTTGGGAGTGACCTTGCTGATGCAGGATGACCACCTCGTGTCTTGTTGCTGTGTTCACTCTTGTCATGGTGTAAGAATCGATCATTTGAAGGTTAAACTGTCACATCTGGCTCACCTTCACCTTTTAGTTTTATTGTCCTTTGCTCAGTTTGTTTCCTGCTACACCTGCTTCTGCTTCAGTTAACCAGTTTAGTTCATTCAACCTGTTATGTCATTGGTTTATTAGCATCCTGCTTGTTATTTTTGTTTAATCATGCAGTAGGCTACATATCTACAAAGTAATCAAGTTTTTATTTGAAAAGTGGTTATTACTTAATGTTATTCTAAATACAAACATTTCTCTGTAATATATAATTTTTGGGGGAAAATTAATGTTTGGGAATTTAAAATTTGCTCCTTTCTGTTGACACTAATGCATTAGACAAAAATAAACACACAAAGCAAAATTTATGTAAGAAAAGGGAGGGATCCAATAGGAGTGGACTATGGAAGGAAGGGAAAGAGGAAGAGAACCAGAGGGAGGTGAGAAACAATCAGAAGTCAGAGAAATGCCATAAGATTGGAGACTACCCAGACAGAATGAGATGTTACTCACCCAGCCTGTGTTTGGCCTCATCATGACAGTAAAAGAGGCCATGGATAGACATGTCAGAATGGGAATTGGAAGTTGAATTGAAATGGGTAGTCACCTGGAGTTCCTGGCTTTTGTGGCAGACAGCTACGGTACTCAAAGTGGTCCCTCAATCTGCATCAGGTCTCGCTGACATAGAGGCTTCACGGGGAGCACCTGATATAATAGATAACTGAGTGACTTGAAGGGGAAGTGTCACTTCACCTGGAAGGACTGCTTGGGTTGCTGAATGCTAGTGGAAGAGGAGGTATAGGGGAAACATAGCACTTGTCACAGGGCTAAGTGCCAGGAGGGAGATCAGTAGAAAGGGACGTGTGGACAAAGGAGTCACAGAGAGCAATCCCTATGGAAAGCAGAGTTTGAGGGGGTGGGGGAAATGGGCATAACTGTGGGATGCTGTTGGAGATGGTGGATTTTACACAGAATGACATGCTGGATATGGAGGCTCGTAGAATGGTAGGTAAGGACAAGGGGATTCCTATCCCTGTTATGAGGGCAGAGGCGTGAGAAACAGATGTAGGCGAGGGCAGGTTCAATGGAGGTGGAAAGGGACTTTTTTTTTTAAAAGAATTATCACGGGTATCATCACTGATATTACTCAATAAACTAATAAAACACAAAAAGAAAATGATTACTGCTGTTCTTGGGAGAAAGTTGGACGTAGCTCTTTGCTGAACTTCCTAAATTACAACACCAACTTCAAAAGTACCCCATTGGCTGTAAAGTACTTTGGAATTTTATTTATTTATTGAAATACAGCACAGAATAGGCCTTCTGGCCTTTCAAGCCATGCCACACAGCAATCCTCCGATTTAATCCAACTTAATCACAGGACAATTTACAATGATCAATCAATCTACTAACCGCTATGTCTTTGGGAGGAAACCCATGCATTATGGGGAGAACATATAAACTCCTTACAGGCAGCAGTGGGAATTGAACCCGAGTTGCCAGTACTGTAAAGCTATCGTGCCGGTGCCCCTAAAAACTAGTCACACAAGATCAACTGTGGAAGATCAGGATTCTGAGCCTGAGAACTATCACACAAGTGTAAGTCCAGCTTGTTTCTCCCAGTTATACCAGCACCAAAACTATTGGTGGGCTGGAACAAACATGAACAAAACCACACATTCAGGAATGTTACTGTATATTTCAGAGGAAATGGGAACTTGAAAGCAAATTATTAACTGGATGTGTAGAGGAAAGTACCAGTTTATGACTGCAAAGGCCTGTGCTATTATATGGAAGTGTTTCTCCTGAAGAATCTCAATTGCCAACTGCATCAGACACAGTCCTTTATTTTTCTGGATAACCACTTGGAATAGGCAAATACTGTATAACCGCTTGACAATACCACAGCAAACAAGACTGGTAACTACACTAATCAGAACTGCAAAAGATAATGGGAACATTGAAACTGAACAGGACCTTTTTGTCAAATTCATAGCAGTTCACGAATTGATATTAAGAGCACTTTCCCCACCAAAGTGATCACGACCTACACTTTTTGACTCAATCTCTTTCGTGCTTCAGAACAATAGCTCTCAGCTGCAAAGGAGACCTTTCATCCAGCAGACATTGAAAACAATTACTCAAAAATAGATTTGTATGACATTTGACATTTGTACACAGGCCTTGATAAGAAATGAGTACTTAGAATCAGAGTACTTTTAAACTTTAGTTACAGCATCCATTGTATCTACATAACCAGTCAGTACAATAATAATTTGTTGTTAGGTACTGCAACCCAATCAGGTTTAGTATTACTCACATACAATGTGAAATTCGTTAACTTTCGGCAGCAACACAATGCAATACATAATAAATAGGAGAAAAAAACTGAATGACAGAAAACATACATCTATTAAACTAAATAAATAGTGTTCATGGGTTCAATCTCCATTTGGAAATCAGATGGCAGAGGGAGGAAGCTGTTCCTGAATCATTGAGTGTGTCTTCACACTTCTGTACCTTGTTCCCGATGGTAACAATGAGAAGAGGGCTTTTCCTGGGTGGTGGGGGTCCTTGATGATGGACGCCTTCCTAAGGCACCACTCCTTGAAGGTGTCTTGGATACTGCAGATTCTAGCTGACTAACTTTACAAGTTTCTGCAACTTACTTCGATCTTGTGTAGAAGCCCCCCCCCCAGTGTATTCAAATGTTCTGTCAAGAACATTACAGAATCGTTTACAAAAAGCTCAAGAAAACAAAAGCAGCAGCAAATTATTCCACTTCTGAAGGAAGAGAAGCATTGTTTCATTAACATGACACATCATTGGAAATGTAAAGAGCCAAACTCAGGTTTAAGGCACAAGAATACACCCGTGGATCATTCAACAAATGCAAATAAAACGGTGCCTCAAAATAATTTGCGGGCACGAAAAAAGTCTACAGGTGCTGAAAATCCAGAGCAACACACAAAATGCTGGAGGAACTCAGCAGGGCAGACAGCATCTACAGAAAGGGGAGTAAATAGCCGGTGTTTGAAGCAGAGACCCTTCATCAGGACTCAGGTATCAGTCACATAGGAAATCACCTATCAGAAGAACTAAGCATCTGTTCCTATATCTATTTTCTTTAAACTTTATATAATCACTAACTTTTGTGCCCCCAATAAATTTTGACCCTTCACATGTCAGATCATCCTTTACTGCAAAGTGACATCATTATCCTTCAACAGCTCCTATCCAACATTCAAATGGCTCGAATGTTATCCAGTCAGCTGGAGAAGATTATAAAAAGCTATCTCTTCCTGCTCCATTACCGATGATTTACAATACTATCCTAAACCAATGACTCAGCATCATCCTAAATCATGCAACCCCAAATCTATCTGTATTCAACAAATCCAGAGATTCAATGGCGCCTGTGCTTATTCAAATTTAAAATTTCCTCCATTTAAATGTTAGGAAGACCAACGGCTACATCAGACCACCAGTCACCTTTGATCTCACCCCACCATAACAAAATCTGTCTCTATCCACAGATTTCATCCTCTTTCTCAGCCACTGCCCAAGACAGTTTGGAATCACATCATTCTTTGCAATTCTGAATGATGTTCTTTAAGCTCATAAACCACCTTCCTGAAGACAGCTGCTGACATTGGCTACTCAGTAACTCAACAATTTATACATCCTGAAGATCATCCAAAGCTCTCAGCTCTTACCCGTATCCCAACCCCAACAACTCATTTACCCATCAGTCATATGTTCCTCCAAGAGGACCACAAGCTTGTTGTACAATTTGGAGGCTTGTGTGCCTCAATGACCCTGAGAGCTATGTTGGCTCGAGTTAGGGCTTTATGCTTTGGCTCTTGGTAGGGTCACCCATGCCAAACAGGTCAAAGGGTAGAGGCCAGACTGAGAGGAGTCCACTGGTCCTTTACCTTCAGTGCTAAACGCCAGCAGCGTAATGGACAGTTAATAAGTATGTTACATGTTAGCCAACATTGGGAAGATTCACCAGTCTTTACATTTAAAATTCACCTACTTGCATGCATCCCTCACCCTGCAATGTCTAACCTACTATGATACCCACATACCCACAAAACTTATCCAGAAATATATGTTGTAGCATTACCTGTTCCTTACGTATTATTAAGAAGCACTCACAACTGTACACAGGATGCAGTTAGGCAAGAACCCTCAGCAGGTCAGGCAGCATCTTTGGAAAAGAGTAAACAATAGATGCTTCAGGCCAAGACCCTTCTTCTTTTCTACAGATGTTACACGAACTGCTGAGTTCCTCAAGCACTTTGTGTGTGCTATTTTGAATTTCCAGCACTGCAGATTTTCTCACATTTATAATACAATTAGATAATGCATTAGTGAGATGTGGTCTTAAATTAAGACTAATCTCCAGCTAAAAAAATCAAAAAGTCAGTGAGTCCTCAAGAATTTTCCTTTACTCCTTTGCCTTAGCTCAGTGGCAACTTTCACCGAAAATCAAGTAGATTTTGGCTTAAAGCTATAATCCAATTTAGAGCCAAACAGCACACAGTTAATACACTCTACAGGTGAACGAACAATGCCAATGTTTGGTTGATCTATGAAGTGAGGTCCTCTCTACAAAGAGTAGGGTGCTCACCCAGGGCCTTGGCCATTATATTTACCACGTTATTACCAAGTACTTTATTAACCATAATAATAAAACCACAGGCCTGTTTCCCTCTTTTGCACACTGCCCAGAACTGTACAAACGCTCAGGGACTTGGGCTGTATATCTGATTTCTTTTTGCTCGCTATTTTGTATGTGCTGTGTATGTTTTGCACCTTGGCCCCAAAGGAACACAGTTTTGTTCGGCTGTATTCATGAATGTTTGAATGATTAGAATTAAATTCAATTTGATTTTTAAAAAATCCTATTAAAACAAATTGATGAATTATTCTTCTCAGTTTTTGTAGGATCTTGCTATGTACACATTGGCCTTTAAGGTTTCAAAATAGAAACAGCAGTGATTACATTTTCAAAAAGTGGTTCAAGTATTTTAAGCTACCATTTTCATACTGTCACAAACCAAAATTATGATTCAAGATCAAACACTTGTCTGAGGAAAACAGGAAGGCACCTGGAAATCAAGACTAGAAGAAAAGTAGGGCACAAAAGAAGTGAATCTACCTTTCCAATGAAGTCCAGAAGTAGGCAAATTAAACCACCTACACAGCACAAGACACCATGCTACGAAAGCAAGAAACTGCTACCTGTACAAATCATATTGAGGTGGTTGCAGGCACAATATGCAAACTTACTGTTTTAGTTACTTACATCCTGAAAAGTTCTTCTTCATCTTCTTCCAATGTTTTCACCTCTTGCTCAGGGAGAGAGACAATTGGTTCAAAGTGGGGATCATGATTAGCATCTTCATTCACGTTCTCTGTAGAAGCATCATGGTCACCTGCTTCCTGGAATAGATACAACGGATAACTGAAACAGGCCTTCTTTTCTAAACCGAAACTTAAAGACCCTTGTCATAAACAATAGAAAGTCTGCAGATGCTGGAAATCCAGAGCAACACACATAAAACACTGGAGGAACTCAGCAGGTCAGGCAGCATCTATGAAAAATAAACAGTGGAAAGTTTGGGCTGACACCCTTCTTCAGCCTTGTTCCATTTTTATTTTGCAACTCCAAGCATCTGCAGTTTTTAAATTTTAATCATCTAATCCAATTTATTGTTATACAATGCATTAATAATCTGGTGTTGCCAGAAACATTTAACTCTACATTTACAGGACACTACCTTGTAATGATCCCAAGAATAACACACAAAAGTTGTAAATTCCAACCTTCCTATCTTGGAATTTTGATATCGGTTAAAACAGTAATGTGTAGGCAAGAACACATGATTCCTGCCAATTTACCACATTTTGAAAAACTGCAAGCACCAATTTCTCCCAATGTTGGAGTCATTATTAAAGAATGGTGTGGTCTTGATTCTTTAATGTTTATTATTCCAAGTATTTATTGAATATTCCCACAAGAAAATTAATCTCAGGGTTGTATATGGTGACATACACGTACTTTGAACTTTATCTCATGTACATCCAAACCTTCAGTGAAATATGCAGCTTTGTATCACAATCGAAGGATGTGCTAGAGGCAGCCAAGTGTTGCGATGCTTCCAGCACCAATATAGCATGCCCACAACCAACTCCAAGTCTCTGGAATGTGGGAGGAAAGTGGAGCACTCAGAGAAAACCCCCACAATCACGGGGAGAATGCACAAACCCCTTACAGACAGCAGTGGGTATTGAACCCTGATCTTCTACAGTTGATCTTATAGGACTAATTTTTATTTTCACTCATCACCGATCACTGGATTGCTGGTCTACCACCAGCTGTTTCACAGAACCTTTCCTTCTCTTTTTAAAATCCCAGTGTGCTTTTCACTTTTTTTTGCTGTTTGCGCAATTTGTTCTTTGCTTTTGCGTGTTGGGTGTTTGATGTTTTCTTCGAACAGATTCCATGGTATTTCTTTGTTTCACGGTTGTCTGTGGAAAGACAAATCTCAGGGCTGTACACTGCATACATACTTTTGACAATAAATGTAATTTGAATCAACAACTACTTTTCTGATCACTTAGGAGCACAGCCAGGTACGCAAATATTTGTGTTTTATTTTCAAACATTATACCTGTTCAAATAAACAAAGACTGCCCTCATTCCGAACTACTGATGGGATGACACCGCTACCAATTTAGGCAAGGATTGGGAACTTAAACACAATTAAAACATAGAAAAAGTCTGGTGCACCTAGCAATCTATGAACGCACTGAAAAGGCCAAAATTTAAAAACACCTTTTTGCTACTAGAAAGACTGTACAATAAAATATCATTTACAGGGGAAAGGAGGCTTAAGTGGAGAATAGGTTGTGCCATATTCTCATTGTTACCATCAGGAAGGAGATACAGGAGCCTGAAGGCACACACTTAATGATTCTGCCCCTCTGCCACTCGATTTCTGATTTGAACCCCATGAACATTACCTCGCTACTTTTTTGCATTACTTATTTAATATAGTGTAATTGTTATTTTTTTATTATTATTGCACTGTACTGCCGCAAAGACAACAAATTTCATGACCTAGAGAATGTGACGGGCAAGTTTTTTTTACTCAGAATCATGGATGAATGGAATGTGCTGCCTGGTACGGTGGTAGAAACAAAATACATTAGAAGCTTTTAAGAGGCAGGCACATGGATGTGAGGAAGATGGAGGGATACGGATATTGTGCGAATGGAGGAGGAATTAATGGGTGTTTTTGTTTTGTCTTTGAGCTGGTTCAGCACAACACTGTGAGCCAAAGGGCCTGTTCCTGTGCTATATTGTTCTGTATGTGCAGTCACTGTACGGAAAACCTTAAAGGTTAACAAGCAGTTTGAGTTTGAGTCCATGGTAAAGCAATGGATGTGATGCTGAGACTTTATAAAGCAGTGGTAAGGCCTCACCTTGAGTATCGTATGCAGTTTTAAGCTCCTTATCAAAGGAAAGACATTGGAAAGGATTCAGAGGAGGTTCACAAGGTTCATTCTGGGAATGAAAGGGTTAACACATGAAGACCGTTTGATGGCCAATGGCACGTACTCACTGAAATTTAGGGGGGGGGGCATCTCAACCTTTTGAATGTGAAAGGCTTTGACAGAGTAGATGTGGAAAGGATGTTTCCCAACATGGGGGAGGCTAGGACAAGAAGGTACAGTCTCAGGATAGAGGGGTGTCCATTTAAAACTGAAATGTGGAGAAATTTCTTTAGTCAGAGGGCGATGAAATTGTGGAATTTGTTAATGCAGAGATTGATAGGCTCTTGATTGGCCACGGCATCAACGTTAAGGGGAGAAGGCCAGAGATTGGGGCTGAGGAGGGGGAGAAAGGATCAGTCATGATTGAATGGCAGAGCAGACTTGATGGGCCAAATGGCCTACTTCTACTCCTATGTCTTAAGGTCTATATGCCAGTGAACCTGATTCAGAAACTTAAAAACTGCCTATTTAAAAGGGGACCTTTATTTGAACAAAGGTACATCAGTAGTAAAGAACACAAAAAGTGAAAGAAAAACCTTTAAACTTCCTTATCTCATAACATTAATGAGGATGTAGTTTTCCTTCTCTGGATGGAATGAGGCAGAAACATGTAACGGAAAGTTACATGTTTTAAAAAAAGAGGCAGGAATATATAAAGGCAGCAACAGGAAGTAATAGGCATGTACATCTTTGAATTCATGCCCCCATTCAATGAAGCAAGGCCGAGATTAGTTTATGCACACAGTTTTGTACCACCACCCTCAATATCTTTGGTAAAAAAAAATGCAAAATTCAAGAATGCTTAAAAAGAGTGATTTGAAAATTTCTCAGTATTATCTGGTAAAACCAACAGCTCCCTAAATTAAAACACTGATACTAACTACATTAAAAAATTACATTTATTTATTAGCTGGTGAAAGAAATTTAACTGCCACAGATGACATAACGACTTTACGTATACACAAGTGATAAGTGCACTTATTTTAAAAAAAAGACCACCACATAAAAAGGCAGTGTGGTCTCATGGGAAGATTTGCAATTTTTTAATTTTCAAAGGCCCTCTTAAGTCGAGAGAAGCACATTTTTCTCTTAATACATACAGTAAACGTTACCTCATCAGGGCTATAAGACTAACTGGAGAGAAAGACCTTATAAATCACCTCTGTCGCATAGTATTCGACCCCCACTAATTCCATAAATGCGGGGGAAAAAACTAAATGACTTTTAAAAAAAATAAAATGACACGACAAACTTAATTAATTGGCTTTTAAATGATTCACCTTCATTTAGGCCACCGGTGGACCAAACCAGGAATGGATTTTACTGCAGAGATTGGACGAGATTAAAGATTAAGAGCCTCAAGATATATAATTTTACAGGTATAGAAATATTTAAACTAACTAGAGCAAATTGTAATTGACTAAATACCAGTGTACTATTAATCTTAACCGTCGATACGAATAACGGAGGCCTCTCCAATAAATAAAACCGCAGCCCCAGCATAATCGTGACTTTGGTACACTTTTAAAAAAACGTTAAGATGTCAAGCGCATAAAAGAAATAATAACTTGGATCAAAAAAGGAGTCACTGAGCTTGAAGTGGTGAGGATACTTACTCTCTCATCTGCCATTTTAAGGGAGGATGGTGTGAGATTGTAGATGACAAACAACAAAAAGCTGCTCCGGCTCTTTTACTTTCGCGCTTGATTTTGCTCCCACTTCACCCCGGTCCAATATGGCCTCCCTAGCAACCGGAGGCTGGCCTCCAAAAATCACAAGCAAGCCATACTTAAAGCATCATAATCAAAACACATTCACATTTTTTTCTATTCAAAAAATCTGTTTTCTGTTTTTTTGCCAGTGGAAAATATAAAATACAAACTGTTTTTCTGAAGGCATTACCTCAGTTTTTCAGGCATGGGACTGGTTAATCCCACAATCCTCCGCGGGGTTGCCTCTGTTAAATGGCGGCGGCCTCGACGGCAGATGGTGTTTAGAGAGTCACTTAAATTCTTGTCAGGTGTGAGTAGGTTCGATAGTGTGTCTTTTATGTTGTAAAGATTATGTTGTAAAAGTTGTGCATTTATGTATTCTCACTCATAAGGTCCATATTGCATGGGAACAGACCAATGTTCCCGCGCCGATCAAGGTTCTAATCTCACCCATATGCCCTCATTTGTTTGCCTCACATCTCTCTAACTCTCATCGTGAGAAGAATATCGGTGGTTTATTTCGAACCTCTTTTGTTACAGTCTGTGGAAGGAAATCGGGGACTCCGAGTCAGAATCAATACACGCAAAAATGCTGGAGGAACTCACCGGTTCAGACAGTCTCTGTAGAGGGAAGTGAACAGTCAGTTGACGTTTCAGTCTGAGACCCCTTGATTCCTAATTTTCTCGGCCCGAAAAAAAATCAACTGCTCCATTTACCTCCACAGACGTTACCAGAGCCGCTGAGATCCTCCAGCATTTTGCGTGCGTTCTTCCAGATTTCCCTCATTTGTACACTCTCCTGTCTTTATTTCTCCTCAGAATTCATGTCGCTTTTTAGTTTTTATCCTGTTTTTGTACTGCTGACCTTAACCACTCTTGCAATAATCTATGTTTTAATTACTGCATTTAAAGCTTGTAGTATCCACTTTTTATTTAAATAGATGTAATATGTCTCCGACTACAATACAGTATACAAATATTCCCAGGTGATTCCCCCCCCATCTTATTCAACTGTAATTGCTACCTAATATTTCACCCAAATGTAATTGCAGATAAGAAACAGCTGGATACATTGTGTAATTGATTTATTAATGTCATGTACCTACCAAAAGATGCAGTAAAAATTGTTCTGGTGGATGCCATCCATACAGATCATCTCAGTTGTAAACTTTGGATTCTAATGTATAACAGTTTATTGATATGTATTGTTTTTGAAATGAAGTATACTTTTTAACTCTTGTGTAGTAGAGCATTGGATACTGAATTATTTTGTCATTTAAGTGGCAAGTTATTCAGAATTAGGTTTACTATCACCACCATATGCTGTATAATTATAGGGGAAAGAATACTTATTTTAACTAGTTAAATTAATTAAGACAAGCAAATTCAGAAATAAATAAGTAGCGAAGTAGTATTCATGGGTTCAATGTCCAGAAATCAGATAGCTGAGGGAGAAAAAGTTGTTCCTTAATCATTGAGTGTGTGCCTTCAGGCTTCTGTACCTCCTCCCTGGTGATAGCAATGAGAAGAGGGCATGACCTGGGCGGTGGGGGTCCTTAATGATGGACGCTGCCTTTTTGAGGCACTGTCCTTTAAAGATGTCCTGGATACTACAGAGGCTAGTGCCTGTGATGAAGCTGACTAATTTTACAACTCTCTGCAGCTTACTTCAATCCTGTGCTGAAGCCCCATCACCGCCCATACCAGGTAGTGATGTAGCCAGTGAGAATGCAGTTAGAATTAAACATGGATTTTAACATTTAGAAATAAAAACCTAATTTAATAAATTGACGAGAGCAAACATGAGAAAGTCTGATGAAGGGTGGGTCTTGGCCTGAAACGTCGATTGTTTACTCTTTTACTTAGATACTGCCTGGCATACTGAGTTCCTCCAGCACTTTGTGTTGTTTTGATAAAGTATGTAAAGAGTTAAAACTGTAAATATGCCAACCTTTCAGTTGCCTGATTGCTACGTATTTAATGCATTTTTTGTTTTATTTTGTATTAAATCTCTGTGGCATCTTCTAAAAGTGTAAAGTTTGAAAGTGAATGACAGATGGAAGTTACAAAATTTTTGTGACTAACTGAAGGCAGACTATATTTCCAAATTTGTAGGGATGGCACCACAGAGGTGGAAATTTAACTTACAGGATGTTCAACCTCTTTTATTGGTTGAAAAGCAAATGAAGGTTACAAAGACCTTCCCTTCTTCCCGTCAAATAGCATTATAGTTTTGAATGATATCCTCACACTCTGATAGCTCTCAGCAGTATGTAAAAGACCCCATTATACGAAAATAAAAAGAAAATGTTGGAAAAACTCAACTGATGGAATGCCTCTCTGAAAAGTTAGCTCTTATGGTTTTAAAAAAGTGTAATTTTCTGAGAATGTGGTGAGGATACGAGTAGAAGCAATGGAATAATTCCATGGTTTTCTGTCCTCTAATATCAGTTTCCCCCTTCTCCAGACTTTTATCTCTTTCACCAATCACCTTCCCTGTTCTTTACTTCACCCCCCCCTTCCCTTCTCCCGGTTTCACCTGTTACCTGCTACCCTGTACTTCTTCCTCCTCTCCCTCCATCTTACCCTGACTCCTTCCCCCTTCCCTCCCAGTCCTGATGAAAGGTCTCGGCCTGAAATGTTGACTGCTTACTCTTTTCTGTAGATGCTGCCTGGCCGCCTGAGTTCCTCCAGCATTATGTGTGTGTTGCTTTGGATTTCCAGCAGCTGCAGATTTTCTTGTGTCTATGGAATAAGTATGATAGGAACACACAAATTGCTGGAGGAACTCAGCAGGTCAGGGAGCATTCATGGAAATGAACAAACATTCAATGATACAGGCTGAGACTCTTCTTCGGGACCAGAAAAGAAGTGGGAAGACCTTCCCACCCTCCTGTGATAGGATACGGCTAATGTTGTTCCCTTTGGTCTGTCTGTCAAGTGGATTAATGAGGGCACTTGGAGGAAGATAATACAGATAAAGAAGTTGCTCTTTTTGCTGTAAGCCATCCATCTGTCATATTGTCTCAGCTTTCTTTCTCTAATAATACAGTCTGTCCTGCTGAGCAAGTTCCACAGCTTTGATATTACTAATCCATTATATTTTCTATTGTCACCTTCTACCTGCCTCCATTTGGCTAGAGAGTCCTGTCAACTCATCCCTGTGACCACTCTGGCCTTGCTCTTTAACAGATAGAACATTAAAAGAGTACAGCACAGAAACAGGCCATTCAGACAAAAGTGTTGTGCTGAACCAGCTAGAAAGCAAATCCGAGTTCATAGCTCTTTGGAAGTGCTTACACAGGTCAATATGGAGGTTAAGAAGGCTTATGGAATGCTTGCTTTTATTAGTCAAGGCATTGAGTTCAAAAGTCAGGAGGGTATGTTGCAACTTTATAAAACTGGTTAAGCCACATCTAGAGCATTGCATACAATCTTGGTCGCCCCGCTATTGGTAGGATGTTGAGGCTTTGGAGAGGGTGCAGAAGAGGTTTGCCATGAGGGCATGTGCTATCATGAGAGGCTGGATAAACTGGAGGTTGTTTTCTCTGGAGTGCTGGAGACTGAGGGAGGTCTGATAGAGGTTTACAAGATTATGAGAGGCACAGATAGAGTGGGCAGAAAATATCTTTCCCAGGGTGAAAATGTCTAAGACCAGAGGGCATGCATTGAAGGTGAGAGGGGGTAAGTTCAAGGGGATGTGAAGGGTAAGTTTTTTACTCAGGTGCCTAGAATATGCTGCCTGCTATGGTGGCAGAGGCAAATACATTAGAGGCTTTTAAGAGACGCTTGGATAGGCACATTGATTTAAGGAAGATAGAGGGATGTAGACATTGTGTAGGTAGGGTTGATTAGTGTTTAGGTGTCTTTGATTTGCTTTTTGGCTGGTTCGGCACAGCACTGTGGTCTGAATGACCTGTTCTTGTGCTGTAATGTTCTTTGTTCTGTTTTGTGTTAATGCTTATATAAAGAAGACTATATTTCATTAGGAATTTAAGAAGATTTGGAACGTCATCAAAGACACTAGCAAATTTCTGCAGATGTACTGTGGAGAACATTCTAAGTGGCTACATCACCATCTGGTATGGGAGGTGGGGGAGGTCGCTACTGCACAGAATTGGAATAAGCTGGAGACAGTTGTAAACCTAGTCAGCTCCATCATGGGCACTAGCCTCTAGTATCCAGGATATCTTTAAGGAGTAATACCTCAAAAAAGGGGCATTCATCATTAAGGGCCCAGATCATGCCTTGTTCTCATTGCCACCATCAGAAATTCAAGAACCTGAAGGCACAAGCTCAATGATTCAGGAACAGATTCTTCCCTTCTGCTGTCTGATTTCTGAATGGACATTGAACTCGTGAACACTACCTCACAATTATTTAATTTCTATTTTTTGCACTCCTTATTTAGCGTATATTCTGGAGTATAAGCTGACCCCCCCCTCCATTTTCAAGGTTTAAAAAGTGACTTTTTCATGTTACCTTTGTATAAGCTGACCTCGTTTGTAGAGGTTTTTGATTTAACCAGAAAAGATCAGAAGATCTCACGTGCCGGTACTCAGCTTTGCCAGATCCGGAACCAGGAAATTTTGTGAACCAGTACCTGCTAAGAAAACAGGCCTACACATTGTAGAGCGTTATAAGCAAATTCTTAATAAATAAATCAGGGAGGGAAATTTTGCATTAGATCTCCAATGGTAAAGAATCCTCTGGAATGTAACCCCCGTGAAACCACTTAGCGCCCATCGTAATCTCGTTAAAACATAACACGGGGTGGCAGGATCAGGACGTGCACTCAGTATTGAGTTTGCGACCACGATGTACAAAAGATTAAAATGAATGTGATATGATGCTGGCTTCAGGCTGAAGGTTGTTGATTTTGCTAAAGGAATGAATAATTCTGCAGCTGCTAAGAAGTTTAGTGTAAATGAGAAACAAGTGAGAGAGTGGAGAAAGGCAGGGGACACGCTGAGGGAAATGCCAAAGACGAACTGTGCAAACCGCAAGAAAACATGCCAGTGGCCAGAACTGGAAGAAAAAGTTTTAGAGTGGGTGAATCACCAGCGATCATCTGGATACATTGTTACCAGAGAAATTATTCGAGTTCAAGCGTTGAAATGGAACGAAAAAACACCATGAGGTCAGCGTAAATTTCAAAGCTACACGAAGTTGCACCCGACTTTTGAATAGACGTGATCTTGTGTTGAGACAAAAAGCAAAGATTGCTCAGAAAATACCCGCAGGGTGTTGTTTGCGTCCAAAAACGCTGCTGGGTGGACGAAGCAGGTTGCTTGAAGTGGGTTAAAGAGGTGTGGTGTCGATGTCCCGAAGGTTTCGGGAAGGAAAAGTCGCTACTTGTCTGGGACATGTTCAAAGTGCACTTGTCAGGTGAGACAAAAGCAGTATTGAAAGCTGAAAATACGGACATTGCAGTCATCCCCAGTGGTTTGATGTCCGTGCTCCAGCCACTAGATGTGAGTTTAAACAAACTATTCAAAGAAATCATGCGTCGACAGTGGAACGAATTTTACTCAAAAACAGCCAATAAATACGACCTGTCTTCCGTGTATTCGTTTTCCCAAAGTTGACACCCTCTGTATAAGCCAACCCCCTAATTTTAGGACCAAAGTTTGGTGCCAAATTCTCGGCTTGTACACTGGAATTTATGGTAATTTAACAATTTTATTTTTCTATGGTCTTTTTCCTATTATTCTATATTACATTGTACTGCTGCTGCAAGGACAACAAATTTCACGACATATGCCAGTGATATCAGTGATTCTGATTCTGAAGTATTATGTGTTAGCCAGGTATGCTGGGCAGAAGAGTAATGATGATGTTGTTCATGTTTTAGAGTCTTGGCAACATGGCTGAAGAAGGAGCTAGTGTATCTCCTGGAGCTGATCAAAGAGAAACGAGTGACCTAACTGATTTAAGTGTGACAGAGGAAAATGAAAAGTCCAGTCCCTCAACTGACACTCAGGTGGAAACGGGTGAGCCTGGGACTGATGTGTATCGATACATCAAGGGTGATCTTTTTACATCTGAGATTTACAAGATAGAAATTCAAAACCTCCCAAAGTTTGTAAGCTTCAGTGATTTGCGAAAATTCCTCAGCAGAAATAATCTGGTTCCTCATAAAATTAAACTGTTTGGTAAACAACCTTTTGCATTTGTGACTTTTAAAGAAGAGAAAGATCGAGATCGAGCCATGGAAGTTCTTCAGGGTCAAGTGTGGAAAAACAAGAACTTGCATGTCCGATTAGCTAAGCCAAAAGCAGATCCAATTGCCAAAAAACGAAAGCAGGAGGGGACTGAGAATGGTGATCCTGAGCTGAAACGTCCTGCTCCAGTGGAAGTTTCAGATAGACCGTTAAGTGAACAGATTGCAGATGTTGTGACACCTTTGTGGAACATTCCATACGAAGAGCAATTGAAAAAGAAAGAGCAAAATGTCTTGCAAGTCTTGGGAATGTTGACCACGTATGTACGTTATCCCCCTTGGGATTCTGAATGTGATGATAAAGCAAGAAGTATTAAGTTTTATTATGTATATAAATAGCCACATGCAAACACAGACATCACTGGATTTGCAAGTGGGTAGTTTTAAAAAAAATCTAATATTAACTGCAGGTATAAAAACTGAACTTGATCCGGTCGTACAGTAATATGCACTAGCTTTTATGAATTTGTCTTATGAAGATAAATTGAGTGAGCTAGGGCATTTCTCTTTGGTGCAAAGGAGGACGAGAGGTGACTTGATAGATGGTAATAGGCATAGATCGAATGGATAGCCAGTGACTTTTTCCCAGGGCAGAAATGACAAAAATGAAAAGGCATAAGTTTAAGGTGATTAGAGGAAAGTGAAGGGTGGGGGGGGGGTATTAGAGACAAGTTCCACAGAGTTTGGTAATTGCATGGAACACCGTGTTATGGGTGATGGTAGAGAGGCAGGTACATTAGGGGTATTTAAGAAGTTTTTCAATAGGCACATGAATGATAGAAAAATGGACAGCTATTTAGAAGGGAAAGGTTAGATACACCCTAGATTAAAAGGACCTGTACTATGCTGTACTGTTCTCTGTCCTATATTCAGTCTAATAACAGTGTGAATAAATAGTAGTATGTAGACAAATTTCCAAGAATTACTTATATCGACTCATCTTCTATATCTTTACTCAGATAAGGATTTTGTGTCCCTTTGTGCAAAAGGGGGCCCAAGAGTAGTGCCTGTGGGTAGTGTCGTGTACCGTTTAGCTAGGTCTCCTAATATACAGTAACAAACTACAAAAAATTAGAGTGGATCAAATTATAAGCGCTTTTATTACTTTTAAGGGAAAGTCTTCCTCCATACGTTAAGTCACTGGAAGGTAGCTTCAATCTTGCAGCACAAGACAAACCATTTTTATCCAGTGTTAAGCACACACAACTCTGTAAAAGTACCAGCAGCAACACCTGGAGTCTGGTTTTGATGTTAAAAACTACTACTTTATTAGTAACTACGTAATATAGTAACTTAAACCAGGTAAACCAAGAGTTAGCAGTATTATGCATATATCAGTATAAATAAAGTTCCCAAACTCATTCAAGCTCAGGTGGCAAGATTTACAGTCTTACGATGGTATGTAAGAAAGTTCAGTTCAATCCACAGAATTGAGGTGAGAGAGAGGTATTTGTGATCCAAATAAACAGGTGTGGTCGATCTTCCCGCTGTCCCCTGAATCCTTCAAGTGAGCCAAATGTGACTACACTAAGGGGACCCTCTTCAAGTGGTAAAACTACCAACCCAGGCAAGGGTTAGACACACCAGTAATTTCCACAGGGTCACCCTTACACGCACTGTGTTAGCCACTGATCGATCTCTCTTAATCATAGTCATAGTCATACTTTATTGATCCCGGGAGAAATTGGGAAATTGGAAATCGACCCTCAACCCACCCTCGTGGGCACTCGAAGAGCTCATTCAGAGACTCTTTCGTCACCAGCCTCTGTGCGGCTGCGAAAAAGACTGTTGACCTTGCTGAACACACACACGCTGAACTCCAGCTGTCCATCATGTAACTCCTCCTCTCTCTCTATAGCAACTCAGTCAGTTAGCAGTAGAAGACAGCTGCTTTTCGTAATGCTGTATTCAGTCTCTCCCTCTCCCTCTCCCTCTCCCTGGCCCTCTCCCTCTTTACAGGCATAGTCCACACCAGTAATTCATCAACTTCATGTCTTTGAGGTCATTTCATCCCATTATGGTATTCCATGTTTATCTGTATCCATCACATTTGTCTTTAATCAGTCCATTTGCCTTTTGAGGCTTCTTCCTCCCATGACAGCTATGTCTTGTTTCTCTTGGTTGTCAGAACATTCCCTGCTATAAACACACCCTATGTTATAGAACACACACACACTTCTTGTAAGTCTCCACCTAAACCAGCAAAGTACTCTGGATCACATAGGTTCCATTTTGCCAATTACATTTCACAAAAGTTATAAGTTGATAAAGACTTCAGGGTTAAACGTGAGGCTGCTGATGATAGGAGATAAATCAAGGCTTAGTGAAGATATCTGGGTGAGAATTGAAAGCTATAAGGATAAAGGAAGAACATTAGTCATATGTTAGACCCCCAAATGCAGATAGTGATTTTAATCAACAATTCCATTAGAATATTAAAAAAACAATTCTTAGGGTAATATTGTAGTTATGGATGACTTTAATTTCCCAAATATTTAGTGGGAGACTATTGGACTACAGGAAAGTGAATTCATTGAGTTATTGAATGATTGTTTTTTGACCCAGCATGGTAATGCACCAACAACAGGGAAGGCCAGTCTAGATTTGTTACTCCCTAATAATCGGGATAGAATTTTGGGTATGGAAGATATTGAGTCTTTAGGGACAATTGATCATAACATTGTTAGTCTCAAAGTTTTTTGAGAGAAATATCAGTTAAAATCAAAGCCATTAAATTGAATTTCAGAAAAGCAAAGTTTGTGCAGATACGGCAAAGACTTCAGAAGATAAACTAGAAGGAACTGCTTGATGTTGAGTCAGTTGGGGAACAATGAGGCTGATTTAAAGAGGTAATGGATGCAGTGCAGGGGATGTTCATACCCAAGGTTGGGAGAAGCAATAAAAACATCAGATCAACTACACGGATGAATAAAGGTATACTAAAAAATTACTGGAAAAAAGAGAGCTATAAGGAATGCAGAAAAACAGTAGAACTGTAGGGCATATGAAAATAGGAGAGGAAAATTCAAATTGCCAAAAGGCAGGTTGAGAAGGAAATTGCTGATAATGCTAAGATTGACTGCAAAAGATTTTTTCAATACTTTACTAGTAAAAGAAAAGTCAAGGAGGAGGATCAGTGTATTAGGACTAATAGTGAGGTGTTAAGTTATGTAGAGAAGGACATAGTGGATATTCATATTTTACTGAAGTATTCACTTGCTAAGATGTTAGCAATGTGCCAGTAAGTGTAGAGGAAATAAGGTTGTTTTAAGTGACTTAGAGATCTTAGGAAGTGAAGTCCTGCTTTAGCTGAAAAGGCTGGAAGTTAATAAATCTTCAGGGCCAGACAACGTATATCCAAGAGGTCTGTGATTATATATACAAACCCCTAGCATGTATTATTTCATAAGTCATTGAAGACTAGTGGAATCCCTAAGGACTGGAAATGGGCTAACATTGTCCTGGTATACAAGAAGGTGACCACACTTACCCTGGTAACAATAGACCAGTAAGCTGAACGTGTATCATAGGTAAGATAACAGAAACAATAATAAAGAATGAGATGGAAAAGCAGCTGATAAGAACAGGCATGTTAGCAGAAAGCCAGCATGGATTCAGAAAGGGAAATTGATGTTTATCTAATATGCTGGAGCCCTGTGAAGAGGTAACTTAAATTTATGATAGCAATAGAGCAGTTGATATAATTTATTCGGACTTTCAGAAGGCTTTCGACAAGTTACCTCACAAGAGGTAAATAATCAGATTACAAGAGGTAGGGATTCAGGGTAATGTGTGCGAATGGGTGCAGAATTGGCTCAAAAACAGAAAACAACGAGTTATGGTGAGAGGATCACTTTCACACCTAGTAGATGTTAAAGGTGGGATTCCGCAGGGATCAGTTTTGGGGCCGCTGCTGTTTTTAATTTACATTAATGATTTGGTTAAGCACATTACAAATAAACTAGTAATGTTTGTAGATGACACAAAATTGAGGGGGGGTGGCTGATAACATTCAGGCAGCAGAATCAATACAGATGTGGGCAGATAAATGGCAGATGAAATTTAATGTAATGTAAATGTGAAGTATTACATATGGGAAGTAAAAATATTAGATCCAAATATACAATGGGGGGCGGGGGGAGGTCTTGAGTTAGAAAGTGCGCTGTATGAGGATTTGAGTGGCCCAATAGACTCATCACTCTCAACATCCAGACAATGTGATTAGGAAGGCTAATAGAATGTTGGGCTATATAAGGCACTCAGTGGAGTTCAAGTCTAGAGACATTCTCCTTAAGCTATATAAATCGCTTGTGAGGCCACACCTTGAGTATGGTGTACAATTTTGGTCTCCATATTTTGTGAGGGATGTGAAGGCACTGAAGAGAATTTAGAGAAGGGCAACTATACTCATTCCAGGTCTGCAGAGTATGAGTTAAAAAGAAAGATTGAAAGAATTAAATCTTTTTAGCCTAAGTAGACATATGAGAGGGGACATGAGAGAAGTGTCCAAAATCATTAAGGGTATAAGTAAGGTGGATGTCAACTACTACTTGAAAATTAATCCATCATCAAGGGCACAGGGCCATAGATGGAGACTGGTTAAAGAGAGATTTCAGGCTAACATCAGGAAGTCTTTACACAGCAAGTTGCGGACACATAGAACAAACTACCTAGTTGTGTAGATGAGAGTGGTACCTTAGAGACTTTCAAATCTGAACTCAGTAGTTATTTCAACACACTATATGAATGGGAATTTGGCTAACTTTGTTGGACCAATGGCCTCTTCTTGTCAAAAACTTTCTATTGTTCTATTGTTACAGTTATATTTCCACAGTAGCTACCTCAAATCTCATGAAGTCAGCAAATTGGTTTTGATTTCGATTATATATTTATCATGTACATTGAAATAGAAAGTGCAATAGACCATAATACCCTAAATGTGTGGTGTGCAATGTCTTGCTGACTTTTTCATTAAATAGAACATTGAATAGTGCAGCACTGTATGGGCATTTCAGCTCACAATGTTTTGCCAATCTTTTAAACCTGCTCCAGGATCGATCTAACCTTATAGAATATAGAACAAATGTAAGTACTATCAGTTAGATTTGGGTACTATCCAACTTCCATTCCAACTATTATTATTATTATTCTTGATACCCTCTTCTGATTCCTTGTCCTCAGTACCTGAAATATATAACATTTGTTTGTGTTCAGTCAGTGGCAATGACCTACCACAATTCCATGACATCTTTTCCCCTCTGATTTTTTTAAAACATTGACCACTGTTGACTGAAATATTTCCAATTGACTTCACTTTGTATTTTGGAATTGCTTTACTTTTCTCCAACTCCACTCCCTTTCACCTCTATTAAAAATCTTACAGTGGTAGACAGAATTATATTTCCCAGTAGAAGTATATCCTATTTGATCACGAGAGAAGTTAAGGATTGTGCAGCAGCCAATTAATTCTAACAAACCAATTGCCACGGCTGGCGACCTAGCATGGATTGTTTTCCTTGTATGACGCTTCCTCCAATTGATGCAATAATAATGATGTTCCACAAAGTCAAAAAATGTGTTTAATCCTTTATTAGCAAGTAGATGGTCAAGGGAGTAATGGCAATAGATGAGCATCATGCAACGATTGATTAACTGATGGAAATTGGGGTTTCGATGAGTGCAATGCTTTCAAGTTGACAGGTACAAAAAATATCAAAGGACTCACCACACATGCACGGCAGTACGGTAGTGTAGTGATTAGCTCAATGTTTTACAGTGCCAGCGACCCAAGTTAAATTCCTACTGCTGCCTGTAAGGGGTTTGTACGCTCTCCCCCTGACCGCGTGGGTTTCCTTTGGGTGCTCTGGATTCCACCCACAGTTCAAAGACGTAGTAGGTTAACCATTCATTGTAAATAGTCCTGTGATTAGGCTCGGGTTAAATCAGGGGTTGCAGGGCAGCACGGCATCTGCACATTTCCCAGCACCCAGCTTCCAGGCATCAAGCATTTGGGTGTCCTGGGAGCCAGATTGGGGAATGGAAAAGGAGACATGTCTCTCCACGGCTTCTTCAACTGCTATTATGAGGCCTCACTCAGGTTAGAGGAGCAACACTTCATATTCTGCCTGGGTAGTCTCCAACCTGATGGCATGAACATTGATTTCTCCAACTTCTGATAATTTCATCCTTTTACTCCTTTCTTTTTCCATTCTCCATTCTGGTTAATCTCTCACACCTTCTCATCTGCCGATCACCTCCCTCTGGTTCCCCTCCTCCTTCTCTTTCTCCCGTAGACCACTCTCCTCTGCTATCAGATTCGTTCTTCTTCAGCCTTTTACCTTTTACACCTATCATCTCCCAGCTTCTTACTTCATTCCTCCTTCCCCCACTTACCCCTCACCTGGTCTCATCTGTCACCTGCCACCTTGTTCTCCTCCCTTTTGCCACCCCCCCACCTTCTTATTCTGACCTCTGCCCACTTGCTTTCCATTCCTGATGAAGGGTGTCAGTCTGAAACTCTACTGTTCATTGATTCCGCTTGATCTGCTGAATTCCTCCATCATTTTGTGTGTGTTACCTTTGGGGTAGAGAAGTTCAAAGTCAAAGAAATTAAATTATAATTATCTATTTAAAAAAATCATAATTATGATTATAAATAATTATCGAAGTACACATATGTCACCATATACAACCCTGAGATTTGTTTTCTTGCGGGCGTACAGTACTCAGTAAATCCAAGAACCATAATAGACTCCAATGAAAAACCACATCCAACAGGGCGGACAAACAACCAATGTGCAGAAGACAACAAAGAGTGTAAATACAAAAGGGGAAAAATAGGAAATAATAACAATAATAAGCAATAAATATCGAGAACATGAGGTGAAGAGTGCTTGAAAGTGAGTCTGTGGGTTGTGGGAACAGTTCAGCGATAGGGCAAGTCAAGTTAGGTTATCCGCTTTAGTTCAAGAACTTGATGGTTGAGGGGTAATAACTGTTCCTGAACCTGGTGGCGTGGTTCCTGAGACTCTGATGGTAGCAGCGAGAAGAGAGTGTGCCCAGGGTGGTTTCATTGAGAAATTCTTGACTTTAACTGTCTTGTTTACCAAGGCCTGGGTAACCCAGCTTGCCAATGATAACATTGGGACACAGATAAGATCATTTATCCTGCAACACTATGAGTAAAAATAAAAATTAAAATCTGAATAATGTCTTTTCAGGCAGCTCAGATTCGGTACTGAAATATGTGAATTTTTACCTTCTTGTCTGACACAAACTTGCTCATTTTGGTGCAACAGTTATCCATTTTATTTGTGTTCCAATTTTGAAAACAATATTTAACTCAGAAAGTAGGAAATTTAATGAAGAGAAGTTGTTCATTCAACTCATGAACCAGTCAAGAGAGCTACCCAATATCAGATCTGTAAGTTTCAGTTATCAACTCAAGGACAAGAAGAGCCATAAGGAAAATAAATCAATCATGCAACATTTATTTCAATCTGAAAGTTAAGCAGTTTATTTAAAGATAACCAACAGAGTGTACTTTTCTAACCTGGATCCTATGCCAAAAGAAAAATATCATGAATATTTATGTTTAGAATTTCCAAATTGGTAGGTATGAGGTCCAAGTGAAGAAGTATAGAGGATTTGTCTTACAAATTGAAGCAGACTGGGCATATGCTCTTTAGAGCGAGAAGAATGAAAGGTGATCCCATTGAAATGCTCAAAAACTTTCTGTGCTTGACTGGGTGTATACAAGGATAACACTTCCCCTCTCCAGGGTATGTGAAATTGAGCGTTATTCACTTGGGAAGCAAATGAGGAGAATTTTTTTTCAGCTAAGCGGGAAAGAAATATTAGAATTCCCTGCACAAGACGTTGTGGAGGTTCCAGTGCTAAATATATTCAAGTCAGAATTGATTGATTGATAGATATTACGGGCTCCGTGTATAAACTGATTTCATGATAATGCTGCCCACTGAGGCATCACAGGAGAACAGAACATCGTGACAGCTGATGCGGCTGTTGGAAGCCTCTGTATTCGGTGATCCCTTATCCCCCTCTCCCTTTCCTCCCTCCCCCTCTCCCCTGATTCTGAAGTTGGAGAAACTCAGAATAAAAGCAGTGTTTCAGTCTGTAATATTGTAACAGTGAGCCATTTGTTAATCTCCTCTCTCACTGTGGAAGGGGGTGACACCTCTTTGTCACTTGTTAGTGAGCAAGAGAGCCCGTGGCATGTGCAATTATCAAGTGAACAATAGATTTTGTTGGACTCCAGATCACGGTCTCTCTTTGGGGGCTTTGCTATTGCTTGCTTGGTGGGAGTGGGCACTGATGCTTCCGTTTGGAACAAATGGGATGTAGCGATGATGCTTTGCTGCTGCTTGTGCACGGGAGGGAGGAGCTTTGGGTTCTAACATTTTTCTGTCATTCATTCTTTGGGATTTTTTCTCTTTTTCGTAGATGTTTGCAAAGAATAAGAATTTCAGGTTGTATACTGTATACATTTTCTGATATTAAATGGAACCATTGAAAAATCCACATGTCGCAGAGCAGACCCAAGGGTCTGTATGGCTTGTTCCAGCTGCTATTTATGTTCTTAACATAATTTACCTCAGAGTAATTGTTTCTCTCTTTTTTTCAAATTATTAGGGAAATAGTAGCCCACAATCGAGCTTTTGTGCCGTGGGTTTTTCAACAGAAAAAAACGCATGGTGGAATCTGTTGCCCTTTAGAGGGAGTGAAGCCATCGCCAGTGCAGGTATGTTAATGTTCCGTATTTGACGTGACTCTGTCAGTTTGTTATATCTGTTTCCCAGAGTCAGAATCTTTCCTAAGTCTTGAGTGAGCAGAACCATGGTGAATCTGATTGAGGTGAAGTTCTAATATGTAACTGTAAATGTACAGAATATCTGTTCTTCTGGCATTGGCTTTGAGCAATTGATATCCACTTCTGAATGCAATTAGATCCTGTTTGGTAGATGCAGATTGAAGAGCAAAATGCCACAGTGATCTACAGACTCTTTCATCACTTGTCTTGGGTGTGGAAATATTTTCACACAGGCGTTGTAATGATGCATATTGAAAATGTACAATTGACAACTCAGCCTTTAACAATATAGAACATTACAGCATAGTACAGGACCTTTGGCCTATGATGTTATGCCAACTTCTCAATCTAACCCTTCCCGTCAAGTAGCCCTTCTTTTTTATTTCATCCATGTGCCTATCTAAGAGCCTCTTAAATGGCCCTGATGTATGTGCCATTTCCTCCCATTATCTTAAAACTATTTCCTGTGATATTGCTTACTAACTGCCCTTTACACCACTGGGGTTTCGGGCAGCAATGAAGGTCCTCCATCTTTGTCCATACCATCACACACAGATGGAGGGTTCTTCATTGCTGTTTCCGTAATAATAAAACAAAATTTGACCAGTCAGTGTTATTAGCCCTGAGCTGAACCCCTGAACTTGGATGACCAGTGGACTACTCTGAGTCTGGCCTGTGCCCTTTGACTTGTTTGGCTTGGATGACCCTACCAGGAGCCAAATCACAAGGCCCTGACTCCAGCCAACATAGCTCACCAGGTGTTTGAGACATGCAAGCCTCCAAACCAGTGACAAGGTTGTGGTGCTCTTGGAGGTATCCCCTGGTATTAGCCATGGGAAAAAGTCTCATGCTGTCCACTTGATCTGTGTCTCATATCATCATGTACATCTCTGTCAAGTCACTTCTCATCATCCTTCGCTCCAAAGAGAAAAGTCCTAGCTCACTCAACCGATCCTCGTAAGACAAAGTTCTCCAATCCAAGGAACATCCTGGTAAATCTCCTCAACACAGCAAGAGGAGTGGTTTGGATCTACTGTGATTTATAGCTGATTCAGTGATTCCCGTTTTGGCTGATTGCCTTATTTCAACTTGTACATGTGAACATACACTCTCCTCACATCTTCTGAATTGTTACTTACCTTGCATGAATACTTACTGAGATATTAGTCAAATTCAATCAGTCAAACATGGGAGCTACAGTAGTGCAAAGTTGGTGTTTGTATTTAATTATGGGTTCAGCCACCCCAGCTGATTTCCAGCATTGCAATTTTCTGTTTCAGAGTGAATACCGCAACAAGTGTGAGTTTCTAATTGGCGTTGGAGCAAATGGAGAAGATAAAACTGTTGGATGTCGCTTGGGTAAATACAAGGGAGGATCATGCGCTGTTGTAGAGCCGTTTGATACCGTTCATATTCCAGCCCAAATAAAGGAAGTTGTCAAGGCATTTCAGAAGTACCTAAGGTTATTAAAAGCCATTATTTCAATGGATGATTATATTGTATTATTAGCTGCATTTTTTCACATCAGCTCTTATATTCTTCTGTATGGAAATGATGTCTACTATTTCAATCTGGTTTAATATCATCGGCTTATGTCAAAAATTGGAAATAAAAAAGTAGCGAGGTAGTGTTCATGGGTTCAATGTCCATTCAGAAACTGGATGGGAGAAGGGAAGCTGTTCCTGAATTGTTGAGTGTTTGCCTTCAGGCTCCTGTACCTCCCCCCTGATGGTAATAATGAGATTAAGACATGACCTGGGTGATGGGGGTCTTAAATGATAGATGCCATGTTTTTGAGACATCGCTCCTTGAAGACATCCTAGATACTCTAGAGGCTAGTGCCCATGATGTAACTGACTAAGCTTACAATCTCTTCAGCTTACTTTGATCCGGCCCCCTCCCCTATCCCATACCCGACGTAATGCAGCCTTAGAAATTAGCCTGTCCAAGCATACCTGGCCACGCCCATTAGTTCTGGTTTGAAGTATGTTTTTAGGGAACCCAGACATAAGGTTGAGAGAGTGGAACTGCCCCAGTGCAACATCTTTTCCACTTTAAAAATCCTCCCGCACAGGTTTCCTATCAATGGGACAACCGCCATTAGTGAGGGCAGGTCCTGTTCCGGACATTCTGATGAAATACCGCCAAAGGAAAGACATTCTAGGGTAAGATTCCAACTTTTGTGCCTACTTACTGCTGATCGTAGTATCAGCCCAGCATTTTTGTGCCACTTGGAAGATGCTACAAAGCAACACTTCTTCTTGTAAGCCTCAATGCAGTTTAAAAGACATTCATCAAAAGCTTTCTTCTTAAATGGTTTAGTAGTTGTATTTGAACAGTGATTAATGTGGCTACACAAGAACAAAAACAATTTGTTAGGGATATTCTCCAGCTAATACCACACACAGACAGAACTGATACAGAAACTCATTCCAAATATGCACCATCCGGTGTTAACCTATTAGCTAGTTTAGTTACCCATGTCATTGAAAAGGTAAGTTTGGACTAAATGGGGGTGGGGGGGGGGAATATTATGTTGAAGCCGCCAGTAAAGAAAAGCAACCCCACCCCCCCGCCATGTTCTTCACCTTGTCTCCTATTGAGTCCGATTTTATTTTTGTTTGCAGGTCATCTCCTTATTGTGTGTATAATCCAGAAACTTATGAAGGTCACTGGAAGCAGTTGACTGTACGCATTTCCAGAGCCAAGCAAATTATGGCCATCGTTTACTTCAACCCTCAGGTACTGTTGGATAATTCCTCTTCTTGTAATTTTGTATTTTGGTGTCAGTCAAGGCACAAGGGCTGCCCTATTGTAATTAATAATGTTGTGTTTATCTAAGTTGTTATGGGAAAGTGATTTAGTTATTTGCACATGGTGGTGCTGGAAACCACTGTTTTATTTTTAATTACACTTTTCATAAGATTTGTACTTATTTGCACACGTAGTTTTCACACTCGCAGAAAGTGGTATAGCAACTAAATTAACGGTTTATCACCTTTTTCATTTTTCATTGGCTAAGTATTAGCACATTACCCATGTGATGTAATTGGTTTAATTACGTGGCCTATTAATCAATTCATTTCTATTTAAGGAATTTTCCTTATCCATAAAAGTGATAGATTTTTCAGAAAAGTCATTTTTATTCTTTAGTCTTAGCATTAATTCTCCTTTTAGCATCATTTCTCGGCTCTTTATTTAGTTTGCTTCGTATTTGCATGTTTGTTTGTAATAAACAAATCTTGGAGCTAAGACTGCTTGCCCTTTTGACTCCCAGACGAACCTGAGGGATCAGAAATTAAACAGAGATCCAACAGTGTTTTTTTTTGCCCCTTTGTGAGTTTGTGTCTTCCATGTGCTTGTTTGTGATGGCCAGGAAGTGGAAATTTGGATGGAATGATTCCAGTAGCCTGCATCTTGAAACGAGACTCCCAGCCAGGGGTCTTGTCCTATTCACTACCTCACGATCAAAAAGGGTGTCACAAAAAATTTTGCTTCTGGGAATCTGCTGATAAGTTGTTCATTAAGCAATATGTAACAGCAGATGATAAACACAAGAGATTCAGTAGATGTTGGAAATCCAGAGCAATGCACTCACAAAATGCTGGAGGAACTCAGCAAGTCAGGCAGCATCTATGGAGGGGGAATAAGCAGTCGACCTATACCAGACGCTGATGCAGCCAGTTAGGATGCTCTCCAGGGTACATCTGTAGAAATTTGTGTGTGTCTGGATCTGGAATTGGAGCCGCTGGTATTGCTTTCTTTCTGTGTCAGGCAGCGATTAATGCTGCTTGGCATCTCTCCGCCAGGTTGTTGTGAGGCTTGCTGGCCACTCTGGTCTTGTGCACACTGTTCCTGACGTTTTGGTAGAAGTCTAGCGTGTGCAGCATTAGGTTTCATGCAGTCTGTGAACCTCTTTCGGGGCCTGCCATAGTTCCTGTTGCCCAGCGAATGTAATAGTTATAATGTGGAGGCATTTTTGAGGATCCAGAGTGAAACAGAAGACACAGATTTAAAATGGGCACGTTAAGTATTTAGTTAAAAATAAACAGCAAAACATTAAACTGAGCATTTAGCTAAACAAGTGTTTGTGTACACTGCTGGACATTCAGTTACCCTTTAATTTAATGGGTACTCTGTTAAATCTCCCCAAATTATAAAACTGAAGAACCAAGCCAGCTGCAAATGAATACTTCACTAAACAAACATGGGGGCCTGTCTATGTTTGCAATTCCCTTTCTTAATAGTCCTTCAGCGCTGCTTGCGACCTCAGCTTGAAGTGGGCTGTGGGGATGGAAGAAAGTGACTGCGCCCCCCTTTCTTAGAACCCCTGAGGCGCTTGGAACTGGATATTGGTGCCCTGGTGTGCAAGCCAACCTATAGGAAAGAGTGGCTGCAACTTTAAAAATGGGCCAATCAATGACCGACACAGTGGAAGTGGCTTTCGACTGGAAAATAAGCCAATCTCCTACGTGACATTAGTACGTGTACATGTGACAGTAATCAACCAATACTAATATTTTGCTTTTTATTTTTGTGCATGTGAATGTTATGTAACAATGTTTCATCCTCTTCGCCTGAGCCATGTCTCCCTTTTCAACCACTGGCCAAAGGGTACCAATGCCCGGGTCATCTCGCTAAGCAGCAGCCACTTCCCCAGAACTCAATTCCGGCAGCTGATTTGTCTTCAGAGCAGTCAGGTTACAATAAACTTGGGGGATGGCGTCATCAGAAGCCCCTAGTTGATCCACCGCTCGCTCCTGTCCCTCCTTTTCCTCTGACACAGAGGTGATGGCAAACTGACACAGGGCAGGAACGCTCTCCCACTCCTCATCCCTGACCGGTCCCTCATGCGCCCATCGGGACAAAGCATCAGCATCAACTTTCCTGCTTCCCGGCCAGTACGTCAGGCTGAAATCATAGACAACGCCGCCGCCGCCTGTGGCATCCAGTTTCACTGAGGCCAGGATGTAAGTTAGAAGGTTGTTGTCTGTCCTCACCTCAAGCCTGGCCCCATAAAGGTAGTCATTCAGTTTATCCACCACAGCCCATTTCAATGCCAGAAATTCCAACTTGCGCGGGGGATAGTTTTACTCGGAAGGCGACAGACTCCAGCTGACAAGCGCAACGGGCCTCAATCCAGAGCCCTGATCCTGATACAGGACGCCCCCTAAACCCTCTCGGCTGGCATCTGTGTGCAGTACGTATGGTAATCAGGGGTCAGCAAAAGCCATCACCTGTGCCTGGGTCAGCAGCTCCTTCAGTGACTGAAAGGCCTCCTCGCATTTTGCATCCCACCTCAGTCCAAAGGGTTCCGACGGGCTAAGATACTCTCCACCCTCCTGTCCTTTCTACCCCAAGGGAGGGTAACCGCACAGAAGCTGATTCAAAGGGTGACTCACTTTCGCGTAGCCTTTCACAAACCCTCGATAGTAACCACAGAACCCGAGGAACAAGCACAAAGCGCTCACAATCTGGGGTCTTGGCCAAGTGGTAACCGCCTCAATCTTAGCTGGGTCTGTAGCTACCCCACCATGAGACTATGTGCCCAACATAGCTAACAGACATTTGGCAGAACTGGCACTTGTCCAGGGAAAGTTTTAACCCTTCAGCTTTCAGGCAGCCCAGCACCTTCAGCAGCCTCCAGGAGGTTGCAGGAGCTCCCGAGATGCTCTGGGGCATCCTTTTGAACTGGAGAAATCCCAGGGGACGTATAAATGCCATTTTCTCTTTGTCGGCCTCACTCATGGGGATCTGGTAATATCCACTTCTCAAGTCCAGCACACTGAACCACTTTGCACCACTCAGGCAGGCCAGTGCGACTTCAATCCTTGGGACAGTATACTGGTCAGGGATGGTGTGCCTGTTCAGAGTCCTATAGTCCACACACATCCGTACCTTCCCATTTTTCTTTCGGGCTACCACTATTGGGGACGCATAAGGGCTTCGGGACCAGGTGATGATCCCAGCTTCCTTCAGCTTACACAGATGCTGCCGAACATCCTCCACCTCTGCAGGGACCAGTCGCCGCAACCTTTCTCTGAACAGGGTATCCTCAGTCACCTGGATAGTGTGACGCGTGCTCTTGGAACAACCCACATCAAACTCATCAGTGGAAAAGACATCTTCCAGCTTCAACATCTTCTCTACCAGCCTCCTCTTCCAACCCGCAGGAACCAGGGAATCCCCGAAGTTGAATGACTCAGCGGTCAACTTTCCCCCCCCCTTTTCCAGTAGTTTCTCCCCAGTGTGTCTCACAGGGAAATTAGACATTACAGTCACCGGGAACAAATGCGCCAGGGGCATCCCCTGCTGGAAGGTGACCTCCCTCTTCGTAGTGTTCCTGTACAATGGAGGGCTTCTGCAATTTGGGCCTCACCAGTACCCCAGCAGGAAATTCTGACTCCCCCTCGTGGTCTTCCGGAGCGTCCACTACGGGGGCTTCGCCCTTAGGCACTCTGGGAAATTTGTGAGTCCCCATCACTCTTGCTACTTCCCTGGGCTGTACCACCATTGGCTTTGACTGGGTGAACCACACAGTCCCTCGTTTAAATTCGGTATCTGGCCCAATGCTGCCATGCACTTCCTCAAAAGTAACTCAAAACCCCAGGTGCACAGACAATGTTCCCAGAAAGCTCTCACCAGCGTTCTTGCCTCTTCTCAAGAGAGGTGTTGGTCCCCACCAGAATTGAAACGCCGCCTTTCTCAACAGAGTCCGGACAAACCAGCACCAATGTATCAAGGACCTCAGACACTCCCACATCGGCCTCCAAGAACTCCAACTTCACTGACAAAAAACTGTCGTGTGGATAATCACTAGCACTAAGCCCCCAGATCTCCAGTGCCCTGAATTGTGTCAATGGTAAATGCTTCAGATACCGGTTATAAAACAAACGGTACAGCAATATGACCTGCGACCTGGTGTCGAGTACGGCTTTAGCATAAGTACCCTCTATTCATAGCAACACACTGGAGCATGGACCTACTAAGCCTTCAGGAACTGGGCCTTTCGCTTTCGGGGGTTCCTTGGTACATTGCTGAGACACCAGGCTGTTCCCTCACTGGGTCTTCTCTAGGTTTTCCCAATGACTTCCCCTGCTGAGGTACCCAGGGGCTCACTCTCCTTTAGGTGTGACACCTGCTGCCAGCAGCCCTCCACATTGTTCGTCCCCTTGGGGAAGCCGCCCCCCCCCCACAACATCAGCTCCATCATACGGGGGGAGGGGGTCCCACCCGCTGATAACAACCGACATATCTCTGTTCTCAACTCTGCCACAATCACAATCTCCTCTACCGCTCCCTGGGGTAGACTATCTGTGGTCACTTCACCGCAGGGGACTACTACTGAGGACTGTACCCTGCTGACAGAGTCCTCCCGCGCCTCCGCCACGTTCTGCTCCCCATACCTCTCTGATCAGCTCAACAAAAGATGGAGGGGGGCACATCTTACGAGATTGTCAGAGACCCCAAGTAATCAGGTCATGGGGCTGGGCGCCCCTGGCTATCTGGTCCATTCTTAACTGATCCACCTCAGCCGCCTGAATGACCCCTCTGCGCTGCAAGCAATTTAGCTGCCTCTCTAGCCGAAAAATAAAAGCAGAAACCTTCTCCCCCTTCTCCTGATGCATGTTCTGAAACCCCGCCATGAGCTCCATCGGGCTTCCAGTCAGACCAAAAGCATTATTCAGTGCTTGCAGATAATTGGCAGCTGTCGCTACTGGAGACTGCACTTTGACGGTTCTCACAACATCAGCGGCCCACCCATTCAAACTTTCAACCAATCTCTGTTGCTTTTCATCATCAGAGCACTGCCATTCATCTAACAACTGAGAGTCCGCTCTGCCCAAGTTTCATATTCCTCCTCCCCTTTAGTGGTGGGCATTATTCCAGAGAATAGGCAGAGCCTGCCATAGCTGGGACTTCGAACCTGATTTTTCCATTTATTCGCCAGAAAAGTAAGGGTGGATACTAACTTAGAATTCACCAGTTTCTTCACCGGAGGACGTGGTCTAATTAGACATTCCAAATCTGACCACTCTTACCCCTCACTCCTCAGAAACGAGAGAACCCCTATCTTTGAAATCTCTGCCCCCAGCTACCGCGACCTCAGCGCTGGTCTGCATTAAAATGAGAGCCGTGCCAGCCATTTTATCAAAGCTCCGTCCACAATCGCAACTTCAACAGTACTTAACAGTGGGATTAACAATCCATCTGGAGTACAAACATCTGCCCCACTGTTTCATTGCTCAGGGTAATCACACAGCATCCAACGGAATCAATCCCGAATGTAGCCCCCACAATTGTAACTCAAGCTTTGGCTAGTGGCTTAATATAGGTGTCAAGTCAAACTAGAGTTTCTAGAAAGTGTTGGGACCTAGAGGCAAAAGAAAATAAAATTTAAAAGTAATAGCAAGAATCCACTGCCTGAGTGCTGCTTCTGCCTGGAACATTGGGGGGACCCGGCAGCATCACGGCAGCAGTCCGAGAGCAGCGTTGGAATCTGCAGTAAGATGCTGAACTTTAAATAACTTGAGAGACTGTTTCATGAAAAGAAGAGCACTGCTGTCACTGCGTTTTGGGTTAGCGCTCGCTTCACATCACGGGGATGATCCCACACAGGTGCTTCTGGGAAATGGCGCGAGATTTAAGAAGAGCTCGGGAACCTTCGGGAAGGGCCGCCTGGTTTGAAAACATAACGGTGTATGAGGGAGCGGAGGGGTGCAGGTCGGAATCCATCTACAAAGTCCGCAGAGGTAGCCAGTTTTTCACCTAATGACTTGTCTTATGACTTATGACTAGTGTCTAGTGACTAATGTCTAATGACTAGTGACTAATGTCTAATGGCAAATGGTTGATGGAACTAACGGAATTATCAAACTGCCGCACTTGCGAAAAATAAAAGGAGGAAAAAGGAAAAGTTGTTTGGTCATTGAGTGGAAACCAGTTAAAAAAACTTTCAGGTAGACGCATTCAATCCCTTTCAAGTGGGAAAGCTGCACATGTTCAAAGAACAAAAAGAAATCCGACTTGACAGTGAAAAATGGTTGACCGGGAAACTGGAGGACCAGGAAACAAATCTGGGCTTTGAACTAAAAAAGCAGGAGCAATTCCTGAAAAAGGAAGAAAATCAAGTTAAGATAAAACAACATCAAAGCATCATTAAAAAGTTGTACTTACCTTCTCACCTGTGAACAGCCTGCAGAGGAAATCAAACATGGCTGATCAAGCTATTGGGAAATCAGTTGAGCAACTCAAGGTAGAGCGAACAACAGCAAAAAGATTATTTTCTCGTCTGATCAACAGTATTACCAGCACCTATGAAGACATGTCTGGAGAGGAGCTCAGAGTCAGTTTCAATAAACTCAGAAGCCGAGAAAGTCATGGAAGCCAATGATGATGTGGAGGCTGGACTCATTGCAGAACTGGAGGTGGAGCTGAACACAGAGGAAGTAGCTGTGTTAACTGGACAGCAAAAAGCCAACCTGGCAAAGATGGCAAAGGAGTGTGAGTTGAAACTAAAGGAGGTCAGAAGCCTAATCCAGGAGACTCTTTGGACCAACTTTGGAAATATTGAATTGCTCACAGCACTACAAGCAGCAGAGGATGAATGTGAAAACATCACTGCTGTACAACCAATAGCAACCAGGAGGCGTATGAGTTCATGCTTAACCACCTGCAAGGACTGGTAAAGACAGCAAAGGAGGTGCATGGTTGGTGGAAATGATAGATCCCGCCAGGGGATCAGAAGGACCTTCAGAATCACCTAAAGGGGCTCTCCTCGCCAAAAGCCCGTGAAAAATCTGCTGGATTCACAAGACAGAGAAGCAAAATCCTGATTGGCTAACATGCATAACCGTAGTCCTGTTATCGCCAGCCATAACCGAAACATTACTGCTATAGAGAAACCGTTACCTCAGCAGTGAACGTTACAGAGAAGCCATTTCATTAGCCTTAGCAGTGAAATATTACAGAAAAGCCATTATATTAGCAGTGAATCCTTACAGTGCGTTACACCTGCCGTTTCTTGGTCCACTTCCTCAGCTGGTCTTCATCCCTTTGTAACCATAGACAGCCCTCACTTTTACCACTCATCAGTTCTGATATCATCCATTAATTCACTAATTAATTGAGAGGTTGAATCGCCTGGGACTATACTCTCTGGAGTTCAGAAGAATGAGAGGGGATCTTATAGAAATATGTAAAATTTTGAAAGGGATAGATAAGATAGAAGTAGGAAAGTTGTTTCCATTGGAACGAGTAGGGGACATAGCCTGAAGATTCAGGGGAGAAGATTTAGGACGGAGATGAGGAGAAACTGTTTTTCCCAGAGAGAAGTGAAACTGTGGAATTCTCTGCCCGGGAAAGCAATTGAGACTTCCTCACTAAATATGTTTAAGAAACAATTAGATAAGTTTTTACATAGTAAGGGAATTTAGGGTTATGGGGATAAGGCAGGTAGATGGAGCTGAGTTTACAGACAGATCAGCCATGATCTTATTGAATGGCGGGGTAGGCTCGATGGGCCAGATGGCCCGCTCCTGCTCCTATTTCTTATGTTCTTATGTTCTAATTGTTTGACCTACATTCTCCTCCAAGTGATTAATATGTGACAACAGTTTAAAGCAAGACAACTACGGGACAGTTTTCACTTTTTGATTCTGATGGAGGGTGAAACACTGCCTGACCATTAAATGTATGAGTTCCCTGGTCTGCAATTGGACAATGGGTACCAATTTCAGACAGCCCAATGGGAGTGTTTGAATTCACTGAAGGGCTTTTGTTGACATCACCCTGGGACCAGCTCCTTTGCAATAGCCTGGGAGCAACAAGGACTATTGACCCAAAACAGTAATTAGTTGTATTTACCCTGTGCTGACCCCCAAGCCACAACAACTTATTTATCAACCCTTCAAAAGACAATCATTTGAATCATTGCCCCCTCCCCCCAAAGGAATGGAAGGAATAGGTACTTTGTCTCACTATTACAGGAGTTTTCTCTCTAGGGGAGTCTCTCTATTTTGTGCATTTCTTTCTTACCCTATTATCCACGTCTATCTCTCTTTTCTTCAGAGCTTGAATGTGGAAGATTTAGTCTAGGAAAGTCCATCAAGGTATGGATGAAATTCCACTAAGGACCAGGATCCTGAATCTCAATGAGAGGTCTTTGGTCCTATTTTGGTTCTGTTACAAAGAATGCTCCACAGATCCTTCATGTCCTCCTCTGTTCTCTTCTTCCCCATTCCCATCTCTTCCTCTCTCAGGGGCCTCGACACAGTGTTCGCTCACATCCACTCCAGTGTTAGCCTTCTGATATGGAAGGTGCGGTTTGGGAAAAGTAGTTGAGGTAACAATGAAATCCCACTTAAAATAAGCATTCTGGTGTCCAGGATGAGATCATTCGCCCATTGTGGTGTTACTAGGTTGTAAGTTCATATTTATCAGGCCCCAATTTGATCTGTGCCATTCCTTGGCAACACCAGTAAGCAGGAAGATCCAATGACCAGATTTGTCACTTGGAGACCAGGCAAATTGCAAAATCGCTGTCTGAGGATCAGCAAAATCTGCAGCCCAGAACCAGGCATTTCAATGTATCATGCCTACACCAGCCTTTAGAACAGCAAACTGGCCTCCAGCTGTGTTGAGGAGTTGATTTGCATCTGGGGTCCAGGTGACCAGAGTTTGATATCTGATGTGATGCTGCATCTCATTGTGATATGTCCCATTGGTCTGACAGTGGCCTTGTGGTGCCAGGATTTGACATCTCCCTGAGTGATCAAACCTCAACATCTGCATATTTAGTAAAAATCCTGGTCATAGGCTGGGTTACAATGATATGCTGAAGATGGAAAGAGTAACTGGTTTCCATGGTAACCCTGGATCGGTGACCTTGGGAATGGTAGAGGTGAGATTGTGCATTCTCCCTGCGCCCCTCTCTGGGTTAAGGGAGTGACAGTGCTAAAATGTTGCTTGGGAACAAGGAAATGGCTAAGACATTGCACAAAATATTTTGAATTATTCTTTCCAGTTTAATTTAACTTGAAGGAATTGGGAAATAAAGTGAAATATTGCAGGGAGAAACAGAAATGAATCATGAAAATAACGTATGAATTGCCTGCCGTCCCCTGGAAAACAGTGATGTTACTGAAAGCCTTCTGCGAACACTGCCCCACTCCTTGCTGGATCCTTGAATACATTCTCACAGAAGCTTCCTATAAGACGGTAAGATATAGGAGCAGAGGTGGGCCATTCAGCACATCGAGTCTGCTCCGCCATTCAATCATGGGCTGATCCAATTCTCCCAGTCACCTCACTCCCCTGCCTTCCCCCTATACCCTTTGATATCCTGGCTAATCAAGAACCTATCTATCTCTGCCTTAAATGCATCCAATGACTTGGCCTCCACAGTCGCTCATGGCAACAAATTCCACAGATTTACCACCCTCTGACCAAAGAAATTTCTCTGCATCTCTGTTCTAAATAGGTATCCTTCAATCTTGAAGTCATGCCCTCTTGTCCTAGACTCCCTACCATGGGAAATACAGCCCAAGAGCTGCCAGATGTTCCTCATACGGTAACCCTTTCATTCCTGGAACCATTCTCGTGAATCTTCTCTGAACCCTCTCCAATGTTAGTATATCCTTTCTAAAATAAGGAGCCCAAAACTGCACACAATACTCCAAGTGTGGTCTCACGAGTGCCTTATAGAGCCTCAACATCACAGCCCTGCTCTTATATACTATACCTCTAGAAATGAATGCCAACATTGCATTTGCCTTCTTCACCGCCGACTCAACCTGGAGGTTAACTTTAGGGTATCCTACATAAGGACTCCCAAGTGCCTTTGCATCTCTGCATTTTGAATTCTCTCTGCATCTAAGTAATAGTCTTCCCGTTTATTTCTTCCACCAAAGTGCATGACCATACACTTTACAACGTTGTATTTCATTTGCCACTTCTTTGCCCATTCCCCTAAACTATGTAAGTCTCTCGGCAGGCTCTCTGTTTCCTCAACACTACCCACTCCTCCACCTATCTTTGTACCATCGGCAAATTTCGCCACAAATCCATTAATCCCATAGTCCAAATCATTAACATACATTGTAAAAAGCAGCGGTCCCAACAACGACTCCTGTGGAACTCCACTGGTAACTGGCAGTCAGCCAGAATAGGATCCCTTTATTCCCACTTTCTGTTTTCTGCCAATCAGCCAATGCTCCACCCATGCTAGTAATTCCACTGTAATTCCATGGGTTCTTATCTTGCTAAGCAGCCTCATGTGCAGCACCTTGTCAAAGGCTTTCTGAAAATCCAAGTACACTACATCTACTGCATCTCCTTTGTCTACACTGCTTGTAATTTCCTCAAAAAATTGCAGTAGGTTAGTGAGGCAGGATTTTCCTTTCAGGAAACCATGCTGGCTTTGGCCTATCTTGTTATGTGCCTCCAGGTACACCGTAATCTCTTCCCTAACAATCGATTCCAACAACTTCCCAACCACTGATGTCAGGCTAACAGGTCTATAGTTTCCTTTTCTGCTGCCTCCCACCCTTCTTAAATAGCGGAGTAACATTTGCAATTTTCCAGCCATCCGGTACAACGCCAGAATCTATCGATTCTTGAAAGATCATCGTTAATGCCCCCGCAGTCTTTCCAGCTACTTCCTCCAGAAGCCGAGAGTGCATTCCATCAGGTCCAGGAGATTTATCCACCCTCAGACCATTCAGCTTCCTGAGCACCTTCTCAGTTGTAATTTTCACTGCACAAACTTCACTTCCCTGACATTCTTGAATATCCGGTATACTGCAGATGTCTTTCACTGTGAAGACTGATGCAAAATATGCATTCAGTTCCTCTGCTATCTGTCGTGGTCCAGTCTGTGAAGTCCGTATTCTGGTTCATGGTCCGGTCCATGGACCCTTGCTCCAGGTTTTCCTGTCTACCCTGTTTCTGTTCTTGTTGAGCTCTAATTGAGGCAGCTGATGCTCGTTGGGGCTGGCTGCATACATACCTTCAGAGACCAGGGCATGGCTGCTGGATTGTTCTTGTCCTTACTCCTTGTGTCCCTTCCTCTGCCTTCTGTTTCCTCGCCTGAAGACTTGCCGGTAACTCTCGCCTCGCCTGAAGTTCTCGTTTCACCTTGCATTGCCTGAAGCCTTGCCTTGTCTTGCCGGTCACTGTTGCCTCGCCTGAAGTTCTCGTTTCACCTTACATTGCCTGAAGCCTTGCCTGGTCTTGCTGGTAATTCTCGCCTGCAGCCTTGTCCTGGAGCCATCCCATAGCTAGCTCCCTTCCTGTCCCTTGCCTCTGCCGGGTAAGTCTGGCCGTCTTGCCATTACCCTGTGGTTGATTCTGTCCCTTCCTGTCCCTAACCTCCATTGGGTAAGCCAGGCCGTATTGCCGTTATCTACGGTTGGTTCTGTCCCTTCCTGTCCCTAGCCTCCGTTGGGTAAGTCAGGCCGTCTTGCCATTACCTGCAGTTGGTTCTGTCCCTTCCTGTCCCTTACCTCCGTCGGGTGGAGTACCGCGCCCTGCCCAGGAGAACCGCGCCCTGCCCAGGAGGAGCCTCCTGCCTCCTGCCTAGCCTCATGCCTGAAGACTCCAGCCTCCTGCCTAGCCTCAAGCCTGAAGACTCCAGCCTCCTGCCAAGCCTCACCTCAAGTCTCTTAAGACTCCAGCCTCGTCCTGCCTGCCAGCCAAGCCTTGTCCTTGCCTAGTTCTGGGGTCCAAGCCAGAGGCAAGACCCAGGTACTGGGTCCTTGTCCAGTCTCTGGCTCGGAGTCCAAGCCCGGGTTCCTAGCTCTCTTGTCCAGTCCTGTTCCGGGTTCCTGGTTTTCGTGTCCATGTCCTTGCCCTCACCCTGTATCCTAGTCCTGTCCCTAGTACTTCAGTGTCTGTGTCTTGCACTTGGGTCCGTTCCTAGCCACCTCCTTATGACACCATCTCTGCGTCTCTCCAGCGTCATTTTCTATTGGTCCTGTATCTACCCTCAACTCCCTTTTTACCCTTTATGTACTTAAAAAAAGGTTTTTATTATCTTCTTTGATATTAGTCACCAGCTTCCTTTCCTGTGACCAACATCCCGCTCCTGGCATCCTATCTCGAACACTCCCACTGTCCCAGTGTGGGAATTGAGATGAGGCAAGGGTTAACATAATCTCCAGGCAAGGATAGATGCAGTGCAGTCTGTTCAGGCGAGAAAGGTCTTTGTAGAGCACAGCTTCCCTTTGCACAGGGCGAGGGTGGGGGGGAATCAGAATCAGGTTTACTGTCACTGCCTTATGTCGTGAAAATTATTACTTTAGTGGCAGCAGAAAAATGCAATGCATAATAATAAAGAGAGAAAAAAACTGAGTTACAGTAAGTCGTTAAGTAAGTAGTGCAAAAATAGAAATTAAAAAATAGTTCATGGGTTCAATATCCATTCAGAAATCAGATGGCAGAGGGAAAGAAGCTGTTCCTGAATCGTTGAGTGTGTGCCTTTAGGCTTCTGTACCTCTTTCCTGATGGTAACAATGAGAAGGGGGCATGTCCTGGGTGATGAGGGTCCTTAATAATGGACACCGCCTTTTTGAGGCATCAGTCCTTGAAGGTGTTTTGGATATTATGGAACCATTTAACCATATAACAATTACAGCACGGAAACAGGCCATCTCGGCTCTTCTAGTCCATGCCGAACGCTTACTCTCACCTAGTCCCATCTACCTGCGCTCAGTCCATAACCCTCCATTCCTTTCCTGTCTATATACCTATCCAATTTCTTTTTAAATGACAAAATCGAACCTGCCTCAACCACTTCTACTGGAAGCTCGTTCCACACAGCTACCACTCTCTGAGTAAAGAAGTTACCCCTAAACTTTTGCCCCTTAACTCTCAGCTCATGTCCTCTTGTTCGAATCTCCCATACTCTCAATGGAAAAAGCCTATCCACGTCAACTCTATCTATCCCCCTCATAATTTTAAATACCTCTATCAAGTCCCCCCCTCAACCTTCTATGCTCCAAAGAATAAAGACCTAACTTGTTCAACCTTTCTCTGTAACTTAGGTGCTGAAACCCAGGTAACATTCTAGTAAATCTCCTCTGTACACTCTCTATTTTGTTGACATCTTTCCTATAATTCGGTGACCAGAACTGTACACAATACTCCAAATTTGCCTCACCAATGCCTTGTACAATTTCAACATTACATCCCAACTCCTATACTCAATGCTCTGATTTATAAAAACCAGCATACCAAAAGCTTTCTTCACCACCCTATCCACATGAGATTCCACCTTCAGGGAACGAGGCACCATTATTCCTAGATCACTCTGTTCCACCACATTCCTCAATGCCCTACCATTTACCATGTATGCCCTATTTTGATTAGTCCTACCAAAATGTAGCACCTCACATTTATTAGCATTAAACTCCATCTGCCATCTTTCAGCCCACTCTTCTATCTGGCCTAAATCTCTCTGCAAGCTTTGAAAACCTACTTCATTATCCACAACGCCACCTATCTTAGTATCATCTGCATACTTACTAATCCAATTTACCACCCCATCATCCAGATCATTACTGTATATGACAAACAACATTGGACCCAGTACAGAACACTGAGGCACACCACTAGTCACCGGCCTCCAACCTGACAAATAGTTATCCACCACTACTCTCTGGCATCTCCCATCCAGCCACTGTTGAATCCATTTTACTACTTCAATATTAAAACCTAACGATTGAACCTTCCTAACTAATCTTCCGTGTGGAACCTTGCCGAAGGCCTTACTGAAGTCCATATAGACAACATCCACCGCTTTACCCTCGTCAATTTTCCTAGTAACCTCTTCAAAAAACTCAATAAGGTTTGTCAAACATGACCTTCCACGCACAAATCCATGTTGACTGTTCGTAATCAGACCCTGTCTATCCAGATAATTATATATCCCATCTCTAAGAATACTTTCCATTTAATTTACCCACCACTGACGTCAAACTTACAGGCTGATAATTGCTAGGTTTACTCTTTAGAACCCTTTCTAAACAATGGAACCACAAGAGCAGTACACCAATCCTCCGGCACCATCCCCGTTTCTAATGACATTTGAAATATTTCTGTCAGAGCCCCTGCTATTTCCACACTAACTTCCTTCAAGGTCCTAGGGAATATCCTGTCAGGACCCGGAGACTTATCCACTTTTATATTCCTTAAAAGGTGCCAGTACTTCCTCTTCTTTAATCATCATAGTTTCCATAACTATCCTACTTGTGTCCTTACCTTACACAATTCAATATTGTATCATTTCTTAATGCATGCATTACTAAATGACAATAAAAGAGGACTGCGTGTCTTCATAATCTAATCTAATCTAATATCCTTCTCCTTAGTGAATACTGAAGAAAAGAAATTGATCAAAATCTCCCCCCATCTCTTTTGGCTGTGCACATAGCTGTCCACTCTAATTCTCTAAGGGACCAATTTTATCCCTCACTATCCTTTTGCTATTAATATAACTGTAGAAACCCTTTGGATTTATTTTCACCTTACTTGCCAAAGCAACCTCATATCTTCTTTTAGCTTTTCTAATTTCTTTCTTAAGATTCTTTTTACATTCTTTATATTCCTCGAGAACCTCATTTACTCCAAGCTGCCTATATTCATTGTAGAGCTCTCTCTTTTTCCGAGCCAAGTTTCCAATATCCCTTGAAAACCATGGCTCTCTCAAACTTTTAACCTTTCCTTTCAACCTAACAGGAACATAAAGATACTGTACCCTCAAAATTTCACCTTTAAATGACCTCCATTTCTCTATTACATCCTTCCCATAAAACAAATTGTCCCATCCACTCCTTCTAAATCCTTTCGTATCTCCTGAAAGTTAGCCTTTCTCCAATCAAAAATCTCAACCCTGGGTCCAGTCCTATCGTTCTCCTTAATTATATTGAAACTAATGGCATTGTGATCACTGGACCCGAAGTGCTCCCCAACACATACCTCTGTTACCTGACCTATCTCATTCCCTAACAGAAGATCCAACACTGCCCCTTCTCTAGTTGGTACCTCTATGTATTGCTGCAAAAAACTATCTTGCACACATTTTACAAACTCCAAACCATCCAGCCCTTTTACAGAATGGGCTTCCCAGTCTGTGTGTGGAAAATTAAAATCTCCCGCAATCACAACCTTGTACTTACTACAAATATCTGCTATCTCCTTACAAACTTGCTCCTCCAATTCTCGCTTCCCATTAGGTGGTCTATAATACAGCCCTATAAGTATTACTACACCTTTCCCATTCCTCAATTCCACCCAAATAGCCTCCGTAGACAAGCCTTCTAATCTATCCTGCCAAAGCACCGCTGTAATATTTTCTCTGACAAGCAATGCAACACCTCCCCCTCTTGCCCCTCCAATTCTATCACACCTCAAGCAACGAAATCCAGGAATATTTAGTTGCCAATCACACCGGTCCTGCAACCATGTTTCACTAATAGCTACAACATCATATTTCCAGGTATCAATCCATGCTCAAAGCTCATCCATCTTTCTTACAATGCTCCTAGCATTAAAATAGATGCATTTAAGAAACTCTCCGCCTATTACTCTCTGCTTATCCCTAATGGTGCAAACAACTTTATTATCTTTTTCTTCCTTCTCCCCTACATCTTCAGTCTGAGCGCTCCCCTTCTCCGTCACCTGCCTATCCTCCTTCACACACTGTCTACTAGCTTTCTGTATTTGTGAACTAACCTCCTCTCTCCTAGTCTCTTCAATTTGATGCCTACCCCCAACAATTCTACCCCAGTAGCCTTTGCAAATCTCCCCGCCAGGATATTGGTCCCCCTAGGATTCAAGTGCAACCCGTCCTTTTTGTACAGGTCACACCTGCCCCAAAAGAGGTCCCAGTGATCCAGAAACTTGAATCCCTGCCCCCTACTCCAATCCCTCAGCCACTCATTTATCCTCCATCTCATTCCATTCCTACTCTCACTGTCGTGTGGCACAGGCAGTAATCCCGAGATTACTACCTTTGCAGTCCTTCTTCTCAACTTCCTTCCTAACTCCCTATATTCTCCTTTCAGGACCTCTTCCCTTTTCCTACCTATGTCATTGGTACCTATATGTACCACGACCTCTGGCTCCTCACTCTCCCGCTTCAGGATATCTTGGACACGATCAGAAACATCCCGGACCCTGGCACCAGGGAGGCAAACTACCATCCGGGTCTCCTGACTGCGTCCGCAGAATCACCTGTCTCACCCCCTAACTATCGAGTTCCCTATTACTACTGCCCTCCTCTTCCTTTCCCTGCCCTTCTGAACTACAGGGCCAGACTCTGTGCTGGAGGCACGGCCACTGTTGCTTCCCCCAGGTAGGCAGTCCCCCCCAACAGTACTCAAATGGGAGTACTTATTGTCAAGGGGTACAGCCACGGGGGTACTCTCTAGTACCTGACTCTTCCCCTTCCCCCTCCTAACCGTGACCCACTTGTCTGCCTCCCATGGCCCCGGTGTGTGGCATAAGGAGACAAGATAAAGATGCGATTGAAGGATGCAAGCTACACATGAACTAAGGGACAATTACTTTACTAACTTCAAAGTATCATCGGTTGTAAGCTTGTAGTTAATATTGACTTTTAATATTTCTATTGTGAATGGTGATCTTACAAATCAGCAATTTGAACATACACGTTTGACAAATGGTCAATATCCATAACTGCTGGTCAATTCCATATAAAAATTACATTTGTCAGAACAGTTTGGTGATAAGGGCTGTGCATAAGTAAATAAAATATGTTTTAGTGACAAGTGTGAGTTCGTAAGTGTCCATTTCATCAGCATGACAGCGCTCAACTTACAAATGTCATACTACATTCAGTGATCACTTGCAAACTTTGTCCTTTCCATCAGCACCAAGGATTCCCAACCTTTTTTGATGCCATGGAGCCTCACTATTAACTGAGGGGTCCATGGTCCCAGGTTGGGAATCCCTGCTCTAAACAGTGTCCCATTCCTGGGGAGATGCTGGGAACATTATCACTTTTGGTGAAGCTCACATATAGTGTCTTCTAAAAGTATTCAGCCCTCAACCCTTTGCTCAGATAAATGAGTACTACAACCAGTGATTTTGGTCAATTTAACTTGGAATTTTTATTTGTGAATCACATGCTCCTTTTTCACAGTAATTTATTCACAGAATACAGTGTTTGGAAGTGTATGGTTATGCAGTTTGGGGAAGGAATAAAAGCATAGAGTATTTTCTAAACGGAGAAAATTTAAAAATCCGTGGTGCAAAGTGACTTGGGAGTCCTTGTGCAGGATTCCTTAAAGCAGTGGTCCCCAACCACCGGGCTGCAAAACATGTGCTACCGGGCCGCAAGGAAACGATATGATTTGGCGATATGAAATGATATGAGTCAGCTGCACCTTTCCTCATTCCCTGTCACGCCCACTGTTGAACTTTAACACACGTGAGGTCATCAGTGACCCAAGATGTGCAAAGGAATGGGTCCGTGACCCAGTTGTGAATGTTTCCGGTGAATCTTCCATGTCAGCGCGGGAAAAAGATCAACTCCTCGAGCTTACAAATGACAGTGGGCTGAAAAGTATGTTTGACATAACATCTCTGCCGGCATTCTGGATCAAAGTCAAGGCTGAATATCCTGAGATAGCCACGAAAGCACTGAAAACGTTGCTTCCATTTCCAACATCATATCGCTGCAAAGCGGAGTTTTCTGCAATGAATGCAAGGAAAACTAAATTGCGGAATAGACTGGACATAAGGAACCCCCTTCGAATATCGCTGTCTCCCATCACCCCTCAATGGGACCGTCTTGTTGCAGGAAAACAAACCCAGGGCTCCCACTGATTCAGCGATATTATGTTATGATGCTATTGACTTATAAGTGACTTATAATTCAGTGGTCCCCAACCTCTGGGCTGCGAGGAATGCAGCAGTACAGCGGTAGCCGGAACGGACCCAGCACAGCTTTAAGAAAAAAGCTGAAATAAACAAGCTAATTAATTAGGTGCCGCCCAGCACATAAATGTCGGCCCAGATCAGAGACGATTGCCAATTGCGTCGCCTCTGATCTGGGCCGTCATTTACGTGCCAGTCGGCACCTAATTAATTAGCTTGTTTATTTCAGCTTTTTTCTTAAAGCTGTGCTGGGTCCATTCTGGCTACCGCTGTACGGCGACATTCTTCGTGGCCCATTATCAGTCCACAGCCCGGAGGTTTGGGACCACTGTTATAATTGACTTATCACTATATTCATGCGAGGAAAATATGCGCTGTGTGTTTAATGTTAAATTCGTTAGATAAGCCCCTTTAGAAATGAAATTGAGTGTATTAGCCACTTAACACCTATATTCCGGTCGTGATTAACACCCCCCGGTCAGTTGGTCCACAAGAATATTGTCAATATTAAACTGGTCTGCGGAGCAAAAAAGATTGGGGACTCCTGCCTTAAAGGTTAGTTTGCAGGTTGAGTCAGTGGTGAAGAAGGCAAATGCAACGTTAGCATTCATTTCAAGAGGACTAGAATATAAAAGCCCCTTATGTGCTGACATTGGAGAGGGTTCAGCAGAGGTTCGTGAGAGTGATTCTGGGAATGAAGGGCTTATTGTATGATGAATGATTGATGGTTCTGGGCCTTTATTTGCTGGAATTCAGAAGTATGAGGGGGGATTTCATTAAAACCTATCAAACGTTGAAAGGTTTAGATAGAGTGGGTGTGTAGAGAATGTTTCCTGTGAGAGGGGAGCCTAAGACTAGAGAGCATAGCCTCAGATTAGGTGGAAGTCCTTTTTGGACAGAGATGAGGAGGAATTTCTTTAGCCAGGATTAGATTAAATTATGAGGACACGCAGTCCTCTTTTATTGTCATTTAGTAATGCATGCATTGAGAAATGATACAATATTCCTCCAGTGTGATATCACAGAAACACAAGACAGACCAAGACTGAAAAACTAACAAAAACCACATAATTATAACATATAGTTACAACAGTGCAACAATACCATAACTTGATGAAGAACAGGCCATGGCACAGTAAAAAAGTTCAAAGTCTCTCGAAATGGTAAGGTGGTAAATCTGTGGAATTTGTTGCCACAGGCGGCTGTGGAGGCCAGGTCATGGGTGTAATTAAGGCGAAGTTTGATAGGTTCTTGATTAGTCAGGACATGGAAAGGTTTGGGGAGAAGGCAGAAAGTTGGGGTTGAGAGGAAAATGGATTAGTCATGATGAAATGTCAGAGTGCACTCAGTGGGCTGAATGACCCAATTCTGCTCCTATGACCTTAGCCCAATCCCACACCTATATCCTTGGAACCTATTCCCTTTAGCATTCTCCTGCCAACCACCAAATCACATGGCTTTGGGGTGTGTGAGGACCCCAGATCAGCTGGACGAAACTCCCACAGTCACAGAGAATTCACAAACTCCAACATGAAGCAGCTAAGCTCGGGATGAAACCTGGGATTTTCACACACAACAGTGTGTAGTGTTTACAGAAAATGGTGCAAAAACAAAAAACATCCAGAGTGGCAGTTCTGTGGGCTTGTTGTGAGAGAGGTCAGAGGAGAATGGCCAGACTGGTTCAAGCTGACAGGATGGTGGCAGTAACTCAAATAGCCATGCATTACAACAGTGGTGTGCAAAAGAGCATCTCTGAGCAAACATGTTGAACCTTGAGTGGATGGACTACAGCACCAGAAAACCAAAACTATACACTCAGTGGCTACTTTATTAGGTACACCTCTACACCTGCTTGCTAATACAAATACCTTATCAGCCAATCGTGGCAGCAGCTCAATGCATAAAGACATGCAGGCATGGTCAAGAGGTTCAGTCGTTGTTTAGACCAAACATCAGAATGGGAAGAAATGTGATCTAAGTGACTTTGACAGTTGGTGCCAGCTGGCAGAAAATCACAATCCTGCACTCATTGGAGGTACCTAATAAAGTGGCCACCTAGCGTATTTTATAGTGTATTATATTTGCTTTTGGAGCTGGGTTATTTTTTGCCTCTTTGTCCCCAGGTTGACGTATCTTCCTTCATTATTTGGTGACTTTCTACAACTTTTAATTTCTTCTCCACCATTTATAGAAATTAATGAAATCAGAACTAATGGAGGTGCAAGGCGAATTAGCCAAATATTTCACAGAAGGTGAAGGGAAAGATTGTGGAGTAACATCACTTTACTTCGCAGAAGAAGGTCAAAGGTAAGGAATACATGGAAGGGATTATAAGTGCTTTTAGTTTCTAAAGTTTGTTAAGCTTTTTAATGTTAGTTAAAAAGATGGCTGACCTTTACAAGTGGTATAAATACCAGATTGTGTCTACATTCAGTTACAATAGAAGAATTGCCTGTAGACAGGGAAAGTACTTCAAAAGTGCAAAGTTGAGTTTATTGTCACTGAGTTCCTGGATATTGACAGTTCCTGGGTGTCAGCAATTCTGAGGGTCTATCCTGGGCCTAACATATCGATGCAGTTACAAAGAAGGCACAATAGTGGCTATATTTCATTAGGAGTTTGAGGAGAGTTGGTATTTTGGTATTTGACTCTAGCAAATTTCTACAAATGTACTGTAGAGAGCATTTTAACTGGTTATATCAGTGTTTGGTATGGAGGGGCCACTGCACAGGATCAGAAAAAGCTGAAGAAAGTTGCAGACTCAGCCAGCTCCTCCACCAATCTTCATACCACCTGCAAACTTGGCAACAAAGCCATCTATTCCATCATCTAATTCATTTATATACAGCACCGACCTCTGCGGAACTCCACTGGTCATTGGCAGCCAACCAGAAAAGAATCCTTTTATTCCCACTCACTGGCTCCTACCGGTCAGCCAATGCTCTAACCTTGTTAGTAACTTTCCTGTAATACCATGGGCTCTTAACTTGGTAAGCAGCCTCATGTGTGGCACCTTGTCAAAAGCCTTCTAAAAGTCCAAATATACAACATCCACTTCATCCCTTTTATCTATCCTACTTGTCATCTCCTCAAAGAATTCCAACAGGTTTGTCAGGCAGGATTTTTCCTGAAGGATACCATGCTGACTTTGTATTGTCTTGTCCTGTGTCACCAAGTACTCCATCACTTCAACCTTAACAATTGACTCTAACATCTTCCCAACCAATGAGGTCAGGCTTACTGGTCTATAATTTCCTTCCTGCTGCCTTCCTACTTTCTTAAAGAGTGGCGTGACATTTGCAATTTTCCAGTCCTCTGGCACCATGTCAGAGTCCAGTGATTTCTGAAAGATCATTTCTAATGCCACTACCTATTTCAGAATCCTAGGGTACAGTTCATCTGGTCCGCGTAACTTATGTACCTTTAGGTCTTTAAGGACCGCCAACACCCAGGTCATGCCTTGTTCTCATTGTTACCATCAGGGAGGTGGTACAGAAGTCTGAAGACACACACTCAATGATGGAACAGCTTCTTCCCCTCTGCCATCTAATTTCTGAATGGACATTGAACCCATGAACCCCTCTTTTTTTGCACTATTTATTTAATTTAATTATTTTTAAAATATCTATTTGTTATTATAATTTATAGTTTTTATTACTGTGTATTGCAGCAAAACAGCAAATTTTATGACATGATGGTGATATTAAACCTGATTCTGACTCTTAGTACAGAACTGTGCAAAAGTCTTAGGCGTATTATATATATAGCTGGGGTGCTTAAAACTTTTGCACAGTACTATATTCATCAATGTGAAGTGGACAGCCAGTTTGTAAATCTGGCGGGAGCAAAAACTGTTGGGAATGGCAAGGGTGGAGCCCCATGGGAGGTGTGTGGGACACGTAGCAGAGAAGGACTGCTGGGGTTGGGGGCGGGGGGTGGCACTGGTGCAGACACACCCAGGCTTAGAGGTGCCAGGCAAGGTGATATGATTCCAAACAATTGATTTATCGATCATTACAGAATCTCTCTCTAGTGCTTCCCGCTCCCTCCCCTCTCCCTCCTCTTTTCCCAACCATGATTCCCCTCTCCCTGCCCCCTTCCCGCTCTCAGTCCACAATAGAGACCCATATCAGAATCAGGTTTATCATCACTCACATAGGTCATGAAATTTTTGTGGCAGTAGTACAGTGCAATACATCAAATTACTACAGTACTGTGTGGAAGTCTCAGGCACCCTAGCGTTCTCCCTCCCCCTGCCCCTTCCCTCTCCATCCTCTTCCCCACCCCACCCCCTATAACACACACACACACACACACACACACACACACACACAGAACAATTAAAAAGCAGCATTTACAAGAAAAACCTAAATCAAGCATAGTTTGTACACAATTCTTTACAAGAATGACCACAATTAGAACAAAACAGGTCAAATTTAGTGCAAACTGATGAAAATGGTGGTAGCTGCTGAACTGTAGTGATTAGGGTTGTACTGGGTGCTTTCAAGAACTGAATGGTTGAAGGGAAGTAGCTGTTCTTCATTTTGGTGATGCAAGACTAAAGGCTTCTATATCTCCTGCCCGACGGTAGCTGGGAGAAGATGGTGTGCCTGGATGTTGGGGACCTTTGATGATTGATGTTGCATTCTTGAGGCAGAGCCTCCTCCAGCTACTGCTGATGATGGAGAAGGACGTGTCCACGATGCAGTGGACTGAGTCCGTGACTCTCTTACACTGGTATTTCTCCTGTGGCTATTTTGTGGAGCCTATTCACGGAACTGATTTAATCAGATATCATTCTGGGTTTCGCCGACCTTGGTTTTTTCATTGTTTTAAAGCCATAAGTACAAAGTAAATTTCAAAGTAAATATTGTCAAAGTATCTATATGTCATCATATACAACAATGAGATTCATTTTCTTGTGGGCATATTCAGTATATCTAGAGAATTGTAACTATAACATGATCAATGAAAGATCAACCAGAGTGCAGAAGACAAACTGTGCAAATGCAAATACAGGTAAATAGTAATAAATAACAAGAATGTGAGATAAAGAGTTCTTAAAGTGAGATCATTGGTTGTGGGAACATTTCAATAATGAGGCAAGTGAGTATAGTTATCCCCTTTTGTTCAAGAGCCTGATAGTTGAAGGGTAGTAACTGTTCTTCAACCTGGTGATGCGAGTCCTGAGGCTCTTGTACCTTCTGTCTGATGGCAGTAACGAGAGGAGAGCATAATCTGGGTGGTGAAGGTCTCTGATGATGAAAACTGTCTTTCTGCAACAAATCATATAGACCTGCTAAATGGTTGTGAGGGCTTTACCCGTGATGTACAGGGCCGAATCCATTAGCTTTTGTAAGACTTTCCGTTCAAACGCATTGGTGTTTCCATACCAGGCTGTGATGCAGCCAGTCAATGTACTTTCTACGACACAAATATAGTAGCTTATCAAAGTTTAAGATACCATGCCAAATATCCACAGACTCTTAGGTAAAGGCGCTGCCGTGCTCTCTTTGTGATTGCACTTATGTGCTGGGTTCCTGATGTGGGAGTAGAATTTGGCCATTTGACCCATTGAGTCTGCTTCATCATTCAATCATACCTGATTTATGATCTCTCTCAACCTCATTTTCCTGCCTTATCCCCTTAAGCTTTGTTGCCCTTACCAATTAAGTACCTATCTACCTCCACTTTAAATATACCCAGTGACTTGGCCTCCACAGTCATCAGTGGCAATAGATTTTTACAGATTCACCACCTTTGGCTGAATAAATTCCTCCTCATCTTGGTTCTGAATGGACGTCCATGTATTCTGAAGTGGTACCCTCTGGTCCTGGATTCCAGGGAGTCCAGTGGCAATTCTTATGAAACCTCAGGGGCAAATAGAGATGGACAACAAATACTGGCCGTGCCAGTGCTGCCCACATCACATAAAATCAGTGTTAGCTGGATGAGGTAGGTACAGAACTTCATGCACCCTCTCTGTGTTTACCTTGAATTATCTTGGTCAAATTTAACCTTCCTCCACTCCATCAGAAAGCAGCCATTGCCGTTTGGATAATGTGGTTGCAAATTCCCCAGAAGGCTGCATTTCAAGGGGACACCCTGGGAATCTGTTGACTGATGGCAGGGGGAGCTGAGTGGCCTTGGTTGTAGCGTGGACTAGGCCCTCATGCCGCAGGGTCGTCTGTTGCAGCTGCCCTGGGGAGAGACGCCACAGGCGGCGTGGGAGAGAGAAGTGCAGTGGGTGCACTGCAGTTGGGGTCAGGCCGCACCAGGAATGCAGGCTGGATTGTGTTTATCTGCGGCACTAGCGCATGATGCTTGTTCTTGCCGAACCATCAATCTACAGGACTTGACACTCAGGGACTTGTGTTATACTTCTTTTTTTGTGACTGTGTTTATCTAGCTGGTGATGTAGTGGCATCAGCACCGGACTTGGAGGCAAATTTGGTTGGTTCCTTGGACGCTTTCCTGCTATGCTGGGTTGAGCATCGAGCTAGCAACTCAGCCTTGTAAAAACAGGCAAATGCTAAGGAAACGGCAAAAATGCTGCCTGATGCTGGGTTGAGCACCAAGCCGGCATACTGCCTGATGCGCCACAGGGTGCAAAAAAGTACAGCAACTGTATGTTTACTGTTATCTTAAATGTGCCTTGTGCTGTGTGTGACTGTTAGTGCAGTGCTTTACATAGAAACATAGAAACATAGAAAATAGGTGCAGGAGTAGGCCATTCGGCCCTTCGAGCCTGCACCACCATTTATTATGATCATGGCTGATCATCCAACTCAGAACCCCGCCCCAGCCTTCCCTCCATACCCCCTGACCCCCGTAGCCACAAGGGCCATATTTAACTCCCTCTTAAACATAGCCAATGAACTGGCCTCAACAGTTTCCTGTGGCAGAGAATTCCACAGATTCACCACTCTCTGTGTGAAGAAGTTTTTCCTAATCTCGGTCCTAAAAGGCTTCCCCTCTATCCTTAAACTGTGACCCCTCGTTCTGGACTTCCCCAACATCAGGAACAATCTTCCTGCATCTAGCCTGTCCAATCCCTTTAGGATCTTATACGTTTCAATCAGATCCCCCCTCAATCTTCTAAATTCCAACGAGTACAAGCCCAGTTCATCCAGTCTTTCTTCATATGAAAGTCCTGCCATCCCAGGAATCAATCTGGTGAACCTTCTTTGTACTCCCTCTATGGCAAAGATGTCTTTCCTCAGATTAGGGGATCAAAACTGCACACAATACTCCAGGTGTGGTCTCACCAAGGCCTTGTACAACTGCAGTAGTACCTCCCTGCTCCTGTACTCGAATCCTCTCGCTATAAATGCCAGCATACCATTACACCTCAGCCCCGGACAAACGCTGCCACATTAGGCCGTACTCATGTACGGTTGAATGACAATTAAACTTCAACTTGAATTTTAGAAATCTGGAAACCCTTTCATTCTCAGGTTACACCAGATGTCAAGAGCATTTGTTGAATTAATAAACTTTGATTTGAACATTTGCAGAAAATCCCCCAACCTGGAAGATTTGCCTTTGGACCACGTACATGGAGACAAGTACATATATGAAGAGCTCCTGGGACTTAATTTCAGAATTTCCCCTCATGCATTTTTCCAGGTGAAGTGAATTGTACTTAAGTAGTTTAAAACTGGATATAATCATACTGTTTTGTTGTGCAGATTGCAGATTACTTACTTACTTACTGCCTGTTACACCACTGACCTTTAGGCCAGCAAAGAAAGTCCTCCATCTCTGGTGGTGTTCAGGGCTTCCTTCATTGTGTCAGTAGCTTCCTTTCGGTTTTCACTACTATCAGTCATGTAAGTCCCGGGTGGAGTCTCAGGAATACCGTCTCACTCAGATGTAGAAGGATTCTTCATTACTGTTTCCGTAACAGTTTTGTGTGACCGTACCAAGAGCCAAAACATAAAGTCCTGACTGTAGCCAACATAGCTCTCTGGGTCATTGAGGCACGCAAGCCTCTAAACCCAGTGACAAGTTTGTGGTTCTCTTGGAGGACAGATTGCAGATGTTCGGGATAAGTTCTCAGTAGTATCACAAAAACATGTAGTTGCATTGCAAAATACAGGAAGGACTATTTTGAAGTAGTTAAATAATTAAACATTATTTCTCTAAATATAAATATCTTTGTATCTAGGTGAACACCCTTGCTGCAGAAGTGCTTTATTCCGCAGTGGGAGACTGGGCTGATCTTAATCAGGACAGCACCGTGTTGGATGTTTGCTGTGGCACAGGAACTATTGGGCTTTCTCTGGCAAAGGCAAGTAAAAGGTCAAGTTGAGAAAACATGTTGAATGGTCTAAAGTCAGTAGGACAGAGACCTTAAGACGTGAGAGCAGAAAAAGACCATTCAGCCCTTTGCCACATTCTATCATTACTGTTTATAATCCCTATCCACCCTATTCTTCTGCCTTCTTGTAGTTTTGATGCCCTGACTAATCAAGAGCCTATCAACTTCCACTTTAAATATACCCAATGACGTGGCCTCTACCGCCATCTGTGACAATGAATTCCACAGATTCACCACCCTCTGGCTAAAGAAATTCTTCCTCATCTCTGTTCTAAAGGGATGTCATTGTATTCTGAGTCTGTTCCCTATGGTCCTAGGCTCTCCACATCCACTCTACCTAGGTCTTTCTCCACATCCACTCTACCTAGGTCTATCTCCACATCCACTCGACCTAGGTTATCTCCACATCCACTCGACCTAGGTTATCTCCACATCCACTCGACCTAGGTCTATCTCCACATCCACTCGACCTAGGTTATCTCCACATCCACTCGACCTAGGTTATCTCCACATCCACTCGACCTAGGTCTATCTCCACATCCTCTCGACCTAGGTCTGTCTCCACATCCATTCGACCTAGGTCTGTCTCCACATCCACTCGACCTAGGTCTGTCTCCACATCCACTCGACCTAGGTCTGTCTCCACATCCACTCGACCTAGGTCTGTCTCCACATCCACTCTACCTAGGTTATCTCCACATCCACTCTACCTAGGTTATCTCCACATCCACTCGACCTAGGTTATCTCCACATCCACTCTACCTCGGTCTGTCTCCACATCCTCTCGACCTAGGTCTGTCTCCACATCTACTCGACCTAGGTCTATCTCCACATCCACTCGACCTAGGTCTGTCTCCATATCCACTCGACCTAGGTCTGTCTCCACATCCACTCTACCTAGGTTATCTCCACATCCACTCGACCTAGGTTATCTCCACATCCACTCGACCTAGGTCTGTTTCCACATCCACTCGACCTAGGTCTGTCTCCACATCCACTCGACCTAGGTTATCTCCACATCCACTCGACCTAAGTTATCTCCACATCCACTCGACCTAGGTCTCTCTCCACATTCACTCGACCTAGGTCTATCTCCACATCCACTCGACCTAGGTCTCTCTCCACATCCACTCGACCTAGGTCTATCTCCACATCCACTCGACCTAGGTTATCTCCACATCCACTCGACCTAGGTTATCTCCACATCCACTCGACCTAGGTTATCTCCACATCCACTCTACCTAGGTTATCTCCACATCCACTCGACCTAAGTTATCTCCACATCCACTCGACCTAGGTCTCTCTCCACATCCACTCGACCTAGGTTATCTCCACATCCACTCGACCTAGGTCTATCTCCACATCCACTCGACCTAAGTTATCTCCACATCCACTCGACCTAGGTCTGTCTCCACATCCACTCGACCTAGGTCTATCTTCACATCCACTCTATCTCAGTCTTTCACTAACAGTGTCTGCAGATGCTGGAAATCCAAATTAACAGACACACAAAATGCTGGAGGAACTCACCATGTCAGGCAGCTCTATGGAAAAGAATAAACATTTGATGTTTTGTGCTGAGACCCTTCTTCAGGACTTTCAATATTTGATAGTTTTCAGCACCACTAAGAACGAAGAGCTGCAAAGAGAAGATTATTTGGGAGATTATAGGAAGATGTGAAGTTTAGTTTTTGGATAATAGCGGGAGGAGGAGACTCAGTAGTTCCCATGTTTGAGGATTTTGGGGTGTGGGGTATGTTTCAGAGTGTACCAGCCAGAGCTCAAGCAATTAATTTGGACAGCAATGACTTGCAGTGCATTCACAAAAATTGCATTGATGGCCCTATTAATACTTGCAAACTCAATATATTTGCTTTCCCCAGTTGAAAATATTTTGTTTTATGTTGGGAGCTCCTGTACCTTGATATAGTCAACAGTTCAGTATAAAGCATAATGTGTTCACTGTAGCATAGTAGTTTGCATAATGCTATTACAGTACCAGCGACCCAGATTCCATTCCTGCTGCCGTCTGTAAGGAGTTTGTACATTGTCCCCAGGGCTGTGTGGGTTTCCCCCGGGTGCTCTTTTTTTCCCACATCCCAAAGACATACCAGTTGGTAGGTGAATTGGTCACATGGGTATAATTCAGTGGTAAGTGCTCGCTGGGCTGGATAGGTCTGAACCACGCTGTATTTCTAAATAAATAAAATAAATTGGCATTCCTATCACTGTCAAATTCACTTTCTATTTGTATTTTATGATAATAGAACAGAAGAGTACAGCACAGGAACAGGCCCTTTGGCCCACAGTGTTGTGCCATACCAGCTAAAAGCAAATCAGAAACACCCTAACACTAATCCCTCCTACCGACACCATCTCCATATCCTCCCATCTTCCTCACATTCATGTGCCTATCTAAATGTCCCTTAAAAGCCTCCAATGTACTTGGGGGAAAGAAGTACAAGGTGGCAGGTGAGAGGTGAAACTGGGGAGAGGGGAAAGGTGTGAAGTAAAGAGTTGGGGTTGATTCCAAAATTAGTTGGGACAGCCAAGTGATGCAAGGCTTCTGGCATCAGATATCGTGATTGAAATTGATGATTTCTTTATCATGTTGCCCAGAATGTGAAGAAAGTCATTGGAATTGAGATGTGCCAAGAAGCCATCGAGGATGCGAAAGTGAACACAGGACTAAATGGTTAGTACTTATAATCTATGGTGAACGTTCTATTAATGTGGAGTTCAGAGCCCTCCTCCCTCAACCACGAATTCTTCCTACTGTCCACATGTTTCATTTGAAACTCTGTTCTGTTGTGATGCCCCCAGCAGAACAGCAAGAGTTTGATCTCACCCCGACCCTGGTGATGGCAAAGCTGTATCACAACTGGAGTATTCACTCCTGAGGAAAGGTACGGATGGTTGTAGAGAAGATGAAGAATATTTTCAAAATTACCATTAACAAAACTACAAGAAACCTTCCTCAGTCATTAATTCTTAGGATACAAGTGTTAGGTTCACAAGAACAATCCAGGCTATGAAAGGGTTAATGTGTTTAGGAGTCATGTATCTATTTTCTGTCTATTGTATTTTGTGTTGTGCATTTATTATGGGTAATTGGTCATGTGGGTTGGGGCATGGTAGAAGTGATTGAGTATTTGCCCTTTGTCTTGGTTTAGTTTAATCTCATGGAGAGGCAACCAGTGAATGATACTTCTTGTTATTTTTGCTATAGGGTTAATTTAGTTTTGTGAGTTTTTTTATCGCTATAAGATCATTTGTCTTTGCTGGTTTCGTAATAAAAGATGAAACAATTTTTTTTTACTTGGAACTTAGTTACTTTGAAAACGCATGATACGGTATCAACTTCCGTACTCAGTCTCTTAGCCATCTTGATTTGTTTTCAAGCAACTCATACAACACGTGAGGAGCGTTTGACAGCTCTGGGCCTGTACGTGCTGGAATTTAGAAGAATGAGTGGGGTATCTTATTGAAACGTTGAATATTGAAAGGCCTGGGTTAAGTGGATGTGGAGAGGCTGCTACCTGTACTTAGTCTAGGAGTAGAGGACATAGCCTCAGAAAAGAGAGACAGTGAAACCTATTGAATATAAAAATAATCTCCAGGTTTGAGGAAATTCAGTAACGTGGTTAGACAGGAAAACTGAAGTTGTTTCCTTGAAACAAAGTAGAGAGATTTATATAACCATTAATCTGTCTGTAGGTGTGCTGGAAAGGAAAATCTGGTTTTTCAAAAGTGAATTAGAAGGACATAAGGGAAAATAGCTTTCTGTCCTTGGTGAAAGAGTGGGGAAATAAGGCAAATGGCCTCGTCCAGTGATAGAATGATTCCTGCTTGATCATGAGAAAATGCTGCAAACACTCTGCAGGACAGACATGTGCATGTGCCGTCCATCATGGGCAAAGCCCTCCCCACCGTTGAGCACATCTGCACATAGTGCTGTCACAGGAAAGCAGCACCCATCATCAAGGACCCCCCATTACCCAGATCATGCTCTCTTCTCACTGCTGCCATCGGGAAGAAGGTTCAGAAGCTTCGGGATCCACACCCCGAGATTTCCACCCCCTCCCCCCAGAGTGGATAACTTTACTCTCCCCAACACTGAACTGTTCCAACAACGTATGGGCTCACTTTCAAGGACTCTTCATCTCATATTCTCGAGAATTATTATTGTTTTTTGTGTATTTTCACGGTTTGTTGTCTTTTGCATATTGGTTGTCTGTCTTGTTGTGCGTGGTCTTTCACTCATTCAATTGTGTTTCTTTGTATTTATTGTGTATGTCCACAAGAAAACAAACCTCAGGGTTGTATACGGTGATATATCTGCACTTTGATAACAAATTTACTTTGGACTTTGACTTTGGAAAGTGAAACTGTTGACACTAATGAAGAGTCTTCAACCTGAAAGTGCTCAGTGCTTGGGTTCTAGAAAAGCTTCCTGATCTGATCTGACTTGAATGAAACAAGTATTAATGAATTACCAGTGTAATCTGAAATCCAATATTTGTTTTATGTTCCTGTTCAATGATAGTTGGATATATATTTAGCTGAAGTTCTGTGTATTCTTTGATTTTGTTTAGGTCTGTCCAATGTGGAATTCTTGTGTGGCAAAGCTGAAGACCTCTTTCCGACTGTAATTAATTCTTTAACGTCACAAAACTTGGTTGCTATTGTGGACCCACCCAGAGCAGGACTACGTAAGAACTTCTGACACTGATCTCTTCTGATGAATTTTCCTGACTGATTATCTGATTTCTGTGTATAAGATGATGAGAGGCATTGATCGTGTGGATAGTCAGAGGCTTTTTCCCAGGGCTGAAATGGCTAAGATGAGAGGGCAAAGTTTTAAGGTGCTTGGAAGCAGGTACAGAGGAGATGTCAGGGGCAAGTTTTTTTATGCAGAGAGTGGTGAGTGCATGGAATGGGCTGCCGGTGACAGTGGTAGAGGTGGATATGATGGGGTCTTTTAAAAGACTCCTGGATAGGTACATGGAGCTTAGAAAAATAGAGGGCTCTGAGTATCCCTACTAATTTCTAAAATAAGTGCATATTCAGCACGGCATCATGGGCTGAAGGGCCTCTATTGTGCTGTAGGGTTTCTATGTTTCTATTTCTCTTTTTTCCATTGAGTACAATGCAAAATTGACCACCTGCTTTATCTGATAAAGTGATCACTGAGTTTATATTCATGGTCTTCCGCTGCTGTAGCCCATACACATCAAGATTCCACATGTTGTGCATTCAGAGATGCTCTTCTACACACCACTGTTGTAACTCATGGTTATTTGAGTTACTGTCACTTACCTGTCAGGTTGAACAAGTCTGGCTATTCTACTCTGACCTTTCTCACTAACAAGGTGTTTTCGCCCACAGAACTGAAAGTCACTGGATTTTTTTTTGTTTCTTGCACCATTCACTAAACTGTAGACTTTTTTTATGCATTGACCGATACTATTAAGCAAGGGGTCCATTTACCCCAGGTTGGGAAACCCTGCTTGAGAGAATGTTGTGCATGAAAATCCCAGGAGATCAGCAGTTTCTGAGACACTCAAACCACCCTGTCTGGCACCAACAATCATTCCATGGTCAAAGTCACTTAGATTATATTTCTTCCCCGTTCTGATGTTTGGTCTGAACAACAACTGAACCTCTTGACCATGTCTGCGTGCTTTTGTGCATTGAGTTTCTGCCACAATTGGCTGATTAGATATTTACATTAATGAGCACGCATACAGGTATACCTAATAACGTGGATACTGAGTGATTTTTCTCATTTGCAGATTCCAGAGTCGTGCTAGCAATAAGAAGAGCAGAACACTTGAAGCGGCTAATTTATGTTGCTTGCAATGCTCGAGCGGCAATGAACAATTTTGTGGAGTAAGTTATGCACTTTAGTTTTTTTAAATAGAGAAATACAGTTGTGAAAATTTTAAAGAAATTCACGTACCCTCTGCCTTTTGTGGTTGGGCCTTTCGCCATATTAGTTTCTCACTCATGAGCATGTTGTACAGATCCTTAACATCAGTCCATAAGAGATAGGAGAATTAGGCCATTCGGCCTGTCGAATCTGCTTCACCATTTCATCATGGCTGATCCATTTCCCCCTCAACCTCATCCTCTGCCTTCTGCCTTCTCCCTGTAACCTCTCATGCCCTGGCTAATCAGAATCTTCTCAACCTCTGCCTTAAGAACACACACTGACTCAGCCTCCACAGCCGCCTGTGGCAACAAGTTCAACAGTTTTGCTACCCTCTGCATAAAGAAGTTCCTCCTCTCTCTTCTAAATGGATGTCCCTCTGTTCTGAGGCTGTGTCCTCTTGGTCTTAAGCTCCCCCACTATAGGAAACATCTAACCCACATCCATTCCATCCGGTCCTTTCAACATTCGATAGGTTTCAATGAGATGTTCCTCATTCTTCTGAATTCCAAAGCCATCAAACGTTCCTCGTGTGATAACGCTTTCATTCCTGGAATCTTTCTCATGAACCTCATCTGAACTCTCTCCAAAGTCATCCTTTCCTGGATAGGGGTCCAAAACTGCTCACAGAAAAGTGATGCCTCACCAGTACCTTCTAAAGCCTCAGTATTATATTCTTGCTTTTATTTTCTAGTCCTGTCGAAATGAATGCTAACTTTTCACCTCCTTCCTCACCACCGACTCGCACTGCAACATGGGGCTAGGCATCACCTCATTTCCCCATGGTTCAGAATCAGAATCAGGTTCATTATCACTGACATGTCGTGAAATTTGTGACAGGTGTATAGTGCAATACAGAATAAATTACTGTTAAGTTACAGTAAGAAATGTGTAAAATATATAAGTAGTGTAAAAATGAACAAAATAACAGGTAAGGTCCATGGACCATTCAGAAATGTAATGGTGGAGGGGGAGAAGCTGTTTCTGAATCTTTAAGTATGTGTCTTCATGTGCCTGTATGTCCTCCCTGATGGTAATATTGAGAAGAAGGGCATGTCCTGGATGGCGTGGGCGCATAATGATAGATGCCACCTTCTTCAGATATCATCCTTTGAAGATGTTGTCTATGATGGGGAAGCTAGAGCCCATGATAGATCTGGCTGAGTCTACAACCCTCTGTTACTTATTTGTGATCCCGTGCATTGGCCCCTCCAAACCATTCAGTGATGCAACCAGTCGGAATGCTCACCACAGTATATCTGTCCAAATCTGCTCGAGTCTTTGACGACAGTCAGAAAGGGCTTGTTGCAGAGTGTGCATTCTTAAGCATTACATTTACACCAGATAGATAGCATCAGCTGTTGCCTGCAACGTCATAAGGTGGGGTTAAATTCACAGCTATTTACATACAGTGCCACAGGTACTGGAGTAACCAAGATACAGTTCTGAGCTCTCTGCTTGCTCTGTAGTGTTTGCACATTCTCTATGACCACATCCCAAACAATGGGAAGGTTAGTAAGTTAATTGGTCATTGCAAATTGTCTCATGTGTAGGTGTAAATGTACAGTACTTTGCAAAAATCTTAGACACATTTATATAGCTTAGGTGCCTAAGACTTTTTTGCATAGCACTCTGTTTGTCAACGTGGAACAGAGAGGGAGTTTATAAATCTGGTGGGAGCAAAGGAAATTGGGACAAGTGAGGGTGGAGAGCCGTGGGAGGGGTGTGGGACAGGTGGCAGAGTGCTAGGGGTGGGTGGTGACGCTGGTGCAGACACACCCAGCCCTGAGACACCAGGCAAGGCCATTTGATTCCAACCTATTGGTTTATTGATCATTACAGAATGTCTCTCTGGTGCTTCCCACTCTCAGTCCACAATTGGGACCCATATCAGCGTCAGGTTTATCATCACTCCTATATGTCATTAATTTTTTTTTGCATCTGTGGTACAGTGCAATACATAAAATTACTACAGAACTGTGCAAAATTCTTAGGCACCATATTAAAAAAAATGTTGTACAGTAATATACAAACTGGGTTAGGGTAGGATCCATCACTAAGGATCCTCACCATCCAGAATATGTTCTCTTCTCATTACTGCCATCAGGGAGGAGGTACAGGAGCCTTAAAACCCACATTCAGCAATTCAAAAACAGCCTCTTCCCCTCCACCATCGGAATTCTGAACGGTTCATGAACCCATGTACACTACTTTGTTATTGTTTTGCACTATATATTCACTTTGTAATTTGAAGGAATTTTACATGTTTGCACTGTGCTGCTGCTACAACAAATATCACATCATTATAACCCTACTTCTGAGTAAAATAGGTGTGGATTCAGCGGGCCTGTCTTCATGCCGTATCGCTCAGTCTCTAATTCTGCTATTATGGTTTCAAAAAGTGTGTTGTGACTGTGAACGAAGTCACCAGAGAGACACTGAATCTGTGGATATTGAAATCTTTATTCAGCCAAAAAAAACAGGCATCATACTTGGAGACTCTTTTGCAAGAGGCTCATAAACTCCAAGTATATCGCATTTTTATACCCTTAAACTTGTTTCAATGGTTACGATGACATTTGCTTCAATACTTTCGGTTGACAGTGAGTTTGATATGTATTTCGAGTTACATGTAATTTTCAAGCACTTAGATCTTCACACCAACACTCCAGCCACCCTAGATTGAATGTTATTCAATCACCATTGTCTCTTAGCTGGATTCATGCAAATGCAAACCTCTCAGGTCATAGAAATTAGAAAACCTACAGCACAATACAGGCCCTTCAGCCCACAAAGCTGTGCCAAACATGTCCTTACCTTAGAACTACCTAGGCTTACCCATAGCCCTCTATTTTTCTAAGCTCCAGGTATCCGTCCAGGAGTCTCTTAAAAGACCCTATCGTTTCCGCCTCCACCACTGCCGCCAGCAGCCCATTCCATGCACGCACCACTCTCTGTGAAAAACTTTACCCCTGACATCTCCTGTACCTACTTCTAAGCACCTTAAAACTGTGCCCTCTCTTGCTAGCCATTTCAGCCCTGGGAAAAAGCCTCTGACTATCTGCACGATTAATGCCTCTCATTACCTTGTACACCTCTATCAGGTCAGCTCTTATCCTCCGTCACTCCAAGCAGAAAAGACCGAGTTCACTCAACCTATTCTCATAAGGCATGCTCTCCAATCCAGGCAACATCTGCGTAAATCTCCTTTGCACCCTTTCTGTGGTTTCCACATCCTTCCTGTCGTAAGGTGACCAGAATTGAGCACAGTACTCCAAGTGGGGTCTGACCACGGTCCTTATTAGCTGCAACATTACCTCTAGGCTCCTGAATTCAATCCCACAATTGATGAAGGCCAGTGCACTGTATGCCACCTTAACCACAGAGTCCACCTGAGTAGCAGCTTTGAGTGTCCTATGGACTCAGACCCCAAGATCCCTCTGATCCTCCACACCGCCAAGAGTCTTACCATTAATGCTATATTCTGCCATCATGTTTGACCTACCAAAATGAACCACCTTACACTTATCTGGGTTGAACTCTATCTGCCACTTCTCAGCCCAGCTTTGCATCCTATCAATGTCCCACTGTAACCTCTGACAGCCCTCCACACTATCCACAACACCACCAACCTTTGTGTTATCAGCAAATTTACTAACCCATCCCTCCACTTCCTCATCCAGGTCATTTATAAAAATCACAAAGAGTAAGGGTCGCAGAACAGATCCCTGAGGCACACCACTGGTGACCGACCTCCATGCAGAATATGACCCGTCTACAGCCACTCTTTGCCTTCTGTGGGCAAGCCAGTTTTGGATCCACAAAACAATATCCACTTGGATCCCAAGCCTCCTTACTTTCTCCATAAGCCTTGCTGAAATCCATATACAGGTTTCCCCCGCCATCTAAAGGAAGAACATTCCAATGAAACGGTTCGTAAGCCGGAATGTCGTAAAGTGAAGAAGCAATTACCATTTATTTTTATGGGAAAATTTTCTGAGTGTTCACAGACCCAAAAATAACCTACTAAATCATGCCAAATAACAAATAAAACCTAAAATAACAGTAACATATAGTAAAAGCAGGAATGATATGATAAATACACAGCCTATATAAAGTGGAAATACTTTTCCACAATCATTACTGAACTGTTCTCCGTAGAAAAAATTTCACGCAAGCGCTCTCTGTAGAAACACGGCGTAGGCGCTCTCCAGTAACCTTTAAGCTATGAAGCTGCCAAATCATACCAAATAACGTAAAAATACACAGCCGATATGAAGTAGAAATAATGTATGTACAGTGTAGTATCACTTACTGGAATTGGGAAGACAGCTTGCTGAGCACACTGATGATGGTGTGTTAGACTGAGTCGTCGGAGTTTGGGTGCTGCAGTGGCCCCCACCCTCCGGGCCGCTGACAGATACCGAACCGCGAAGCATGCAGTGGTACAGCGGTAGCCGGGAGGCACACAGCACATCTTTAAGAAAAAAGCCGAAACAAACATGCTAATTAATTACGTGCCAGGCGGCACCTAATTAATTAGCATGTTTATTTCGGCTGTACTCCGCGAATCGGTATCTGTCCACGGCCTGGGGTTTGGGGTGGTGGAACACTGGGGTGTTATCTCATCGTTGTCTGTTTCCATTAGGGCAGGCAGCTCATCTTCTCCTATCTCTGCCTGCCTCGATGTCGAAGGTCGAGGTTCGTCGTCTGATGTGGCTGATGTGGAAGGCTTGCTTGACTGCTGAGCCTCGCGCATTTTTCTATCATGCAGTTCTTTGTAAGGTCTCAAACCATCTTGTAAATATGCCCTAAACCGACGTACCCTTCCAAAATTAAAGTTGTACTTTATCATTACTCATTCGGTTTCGATTGTTATCCTTTCCTCTTCCAATTGCATCAGCTCTTCATCTATCAGTTCTTGGTTATGGGATACCAAAACCTCTTCAACATCATCTTCGTCATCTTCCACAAGCCAAACTCACTTTGTCATTACTTCATTCACCACGATCGAAACACTTAATTATGTCTAGTTTTACGCTAAGTGTAACACCCTTACGAGCTCTTTTAGGCTTTTCCGATACCTTAGAACTCATTTTGCTAACGGCTGCCCACAGGCACGTGTTTAAGCAATGCCGCTGAGAATGCCGTTCCGAATCCGGGGGAAAGTTGCTGCTCGGAGCGCACACTGTTTTTTTTTCGCACGCTGCTTTTTCTGCGCGCTGCCTTTTTTCGTAACAGTGAAAACACTTTCTGTTAGCAAAAACAGGGAACTAATGTAGGTCTTTCATAACAGTGAGGTTTCTTAAAGCGAACGTTCGAAAAGCGGGGGACACCTGTACACTACATCTCCTGCCCTACCATCATCAATGTGTTTAGTCACATCCTCAAAAAATTCAATCAGGCTCGTAAGGCATGACCTGCCTTTGACAAAGCCATGCTGACTACTCCTAATCATATTATGCCTCTCCAAATGTTCATAAATCCTGCCTCTCAGAATCTTCTCCATCAGTTACCAACCACTGAAGTAAGACTCCACTGGTCTTTAATTTCCTGGGCTATCTCCGCTCTCTTTCTTGAATAAGGGAACAACATCCGCAACCCTCCAATCCTCCAGAACCTCTCCTGTCCTCTTTGATGATGCAAAGATCATCGCCAGAGGCTCAGCAATCTCCTCATTTGCTTCCCACAGTAGCCTGGGGTACGTCCCATCTGGTCCCCATGACTTATCCAACCTGATGCTTTTCAAAACCTGCAGCACATCCTCTTTGTTAATATCTACATGATCAAGCTTTTCAGTCCGCTGCAAGTCATCCCCTACAATCGCCAGGATCCTTTTCCCTAGTGAATACTGAAGCAAAGTATTCATTAAGTACCTCTGCCATCTCCTCCGGTTCCATACACACTTTTCCACTGTCACATTTGATTGGTCCTTTCTCTCACATCTTCTCCTCTTGCTTTTCACATACTTGGGGTTTTCCTTAATTCTGCTCGCCAAGGCCTTCTCATGGCCCTTTCTGGCTCTCCTAATTTCATTCTTAAGCTCTTTCCTGCTAGCCTTATAATCTTCTAGATCTTTATCATTACTTAGTTTTTTGAAGCTTTTGTAATCTCTTCTTCTTGACTAGATTTGCAACAGCCTTTGTACACCATGGTTCCTGTACCCTTCCATCCTTTCCTTGTCTCATTGGAATGTATCTATGCAGAACCCCACGCAAATAACCCCTGAACATTTGCCACATTTCTTCTGTATGTTTCCTTGAGAACATCCGTTTCCAATTTATGCTTCCAAGTTCCTGCCTGATTGCCTGATAGCCTCATATTTCCCTTTACCCCAATTAAATGTTTCCCTAATTTGTCTGTTCCTATCCCTCTCCAATGCTATGGTAAAAGAGATAGAATTGTGATCACTATCTCCAAAATGCTCTCCCACTGAGAGACCTAACACCTAACCAGGATCATTTCCCAATACCAGATCAAGTACAGCCTCTCCTCTTGTAGACGTATCAACATATTGTGTCAAGAAACCTTCCTGAACACACCTAACAAACTCCACCCCATCTAAACCCCTCACTCTAGGGAGATACCAATCAATATTTGGGAAATTAAAATCTCCCACCTCAACAACCCTGTTATTATTACTCCTTTCCAGAATCTGTCTCCCTATCTGCTCCCTGATATCCCTGTTGGTACTGGATGATCTACAAAAAAAAAACACCCAGTCGAGTTATTAAGCCCCTTCTATTCCTAAATTCCACCCACAGAGACTCCCTAGACAACCCCTCCATGACTTCTTCCTTTTCTGCAGTCATGACACTACCTCTGATCAACACTGCCACACCCCCACCTCTTTTGCCTCCCTCCCTGTCCTTCCTGAAACATTTAAAGCCTGGCACTTGAAGTAGCCATTCCTGCCCCTGCACCATCCTGTAATGGCCAGAACATCATAGCTCCGAGTGCTGATCGATGCTTTAAGCTCATCCACTTTGTTCATAATGCTCCTCACATTAAAATAGACCCATCTCAAACCATCGGTCTGAGTGCATTCCTTCTCTATCACCTGTCTATCCTCCCTTTCGCACTGCCTCCAAGCTTTCTCTATTTGTGAGCCGACCTCCCTTTCCTCTGTCACTTTAGTTCGGTTCCCGCCCCCCAGCAATTCTAGTTTAAACTCTCCCCAGTAGCCTTTGCAAACCTCCCCACCAGGATATTGGTCCCCCTCAGATTCAAGTGCAACCCGTTCTTTTTGTACAGGTCACACTTGCCCCAGAAGAGGTCCCAGTGATCCAGAAATCTGAACCCCTGTCCCCTGTTCCAATTCCTCAGACATGCATTTATCCTCCACCTCAATCTATTCCTATACTCACAGTCACGTGGCACAGGCATTAATCCCGAGATTACTCCCTTTGAAGTTCTGCTTCTTAACTTCCTTCCTGACTCCCTGTAGTCTGCTTTCAGGTCAATGAGGTATTTCCCGGTTTGCAATCTGACTACAGTCTGCAGCTCCAGGAAGACCGTTATTCTGCGCTGCATTTTAAATTCAATCTACAATCCACATTCAGATCTGAAGTCTGGTTGCTGTTGAAATTAATATTTGCTATAACCCATATCTCCAGAATACGCCACAACTTGAAACCTAGCTCACAGTGTGACTGGGGACATGCAATCTGCACATGTTGGTATTTATTCATGGCTGTAGGGTGTTGCTGAGTTTTTTGCAAAGCTCGATTTGTAATTAAGAAGTGTGTCCCAGAAGGAAGAGCGCAGTTAACAGGATAGAAGTGTGATACTTCATATAATAGGATTAAAAACTAGGGATTTGGATAGATTTGATGCACTGACTTATGAAAATGCTGGCATAAAAATCATGAAAATGGGAACATTACATTCAATTAAAATATCCAAATCAGTCCAGGGATTAAAGAGTTTAGCTTTATTTTGTCACATGCACATCAAAACATACAGTGAAATGCATTGGTTGCATCAAATCGGTGAGGATGTGCTCAGCAGCCTACAAGTGTCACCATGCTCTGGCACCAACAGAGCATGCCCGCATCTCACTAACCTCTTTCGAATGTAGGAGGAAATCAGATTATTTGAAAATGTGGATCTGTGCGTTCATGAGTTTTACAAATAGTAAAGTTATTTAAAATAATTGTAATAATTTCATCAGCACATGCTCTTTGAAAATGCAGAATAGTAATTGTGATGCTATGATAAAAATGTAAGTGTTCTGTTTATTTTATTGATTGATTGAGATGCAGTGCAGAACAGGCCCTTACGGCCTTCTGAGCTGCGGCACCCAGCAACCCCTGCTTTAACCCTAGACTAATCACGGAACAATTTACAATGACCAATTAACCCTCGAATCGGTACATCTTTGGACTGTGGGAGGAAACCGGAGCTGGAGGAAACACAGGCAGTCACAGGCAATGGCGGGAATTGAACCCGGTCACCTGTACTGTAAAGCATTATGCTACACTACTGACTTCTTGATCTGGACCTTTGTTCTGCTGTTGCTAACCTACTCAATAATAGTGGATCTTTACCTTCTCAGGGATTGGGGATTCTGGCTCCAATATTGCAGGCTAAATGAACAAAGTTTTTAATAAATAGGACCAATATATTTTATGAATTTTTTTTGCTTTTTTCTCACAGCCTTTGCCGTGCCCCATCTCACAGAGTGAAGGGATCTCCTTTCCATCCTGTTAAGGCCTTAGCTGTCGATCTCTTTCCACATACAATGTATTATGAGCTGTTAATATTGTTTGAGAGAGTGGTGTGTTAGAACTGATCAAGGCTAAAGCTCATATGAATTCAGTAGTTTTAGCCCTACAATCAGGGAATTGTATGAATTATTTCAAATGGCATTTCTTGTATTGGTATTTTAATTACTTATTGTGCATAATGTTTTAACTAAAACAGTAACGTGACTGCAATCATTAAAAAACAAATTAGGATTTTTCTCGGAATTGTTTGGTATGTATTTCCCTCCTCATGTGAATTTATTGGAGCTCAATAAAGCCTGGTCAGTATTTCACGGTTTTGATTGTATTTTAATTTGTTTTCTATTATAGACCTAGAAACATAGAAATCTTACAGTACAATACAGGCCCTTCGGCCCACAAAGCTGTGCTGAACATGTCCTTACATGAGAAATTACCTAGGGTTACCCATAGCCCTCTATTTTTCTGAGCTCCATATACCTATCCAGGAGTCTCTTAAAAGACCCTATCGTATCCGCCTCCACCACCATCGCCAGCAGCCAATTCCATGCACTCACCACTCTCTACGGAAAAAAAAAACTCACCCCTGATATCTCCTCTGTACCTACTTGTAAGCACCTTAAAACTGTGCCCTCTTGTGCTAGAAATTTCCGCCCTGGGAAAAAGCCTCTGACTATCCACACGATCAATGCCTCTCATCATCTTATACACCTCTATCAGGTCACCTCTCATCTTCCATCGCTCCAAGGAAATAAGGCCGAGTTCACCCAGCCTATTCTCATAAGGCCTGCTCCCCGATCCAGGCAACATCCTTGTAAATCTCCTCTGCACCCTTTCTATGGTTGCCACATCCTTCCTGTGGTGAGGCGACCAGAACTGAGCACAGTACTCAAGTGGGGTCTGACTGGGGTCCTACATAGCTGCAACATTACCTCTTGGCTCCTAAACTCAATCCCATGATTGATGAAGGGCAATGCATCGTATGCTTTCTCAACCACAGAGTCAACCTATGCAGCAGCTTTGAGTGACCTATGGACTTGGACCCCAAGATCCCGCTGATCATCCATACTGCCAAGAGTCTTACCATTAATACTATATTCTTTCATCATATTTGACCTACCAAAATGAACCACCTCACACTTATCTGAGTTGAACTCTGTCTACCACTTCTCATCCAGTTTGGCATCCTATCGATGTCCCACTGTAACCTCTTAACAGCCCTCCACACCATCCACAACACCTCCAACCTTTGTGTCACCAGCAAATTTACTAACCCATCCCTTCACTCCTTCATCCAGGTTGTTTATAAAAATCACAAAGAGTAGGGGTCCCAGAACAGATCCCTGAGGCACACCACTGGTCACCGGTCTCCATGCAGAATATGACCTGTTTACAACCACTCTGTGCCTTCTGTGGGCAAGCCAGTTCTGGATCCACAAAGCAATTTCTCCTTGGATACCATGCCTCCTTACTTTCTCAATAAGCCTTACAATGGGGTACCTTGTCAAATGCCTTGCTGAAATCCATATACACTTCATCTACAGCTCTACCTTCATCAATGTGTCTAGTCACATCCTCAAGAAATTCAGTGAGGCTCGTAAGGCATGACCCGCCTTTCACAAAGCCATGCTGATTATTCCTAATCATATGCCTCTCCAAATGTTCATAAATCCTGCTTCTCAGGATCTTCTCCATCAACTTACCAACCACTGAAGTAAGACTCACTGGTCTATAATTTCCTGGGCTATGTCTACTCCCTTTCTTGAATAATGGAACAACATCTGCAACCTTCTAATCCACTGGAACCTCTCCCGTTCCCATTGATGGTACAAAGATCATCGCCAGAGGCTCAGCAATCTACTCCCTCGCCTGTAGCCTGGGGTACATCTCGTCCAGTCCCGGTGACTTAGCCAACTTGATGCTTTCCAAAAGCTCCTGCACATCCTCTTTCTTAATATCTACATGCTCAAGCTTCTCAGTCCACTGTAAGTCATCCCTACAATCACCAAGATCCTTTTCCATAGTGAATACTGAAGTAAAGTACTCACTAAGTATCTGTGCTATCTCCTCCAGTTCCATACACACTTTTCCACTGTCACACTTGATTGGTCCTAGTCTCTCACGTCTGATCCTCTGGCTCTTAACATACTTGTAGAATGCCTTGGGGTTTTCCTTAATCCAAGGCCTTCTCATGGCCCATTCTGGCCCTCCTAATTTCTTTCTTGAACTCCTTCCTGTTAGCATTATAATTTTCTAGCTTTCTATCATTACCTAGCTTTTTGAACCTTTCATAAGCTCTTCTTTTCTTCTTGACTAGATTTATAACAGCCTTTGTGCACCACGGTTCCTGTACCATACCATCTTTTCCCTGTCTCATTGCAATGTACCTATGCAGAACTCCATGCAACTATCGCCTGAACATTTGCCACATTTCTTCTGTACATTTCCCTGAGAATATCTGTTTCCAATTAATGCTTCCAAGTTCTTGCTTGATAGCCTCATATTTCCCCTTATTCCAATTAAATGCTTTCCTAACTTGTCTGTTCCTATCCCTCTCCAATGTTATGGTAAAGGAGATAGAATTGTGATCACTATCTCCAAAATGCTCCTCCACTGAGAGATCTGACACCTGACCAGGTTCATTTCCCAATACCAGATCAAGTACAGCCTCTCCTCTTGTAGGCGTATCTACATATTGTGTCAAGAAACCTTCCTGAACACACCTAACAAACTCCACCCCATCTAAACCCCTCGCTCCAGGGACATGCCAATCAAAATTTGGAAATTAAAATCTCCCACCACGGCAACCCTGTTATTATTACATCTTTGCAGAATCTGTCTCTCTATCTGCTCCTTGATGTCCCTGTTACTATTGGATGGTCTATAAAAAATACTCAGTAGAGTTATTGACCCCTTCCTGTTCCTAACTTCCACCCACAGAAACTCTGTAGACAATCCCTCCATGTCTTCCTCCTTTACGACCGTGACACTATCTCTGATCAACAGTGCCACACCCCCACGTCTTTTGCCTCTCTCCCTGTCCTTTCTGAAACATCAAAAGCCTGGCACTCGAAGTAACCATTCCTGCCCCTGAGCCATCCAAGTCTCTGTAATGGCCACAACATCATAGCTACAAGTACTGATCCACGCTTTAAGCTCATCTGCTTTGTTGATAATGCTCCTAGCATTAAAATAGACACATATATCAAACCATTGGTCCGAGCCCATCCCTTCTCGATCACCTGCATATCCTCCCTCTTGCACTGTCTCCAAGCTTTCTCTATTTATGAGCCAACTTGCCTCTTCCTCAGTTTCTTCATTTTGATTCCCACCCCTTCCAGCAATCCTAGTTTAAACTCTCCCCAATAGCATTAGCAAACCTCCCCACCAGGACCCTTTTTGTACAGGTCACACCTGCCCCAGAAAAGATCCCAATGATCGAGAAATCTGAATCCCTGCCCCCTGCTCCAATCTCTCAGCCACGCATTTATCCTCCACCTCACTCTGTTCCTATACTCACTGTCGCGTAGCACAAGCAGTAATCCCGAGATGACTACCTTTGCTTCTCAACTTCCTTCCTAACTCCTTGTAGTCTTAAACATAGAAACATAGAAAACCTATAGCACAATACAGGCCCTTCGGCCCACAAAGTTGTGTTGAACAGGTCTTCTTTCAGGACCTCCTCTCTTTTTCTGCCAATGTCATTGGTACCAATATGTACCACGACCTCTGGCTGTCTTCCTTCCCACTTCAGGATATCTTGGACGCGATCAGAAACCTCCCAGACCCTGGCACCTGGGAGGCAAACTACCATCCGAGCTTCTTTTGCTGTCTGACCCCCTAACTATTAGAGTCCCCTAATACTGCCATTCTCTCTTCCTTTCCCTACCCTTCTGAGCCACAGGGCCAGACTCTGTGCCAGAGGCGCAGCCACTGTTGTTTCCTCAGGTAGGCCGTTCCCCCCCCTACAGTACTCAAGCAGGAGTACTTATCGTCAAGGGGTACAACCACAGGGGAACTCTCTGGTGTCTGATTCCTGCCCTTCCCTCTCCTGACTGTTACCCACTTACCTGTCTCCCCAGGCGCCGGTGTGACTACCTACCTATAGCCACTCTCTATCACATCCTCATTCACCCTGACCAGATGAAGGTTATCGTGCTGTATCTCCAGTTCTCCAACACGGTCCCTAAGGAGCTACAGCTCGACGCACCTGGCGCAAATATGGCCTTCCAGGAGGCTGGGATTCTCCCAGACCGCCCACATCTGACACCAAGTACAGAAAACCGGCCTCATACACATTCTTCCTGTCTGTTTTCTACACAGGCAACCTACCTCACCTCGACCCGTTAATGCCTAAGTCCTGTTGAGCCAAAGCCTTCCTACTCTGTCTCCCTCTATATATAATGAAATGGAAGTAAAACACAAGACCATAAGATATAGATTTCATCATGACTAATCAATTTCCCTCTCTGCCCCAATCTCCTGACTTCTCCCTGTATCTCTTCATGCCCTGACTATTCAAGAATCTATCAACCTCAGCCTCAAATATACCCAATGACAGCTGCCTGTGTAAGGAGTGTGTGTATGTGTCTGTCTCTCTCTCTCTCTCTCCCCTCCCCTCTCTCACTCTCCCTCTCCCTCTCCCCCCCTCTCTCTCCCTTCCTCCCTCCACCGTGGTTGGTCCCAGGCGGGGGATCGAGGTGGTCGGAGGGGATCGAATGGTGGAAAGAAGACTCCGTTAATTGAGCTCCAACGGTTGTGCACGAAGTAGTTGAACTTTGATAAGTTTGGCGACTTTTACTTTTCTTTTATATTTTATCTCTATTAATTACATGGTTCCAGTAAGATCTATAAAGTGTAATCATTTAATCACATATGGTGTATTGTCTGTTATTTGGCGTGGTGGGTACATCACACAACATCCACACAAACTTGATTACCCAGTTTGGCAGGGCCGAAGGTTGCTCCCCCTAGACGGAAGCGAGTTGAGCGAGCCTGAGGCCTACCGGGAGCTACATCTGGGGGCTCACCTGGGATTGCTGGTTATTACTGCATGCATGTTGGGTGGGGTGGATGTTGGTACCCCTGAGGTATTTGTTCAAGTTCAGAATAGCGCTGACGAGTTGGTGGTGGGACTGCCAGTGTCTATTGGTGCCCCAGGTGAGGCGGGACCATGGGCTGTCCATACTGTTGGGAGAGAGAGGAAAGAGTGGTCTGATTCGGAGGTAGTGTCTGCGAATAAATGTTCCAGCTGTAGCAGGCTCCGCCTGGCTTTTGGGATATTGTCCACCCCTAAAGGAGCGGAGGCGTATGAGATGTGGGCGGAGCGGATCTCTCAGTTGTTAGATGAGTGGCAGTGCTCGGTTGAGGGAGAGCGACAGGGATTGGTTGAAAGTTTGAGTAGGCGGGCTGTTGACGGTGTTAGAAATGTCAGCGTCAATTACCCATAGTGACAGCTGCCAGTTATCTGAAAGCAAGGAAGAATGGGTCTGGTTCGACTGGAAGTAAAATGCAGCGCCTGGGGGGCTTTCCATACCTGTGTCAGGAGATTGGGGAAAAGCTTTCAGTGTATCTTCTCTGGCTAGGAGGGCAGCTAAATTGCTTGCAGTGCCAGGGGGATCATTTCAGGGGATCAGCCCCTCCTTCAGTTGTTCAGCTGATCAGAGAGGTGTCGGGAAACTTAGCGGAGGCCCAGTGGGGGAACGGCTTGGGGTCTCTGGGGGAGCACGTTCCCAGCAATGTTCCAAAGAACTTCCGAAAGGAAAAGACCCTATTCCTGAAGGCTTAGAGGGACCACACCCCTGTGTATCGTTACGGATAGATGGAAGCTATGCTAAAGCCATCCTCGACACCGGGGCGCAGGTCAAGTTGTTGTACAGTTCGTTTTACAACCGGTTTCTGAAGCATTTACCCTTGACAACATTAAGGGCACTGGAGCTTTGGGGTACCAGTGCCAGTGATTATCCAGAAGATGATTATTTGTCAGTGAAACTGGAGTTGATGGGGACATTGTCTGTGCACCCAGTGTTTCGAGCTGCTTGTGAGGACGTGTGTAGCAGCCTTGGGCCAGTACCGAATTTAAACGAGAGCCGATTGTGGTACGGCCTGGGGAAAGTATCTGAGGGTGAGACCCTCTTAGTAGACGGTCCGAAATACCATGAGGGAGGGGAGTTGACCACTGAAGACACCTCGGTGAGAGAGAGAGGTCGCGGCGACTGGACCCTGTAGCTGTGGAAGACGATAGCAGTGTGTGTGTGGATTATAGGACTCTTAACAAGGGCACTGTCATTGACCAGAATACGGTCCTGAGGGCTGGAGACGCTATGGTCTGTTTGTATGGTGAGACATGGTTTAATGTGCTGGATCTGAGGAGTGGATGTTGCCAGATCCCAATGAGTGAGGCCAACAAGGAGAAGACAGCCGTTATAGGTCCCCTAGGATTCTTCCGATCTGAAAAGATGCCACAGGGCATATCCGGAGCCCCTGCAACCTTCCCATGGGGCAGGGGGAAGACCATGGGGGATGTGGAGGTGTTTGGAGTTTTGACGTACGTGGATGATCGCCTAGGGTTTGGATTCGCCTTGGGGGACGATGATGTGAGACGTGTGCCGGAGCCCGGGACAACCATTGAAGAATTGGAGTTCACGCTCACCAAAGTGGAGACGGGAAAATGTAATTCCGAGCTGAAACTGCGGTCTTGTACTGATGAATTAATCCAGAGAGACGAAACCATGACCAACCTTCGAAAGGATCAGCAGAAACTCAAGAAATCGATCCAGAACAGATCGGAAGAAGCTGGTGGTGTAATTGCATCCCAGGTGGAGATGGACGTGAAGCGTGAGTCAGAACTGCTGAGACTGCGGGGAGAGTTGGAGGAGTCAGAGGAGAAGCTGACGTCTCGACTGCAGGAGGCTGAAGAAGCAGCCCAGGCCAAGTGCTTCAGTTTAGAGAAAATCAAACAGCAGCTACCGATCGAGGGAATGAGGAAGAATATGGATTCGAAGGATGATGTGCAGGATGTGTGGTACCTGCTGCCTTTTGCTAACTTCCCCTTGATTGAGGAAGAGACTTTTGGCCCTTCTCCCACTGAGTCAGGTGTAGTGGGGAGGGCTAGCTGTGGGCAGCCTGGGTTACTGCAGGGCCCTGAGGGAAAAGAAGCGGGGCCCCAGACACGGGACACGGGGCTCCAAAGTGCAGTGGGGGCATGAGTGAGAGATTGAGAGAGGAGTTGGCAAACAGACCCGAGGTATCCCCAGTAGTGTCCGAGCCTGAAGGGTTTAGGTGAGGGGGTATGGAGGTCTCGGAGGATTAGGAAACTCCCAGATAGGTTGGCCTATATAGCGCCCGGGGAACTATGTAGAAGGTCTACTGTTTGGGGAGCAATGTGACTGTTTGTACCTGGATTGGGTTTTTGTGTCTGCACGAATGGTTGGCGGTTATTTAGAAGTTATGAGGACATGACTTTATTTGGTGGGGGGAGTGTGTAAGGAGTTCTCTCTCTCTCTGCTTGTTTGGGTTATATTATTGAGAAGGAACGAACCAAAGCTCAAAGCTCTACGCTTCTTTTTGGATTCCAGACCTAATCAGTTCCCCTCTACCACCACTCTGCTCCGTCTAGCAGAATTAGTCCTTACTCTTAATAATTTCTCCTTTTGCTCCTCCCATTTCCTCTAAACTAAAGGTGTAGCTATGGGCACCCGTATGAGTCCTAGCTATGCCTGCCTTTTTGTTGGGTTTGTGGAACAATCTATGTTCCGTGCCTATTCTGGTATCTGTCCCCCACTTTTCCTTCGCTACATCGACGACTGCATTGGCGCTGCTTCCTGCACGCATGCAGAACTCGTTAACTTTATTAACTTTGCCTCCAACTTTCACCCTGCCCTCAAGTTTACCTGGTCCATTTCTGACACCTCCCTCCCCTTTCTAGATCTTTCTGTCTCTGTCTCTGGAGACAGCTTATCCACTGATGTCTACTATAAGCCTACTGACTCTCACAACTATCTGGACTATTCCTCTTCTCACCCTATCTCTTGCAAAAACGCCATCCCCTTCTCGCAATTCCTCCGTCTCCGCCGCATCTGCTCTCAGGATGAGGCTTTTCATTCTAGGACGAGGGAGATGTCTTCATTTTTTAAAGAAAGGGGCTTCCCTTCCTCCACTATCAACTCTGCTCTTAAACGCATCTCCCCCATTTCACGTACATCTGCTCTCACTCCATCCTCCCACCACCCCACTAGGAATAGGGTTCCCCTGGTCCTCACCTACCACCCCACCAGCCTCCGGGTCCAACATATTATTCTCCGTAACTTCCGCCACCTCCAACGGGATCCCACCACTAAGCATATCTTTCCCTCCCCGCCTCTCTCTGCATTCCGCAGGGATCGCTCCCTACACAACTCCCTTGTCCATTCGTCCCCCCCATCCCTCCCCACTGATCTCCCTCCTGGCACTTATCCGTGTAAGCGGAACAAGTGCTACACATGCCCTTACACTTCCTCCCTTACCACCATTCAGGGCCCCAAACAGTCCTTCCAGGTGAGGCATCACTTCACTTGTGAGTCGACTGGGGTGATATACTGCGTCCGGTGCTCCCGATGTGGCCTTTTATATATTGGTGAGACCCGACGCAGACTGGGAGACCGCTTTGCTGAACATCTACGCTCTGTCCGCCAGAGAAAGCAGGATCTCCCAGTGGCCACACATTTTAATTCCACATCCCATTCCCATTCTGACATGTCTATCCACGGCCTCCTCTACTGTAAAGATGAAGCCACACTCAGGTTGGAGGAACAACACCTTATATTCCGTCTGGGTAGCCTCCAACCTGATGGCATGAACATTGACTTCTCTAACTTCCGCTAGGCCCCACCTCCCCCTCGTACCCCATCTGTTACTCTTTTTAATGCACACATTCTTTCTCTCACTCTCCTTTTTCTCCCTCTGTCCCTCTGAATATACCTCTTGCCCATCCTCTGGGTCACCCCCCCCCCCGTCTTTCTTCCCGGACCTCCTGTCCCATGATCCTCTCGTATCCCCTTCTGCCTATCACTGGTCCAGCTCTCGGCTCCATCCCTCCCCCTCCTGTCTTCTCCTATCATTTTGCATCTCCCCCTCCAGCTTTCAAATCCCTTACTCACTCTTCCTTCAGTTAGTCCTGACGAAGGGTCTCGGCCTGAAATGTTGACTGCGCCTCTTCCTATAGATGCTGCCTGGCCTGCTGCGTTCACCAGCAACTTTGATGTATGTTGCTTGAATTTCCAGCATCTGCAGAATTCCTGTTGTTTGCGTCAATTGGGATAGATGTTATTCTTTCTTCTGTGTCTGTAAGCTATTGTGTTTCAAAGATTTTGGCGTGGAAGGCATGATGGGGACAGAAAGAGGAGACACGATGCTGTGACCCTGGGCAGGAGTCTGAAGGGTCTTCGGCGAGGAAGGGAGATGAAGACAGACTCGTGTGGAGCATCTGGTCGACCACCGTGGTTGGTCCTAGGCGGTGGGTCGAGTTGGTCGGAGGAGATCAAATGGTGGAAAGATGACCCCCATTACTAGAGCTCCAACTGTTGTGCATGAAGTGGTTAAACTTTGATAAGCTTGGCGCCTTTTACTTTCCTTTTATATTTTATCTCTATTAATTACATAGTTCCAGTAAGATCTATAAAATGCAATCATTTAATCACATATGGTGTATTGTCTGTTATTTGGCGGGGTGGGGTACATCATACAGCATCCACACAAACTTGCTTACCTAAGGAGGGGAGGAGAAGATGGCGGCGCAACGCAGCACACGCGGCCGCTCCAAACTGAAATCGTATTTGTTAAATAGGGGCCGTGCACAATCCTGATTTGATGGAAGTGGACGTGAGAAGCACAGAGGAACATCTGGAGAAACTTCTGAAATGCCCGCTTCGCTGCCGCTGCTACTGTGCAATCGAGAGTCTCCGGAGGGGAAAGCCCCAAATCCATGGCTTTGCATATTGCCTGTTGCCGGGGCCAGGGTCGAAGTGTTCAGCAACGATGGTGCTCGGTGTCGGAGGCTCGAAGTTTTCGGGTGGACTCAGAGTCGGACTCTGATCAGGTGCTTCCAGGATGCTGCATCAGCAAGTTTGCAGTGCTGGAAGCTCATGGCAGGGAAAGTTTCTCTCTTCAACCGTCTGCGTGAGATGATGGGACTTTCGAGAGACTTTGAGACTTTTTTTCCTTCATCAAATTACGGTTTGTTGTAACTTCGCACTGTTGTAATTATATGTTATAATTATGTGGTTTTTGACAGTTTTTTTTAGTCTTGGTTTATCTTGTGTTTCTGTGATATCTTTCTGGAGGAACAAATTGTACCATTTCTTAATGCATGCATTACTAAATGACAATAAAAGAGGACCGCGTGTCCTCATAATCTAATCTAATCTAACCCAGTTTGGCAGGGCCAAAGGCTGCTCCCCATAGATGAAAGCGAGCTGAGCAAGTCTGAGGCTTACCAGGGGGCTACATTGTGTCACAAATTCCACAGATTCACCACTCTCTGGCTAAAGAAATTCATCATCTCTGTTCTAACTGAACATCCCTCTATTAGGCTGCATCTTCTAGTCCTAGACTCCCCCACCATAGGAAACACACTCTACATATCCACTCTTGAGGGTTTCAATATTTGATAGGTTTCAATGAGATCCACCTTCATTCTTCTGAATTCCAGTAAGTGCAGGCCCAGAACCAGCAAATGCTCCTCAATCCTGGAATCATTTTCGTGAATCTCCTTTGGGCTCTCTCCAATGCCAGCACATCCTTTCTTAGGTAAGGGGAACAAAACTGCTCACGATACTTTCAAGTGAGGCCTCACCAGTGCCTTAAAGCCTCGACATTAGAATTTGCAATACTTGTTAGCCAACTCATTGGAAGATCTTCCTTGCTTTCTAAATAGTGAATAGGGTCTTTTTATTTAGATTTAGATGATCTTTAACATATCGAAATGCATGCCAGCTGTGGTCATGGAACTCGAGTCCATGGAGACGATTCAGAGTGAAAGTAACTGTTGTCGCCGATAATAAGATAACTGGGCCTAGAACACCTGTACTTTATGTCTCAGGCATTAGTTTTATTTTACTTTTGCACAAGGAGGACAGCATGGGCCTGTCACCCACACTGTTCTGAAGTCTAAACAGAAAACTGCTACTTTTGTACAGAATTGGCTGTACTAATCGCTTACAGATATTCATCATTGTAAATTATATATGTTTGGATTCCTTACTCGCAAGATCAGTTTCCATTCACAAGAGGTGTCAATTGAAACTTTGAGGAGACTGTCAATAATATTTTGAAGTTAGTAAAGACAATAGAGCCTTAGCTGTTGGGTATGTTTCACATCCTTCTGCTATCTGTCTCCAGCACCCCCTAAGTCTCACCTGTTAGGCTTGAGTACACACTGCCGCAGACAACCCAGCCCATCTTATCTGCCGTAAGCAGAGGAGTCTCCGGCAGTCTGATACTTAACCACAATTACCCCAGGCTATCCTTGCTTAAACCACAACTTCAACACTCAGCAGCTGGTGCTTCCTACCAATCTGGCTGAGGAACATTATCAAACCATATATCACTTTCTTCCAATTCACTTAATGTTTAAACTTATGACTGTATATAAATGATTTACATGATGGAATAGATAGCTTTGTTGCCAAGCTTGCAGATGATATGAAGATTGTTGGAGGGGCAGGTAGTGCTGAGGAAAAAGGTAGGATGCAGAAGGACTGAGACAGATTAGGAGAATGGGTAAGAAAGTGGCAAATGAGATAAATCCAATGTTGGAAAATGCATGGTCATGTACTTTGATAGTAGAAATAAATGTGCAAACTATTTTGTAAGTGGGGAGAAAATCCAAAAATCTGAGATGCAGAGGGACTTGGGAGTCCTTGTACAGAACCCCCTAAAGGTTAACTTGCAGGTTGAGTCAGTGGTGAGGAAGGCAAATGCCATGTTAGCATTCATTTCAAGAGGTCTAGAATACAAGAGCAAGGATGTGATGCTGAGGCTTTAAGGCACTAGTGAGGCCTCACCTCGAGTATTGTGAACAGTTTTGGGCCCCTCATCTTGGAAAGGGTGTGCTGTCATTGGAGAAAGTTCAGGAGGTTCACAAGGATGATTTCAGGAATGAAAGTGTCATCATATGAGGAACGTTTGATGGCTCTGGGTCTGTACTCCCTGGAATTCAGAAGGATGAGGAGGGAATCTCATTGAAACCTTTTGAATGTTGAAAGGCCTAGACAGAGTAGATGTAGAAAGGATGTTTCCCATGGTGGGAGAGTCCAGGACAAGAGGGCACAGCCTCAGGATAGAGGCGCCCTTTCAGAGAAATTTCAAAGGGTGGTGAATTTGTTGCCACATGCAGCCGTAGAGGCCAGGTCATTGGGCATATTTAAGGCAGAGATTGATAGGTTCTTGTTTGGACATGGCATCAAAGGTTTTCGGGGAGAAAGCCAGGAACTGGGGCTGAGGAGGGGAAAAAAGCCAAAATTGAATGGCAAAGCAGACTCGATGGGCCAGATGGCCTAATTCTGCTCCTACGTCTTATAGAACATAGAATAGTACAGCACAGTACAGGCCCTTCGGCCCAATGTTGTGTCCACCCTTAAACCCTGCCACCCATATACCCCCCCACCTTAAATTCCTCCATATACCTGTCCAGTAGTCTATTAAATTTCACTAATGTATCTGCCTCCACCACTGACTCAGGCAATGCATTCCACACACCAACAAATTATTATTATTTATAATTCTCTGATAGTTTGACATTCCAGCCATTCAATTATTAGACTGTAAAAACCTTGCCACCACTTCAGTAGGATCCTGTTGTTACCCAATATATTTAGGAAAGTCAAGTATTGAAGTGTAAAATATAAAGCACTTCAGCTCTTGTCAAAGAATTGCACAAATCAGTTCGTTTGGACAATAGGGTTTCTTTTGTTAATGGAAGACTAGAGATTCCTAAAAGATATCATTACAACTGTGTACAAGGTTTATAGCAACTTCCTGGAACAAGATTCAGCCACATTTCCACACTTAGGCAATCTAGATTAAGTGACCACCTTACAGACCACTGGGTGTTGAGTTGCCCATCAGTTTCGTTTTGCAGCTTCCCGCGAGAAAGTGTTCCTCATCTTCCATCGAGGCACATTGCAGCTTTCTCCACACAATGTTGAATTCAACAATTTCAGACAATTTGCTTCATTTTAAAATATTCTGTTGTTTTGCGCTCCACATTTTCCCCCACCTATCACATTTTTGTCTATACACTCACCCTGCCTATATCCCTAAGACTTCATCTCCTTGGACAATTCCCATTTTACAGAACACCAAACTTAGAAAAGTACAGTGTAGAAACAGGCCATTCAGCCCACTATGTTGTGCTGAACCAGCTAAAAAGCAAAACCATAAAACACTGAACACTACTCCCTCCTACCTACACATTTATATTTCTCATCTTCCTCACATCCATGTGCCTAATAAATGTCTCTTAAAAGCCTCTAATATTTTACCTCTACCACCATACCTGGTGGAGCATTCCAGGCATCCACCACTCTTAGTAAAATACTTACTCCTCACATCTCCCTAGAACTTACTCCTCTCACCTGCAATTCATGCCCTCTGGTATTAGATATTTCTACCCTGGGAAACAGGTACTCTGTCTACTCAATGCCTTTCAATCCTATAAACCTCCAATAGATCTCATCAGATCTCCCCTCCCCTACGATAAACATTCAGATGTGGAAGTATTCTTCATTGCTGTTTCCGTAGCAGTTTTGTTTTACCAGTCAGGGTTGTTAGCCCTGAGTTGAACCCCCTGAATTTGAAGGACCAGTGGATCACTTTTAATCTGGCCTCTACCCTTTGACCTGTTATACATGGCTGACCCTACCAAGAGCCAAAGCATAAAGCCCCGACTCCAGGCAACATGGATCTCCAGGTCACTGAGGCACACAGGCCTCCAAACCACGACAAGGTAGCAGAAAGGAATTACAGTAACACACACAAAATGCTGAAGGAACCTAGCAGGTCAAGCAGCATCTATGGAAATGAATAAACAGTTGATGTTTCAGGGGTGCTTATATACAGACAAGACATTTTATAATGAGTTATCAAACTTTATTGCTTCAAACTACAGCGCAAAAAAAATTACATTTGAAAAGGACCACACAAATTTCCAGATGGCTCTGCAGTGCAGCAAGCATAGGCTAAAAGGACATGTACGTGAACCTTTAAAATTAGCCACTTAAAATAGCACTTGTAGTAACTGCACATAATTCATAGGTGCGGTATCATACTTGTACTTCAGGTTCCCATCAGACACAAAATATTATTTTTTAAAGGGTTCAACAGACCAGATTCTTAAAACTTCATAATTATTTCTTGCTAAATCAGAGAAAAAAAACATAAAAACACTGGTAACTAACTTTGTCCTTTAAAATTCTACTAATGTCTTCATTCCTTTAGTTAAAAGAAATTAATTTCAATTCCAGAATCTTCATTAATCAGTCACTGGGGAAGGGTAATAGTGTGTGGACCATGGTAGTGAATGAAGACCAAGTCACTATAAAAAGAACCAGTTTATAAAGCTGGGGAATCTGCAGTCTTCTTTGTTTCGTACAATTCCGGAAGTAAACACAAGAAAAACATATCAAATTTCCAAGAATTTGTCTTTGCACTCATGTCAGAATACAGATTTCCATGAATGCTTTCTTTGTTCACTGGAATTCATTTGCTCCTTGACAGTTCGTAAAGAATCACATTTAAAAACTTCTTGAACATACAATAGATTAGTTATTAGAAGCTTTGCTGGAATAAATTCAGACATCAATACCAGTAATAACTACAGTTGATTAATAGTCACATATAAAGTTGTCTTCAAATTTCTGGACAAATCAAATGCAATTTTACAAAAAAAAACCCCGAATTTCATAATGTTAAGACTTCAATACTGTTCTTGGAGTGTTAGTGCTTTCCCATTTTTGAATGACCTCTTAATTTTAAGTCCTTGTTGTGCATAAAAATCTTTATCATTCGATACAAGTTTAACATACTTTCAGGCCAATTGGTTATTCCTTCCTATAACAGCATGTACACAATAATACACCAACAAGACATGCTTTTAAAAAACAGAAAAATGCACTATAGCCAATCAAAAGACACCCATAATCACAAGTCTTGTTTCCAATGTATTAAAAAAGGTGGTCAAATTACAATCCTTTACTTCATGATTACCTTTGAGACAGAAATAAATCGACGTGTTTAATTAAAAAGAAACATCTACATTGAATATGTACTTACAAATCACAATCCATTCACACAAATACCAAGTTTAAACGTACAAATTAATTAGGAAGGTAAGACAACTGTATTTGTTTAGGATTCATAAAGTTGATCACACAAATGCTATTCTGCTAAACCACAGTCAGTACTCTCTCACAGCAGCTCTTGTGCTTATGTGCAAAGGCAAGAAACGTTGCATGAACACAAGTGTAGTAAACATTTAAAACACACAAAAAAACTTGACAAAACAGTGCACAACCTAAGTTTTGTTCCAGCAGTTACTGCATTTTTCTTCCCCCCCACCCCCACGGCACTGTTGAAGCCTGCAGCAAGCATTAAAAATGTATTAGTCTTGTCAGTTTGCATAAGACACAATTATAAAGCTTTGGTTCACGTTTCCAAGAGTACACAGGAGCTTTGTCATGGTACTTTGTATCCTTCCGGTTATTAGTTTGTGTTCAAGTGAAGTAGAAAAGCTAAATTGTTAAAGAAAACTAAATATAAGACAATGAGAACTATTTCAAGCATCTATTTCAAACCTCAAATTTGCATACCTGGTTATAATGTAAATTGTAGTTGGAGAAACGATACATTTTATAACCTACTCTCCAGCCAGTAGGCAAATCAAATCTATTCACTCATATGTTAATAATCTGTTCCAACTAAAACAGAGTGCCACACTAACACAAATACAAACAAAAATCGACAACAAAAGATATTGAGCGAGTGAGTTAGAATTTAAAACTTGCAAGATCTGGGCTTAAAACAATACTGCAAATCAGAAACAGGGTCTTTAAATAAAGACACATAACTGTAACTCCAGCTCTAATACTAAACTCCGAAGCTGATGGCACTAACGTACTGCCACAAAAATGACACATTTTCTATATGCCCGAACGACAGGAGTTGTAAGTGAAAGACAAACATCGCAAGCTCTTCAACTGTATCTTGCAGTCTCACCATGCATTATAGCTACTTATATGTGATTTATGACCATTTCCAGATTTAAAAAACAATGCATATTAACAGATTGAAATCAAAAACACAAATGCTACAAAATGTGTTGAAAATGCCATTGTATCCATGTAGTAGAGACCACGGTAGTTACTATTTTCCAATTTAAGAACCATTTGTGAATGATTACATCCTACAAAGGCCACCATTAAAACCATTTAGTCAAAATGCCAGTACCTTAAGCTCTAATATTTCCAAAAAATACCCCCCAATTTTCTCCACAACATTTTCCTCAAACGATCTCACGTATAAACTGTGTTTCTTCAGTAATGGCTAAGTGTCACTTCATTTCAAAATGTAGTTTACTCATAAAGTTGCTTAAAACCTGCTAACAAAAATAAGTAGTTCATATTAAAAGAAATAACTTAAGATTGTGTCTACTGAAAGCCACCTCACACTGGCACCAGGTTACATGTAAACAATGAAAAGTACTTCTTCCAGTAAGTTACCCCTCAGTATAAGAAGGGTTAATTGACCAACAGCTCAGTGCATAATATTTCAGTCGCCATTCTAAAGCTGGCCAATGCAGGAAATTCAAAAGACCCCTACAATTTAATTAATCAAATTATAAATCCACTGGTCTAAAGGTTCTTTTCTGAGGTAATATCCAACATTCTCTGAATCTACCTTTAGTCTCATTTCCTTTCCTATCACAGAGGTAAAGATTCAAGTTCAATAATATATTGCCTGTTGTAATGGTGATGCATAAGTAAATGAATACACTGTTAACCTATGATGGGGAGACTTTGAAAATTGTACAAATTTTGCAACCAAAGTTTTTTTAAAATAAGGTTACAGCGATAATTGTCGAGGATGAATTTGTCCAGTGCGTTATTGCTGTCCACATCGCAGTGCTTTACACATCAACAGTACAAAGAGGTTCGCTGCCTGGCTGCGCTGATTCCATTATTGTCATTTTCGGCTTCTTACGCGTTTCCTCCTTTATGGAGATGAGATAACAGTGGAGGAGACAAATGGAAAGAAAAAAAAATTACTTGAAATTATTTTCAAATCTTTGACATTAAAAATAGAAGAAGAGGTCGGCCATCGGGCTCATGGAGCCTGCTCCGTCATTTGGGTGATTTGGGTGCAGACTCAGCTCTACCCAACTGCCTTTTCCCCATAACCCTCGAGTCCCCTGCAATGTAAATATCGATCTTTCCAAGTCCTAAATATACTTAAACAAGATAGCCGCTACTGCTTCCCTGGGCAGAGAATTCCACAGATTCACTGCTCTTTGGGAAAAACATTTTCACTTCATCTCCATCTTAAATTGACTACCTTGAATCTTGAGGCAATATCCCGTACTTCTAGTCTCACTTACCAGTGGAAACAACTTCCCTGCCTCTATTTTATCTATCAACAGTGGCATGCAAAAGTTTGGGCACCCCGGTCAAAATTTCTGCTACTGTGAATAGTTAAGTGAGTAGAAGATGAACTGATCTCCAACAGTCATAAAGTTAAAGATGAAACATTCTTTTCAACATTTTAAGCAAGATTAGTGTATTATTTTTGTTTTGTACAATTTCAGAGTGAAAAAAAGGAAAGGAGCACCATGCAGAAGTTTGGGCACCCCAAGAGATTTGATCTCTCAGATAACTTTTACAAAGCTCTCAGACCTTAATTAGCTTGTTAAGGCTATGGCTTGTTCACAGTCATTGTTAGGAAAGGCCAGGTTATGCAAATTTCAAAGCTTTATAAATACCCTGACTCCTCAAACCTTGTCCCAACAATCAGCAGCCATGGGCTCCTCTAAGCAGCTGTCTAGCACTCTGAAAATTAAAATAAATGATGCCCACAAAGCAGGAGAAGGCTATAAGAAGATAGCAAAGCGTTTTCAGGTAGCTGTTTCCTCAGTTCCTAATGTAATTAAGAAATGGCAGTTAACAGGAATGGTGGAGGTCAAGTCGAGGTCTGAACGACCAAGAAAACTTTCCGAGAGAACTGCTTTAGGATTGCTAGAAAGGTAAATCAAAACCCCCGTTTGACTGCAAAAGACCTGCAGGAAGATTGAGCAGACTCTGGAGTGGTGGTACACTGTTCTACTGTGCAGTGACTCCTGCACAAATATGACCTTCATGGAAGAGTCATCAGAAGAAAACCTTTACTGTGTCCTCACCACAAAATTCAGCATCAGAAGTTTGCAAAGGAACATCTAAAAAAGCCTGTTGCATTTTGGAAACAAGTCCTGTGGACTGATGAAGTTAAAATAGAATTTTTTGGCCGCAATGAGCAAAGGTACGTTTGGAGAAAAAAGGGTGCAGAACTTCATGAAAAGAACACCTCCCCAACTGTTAAGCACGGGGAACATTTCACTGGTAGAGGGAAGAATACCAGTGCTGGCTCGAAGGGCTGAACGGCCTACTCCTGCACCTATTGTCTATTGAATGAATTCAATTAAATACCAGCAACTTCTGGAAGCAAACAACAAACCGTCTGTAAAAAAGCTGAAGATGAAAAGAGGATGGCTTCTACAACAGGATAATGATCCTTAAATACACCTCAAAATCCACAATGGACTACCTCAAGAGGCGCAAGCTGAAGGTTTTGCCATGGCCCTCACAGTCCCTCGACCTAAACGTCATCGAGAATCTGTGGATAGACCTCAAAAGAGCAGTGCATGCAAGACAGCCCAAGAATCTCACAGAACTAGAAGCCTTTTGCAAGGAAGAATGGGCGAAAATCCCCCAAACAAGAATTGAACAATTCTTAGCTGGCCACTGAAAGCGTTGACAAGCTGTGATTCTTGCCAAAGGGGGTGTTACTAAGTACTGACCATGCAGGGTTCCCAAACTTTTGCTTCGGGCCCTTTTCCTTTTTTGTTATTTTGAAACTGTAAAAGATAGAATACAGTAATTTTACTTAAAATATTAAAGAAATGTATCATCTTTAACTTTATGCCTTTTGGAAATTAGGTCATCTTTTACTCGCTTCGCTACTTACAGTAATGGAAATTTTGACCGGGGTGCCCAAACTTTTGCATGCCACTGTATTTCATAATTTTATATGATTCTTCTGGATCCCCTCTCATTCTACTGAATTCCAGTGAGTACAGTCCCAGGTAATTCAATCTCTCCTCATAGGTTAATCGCCTCAACTTGGGAATCAATCTTGTTGGTCCTCCTCTGCACCACTTCCAAAGCCAATATAGCTTTATTCAAGTGAGGAGATGCAAACTGCCTGCAGTGACTCACTTGCAACCTCACAAGTACTCTGTACATCTGCAGCGTAACCTCCAAGCTCTTAAGTTCAATCCCTTCTGCAATGAAGGCAACATTTCACTGGCCTTCGTTTTCAGGGCATGTGGTACGATGAGAGGCTGGATCAACTTGGGTCCTTTCTCTGCAGTGCCGGAAGCTGAAGGGAGATCTGACAGAGGTTTATAAGATTATGAGAGGCATAGATTGAGCGGACAGAGAGTATCTGTTTCCCAGGGTTGAATGAATAATACCAGAGGCCATGCATTGAAGGTGAGAAGGGGTAGGTTCAAGGGGGAAAGTGAGGGGCAAGTATTTTATTCAGAGAGTGGGTGCCTGGAATGCGTTACCTGGTATGGTGACAGAAGGAAAACAGGTTGGAGACTTTTCAGCAGCGCTTGGATAGGCACATGGATGTAAGGAAGATGGAGGGATACGGATTAGTGTTTGGGTGTTTTTGATTTGCTTTACAGTTGGTTTGGCACATAGTGGGCTGAATGGCCTTTTTCTGTACTCTTCTATAACCTGTTGCACTTGCAAACCAATCATGCACAAGCACTCCAAGTCCCTTTGCAGAACAGCACGCTGCAATATTTCACAATTTAAATAATCTGATTGTCTAACTTTTCTTCCAAAGTAGGTGATCTCTCTTTCACCAATGTTGTACTCCATCTGCTAGACCCTGTCCACTCTTGTAATCTATATTTTCCTGTAGAATCTCCACATTCTCTGCACAATTTGCTTTTTGATTCAATTTAGTGCCATCAGCACACTTAGGAAACACCACCCTTGGTCCCCTCTTCCACATTGTTAATGCACCATCACAAACAGTTGTGTGCCCAGCACTGACCACTGTGACACTGCATTCACCAGAGACTACCAACCCATTTATCCCAACTCTCTGCCCTATTACCTGCATCCAGACATACTTATTTTTTTGGGTAGTTTTTTTTAAAAAGGCATTTTGGAAAACCGAGTATACAATATCCAATTGTACCCCTTTATCAACTGTGCTCATTATATCCTCAAAGAATTCCTGTAAGCTTGTCAAAAGGGCCTGGCCCTTCATGGATCCATGCCATGCCTGCCAGATGGAACATCTTCTATCCAAATGCCTTGCCTTAATGATAGCTTCAAACATTTTCCCAACTACAGGCATTAAGTTAACTGGCTTATAGTTACCTGTGTTTTAACTACATCCTTTTTTAAAAAATAATGTTGTGATGTTCATTATCTTTTAAGGATATTAAATGATATAAAATCATTAAGCCAAGAATGGCTGAATGCAAGTTAGGTAAAGGAGTATCAATGAACAAAGATTTTAGCAAGGCATTTGATAAAATTACAGACCAAAGAAAATCTTTAGGAAAGTTAAATTTCACAGCATGCAAGGAAAAATGGCAAGCTGAACCAAAGCCTGGCTCAGTGACAGCAAGCAAGGAGTTATCTTTAAATATGTACAGTACTGTGCAAAAGTCTTTGGCACATATATACAGCTAGCGTGTCTAAGACTTTTGCACAGTACTGTAGTAATTTGTGTATTGCACTGTGCTGCTGTGACAAAAAAACAAATTTCATGACATATGTGAGTGATGATAAACCTGATTCTGATCAGGGTCTCTATTGTGGACTGAGAGTGGGAAGGGGGCAGGGAGAGGGGAATCATGTTTGGGAAAAGGGGAAGGGAGAGAGGAGGGACAGGGAAGCACCAGCGAGACGTTCTGTAATGATCAATACACCGATTGTTTGGAATCAAATCTCAGAGCTGGGTGTGTCTGTACCCACGCCACTCCCTCCTCCACCTCTGCCACTCCTTCTCTGCTATCTGTCCCACACCCCTCCCATGCCACACCACCCTCACCAACATCCTTTGCTCACCAGATTCACAAATACTGTCTCTGCTCCAGGTTGACAAATGCTGTACTGTGCAAGTCTTAGGCACCCGAGCTATACAGTTGCAAGAAAAAATTTGTGAACCTTTGGCAATTACCTGGTTTTCTGCATTAATTACTCATAAAATGTGGTCTGATCTTCATCTAAGTCACAATAATAAACATAGAAACATAGAAAATAGGTGCAGGAGTAGGCCATTCGGCCCTTCGAGCCTGTACCACCATTCAGTATGATCATGGCTGATCATCCAACTCAGAACCCTGCACCAGCCTTCCCTCCATACCCCCTGATCCCTTTAGCCACAAGGGCCATATCTAACTCCCTCTTAAATATAGCCAATGAACTGGCCTCAACTGTTTCCTGTGGCAGAGAATTCCACAGATTCACCACTCTCTGTGTGAAGAAGTTTTTCCTCATCTCGGTCCTAAAAGGCTTCCGCTTTATCCTCAAACTGTGACCCCTCGTTCTGGACTTCCCCAACATCTGGAACAATCTTCCTGCATCTAGCCTGTCCAATCCCTTTAGGATTTTATACGTTTCAATCAGATCCCCCTCAATCTTCTAAATTCCAACGAGTATAAGCCTAGTTCATCCAGTCTTTCATCATATGAAAGTCCTGTCATCCCAGGAATCAATCTGGTGAACCTTCTTTGTACTCCCTCTATGGCAAGGATGTCTTTCCTCAGATTAGGGGATCAAAACTACACACAATACTCCAGGTGTGGTCTCACCAAGGCCTTGTACAACTGCAGTAGTACCTCCCTGCTCCTGTACTTGAATCCTCTTGCTATAAATGTCAGCATACCATTCACCTTTTTCACCGCCTGCTGTACCTGCATGCCCACTTTCAATGACTGGTGTATAATGACACCCAGGTCTCATTGCACCTCTCCTTTTCCTAATCGGCCACCATTCAGATAATAATCTGTTTTCCTGTTTTTGCCACCAAAGTGGATAACCTCACATTTATCCACATTAAATTGCATCTGCCATGAATTTGCCCACTCACCTAACCTATCCAAGTCACCCTGCATCCTCTTAGCATCCTCCTCACAGCTAACACTGCCGCCCAGCTTTGTATCATCCGCAAACTTGGAGATGCCGCATTTAATTCCCTCATCCAAGTCATTAATATATATTGTAAACAACTGGGGTCCCAGCACTGAGCCTTGTGGTACCCCACTAGTCACCGCCTGCCATTCTGAAAAGGTCCTGTTTATTCCCACTCTTTGCTTCCTGTCTGCCAACCAATTCTCTGTCCACATCAATACCTTACCCCCAATACTGTGTGCTTTAAGTTTGCACACTAATCGCCTGTGTGGGACCTTGTCTTTTGAAAATCCAAATATATCACATCCACTGGTTCTCCCCTATCCACTCTATTAGTTACAACCTCAAAAAATTCTTTGAGACTCGTCGGACATAATTTTCCTTTCACAAATCCATGCTGACTTTGTCCGATGATTTCACCGCTTTCCAAATGTGCTGTTATCACATCTTTGATAACTGACTCTAGCAGTTTCCCCACCACTGATGTTAGGCTAACTCCCTTAATTCCCTGGTTTCTCTCTCCCTCCTTTTTAAAAAAGTGGGGTTACATTAGCCAAAAAGTGGGGTTACATTAGCCCACAAACACAATCTGCCTAAACTACTAACACGAACAATTGTTCTCATCAATACTGAGTACACCACTTATACAATCACAGTCTAGGTTTAAAACTGTAAACCTCTGGGATAATGCTTTCTGCAGAAGCTATTTGGAGTCAGGTGTTCCAATCAATGAATGCTGAAGGAGACGAGAAAGAACAAGGGTAACAGCAAAAGATCTGCAGAAATCCCTTGAACTTGCTAAGTTCTCTGTTCATCTGTCCACTAAAAACACTGAACAAAACGGTGTTCGTGGAAGGACACTGTTGTTCTCCAAAAAAAAATATTGCTACACATCTCAACTTTGCTAAAGAGCACTTAGATGTTCCACAATGCTTCTGGGACAATGGTCTGTGGACTGATGAGACAAAACATGAACTTTTTGGCAGAAATGTACACCCCTAGCTTTGGAGGGTAAAAGGGCTCTGCACACCAACACCAAAACTGTGAAGGGTAGTGGAAGGAGCGTTACGGTTTGGGGCTGCTTTGCCGCCTCAGGGCCTGGACAGTTTGCGATCGTTGAGGGAACAATAAATTCAAGATTATATCAAGACATTTTACAGGAGAATGTCAAGGTAGTGGTCTGTCACCTGAAGCTTCATTGAAGTTGGATGATGCAACAAGGGAATGATCTGAAAGACCAGAGTAAATCAACAGAATGGTTTAAAAAGAAGAAAATTTGCAATTTGGAACAGCCAAATCTGAGTCCAGACCCTAACCCAATTGAGAGGCTGTGGCGTGACCTGAAGAGGGCTGTTCATGCAAGGTACCTCACAAATATTGATGAACTGAAACAGTTTTATATGGCGGAATGGTCTAAAATTTTTCCTTGCCATTGTGCAAGTCTGATCAGCAGCTACAGGAAACATTTTGTGAGGTTATTGCTGCTAAAGGAGGTTTTACCAGTTATTAATACAAGAGTTCAAGTACCTTTTCCAGCCTGGACTGTGAATGATTAAACAATGTGTTTAATCACATGACATGAAAAATACAATTGTTTGGTGTTATTAGTTTAGGCAGATTGTGTTTGTCTATGATTGTGACTGAGATGAAGATCAGACCACATTTTATGAGTAAGTAATGCAGAAAACCAGGTAATTGCAAAGGGTTCACAAACTTTTTTCTTTCAACTGTATAGCTATGGTACCTAAGACTTTTGCATAGTGTTGTATTTTCAACAGAAAGGATGTTTCCAATACAGCTCTGCAAAAAATGCAATTTTAGGTCTTTCAGTTTCTATTGTGTACAGGGAGACTTACTGTGGGGGAGAGGAAGGGATTAAGTTCGTGTGGTTGCCAATGGACACAAAATGCCTCAGTTTGCATTGAAGTTGGCACAGTTAGTCAGGCATAAAAGGACGATGACATTCAATCAGTGTGAGGTAAACCATTTTGGGAGAGCAAACAAAATCAGAGAAAATATAAGTTGAAAGGTCATTGGGAAACGCTGAGGAACAAGTGGATCTTGAGCTGCATCCCACAGATGGCTCTGAACACTCATTGTGGTGAAAATATGGTATTCTTACAGGTTCAGAGAATACTTACAATGCTAGAGAGTGCGTTTTATTAGAAGTTAGCAGCCAAAGGGAAGACAATTTGAAGTTATAAAATTAAGGAAGATCTTAATGGCACATCTAAAGCAGGGGTTCCCAACCTTTATTATACCATGGACCCCTAACATTAACTCAGGGGTCCATGGACCCCATGTTGGGAATGCCAGCTCTAAGGAAACTATTTTTCCTCAGCTGGTTCAACAACAAGAGAGGACACATTTCAGGTAATGCAGAGGATTAAAATATCTGTTTCTCAGCCAGTGCAGTGTGGATGGGGGTGAACTTCCTGAAAGTATGGAAGAGGCTGAAATCACCATCAAGTTGAAGAAAAGTAGAACACTTGGCACTTTGGAATCTGCAAGGCTGGAGACAGAGAGCGGGAAAGATTAGTTAAGTACATTCTCTCCAGATAGTGTAGCTTCCTGTGCTACAAGTCTTTTTATCTTCAAATTTCCTTTTGAAGTCAGAGGAGGAAGAGATACATTTTAGGATTATAGTTTCCTGATCATGGTTCATACTTAACAAATGGGAAAATGGACAAACTGGTCATGCCTTGTAGCCGTGGTACTATAAGGAACAGCGGTGGTGGGGAAGAGGTGTGTGAACAAAGAACTAGCCATTAAAACATAATGCAAACTGTCCCATTCAATGACTCAGGAATTGAAAAGCTCATCATATGAGGAGCGATTGCTGGCTCTGGGCCTCTATTCACTGGAATTCAGGAGGGGTGACCTCATTGAAACCTGTTGAATGTTGAAAGGCCTTGACAGAGTGGACGTGGAGAGAATGTTTCCTATGGTGGGGAAGCCCAAGACCAGAGGGCACAGCCCCAGAATAAAGGGACATCCTTTTAAAATGGAGATGAGGAGAAAGTTCTTTAGCCAGAGTGGTGAATCTGTGTAATTCGTTGCCACAGGCGGCTGTGGAGACCAAGTCATTGAGGATATTTAAGGCGCAGATTGATAAATTCTTGATTCGTCAGGGCATGAAGGAATAAAGGAGAAAGCAGAAGGTTGGAGCTTAGAGGGAAAATGGATCAGTCACGATGAAATCGCGGAGCAGACTCAATGGGCCAAATGGCCCAATTCTGCTCCTATATCTTAAGATTTTACTTAACTCTGGTTAGGCCATATCTGGAGTATTGCATACAGTTCTGGTCACCCAATTATAGGAGGGATTTATACGTAGCCCTTGTGGCTATGGGGATCAGGGGGTATGGAGGGAAGACTGGTGCAGGGTTCTGAGTTGGATGATCAGCCATGATCATAATAAATAGCGGTGCAGGCTCGAAGGGCCGAATGGCCTACTCCTGCACCTATTTTCGATGTTTCTATGATTATGAGAGGCATAAATAGTGGACAGACTGTAGTTGTTTCCCAAGGCTGAAATGTCTAATACCAGAGGGGATAGGCTCAACAGGGGTTATGTGGGGTAAGTTTTTTTTAACCCAGTGGTGGATGTCTGGAATGCGCTGCCTGGTATGGTGGTAGAGGCAAATGCACTGGAGACTTTAAAGAGACTTTTTTTTCAGGCACACGGAAGTGAGAAAGATGGATGGATACGGACATGGCGTCAGTAGGAGGGATTAGTGTCTGGGTGTTTCTGATTTGATTTTTAGCTGGTTCAGCAACAACACTGTGGGCCAAATGGCCTGCTCCTGTGCTGTACTTTTCTATGTCCCAACACAAGAGAACTTATACAGGATAGAAAATAAGTGACAGGATTTGTTGGAATCAATTATTTTTACAGCAGTCAGGATAGGAACCAAGTCCCTGTAAAAAGGAAAATTAAAAAAATTACCCTGTCCCGTGCCAGCTTCCTCATCTCATCTCGTAACTTATTCAAAATATGCAGATTTGGTTTGTTCTTTTTGGCGTACTGCTGCAGTTCAATCACACTTTTATCAGACATTTCCTGCATGAAAATAATAGAGAGATGTGCATATTAAAATGGCAGACAAAAACCATAGGTTTTTATAGGCATCACAATAGGAATAAAAAAGAAACAGCAAGTCATTTAAAATGCCATATCCAAAAAAGAAACAGCTTCCTTAAGGTTGCTATAACAAGGGGTGGTAATGGGGCCAAGCTCCTACTAACGACTAAATGCTCCCTATGCCGTGGATCTCAAATAGCCCCTGACAAACAAGTCCTGCTCCTGGCCTTCAAGTGTGGCTTAGCTACGAAACCCGGTGGAACTGTTTCTACTGACAGAAGAAAGGGCAGAAGGGCACCTTAAAACGAACTGCTTCAAGCAGACGGGGCTCGTCAGCCGTGGTTGGCAGCGCACCTAGAAGGCGGAAAATGCTTGATCTCAAACCTTCACTGCCTTGCAGCCATACCCAACTCATGGGCAAGGCTGCAGGAGTAAACTCCGAGGAAGAAAAATCCAGAGTTGGAGTCCCCAAGGCAGTCTTACGTTGAGTTCAACACTGACTGGCAACACCTGCAATGCTGTTGGTGCCAAATCGTATTGGTTTCTGCTGTTCCTTTGGGTTCATCAGATGCGTGGAGGAGGGGAGTCTGCTACATGGGCACAGCTTGTTCTCCATAATGTACCGTCCAGGCTTACCTATCTAGACGACTCGGACACAACATCCACGGTCAACACTTATCAGCGAAGGCCTCAAGAACAAGAACCAATACCAGGTCATCGTATACATTGTGTTGTTTTTTCAATTGTGTTCTTTATTTTATTTTGTGTGTTTTTATAATGTGTAGAATCAGATCTCTACCCTTTGACCTGTTTGGCACGGGTGACTCCACCAACAGCCAAAGCATAAAGCCCTGACTCCAGCCAACAGAGTTCTCCGGATCACTGAAGCATGCAAGCCTCCAAACCTACGACGTAGTTGTGGTCTATTCAGACGTATGTGTATCATTTAGTGCAACGTTTTACGGTACTAAAATCAGGGTTCGATTCCCGTTGCTGTCTACAAGGAGTTTGCATCCCCATGTTCTTCCCATGACCGCGAGGTGCTCCAGTTTCCTCCCATGGTCCAAATCAGAACAAGTTAAGGTTAGTGAATTGTGGGAATGCTACACTGGTACTGGAAGTGTAGTGATACTTGTAGGCTGTCACCCGTGCCAAACAGGTCAAAGGGTAGAGGCCAGACTGAGAGGTCCACCAATGGTCAAGTTCGGGGGTTCAGTTCAGGGCTAACAACTCTGACTGGTCAAACAAAATTGTTATGGAAACAGCAATGAAGGTTCCTTCTACATCTGAGTGTGACAGTATTCCTGAGTCTCCACACGAGATTTGCATGACTAACAGTAGTGAAAACCGAGAGAAGCTACTGACATGATGAAGGAGGAGGCCCTAAACACCGCCAGAGATGGAGAACCTCCAATGATGCCCTAAAGGGCAGCAAAGTAAGTGGCAAGATTTCAACTCTACATTACAGTGCTGCCCTGTAATTTAAATGTTTATATTATACTTTTTTGCCCTCCACAACCTACCAGAACGGAGGCATTTAGATCACAATCAAACATTAATTTCAGACTATATTTACCTGCTTGACCATTTTATTGCTTTCCCTGCCATACATGCGTAATAGTGACCCCCAGTTCTTCACATGAGGATGCAGTAACTGTAGGATTTTCTGAGATGCCAGCTGCTTGCCAACTCGCTTATTTTTACCTGAGAAATTAAATTTTTCCTTTTATTAGTGTTGTAAAATTGGAATTATCTCCCAATTTCATTTTCCATCCACCAAAGGCCAATTCAAGTCAGACAGGTGAACATACAAATGTAAGCTTCAAGTAAATGCTCAGTATGACGTGTAAACTATTGAGCTAGCACACAGAAATTATCAATTAAAAGACTACAAAGAACATTTACAAGGATGTTGCCAGGACTTGACCATAATTACAAAGGCTGAATAGGTTTGGACTTTATTCGCTGTAGAATACAAGAACAAGGGAAGACTTAATAGAGGTATACACAATTATGAGGGGTAAAGATAGGGTAAATACAAGCAGGCCTTTTTCTACTGAGGTTGCAAGAAACTAGAACTAGAGGTGAAAGGTGAAATATTTAAGAGAGAAAATGGGGGATCTTCTCAAAGGGTAGCAAGAGTGTGCAGCGAGCTGCCAATGGAAGTGATGGATGCAGGGTCAATTTCAGCATTTAAGAAAAAGTTGGTCAATACATGTAAGGGCAACGTATGGAGGGACTAGATGGACCAAAGGGCCTCTTTTGGTGTGTTGTAGTGGTCTATGATTATAACTATGACCAATGAATAGATAGAAACCAATGCAAAAGAAGAAAGCAAAAATGCCAGAATCAGTATATTAGACTTAACGGGTAGCTCAATTTCACAGAGGCACAGAAAAGCAAATTTAAATTGGCCTTCAAAGTAGTTCAACCACTGTATAGTTCCACTTCATTAACAAAGAACTGAAAGTCATTAACATCATTCCGAGGCCGTCAAGAAACAACACAGCCAAAAACTTCGAAGTCCTGAATTACTAAAATTTCACAATTTTTGATTCAGGGAGATTTATCATGGGAGTACAAGTACTCACATCAAATTCATAAAGCCTCAGTTAAAATAAAACTATTTCAAAGAAAACTGTTGCAACTATGCTGTCACAGTCTTTAATAAATAACTACATAACAATTACAGCACGGAAACAGGCCATCTCGGCCCTTCTAGTCCGTGCCGAACTCTTACCCTCACCTAGTCCCACCGACCTGCACTCAACCCATAACCCTCCATTCCTTTCCTGTCCATATACTTGTCCAACTTAACTTTAAACGACAACATCGAACCTGCCTCAACCATTTCTGCTGGAAGCTCATCCCACACAGCTACCACTCTCTGAGTAAAGAAGTTCCCCCTCATGTTACCCTTAAACTTTTGCCCTTTAACTCTCAACTCATGTCAACTTGTTTGAGTCTCCCCTACTCTCAATGGAAAAAGCCTATCCACGTCAACTGTCTATTCCCCTCACAATTTTAAACACCTTTATCAAGTCCCCCCTCAACCTTCTTCGTTCCAAAGAATAAAGACCCAACTTGTTCAACCTTTCTCTGTAACTTAGGAGATGAAACCCAGGTAACATTCTAGTAAATCTTCTCTGTACTCTGTTTTGTTGACATCTTGCCTATAATTCGGTGACCAAAACTATACACAATACTCCAAATTTGGCCTCACCAATGCCTTGTACAATTTCAACATTACATCCCAACTCCTATACTCAATGCTCTGATTTATAAAGGCCAGCATACCAAAAGCTTTCTTCACCGCCCTATCCACATAAGATTCCACCTTCAGGGAACTATGCACCATTATTCCTAGATCCCTCTGTTCTACTGCATTCTTCAATGCCCTACCATTTACCATGTATGTCCTATCTTGATTAGTCCTACCAAAATGTAACACCTCACATTTATCAGCATTAAATTCCATCTGCCATCTTTCAGCCCACTCTTCTAACCGGCCTAAATCTCTCTGCAAGCATTGAAAACCTACTTCATGATCTACAACTCCACCTATCTTAATATCATCTGCATACTTACTCATCCAATTTACCACCCCATCATCCAGATCATTAATGTATATAACAAATAACATTGGAGCCAGTACAGATCCCTGAGGCACACTATTAGTCACCGACCTCCAATCTGACAAACAGTCATCCACCACCACTCTCTGGCGTCTCCCATCTAGCCACTGCTGAATCCATTTTACTATTTCAATATTAATACCTAATGATTGAACCTTCCTAACCAACCTTCCATGTGGGTTGAACCATATAGAACCCAAGGAAGATCAATTTTCATTCAGCTACCCGACCAACAATGCTATTGTCTAGGTCCGACATGTCATGCTGACGTCAAGCACCAAGGAGCCAATGGGTAGGAATAGAACCTTCATCTCCAACTATGCCCAACCTTATTGTGAAATGTTAAGGAGCACTTCTAAACCACACCCCCCCAACCCTGTCTTTCAATGAGCTGGAGTAATGCTTCAAGGCTACAGAGCAGTAACATGACTTGGACACCCATTATGGACATGCATTTGATAAATATTTCAATAATCAAAATTACACAAAGACATCTGACACTCTTTAATAGCTTTGTGGATGAAATATTATATAAAAAAAACAGCAGACCTAGCATCAACAATTGTTCCTATACTTACACCAGCCCCTCACTGTGTGTTTGCCACAGGTCATGACATATTCACTCTTCTGGTTTTTACCAGGAATTACCTCAAACTTAATGCTTGTGTCGCCCATTCCATGATTTCTGAAAATGAAAATATTTTAGTCTGTACCAAGGAATCAAGTTAAAACAGATTCTACTAACTTCACACTAAGTAAAAAAAACGTGTTTCTGCAAATCTTCAACAACATACTCAAAGAGCTGGAGGAACTCAGTGGGTCAGGCAGCATCTATGGACGGAAATAAACAGTTTGTGTTTTAGGCTGAGACCATTCATTAAAAATTCAAGATACTTCAATCCTATACAAACATGAAATCTGCATGATACCTCTGCAAACAAAGTTCAAAGTAAATTTATCACTAAAGTACATATATGTCACCATATATAACCTGAGATACATTTGCTTGCAGGTACGCTCGATAAATCCATAGAATACAAAGCATAACAGAATCAATTAAAGACCACACCAACGTGGATGCTCAGGTGTGCAAAGTACAACAAACAGTGCAAATACAGGAAGAAAGAAATAATAAATGAATAAGAACAAATATCGAGAACATGAGATAAAGAGTCCTTGGAAGTGAGTCCATAAGTTGAGGGATCATTTCAATGATGGGCAAGTGAAGTGGAGTGGAATTATCCTCTTTGGTTCAAGAACCTGACGGTTGAGTGGTAGCAACTGTTCCTGAACTGAGAAGTGCAAGTCCTGACACTCTTGTACCTTCTTCCTGATGGCAGCAGCGAGAGCAGAGAATGTCCTGGCCGGTGGGTATCCCTGATGGTGGATGCTGCTTTCCTGCAACAACACTTCATGTAGATGAGCTCAATGATGAGGTGGGCTTTACCCATGATGGACTGGGCCGTATCCACTACTTTTTGTAGGATCTTATGTTCAAGGGCATTGGTATTCACATACCAGGCTGTGATGTAGCCAGTCAATATACTCATTTATAGAAGCTTGTCAAAGTTTTCAATGTCACGTTGAACCTTTGTAAACTTCTAAGGCAGTAGAGGGGCTGCCAAGTTTTCTTTACAATTGCACTTCCATACTGGGCCCAGGACAGGCCCTCTGAAATGATAACACCAAGTTGCGCAATTTATTCAGCCTGTCCCTCAATGACCAGAATTTTATTATCTTTTTTTGTCAATGGCATCTTTAACACTAAATCTCCACTATTAGCATAAATACTTCTAAATATGGTGTTTATTTTGGCAAAAAGCATGGGACAAAAATCTGTAATAACTACATCAATATATTGGGACCAGGTTAGACCCTCAAGAGATCTTGACACCCAGAAACTTGAAACTGCTCACTCTCTCCACTTCTAATCCCTCTGTGAGGATTGCTAGGTGTTCCTTTGTCTTACCCTTCCTGAAGTCCACAATCAGCTCTTTCGTCTACTGATGCTGAGTGTCAGGTTGTTGCTGTGGCACCACTCCACTAGTTGGCATATCTCACCCTCTCGTCACCACCTGAGATTCTACCAACAATGGTGGTATCATCAGTAAATTTATAGCTGGTACTTGAGCTATGCCTAGCCACACAGTCATGTGTACACAGAGAGTAGAGCAGTGGGCTAAGCACGCACCCGAGGTGCGTCAGTGTTGATCGTCAGAGAGGAGGATATGTTATCACCAGTCTGCACAGATTGTGGTCTTCTGGTTAGGAAGCTGAGGGAAGTATAGAGGCCCAGGTTCTGCAACTTCTCAATCAGGATTATGGAAATGATGGCATTAAATGCTGAGTTACAGTCGATGAACAGCATCCTGACATAGGTGTTTTGTGTGGTCCAGGTGATCCAAGGCCGTGGGAAGAGCCATTGAGACTGCATCTGCTGTTGATCTATTGTGGCAATAGGCAAATTGCAATGGGTCCAGGTACTTGCTGAGGCAGGAGTTCAGTCTAGTCAAGACCAAGCTCTCAAAGCATTTCATCACTGTTGATGTGAGTGCTACTGGGTGATAGTCATTTAGGCCACTCACATTATTCTCCTTAGGCACTGGTATAACTGTTGCCTTTTTGAAGCAAGTGGGAACTTCCGCCCGTAGCAGTGAGAGGTTGAAAATGTTCTTGAATACTCCCACTAGTTGGTTGGCACAGGTTTTCAGACCTTTACGAGGTACTCCATCTGGAATTTCCGCCTTGCAAGGGTTCACTCTCTTTAAAGACAAACTAACATCAGCCTCTGAGACAGATCACAGGGTCATCAGGTGCAGCAGAGATCTTCACAGCTATAGTTATGTTTTCCCTTTCAAAGCAGGTACAGAAGGCATTGAGTTCATCTGGTAATATATACTGGAAATGCTCAGAAGTTCCACTGGTTTTTGTTTAATGGGTGACAGTTGCAAGGCACTAATTGAATGCACATTCCTAGCTTCGCTGAGGATGTGAAGTTCAAAAATAATAATTCATACTAGATTCATTTGAATAAGAGGTGACAGATACCCATCCTATTGTTTTTAATTTACAAGGCTAGTGGCTTTCAAGCATTTTCCAGGGCTCCTCAGTTCAAGTTCATCGTCATTCAATGATATACATGTATACAGCGAACTATAATATCGTTTCTCTGGGGCCAAGGTGCAAAACACAGTACATATATATTCACTCACAGCACATATACAACCCCTATAAAAAGTATTCACCCGCCCCCCCCCCGGAAGTTTTCATGTTTTATTGTTCGCAGCATTGAATCACAGTGGACTTAATTTGGCATTTTTGACACTGATCAACACAATAAGACTCTTTCCTGTCAAAGTAAATACAGATCTCTACAAAGCGACCTAAGTTAATTACAAATATAAAACACAAAATAATTGATTGCATAAGTATGACACACCAAATCATCAGTGGTGCAGGCAACTGGTTTTAGAAGTTACATAATTAGTTAAATGGAGATCTGTTTTTGGAGACCTGTGTGCAGTCAAGGTGTTTCAATTCATTGTAGTAAAAATACACCTGTATCTGGAACATCCAACTGCCGGTGAGTCAGTATTCTGGCAAAAACTACACCATGAAGACAAAAAGAACACTCCAAGAAACTCTGTGAAAAAGTTATTGAAGAGCACAAGTCAGGAGATGGATAGAAGAAAATTTCTAAGTCACCAAATATCCCTTGGAGTACAGTTAAGTCAATGATCTGGAAATGGAAAGAATATGGCACAGTTGTCACATGGTGTGAGCAGAATTATCTGCAGCTTAATGTGAAAAAGACTAAGGAGCTGGTGGTAGACCTGAGAAGAGCTAAGGTACCAGTGACCCGTTTCCATCCAAGGGGTCAGTGTGGACATGGTGGAGGATTACAAATACCTGGGGATACGAATTGGCAATAAACTGGACTGGTCAAAGAATACTGAGGCTGTCTACAAGAAGGGTCAGAACTGTCTCTATTTCCTGAGGAGACTGAGGTCCTTTAACATCTGTCGGACGATGCTGAGGATGTTCTACGAGTCTGTGGTGGGCAGTGCGATCATGTTTGCTGTTGTATGCTGCGGCAGCAGGCTGAGGGTAGCAGACACCAACAGAATCAACAAACTCATTCGTAAGGCCAGTGATGTTGTGGAGATGGAACTGGACTCTCTGACGGTGGTGTCTGAAAAGAGGATGCTGTCCAAGTTGCATGCCATCTTGAGGAGGTTCGGTGGCTGCGATGGGAGAGACTGCACACACAACAACTGTTGCCCAGGTGCTTCACCAGTTGCAGCTTTATGGGGGAGAGGCAAAGAGAAAGCCATTGTTGAAAAAAAACTCCCATGAAATCTCTGCTGGAGTTAGGCAGAAGATATGTGGGAGACTGAAATCAGCTGGAAGAAGGTTCTATGGTATGATGAAACTAAATTCGAGCTTTAAAAAAATTTTTTTTTGCTCAGCATAACAAAACTTTCAATTTTCAGATACATTTACATTTCTTCCCCTCACAGGTATAAGCTATCAAACACTTCCATCAAAATATAGACATCACAACATTCTATACAAAAGCCCTTATTAGTATAGCAGACAGGTTTACATCTACATACTGCAGATAAGGTTGCCATGTTTTATGAAAACTGTTTGTTTTTGAGTGTACCATACATGTCAAAAAGTCCAAAGGAATGTATTCCATGATTAATTTACGCCAACCAAGAAGTCCAGGGGCCTTATCAGATATCCAACGAAGTAAAATGTTCTTCCTTGCACAAGAAGTCAGGATGTTAAGAAGTTTTTTTCTGATGTGCATTAATAATACGACCGCTGGGTAAGCCCAAGGGAAAAGACACTGGGTCCAGTTCAAGCTCCATCTTCAGAATCTTTTCCATTTCACCCAAAATATCACTCCAGTATGCCTGAAGTTTGGGACAAGTCCAAAAACAGTGGATGAAAGTTCCAGTATTTACTTTATATTTAGAACACACTGGAGAAACCCCATCTTAAATTTCAAGAGACGATCTGGAGTCAGATGGGCTCAATGCAGAATTTTGAGTTGCAATGCTTTAGTTCTATTACACGCTGAAATTTTCTTTGCATTATCACAGATGTCTTCCCATGTTTCAGCTGTAACTTCTACTCCCAGACCCTTCCCATCAGCTCAGCCTCTTCACAAGAACATTCCCTCAGGATGCTGTAAAAAGTACTAATGGAGACTTCACCCTAAGAAGAAAACACCTTTTCTGTGTCAGAACTACAGAAATCAGTTAACATTGATGTTTTTTTCTGTATAAAATCTCTTATCTGAAAGAAATGAAAAAGATCCTTGTTGGGTATGTTAAATTTCTGTACTATTTGACTAAAAAACATCATCATTCCTTCATCAAACAAACCTCCTAGATGGAAAATATCCTCAGAAATCCAAAGTTTAAATCCAGAATCCATTATGCCAGGCTGAAAATCAGGACTGCTAGTTATTGGAGTGAAGGGTGATATTTTCACTGCGTTGCCCTCAGTTTGTCGCACCACCCTCCAAGCCCTGACTGTATTAATTGTTATTGGATTGCGACAATATTCCTTAACTAGTTTCACCTTATTGAGGAAAAGCAAATTAGCAAGAGGACATTTTGGTTGTGAAGCTTCAACGTCCAGCCAAATTGAGGGGTCCCTGCAAACCCAGTCAACCACATAAGATAAAAAGGAACTTCATTGATATTTTCTGATGTCTGGAAAATCCAGACCCTCTAGACTACTAGGAAGCTGTAACTTAGATATTTTAATACAGGGTCTTCTTTTGTTCCAGATGAAAGAAACAAACTAGCCATATATATTTTCAAGTATTTGTTGGGTAAAAATGACTGGAATCATTCGTATTGGGTAGAGCAGACGAGGAAGAATGTTTATTTTGAGCAAGGATATTCAGTCAAGCCAAGAAATGGGAAGAGTGCTCCTTCGCTCAAGATCCTGTTTGATTTTGTCAAATAACTGTGTAAAGTTAACTTTGAACAATTGATCAAACATAGGTGTGATAAATATGCTGAAGTAAACAAAACCTGTCTGCGACCATTTAAAGGGGAAAACACCCTGAATGTCAGGTACCTGCTGCAGATTCCCCAGAGGTATAGCCTCTGATTTAGTAAAGTTTATTTTATAACCTGAAAAGGCGCTAAATGAGTTGATGCATTGTATAAGGTGGTGCACTGATACAGCAGGGTTTGATAAGAAAATTAGAACATCATCCACAAACAATGTAACTTTATGTCACTTTAGTCCTATGTCTGGAGCAGATATTTTGGTGTCTCACCAAACAGCCCCAGCCAATGGCTCGATCACTAGTGTGAAAAGTAGTGGTGATAAAGGGCAGCCCTGCTGGCTGCCCCTCAGAATACTAAAATTATCCGACCTAATACCATTAGTGAGAGTCGTAGCCAAAGGGTCATTATAAAGAATCTTCACCCACTTAATAAAATTATTGACCAAACCAAATCGTTCTAAAGTGAAAAAAAGATACGGCCATTCGACACGATCAAAGGCCTTTTCTGCATCTAAGGAAACCACCAAGCCGTCCACTGCCTGTTGCTGACATGCCTGAATCACATTAAGTAATCTTCTGATATTGTTAGATGATCTACGGCTTTTTACAAAACCCGTATGATCCTCTTTTATGATAAAAGATAACAGTTTCTAATCGCAACGCTAAGGTTTTAGATAAGATTTTAAAGTCAACATTTAACAATTAAATAGGCCCGTAGGAGGCACAATCTTCAGGACTCTTTCCTTTTTTAAGAATTAGGGAGATATTAGCTTCTCTCAATGATGGTGGGAGGAGTCCACAATTAAATGCATGACTGAACATGTTTAGCATAGGCTCTGATAATAACCCTGTGAACTCTTTATAGAATTCACTAGTGAGTCCATCAGGACCAGGGGCCTTCCCACTTTGGAGCTGTCTCACAGCTTCCTGTATCTCATGTATAGATAACGGAGCATTGAGGAGGAACTCTTGTTCAGGAGAAATGCCTAGGGGATCTAAATTCCTGAAAAAGAACTCCATCCTAGATTGTCCAACATTACATTGCTCAGATTGATATAGTTTAGAATAAAAATTCTTAAACACAACATTAATCATTTTAGAATTACTAGTAAGGGCTCCTGTCCCATCCCTGATTGAAGCAATAGTCTGCGAGGCATTTTTCTTTCTAGCTAAGTAAGCCTGCTTGTGTAAGTAGAGTTTAGTGTACAGCATAGGGCTGTGATATTCTGTAACTTGGCTGCAGAAGACATTAATATAATTCTTTTCAGCTGCCGCAAGCCTTGCTTCCACTAGGTGCTGCTGTTCTGCAGCTTGTCACTTCTCACTAGTAAAGTTGGAGATATTTAATCCCCTTGCATAGGCCTTAGCTGTTTCCCAGAGCGTCGATGGACTACTAGCTGATTTGGAATTAATAGATAGGAAAGTTTTGAATTCGGAAGTAAAGTAGTCTATACATTTATTATGTTTTAGAATAAACGGATTCAGCCTCCAATGTCTAGATCGTGCTGAATGATCTTTGGGCTTAATATTTAAATATGCTGCTGCATGGTCAGAAATAGCGATATTTCCAATTGTGCAGGATACAACTAAATCTAGGAACGTTTTGGGGGTTAGAAAAAAGTCTATTCTGGTGTAACACTTGTGTGAATTAGAAAAAAATGTGAAGTCTTTGTCTGAGGGATCTAACAACCTCCAGACATCCACAAGTCCTAGTTCTCCACACAAGCCCATGATTTGTCTGGACTGTGAGGAGAGTACTGGGGGACCACTAGGCACTCTGTCCATCAATGGGTCCATGAGACAATTAAAATCCCCACCTAAATGTTTTGAATTGAAAAGCTTAAGTTTGGAAAAAGCATCTATTAGGAATTTGAGAGGATGAGCTGGAGGGCAGTAAACATTGAGAATACCATATTCCTCTCCATATATTGAAGCCTTAACAATCACAAATCTCCCATACTTATCCTTAATGCAGTCTAATAACTTAAAAGGTAAGTTCTTCCTAATTAAAATGGCCACCACCCCCCCCCCCACTCTTGGTTTTAAAAGATGAAAGATAGACTTGATCAAATCCACTCTGTTGCAGTTTTAGATGTTCTTTATCATTTAAACGTGTCTCCTGCAATAAGGCTATGTCCACCCTTTCCTTTTAAAGGTTTAGTAGGATTTCCTTTCTCTTGATTGATGAATAACTCCCTTTAATGTTCCAAATGCACAATTTTAATATAATACTGGTCATAACCCTTTATAATAATCATTTGACTCCGGAGAAGAAACCCAACTTAAGATCAACTGAGCAGCAATAAGTAAATTAAAAAACACACACGAAAAAAAAAACAAAGCGCCAACAGCGCTGAACAAGGGGACTTACCCCACACTTAATGGGGATATCTGAACCTTCTAGCACCCCATATTCTGCGCCACTGCCAATATGGCATTTAACATAGTCAAAAATGAAAACAGGGCATAATTTATCAATCCACTGAAAGGTCTTTCAGGCTGGAGCAGCACCGCTAATTTAAACAAATAATGAAACTGTATTAAAACAAACACGTTACGCATCCTATAAGGTATCTTGCCATCCAGTAATGAAAAGGTAAAATAAAGCGACCATTGAGCATGTTATTGCCCATAACCAGGGCTACACAATATATACATTCTTTAGCCCAACGTGCCCACAAAAGTTTTAACTTTGTCAGGAGAATCAAATATCTTGGTGGCCCCGTTGTAGGTGATTTGCAGCGCCAATGGGTATAGCATAAAGTACTGAATTCCGGATTCTCTCAGCCGCTTCTTTACCTGGTCGAATTCCTTGCGCTTCTTGAAAGAAACATAAGCCTAGATCCCTTATATATGAAAGCCTGGGCATCAGTCCCTCAGTGTCTCGAAGCCTCCATCACTCTTTGCTTATCACCGAAATTATGGAACCGCACGCAGACAGGTCAAGGGCGTTGGTCTGGGAAAATTGAGCTTTCTGACCATCAGACTAAATGCAATGTCATGCATAAGCCAAACATCGCACATCATCAAAAACACACCATCTCTACTGTGAAGCCTGGTGGTGGCTGCATCATGCTGTGGGGATGCTTCACTGCAGCAGGCCCTGGAAGGCTTCTGAAGGTAGAGGGTAAAATGAATGCAGCAAAATACAGGGAAATCCTGGAGAAAAACCTGATGTAGTCTGCAAGAGAACTGCAACTTAGGAGACGATTCGTTTTCCAGCAAGACAATGACCCCAAGTATAAAGCCAAAGCTACCCAGGAATAGCTTAAAAACAGCAAAGTTAATGTCCTGGAAAATCCAATTGAGGATTTGCGGCTGGACTTGAAAACGGCTGTTCACCCACGATCCTCGTGCAATCTGAAAGAGTTTGAGCAGTTTTGTAAAGAATGGGGAAAATTGCAGTGTCCAGATGGGCAAACCTATCTACACAGACTCAAGGCTGTAATTGCTGCCAAAGGTGCATCGATTGACTTGAAAGGGCTGAGTAATTATGCAGCCAATTATTTTGTTTAATAATTGTAATACATTTAGACCAATTTGTAGAAATTTGGTCTTACTTTGACACAAAGAAGTCTTTTCTGTTGATCAGCGTCAAAAAAGCCAAATTAAATCCACTGTGATTCAATGCTGTAAAACAATAAAACATGAAAACTTCCGGGGGAGGGGGGGGAGATACTTTTTAATATCCTTTTACAATCCAGCTCATATAGTCACAAAAATAATATTAGCATGAGACCATAAGATATAGGAGCAGAATTAAGCCATTTGGCCCAGAGTCTGCTCTACCATTTCATGACTGATCCATTTTCCTCTCAGCCCCAGTCTCCTTCCTTCTCCCTGTATCCCTTCATGCCCTGACCAATCAAGAATTTATCAACTTCTGCCTTAAATATACCCAATGACTTGGCCTCCACATCCGTCTGTGGCAATGAAATCCACAGATTCATCACTCTCTGGCTGAAGAAATTTCTCCTTTTCTACATTCTAAATGGACGTCCTCTGTTCTGAGGCAGTTCTCTTTGGTCTTGGAGTCCCCCACCATAGGAAATATCCTCTCTGATTCCACTCTATTAAGGGCTTTCAATATTCAATAGGTTTCAATGAGATCCCCCCATGATTCTTCTGAATTCTGGTGTGTACAGATCATGAGCCATCAAACGCTCCTCAGATGGTAAGCCTTTCAAGTGCTCTGCTTATGCAAAACAGTGTAACGTTACTGGCAATATTATAGTAAAACAAGCAACATAAATATGCGAGACAGCAGCTATAAACAGATACCAGTACAGGATGAGAGCTTGTGTGTTGGGGAGCAGTAGAATGGGGTGCAGCAGGGCTCTCAGACAGGGAGTATATGTGAGTGGTGGGGTGGAGGTATAAGGCACGCCTTCCGTCTGCTAGCCTGCAGGTCACCCTTGAGCAAGGGGTTGCACTGTTTAGCCCTCCACATGACCCTTATCGAGGAGGGGGAAGCCACGGGAGCAGGTGGTGGATGGTCGTTTGAGCAGCTGGTGCATATCACAAGTCCTGGTTATGTGACCACTGGCACCAAGCAGACAACCTCTGAAGAGAATTGATCATGGCTGGGGTCACCCATCTTGTAAAAACACTGTCCAGGGCAAAGGCAAACCATTTCTGTCAAAAAATTTGCCAACAACAATCATGATCTTGAGACCATGATCACTTACATCATGCAACGAACAAATGTACTTGTGTGCTGGGAGAAAGCGGTGTGTTAAGAAGTCTTAACAACCTAGAGGAAGAAATCATTACCCAGCCTGACAGGAGTGGTAGTTGTACTACCTCCCCATATACATTCAGAAATATGTTGAAGTTAATTTGTCACTTTCCTATAATCTGAAATAAAACTGGGCATGGGGAAAGCACACAATAGTGAGTGCCAGGTTACTGCGCCACCTGGATTTCAGCATTGGCTGAATCCAATCAGAAAAGCTTTGACCGAACTACCATTCATTGTAAGTGGCATGTCAGAGATCACTGCAGATTTTTCCAAATGTCAAGGAAGTTCTTAAATCTGCACAGCCATGTCTGTTAACTGTATCTGGAAAGTTTAACCTGAATCAGATCAAAAACTCATTCGCTGAAACTTGCAGCCTCTTAACATGGCTTTGTACTCTCAACACTTTGAATTAGTTGTACTTCTCTGTTGAACACAACCTCTCTCTTATTGTTTTAGGATTAAGGATTATTTGTTTCCACTTGTATTATTTACATTTATTTGTTTAAAGAGCAAATAAGGGAAATTTAAAAAGTAAACAAGATGCCAGGATGTTAGACCAGTCCCATAATATCCAGAAGAGGGCAGCAAAGCCTCACCCGTTGCAATGAGCAAAGTGTGATCTCAAGACAAAAATATAGAAAGAAACCAAAATTAGCACAGCTTTTATGGTTTGGGTCAAACACGGAAAACTTGTAAAGAAGGCAGTTCTAGTAACCATTCTCCCTTATTACATATTTAGAAACACAGAAAACCTACAGCACAATAAAGGTCCTTCGCCCCACAAACCTGTGCCAAACATGTCCTTAGCTTAGAAATTACCTAGGGTTACCCATAGCCCTCTATTTTTCTAAGCTCCATGTACCTGTCCAGGAGTCTCTTAAAAGACCCTATCGTATCCACCTCCACCACCATCGCTGGCAACCCATTCCACGCACTCACCACTCTCTGAGTAAAAAACTTACCCCTGACATCTCCTCTGTACCTACTTCCAAGCACCTTAAAACTCTCTCGTGTTAGCCATTTCAGCCCTGGGAAAAAGCCTCTGACTATCCACAAGATCAATGCCTCTCATCATCTTATACACCTCTACCCGTATTTCTATACTAACTGACACCATTTACCTTCGAGACGACCAGAACCTTGTTGTGGTTTGGAGGCTTTTGTGCCAGTAGCTTCCTCTCGGTTTTCAGTCATACAAGTCCCAGATAGAGACTCAGGAATACTGTTGCGCTCAGATAGAGAGGATTTTTCATTGTTGTTTCCATAACAATTTTGTTTGACTAGTCAGGGTTGTTAGCCCTTTTTCAAGTACATAAAGAGTAAAAGACAGGTGAGAGTAGATATAGGACCGATAGAAAATGATACTGGAGAAATTGTAATGGGAGATGAGGAGATGGCAGAGGAACTGAAAAGTATTTTGCATCAGTCTTCACTGAGGAAGACAGCAGGATACCGGACACTCAAGGGTGGCAGGGAAGAGAAGTGTGCGCAGTCACAATTACGACAGAGAAAGTACTCAGGAAGCTGAATAGGCCAAAGGTCAATAAATCTCCTGGACAAGATGGAATGCACCCTCGTGTTCTGAAGGAAGTAGCTGTGGAGATTGCGGAGGCATTAGCGATGATCTTTCAAAAGTCGATAGATTCTGGCATGGTTCCGCAGGACTGGAAGATTGCAAATGTCACTCCTCTATTTAAGAAGGGGGCAAGGAAGCAAAAAGAAAATTATAGACCTGTTAGCTTGACGTTGGTGGTTGGGAAGTTGTTGGGAGTCGATTGTCAAGGATGAGATTACAGAGTACCTGGAGGCATATGACAAGATAGGCAGAACTCAGCATGGATTCCTTAAAGGAAAATCCTGCTTGACAAACCTATTACAATTTTTTGAGGAAATTACCAGTAGGCTAGACAAGGGAGATGCAGTGGATGTTGTATATTTGGATTTTCAGAAGGCCTTTGACAAGGTGCCACACATGAGGCTGCTTAACAAGATAAGAGCCCATGGAATTACAGGAAAGTTACATACGTGGATAGAGCATTGGCTGATTGGCAGGAAACAGAGAGTGGGAATAGAGGGATCCTATTCTGGTTGGCTGCCGGTTACCAGTGGTGTTCCACAAGGATCAGTGTTGGGGCCGCTTCTTTTTACATTGTACATCAACGATTTGGATTATGGAATAGAGGGCTTTGTGGCTAAGTTTGCTGACGATACGAAGATAGGTGGAGGGGCCGGTAGCTCTGAGGAAACTGAGAGTCTGCAGAGAGACTTGGATAGATTGGAAGAATCGGCAGAGAAGTGGCAAATGAAGTACAATGTTGGAAAGTGTATGGTTATGCACTTTGGCAGAAAAAATAAACGGGCAGACTATTATTTAAATGGGGAAAGAATTCAAAGTTCTGAGATGCAACGGGACTTGGGAGTTCTCGTACAGGATTCCCTTAAAGTTAACCTCCAGGTTGAGTCGGTAGTGAAGAAGGCGAATGCAATGTTGGCATTCATTTCTAGAGGAATAGAGTATAGGAGCAGGGATGTGATGTTGAGGCTCTATAAGGCGCTGATGAGACCTCACTTGGAGTACTGTGGGCAGTTTTGGTCTCCTTATTTAAGAAAGGATGTGCTGACGTTGGAGAGGGTACAGAGAAGATTCACTAGAATGATTCCGGGAATGAGAGGTTTAACATATGAGGAACGTTTGTCCGCTCTTGGACTGTATTCCTAGGAGTTTAGAAGAATGAGGGGAGACCTCATAGAAACATTTCGAATGTTAAAAGGCATGGACAGAGTGGATGTGGCAAAGTTGTTTCCCATGATGGGGGAGTCTAGTACGAGAGGGCATGACTTCAGGATTGAAGGGCGCCCTTTCAGAACAGAAATGCAAAAAAATTTTTTTAGTCAGAGGGTGGTGAATCTATGGAATTTGTTGCCACGGGCAGCAGTGGAGGCCAAGTCATTGGGTGTATTTAAGGCAGAGATTGATAGGTATCTGAGTAGCCAGGGCATCAAAGGTTATGGTGAGAAGGCGGGGCAGTGGGACTAAATAGAATAAAATGGATCAGCTCATGATAAAATGGCGGAGCAGACTCGATGGGCCGAATGGCCTACTTCTGCTCTTTTGTCTTATGGTCTAAGTCTTGAAACCACAATCTCTGACTCAAGGATTGACCCCAAGTCATGTCACAGTGACACTGCACAACATACTAAAAGGAAATATGGAACAAATAATGAATGTGCCAATGTTGTATACTTTGTTAAATGTAATACTACTTCAGCTATAGTCTGAAAACATGGCTAAAACATGTTTGATTTCGATGTAATTGGTTGTAATAAATTAGCACAGCAGTTTAGCACAAAATTACCTGGAAGAAATTCTATTATAACACTATTATGCACAGGGTCAAAGTAAGCTGCAGAGAATTGTAAAATTAATCAGCTCCATGTTGGGTACTAGCCTCCACAATATTCAGTACCACTTCAAGGAGTGATGCCTCAAAAAGGTAGCATCCATCATTAAGGACCCCCATCACTCAGGAGCCTTGTTCTCATTGCCAGCATCAGGAAGGAGGTACAGGAGCCTGAGGACACACGCTCAAAGATTCAGGAACAGCCTCTTCCCCTCTGCTATCCGATTTCTGAATGGATATTGAACCCTGAACACTACTACGCCACTGTTTTGTTTTATTTCTGCTTTGCACTACTTATTTTATTCAACTATAAAATACATATAACAAATTTCATGACGTATGCCGGTGATACCAAACCAGATTCTGATTCTGATGTCACAATTTGCATGGAAATGAAAGAACTTGCAATGAATATGTAGCCACAGAGTTAAAAGCAATGTGACACATGGAAAGCAAACATTCTGTGGACAATCAAATTAATAAATATAAATACAATTTTACAGCTTACCTCTTAAGGCACTCATGGAGAATTTGATATGGTGACAATAGTCCGGCTTTATTCGTCAGTTCATACACCCTCGAGTCCTCAATACTAATATGGTTGAAGTACTACGATGAAATAAAATTCACATTAATAATACACAAAACACAACCTCGCTATTTTGTTTTCATTTTGAGTTTTGCTTTGAATACGCTGGAGAACGAAGATTTTGCTTCCTGAATCTTTTGGATGTACCTTATGGATTTTGGGCTGCTGATCATGAAAATCACCATAAAATTTCCCTAATGTACACCATTTTCTTTGAAATCACCTATATTTGTTATTTCAATTCATAATTCAAGCCAGTTAAAATGTTGCCCACAACATAAGCTGAAAAGTTTTCTATCTTGTCCAGGCATGCCTGGGCAGGGTAGATGCTGCATGGCAAGATTTAAAATGGCTATAAATTTTCGTGCAGAATTTCAATATTTAAGACAGATGTTTCCCAGAATAACTGATGTCAAGATGAAGGAAGGGATATTTGTTAGTCCTCAAATCAAAACAGGTCATAAATGAAAGGCAATTCAAAGAACTTCTAACAGAACCGGAGAAAATCACACGGAAGGCATTCAAGAATGTTTCTTGGGAACTACAGAGCACCAAACCACATGCAGCTGGTTGACAACATGCTTCAACCATACAAAACCTGAAGGGCAACATATCACTAAAGACTCATTTTAGCATTCTCATTTAGACTTGGTGCTGTCAGTGATGAGCATGACACTGCAATCATGGAGAAACAGTATCAGTGCGACTGGAATCCATCAATGCTGGCTGATTATTGTTGGGCACTGAAGCAATAAACCTCAGGCACTAAGAACAAATGAGAATCTTCAACAAAACATTTTTAGCTTAATTGAACTATTGCAAAACACCGGCACCATTATGCAATTAAACACATATTCAATAAAAGTTAATTTCTTGTTTCTCTGAATTCCTACGTGACACAAGTAGTCTGAAATTATACGTGTTCAGCATCAAAGCGGTCATTCCTAAACAAATAAAAATTCTGAGGAAGAAAAACCTTTGAAAAAGTTTGTTGTCCAGTGGTATATCGATTAAGCATTGTCCCGTTCAGGTGCAATATTAAGCATTAACACTAGATGGCAGTATCTAGCTGTGTCAAGAGTACAAATAAAATTGACCAAAAAGCAAATGAAGTTCAGTGTTGGGGGAGACCAGAAAACAAAGTGAACAGTGTGAAAACAAATGAGAAAAAGTGAGGGCAAATTATACTGTGTGTACCCCCTCAGCTGTGCACCAGCTCATTGTCTTAACAGACATCATGAGCCAAAGGCGAACTTGTTAATAACGTTTTGTATACCACTGAGACAGTAAGCTTTGGTTCTGTTCTGCGTTGTTCCCTGAAAGGTTATCTAAGCAGTCACAATGTCTTCATTATCAAACTTCCAAATGTACAAGGGCAAAAAGGAAGAAAAATCTGCCAGGTTCTACTCGACAGGAATCTCATGACTTCTGTCAGGAAGTTCAAATGGATTGCTGTCCATATGAATGACTTTTTGGGTTAAGTTCCAAGCACGGGAATACCAATACTCAATACCAATACTTAGGAGGGGGACAAATATTTATTTAAAGATACAGTGCAGATCAGGCCCTTCCAGCCCCTCGAGTCACACCACCCAGCAGCCTACCTATTTAACACTAGCCTAATCAGGAGACAAGTTACAACGACGAAGTTGTTTCCATTGGTAGGTGAGACTAGAACTAGGGGACATTGCCTCAAGATTCAGGGGAGAAGATTTAGGACGGAGATGAGGAGAAACTGTTTTTCCCAGAAAGTGGTGAATCTGTGGAATTCTCTGCCCAGGGAAGCAGTTCAGGCTTCTTCACTAAATATATTTAAGATACAGTTATAAAGATTTTTACAGAGTAGGGGAATTAAGGGCTATGGGGAAAAGGCAGGTAGATGGAGCTGAGTTTACGGACAGATCAGCCATGATTTTATTGAATGGCAGGGCAGGCTCGATGGGCTGGATTTCTTATGTTCTTATGAACCTACTAACCAATAAGTCTTTGGACTTTTGGGAAACCCGAAGGAAACCCACGTGCACATGGGAAGAAATGTACAAAATTGTTTATAGGATACTGGAAATGAACTTCCCCATTGCTCTTCCCAAGTTGTAACATTGTCACGCTAACCATTACACCACTGTGGTGTTATACTGTTCATAATTGGCAATGTAACACTGATTATCATAAACAGAAGATTCTGCAAATGCTGGAAATATTGAGCAAAACACACAAAATGCCAGGGGAGCACAACAACTCAGGCAGCACCAATGGAGGGGAACATTTTGGGCTAATACCCTTCAACAACATTTCATCAAAAGACATGATTGGCTTGTGTTAAGCAAAGACTTCAAAATTTCAAAACCATAATATCTAAATACATTCTTCCCTACTGGCAAAATAACAACCATATATACATCATACAATATTTAAAAAGATATAAAGTATTAGAGTTCATTAGTGAAGCAGTAGAAATCTTATGCTTACAGTGACCACTTTATAATGTACACTTGTACACCTGCTCTTTAATACAAATATCTAGTCAGGCAATCATGTGGCAGTAACTCAGTGCATAAAAGCATGCAGACATAGTCATGAGGATCAGTTGTTGTTTAGGCCAAACATCAGAATGGGGAAGAAATATGATCTAAGTGACTTTGACCATGGAGTAATTGCTGGTGCCAGACAGGGTGGTTTGAGTATCTCAGAAAATGCTGATTCTGGGATTTTCACACACATTCTCCAGATCAGGGGCTCCCAACTGTTCTTATGCCCTGGACCAATACCATTAAGCAAAGGGGCCAATGGACCCCAGGATGGGAACCCCTTCTACAGAGTTTACAGAGAATGATGCAAAAAAAAAACATCCAGTGAGCAATTCTGTGGGGAAAAATGCCTTGTTGATGAGAGAGGTCAGTGGAGAATGGCCATTCTGGTTCAAGCTGACTGACAAGTGACAGTAACTCAAATAACCATGCATTACAACTGTGGTGTGCAGAAGAGCATCTCTGAATGCACACACGTCAAACTTTGAAGTGGATGGACGAAGCAGCAGAAGACCACACTGGGTTCCAATGCTGTACCTAATAAAGGTACCACTGAGCGTATGGCAGTATTTAAACCAAAAGTCAAAATTATCAATAGCAAACACAGTGATATTAAGGGATGGAACACACTGTTCTCCAGAGCCACATACACACTTCTCAAACTCACATACTTTAAGTCAGATGTCCAGATGACAAGATAAATTCTGCACACAAACAAATAGTTCATTTCATTGTTATTCACGGAAGCTATGAAGGATAAAGGACCATAGGAATAAAAAGGCCACAGAACTGCCTCCATTTAATTTAGGAGCTTAATAGACATTTGGTGACATTTAGTAAATGCTGAGTATTAACAGAAGACAGCTAGAATAAAGAAAAAAATTGCAATACAGATGTATTTACAGAAAAAGAATCTGTAGAGGAAGCCAAGATTACTTGGATTGAGTAAGAACACTACAGGGCACAGGCTGATATTTTGATAGGTAAGAGATCTGAGAGGTTACGGGAAGCTGAATGATGAAGGAATTCATAAAGAGGACTTCAGATTCAAGCATTCTTCTTCCAAAAACTGAAGGAAGCTTTTTAACAATTTTCAGGAGCTAGTTATCAATCATAGTCTCAGTCAAATTGACTTCTAACAAAGCAAATGTTAATTTGCATAGAACCATGCAGCATGAAGAGACCCTTCAACTCATCACGTCCATGTACAGTAAAACTATTTTCCAGCCTTCCATTACGTGGCGCTTCAAGTACCCACCTAAATGCTTCTAGGAAGCTGCCTCCATTATCCATTAAGACAGTGTTTTCCAGCTTTCCAGGTTTCAACCAACCTCCGGACGAAAAACTCTTTCCCAAATCCACTCTAAATATCCAATCACTGACCACAAATCTGAGCTTGGCAATGGCTTGGGGATCTCCCTCATCTATACCAATCCTGACTTGGCATTCCTGTCAGATCTATTCTCAACATTGTCTGCTTATAGGGGAAAAAAACAAACCAAGTCTCTCCTTAAGGTTAAGACATTTCATCCCAGCTAACATCCTCATAATACACCTCTGGACCCTTTCCAATGCAATCTCCGTTCTTCTAAAATGCGCTGACCATTACTGTGGCCAAACTAATGCTGTAAATCATATATCATCTTGTATTCCATGTGCTGACAAATGAAGGGAAGTATCTGAAAAACCTAAATAACCTTTATCTGTATTTATTCTGCCTTCCTTGGACATGCATACCAGTGTCATTAAACACCAAAAGTACCAGCTCTGCAGGTATCTAGCTCGTCACTGACTTCCAATTGCAAAAACAGCCCTTCCTTATCACTGTCAATTTCACAGCCAAGATGTCGAGTTTTCTAGGATGCCATGGTCTCTTGTTTTCTGGACATTGTTCCCCATGTAGGACCTTGTCAAAAGCTTCACTAAAATTCATGCAGATTTCATTTAACTAGCCTCATTAACACCCACAGAATAACATCTACTTTGTAACAGGATCTCCCCTTATTAAAGCCATCCTTGATTAATGTGTCTTTGAGTGTAGATTAATCCTGTTTCAATAATTAGATTCATTTTCCTTAATCTAACTTTGCCTGTACTACTTTGACAGTTCTTCCTTTGCCCTCTTAATTTAAATGTTAAGTACCTTTTTGCTCTTCATTTCTCAATATCCCTACCATCCAGGATTCCTTGGACTCATTGTGTAAAATCCTTACAATTGGCCAAGTACAAGTCAAGTCCATTGTTAGTTAACAATACACATGTATACCATCAAATGAGGCAACGTTTCTCTGAACCAGGGTGTACAGCACGGTAGTACACATGGCACGCATATAATACACAATAACTTAGGAAAGTCAGGATAAAATCTACAGATGAATTACGCATAAAGTGCACAAATTAAATATCATAGGGTCGAAGCAAGCAGCTGAGAAGAAGGGAGTGAAGAAATCGGGCAGAAAAAGTCGGTTTTTTTTAAAACACTGCTCGGGGAGAAGGGTCTGCACTGCGCAGGCGCGTGACATAGTGCGCCAAGGTTTAAAAGCAGACAACCATATACAGCGGCCATCGACAGAGTGGACTGAGTCAGAGTGGGACGGCTTTGGCTCAACAGGCTTCGGTGAGAACAGGCAGAGGCCAGGGTAGGTTCCGGTAAGTATTTTGTTCAGATTGTTTAGAGTAGAGAGAATGCCAGGCAGGATGTTGGAATGCTCCTCTTGCAGGATGTGGGAAGTCAGGGAGCCCTCCGGTGTCCCTGACAATGACTCCTGCAAGAAGTGCATCCAGCTACAGCTCCTAACAAACCGCGTTAGGGAACTGGAGCAGGAGCTGGATGACCTCCAGATCATTCGGGAGAATGAGGAGATTATAGATAGTAGCTACAGGGAGTTAGTTATGCCAAAGGAGCAGAGGACAGGAAATCGGGTCACTGTCAGGCGAGGGAAGAGTAAAGGACAGGCAGAGCAGGGTTCCCCTGTGGCCATTCCCCTCAACAAGTATACCGCATTGGATACTGTTGGGGGGGATGACTTACCTGGGACAAGCTGCAGTAGCTGGATCTCTGGCACTGAGTCTGGTTCTGCAGTGCAGAAGGGAGGGTGGAAAAAGAGGAGAGCAGTAGTGATAGGGGAACCGATAGTTAGAGGTGCAGATAGGAGGTTCTGTGGTTGTGACAGAGAATCCAGGATGGTTTGTTGCCTCCCGGGTGCCAGGGTCAAGGATGTCTCTGATCGATTGCATGACATTCTGAAGCGGGAGGGTGATCAGCCAGATGTCGTGGTGCACATCGGTCCCAATGACATAGCAAGGAAGAGTGAGGAGGTCCTGGAGAGTGAGTAGAGAGAGCTTGGTAGGAAGTTGAAAAGCAGGACCTCAAGGGTGGTAATCTCAGGATTGCTACCTGTGCTACATGCCAGTGAGGGTAAGAATAGGATGCTCTGGAGGATGAACAAGTGGCTGAGGAACTGGTGTAGGGGGCAGTGTTTCAGATTTCAGGATCATTGGGACCTCTTCTGGGGCAGGTGGGACCTGTACCAGAGAGACGGGTTACACTTGAACTACAGGGGGACCAATATCCTCTCAGGGAGGTTTGTTAGTGCTATTGGGGAGGCTTTAAACTAGATTTGCAGGGGGATGGGAACCAGTGCCAGAGCTGACAGTGTGGCTGGGGTGAAAATAAATGATGTTAAAAGTTCAAGCAAATCCGCTAATAGAAAGGTTGTGAGTGGTGGTAAAAATCTTCTGAGGTGTATATATTTCAATGCTAGGAGTATTGCGGGGAAGGTGGATGAGTTGAGGGCGTGGATTGACACGTAGAATTATGACGTTATAGGAATTAGTGAAACTTGGCTACAGGAGGGGCAGGACTGGCAGCTTAATATTCCAGGGTTCCGATGTTTCAGATGTGATCAAGGCAGAGGAATGAAAGGTGGGGTAGAAGCATTGCTTGTTAGGGAAAATATTACAGCAGTGCTCAGGCAGGACAGATTAGAGGGCTTGTCTACTGAGTCCTTATGGGTGGAGCTGAGAAACAGGAAGGGTATGGCCACATTAGTGGGATTGTATTACAGACCACCCAATAGTCAACGAGAATTGGAAGAGCAAATCTGCAGAGAAATAGCAGGCAACTGCAGGAAACACAAAGTTGTGGTGGTAGGGGATTTTAATTTTCCATATATTGATTGGGACTCCCATACTGTTAGGGGTCCAGATGGTTTAGAGTTTGTAAAATGTGTTCAGGAAAGTTTTCTAAATCAATATATAGAGGGACCAACTAGAGGGGATGCAATATTGGATCTGCTGTTAGGAAACGAGTTAGGACAAGTGACGGAAGTCTGTGTAGGGGAGCACTTTGGTGATCATAACACCATTAGTTTCAACTTGATCATGGACAAGGATAGATCTAGTCCTAGGGTTGAGGTTCTGAACTGGAAGGCGGCCAAATTTGAAGAAATGAGAAAGGATCTAAAAAGCGTGGATTGGGACAGGTTGTTCTCTGGCAAAGATGTGATCGGTAGGTGGGAAGCCTTCAAAGGAGAAATTTTTTGAGAGTGCAGAGTTTGTATGTTCCTGTCAGGATTAAAGGCAAAATGAATAGGAATATGGAACCTTGGTTCTCAAGGGATATTGCAACTCTGATAAAGAAGAAGAGGGAGTTGTATGACATGTATAGGAAACAGGGAGTAAATAAGGTGCTTGAGGAGTATAAGAAGTGCAAGAAAATACTTAAGAAAGAAATCAGGAGGGTTAAAAGAAGACATGAGGTTGCCTTGGCGGTCAAAGTGAAGGATAATCCAAAGAGCTTTTACAGGTATATTAAGAGCAAAAGGATTGTAAGGGATAAAATTGGTCCTCTTGAAGATCAGAGTGGTCGGCTATGTGCGGAACCAAAGGAAATGGGGGAGATCTTAAATAGGTTTTTTGCGTCTGTATTTACTAAGGAAACTGGCATGAAGTCTATTGAATTAAGGGAAAGATTGAAAAGGAGGAGGTGCTTGCCGTCTTGAGTAAAATTAAAGTGGATAAATCCCCAGGACCTGACAGGGTGTTCCCTCGGACCTTGAAGGAGACTAGTGTTGAAATTGCAGGGGCCCTGGCAGAAATATTTAAAATGTCGCTGTCTACAGGTAAGGTGCTGGAGGATTGGAGAGTGGCTCATGTTGTTCCGTTGTTTAAAAAAGGATCGAAAAGTAATCCGGGAAATTATAGGCCAGTAAGTTTAATGTCGGTAGTAGGTAAGTTATTGGAGGGAGTACTAAGGGATAGAATCTACAAGCATTTGGATAGAGTTATTAGGGAGAGTCAACATGGCTTTGTGTGTGGTAGGTCATGTTTGACCAATCTATTGGAGTTTTTCGAGGAGGTTACCAGGAAAGTAGATGAAGGGAAGGCAGTGGATATTGTCTACATGGACTTCAGTAAGGCCTTTGACAAGGTCCCGCATGGGAGGTTAGTTAAAAATTCAGTCGCTAGGTATACATGGAGAGGTGGTAAATTGGATTAGACATTGGCTCAATGGAAGAAGCCAAAGAGTGGTAGTAGAGAATTGCTTCTCCGAGTGGAGGCCTGTGACTAGTGGTGTGCCACAGGGATCAGTGCTGGGTCCATTGTTATTTGTCATCTATATCAATGATTTGGATGATAATGTGGTAAATTGGATCAGCAAATTTGCTGATGATACAAAGATTGGAGGTGTAGTAGACAGTGAGGAAGGTTTTCAGAGCCTGCAGAGGGACTTAGACCAGCTCAAAAAATGGGCTGAAAAATGGCAGATGGAGTTTAATACAGATAAGTGTGAGGTATTGCACGTTGGAAGGACAAACCAAGGTAGAACATACAGGGTTAATGGTAAGGCACTGAGGAGTGCAGTAGAACAGAGGGATCTGGGAATACAGATACAAAATTCCCTAAAAGTGTCGTCACAGGTAGATAGGGACGTAAAGAGAGCTTTTGGTACATTGGCCTTTATTAATCAAAGCATTGAGTATAAGAGCTGGAATGTTTGATCAGGTTGTATAAGGCATTGGTGAGGCCGAATCTGGAGTATTGGAGTTCAGTTTTGGTCACCAAATTACAGGAAGGATATAAATAAGGTTGAAAGAGTGCAGAGAAGGTTTACAAGGATGCTGCTGGGACTTGAGAAACAGTTACAGAGGAAGGTTGAATAGGTTAGGACTTGATTCCCTGGAGCGTAGAAGAATGAGGGGAGATCTGATAGAGGTATATAAAATTATGATGGGTATAGATAGAGTGAATGCAAGCAGGCTTTTTCCACTGAGGCAAGGGGAGAAAAAAATCAGAGGACATGGGTTAAGGGTGAGGGGGGAAAAGTTTAAAGGGAACATTGGGGGGGTGCTTCTTCACACAGACAGTGGTCGGAGTATGGAATGAGCTGCCAGACGAGGTGGTAAATGAGGGTTCTTTTTTAACATTTAAGAATAAATTGGACAGATACATGGATGGGAGGTGTATGGAGAGATATGGTCCGTGTGCAGGTCAGTGGGACTAGGCAGAAAATGGTTCGGCACAGCCAAGAAGGGCCAAAAGGCCTGTTTCTGTGCTGTAGTTTTTTCCTATGGTTTCTACAGTAGAAATTATCTGGTGACATTTCGAATGTGATGTGGCAGGGAATTCAGAAGCCAATAGCCTGAGAGAAGAAACTGTTTCCCATCCTGGCCATTCTTGTCTTTATGCATCGGAGTCTCCTGTCTGATGGTAGAAAATCAAAGAGGATACGAGGTGGATGGATGGAATCCTAAATAACACTGAAGGGCCCATAATACACAGCGCTCCTGATAAACATCCTTGACGGATGGCAGAGAGACCCCAATGATCTTCTTGGCTATTCTCACAGTCCTTTGTAGGGACTTCCAGTCTGATGCTAGGCTGCCCCCATACCAGGTGAGGATACATCTTGTCAGTTCGCTCTCAATGATGCTCCTAAAAAACTCAGTTAAGGTGGATGGGGGGGCAGCCTCGCTTGTCTCAATCTCCTTAGAAAGTGGAGGATCTCTGTGCCTCCTTGTTCAGGGAGGAAATATTAAGGGATCAGGTGAGGCCATCCGTAATGTGAACTCTCAGGAACTTGGTGCACTTCACTCTCTGTATTTGCAGAGGGGAACGATTCATCTGCACCATCCTGAAGTCCACAATGATTTCTGTGCTTCGTTTTAAACAGTAAATACTAACCATCAAAAACAAGAATAATGAACAAAAACATTTAAAAAAAACTTATTAATGGGTGAAACATGAAATATGGGAGGGAGAAATTCTTCACTTAGGTGGTGAGAGGGTGAAACGAGCTGCCAGCGCAAGCAGTGGATGCGGGTTCAATTGTAACACTTAAGAAATATTTAGAGAAGCACATGGATAAGAACTGATTGTGGACTTCGAAAGGGTAAGACGATGAAACACACACCATTCTTTATAGAGGGATCAGAAGTGGAGAGAGTGAGCAATTTCAAGCTCCTGGGTGTCAATATCTCTGAGGACCCAACCTGGACCCAATATATCAAAGCAGCTATTGTATAAAGAAGGCACGGCAGGTGGTGGTGGTGGTAGTAGTAGTAGTAGTAGTAGTAGTAGTAGTAGTAGTAGTAGTCGTCGTCATACTTTATTGATCCCGGGGGAAGTTGTATTTCATTCCCAAATTTCTACACATGTACTGTAGAGAGCATTCTAACTGGCTGCATCACTGTCTGGCAGTGGAGAGGGGGCTACAGCACAGGACTGTAGTAAGCTGGAGAGTTGTAAAATTTGTCAGCTCCATTATGGGCACTAGTAGCACATCTTCAAGGAGTGTTACCGCAGAAAAGTGGCATCCATCATTAAAGATTGCCATCACCCAGGACATGTTCTCTTCTCACTGCTACCGTCGGGGAGGAGGTACAGAAACCTGAAGGCACACACTGAACGATTCAGGAACAGCTTGCTTCCCCTCTGCCATCTGATTTCTAAATGGATGTTGAACACATGAACACTACCTCACATTTTTCCTTTTTTTTGCTGTACAGATTTAACTATTTTATATACTTAATTCTTTTTTTCTCTTTAATGTATTGCATTGTACTGTTGCCACAAAGTTAACAAATTTCATGACATATGTCGGTGATATTATGCCTGACTGATTGTGGATGGGAGGGATACAGACGGCTATGGTCCAGTTGCAAGTCGATGGGACTAGGCAGATGAATGATTCAGCATGGACTAGATGAGCTGATGGGCCCCTTTCTGTGGTTTAGATTATGAAGACATGCAGTCCTCCTTTATTGTCATTTAGTAGTGGAGAAATTAAATTAAGAAATGATACAATATTTCCTCCGGTGTGATCACAAAACACAGGACAGACCAAGACTGAAAAAAACTAACAAAACCACATAATTACAACAGTGCAACAATACCATAACTTGATGAAGAACAGTCCATGGCACAGTAAAAAGTTCAAAGTCTCTCAAATGTCCCACATCTCACGCAGACGGGAGAAGGAAGAAAAACTCTCCCTGCCATGCCCGACCACAGTCCGACTCCGAGTCGTCCAAAAACGTCGAGCCTCCGATCAGCTCTCCGACACCGAGTACCAAGCACCATCTCTATCCGAACGATTCGACCTCAATCTCGGTCGCCAACAGCAGGCAAAGCCAGGGATTTTGAGGCCTTCTCTCCGGAAGATTCTCGATCGCGCAGTAACAACAGCAGTGAACCTGCGTTTCAGAAATTTCTCCAGATGTTCCTCTGTGCTTTCACGTCTGTCTCCATCAAATCAGAATTGTCCACGGCCCCTATTTAACGGATACGATATCATTTTCACCGGAGGGTTGCGCGCGCGGCACGCTGCTATCTCTTCCTCCCGCCTCATGTAGTGATTTATGACTTGGCTTGTGAAGACTAATTTTTTGCAAGTACATAATATATCTTATTTCAAAATTACACAATTGTACTGTAGACATATGGAAATTACATGATTAAAGCATCACAGGTCCAAAAGGAATTAACACCACCATTCGTTCTGAAAAGAGTAATCTCTGGTGGAATTACAAAGAGATTTTTACCAGCTGTGCAGCTGATCTCAGGAACTCACTGCGGTGCTCATTACTGGAGTTGGAATCCTTCAGGAAAGTTTTGTGTTAATAAATAGATGCATAAAGGTCAGCAGATGTTACATAGTCAGGCACAGTTTGATAAATCTGTGCTTATTATTTTCAGTGACCAAGTGTTCAGCTCACTGGGATCCAGGACTTGTTTTCACTCCAGCTTTGTGAGACCTGAGCAATACACACAAAATGCTGCAGAAACTGTGCTCTGATGAAGAGTCTCAGCCCAAAACATCAACTGTTCACTCTTTTCAATAGATGCTACCTGGCCTGCTGAGTTCCTCCAGCATTCTGTGTGTTGTTTGGATTTCCTACATTTGCAGATTTTCTCATCTTTGTGGGACCTGAGGTGGCTGACAGGGCCAAGTATAAGAACTGCAGACTTATCTACAAGTGGAACCTGATGGCAGAGGTGGATACTTTGTAAGCTGCAGCACTCCTTCTGATACACATCAAGTTCAAGTTTAAACGTCATTCACCCATACACGAACACAACCAAACAAAAGAGCGTTCCAAGTCCAAGGTGCAAAACACAGTACCAACAGTCACACATAGCATGTATAAGATAGAAAATACATGTAAAATGTCAAGTGAAATACTTTCACACAAAAATACACAGTTGCAATGAAAAGTTTGTGAATCCTTTACAATTACCTGGTTTTCTGCACTAATTTCTCATAAAATGTGGTCTCATCTTCATCTAATTCACAATAGAAAAACACAACCTGCCAAAACTAATAACACACAAACAATTATACACGTTTTTAGTGAACACATTAATTATTCACAGTCTAAGCTGGAAAATGTATCTGCCCCTTGTGATTAATAACTGGTAGAACCTCTTTTAGCAGCAATAACCTCAACCAAACGTTTCCTGCAGTTGCAGATACAACAGTGAGGAGGAATTTTAGACCACTCCTCCATACAAAACTGTTTTACCTCATCAATATTTCCGGGATACCTTGCATGTAGAGCCCTCTTTAGGTCATGCCACAGACTCTCAATTAGGTTAAGGTCTGGACTTGAACTGTGCCATTCCATTCCAAAATACAAATTTTCTGCTTTTTAAACCAGTCTATTGCTGATTTACTCCTGTGTTTCAGATCATTGTCTTGTTACAACATCCAACTTCTATTAAGCTTCAGGTGACAGACCACTACACTTGAAAAGAGTAGAGTCAACAGTAACCTGACTTCATGTGTCTTTTTTTTTTAAAAATAGGGCAGGGCACCTCTACAACCCACACCTCCAATCTCATCTCATTGATTAGAACACCCGACCCCAAATAGCATCTGCAGAAGGCATTACAGAGGTTCACATACCTTTTGGAACCGAGACTTAGATTGTTCAAATGGTTTACTGACAAGAAGAAGTTCATTCTCCAGATGGCGCTAACGCACTGAGGTCACTTCTCCGCTTCGCTTCGTTACTTATTCATTTTATATCTATGATCACCTTTATTTAATTTTACTTTTAAGTTTGGATTTTGAACTTCGAAGAGATGAGTAGAGAACCAGCTACAAAACCAAAAGTTCGAGACGCTAAACCTGCAAAAGACGCCGATGGCGACGGAAAAAAGAAACCTGATCCTAAACATCCTGAGATAACTTATGAAGTGTTGATGAACTTGTTTCGAGATCATGCTGATGAAATAAGCCGAAGCTTTAAAGAAGAGATTACGGCAATTTTGCAAACTTTTGGTGCACTTGACCATCAAGTTCAACAGCAACAAAACACTATCACTGAACTGAAGGGAGATGCATGAAAGATGAAAAAAAAATTGAGAGTTTGGAACAAAAAGTTTCTTCGACAGATAAACAGCTGGAGAGTCTTAAATTTTTAAGATTTCTGATTTAGAAAACCGATCCAGAAGAAAGAACTTATGTTTACTTGGTCTCCCCGAGGGAGCTAAGACTGGAGACCCTCCAGTATTCTTCTCAAAACTTTTAAAGACTGCGTTTAGCTCTGAATTCCCGGATGACCCTCCATTGCTTGACCATGCTCGCTCACGGTATTTTTTGGAATAATTCAGATTCTCAAGCTAAACCAAGACCAGTAATTATCCGATTTAATTATGTTCATGTTAAAGAGCAACTCATACGAGTAGCCCAATGGCAGGGAATGATTAAATTTGAAAACCATCAATTCCGGCTGTATGAGGACTTTAGCCCTGAATTAATGAGAGCGCGATTGGCTTTCAAAGCTCTGATGATGGAATGCTACCAGAAAGATCTTAAACCAGCGTTACTATATCCTGCTCGCTTAAGAATTTCTCCTCCGAACAGCCCGCGACTTTTTTTTCAACTCTACAAGTGCTGCTCAAAGCTTTCTGGAAGAACTTGAATCAGCCGCCACGGTTTAATTAATATACGATCCTTGTGATATTGGCTTTTCGTTTTTTTTTCAAATTCTATTTATCATACGATTCATTTTTGAAGATTGACTTTTATAAGTATAAGACATTTAGTTTTGATCAGTCGTGTTGGTATTCTTTATACTTAATTTTACCGTTATTATCGTTTATTTTCTATATTTTTTTAATATTGTATGGGGGAATATTATGTTTTTTTTCCCGTGGTATAACCATGATGGCATTTTGTTTTCTTCTTTCCATTATACCTTTATTGTTTTTTACAGCGCCATCTTTTTGGGTTCTTCTCTCCATAATACTTTTCTTCCCAGATACGCCTTTTTTTATATTTAACTGTTTTGCCTTACAAATATTTTACATTGAATAATATGTATTGGTATCTCTTTTCTTTTTATTTTATAAGCACGTTAGTGATTATAATGCTAAAGTATTTTGTTTTACTGTATTTGTGAAGTTTATTGTTTTTTTTGCTGCTATAGTGTAGTTTTTTCTTAGGTGGTCTTTTTACCAACATATATTTGGGAGCTGCCTTCTGGAGAAATGGGGGTAGATTTAGACTTAGTTAGCTTTCCGGTCTCTCTTGGCTTAGTTTTAGGGTTCTTGGGCGGTGGGTGGGTGGGGGTGCTTTGTCTTTTTTTTCCCCATCAGGCTAATTCTGAACTACAACAATGTCTGCTTTGTCGCAACTTCCGTTTCCTTTCCGAATGCTGGTTCCTCTTCCGGTTATATGGGTTTATACTCTGGTTAACCCTTTATATAACAAGAGACTGATTTATGGTTAACATGGCTCAGAGGATTAACTTTGTTTCTTGGAATACGAATGGACTAAACCAACCGATTAAAAGGAAAAAGATTTTTAAAGTATTCCACAGAATGAATGCCCATATTATTTTTGCCGAAGAAACTCACGTGAGGAAAGAGGATAATCAGCATTTTTTTTAAGTTTCGGAAGGAATAACAGTATCACTCAAACTCCAAAGCTAAAGTGAGAGGAGTCTCAATTTTCATAGATTCTTCAATTGCATTTGTACATCACAACACGTTTTCCGACCCGAATGGTAGATTCTTGTTAATTACTGGTCTACTTTTTAATAAGAAAGTTGTTATGGTTAATGTTTATGCCCCGAACGTGGATTACCCTGAATTTTTTAAACAATTATTTACCTCGTTTCCTAATTTAAGTGATAATATGTTGATAATGGGGGGGTGACTTTAATTGTTGCTTAAATCCTTCGATGGATAAATCTGTACCAACTCAGGCACTACCGAATAAGTCGGCCTCTCTCATCAATTCATTTTTGATCGATTCTGGAATCTCTGAGATTTGGAGATTTCTACATTCCAAGGATAAAGAATTTTCCTTCTTTTCACACATACATCATACTTATTCTAGGATTGACTATCCTTTTATAGACTCTCATCTAATTCCATCTGTAATTAAGTGTAACTATGATATCATTGCTATATCTGATCATGCACCATTGAATCTCTCTATTAAGTTATGGGATATACCTTCTAATACTAGACAATGGTGTTTTAATTCCAACTTACTTTGTGACGACAAACCAAGTTATCAGAAGATTGATGTTAATGAGAGAGAGAGATAAGGGAGACAATGGAGAAACATTCAAAACGCTAATAAGAGAGAAGAGAGAGATTAACGAGGAAGAAACGCAATTCAGATATTGACAGACATGGTTGCTTTGAACCTGAACTGTTTGAAGTCTGATGGACAGGCGATACCCCAGCAGGGGGATAAAAAGAACAGGTTCGCTAAGGCACCACACACACGAGATCATGAGATAATGAGACCCTGGAAAAGTGGTGTGCCCCCACAAGTTGGTGGGAGTTTGGAGGTCTGGTTCGAGGGAACCGACCATAGACTCACAGGGTGAAAAGGTACGATCGGCGGGAACCTGGTGTGTGTGTCCGCCCTTGCCTGGGTGCCGGGTTCACCGCGGAAGAACAGTCGTATCCAGAACGGAGGGGTCACAGTCAGTGACCGCAGCGGGATAGAAGAAATAAAAGGGTCCGCCCGAAAGCCAACTGCGAAGAACATCAAAGGTCTGCTTGAATCAAAATTTGCATCTCTCTCTCCCCAATGGCACAACAGCGATTACTGCGAACTGCACTAAGCTGAACTGAACTCTGCGCCACTTAAGACTGATCATTTTACCCCTAGACTGCCATAGAGTTTGGTTGATTCCTATTACCCTAGTTCTGTGTACATGTGTGTTTTATCATTGCTAACCTGTTGCATTTATATCCTTACAATTAGAGTACTGTGTTACTTTTGATCATGATGAGATTAATAAATCTTTTCAAGAATTTTATACATCTTTATATCAGTCAGAATTTCCTCATGATCCCGGGGAGATGCAAGATTTTTTTTAGGAAGTTGAACTTTCTGAAATTAACACCCGACGAACCTTTAAAGTTAGAAACACTTATTACAGATGAAGAAATAATGGGTGCTATTTCTTCAATGAATTCTGGTAAATCACCCAGCCCAGATGGTTATACAGCAGAATTTTTAAAGTTTTTCTCTTCTATTCTTTCTCCCCAGTTGTGCAGAGTTTTTAGAGATGCAATCATTATAGGTAAACTGCCACAATCATTTTATGAAGCTTCCATTTCCTTAATTTAAAAAAAAGGATCCTACTGAATGTGCATCATATAGATTGATAGCTTTATTGAATGTTGATTCCAAAATTTTTTCTAAAATACTAGCATCTAGGTTAGAAAAGGTATTACCTCAAATTATTTCCGGGGATCAAACTGGATTTATCAAAATTCGCTACTCATCTTTTAATATTAAGAGATTAATAAATATTATTTGTACTCCTTCACTGAGAACTCCAGAATGTGTTATCTCATTAGATGCTGAGAAAGCTTTTGACAGCGTTGAATGGCCATATTTATTTACTACACTTGAGAAGTTCATTTTTAGCCCGATATTTATATCCTGGATTAAATTGATATATCATACTCCCTTAGCTTCGGTTTTGACTAATAATCAAAGATCTCCCTTTTTTCGATTATTTCGTGGCACTAGACAGGGTTGTCCTTTGAGTCCTTTATTATTTGATATTGCTTTAGAACCTTTAGCAATTGCAATTCAAGATTCACCAAACATTTTTGGTATTACTCGTGGGAAGGAGATACATAAGTTATCATTATATGCAGATGATTTACTATTATATATGTCTGACCCAGAAAAATCCATTCCTGCAACTTCATCCTTGTTGGATAAGTTCAGCAAATTTTCTGGTTACAAACTGAATCTTAATAAGAGTGAACTTTTTCCGTTAAATATGATGGTTCCAATTTATAAATATTTATCATTTAGATTACTTACTGATCAATTTATTTATTTAGGAGTTAAAATTATTAAGAAGCACAAGGATTTATTTAAGGTTAATTTTTTACCCTTACTTGATCAGATTAAAGGTTTGATAACTAAATGGTCACCAATGTTTTTGTCATTAATTGGTCGGATCAACGCTGTTAAGATGATTATTTTACCTAAGTTTCTATATTTATTTCAAGCGTTGCCAATTTTTATTCCAAAATCCTTCTTTGATAATGTTGATTCAAAAATTTCCTCATACATATGGCAGAATAAAAATCCTAGATTAGGTAAGAGACACTTACAGAAGCCCAAAAAGGAAGGTGGCTCAGCATTGCCAAACTTTAGATTCTACTACTGGGGGATTAATATTCGTAATTTAAAATTTTGGACATGGAATTGGGATACAGTTCCAAGTCCACAATGGGTCAATCTTGAATGCAATTCAGTTTCAGGATCTTCACTGGGACCCCACTTCCTTTTGACTTTTCTAAACTGGACAAACAAATGGATCACCCAATAGTTAAATATACTCTTCAAATATGGTTTCAGTTTCGAAAATTTTTTGGACTGAATCAATTCATTTTAACTAGCCCTATTATATCTAACTTTCTTTTTCAACCTTTTTTGGATCAAGCATATCTGGTTTGGAAAACAAAGGGTATAATACGTTTTTTCTGATTTGTTTTCAGATAATTGTTTTATGTCTTTTGAACAATTATCTAATAAATATAATTTATCTAGATCACATTTTTTTTAGATATTTACAGATCAGAAACTTTTTAAATACTGTTCTTACTACCTTTCCGATTTCATATTCCACTGACATATTGGAAACAGTTTTGGATTTAAACCTTTTTCAGAAAGGTTCAATAGCAATTATTTCTAATATGATAAGGAAAATAAATCCAGATGTTTCCAATACAATTAAGAATGACTGGGAAAGGGAATTTAAGCTTACCTTACCTACTGAGAAATGGCAGAAAATTTTTCAATTAGTTAATTCTTCCTCTATTTGTGCTAAATATGCGTTGATACAGTTTAAAGTTGTACATAGGGCTTATATGTCTAAGGATAAATTAGCTCGTTATTACTCTCAATATAAACTCTATACGTGATAGATGTCATTCTGAGATAGCTTCATTAACTCATATGTTTTGGTCTTGCCCTTTATTGAAGAAATATTGGACGATATTTTTGATATTATTTCCACTGTCTTGAACATTGATTTACAACCTCACCCTATTACTGCCATATTTGGTTTGTCAATGATAGAAAAACATCATTTGACCCCTTCAGTTTGTCGGATGATTGCTTTTGTTACTTTAATGGCTAGAAGGTCTATACTATTGAATCGGAAAGAGATGAATCCTCCTACAACATTTCATTGGTTTTCTCAAACTATATCTTGTTTAAATCTAGAAAAAAATTAGAAGTGTTATTTTTGACCCGTCTATTAAATTTGATGAGACTTGGAGACCATTTATTCAATACTTTCACATGATGTAATTTGACCCTTGCCAATCTATTTTGTGATCTCAATATATGGGGAGAGGAGCGGAAGTGGCGACACTATTGGTTCTGAGGTATCAACATAGCCCTTTCTTTTCTTTTTTTTTCCATAGTTTTTCTTTAGTTTTGGTAGATTAGTTGTTTTTTTTTTTAGGGGATTTTTTTTCTTTTTTTTATGATATTTTATATTTTATGTATACTCTTTATATATTTTGTTGTTCATCTGTGTGATTTTGGGATGTTTCTAACTATGTGTTACCTGACTGTAAACTTCAATAATTATTATCAATTAACATAATCCCAATTACTATGTACTTACTTTTTGCATTGTGTTTGTTGTTGAAACTAATAAAGGGAAGGAGGGAGGGAAGGAGGGAAGGAGGGACAGACGGATGGACGGACGATTGTTTAGGCAGATTGTGTTTGTCTATTATTGTAACGTCGCTGAAGATCAGACATTTTATGAGTAATTAATGAAGAAAACCAGGTAATTGCAAAGGGTTCACAAACTTTTTCTTGCAACTGTATATGTCACCATTTACAACCTCGAGCCCCATGAAATTTGCTGGAGCCTATAGTCGAACATAATATAGCTTGTCTTCTGCCAAGCGAACACTGGAGAGCAGCAACAACTCCAGCTTGGACGCCACACCACAATGCGTTCAGTGAAGCACAAAAGCTCCGAGACCTCTCTCCTGGGTAGCTGTAAAGAGACGCCACCGCGGTTTGAGGCCTAGATATGTAGGGCTTGCTAAAAGTTCTTCAAAGCATGGAGCAGAACGCTCTTTCACCAATTCAAGTAAACATAAGTGATCATGGGTACTGTTTTGAAGATTTTAGCATCAGAATCAGGTTTAATATCACTGGTATACGTTGTGAAATTTGTTACGTGGCAGCAGTACAATGCAATACATAATAATAAAATCTAAGTATGTTAATGTTAGTTCAATGTCCATTCAGAAATCAGATGGCAGAGGGAAAGAAACTGTTCCTGAATCATTGTGTGTGCACTTTCAGGCTCCTATACCTCCTCCTCAATGGTAGCAATAAGAGGCCATGTCCTGGGTGATGGTCATCCTTAATAATGGACACTGTCTTTTTGAGGCGCCGCTCCTTGAAGATGTCCTGGATGCTACGGAAGTTGGTGCCTATGATGGAGCTGACTGAGTTCACAACTTTCTGCAGCTACTTCTGATCCTGTGCAGTAGCCACCAACTCCCCACCCCACCCCCATACAATGCAGCCAGATAGAATGCTCACCATGGTACTTCTTTAGAAATTTGCAAGTGTCCTTCACTGACAGAGGGCAGTGAGCAGTGGATTTAGGTTGGTACAGAGTTACATCTTTTATTTTGTTTAGATAGCCTCCAACCTGATGGCATGAACATCAATTTCTCTAACTTCTGGAAAATGCCCCCCCTTCACCATTCCCCATTCCTGTTTTCCTTTCACCTAATCTTCTTACCTGCTCATTACCTCCCTCTGGTGCTTCTCCCCATCCCTTTCTTCCATGGTCCCATATCCTCTCCCATGCAGTCGGCATTAACTCTTGGCTTGTTACAGGGTCGACAATGGGTGGTGTACTTTACACCACTAGTGATCTCCAATTGGGGCTTAGCTCCCACCACTGTCTGTAAGCAGTTTCTATGTTCTCCCCATGACTGTCTGGGTTTCCTGCCACATTCTGAAGAAGTACGGCTAGGGTTAGTGAGTTGTGGGCTGCTGTCAGCACTATCAGACTAATACCAGAGGGCATGCATTGAAGGTGAGAGGGGGTAGGTTCAAGGGGGGTGTGAGCGGCAAGTTTTTTTTTTTAACTCAGAGTGGTGGATGCCTGGAATGCACTCCCTGGTATGGTGGTAGAGGCAAATACATTAGAGGCTTTTAAGATATTTGAAAAGGCACATGGATGTAAGGAAGATGGAGGGATATGGACAATGTTTGGGAAGGGGGGGGGATTAGTGTTTGGTGTTTCTGAGTTGCTTGTGCTTAGGCTGTACTGTTCGATGTTTGCCATTGGTGCAAAACGACACATTTCACTGTACTTTTTGATGTACGTTACGACAAATAAAGCTAATCCTTAATCTTTGACACTGGTCTTCACTGCAGTTGGCTGCTTTGTAGATCACTGCTTGCCTGCAGTCATGAAGCAGTTGCAAAGAGTGATGAGTTTCTGTAGACAATTAAATCTGAGGGGCACGGTTGGCAGGCTCCAATTACTCAAGGTAGAAAAAAATGCCAGTGGCTGACACTGCTCCCTGCATTTGTCATGTGGTGGAGAGCAGCTAAAAATCAGGAAGCAGGTGACGGGCACCTTGGTGATACCCTTCCCCACGGCACAGAGCAGGGAGACCTCTCTGTAGCTACTAGTCACATTTGCCTCTCCTTTTTGAAGATGTATACGATTTAGATCACATTCACAACTATCTATACAGATGTTACAATCTGCAGATTGTCAATAGGAATAAGAACGACATTGTTTCACCATGTACACAAATCCTTCCCCTCTATTGAAAAAATAAAAATACGAGCATTTCTGTCCAAACTGGCATGGTTTAAATTAAAAAACCCTACTCATTGAGTTTTTGTTTCAGCCTTGATATTGGGCACAGTAGCACAGTGGTTAACACATTGCTTTACGGTACCAGCAACTGGGGTTCAATTGTCTCTGCTATCTGTAAGGATTTTGTACATTCTCCCCATGACCGCATGGGTTTCCTCCATGTGCTCCAGTTTCCTCCTAATTTCCAAAGCAGTATGGGTTAGTAGGTTAATTACATGTGGATGTAATTGGGCAAAGTGGGCTCACTGGGGCAGAAGATTCTGTTACTGTGCTGTACTCAACTACCGGACCTGGAAACAATCTATAACTTTCGATGCCTGCTAGTAACATCATTAAAGACACATCCCCATCCCGGACACTGTCTGTTCAATCTCCTGTCATCTGGTAGGAGATACAGAAACATCATAGCCAAGACAGCAAGACTGAAAAACGGCTTCTTCCAAGGGTTGCTGTCTAGCTGAATTCCAGCTTGCCAATGGCCTTTATAGACTATAAAAGTCAGTTTCTGCATGTAAATGAGTTTTTAAAAAAAATTATGCCATACTGCATGCGTTGTAAATATCTATTTTGCATGGACTGAAGTAGCACCACAATCTCGTTGTTCTGAGCTATGACAATAAAGTTCTATTTTGTTCCATTTCTAAATAAAATTAAACTAACAACAGTAGGACTTGGGATACTTCCAAGAAAACAAAGAAAAATATTAGACAGTGCTATTCTGCAAACTATTAATATGGCTAGAGTGGAGAGCCAAGAATAGATCAGTTACAATTTTAATTTACGAAGAAACACTCTCATGGCCTATTGCCATTTACAACGCCCTGCTTTTAAGACCATTGATTAACAGAGAATGCAAACAGAAAATCAGATTTAAAAAACACAAAACGAGATTTAAACCACATCGTATTTACCTCAAGTTCGTCGCTGTCTTTGGGCTTCTCATCAGAGGTCTGTTTGATAAAGTCAGGAATGAGGATTTCCAGTGTAGCACGGGCTAGCAAAGATAAAGGAGAATATGAAATGTAGAAATTATGCACAGTAGGCTTTAAACTGCACCTCCATAAAATAAAAAACCTGTTTACTCTCTACAAATAAACAACAATAATAACTAAACCATTGTACATGGACAATTCCAGTATGGTTGTAGAGGAGTAGTTTGATCTAATTTAGGCCACTGACTTAGAAAATGCCCCTCTTGAAAGAGCTTGCATCCTCAAGAATGAAATCCTTGTACTAATCACAGCCGAGGAGAGAGTCATCCATACTGGCTCTACATGAAAAGAATCCATCTAGTCAAATTAATGTTGGTATTTATGCATATTTTACTTCATATCTGTACTTCTACCTTTTTTTTTAAAGATATTTCTTTGATGAATGTTCCCATTTTATGTTACATGTTGCACCAACACGCCACAGCAATTTCCTAATACATGTAGATGTATATGGCAAATAAAGCTGATCCTTAATCCTAGTCCCAATGACCCACATTCTAATGACTGTCTCCCTTGAAGAGGACCACAACCTTGCTGTTGAGTTTGGAGGCTTGTCATGCCTCAATGACTCAGAGGCTGGAGCCAGGGCTTTACGCTTTGGCTCTTGGTTGAGTCACCAAGGCCAAATAGGTCAAAGGGTAGAGGCCAGACCAAGAGTGGTCCACCGGTCCTCCAGATTCAGTTTACCTGACTGGTAAAACAAAATTGTTGTGCAAACAGCAATGAAGAATCCTTCTACATCTGAGTGCAATGGTATGGACAGACAGAGAGGGAGTACCTTCATTGCTGTCCTAAATGGCAGCAGTGTAATGGGCAGTGAGTAAGTAAGTTATGTCTAACTTCCAATTCTTTTCTTTCAAACATTACAGCAAAACTCTAGCAACATACATCAAAGTTGCTGGTGAACGCAGCAGGCCAGGCAGCATCTATAGGAAGGGGCGCAGTCGACGTTTCAGGCCGAGACCCTTCGTCAGGACGAAGGGTCTCGGCCTGAAACGTCGACTGCGCCTCTTCCTATAGATGCTGCCTGGCCTGCTGCGTTCACCAGCAACTTTGATGTATGTTGCTTGAATTTCCAGCATCTGCAGAATTCCTGTTGTTTTAGCAAAACTCTATTAACTTGCCACCTGAGAATCATAATGGTTTGGCAGTTGGCTCACCAGAACTTCACTGGATCCCCGGTTCCCATGCTCTCGTCCTGAAACTAACCGGGTTCACAGCGGAATTTATTACACTACCATAAAAAAAACCTAATTTAAAATGTCACACATAGAAAACGCTGGAGGAAGTCAGCAGCTCAGACAGCATCTATGGAAAAGAGGAAACAGTTGCCATTTCAGACCAAGACCTTCTTTGGGACTGAGAGGGAAAGGTGAGATGCCAGAATTGGGTGGGTGAGGGGAAGGAGGCTAACTGGAAAGTGATAGGTGAAGCCATGTGGGTGCGAAAGGTCAAGGGCTGGAGAAGAAGGAATCTGATAGGAGGTAGAAGTGGACAAGGGGAGAAAGGGAAGAGGGAGGGGACTTGGAGATTTAATCAGCAGGTGAGGTGAAAGGTCAGAGTGGGGAAAATGTATTGGGGAATTAATATGAATAACTGTGAAAGTGTGAAAGATGCACCAATCCATCATTACTGAAACATAGTCAGCTTTCTCAGCACTACCTCCACTCTCACCACTGGCAGTTAAATTATAACAAAACAACCATTACCAGCCTTATTCTTTGCAAGCTTTTTACTACTGGCAGTTCCGGTACCATAGGTGACTCCATCAATTACCACTGAGGCTCCAAAAGGGTCACTTGGATTTTCTGAAATAAATGCAACAACTAGAAGTTAAAAGATACCAGTGAACCAAAGAACTTCCGAGAATAATTTTAAGTTGGAGCCTAAATTTAGACTCCTTTATTTAAATGAATGCAGTAAAGTTGTTTAATTATATTTGGAAATAAGCAGGCTAGGTAACAAAAGGTACATCATTTAAGTCACCATCAAATGTGCAATTTAAATCTCAGAAATACAACCATATATGTCTTGCTGGGTGGAACATCCATTGTTGTATGACAGAGCAGTTTAAACAACCAGTTGTTTTAATGTGCTTTCAGGAAATGGTTCTCAGGACGAAGACCAGATCAGCAAAGTTGGATTTATTGCTTCTCCCAGTTTGGCTTTACAACTGATCGACCTCTTAGGCGCTTGCATCCTGGGCTGGATTGCGGTTGTGAACTTTAATACAAGTACTTACAGTCATTAAGCATGCAATTATCCCCTTGCTCTCTTTTCTGGAGCTCAGCAAAGACAATGTACTCACAGTAAAGCAACACACACAAAATACTGGAGGAACTGAGTAGGTCAGGCAGCATCAATGGAAAAGAGTGAACAGTCGACTTTTCAGGCCAAGAGCCCGAAATACGATGTTCTGAAGAAAGGTCATGGCCTGAAACATAAAACTGTTTACTCTTTTCCATAGGTGCAGCCTGACCTGCTGAGATCCTCTAGCATTTTGTGTGTGTTGCTCTGAATTTCCAGCATCTGCAGATTTTCTTGTGTTTGTGGTACTCCCAGTAAAGACTACAAAACCACCCTATGCTTTACAACACCCTCTGAACATAAATATCAGTCTTAGTTACAGGGAAAACTTGGAATAAGGGCTTTTAAAAGTCGATAATAAATAAATTACTTGTAAAATCAATTGAAAATGGCTTTAAATTGCAGGGAAGCTAAATTTAAAATTGCCTTGGGCTACAACTATTGCAATCCATCCCCACATCAGAACAGATGGCTAAGTTCTATGCATTACTTGCTTTTAAAGAGGATCAATAAATGTTTTTGATAATATTCAGGATTCAAGGGACATTATAGAGTGGAAAGAGAAAATCATGTACTTTTTAATTACAGTGTATATATAGTTATTGTTTTTAATAATGATTCTTTAATATTTAAAGCAACTTTTACTAGTCAGGCTGAAAAATCACTTCATCCCTCTTCCTGAGGTCTCACTGTGACAAAGGCCACCACAACACTATTTCCAAGAACCCATTAGGTCCTCTCTCTGCCTGTCCCCAAGGTCTCACCGAACCAGGGGTTCCCAACTTTATTTTTATGCCATGGGCCACTTCCAATAACCGAGGGGGGTCCGTGGACCCAGGCTGGGGACCTCTGCAGTGAAGCACACATCCCATAATCTCACTTGACAGAGAGCACTCCATTAGAGGAGGTGCCTTGACTCCTCTCATCATTGCTTGGATGACCTGAAAACCAGGTAATTGTAAAGGGTTCACAAACATTTTATTGCAACGTGTGCCAGGAGACCCAAATTGAAGAACTCCAATAGAGAAAGTGTTCTTGCCACAGCATTAAGCAGCAGCAAGGTAGCATAGTGGTTAGCACAATGCTTTACAGTATAGACGATCCAGGTTCAATTCCCACCACACTGCCTGTAAGGAGTTTTTACATTCTCCCCATAACAGTTGGTTTCGTCTGGGTGCTCTGATTTCTTCCCACAGTACAAAGACACACTGGTTGGTAGGTTAACTGGTCAATGTAAATTGGTCTGTGATCAGGCTAGGGTTACATCGGGGGAGTACTGCTGGGTGGCATGGATTGAAGGGCCTGTTCCACATTGTATCACAATAAATAAATTTGATTGCAGAGGCAAATGGAGCATAATGTTTAACAAAAATTTGGAAAATACGCTTATCATGAGAAACTTACCACATTCAAAAAAATTGTAAACAGGGCGAACCTTTAAGACCCGTTGCATATATTCATGTAGTATACAAACTTCTGATTTCCCATTTGGATTAATGACAAACTCTGACAAAGAAATGACAAGAATATTGAATCAAAAGCTTCAGTTACAAGCTGTTTTAAGCCCTCATGAATTATGTTCAGAATACTAAATAGTAAAATTTCATTAAATGAAATACAATATCCAGATTAACTACCAACACTAAATTAATCATTTATCCCTTGTGAAATAAATCATACACTTGATGAAAAATGCCTCATACTTGCTCAATCAAATTTTCATTAAATGGTCAACCAGTTATGATGATTAATGCAATATATAAATACATACATTATACATATATTATTTTTTAATAAATGGTTCATTATATATTATCTGGCTGCATCACCGAAGGTCATCCTTTACATCTCGTGTTCCAGATCACAGCTTTTCTTACTTTGTAATAATATGGAATTACAGTGAAGCAACAGTCAATGGCGTAAATTGAATGTTGTGATGCAGCTAGAGGATAATCAAACACAAAGCAAATCATAAGACCATATGGCACAGGAGCAGAATTGGGCCATTTGGCCCATCAACTCTGCTCTGCCATTCATTTGATTATGGCTGATCTATTATTCCCCCTCAACCCCATTCTCCCTACAACCTTTGACGCCCTTACTAATCAGGAACCTATCAACCTTTGCTTTAAAAATACTCAATGACTTGGCCTGCACAGACATCTGTGGCAATGAATTCCACACATTCACCACCCTCTGGCTAAAAAAATTTCCTCTTCGTCGCCATTCTAAAGGGGTGTCCTTCAATTCTGAGGCTGCACTCTCTGGTCCTAGACCCTCCCACTATAGGAAACATCTTCTCTATCCTCTCTAAATCCTCTCCATCTAGACTTTTCAATATTCAGGAGGTTTCAATGAGAAACCCACCCCCTCTCCCTCTTTCTTCTGGAGCAGCGGTCCCCAACCACCGGGCTGCAAAGCATGTGCTACCGGCCCGCGAGGAAACAATACGAGTCAGCTGCACCTTTCCTCATTCCCTGTCACGCACTGTTGAACTTGAACATAGGGTTACCAACTGTCCCGTATTTGCCGGGACATCCCATATATTGGGCTAAATTGGTTTCTCCCATACAGGACCGCCCTTGTCCCGTATTTCCCCCGCTAAAGTAGAGCGTTCCATAGAACCATAGAAACTACAGCACAGAAACAGGCCCTTTGGCCCTTCTTGGCTGTGCCGAACCATTTTCTGCCTAGTCCCACTGACCTGCACACGGACCATATCCCTCCATACACCTCCCATCCATGTATCTGTCCAATTTATTCTTAAATGTTAAAAAAGAACCCGCATTTACCACCTCGTCTGGCAGCTCATTCCATACTCCCACCACTCTCTGTGTGAAGAAGCCCCCCCTAATGTTCCCTTTAAACTTTTCCCCCCTCACCCTTAACCCATGTCCTCTGGTTTTTTTCTCCCCTTGCCTCAGTGGAAAAAGCCTGCTTGCATTCACTCTATCTATACCCATCATAATTTTATATACCTCTATGAAATCTCCCCTCATTCTTCTACGCTCCAGGGAATAAAGTCCTAACCTATTCAACCTTTCTCTGTAACTGAGTTTCTCTTTTTTCTTATTTTTAAATTTTATTTTTATTTGGATAAGGAATTCACAAATATCATGTACTTTTTTCACACATATAACCTTTTCCATTTTTTTATATGTACAAAAATAATTATTTATACGTTCTTAAGTACACATTGAGATGATATAAAAGGAAATTAGACACTTAAATAGATAATTATGTACTGTGGTAATTCTAATCTATTAGGCTAAGTAATGGTATTAGTTGTTAAGAAAAATAGTAATAATAGTTTCCATATAACTCTTCCAGACCATTTCCACTGGACCAAAATGTTGTATGTAAGCCCATGTAACAACTATTGTAGGTGTTTATATCCTAATTTGTTCATGCTTGCTCCTGCCCGCAGACATAATTATCCAATCCCTATGTACTTATTTACTTAATTTTTTCATTTTTTTATCCCTTTCCCAAATCTTTCCCTTTACTTGTGTTAATTCTCTATTTTCCAAAAGAAAACAAAAAAAAAGACATTTAGACTAGGGGTGCTTACGTTAGCAATATTACTGTGTTGATGAGAAGAGCAGTATAAATCATTAGGAGAGTCATCTAAAGTCTGCTCGCATTGGGGTTATATATTCATTCCATTTATTCCAGATTGGAGCAAATTTTTCTTTATGAATTCTCAGGGAGTAAGTCAACTTTTCCATTTTAAATATTTCCAAGATAATTCCGTGCCAATCTTCTAATGTAGGTGGTATTGGATTTAGCCACTTTCTAGTGACTGATTTCTTACTTGCCGCTAAGAGGGCCTGCAGCAACTTTATATCTTCCTTCTGTTCAAGAAACAATACATGCCCCAAATAGAGCATCTCAAAGTTCAGAGGTATCTGGGACCTAAGTACCTTAACTAATGTTCTATGAATACCTTCCCAATATAGACTTAATTTAGGGCAATCCCAGAAAATATGAAAATGATTTGCCTCCTTGGAGCCGCACCTTCTCCAACGCGTCACATTTGTATCTTTATATTTTTCCTGATATGGGGTCTTGAAGTATCTTATAATGTTTTTCCAACAATGTTCTCTCCAAGTCAAAGAATTAGTCGAGGACCATTGAAAGCTGCAGATTTTCCCCCAAGCCTCCTCTGAAAGTACCAACCCTGCTTCTTTCTCCCACTTCTCTTTAATATACAGTGTATTTACATTTTTAGCATGGGAGAGTGTATTATATAGGCGAGAAAGTGATTTACTAGGTATTGAACTGCAAGCCGAATTCAGAATGTTGAAAAATTCTAATTCTATTGTTGATAGGTCTATATATCTACAACTCTGGTTAACATAGTTTCGTACTTGAAGGTACCTAAAAAAGTCATTGTGTTCTAGGCCATGTTTGTCCTGCAGGATTTGGATTTATCTATAAATGAGAGATAGGTTGTAAGACCTTTCTTTATCCATAGCTCAAATCTTTTATCTCCTCTGTTGGGAAGGAATTCGGTATCATATGCACACCATCTAAAGAGTTTTAACATGTTATTAATTCCACATGAATTAACCACCTTCTGCCATACTTTTAATGTAAGATTTATCCAACTGTTTTTAAATTTTTCCAACTGGGCCATCAATCCTTTGTCAGCTATCCAGGCCTGTAGAGGAAAACTGTCAACTAATCCAAATTCTATTTCCTTCCATCTAGCCTTATATTCCCTATTACACCAATATAACAGAGGGGTTATCTGTGAGGCATAAAAATAATTTCTTAGGCAAGGAAGAACCATACCTCCTCCTTCCTTCCCTAACTGTAAGGTGTTATATCGAATTCTAGGTTTCTTTCCTTGCCAAATGAAGCGGGAAATCCATTTGTCCCATTCCCTGAATTGATTATCATCCACCTCCACCGGTAAAGTATGGAAAAGATACAATAACCGAGGAAGAATATTCATTTTTATAGTATTTATCCTTGAATTTAAACTTAAAAAGGGGATAAGATTCCATCTATGCATATCTGCTTTTATCTCTGAGATTAATGGCCCATAATTTACCTGTGACAGTGTTGAAAGATCCTTCGGCAGGGTCATTCCTAAATATTTTAATGATCTAGCTTCCCACTTAAGATCGTATGTATCCTGCAATTTTTTGGATGGTGTATAATTTAGGGACATAACCTGCGTTTTCTTTACATTTATTTTATAACCTGATATTTTCCCAAAGTCATCCAACAGTGTAAACAATCCTATAAGTGATTTTTCTGGTTCACTCAGATAGACCAAAACATCATCTGCGAATAACGCCACTTTCTATTCAATCCCTGCCACCTTGATACCTTTTACGATTTCGCTCTGTCTTATTAGTTGGGCAAGTGGTTCAATATATCGCGCAAAAAGGAGAGGAGAAATTGGGCATCCCTGTCTAGTGCCTCTCTCTAAGATGAAGGAGTCAGAAAGGTCCCCATTTATCTTAATTCAGGCTGTAGGGCTGTCATATAGAATCTGAATTACTTTAATAAACTTTTCTTGAAAGCCGAATCTTCCTAACACTCTGTATAGGAATGCCCAACTAACCGAATCAAAAGTTTCTCAGCATCCAATCCTACTACCATTGTCTCTGTGTAACTGAGTTTCTCAAGTCCCGGCAACATCCTTGTAAACCTTCTCTGCACTCTTTCAACCTTATTTATATCCTTCCTGTAATTTGGTGACCAAAACTGAACACAATACTCCAGATTCGGCCTCACCAATGCCTTATACAACGTCATCATAACATTCCAGCTCTTATACTCAATACTTTGATTAATAAAGGTCAATGTACCAAAAGCTCTCTTTACGATCCTATCTAGCCGTGACGACACTTATAGGGAATTTTGTATCTGTATTCCCAGATCCCTCTGTTCCACTGCACTCCTCAGTGCCTTACCATTAACCCTGTATGTTCTACCTTGGTTTGTCCTTCCAACGTGCAATACCTCACACTTGTCTGTATTAAACTCCATCTGCCATTTTTCAGCCCATTTTTCCAGCTGGTCCGAGTCCCTCTGCAGGCTCTGAAAACCTTCCTCACTGTCTACTACACCTCCAATCTTTGTATCATCAGCAAACTTGCTGATCCAATTTACCACATTATCATCCAGATCATTGATATAGATGACAAATAACAATGGACCCAGCACTGATCCCTGTGGCACACCACTAGTCACAGGCCTCCACTCAGAGAAGCAATTCTCTACCACCACTCTCTGGCTTCTTCCATCGAGCCAACATCTAATCCAATTTACCACCTCTCCATGTATAGCTAGCGACTGAATTTTCCTAACTAACCTCCCATGCGGGACCTTGTCAAAGGCCTTACTGAAGTCCATGTAGACAATATCCACTGCCTTCCCTTCATCCACTTTCTTGGTAACCTCCTTGAAAAACTCCAACAGATTGGTCAAACATGACCTACCACGCACAAAGCCATGTTGACTCTCCCTAATAAGCCCCTGTCTATCCAAATGCTTGTAGATTCTGTCTCTTAGTACTCCCTCCAATAACTTACCTACTACTGACGTTAAACTCACCGGCCTATAATTTCCCGGATTACTTTTCGATCCTTTTTTAAACAACGGAACAACATGAGCCACTCTCCAATCCTCCGTCACTTTACCCGTAGACAGCGACATTTTAAATATTTCTGCCAGGGCCCCCACAATTTCAACATTAGTCTCCTTCAAGGTCCGAGGGAACACTCTGTCAGGTCCCGGGGATTTATCCACTTTAATTTTCCTCAAGACAGCAAGCACCTCCTCCTTTTCAATCTATACAATTTCCATGGTCTCACTACTTGATTCCCTCAATTCCATAGATTTCATGCCAGCTTCCTTAGTAAATACAGACGCAAAAAACCTATTTAAGATCTCCCCCATTTCCTTTGGTTCCGCACAAAGCCGACCACTCTGATCTTCAAGAGGACCAATTTTATCCCTTACAATCCTTTTGCTCTTAACATACTTGTAAAAGCTCTTTGGATTATCCTTCACTTTGACTGCCAAGGCAACCTCATGTCTTCTTTTTGCCCTCCTGATTTCTTTCTTAAGTATTTTCTTGCACTTCTTATACTCCTCAAGCACCTGATTTACCCCCTGTTTCCTATACATTTCATACAACTCCCTCTTCTTCTTTATCAGAGTTGCAATATCCCTTGAGAACCAAGGTTCCTTATTCCTATTCAATTTGCCTTTAATCCTGACAGGAACATACAAACACTGCACTCTCAAAATTTCCCCTTTGAAGGCTTCCCACCTACCAATCACATCTTTGCCAGAGAACAACCTGTCCCAATCCATGCTTTTTAGATCCTTTCTCATTTCTTCAATTTTGCCTTCTTCCAGTTCAGAACCTCAACCCTATGAAACCTTTCATGCCGAAATGGCGTAAAGCTCAGAAACAATTGCCATTAATTTATATGGGAAAACTTTTTGAGACCAAATAAATAACCTACCAAATCATACCAAATAACACATAAAACCTAAACTAACACTAAAATATAGTAAAAGCAGGAATGATATGATAAATACACAGCTTATATAAAGTAGAAATAATGTATGTACAGTATAGTCAGGAAGATCAAGCCAAATCCAATTTGTGGGGAAAAAAAAATCGACACATACGTACATGCGCACATCACACATGTGCACAGAGGTGCCCACGCAAGGCTTCATGGTCATGGTAGCCTTTCTCGGGGTAAACACAAGTGTCCCGGGATTTGACTGCTACTTTTGTCCCTTATTTGGGAGTGAGAAAGTTGGCAATCCTAACTGTAAAAGATATGTTGAGGTGAGCTGAACCCTACTTGAACACCACCCCCACCCCCCCAGCTGGCCGGTCAATATTAAACCAGTCCGCAGTGCAAATAAAGGTTGGGGACCCCTGTTCTGGAGGACAGCCCTTTTCGTCTCTCCACATACCTGAACCAGTCCATCCCAGGCTACATCCCTCACCACACAGGACATGCCCACTTTTCTTTGCTATCACCCCTGGGTACAGGTCGATGGTAAGATAATTTTCATTTTACAATGTGCAATTTTGCCTATTATATGACAACAAATAAGGATAAAGGCAACCACGCATTGCAGAAGTTTACTTTCTGAAAACTGTCACAGATATCCAAAGTTCAAAACAGAAATATTTATTTTACCTTTTTTAGTAGGTGCATCCTGAACTGAGAGGGTAATGAGCTTCTGATTGGCTGGCAGAATAGGCCGCTCCACTTCGGCCTGCTTCCGTTTCATCTCCCGATTAAACTGGCGACGCTCTGCCCAGGTCCTGAATTTCTTCACCGTGACTTGTTCAAAATCAAAGCGTTTCTCCAAGTATTTTTTAAATTCATCAATGGCTGGAAATTCGGTTGAGTTTATATTATTGGATTAACAATAATAAAAAAAAATAGAAGTGTACTTAACTAAACTGCTGGCTCCCCAGATGCAAACTTTGAAACACATAAAATATAAAACCATATAAAATTCCTCAAGATTCTGAATGAGATAATTAAAGATTGCTTGGTATAGGAAAGAGATAATATTCCAAAGCAATAAAACCGACATATCTATATGCATCATGAACACGGCTTTGTAGCATCTTTAAGAAATCAGCATTAACTTATTGAAACAAGAACATAATTCACAAGTGAGAGCACAATAACCACCTTTCATGCTTTTATCATGATTAAATCAGATAACAGAAGTTCTACACTTAAATTGCAAGCACAAGCAATTTACATGTTATTACTTAGATTCAAAAGGGAATGCTAGAGAATATTACACTAACTATAGCAGCAGTAATACACAAATTTCAACACAAGACAGGTCAAAATCTTAAAATTATTACTAAACATTGTTAAATTTACCTGTCTGATAGGGTCATAGAAAAGTACAGCACAGAAACAGCCCATCTAGTCCACGCTGAACCATTTAAACTGCCGACTCCCATCAACCTGCACCGGGAGCATAGCCCTCCATATCCCTTCCACGTGCCTATCCAAACTTCTCTTAAACATTGAAACCGAGATGGCATCTCATTCCACACTCTCACCACCCTCTAACTGAAGTTCTCCCTCATACTCCCTTTAAACTTCTCACCTTTCACACCTAATCCATGAGCTCTGGTTGTAGTTCCACACAACCCCAGTAGAAAAAAGCCTGCTTGCATTTACCCTATCTATACACCTCAAATTTGTATAGCTCTCTCAAATCTACAATAAAGTCCTAATCTACAATCTTTCCATATAACTCTGGTCTTCCAGACCTGGTAACATAGAAACATAGAAAACCTACAGCACAATACAGGCCCTTTGGCCCACAAAGCTATGCCAAACATGTGCTTACCTTAGAAGGACCAAGGCTTACCCATAGCCGTCTATTTTTCGCAGCTCCATGTATCCATCCATGAATCTCTTAAAAGAGCCTATGATTTCCGCCTCCGCCACCGCCAGCAGCCCATTCCACGCACTCACCACTGTCTGCGTATAAAACTTACCGACATCTCCCCGTACCTACTTCCAAGAGCCTTAATACTATGTTCTCTTGTGCAAGCCATTTCAGCCCTGGGAAAAAGCCTCTGACTATCCATACGATCAATGCCTCTCATTATCTTGAACACCTCTAATCCTCTGTTGCTCCAAGACGATCAAGTTCACTCAACCTATTCTCAGAAGGCATGCTTCCCAATCCAGGCAACATCCTTGTAAATCTCCTCTGCACCCTTTCTAGGGGTTCCGCATCCTTCCTGTAGTGAGGCGACCAGAACTGAGCACAGTACTTCAAGTGGGGTCTGACCAGGGTCCTATATAGCTGCAACAATACTCCCAGCTCTTAAACTCAATTCCATGATTGATGAAGGCTAATGCACCATATGCCTTATTAATCACAAAGTCAACCTGCGCAGCTGCTTTGAGTGTCCTATGGACTCTGACACCAAGATCCCTTTGATCCTCCATACTGCCAAGAATCTTTCCACTTATGCTATATTCTGCCATCATATTTGACCAAAATGAATCACCTCACACTGATCTGGGTTGAACTCCATCTGCCACTTCTCAGCTCCGTTTTGCAACCTATCAATGTCCCGCTGTAACCTCTGACAGCCCTCTGCACTATCTACAACACTCCCAACCCTGGAGTCATCAGCAAATTTACTAACCCATCCCTGCACTCTCTCATCCAGGTCATTTATAAATATCACAAAGAGTAAGGGTCCCAAAACAGATCCCTGAGGCACACCACTGGTCACCAAACACCATGCAGAGTATGACCGTTCTCCAGCCACTCTTTGCCTTCTGTGGGCAAGCCAGTTCTGGATCCACAAAGCAATATCCCCTTGGATCCCATGCCTCCTTACTTTCTCAATAAGCCTTGCATGGGGCACCTTATCAAATGCCTTGCTAAGATCCATATACACTTCATCTACAGCTCTACTTTCATCAATGTGTTTAGTCACATCCTCAAAAAATTCAATCAGGCTCATAAGGCACGACCTGCCTTTGACAAAACCATGCTGATTATTCCTAACCATAATATACCTCTCTAAATGTTCATAAATCCTGTCTCTCAGGATCTTCTCCATCAACTTACCAACCACTGAAGTAAGACTCACTGGTCTATAATTTCCTGGGCTATCCCTACTCCCTTTCTTGAATAAGGGAACAATATCCACAACCCTCCAATCCTCCGGAACCTCTCCTGTCCTCATTAATGATGCAAAGATCATCGCCAAAGGCTCAGTAATCTCACTTGCTTCCCACCGTAGCCTGGGGTACATCCCATCCAGTCCCGGTGACTTATCCAACTTGATGCTTTACAAAAGCTCTAGCACATCCTCTTCCTTAATATCTACATACTCAAGATTTTCAGTCCGCTGCAAGTCATCCCTACAATCGCCAAGATCGTCTTCCGAAATGAATACTAAAGCAAAGTATTCATTAAGTACCTCTGCCATCTCCTCCGGTTCCATACACACTTTTCCACTGTCACACTTGATTGGTCTTATTCTCTCATGTCTTATCCTTTTGCTCTTCACATACTTGTACAAGGCCTTGGGCTTTTTCTTAATCCTGTCCACCAAGGTCTTCTCATGGCCCCTTCTGGCTCTCCTAATTTCATCCTTAAACTCCTTCCTGCTAGCCTTATAATCTTCTATATCTCTATCATTACCTAGTTTTTCGAACCTTTCGTAAGCTCTTCTTGACTAGATTTACAACAGCCTTTGTACAACACGGTTCCTGTACCTTACCAACCTTTCCCCGTCTCACTGGAACCCCAATGTAGAACCCCACGCAAATATCCCCTGACATTTGCCATATTTCTTCCATACATTTCCCTGAGAACATCTGTTTCCAATTTATGCCTGAAAGCCTCATATTTCCCTTTACTCCAATTAAACCTTTCCCTAACTTGTCTGTTCCTATCCCTCTCCAATGCTATGGTAAAGGAGATAGAATTGTGATCACTATCTCCAAAATGCTCTCCCACCGAGAGACCTGACACCTGACCAGGTTCATTTTCCAATACCAGATCAAGTACAGCCTCTCCTCTTGTAGGTTTATCTACATATTGTGTCAAGAAACCTTCCTGAATACACCTAACAAACTCCACCCCATCTAAACCCCTCACCCTTGGGAGATGCCAAACAATATTTGGAAAATTAAAATCTCCCACCACAACAACCCTGTTATTATTACTCCTTTCCAGAATCTGTGTCCCTATCTGCTCCTTGAATTTTGAATTCGTCCTTATGAATTTTCTATTTCAACCTTATTTACATCTCTCCTGTACGTAGGTGACCAAAACTGCACACAATACTCCAAATTAGGCCTCACCAATGTCTTAAACAACTTCAGTATGACAACACTAAATATCTATAGACTAAATATTTACAGGAGAGGCTGAAAACATGCAGCAAAAAAGTGGCCAAGTTAACCCAATCTCTAAGGCAACCTGAGGAAAGGCCCGGCAGCAAATCCCCGTTACCATGGAGAAACACACACACGAAATTCAACATGACAGAACACAAAAAGTTATACAGCTAGGTCTAATGAGCACAATCCCTTTCAGATAAGAATCACCATCTTACCAATAGATTCTTCTTTGCATACTTCAACTTTAGCCTTCACTTGCCCCAGGGCTCCCGCTGCAACGATTCCACCCAAAGTTTCTCTTTCCTCCGGGGATTTAGAGTTCACTGCCCCTGAGCTACTAAGAGATACTGAATTAGTGACAAGATTTTGCTCAGAGGCATTGTAGTCTGGTTCCTCACTTCCGTCTACAGAAACATTCTGATTTTTTTCTGGGGACATATCTCCATTCATGGTCACTTTGGTTACCTCACCATTGATTGCTGCCATATTCTGCTCTCTCTCTTGGTCTTTCATTTTTTGATAGTGCAGACAGGGAATGCTACTCTGCGGAGGATCATGTTTCTGCACGGAACAAAAAGAAACACTGACTTGCAAGGCTGACAGAGGAAAATGTGGTAAACACAAGTAAAGGCAACACACACGAAATGCTGGAGGAACTCAGCAGGCCAGGCAGCATCTATGGAGAAGAATACACAGTAAACATCTCAGGCTGCACTGGAAGGAAAGGGGAAGGAGCCAAAATTTCCCCCCTTCCTTTCCAGTACTGATAAAGGGTCTTGGCCCAAAACACCAACTGTTTATTCCTGTCCATAGATGCTGCCTGACCTGCTGAGTTCCTCCAGCACTTTGTGCACGTTGCTCTGGATTTCCAGCATCTGCAGAATCTTGTGTTTACAACTACATTCAAGCTATGAAAGAGATATTTCATAAGTGACAAGGGTGTCAAATACCGAGAAGACAGCAAGACTGGGCATCATTTCAATTCTATCCTGACAGCACATCTATCAACATCCAGCTAACAGCCAAGACCTGCAGACAGATTTCACACAAAACGTGTTACCTCACATTTTCTCTGGCATTCATCTGAACAAATTATAACAGAACAGCACGAGGAGTAACAAGTGAATTTCGAATGCAGATTATGTGTTTTGAAATGATGAAAAAAGAGAACAGGAAACAAAATTAGCATGGGTGTGCAGAAATAATGTGTTGGAGATATATAAACAAAAAGTTGGATTGGGAACACGTCCGTTTAAAAAAAATGCATGGTGTATAATCTATTATTCCAGCAGATATGAGCAAATGCACACAGGATAATAGGGTGTTACAGCAAAGATGCACGCATACATTACATTCTACCTAGCTGTTGACAGATCAATCCACATTCTACAAAACAAATATCATTAAAGTCTTCTGCATAGTTTATTTTGTACACATTAGCAGGGTGGGAAAACAAGAGAAATACTCCATCTTCTCCAGCACAGATTTATCATAACACCAGTGTTGGAGCTCGGGGCATGTGAATATCACAACCTGGTATAAAAAAAACTTAAATTCCTACAGCTTTATAAGGAAACAGAATCAAATATGAAGATTAAAAATATGCAATAGTCAACCCAAAACAAAAGTTGTGGAAGAGGAAAAGTGAGGGAGATGGGTATGGAACAGGCACAGAGTCCAAATGGTTCAATTTAATATCAGGGAATGTATACAGTATACAACTTGAAACTCTTACTCTTCACAGACATCCCCAAAACAAGACACCCTATAGAATGAACGATAGAAACTTCAGAACCCCGAAGGTGGGAGAGTTTGATGGATTTCAGGAAGGTACAGTGGAAGCACCCCTTTCTGTAGAGGAAGTTAAGTACACCAAGATCCTGGGAGTTCACATCACGGATGACCTCACCTGGTCCCTTGATATTACCTTCCAGAACAAGAAGGCACAGCAGCGCCTCCATTTCCTAAGGAGATTGAGGTAAATGAGGATTCCTCCTCCCACCTCAATTGAATTTTATAGGAACATCACTGAGAGCATCCTGACAAGTTGCATCTCCATCTGGTATGGGAGCAGCCGAGCATCGGACCGGAGGTCCCTACAAAGGATTGTGAGAACAGCTGAGAGCATCACAGTAGTCTCCCTTCCGTCTATGGTAGATATCTATCAGGAGCACTGCATTAGCAGGGCCCTTGGTATTATCAAGGATCCCACCCATCCATCCTGTATCCTCTTTGACTTTTTACCATCAGAGAGGAGACTCCAAAGCACAAGAACAGTCAGGATGGAAACAGCTTCTTCCCTCAAGCCATTAGGCTTCTGAACTCCCTGCCGCATCACATTCAAAGTGACACCAGATAATTTGTACTGTACCCTACAAAATTAGATTTATGTATTTTACTTCATCTATGTGTAATTCATTTGCAGATTTAATTTTGACTTTGCTAAGTTATTGTGTGTTTATACGTGTGTCATGTGTACTAAATGTGCTTTACACCCTGGTCTGGAGAATGGAAATGTCACGTTTGACGGCATATGTGTACATAGTCGAATAACAATAAACTTGACTTGTACCTTCTCCTTTGCTCTTCTAATGTTTGCATTCTTATATTAATGAAGAGAAAACTGGGGATCAAATTAAGCTTAATAAAACCTCTGACCAAAAGTCATAACATCCAAGAACAGCTCACAAAAACTCATCAAATGAACTCAATAATTAAGCTTGTAGTCTGCAGCTGTTTAACAATATCCTTCAACACTGCCTCATTAGTACCAATTTTCCCTTAATGATGCCAGTCTTGTAAGAAAGAATAAAATTCAAGAAGCCTCCCTGGATTCATGGAACTATTTTTAAATTGAGTCACTGTCCTGAGCAAAACAAGATTAATTTATTCATGTCTTACCCTGATGCTTCCTGTTCCTAAAAAATAAGGTCGTGACCAGGTAACTACCCTGGTTTCTCTGTGCAGGTAAACTGGAATACCAGAATTATGGAATGTCATGATCCAGCCATCAGGAAGGGGTTCAGTTGGTGGACGCCCACGATCTACAGGAATTAAAATATTTTAATGCCAATTATTACTCAAGATGTCTAAATTGTTTCGTGGCACAGTAAAAACCAAGAGATGAAATTTATTAACATTACAAACAAGAGAAAATCTGCAGATGCTGGAGGAACTCAGTCGGCCAGGCAGCATCTATGGATCACTTTCTCCAGTCCTCCACCCAAAACTTCAACTATTTACTCTTTTCCATAGATGCTGCCTGGCCTGCGGAGTTCCTCCAACATATTGTGTGTGTTGATTTAATAACATTTACTGACAAGCCCAAGGGTCATCAACACCAACACTGTAAAAGTACGCTCCTTATCCAACAGATCCAAACACAGCACTTTCAAATAACTCAAAACAAAATTAGCTGTTGTAAACATAATGAAGTTATTTATTTCAATATGTCTGCAATACTCTCTCTTCCTTTCCAACAAAGGAGACTACTATCCTCTGGATTCTATGAAACACCATTGTTCTGAAACAGCAGCATGACCTGCTGAGTATTTCCAGTGAGTGGGTGGGTGGGCTGGTTGGTTTATTTATTTAGGAGGTACAGTGCAGAACAGTCCCTTCCAGTCCAATGAGCCACACCACCCAGCAACCCACCTATTTCCCATTACCCTAATCACAGTAGACCTCTAACAGAACCACAACCTTGTCATGATTTGGAAGCTTGCAAGCCTCAATGACCTGGAGAGCTATGTTTGCTGGAGTCAGGGTCTTATGCTTTGATGCTTGGTAGGGTCACCCATGCAAAAAATGTCAAAAGATAGAGGGCAGACCAAGACTGGTCCACAGGTCCTCCAGGTTCAGGGGTTCAGCTCAGGGCTAACAACCCTGACTAGTAAAACAAAATTGTCATGGAAACAGCAGTGAAGAATTCTCCTACGTCTGAGTGCAACAGTACTCCTTAGTCTCCATCGGGACTTGCATGACTGACAGTAGTGAAAACTGGGAGGAAGCTACTGACACGACGAAGGAAGCCCCGAACACTGCCAGAGATGGAAGACCTTTAATGCTGACCAAAATGCCAGCAGCATAACGGGCAGCAAGTAATCAAAGGACAATTTGCCATGAACAATTAACCGATACATCTTTGGACTGTGGGAGGAAACCGGAGTACCTGGAGGAACATACAAACTCCTTACAGACGGTGCCGGAATTGAACTCAGAACTCCAGAATGTCCCAAGCTACTAGCATCCTTAATTATAGCAGAGCTAACCTGTAAACTATAATCATTTTTAAGCTGTAGCCAAACATGGTCCCAATTTAGGACACACAAATTTCAAAATACTAATGAAGCATCTTATTTCGTTTACTGCCTCCTCGCATAAGACTGCTCTTTTCCAGATGCAAGAGTGTATTCATATTTACATATGGTTAGAAATCAACAGCTTCAGTGATTAAGGTTTCTGCTTCCTCATCACTAACAAATGGGGTAGCGGTTTGTCAAAAGAGGTGTAAGAAGCTCCTTTATTCCACCAGCCTGCAGGTCTCTCTTGGGCAAGGTGTAGCACCTGCTTTGCCCCCCCCCCCCACAGATCAGGATCACGTGAACCCATGGGTGGTGGTGGTGGATGGTCGTATGAGCAGCTGGTGCAGATCACAAGACCCGGTTATGTGACCACTGATGCCAGACAATCTCTGAAGAGTATTGATGATGATCAAGGTCACTCCTCTTGTAAAGACACTGCCCTGAAGAAGGCAATGGAAAACCACTTCTGTAGAAAAATTTGTCAAGAGCCATGGAAAAACCATATTTGCTCACATCAATGCAGCAACACAACACAATAATGAACGAGCACGAACAAAGAACTTGTAGATCCGCACTGTTTCTAGAGGCACGGTAGCCTAAAGGTTAGCACAACACTTCACAGAACTAGCAACAAGGGTTCAATTCCTGTCACGGTCTGCAAGGAGCTTCCATGTCCTCCTCATGACCATGTGGGTTCCTCCGGGTGCTCTAGTTTCTTTCCACAATCCAAAGATGCACTGGTTGGTAGGATAAGTGGTCATCGTAAATTGTCCTGTGATTATGCTAGGATTACATCAGGGGTTGCTGGGCAGTTCCACTCAAAGGGCCAAAAGGGCCTATTTGAGATATTTGTATCTCAATAAAAATGGTTCAAAATTTTCACTCCGCACCTGAAAATGAGAGTGGGAGGTGGGTCCAAGGAGGATTTGGTAAAGTTTGAGGGTAGACACAATATAAAACAAATTAGTGTATCGTTCAGTATTTACATTTAGAGTGGATCATTGAGCAGAAAAATATGTCTTTGAGGTAAAATGAAGCAACAAAAGACATTTCTGCATTCGGGCTTGCTTCCAACAAAGTACAAGATATACAGTTTATGACCGTTGTTTTATTTCTGCGAGCACAATCCGACACAAGTTATAAACACTAGTAATCCTGCAGATGCTGGAAATCCAAAGCAAAACACATAAAAGGCTTGAGGAACTCAGCAGATCAGGCAGCATCTTTGGAAATGAATAAACAGTTGACATTTCGGGCCAACACCCTTCTTCAGGACTGAGAAGGAAGGAAGGGGAACACGCCAGAATAAATAGGTGGGGGGGAGGGGTAGGAGGATGGCTAGTAGGTGATAGGCAAAGCAAGTGGGTAGGAAAGATAAAAGTGTGGAACAGAAGGAATCTGATAGGATGAGAGTGGAGGAGAGTGGACCATCGGAGATAGGGAAGGAGGTGAGGACCCAGGGGAAGTAATAGGCAGGTGAAAAGTAGTAATAGGTCAGAGTGGGGAATAAGGGGAGGAGGGGAGGATTTGTTTACTAGGAGAAATCGCTATTAATGCTTATACGAAAGGCCAGACGAAATATAAGGTGTTGTTCCTCCCTCCTGAGGGTGGCCTCCTCTTGGCACAAGAGGAGACCATGGACTGACATGTCAGGGTGGAACTGGGAATCTGAATTAAAATCTGACACAAGATCATGAGGATGACTGGCCCGGAAGAGGTGTAAGAAACCAGCATGAAAAGTGAGCTCACTGGCAAACTAATTTCTAGGAAGGTTCTCATTTCTGATCATGTTCATGTTTTACTTAAGACACGAATGAAACATGCAGGACACCCATGCATGCCAAGAACATGATATTGATTTTAAGGTCTCCTTTAAAAAAAAACCACTAATACCCTTGCATCAAAAGATCTCTGAACAAAGCCTTTCTGCCGAGGTAAAATTAGGCAATTGTGTCTTATTCTCTAATCCCTTCTTCTCAAAATCACTATCAAATACTATCAGCAATTTATATTGAAATATAATTCAGTTCATTTAAATTCATTTAATATCAGAGTTATGTGTACAGCATACAATCTTAAACTCTTACTCTTCACAGACACCCACGAAACAAAATGCCCACAGAATAAAGGAAACATTGGAGCTCTCCCTGTCCTCTTCTCACTCAGTCCACAACAGAGACCCATATCAGAATCAGATTTATCATCACCCACATCATGAATAAATTTTGCAGCAGTACATTGCAATACATAAAATTACTACAGTACTCATACGCTAGATACATTTAAATATTTTTTTTAAACTTTTGCACAGTACTATACAGTTCATATAGACCAACTTATTACAATAGTACATTTCAGTACTGTCAAGTTAAAATAATAACAGAGTGCAGAATAGTGTTATAGTACAGAGAAAGTGCTTGCAGGCACTCAGCAAAGTGCAAAGTCACAATGAGGTAGATGAGGGGTCCGAAAGTCCTTTTTAGCATATTGGGAGAAAACATTAGCACTGAGGAAAACTCATGTATTCCAGAGACCCCCTACAGAGGACGCCGGAATGAAACTCCGAATTCTGACGTCCCACACTGTCTGATTCACTTACTTTCCTGTAATTTATAGTTTCTTGTTATTATTACGTATTGCAATGTACCACTGCCACAAAACATCAAGTTTCATGACATATGCCAGTGATGGAGAACTTTGAGTTGCAGTGCTTTAGTTCTATTACAAACTTAAATTTTCTTTGCATTATCACAGTTATCTTCCCATGTTTCAGCTGTAATTTCTACTCCCAGCTCTTCCTCCCAGACCCTTCCCATCAGCTCAGCCTCTCCACAACAACATTCCCTCAGGATGCTGTCAAAGTACTAATGGAAACTTCACCCTTAGAACAAAACACCCTCTTTTCTAGGTCAGAACTATAGAAATCAGTTAACGATGATTTTTTTTCTGTATATAATCTCTTATCAGAAAGAAACGAAAAAGATCCTTGTTGGGTATGTTAAATTTCTGTACTATTTGACTAAAAGTCGTCATCCTTGCTTCATCAAACAAATCTCCTAGATGGAAAATACCCTTAGAAATCCAAAGTTTAAATCCAGAATCCATTATGCCAGGCTGAAAATCTGGACTGCCAGTTATTGGAGTGAAGGGTGATATTTTCGCTGCATTTCACACCGCCCTCCAAGCCCTGACTGTATTAATTGTTATTGGATTGCGACAATACTTAACTAGTTTCATCTTATTGAGGAAAAGCAAATTAATAAGAGGGCATTTTGCTTGTGAAGCTTCAATGTCTAGCCAAATTGAGGAGGGGTCCCTGCAAACCCAGTCAACCACATAAGATAAAAAGGAACTTCATTGATATTTTTTGATGTCTGGAAAATCCAGAACCCCTAGACTACTGTAACTTAGACATTTTAATACAGGGTCTTTTTTTGTTCCAGATGAAAGAAACAAACCGGCCATTTATTTTTTTAAGTATTTGCTGGGTAAAAATGACTGGAATCATCCGTATTGGATAGAGCAGACGAGGAAGAATGTTCATTTTGAGCATTGTCAAATAACCGTCGATTCACTTACTTTTTAACACAGTTTTAATTTTGGTCATCATGGGCTGCACACTGGTTTCTTCATCTGTTTGGTGGTCACTGTCACCGGTAACATCCTCTTCAACCCGCTTCCTCTTTTTGGGAGGAGGCAGCACTGCCTCCAGGAGCGCATCAACATCATGATCAAAGTCTTCCTGTAAAATACAGTATCAAAGGCCATCCTACTGTAACACTGAATATTTCTAATCGTGCCATTTAAAAACATTGACTTCAGCACCTTGCTATTGTATCAACTTTCTTGTTTCCTCTAATTCAACTGATCCCAAATCCCACTGAATTCTACAGGAACGGCCACAATACAGATCACATGCCCCAGGTACAGTAGGCCTCCTGTGGCACACATGACAGAAATATATTTATCTTTAAAAAGTTTAATGTCTGCCAGGTCATTTCTATTTCAACTATAAATCTGTTGTTCTCCAAAATACAATGGTTTCAGCTCATACTATGAATTAATTATCCTAATAATTTTAATTTTTAACAAGACAATATTTAACAATCTTAATAAAATTGTGTTTGAAAATGCTATTAATTTTTAAAAGCAATATTAGTTTCTACAGAAATAGTTCTGCTTCACAAAATGCTTCTTAAAACAAATGTTAATGTAACACATCTGAAGGAATAGTCTGACTTGTCTAAACATCTGGATGATCTGTAAAACATCACATGGAGACCACTGATGCAATTTGATGCCTCTGTCATGACGATTTTTCAAATACTGAAAATAGCTTAACACATAAATAAATAGTTTAATACTGATAAATTGGGCAAGTCACTTCAATCAAAACACTTACAAATGACATAACGAGGATATAAAAGATACATGTTTCACAATTCCAGTGTTAGTGTTTAGAGTTCCAACCTGTGGTCGAAGCTGTCATTGTACTGAGCTTTATCTATTGTTCGGTCAGTCTGCAGAGTTGGTTCATCCATACACACCAACAGATGGGTGGACACAACTCCGACTGACCAATGCATAGACAGGGGGCTGGCATCAGAACTGTGCAGGGGTTCGTTATCTGTTCATCCATTCTATAGATTGAAGGACCAGTTGCAAACACAGAAAATAGTATTGGAAGGATACACAGACATTGAAATACTAAACAGTGCATTATTTACCAATAATGCAAATCTTTTCTCCTTACCTATTTAGACCCACACACAATTTTGAACTGTGGATGGAAATGAAGTTTTTTTTATTCTTTAAAAGTTGCATAAATGGGCAAGATCAGCTGCTCAAAGGACCGGACAAAATACAGGGTTCAAAATACTATACATGGTACCTGATGCATGTAAACGTTGAGCAAACAGCCTTTAAATATATTCACCATGACCTGCAAATCTTAGTTGTTTAAACATTGATTCTCTCTCTTTTTAAAATGATTAACAGAGGTTTACATGCACCAGGTTGATGTAAGAGACAAAATATGAGGGAAAAAAACAGGAAGGCATTGGTATTTACGAGGATATATCCACGCGCAGTCTCATATGCACGTGAGTATTTTGAACCCTGCTCACATACCTCGAACGAGTAACTCAGAGCTTCTTCATCGATGCGATCCTGCTGAATAATCATTTCAGATTTGAAACCCGTTGCTTCTATGTCATCGGTTTCGAAGTTTTCAGGGAAGTCTATTTCGTCGAGTACCGCAAATTCCACTTTTTTCTCTTGATTGTCTTCGACTTCTTGCCTATCAGTACTTTTACTACAAAAACCGCCTGGCCCTACTGCACCCTTCCCATCAAAAGGAGTGCCATGCAAACCTCCATTCGTGCTATTGCTAAGTTCAGTACCTTTCTCACCAGATCCAACACCAGCATATACTACCTGTCTGTCTTTATTTTTACTGTTATCTGAAAAAACCACCCTGATTTTAACATCTTTGAGCAACTTAATATCAGGGGCAAACTTAGGAACAGCTGGTGCATGACGCGCTGTTCTCGGATTGAGAGGACAGCTTCCCGATGCTGCTGTCAACTGGTTGTTAAAGACAGTGGATTCCATCGCAAGGTGCTGGTCTTGGCTGGACGTGTTACAGTCCGCAGCGGGAGTGTCTGAAAGTCCATCACCACCAGAGCCAACGTCCATAACTTCTGCGTCACTGGACGTTTGCAGGGGAGGTGGTGGAGGCGGCGGCACGCTTGGAGGAAGAGGTGGGGGACACGGCTGATTCTCCACATTCAGTGGCAATGAAGGCTCGTCGGCCAGAGGAGGTACGCTTCTGAACATCTCCATTTAAAAAAAATAATTCTAATTCTAATTCTATAAATAATTTCTTACTTAATCCCCTGTTAAGGGGGAATTAAACATATAGCAGTCCAAGTGAATTATTTAAATGTTATGGTACTAATCAAAATTTACAGTTGATTCAGTTAAGCTGACTACATTACTCTTTTCATTAAAGTAGACAGCTTTTAGAACCACTGTCTCAATTATTGAAAATCACAATGTATTCAGCTTAATCAACGTCTCAGATTAAACAGAGTTCATCATCTTGAGTCCTCAAGACCATCTTCTACTCCTGATCACCTGTGGAGGTAAAACAAAATACTTTTAATCATTTCCACCAAAAAATCTTGGTCATTATAGCTCTGCCGTTTCAATTGAAATCTCTGCCCACTCTTTGCAGGTCCAATCCAGAGACTTGAAGACCATCTGACAAAAGTTTCGTGCAGTAACTTGTGAGCGCTGCTTAGCTTTTATGAAAGGCCATAATCAGTGATCCACCTGCCCTCCTAGATCACAACGAAACAGAGAAGGGAAGCTCTTCTACGTACATAAGGCCCCACTGATGATAGGCGAGATACATTGTCTTCAGATCCAGAGTAACATTTATTTTGTTCTCCTTTACACTTGTGCACTGGTAATTACATTATACCGGTGTCTCCCCAAAACCAGCTTCAGCCAGAATACCAACTGCACATTTGTCTTCATCAACATTGAGATAATTTAGTTCAAAAGTTTACAAGCAACAAAAGAAAGCCATTATTCCCAACCTGGGATCCTTACTTAATGGCATTGGTCCATTGAATAAAAAAGGTTGGGAACTTCACTGACGACTGAATTTACAAAGGAAAGGAGAGTGGACATTACTGACGACTGAATTTACGAAGGAAAGGAGAGTGGACGTTACTGACGACTGAATTTACGAAGGAAAGGAGAGTGGACGTTACTGATGACTGAATTTACGAAGGAAAGGGGAGTGGACGTTACTGACGACTGAATTTATGAAGGAAAGGGGAGTGGACGTTACTGACGACTGAATTTACGAAGAAGAGTGGACATTACTGACAACTGAATTTACGAAGGAAAGGAGAGTGGACGTTACTGACCACTGAATTTACGAAGGAAAGGTGAGTGGACGTTACTGACAACTGAATTTACGAAGGAAAGTGGACATTACTGACGAATGAATTTACGAAGAAAAGTGTACTTTACTGATTACTGAACTTATCCCACTTTACAAGATTCGAGATTGCTTAAGGTCATTTCCAGTACACAAGTGTACAACAGTTCATTCAAATATAGTTGGCAACCACTGATTGTTATCATTGATGTTACCATTCGCTATGCTTAAACCTGCTGTTGCCTTCCAAAATTGCAAAAGAGACAATGTTCTAAAGTTACTTAAGTGTAAAATTTGCCTTCCACCTTTGTTCAAGACTCCCAGGATTTATATGTTATAGTGAAGGAGGGAACCACTTGCATCACCAAGTCCTTACTGGATCTAAGTAACAGCAAATACAATTTCCCCACTCTTTCCGCAAAGCCATACAACTCTTTATGTTTTAAAATAACTATCCAATGCATTTGAAGATGACAGCTTGCCTAAGGCTAAAAGTAAATTATCAAAGTCCAAATATGCCACCATATATGAGATCCAATTTCTGGTGGGCATACTCAATAAATCTGTAATAGAATAATAACAATAGAAAGAATCAATGATAGATCGCACCAACTTGGGTGTTCAACCAGCGTGCAAAAGACACACACTGTGCAAATACAGTGAAATAATAAGCAAGCAAAAATACTGAGAACATGAGCTGGTTCCACATGACAGCGATTCCACGGGTTGTTGGAATGTTTCAACGATGGGTCAAGTGAAGTTATCCCTACTGGTTCAAGAGCCTGATGGTTGAGGGGTAGTAACTGTTCCTGAACCTGGTGGTTTGAGTCCTGAGGCTCCTGTACCTCCTTTCTGATGGTTGAGGGGTAGTAACTGTTCCTGAACCTGTGGTGTGGGTCCTGAGGCACCTGTACCTCCTTCCTGATGGTTGAGGGGTAGTAACTGTTCCTGAACCTGGTGGTGTGGGTCCTGAGGCACCTGTACCTCCTTCCTAATGGTTGAGGGGTAGTAACTGTTCCTGAACCTGTGGTGTGGGTCCTGAGGCACCTGTACCTCCTTCCTGAAGGCAGCAAAAAGAAGAGGGGATGACCTGGCTGATGGGACAATAATTTAATGGGAAAGGTAAAAATTTTGAACAAATGCATTAATGTAGTTGACAGCATTAGACAGGGGACAAATTTGCCCAATCCCATTCATGCTCTTTGCATTCTAGAAACAAAAATGGTGTTGATGCAGAGAACAGGAGCCAAATACCCAAAATTGGGATAACTCACAGACAGCATTAGTGGAAATTAAAGAGTTTTAGATTGTCACATGTACACTGGAAAATACAGTCAAATGCATCGTTTGGATCAAATCAGATCAGTAAGGATTGTGCTGGGCAGTCCACAAGCGTGGTCACATGTCTGGCACCAATATAGCATGCCCACAACTTGCTAATGCTAACAATACAGCTTTGGAATGCAGGAAGAAACCAGGCCACCTGGAGGAAACTCACAGTCACATGAAGAACACACAAACTCCTTATTGACAGTGGCTGGATTTGAACCCTGATCTTATAGCAGGTGCTCTAAAATGTGACACTAACCAATGAGAAATGGGACAGTTAAAGATTCACATCAATAATCTTCTAGCAGAATTAACTTAAAGCATTTTAAATTTTATTGCAAGCAGTAGTTTGTGCTTTATCATCCCTGAACACCAAGGTCCTAAAGGATGAGATAAAACTTTCCACCAAAAATGTCTTTTTTTGCTGCCTGCCCCTCATTGCCTTTGTGTGTTATTGATATTTCATTCGGAGTTCGAGGAGATTCTGTGTGTCACCAAAGACATTCACAGATATACTGTGGGCAGCATGCATCACCTTACATTCACCAGCTGGTATCGATTGGGGGGGGTGAAAAATGCTACTGCACAGGATTGAAATAAACTGCAGAGAGTTGTAAACTCAGTCAGCTCCATCATGGGCAATAGCCTCCGTAGTATCCAGAACACCTTCAAGGAGCGATGGCTCAGAAGGCAGCATCCTTCGCTAAGGAACCCCCCCACAATCACCAAGGTCATGTCCTGTTCTCATTGCTACCATCAGGGAGGAGGTACAGGAGCCTGAAGACACACACTCAAATGATTCAGGAACAACCTCTTCCCCTCTGACATCCGATTTCTGAATGGACATTGAACCCATGAACACTACCTCACTACTTTATTATTTCTTTTCTTGCACTACATATTTAACTATGTAATATATACTTACTGCAATTCAGTTTTATTATGCATTGCAATGTACTGCTGCCACAAAGACAACAAATTTCACACATATGCCAGTAAAATTAAACCCAATTCTGATCTTAATTTTCTTTTCTCTCCGATTTTCACTGGCGTCATTTTGGTTTCCAGTTACCTTGCTTGTCCACTACTGCTCTCCAATTTTATTTGAAACTAACTTTAACAATTATAGCAAAAAAAGGCAAAGCCCCACCACAAATTAATTTATTACCATTTGGGCAACACTTTTCTCAACATCACCCACACTTACAACTTGTAATTTACAAACACGAGAAAATCAGATGCTGGAAATCCAAAGCAACATACACAAAATGCTGGAGGAACTCAGACGCATCTATAGAGAGGAACAAACAGTCAACAAGTCCCGAAGAAGGGGCTCCACATCGACTGTTTGCTCTTTTCCATAGATGCTGCCTGACTTGCTAAATTCCTCCAGCATTTGTGTGTGTGTGTGTGTGTAACATGTAATTTATCCCATTTCATTTTCAAATGAGGAATAAAGAATTAAACTGCAAAGGCTCAAATCAATAAAGAAAGTGTTCACTGCAATTATCATAGTGATAATTCATGCAGAAAAAGTTTTACAGAATGATCAGATTCCCTTCCCTTCTATTAAGAGAATCTATTTAAAACACTGAACGATTCTCCCAAATTGGTTTGCACCAGTAGTTTTGTGTAAGGACCTGAGGACGTCCCAATGATTATCTGAATTTGTTAAACATTTAGCGGAATAAATACTAGTATATCAACAAAGCCAAATGCTTAAAGAAAATTCTTAAAGTAAGTTTTTCTCCGGTTTTAGAGCAGTAAGTGTCGCATTTCTAGTTTATTCTGCCCAGTAGGAACTAACAGTTTGCACCCAAAGGCTGCTGCGGGCCCCAGGGAGTCCGGAAGAGAAAGGTTTCAACAACTAGACGGGGAAAAGGTACATAATTTGCAGGCCCGAGCCGGTGAGACGATCCATGGCCCTGCCTGACCCACGGAGAGAAGATATAGGCGAGGGCCCGAGGCCTAGTGCAGACGTAGGCCGCTCACCCACACTGGCAGAGACTACTCATCTTGCCCCCCACCTCACGACCACAACCACCGGTAAATAAGATGCCCCTCTAAATACACCTCATGGCCAACCTACCGTGGTGTCCGCCGCAGCTATTAACGTGATTAAATTTCATCGCCTCCCCCTCATCCCCCCCAAAGCCCCGGCACCGGCCGCAGCCTCGGCTCCAACCCAGGCCCACCCACAATTGACGATTGATTTCCATCTCCGTCAATAAACGCGCTGCTCAAAGGGTACGTTCTCACGGTTTCACCAATCGACGCCCAGGACGGATGATCGATGTCTACCTGCTCCAATCGTCCGGCGGGTAAGTGTCGCGCTCTAACCCGCCCTTGCCGACTGCGCCACTCGCTAGAATGATGGACAGTTCGCTTCACCAATTGCCGTGCGTATCGGGGATTTTCAGCTCCACCAAAGTTTAAAAGTTCAAAGTACATTTATTATCAAATATGTACACCATTTGCAAGCCTGAGATTTATCTTCTTGCAGGTAACCAACAAAACAAAGAAACAGAACAAAACAACAAAAAAACCCACATCAAAAAGACCAACAATTATCCAAAAAGAACAAACTGTGCAAACGATAAAAAAGTAAACAAGATTCAAAGTACGTTTATTATTAAAGTATACAATACTGCGATTCATCTTCACACAGACAGCCACAAAATAAAGAACCATGGAACCCACTCAAAGCAAAAAAAAAATCAACCCCAGCCCAATATGCGTAAAAAAGCAAATCACCGCACAAATAGCAACAAAAAAAGAGCAAAAACACAGAATATAAAACACAAAATCAAAAGGCATATTTCAGTTCAATCCATGTCAATTAAACCTTGCTCCTGTACCATTCTCCAATAGCTTTGAGGGAAAGAGTGATGACGTGAATGCAAGGACCTTCCCTACCAAGGTGCAGCACCTCAAGAATCTGCTAGAGCTTCTGGTTTTATTTCAGATTTCAGCTTTTACACTCTGGAGCGCACCTATCTGTAATCATGGTGATTGCATTATGTTCTGTAACCATCTGGAAGAAAATGGCACCAGCAAACAACTCTACCAAAAGTGACATCCTCAAGATGGGCATTAAATCATCTGAACTGTGTCGATGGATGGTCGAATCATGCGAGAGTTGATAGGGACTTGGGAATGGTTACTGCCACTGCCATTTAGGACAGCAATGAAGTTTCTCCATCTCTGTCTGTCCTTGGCCATCTTCTCTATTGTGCCCCAGGGTCCGCATTTCAACCTCTACAGTACGGTGCCAAGTTATCTTTGGTCTCCTGTGTTTCCTCCGCCCCTCAGGGGTCGAATGAAGTGCTGTTTTGTTGATGGAGGTGGCTTCTCTTCTCATCACGCGCCCAATCCATCTCCAACGTTTCCTCGTGGTGATTGTAGCCATGTCCTCTTGGTGATACTGAAGGAGTAGGGTGTGTTAGGTCTTTCTTGGCCAGAAAATACAGAGGACCGTCTGGAGGCTCATGGTGTGGAATGATGACAGCTTGGTGAGATCGTTCTCTGTCATGCGCCAGCATTCTGACCTGTACAAGAGTGTGGACAGAACACAGTTCTGATACAGCTTCAATGCTGTTCTTGGACTACAGTTCAGCATTTAACACCATAATTCCCTCCAGGCTTGACAAGAAGCTCAGAGACCTCGGCCTTCAACCTGCCTTGTGTAGCTGGATCCTGGACTTCCTGTCAGATCACCGGCAGGTGGTAAGAGTGGGCTCCCTCACCTCTGCCCCTCTGACCCTCAACACAGGTGCCCCTCAGGGCTGTGTACTAAGTCCCCTCCTTTACTCTTTGTATACCCATGACTGCGTTGCAACCCACAGCCCCAACCTGCTAATTCAATTTTCTGGCAACATACATCAAAGTTGCTGGTGAACGCAGCAGGCCAGGCAGCATCTCTAGGAAGAGGCGCAGTCGACGTTTCAGGCCGAGACCCTTCGTCAGGACTAACTGAAGGAAGAGTGAGTAAGGGATTTGAAAGCTGGAGGGGGAGGGGGAGATGCAAAATGATAGGAGAAGACAGGAGGGGGAGGGATAGAGCCGAGAGCTGGACAGGTGATAGGCAAAAGGGGATACGAGAGGATCATGGGACAGGAGGTCCGGGAAGAAAGACAAGGGGGGTGGGGTGACCCAGAGGATGGGCAAGAGGTATATACAGAGGGACAGAGGGAGAAAAAGGAGAGTGAGAGAAAGAATGTGTGCATAAAAATGAGTAACAGATGGGGAACGAGGGGGAGGTGGGGCCTTAGCGGAAGTTAGAGAAGTCAATGTTCATGCCATCAGGCTGGAGGCTACCCAAACGGAATATAAGGTGTTGTTCCTCCAACCTGAGTGTGGCTTCATCTTTACAGTAGAGGAGGCCGTGGATGACACTGCACTGATTGGCCTAATCTCAAATAATAACGAGGCAGCCTACAGAGAACAAGTCATCACCCTGACACAGTGATGTCAAGAAAACAACCTCTCCCTCAATGTCGCAAAAACAAAGGAGCTGGTTGTGGACTACAGGAGGAATGGAGACAGGCTAACCCCTATTGACATCAATGGATCTGGGATTGAGAGGGTAGACAGCTTCAAGTTCCTCGGCATGAATGTCACCAAGGATCTCACGTGGTCTGTACATACCAGCTGTGTGGTGAGAAAAGCACAACAGTGCCTCTTTCACCTCAGATGATTGAAGAGGTTTGGTTTGGGCCCCCAAATTCTAAGATCTTTCTGCAGGGACACAATTGAGAGCATCCTGACTGGCTGCATCACTACCTGGTATGGGAACTGTACCTCCCTCATCGCAGGACTCTGCAGAGAGTGGTGTGGACAGCCTAATGCCCAGACAAAAGAAGAAAAGGAACACTTACAGGACTGCTTTGAATCGCTGGACTGGACTGTACTCAAGGATTCATCTTCGAATATGGATGAATATGCTGCTGTTGTTACCGACTTCATTAAAACCTGGGTGGATAAGTATGTGCCTACAAAGACTTACTGTACATTCCCAAACCATAATCTGTGGATGAACCGGGAGGTGCGTCATCTGCAGAAGACAAAATCTGTGGCATTCAAGTCTGGCGACCCAGGCCAGTACCAAAAAACCAGGTATGACTTGTGGAGGGCTATTTCAAGGGCAAAGAGACAATTTTGAATGAGGCTGGAGGTGACACTGGATGTACGACAACTCTGGCAGGATTGGCGAGACATTACTTCCTACAAAACAAAACCCAATAGCATGAATGGCAACGATGCTTCACTGCCAGATGAAATCAACGCCTTCTCTACCTGCTTTGAAAGGAAGAACACAACTACAGCTGTGAAAATCCCTGCTGCACCTGATGACCCTGTGATCTCTGTCTCAGAGGCAGATGTTCGACTGTCTTTAAAGAGAGTGAACCCTCACAAGAGAGAAGGTCCTGATGGAGTACCTGGTAAGGCTCTGAAAACCTGTGCCAACCAACTGGCGGGAGTATTCAAGAACATTTTCAACCTCTCACTGCTACAGGCGGAAGTTCCCACTTGCTTCTAAAAGGCAACAATTATACCTGTGCCTAAGAAAGATAATGTGAGCTGCCTTAATGACTATCGCCCAGTAGCACTCACATCAACAGTGATGAAATGCTTTGAGAGGTTGGTCATGACTAGACTGAACTCCTGCCTCAGCAAGTACCTGGACCCATTGTAATTTGCCTATCACCACAATAGGTCAACGGCAGACGTAATCTCCATGGCTCTCCACACGGCTTTAGACCACCCGGACAACACAAACAACTATGTCAGGATGCTGTTCATCAACTGTAGCTCAGCATTTAATACCATCATTCCCACAATCCTGATTGAGAAGTTGCAGTACCTGGGCCTCTGTAACTCACTCTGTAAATTGGATCCCCAGCTTCCTAACTGGAAGACCACAGTCTGTGCGGATTGGTGATAACATATCCTCCTCACTGACAATCAACACTGGTGCACCTCAGGGGTGTGTGCTTGGCCCACTGCTGTACTCTCTATATACACATGACTGTGTGGCTAGGCATAGCTCAAATACCATCTATAAATTTGCTGATGATACAACCATTGTTGGTAGAATCTCAGACAATAACAAGAGGGCGTACAGGAGCAAGATATGCCAGCTAGTGGAGTGGTTTTTTACCAACAGCCCGGCACTCAACATCAGTAGACGAAAGAGCCGATTGTGGACTTCAGGAAGGGTAAGACGAAGGAACACATACCAATCTTCAGAGGGATCAGAAGTGGAGAGAGTGAGCAACTTCAAGTTACTGGGTGTCAAGATCTCGGAAGACCTAACTTGGTCCCAGCATATCGATGCAGTTATAAAGAAGGCAAGACAGTGGCTATACTTTATTAGGAGTTTGAAGAGATTTGGCATATCAACAAATACACTCAAAAACTTCTATATATGTACCATGGAGAGCATTCTGACAGGCCGCATCACTGTCTGGTATGAGGGGGCTACTGCACAGGACTGAAAGAAGCTGCAGAGGGTTGTAAATTTAGTTGGCTCCATCTTGGGCACTAGCCTACAAAGTATCCAGGACATCGTCAGGGAGCGGTTTCTCAGAAAGGCAGCATCCATTATTAAGGACCTCCAGCACCCAGAGCATGCCCCTTTCTCACTGTTACCAGACAGGAGGTACAGAAGCCTGAAGGCACACACTCAGCGATTCAGGAACAGCTTCTTCCCCTCTGCCATCTGATTCCTAAACGGACATTGAACCCGTGAACACTACCTCCCTTTTTTAATATATTTTATTTCAGGATTTTTTGCATGATTTTTAATCTGTTAAATACTGTAATTAATTTACTTAATTCTTTCCTCTTCTATATTATGTAGTGCATTGAACTGCTGCTGCTAAGTTAACAAATTTCATGACACATGCTGGTGATAATAAACCCGGTTCTGTAGATGTGAACTTCCCACTATCCAGGACATATACAAAGACAGGTGTGTCAAGAAGGCCCGAAGGGTCACTGGGGACTCAGGTTACCCCAACCACAAACTGTTCCAGCTGCAATCATCCTGGAAACAGTACTGCAGCATAAAAGAGGCTCCGGGACAGCTTCTTCCACCAGGCCATCAGACTGATTAATTCATGCTGATACAATTGTATTTCTATGTTATACTGACTGCCCTGTTGTACATACTATTTATTACTAATTACTATAAATTGCACAATGCACACTTAGATGGAGACGTAACATAAAGAATTTTACTCCTCATGTATGTGAAGGATATAAGAAAGAGAGTCAATTCAATTCGATTCACCTTGCAGTAGCTGTTGTACTTGTTTGATCCCCATATGTTGCTCATTGATCTGAAGATGTTTCTAGATTTGAAATAAAATGAGATTGATGCGTAATTAGTCCAAATGGGCCATAATGTGAGGTGGTAGAAGGAACAGAAAGGAAATTTTGCGTGGCTGGCGGGGCTGCGTGGACAGAGAGATAAGTTGATTGGAAGGCCACATACGAAGCCTGGACTTGGGGCTCAGGAGTGTGGCTGAAATGAGAAAATTAGCTTTACACTTCTGCATTCTACATTGAAAGCAAAGTATAAAGTGAAATATGTCGTTTGTGTCAACGACCAACACAGTCTGAGGATGTGCTAAGAGGACATGTCTCTGACACCAATACAGAGTGCACAAAACTTACCCTAATCGTACGTCTTTGGAGCGTGGGAGGAAACCAGAGCACCTGGAGGAAACCACATGGTCACAGGAAGAACATACAAACTCCTTACAAGCACTGTTGGGAATTGTACCCAACTGTTGAACTGAATTGACTTTATTTCTTACATCCTTCACATACATGAGGAGTAAAAATCTTTATGTTACGTCTCCATCTAAATGTGCACTGTGCAATTTATAGTAATTTATAATAATTTGTAATAAATAGAACAGTCAATGTAATATAGAGTATACTCCAGTCAGCATGAGTTCATCAGTCTGATGGCCTGGTGGAAGAAGCTGTCCTGGAGACTGTTGGTCCTGGCTTTTATGCTGTGGTACCATTTCCTGGATGGTAGCAGCTGGAATAGATTGTGGTTGAGATGGCTTGGGTCCCCAATGATCCTACAGGCCATTTTTACACATTTGTCCTTGTAAAAGTCCTGAATCATGGGAAGTTCACAACTACAGATGTGCTGGGCTGTCCGCACTACTCTCTGCCGAGTCCTGTGACTGAGGGAAGTACAGTTCCCATACCAGGCAGTGATGCAGCCAGTCAGGATGCTCTCAATTGTGTCCCTGTAGAAAGTTCATAGGATTTGAGGTCCCAGACCAAACTTCCTCAACCGCCTGAGGTGAAAGAGGTGCTGCTGTGCACAGACCACATGAGGTCCTCAGTGATGTGGATGCCGAGGAACTTGAAGCTGTTTACCCTCTCAACCCCAGATCCATTGATGTCAATAGGGGTTAGCCCGTCTCCATTCCTCCTGTAATCCACAACCAGCTCCTCTGTTGGTGCTGTGAAGTTTGAAGCGAACAGCACGCTATGCTACGGTTCAAGATGGAGTTGGTGAAGCTCAGAAAGTACTTAATGGTGGCAAATTCATCTCCTTCTACCTTAGACCATGAAATTATCAAAGACCCCTGATGAGTTATTAACCTCAAACTTTCTGCATAATCACTCAGAGTTGCACTGCATGTGCATGTAGCGAGAGCTGTATAACTCATCTCCTTCTATCTTAGGCCACGAACTTATCAATCACCCCTGCTGTGGACACTTTCTGGAGGTCCAAGATCCGTATGCTCCACGACCTCTGGACTAACTGTGTAAATGTAGGAGGGGACTATGTTGAAAAATAAGTGTGCTAGGTTTTCTAAAATTGACTCCTTCTACCTTAGACCACGAACTTATCAATCACCCCTCATAAAACTAAAAAACAACTAAGTATGTTATTATTCACACTTTTTCTGGTAAACAATCACTGCAAACAATAGCCTGTAACTTCCCTATCAGAGTTGAGGTTTTGAACTGCTTGTACGACCTGGCATTTTTATGGTGTGAACTGAAGTCTCGAGGGTGCAGGATGGTTGCAAGCCAGAGAGCAGCAAATGAGCCAATGTTTGGCCTTTGCTAGTGCAGACTTGGAGGTGTTTTGATGTGGCAGAACCGAGGCGAGATGAACAGATGTGAGATAAGGTCAAGGTGGAGCAAAGAAAGACTTAAGGATTGCTTAATTTAAGCGCCAAGCCAAGGAGATGTCAGGTACAGGCTAAATCCAGGCAGCGGAGACAAGGCCAAGGGCATATCAAAGAGCAAGGAATGAGCCAAGGTTTGAATGATTTCAGTGCTGGGTCAGATTGAAAAGGACAGTGTGTTGGGGCTGGAGCTGAGCAACGGGCCAGCTTAGCTTGTTACTCCACAGGGTTTACTCATCTCTGTGCTGAACTGAGGCTGTGGCCTGCAACTATCACAAGACGGACTCACTGTAGTGAACTTTAGTTCTGAATGCTATTTGCTTACTTTTGTTGTTTTTACTTGCATTATTTTTTTCTCTCTGTACGTTGGGTGTTTGTCAGTCTTCTTTTGTTTTTGTTTTAATGCATTCTATCGGGTTCCTTTGTTTTGTGGCTGCTGGCAAGGAGACAAATCGCAAGGTTGTATATAGAACACATACTCTGATCGTAAGTGTATTTTGAACTTTGAACCTGAACTACTGTGCCACCCTGCGGGGTCAGCTGGAGGCTAGGATAATGAGTGGTAGGGCAGCTGGAGGAAGGGGTGAGGAAGAAGGAAGTGGATGGGGAAGGTGACTGAGGATGGTGGGGTGGGGTATCAGGAGGGCATCGCCATCAGACAGCTGGAAACTCATGTGGTGGAGAGCAGACAGAGGGTAATGTGAACAGTGGCGGAGGAAAGCAGGGGAGCGGGGATGGAGAATGAGAGAGCAGAGAGCTTGGGAGGAGGGTTGGATTGTCAGGCATGGAGCTTGCCCATCCACCTTGCAAAGGCATATGTTTCCAGCCAGTCTTCCAGGCACAGAAGCCTGAAGGCACACACTCAATGATTCAGGAACAGCTTCTTCTCCTCTGCTGTCCAATTCTGGTTGGACATTGAACCCATGTACACCAGCTGAATAGCTTTTCCACTACCGATTTAATTTATTTTTGAAAATATATTTCTTATTGTAATTTATAGGATTTGTTTCATTATGTACTGAAACTTATTGCTAAACAACAAATTTCACAACCTATGCCAGTGATATTAAGTACAAGTTCAAGTTTAATTATCATTCAATCATACATGAATACCCTTGAATGCAGCCAGATGAAACAGCATTCCTCCAGGAGCAAGGTGGGAGGTGTGTGTGTGTGTGTGTGTGTGTGTGTAGAAAGAGATATATATTTAATATTTTAATATTTTCCTATTTTAAGCAAGATTACTTTATTTCCATCTTTTACGGTTTCAAAATAACAAAAAAGGAAAAGGGTCTGAAGCAAAAGTTTGGGCACCCTGCACGGTCAGTACTTAGTAACACCCCCTTTGGCAAGTATCACAGCTTGTAAACACTTTCTGTAGCCAGCTAAGAGCCTTTCAATTCTTGTTTGGGAAATTTTCACTCATTCTTCCTTGCAAAAGGCTTCTAGTTCTGTGAGATTCTTGGGCCGTCTTTCATGCACTGCTCTTTTGAGGTCTATCCACAGATTTTTGATGATGGGGGACTGTGAGGGCCATGGCAAAACCTTCAGCTTGCACCTCTTGAGGTAGTCCATTTTGGATTTTCAGGTGTGTTTAGGATCATTATCCTGTTGTAGAAGCCATCCTCTTTTCACCTTCAGCTTTTTTTACAGACGGTGTGGTGTTTGCTTCCAGAATTTGTTGGTATTTAATTGAATTCGTTCTTCCCTCTACCAGTGAAATGTTCCCCGTGCCACTGGCTGTAACACAAGCCCAAAGCATGATCGATCCACCCCCGTACTTAACAGTTGGAGAGGTGTTCTTTTCATGAAATTCTGCACCCTTTTTTCTCCAAACATACCTTTGCTCATTGCGGACAAAAAGTTTTATTTTAATTTCATCAGTCCACAGGACTTATTTCCAAAATGCATCAGGCTTGTTTTGATGTTCCTTTGCAAACTTCTGACGCTGAATTTTGTGGTGAGGACGCAGGAGAGGTTTTCTTCTGATGACTCTTCCATGAAGGTCATATTTGTGCAGGTGTCACTGCTCAGTAGAACAGTGCACCACCACTCCAGAGTCTACTAAATATTCCTGAAGGTCTTTTGCAGTCAAACGGGGGTTTTGATTTGCCTTCCTCGCAATCCTACGAGCAGTTCTCTTGGAAGTTTTCTTGGTCTTCCACACCTCAACTTGACCTCCACCGTTCCTGTTAACTGCCATTTCTTAATTACATTGTGAACTGAGGAAACAGTTACCTGAAAACGCTTCGCTATCTTCTTATAGCCTTCTCCTGCTTTGTGGGCATCATTTATTTTAATTTTCAGAGTGCTAGGCAGCAGCTTAGAGGAGCCCATGGCTGCTGACTGTTAGGACAAGGTTTGAGGAGTCAGGGTATTTATAACGCTTTGAAATTTGCATCACCTGGCCTTTCCTAACGATGACTGTGAACAAGCCATAGCCCTAACAAGCTAATTAAGGTCTGAGAGCTTGGTAAAAGTTATCTGAGAGCTCAAATCTCTTGGGGTGCCCAAACTTTTGCATGGTGCTCCTTTCCTTTTTTTCACTCTAAAATTGTACAAAACAAAAATAATACACTAATCTTGCTTAAAATGTTGAAAAGAATGTTTCATCTTTAACTTTATGACTTTTGGAGATCAGTTCATCTTCTACGCACTTAACTATTCACAGTAACAGAAATTTTGACCAGGAGTGCCCAAACATTTGCATGCCAATGTATATCTAGTCAAGTCCCTGAGTGACATGTCTTGTAAATTAATGATGTATGTGTGTTATCCACAAGAGCAAGCAGTTCTCAGCAGTATGCAGATGAAAGTATGCATGCATGCACGCAATCCAGCTTCTCTTCCCCTGAATAAACACTGGAGGGCAACACTAAAGGAGGGGGCAGCACCTTCCTCCACCGTAACTCAGCATGGATGATGCACTACGTGGCCTCGGCCATCTCCTCTCCTGGACTACTGCGCAGGCAAACCCACGGCTTGAGGCCACACAGCTCCCTTGCTGTCTATCTTCCCCATAAACAAGGAAAATGGAATCATAGTAGTATTTTACATTCCCATTGGCAAACAGTATCTTGCAATTACAAGAGAAACGCCCAAGAGAATCACTCACTGGACACCACCTTCACACACTGACTCCAAAGCCTTTCTGTAGCGGGCAGTAATAGTGCACAGGAAGTCCAGGTCCTCCGCCTACAAGCAGCTCGCTGATGGGGGTAAGGCCTGCAGTACTTGAAGTTCTTAATGTCCAGCGATGTTTTGTGAAAGTAAAAAAAGATGTTTTAAAAAAAGGCAAAACCTTCTTTCGTTGGCACCGGAGAAGCTGCTGTGTCCGAACACACCACCATCTTTCCAGAAGGACTTGATTGTGATTCAGAGATCTGAAAAAAAATCAAATCTGATGGAAATGCTCAGCAAATTAAAGGTGGGGGGGGAGGAATAAACAAAAACAGCTCAAACTATTAGCTGCAAAATCCAGCAACAGTAAATCTGAAACAACAAAATAAAGTGCAGTAGGCCAGGAAGCATTTGTAGAAGAAAGCAACATTGTATTGATGTTACTGACAACCCAATTTGCTAATCACCTGGTCATGTCAAACGACAATAACTGACCCTGCCAGCTTCCTTTATGGCAGATGGAAAGACCTGCATTTTTATAATGGCTTTCAGGACATTCCACAGTACATTACATTCACTGAAAATCTGTGTGATTGGCAGAATCTGATCAGAATCAGGTTGAACAGAAAACCTTACCCAGTCCATCACAGGTAAAGCCATCCCAACCATTGATCACATCTACATGAATCATCTACATATCATCAACTGTTTATTGATTTCCATAGATGTTACCTGACCTGCTGAGTTCCTCCAGCATTTTGTGTGTTGCTTTGGATTTCCAGCATCTGCAGACTTTCTGATGCACATGAAACACTGTCGCTGGAGAGCAGCGACCACCATCAGGGACCCCACCGCCCGGGTCATGCCCTTTTCTCCCTGCTGCCGTCAGGTAGAACGGACAAGAGCTTCAGGACTCACACCACCAGGTTCAGGAACAGTTATTATCCCTCAACCATCAGGCTCTTGAACCAAAGGCGATAACTTCACTTGCCCCATCATTGAAATGTTCTCACAACCTATGGACTTACTTTCGAGGACTCTTCATCTCATGTTCTCGATATTTATTGCTTATTTATTTATTCTTATTATTTCTTTCTTTTTGTCTTTGCACAATTTGTTGTTTTTGCACACTAGTTCAATGCCCAAATTGGTGCAATTGTTCATTGATTCTGTTATGGTTATTATTCTATAGATTTATTGAGTATGCCCACAAGAAAATGGATTTCAGGGTTGTAAAAGTTCTTTGATAATAAATTTACTTTGAACTTTAAAATCATGATTGTAGGATTCCGGTGACGTCATCGTTCAGAATGGCAGCTTAAATCAACAGCTCCTCCAGAAAAACGCATATTTTTCCCCATTAATCCATCAAATATAGGATCTTTCCAAAATATCTGAATTGATAAGGGGGGGCAAGAATGGAGATAAAAAAAAGCATGACTGCGGAGCCTATGGAAGAGAGAGGTACAACGCGTGGCTCTCCTACACATGCCTGTGGCTGCGAATCTGACGCGGGGCCTCGCTCAGGCAAAGCGGGAAATATGATAAGGATTCTGGAAGAGATAAGGGAAGTCCAAAAAGATATAAAACAGCAATTCAATGATATAAAGTCCGAGCTCGCCAACGTCAATCAGAAAATAGCGGTGGCAGAGACTCGAATTGAGAAGGTGGAAGATTACCTACATACTAAGTAAGACAATAAAAATATTAAATCAACAGGAAAGTAAATTGCTTGACCAGGAGGGAAGATCGCGATGGAAAAATATCAGGATTTATAATGTTCCCGAAGGAGCGGAGGGATTGTCGATGATGAAGTTTGTAGACAAGCTGCTGCGGGACGCGCTGGAGATTCCCCAGGCTATGGGATTGAAATTGAGAGGACACATCATTCACTTGTCCCGTGGCCTCCTGGAGACGGAGAAAGTAAACAGCGCTCAATAGTACTTAGATTCTTTCGATTCAAGAGCAAGGCGGAGATTCTACGAAGGGCCTGGGGTAAGAAGAGGGTTTTTTGGAACGTGAAGTTAATATACTTCGATCATGATTACCCCGCCGGCAGTCCGACAGAAAAGGAAGGAATATTTCGAAGCAAAACGAATATTAAAGCAAGAAAAGATTAAATTCCAAACCCTGTACCCTGCTAAACTGAGGGTATTTTACCAAGAAAGGATACGACTATATCAGACGGTGGAAGAGGCGACTACAGACATGAAGAACAGAGGACTGCCCGTTAGCGTGGTCAAACCAAGGGAAAGTCTGGCAGAGCAGTTATCCCAATCTGCTTGGGAAATAATAAGAGAACTGAGAAAGCAGGGGACAGGAGCAGGACGAGAGAAGGATATTAGGAAGAGACTGTGAGTTCTCCGAGGACAGCCCTCATCTCCTCCAGAAGAGCCATAAGGTTTGGCTAACTTTAAAAGTGCTGATAAACTAAACGGAAGCAAAAATAGACGGTGATATACCTATCTCGAAAAATACGTATTGTAATGTGGATTTTATATTACTCAATTTTTAAAAATTCATTCATTCATTCCTTTTTCCCCACCTAAATGAGAATATATACATGGGAGGAATACACAGGGAAATCACTTCTGTGTAATGGACATAGATTTTTTTACTTAGTTTTATAGGTACCGCAACGGGGGCCCTTATCCCACAGGTAGGAGGGGCTATCCCCCATGGCTAGACGTTTCTTCTCGCTCAACCCAGGGTCATCTAGAGACCCCAGCCTTGGAATGACACCTTCGTTACCTTTTTTTTAATATTCGCGTTTCTTGGCTCTTATTTGTTCAGGGAGTAGATCAATTAAGTTATATTTTGCAAATTTCAATGATATACTAACAGATAAATACAAACGGCTAAGGACAAATTAAAATTCATTTCTTTTAATGTTAATGGGCTGTTGAATCCAGTCAAGTGCAGTAAAATTCTATCAAAAATGAAAAAGAACAAGCCCATGTAGTATATTTACAGGAAACTCACCTGTGATAATGAGCATGGAAAATTAAAGAGAATGGGCTTCACTAATTTGTTTTTCTCCTCATATAAATCAGGACATAGAAAAGGAGTTGCTATTCTCATCTCAAGCAAGCTAAATTTTAAAAAAAAGTATTCAAAATGGGAGATAAGGAGGGCAGGTATATTCTGGTAAGGGGGAACATAGATGGAAATCCAGTTACTTTATTGAATATATACACACCCCCAGGAAGTGATATTAGTTTCTTCCAGAAAATTACTAATATTATGGTAACGGAAACAGGTCTCCTGCTATGTGGGGGAGACTTAAATTTACAATTACAACCAAAGTTAGACTCTTCCAATAGAAAAACTTATGAAACAAAATCCTTACATAAGAAAGTTAACACTCTTTTTGAGGATGTTGGTCTAATTGATATATGGAGGAACCTTTTCCCTGACAGAAGGGATTACGCTTATTATTCTGTCACTTTAAGCGAAGAACAAAATAAAACGATGACTGCTGACATAACTGAAACTGAACTAAAAACTGCAATTAGTAGGCTTAAATTAAGCAAATCTCCAGGATCAGATAGATATAAGACAGAGTGGTATAAAGGGTTTAGAAGTGAGTTAATTCCTGTTGTTTTATATATGGAAAACTATTATAAAAGAATATAAACTAGAGAGAGACATTGCAATTCTTAAATGGTGTGCATATGACTTGGAATTTACGCCGAATAAACTGGATGATAGATTTAAGGACTGGACAGCTGAAGGAATAACAGCTATTTGCAATATAATGAAAGAAGGAACACTGTTCAGTTTTGAAATGCTCAAAGAGAAACACTTATTAGAAAAACAAGACTTTTACCGGTATTTACAGATGCGACAGTATGTTAATAGGATGGTTAAAAATGTAACCAAGGCAAGTACATGTCTGATAGAGCTACTTAGAAAAGCATATAATTCAGACAATGGTAGTAGAATCGTTTCAAGCGAGTATAAGGGTTTGTCAAATCTTAAAACACACTCGATTTCACACATTAAAACAAAATGGGAGAAGGAAGGAGGGATAATCATATCTGAGGAAGAATGGACAATAATATGGAGGTATCAATGGAGGTGTACCAGTTCACAGAAATGGAGGGAGTTCGGGTGGAAAAACTTGATAAGATATTTTATTACACCCTCTCAGATATCCCATTATGATAGTAACCTCCCTGTTTGCTGGAGAAATTGTGGAAATCAAAATGCAAACCATTATCATATTTTCTGGGAATGCCCTGTTATCAAAGACTATTGGAGTGGGATACATAATGCCCGACAAGACATGTTTAAATGTGAAATACCCTTAGAGAATAAGACCATATATTTTGGGTTTATACCTCAAGAATGGTTGAAAAGAGATAAATATTTAACGAATGTACTGCTGGTGGCTGGTAAAAAGACCCTTACCAGGAAATGGTTATAACAGGAGAGCCCAACTTTAAATGTATGGATGGAAATTACAATGGACGTTTACAAAATGAAGATAACAGCATCTGTTAATCATAAGTTGGAACAATTTTATTCATACTGGAAAAAATGGTTTAACTACATCGGGGGTCCCCAACCTTTTATGCAATGCCGACCGGTTTATTATTGACAATATTCTTGCGGACCAGCCGACCCGAGGGGGGAGGGGGGCGGGGGTAGGGTTGCCAACGAACAAGAGTAGCAGTCAAATACTTTGTGTTTACCCCTAGAAAGACTACAATGACCATGAAGCTTTGTGCGGGCACCAGTGCGTACGCGGGTACGTGCCGATTTTTTCCTACAAATCGTTTTTGGCGATTCTGTTCGGGGGGGTATTAATCACGACCGGAATATAGGTGATAAGTGGCTAATACACTCAAATTCACTTCTAAAAGGGTTTATCTAACGAATTTAATATTAAACACACAGCACATATTTTCCTTGCATGAATATAATGATAAGTCAATTATCAGGTAAGGACAGGGGAGCTTAAAGTAAGTGTTAAATGAACTTCCAATAGAAGTGGTAGAGGCAGGTTTGAAATTATTTAAAGAAAAATTGGTTAGGTATATGGACAGGAAAGGAATGGAGGGTTATGGGCTGAGTGCAGGTCGGTGGGACTAGGTGAGAGTAGCGTTCGGCACGGAATAGAAGGGCAGAGATGGCCTGTTTCCGTGCTGTAATTGTTATATGGTTATATAAGTCACTTATAAGTCAATAGAAATATAACATTTTAAGTAACGTTTGGATATTAAACATACAGCACGTATTTTCCCCGTATGAACATATAAAATCATTGCAACACACCAATATTGCTGAATCAGTGGGAGCTCTGGTCTTGTTTCCCTGCAACAAGACGGTGCCATCGAAGGGTGACGAGAGATAGCAATACTCGAAGGGGGTTCCTTATGTCCAGTCTATTCCGCACTTAAGTTTTCGTTGCATTCATTGCAGAGATATGTTGGAAATGGAAGCAATGTTTTTAGTGCTTTCGTGGCTATCTCAAGATATTTAGCCTTGACTTTGATCCAGAATGCCGGCAGAGATGTTATGTCAAACATACTTTTTAGCCCACCGTCATTTGCAAGCTAGAGGAGTTGTTCTCCTTCCTGCGCTGACATGGATGACACACGGGTAATGATCTCGTGTGCGTTCAAGCTCAACAGTGGGCGTGACAGGGAATGAGGAAAGGTGCAGCTGACTCATATCCCCAAATCATATCGTTTCCTTGCGGCCCGGTAGCATGTTTGCGGCCCGGTACTGGTCCACGGCCTGGTGGTTGGGGACCGCTGAACTATATAACACCTCATAGGCCTGATTTTATTCTCACAAGTCAATGAATATGTTGTAAAAAAAAAGATCACTTCCTACTCTGTATATAGTTTTCTTCTTTCGATTGTTCTTTCTTTCCTCTCCTTTCTATAAGTGTATACCTCAGATAAGTATTATGTGGAGATTTGTGACAAATATGATTATATGATATATATGTACAGTATCTGAAATACATCTTGTGGAAATGTTTGTTTGATGATGAAATTTAATAAAAAAATAAATTATAAAAAAAAATCATGATTGTAAATTGGCATACACAGCAACAATTTTGATGCACAGCATATAGAGAGGGCACCCTTTCAAAATAAAGATGCAGAGAAATTTCTTTAGCCAAAGAGTGGTGAGTTTGTTGCCACATGCAGCTGTGGGGGCCAGGTCGTTGGGTGTACTTAAGGCAAAGATTGATAGGTTCTTAATAGGGACATGTCATCAAAGGTTATGGGGGAGAAGGCTGGGAACTGGGGTTGAGGAGGAGATAGAAAAAAATGGATCAGCCATGATTGAATGGTGGAGCAGACTCGATGGGCCAGATGGCCTAATTCTGCTCCTATGTCTTATGGTCTTATATTGGATGGATATTGGAAACTTGGCTGAGTGGTGTCACAAAAATCTATTACTGTTACTACGTGCACCCAGCTCCGCCAGCTTCCCGGAGTAAGAATAACTTTAAAGATTCAGGACAGTCTTGCTAATTGGCGATTATGTTTTGAGCACCAAGGATTGAGCGTTTAAGGAGCACCTGAAGTGAGGCTGAGTGCTCAAATGTAAACCTACCAGTGATTCTGTCTAGTGTTTGTTTGGTGCTCAGTTCTTGATCCAGTTTGAAACTGCGTATCGATCTTTGCTGCAGATGCTCCAGCATTTGGGTCAAAGTCATTGTCATCGAGGGCTCTCAGCAGAGTTCGATTGAGTCAATGTGGACCCAGTGGGGTCTTGGAGCTTTTCGTCAGCTGTGGCCAGCCATAGTGAAAAGATTTCAAGACAGAACCTGGAGATACGTGACCTCCAGGTTGCTGTTCACCAACTATTGCAGGGAGGAAGCCAAATTTGCTCAGATGAGGGTGTCCGTCGCTCTGTGGAGCCAGTCCATCTTCCAACCATGGAGAGATTCAACGGTGACCCGGGTTCTTGCTGTGGGTTTCTTGTCCGATGCTCATTCGTACTTGAACTCCAGCTGTCCCGGTTCCCTTCAGAGCATGGAAAGCTGCCCTTCATTATCTCTCTCCCGATGAAAGTGCCCCGGCCTGGGCATCACATTGGGAATGCAGGTCGGAGGTTTGCTTTGATTCCGGGAAGGTGTTCCATCACCCCTCCAGAGCCAGCCGAGGCTCTGACCCTCTGAGGAAGATTTGACAGAGTGGAGGTCAGGAGACAACCACGCGATTGAATTTCGGACCTTGACCCAAGAGACTGGCTGGAATGGGGAGGCCTTGACCACCCTATACCGAGATGAACTGGAGGATGCCTTTGCCTTGGGAGAACCAGCTGAGGACCTAGAGGTTCCGCTAGACCAATCCATTCGTCTTGATAATCATCTGGCAGAGCGTAAGTGGACAACATCGCGAGGTTGAAGAGGGCTAGCCCCAGCCCAGACTCAGCGCATTGTAGTTTCATCCCCCTCCCCACCATCTCAGACCATGTTCAGGCCGTCTCCTGCTCAGGATCCTGTCGCGCCCATACACATCCACCACTTAAGAATCTCTGCTGAGGAGAGATCCTGGTGTTGGAGTCGAGGCTGCTGCTGTTCCTGTGGGGCCAAACGCCTGAAGTTGCAGCTGTTGGGAGAACTGTTCAGACCATTTGGTGTCAGGAGAAATGTGACGGGAGCCGCCATGACACCCGGCCTCACGGATTTTGGTGTCACACTGAGGGCGGCAATCTCCTGGGGTATGAAACAATGAGAGATGAATGGTTTTTTTTTGGACTCTGGGGCAGCTGGGAATTTCCAACTTGGGGACCACCTGTCGGCTCAACGTACCACTGCAGGAGTCGTGCCAGCCCATGCCGGCAACTGTCTTGGATGGCTGTCCGGTTGGTTCTGGGCAGGTCTGGCATCAGACATTGGTTTTGCGCATGGAGATAGCTGATCATGTGGAGGACATTAGTCAAGTCAAGTCACTTCTTATTATCATTTCGACCATAACTGCTGGTACAGTATATAGTTAAAACGAGACAACGTTTTTCAGGACCATGGTGCTACATGAGACAATACAAAAACTATACTGAACTACGTAAAACAACACAAAACTACACCAGAGTACAGACCTACCCAGGACTGCATAAAGTGCACAAAACAGTGCAGGCACTACAATAAATAATAAACAAGACAATAGGCACAGTAGAGGGCAGTAGGTTGGTGTCAGTCCAGGCTCTGGGTATTGAGGAGTCTGATGACTTGGGGGAAGAAACTGTTACATAGTCTGGTCATGAGAGCCCGAATACTTTGGTGCCTTTTGCCAGACGGCAGGAGGGAGAAGAGTTTGTATGAGGGGTGTGTGGGGTCCTTCATAATGCTGTTTGCTTTATGGATGCAGCGTGTGGTGTAAATGTCTGTAATGGCGGGAAGAGAGACCCGATGATCTCCTCAGCTGACCTCACTATCCGCTGCAGGATCTTGCAATCCAAGATGGTATTCACTAAAGACTCTTGTGGACCTATGGGGGAGATAGTTTCTATATCATTGAGTCTCCTCACATAGCCATGATCCTCAGCCACCCTTGGCTGCCCCAGCAGAACCCTTCCACGAATTGGAAGGGAGGGAGATGCAGTTGCTGCAAGAGGGTGTGTCCTTGGATGGTGTTCCGATTTTCCACGCCCCCCCCCCCCCCGCCCCACTCCCTGATTCTCCTGAGACCAGCAGCTGGCAAACAGGCAGACTTCTGCTCAGGGTAACCTAGAGCCTTCAGGAAACCCAGTCCTGCCTTCAAGGGAAGACAAGCCAATAGGCCCACGTGAGTCCCAACCCTGTCCAGGCAGAGGTGCGCTGGAGTTGGTCTCTAGTTCAGGAGCGAGTTAAGCAGGTGCCCAAGCAGCCTGGCACACGAGCAGCTGAACCAAAGGGCTCCAGTTGCCAGGTGCCATCGAAGAGGAATACTCTAAAGCCAAGACTTTTGTTGCACCTTGCTGCCGATGTCTGAGTATTTGGAATCTGTCTTCACTAAAGACTCTTGTGGACCTATGGGGGAGACTCTGGGGTCTGCTGAAGCATCCCCACTGCCGATCGGAGTGTCAGAGGTCACCCTCGAAGGAAGGATCGGGGGTAATTGCAGCACCCAAGCTGGTAGAAATGCTTTCTGTTTACAAGGATTTGGACGAGGCCTTCAGGAAGGGAAAGGCCTCGACTCTGCCACCGTACCGACCCAATGACCGTGCAATAGATTTGCTGCCAGGTACGTGTCCTCTGTGGGGTTGATTATATGCACTCTTGGGCCCAGAGAGAAGCACTATAGAGGAGTATAGAAACATAGATAATAGGTGCAGGAGTAGGCCATTCGGCCCTTCAAGCCTGCACCGCCATTCAGTATGATCATTGCTGAACATCCAACTCAGAACCCTGTACCTGCTTTCTCTCCATACCCCCTGATCCCCTTTAGCCACAAGGGCCATATCTAACTCCCTCTTAAATATAGCCAATGAACTGGCCTCAACTGTTTCCTGTGGCAGAGAATTCCACAGATTCACCACTCTCTGTGTGAACAAGTTTTTCCCCATCTCGGTCCTAAAAGGCTCCCCCTTTATCCTCAAACTGTGACCCCTCCTTCTGGACTTCCCCAACATCTGGAACAATCTTCCCCCATCTAGCCTGTCCAATCCCTTTAGAATTTTATACGTTTCAATAAGATCCCCCCTCAATCTTCTAAATTCCAGAGTGTATAAGCCTAGTCGATCCAGTCTTTCATCATATGAAAGTCCTGCCATCCCAGGAATCAATCTGGTGAATCTTCTTTGTACTCCCTCTATGGCAAGGATGTCTTTCCTCAGATTAGGGGACCAAAACTGCACACAATACTCCAGGTGTGGTCTCATCAAGGCCTTTTACAACTGCAGTAGTACCTCCCTACTCCTGTACTCGAATCCTCTTGCTATAAATGCCAGCATACCATTCGCCTTTTTCACCGCCTGCTGTACCTGCATGCCCACTTTCAATGACTGGTGTACAATGACACCCAGGTCTCGTTGCACCTCCCCTTTTCCTAATCGGCCACCATTCAGATAATAATCTGTTTTCCTGTTCTTGCCACCAAAGTGGATAACCTCACATTTATCCACATTAAATTGCATCTGCCATGCCATGAATTTGCCCACTCACCTAACCTATCCAAGTCACCCTGCATCCTCTTAGCATCCTCCTCACAGCTAACACTGCCGCCCAGCTTCGTGTCATCCGCAAACTTGGAGATGCTGCATTTAATTCCCTCGTCTAAGTCATTAATATATATTGTAAACAACTGGGGTCCCAGCACTGAGCCTTGCGGTACCCCACTCGTCACTGCCTGCCATTCTGAAAAGGTCCCGTTTATTCCCACTCTTTGCTTCCTGTCTGCTAACCAATTCTCTATCCACATCAATACCTTACCCCCAATACCATGTGCTTTAAGTTTGCACACTAATCTCCTGTGTGGGACCTTGTCAAAAGCCTTTTGAAAATCCAAATATACCACATCCACTGGTTCTCACTGATCCACTTTACTAGTTACATCCTCAAAAAATTCTGAGATTCGTCAGGCATGATTTTCCTTTCACAAATCCATGCTGACTTTGTCCGATGATTTCACCGCTTTCCAAATGTGCTGTTATCACATCCTTGATAACTGACTCCAGCAGTTTCCCCACCACCGACGTTAGGCTAACTGGTCTATAATTCCCCGGTTTCTCTCTCCCTCCTTTTTTAAAAAGCGGGGTTACATTAGCCACCCTCCAATCCTCAGGAACTAATCCAGAATCTAAAGAGTTTTGAAAAATTATCACTAATGTATCCACTTGGGCTACTTCCTTAAGTAATACTTCCATATTACTTCCAGTATATAAAGGAGGCTCTTGCTCTGAGGTTAATTCAGCCCTCCACCTCACCAGCCAATACAGACTTCTTCTTCACACAGAAGAAGGATGGGAGTCTGCAGCCTTGTATCGATTACAGAGGGCTGAATTGCATTATGGTCAGGAATCATTGCCCTCTTCCACTCATGAACACTGCCTCTGAGATTTTCTAATGGGCTAGAGTATTCTTGAAGCTGGACTTGCAGAATGTGTACAATTTGGTTCACATAAAGGAAAGTGATGAGTGGAAGATGGGGTTCAACACACGGAAAGAGCACTATGAGTACCTGGGCACGTCCTTCAGCCTTGCGAACGTGCCGGCAGTTTTCCAGGCCTTTATAAACAACGTGCTTCGAGGTGCTCCCAGTAAGTATGCTTTGATCTACTCGGATGGCATCCTAATTTTCTCAAAGTCCGTGGAGGAGCATGTCGCTCACGTCAGAGATATCCTCAAGGAGCTTCTTGATCATGGACTTTACATCAAGCTGGAGATGTCTGAATTTCAATTAACCTCTTTTTTTTGCTTCATCTGTAATGGCAATCTCAAGGTGGACCACAGTAAGGCACAGGCCATCGGAAATTGGCCACAATACGGTGTGAAACAAGTCCAATGATTCCTGCAATTTTGATTTTATTGTTTTGCCAACTTTTGTCGAAAGCTCATGAACAACTTCATCTCGGTGTCAGCTCCCCTGGTAGCACTAACCAAGAGATCCACAGGCCCTTTTGTTTGGACTGCCGAAGCGGAGGCTGCGTTCGCAGGGCTCAGACAGCGGTTCAGAACAGTTCCCATTTTGGTTGCACTTAATCCAGGCCTTCCCTTCATCATGGAGGTGGACACCTCGGTAACTGGAGCGGGGGTTGTCTCAAAGGACACCTTCGGGCAATAAACGTGCATTCTTTTCCAGGCGGCTGTCCCCAACAGAGTGAAATGTAGCATCGGACATCAGGAACTTCTTGCAGTTGTTAATTTTCGAAGAATTGTGGCTCTGGCTAGAAGGCCAAGAACCTTTTTATCATTTGGACAGAACACAAGAACCTGGCTTGTGTTCAGGAGGGCAAGAGGCTGAGTTTCAGGCAGGCCAGGTGCTCTTTGTTCTTTAACTATTTTAATTTCATCTTGACCTAAGAAGCCAGATGCCTTGTCCCATCAGTTTGATGGACTGGAACAAGAGGAGCAGCCTACCACCATTTTGCCCCAGGCCAAGGTGGTAGTGCCAATTCATTGGGGAATCAACATTTGTTCACAAAGCCCAGGTGCAAGGGGAGATTCCTAAGAACAGTCCTTCAGGTTGGCTGTTCATCCCAAGTTCCATCGGGTCCCAGGTACTCCAGTGAGGACATTGATTGAGAATGAGCGCTCACCCAGGGATTTCCAGGACCCTTGAGTTTATCTAGAGGAGGTATTGGTGGCCTGGAATGACGATGGAAGATTGGCAGTATGTGAAGGCATGTCAGGTGTACGCTCAGAACAAGGAGCCCCATACCTGGCCTCAAGGCTTCTTCACCCCCTGCCTGTTCTGGACAGACCATGGGCACATATCATCATGGACTTTGTCACAGGTCTTCCTCTTTCCAATGGGAAGACTATTATCATAGTAACTGTGGATTGCTTTTCAAAGATCTGCAAATTCATCGACTTGGACAAACTTCCATCTGCGGTGGAGACAGCCAAGATTGTCCTGTAGCAGGTCTACAGGGTCCATGGTTTTCCAGTGGACATTGCAGACCATGATCTGACACAATTCACATCATGTTTCTGGAGGGTGTTTTGCAAACTGTGGCAATAGCAAATCTATCCTCTGGGTTTCACCCACAGTCCAATGGCCAGACCCAAGATACGGGATGTACCCTAAAATGCCTGCCCTCTGAAAGACCAAACGAGTGGAGTGACCATTTTAATACGGGCAAAGGATGTCCACATCACCTTGCGGCATTTGGCGCACAGGACGTCCCCTTTCGAATGCCAATTTGTGTATTCTCCACCTCTTCCCTGAGCAGGAGGCCAACATTGGGGTTCCTGCAGCTGAAGAACTTGTCCGATGCTGCAAGAAGAGATGGACTAGGACAAGGGAGATTTTGTTAGCTTCTACCCAGAAGGCTGAAATAACCAAAAGAGAAGACAGGGACCAGTTTTGCAGCCAGGACAACAGGACTGGCTGTCAACTCAGGATTTGCCTCTGCAAGTGGAGTTCAGGAAATTAGTGCCCTTCAGGATTCCCAGGAAAGGAAACCCGGCAGCTGACACCTTGCAGCTCCGCAAGACCCTCCATCAGTCCCACTCTCCGTATTTTCAAGTTAAAACCTGTGGCCACCAGCCCACTGGCCCCACCACTACCCAGGTTTGTTGATGGGGAGCAGATTTTCACTGAGGAGAATTTTGGATATACACACTGTTTGAGGTGTTTGGCAATATCTCATGGACCCGGAAGAATATGGACTGGAGAAGAGGTGCTGGGTGTCTGAAAGAGACATCTTGGATTAGCTCTCATCTATGACTACAATCATCATATATCCGGGCAGCCAGGGCCATCAGGAGCTGGCCATAGGGGAGGGGGTCCTGTTACCACACACACCCACCGCACTAGCTTCCGAGGTTTAGATGCTCTAACTCCCTGGAACACCGATAACTTTAAAGATTCATGACAGAACCGCTAGTTGGCGATAATTTGTTTGTAAAGTCTAGAATCAGATTTAATATCACCAGCATATGTTGTGAAATTTTGTTAACTTTACAGCAGCAGCACAGTGTAATAGATGATAATAAATATAGAGAAAAATATGTTTATTAAATAGTGAAGTTACAATAAGTGGTGCAAAAATAGAAATGAGGTAGTGTTCGTGGGTTCAGCGCCCATTTAGAAATCGGATGGCAGAGGGGAAGAAGCTGTTCCGGAATCACTGAGTGTGTGCCTTCAGGCTTCTGTTGTATTTCTTTGATTTCCTGTAAATGCCTGCAAGTCCATGAATCCCAATATGGTAGACAGTACTTAAATAATTTTTTTAACTTTGATTTTGACAGCTACACAGTAAGGGCTTAATATATTGCTTTAACACGTTTTCCTATGCTACAAACACCTAACGTGCAGCCTGAATGCACAGAACTGTGCCAAAGTCTTAGCTGCATATATATCAAGGCTGCCGAAAACATTTGCACAGTACTGTAGTAATCTTATGTATTTCACTGTACTGCTGTGAAAAAAAACAAATTTCATGATGTGTGAGTGATGATAAACCTGATTCTGATATGGGTCTCTATTGTGGAAGGGGGCAGGGAGAGGGGAATCATGGCTGGGAAAAGGGGGAGGGGGGAGCACCAGAGAGACATTCTGTAATGATTGTTTGGAATCAAGTGACCTTGCCTGGTGTCTCAGCGCTGGGTGTGTCTGTACCCATGCCACCCCCCCCACCCTAGCACTCCTTCTCTGCCACCTGTCCCACACATCTCCCATGGCACCCCATCCTCACCATTTCCAACATCCTTTGCTTCTGCCAGAGTTACAAACTCATTTTACACTCCACATTGACAAATACAGTAGTGTGCAAAAGTCTTGGGCACCCTGGAGATAGATATAGATGGAGGGACAGAGGTAGGTGACTAAGCCTTTTGCACAATACTGTATAAATTCAAGTTTAATTGTCATTCAACCATGCACATGAATACAGTCAAATGAAACGGCTATGGTGGAAAAAACAGAACCAACAAATAAATTTAATGTAGCCCAAGTCCCTGAGTGTCATGGTCTGTAGGTCAATGGTTCATGGATGTTAGTCTGGAGCCATGTTTCTGCAAGAACAAACCCGTAGCAGCTTCTCATTTTAGAACAAGTGCAGCCGCAGACAGAGACAATCCAGCCTGTCTTCTATCGAGCGTACACCAGAGGGTAGCACCAACAGAAGAGGCCAGCCCCAACCCAGCATGGACTCCAGCGGCACACAGCCAGCTCTGGCATCTCCTTCTCTGGCAGCTGCAACAGGCGACTCCCAGGCATCAGGGCCTGGTCCACATAACAACTGGGGCCCCGCAGCTCCCTGCCGTTGGTGTCACCGATGAACCAGAGCATCGGATTTGGAGTTTCCTACATTATATAAGTGAACACATGAGAGACTGGTGGAACTGCTGTGCCAGCTGCTGCAAGCATCTATTGCCATGTGGGAACGCGGGTCTCAGATGCATTTTGGGCTTACACACTGTCAGGGTAACAAACAGTTCGCAGGAATGGAATGCTTACGGCCTGAAGATAATTACTAGTCAGAACACAGAGTCCCAAGGGAGCCAGACAACTGAACCAGAAGCCACAGGGACTACATCTCAGTTACCACGAAAACTGTCTGTAAAATATGTGGCAAGGATAAGTCAAGATTTTTCTTTCCAAAAATAACTTTTACAAAGCAGGCACCAAAAAGCTTTGTATTTCAAACAACATAATTATAAACCTTTTAAAAAGATCTTTATTGCAGTAAAATTCCACAAGAATTAAAAGAGTTATGAAATTATTTTGCCAGTGTAAGCTCTTTTGTCATATTACAGACAACATTAGAAACAGTCAGCAGGTCAGTCAGCGTCTGTGGGAAAGGAAACAGTTCAGGTCAGATGCCCTTTATCAGAATACCTTCACATACCTGAAACATCAACTCTGTTCTCTTCACCATAACCTATTTCTGGTTTAGATTTTTATATTTATTTAAGTTGTAAAACAAGTCAGCTCCATCATGGCACTGGGCTCTATAATGTCCAGGAAGGAGGTACAGGAGCCTGAAGACACACACTCAGTGATTCAGGAACAGTTTCTTCCCCTCTGCTGTCGATTTCTGAATGGACACTGAACCCACGAACACTACCCCTACTTTTTTTATTTCCTATTTTTGCATTTTATTTAATTTAACTATTTCATATATACACTTACTGTAATTCACATTTTTCTCGTTTTGCTCTATTATTAAGTATTTCATTGAATTGTTGCCGCAAAGTTAACGAGTTTCGTGACATATGCCAGTGATATTAAACCTGATTCTATAAATTAAAATCAGAATTCTGATACTGATATTTATTGAGATACAGCACAGAATAGGTCCTTTTGGTTCTTTGAGCCACGCCACCCAGCAATCCCCTGATTTAATCCCAGCCTCATCGTGAGACAATTTGCAATGAACAATTACCCTACCAACTTCGGACTACAGGAGGAAACTGAAGCCGCCAGAGGAAAACCACACAGTCAAGAGGAGCAAGCACAAACTCCTTACAGACAGTTTATAAAACAAAATCCCTTTCTTCACATCTTTTTCCTATTGCAAACACGTGAGGAAAAAAGAGGGAGAGTTTGCTTTCATGGGATGGCAGGAAAAGATTGGGTCACTACAGTGTGACACAGTAGTATAGCGGTTGGTGTAACACTTCACAATGCCAGTGATCCAGGTTCAATCCCATCACTATCTATAGTGTAGATCATGGTTGGGAAAAGGGGAAGGGTGAGGGGAGGGAGCAGGAAGCACCAGAGAGACATTCTGTAATGATCCATAAATCAATTATTTGGAATTAAATAACCTTGCCAGCTGTCTCAGGGTTGAGTGAGTCTGCGGCCGCATCACCCCCACCACCCCCCACGCCCCTGGCACTCCTTCCACGGTGCTCCACACTCACCATTCAAAACATTCTTTGCTCCTGCTAGATTTACAAACTCGCTCTCAACTCCACGTTGACAAACATAGCTACGAACACGCTGTAAGGTTTCACTGCTATTGTAATGGTCTCTCTGTAATGTTTCACTGCTAAGGCAATGGTTTCTCTGTAGCAGCAATGTTTGGGTTATGACTAGAGATAACAGGGGTTTGGGAATGTATTCTAGCCAATAAGAGGCATGTTGTTCTTTCTTGGAAGTCTGGGAGCAGGGATTTTGCGGTCCTTTGTTGGTGAGAGATGAAGAGAGAGGACGTGAATGGAAAGAGTTGGTAGACTGGTGGACGAGGGTCTGATGGTCAGTGACGCTTGGAGGAGGTCGATGGGGAACGAATGGACAAATCCGGGAGCTCCAATGTGCACATTCGACTGTTTCATTAAAATGGGCCCTTTTTCTTTTTATTTTCGTTACTAACCCTATAGTCAGATTAAGATTTATAAAATTCAATCGTTTAATTGCATACGGTGTACTGTCTGATATTTTGCGGTTCAGATTTGTAACAGCGCAACAGATCACGCAGCATCCACACAAACGAGGTTCCTCAGTTTGGCTGGGCCGGAGGCTGTCTTACGCTAGACAAACATGCTGGCTGAACCCCAGGGTTACAATTGTGGGGGTATCGTTCCAGGGTTGATTCTGTTGGACGCTGTGTGATTGCCCTGAGCATTGAACCAGTGGGTTGTGTGTTTCAGTCTGTGCTGGTCTGGATACTGGCGGGGTGGTGCGGTGCTGTGCCTCCATGGGGTTACTGGTAACTAATCTGTGCATGTTGAGTGGGGTGGATATTTGTACCCCAGATGAATTGTTAATTTGATTTTTGAGTACGAGTAAAGCTGTTGGCAAAGTTGAGGTTGTAGCGCGGAGGTTTGATAAAATGGCAGGCTCAGACCTTGTTTTGGTTCAGACTAGCGCTGACATAATGGCGGTAGAACTGCCCGCTTTTATCGGTGCCCCAGGTGAGGCGGGACCATGGCCTGTCCATACTGTCAGAGAGGAGGCTGGTAGAGAGAAGATTTTGAAGCTGGAAGGTGTCTTTTCCACTGACGAGTTTGATGTGGGTTGTTCCAAGAGTATGCGTCACACTATCCGGGTGACCGAGGACACTCTGGTCAGAGAAAGGTCGCGGCGACTGGCCCCTGCAGAGGTGGAGGATGTTCGGCTGCATTTGTGTAAGTTGAAGGAAGCTGGGATCAACACTGAGTCCTTAAGTCCCTATGCGTCCCTAATAGTAGTGGCCCGAAAGAAGAGTGGGAAGGTTCGGATGTGTGTGGACTACAGGACTCCAAACAGGTGCACCATCCCTGACCAGTATATGGTCCTGAGGATTGAAGATGCACTGGCCTGTCTGAGTGGTGCGAAGTGGTTCAGTGTGCTGGACTTGAGAAGTGGATATTACCAGATCCCCATGAGTGAGGCCGACAAAGAGAAAATGGCATTTATATGTCCCGTGGGATTCTTCCAGTTCAAAAAGATGCCCCAGGGCATCTTGGGAGCTCCTGCAACCTTCCAGCGGGTCATGGAGAAGACGGCGGGGGATATGAACTTGCTTGAGGTATTGGTGTATCTGGATGATCTTGTAGAGTTTGGGTCTACTTTAGAGGAACATGAAGCGAGTCTACTGAAGGTGCTTGGTTGCCCGAAAGCTGAAGGGTTGAAACTTTCCCTGGACAAGTACCAGATCTACAAACATCTGTTAGCTACGTTGGGCACATAGTCTCACGGTGTGGAGTAGCTACAGATCTGGCTAAAATAGAGGCAGTTACCACTCAGCCAAGACCCCAGACTGTATGCGCTCTGCGCTCGTTCCTCGGATTCTGAGGTTACTATCAGAGGTTCGTGAAGGGCTACGCAAAAGTGAGTCACCCTTTGAATCAGCTTCTGTGTGGTTATTCTCCCTCGGGGAAGAAAGGGAGGGGGATATAGGACAGGAGGGTGGAGGGTATCTTAGCCCGTCGGAGTCCTTTGGACCAAGGTGGAATGCAAAATATGAGGAGGCCTTTCAGTCGCCGAAGGAACTGCTGACCCAGACGCCCGTGCTGGCTTTTGCGGACCCCAGATTCCCATATGTACTGCACACGGATGCCAGCTGAGAGGGCTTAGGGGTGTCCTGTATCAGGATCAGGGCATCGGGTTGAGACCCATTGCATTTGTCAGCTGGAGTCTCTCCCCCTCTGAGACAAACTATCCCATGTGCAAGTTGGAATTTCTGATGTTAAAATGGGCTATGGTGGATAAGGTGAATGACTACCTCTATGATGCCAAGTTTGAAGTGAGGACTTAAGCCCCTAGCTTATATCCTGACCTTGGTGAAATTGGATGCCACAGACTATTGGTGGTTGCTGGTGTTGTCTGCCTATGATTTCAGCCTGAGGTACCGGCCGGGAAGCATTGATACTGATGCTTTGTCCCAACGGGCACGTGAAGGACTGGACAGAGACAAGGAGTGGGAGAGCATTCCTGCCCTGGGGGTGATGCCCCATGTCAGTTTGCCACCACCATGAAGGCAGAGGGAAAGGAGGGGCAGGATTGAGCGGTGGATCAATTGGGGGCTTCTGATGATGCCATTCCCCAAGATTACTGTAACCTGACTGCTCTGAAGACAATTCAGCTGCCGGAATTGAGTTCTAGGGAAGTGGCAACTGCTCGGCGAGATGACCCGGGCATTGGTACCATCTGGTCAGTGGTCAAAAAGGGAGACATGGCTCAGGAAGAGAAGGTGCAACACGAGGTGGTGCCACCATTACTGAGAGAATGGCCTCGGTTGGAGTTGCGGAACCAGATCTTGTACCGGGTCATGTCACCTCCGGACCGACCTCGGTTTTGCCAGCTGGTTCTGCCAGCGAAGTATCGGAGGATTGCTTTGAAGTCAGTTCACGATGATTCTGGACATTTGGGAGTGGGAAAGACCTCAGAGACCAGTTTAACTGGCCCCGGATGAAGTTGCAGGTTGAAGAATACTGCAAGTCGTGCATTCAATGCATACGGTGGAAGACACTGCCTACACAGGTAGCTCCTTTGTCCCACTTGCAGAGTGTGGGGCCCCTGGACCTGGTGTGTATGGATTTCCTGTCAATAGAACCGGATGCCAACAACTCGGTGAACGTCTCAGTCATCATGGACCACTACACCAGATATGCTCAGGCTTTTCCTACCAAGGACCAGAGGGCGTCTACGGTGGCAAGAGTGTTATGGGAGAAGTATTTTATTTATTATAGCCTCCCCAAGCGGATACATAGTGATCAGGGATGGGATTTTGAGAGCAGGCTCATCCATGCTTGGAGTCGAGAAGTCGAAGTCATCCACAGGATGATCCCCAGCCCAAGAGGTTTAATCAGACCTTGCTAGACATGCTTGGAACCCTGGAGATCAGCAAGAAGAGCAGGTGGAGTCAACATATTGGACATCTGGTTCACAGTTACAACTGTAATGAAAATTAAGCTACTGGGAACTCGCCATATTATTTGACGTTTGGGCACAAGGTGAGGTTGCCCATTGACCTTTGTTTTGGGACTGATGAGGGTGACTTACCACTGAAGACTTATCTGAACTATGTGTCTGACATGAGAAGAGAGCTGAAAAGGCCTAATGAATTAGCTGGGGTCAAAGCTGCCAAGCAGAATCAAAAGGTGAGGTTCTCCCAATTCCTGCCGGGAGACCGGGTCCTCATAAGGAATTTGGGGCCACCTGGAAAGCATAAGCTGGCTGACTGCTCGGCAGCTAAGCCCTATGTGGTGGAGAGTCAAATGCCAAACCTACCAGTTTTCTGGGTGAAACCAGAGGATGGGAATGGGCCTGTCAAGATTCTCCATCGGAACCACCTGCTGCCCCGGGACAAGAGGTGCAGGTAGACCCAGAGCCCGACTGGGAGCCTAGAGGACTCTGCGGAAACGCGGGGCGACTGCACGACCCACAGCAGGAGAGGTTAGGCTGGCCCCCACGCCTGGGAGGGGTACTGATTCGGAGGATGAGGACCTGGATGTGTGGTATATGCTGCCTTTTGTTAACTCCCCATTGGTTGAGGAAGAGACTTCCAGCCCTCCTCCCGTTGAGTCAGGTGAAGTGGGGAGACAGCCTGGGAAACAGCGGGACCCTGCAAGGGATGAAGTGGGGCTTGGCCACAGGACAGAGTGGTCTGAGTTGCAGGTGGGCATGAGTGATAGGTCAGGGAAGGCCTCGTCAAGTAGACCGGAAGTCTCCCCAGTAGTGTCTGAACCTGAAGAGTTAAGTGAAAGGGTACGGAGGTCTCAGAGAATTAGGAGACCACTGAATAGGCTGACCTACATAGCACCGAGGGAACAGAGTGTGACACTACCATTTTGGGGAGCTACATCACTGCCTTTTGCACCTGGATTGGACTTTGTTCTGCAGGAAGGGTTGACGAATTATCTCAACATCATGAGGACATGACTAAATTTGGTGGGGGGACAGTGTAATGTGCTGTAAGGTTTCACTGCTAATGTAATGGCCTCTCTGTAATGTTTCACCGCTAAGGTAATGGTTTCTCTGTAGCAGCAATGACGAGAGATAACGGGAGCTTTGGAATGTAAGCTATTGGATGAGAGGCATGTTGTTCTTTCTTGCGGGTCTGGGAGAAGGGATTTCACGGTCTTTTGTCGGCAAGAGAGAAGACGCGAATGGGAAGAGTTGGTGGAGCGCTGGACGAAGTGAACTCGGAGTGAGGGTCCGCCAGTCAGCAACGCTCGAAGGTCGATGGGGGTCGAATGGACGATTCCGTGAGCTCCAATGTGTACTTTAGACTGTTCATTAAAATTGGCCCGTTTTCTTTTTATTTTCTTTACTAACCCTCTAGTCAGATTAAGATTGATAAAGTTCAATCGTTCAATTGCATATGACGTACTGCCTGATTTTTTGCGGTTCGGATTTGTAACAGGCAACACATCACACAGCATCCACACAAACAAGATTTCTCAGTTTGGCTGGGCCAGAGGCTGCCTTACCCTAGACAAACACATGCTGGCCGAACCTCAGGATTACATATGTATCTGGAAACATCGCTGTAGATATGTGCCTAAGACTATTGCTCAGTACCGTACAGACCCTCTCCAGTTTATAAATGCTTTACTTTTGTCGTCCATAGATGGGAACTAACGTTTAGGAGACTGGCCGAACCGATCTGCTGACTGCTGTGGAGCTGCCTTCATCTTCTGCTGGGTGGCAACTCAGTCTGCAGTTGCATCTCCGACTTGCGAACTGTCCGAGTTACAAACGGCTCACAGGAACAGAAGCTTGCTGTAACCTGAGGAGATCCTCTGCTGAGAATGGATTACGAGAGAGAAAGACCCAGGCAAGTGAGGAATTTACTTTCCATTCCATGCTAATTTTCCGGATTTTCAAGCAATAGTTAAGGACCCAAGCCCTGTAGTCCATGAACGTCCACACTGGAAGGACTGTTGTATTCCAACTAATACTTCATTAAAAAAATTACTCATTTTGTGTTATGTTGGTACAACTACATATCAAATAAATAAAGGCACACACTTGGAGAAGTTAATGTGTATATTCACTTTGCAGAGAGAGCTACAAATCAACGTGCATGCACAAGTTACCAGTCAATAATTAATGCTGAGGGAGTCATTGCGCTAAAAGAAATAGATCCATACACTTCCTCCCCCTTTAGATTAATGTAACATAAAACTGTATATGTAACAAAACATACAATTTCCCTTTTACAGACCATATTCAAATAAACATGTTTTCACAATAAAGTCCACAACTGACTTCACTATACTAAAGATTCAGTCTTTTGGGTGGGGCTCTGTTTCTTTCAGGATAGATTTAGCAGATGTCTTATCAAAGACAACTTTCTCTGTTGCAGGTTGGTGACATGATCATCACTGTGTTTAGCTTGTTGGATACAATTAACTCGGGTGTGTTCTTTGGCTGAGCATCCAGTATCTGGTCCACATGACATCTCCATGTCTGATCTCCACCATTCACTGTGTATATCAGTGGTCCAGTTCTTCTAGCTATCCTGCTGTCTCCTTGGTAATCATGTGCTAAGATTTCCTGTGCAACCTTGAAGTTCCTTGCTGATATACTTGGCAACTGGCTGAACTGCTTATTCTGTAGATCTGGTTTCAGGAGGTCTATGCGAGATCTTAGATTCCTGCTCATGAACAGCATTGCAGGTGTTTGATTTGCCGTTGCATGAACAGAATTCTGATACACAAAAAGGAAGTTGTCCACCTTGTGCTGCAGAGAAATGTCCTCCTTGCCCATAGCTTTAATGGACTTCTTGTAGGTCTGGATAAACATTTCAGCCTACCCATTCATTGCTGGGTGGTGAGGAGATGACTGGAAATATCTGATGCCATTTTTCTTCATGAATTGTCTGAACTCTTCTGCTGTGTAGCGTGGTCCGTTGTCACTCACACTTTGTTCTGGTTAGCCTTTTCTAGTGAAGATAGTCCTCAGAGATGAGATAGTCTTTGATGATGTGGTTGACTTCATTAGCATAACATCTGACCACTTTGAATGAGCATCCACAGCAATCAGAAACATGGAGTCCATGAATGGCCCAGCAAAGTCAAGATGCATTCTTCGCCACGGTGAGGAAGGTTACCCCCATGGGTGTAACAGTGCCTGTGGGGGGTGCATTTTTAACTTTGTAGCATCCTGAACAGCTTTTGGCCAAGTCTTCAATCTGTCTATCTATTTCTGGCCACCACACGTAGCTCCAGGCGAGACTCTTCATCTTGACTGTACCCAGGTGTTCTTCATGCAGATTCTCTAACACTCTGGTGCATAGTTTAGAGGGAACCACAACACGAGATCCACTTATCAGCGTTCTTTGACACACAGACCGTTGGTCTTGGCTCATTGGGAACTCTGGAAGCATAGAGTTACCATGAGCTGGCCATCCTTGCATGGTGATGTCATTGACTTCTGACAATGTCAGGCCATTCCTTGATTCCCTTTGTAATTCAGAACTTGTTACCGGCAACTGGTCCACCAATGCTGTGTAGAACACCTCTGCTGGATCACAGTATGAAGACTTTTCTTCTTCAGTCGCCAACAGTGGAAGATGTGACAAGCTGTCAGCATTGCCGTGTTGTTTGATACCCTTGAACTCTACGTCGTAAGAGTGGGCTCCTAGAAAAAGTGCCCAATATTGTAACGGGGTAGCAGTCTTTACTGGGATTCCCTTCCTGGGATTGAAAATGGACACGAGGGGCTGGTGATCTGTCACTAGCGTAAACTTTTGTCTGTAAAGCTAGTGGTGGAACTGCTTGACTCCCCGTACTAGACTAAGAGCCTCTCAATCAATCTGTGCGTAGTTGCGTTCTGCGTTCATCAGCGAGCTTGAGGCAAATTCAATTGGACGTTCAGATCCATCTTTCATAATATGTGACAGAATGCCACACTGCCACACGGGGATGCTTCGCACACCAGTCTGATGGTCAGGGATGAGTCATAATGAGTGAGCAGTTCATCTGATGTTATTAGTCTCTTTGTTTCCTTGAATGCTCTTTCACATCTTTCTGACCGTTCCCACTTTGCTCCTGTCTGTAACAGTGTGTTCAATGGGTGCAGCACTGTGGCAATGTTTGGGAGAAACCGGTGGTAGTAGTTTACAAGGCCCAAGTATGTCCTGAGCTGAGAGACATTTTCCAGTTCGGGTGCCTGTAGTACTGCTTCAGTCATCTCTTGTAACTTATATAAGCCATGCTTGTCAATGATATGTCCACAATATGAGAGTTCATTCTTGAAAAACTCACATTTCTCTCTCTTTGCACACAGACCGTACTCACTCAGCCTGGTAAGCACTTTACCAAGATTCTGGAGGCGCTCTTCATCATTTTTGCCAGTCACGAGGATGCCATCAAGGTAACATTGTGTTCCTGGGATATCTTGGAGCACCTGATCCATTGCTCTTTGCCAAATTACTGGAGCTGATGCGACATCAAAGACAAGACAACTATACTGGAACAGTCCCTTGTGAGCATTGATTGTGAGGAACTTCTTGCTTGACTCCTTAATCGCCATTTGCAGATAAGATTGTGACAAGTCAATCTTTGAAAACCTCTCCCCGCCTGCCAAAGATGCAAAAATGTCTTCTATTCATGACAGGGCATACTGCACAGAGTTAACGCCCACAGCTCCGGCCTTCCCTTTCTTGATCACCATGACTACAGGCCTGACCCAATCGCTCCAACCTTGGAGAGAATATCAGATGCCTCCAAGGAAGTTCAGCTTCCACTTTATGATGTAGTGTGTAAGGCACTGGGCACGCTTTATGGAATCTTAGTGTTACTACTATATCCAATTCAGTTCTGGCCCTCATGGCTTTGAGTTTACCAATACCCTTCTTCAACACCTCATTAGTATTAAGCAGCTGTGACAGTCTTGGTTAGTGCTCCCGTTTGGGCTGCAGTTGTCTGTTGATGATAAGTTGCGAGCTTTGATTGTGTGTCAGTCTAGTTGGATTTTTCTCAACCATTCATGTCTGAAAAATGCTGGCTCTCCACTTTTCAACACATAAAGCTCTAACAGTCTGTTGTCATCAGCCTCTGAAAATACAGACAAAGCTAATTCTGTATCCAGCTCCATTTTTAATTTTACATCAGATACATCTATTGTGATCCATATGATTTTGTGATCTGCTTCAGTAATATTATGTAGTTCTAGGCATGACAGCGCACCTTTGTCAGACTCTGTGTTGTCTATTCAGTTTCACATTCAGTCACTTTATGCATTTGTTTAGTTTTGCGATTGAAACTTTTCACTCTGTGTGGTTTTTCTCTTTTGTTGAGCTTTTTGTCTGACTTGCACACTCTACATGAAATGTCTGTAACACTTTTTACAGATTTTTTCTTTGAACCAACAGTCATTTGCATCATGGGAGGATTTGCCACATCACACCATTCAGAGACATTTTGTGTGTTTCACATTCTAAACTATTGTTCCGTAGTTCTGCTGCATTCTCTAATGATATTGCAATGGTTAATGCCCATTCTAAGGTTAGGCCTCTTTCTGACAGTAGCTTCGAGTGCTTTGACTATGCATGCCACACACAAGCCTGTCCCTTAATGCATCAGAAAGTCCATCTCTAAGGTCACAGTTTTGGGGAAGCTTGCGCAGTTCTACAATGTATTCAGAAATGCTTTCATTTTTTGACTGGTTGCTTTTGTGAAATCTAAATCTCCCAGCTATTACAATACATTTTAGGCTCAAGTGATTTTGCAAAAATTGCATCAATTTCATCGAACGTCTTGCTTGAAGGTTTTTCGGGAGTTACTGAGTTACGTAAGAGACTATACATTCTAGCACCCATTAAGCTAAACATAGAAACACGAAACATAGAAAATAGGTGCAGGAGTAGGCCATTCGGCCCTTCGAGCCTGCACCGCCATTCAGTATGATCATGGCTGATCATCCAACTCAGAACCCTATACCAGCCTTCCTTCCATACCCCCTGATCCTCGTAGCCACAAGGGCCATATCTAACTCCCTCTTAATTATAGCCAATGAACTGGCCTCAACTGTTTCCTGTGCCAGAGAATTCCACAGGTTCACCACTCTCTGTGTGAAGAAGTTTTTCCTAATCTCGGTCCTAAAAGGCTTCCCCTTTATCCTCAAACTGTGACCCCTCCTTCTGGACTTCCCCAACATCGGGAACAATCTTCCTGCATCTAGCCTGTCCAATCTCTTTAGGATTTTATACGTTTCAATCAGATCCCCCCTCAATCTTCTAAATTCCAACGAGTATAAGCCTAGTTCATCCAGTCTTTCATCATATGAAAGTCCTGCCATCCCAGGAATCAATCTGGTGAATCTTCTTTGTACTCCCTCTATGGCAAAGATGTCTTTCCTCAGATTAGGGGACCAAAACTGCACACAATACTCCAGGCGTGGTCTCACCAAGGCCTTGTACAACTGCAGTAGTACCTCCCTGCTCCTGTACTCGAATCCTCTCGCTATAAATGCCAGCATACCATTCGCCTTTTTCACCGCCTGCTGTACCTGCATGCCCACTTTCAATGACTGGTGTATAATGACACCCAGGTCTCGTTGCACCTCCCCTTTTCCTAATTGGCCACCATTCAGATAATAATCTGTTTTCCTATTTTTGCCACCAAAGTGGATAACTTCACATTTATCCACATTAAATTGCATTTGCCATGAATTTGCCCACTCACCCAACCTATCCAAGTCACCCTGCATCCTCTTAGCATCCTCCTCACTGCTAACACTGCCACCCAGCTTCGTGTCATCCGCAAACTTGGAGATGCTGCATTTAATTCCCTCATCCAAGTCATTAATATATATTGTAAACAACTGGGGTCCCAGCACTGAGCCTTGCGGTACCCCACTAGTCACCGCCTGCCATTCTGAAATGGTCCCGTTTATTCCCACTCTTTGCTTCCTGTCTGCTAACCAATTCTCCACCCACACCAATACCTTACCCCCAATACCGTGTGCTTTAAGTGTGCACACTAATCTGAAGTGTGGAGATTTTTTTTACCTCATCCACATTGTTAGCATTACTATACAGTTCGACCTTCTCAATATACGATGCCCAGTCCTCATTAGCACTATCAAATTCATCAGCTTTTCTGGAAAAAGGCCATCATCACATTATTTTTACTTTAGTTTTGCAAGTTGTGCGCCTCTCACTCTGTACTGTGCACTGTACTCACACACCCTTTTCTAGCATCTGCAATCGCCTTCTCCGTATTGGTTCACTCTTCCCTCTCGCTGTCTCTCCTTTCCTCCAAATTCTGTTGTTTTGTAACTGTTGGTGCAGTTGGTGATACTTGCTGTCATTCAGGTTCGGACCCATCACCAATTTGTTGTGTCTGTACAACTACATATCAAATAAATAAAGCCATGCACTCAGAGAAGTTAATGTGTATATTCACCTTGCAAATCAATGTGCGCGCGTGTGTTAGCAGTCAATAATTAGTGCTGAGGGGAGTCTTTGCACTAAAAGAAGTAGATCCATACATTACACCTTGGGATTGCAAAGTCCCAAAATGTGGGAGGAAATGGGAACATCTCAGGGAAATCGACACTGTCACAGGGAGGAAATGGAATCTCCAAACAGTCAGCACTGCAGGTTAAAGTCAACCCCAACTCATTGCATCAGAGACAACTGCACTATTCTGTGCCTCAGAACCACCCAAACCATTTCAATTCTACTTCTCATTCCCATTCTGAAATGTTACAAAAAGTGGGATTTCCTGGTACCACCCATTTCAATTCCACTTTCCATTCCAATATGTCAGTCCATGCCTCCCCTAGTGCCACAAGAAGGTCACACTTAGTTTGGAGAGGCAACACCTTATATTTTATCTGGGCAGCCTCCAACCTGACAGCATGAACATTGATTTCTCGAACTTTCGATAATTGCACCCCACCTTCACCATTCCCCATTCCTGTTACCCTCTCACACCCTCTCTTCTCACCTGCCATCACCACCCTCTGGTGCTCCTCCCCAGTCCCTTCCTTCCATAGTTTCTACCCTCTCCTATCAGATTCCTCTTTTTCCAGGCCATTGTCTCTTCCACCAATCAACTTCCCAGCTCTTTATTTCACCCCTCCCCTTCTCACAGTTTCATGTATTACCTGCCACCTTGTACTTCTTCCTCCTCTCCCTCAAGCTTCTTATTCTGACTTCTTCCTCCTTCTTTTCCAGTCCTGAAGAAGGGTCTCAGCCCAAAACATCGGCTGTTTGCTCTTTTCTATAGTTGCTGTTGAGTTCCTCCCAGACACTATGTTTATCACACTAGATTTCCAGCATCTGCAGTACCTCATGTCTAGGTAGGACCTTCCTTCTATCTGTCTGCCTGCCTTCTGTGCACTAACTTCTCAAACTGACAATTAATATTTTCATAAGAATACAGAAACAAAATTGATCACAGGAAAGCAGCATTCATCAGGGACCTCCACCACTCAGAACATGCTCTCTTCTCGCTGCTGCCATCAAGCAGGAGGTACAGAAGCCACAGGACCCACGCCACCAGGTACAGGAACAGTTATTACCCTCACCCATCAGGTTCTTGAATCAAAGAGGATAACTTCACTCGCCCTATCATTGAAATGTTCCCACAACCTATGGACTCACTTTCAAGGTCTCTTCATCTCATGTTCTTGATGTTTATTGCTTATTTATTATTATTATTATTATTATTTTTGTTTTTGCACAGTTTGTCTTTTGCACACAAGTTGAATGTCCAGATTGGTGTGGTCCTTCATTCTATTATGGTTATTGGACTCATTGAGTATGCCCACAAGAAAATGAATCTCAGGGTTGTATATGGTGACATGTATGTACTTTGATAATAAATTTACTTTCAATGTTGATAAGAGGGAAATTTCTCAAGTCTTCTTTTGCTGTATTTAACTGGATTTATTCACAAAGAGGTACAGCGTGCAACGGACCCTTTCGGACCAACGAGCCACACCACCCAGCAACCCACCTATTTAGCCCAAGCCTAATCACAGGACAATTTACAATGACCGATAAACCTACTAAATGATGCACCTTTGGACTGTTGGAGAAAATCGGAGCACCTGGAGGAAACCCGGTCATGCAAAGGATGTGCAGACAGCGTTGAAATTTAACTCTGAATTCAACGCTCCTTGCCGTAATAGTGCCGGGCTATCGCTATGCTACCGTAGCACCAGATATACATTTAGTTTATATCCAGGGGTTTCCCAACCTTTTCAATGCCATGAAGCCTAACCATTAACCGAAAGGTCTGAGGACCCCAATTGGGAACCCCTGATTTATGCTCATTTCCAACAAAATAACAAGCAACTTGAGAGAATTTCAGTCTATAGATGAAAGCTATTAAAATATTGAAGCTAATTAATTTCTTTTAAGACCATAAGACAGAGGAGAAGAACTAGGCCATTCAGTCAATCGGTTTTGCTCTGCCATTTCATCAGGGCTGATCTATTATCCCTCTCAACCTCATTCTCCTGCCTTCTCCACATAACCTTTGGTGCCCTGACTAATCAAAAACCTTTCAATTTCTGGCTTAAATGCACCCAATGACTTGGCCTCCACAGCCGCCTGTGGCAACAAATTCCACAGATTCACCACCCTTTGGCTAAAGAAATTTTTCCTCATCGCCATTCCAAATGGACGTCTCATTTAGCAGAAGACAAATTGAGAATAAGGCACTATTTTCAACAGCACTCAATTCAGTTGGAGAACTATTTAAACATAACATAGTGTAAGAAACAAATGGACAACTGTGATTACCAGGAAGTTATTCTGCAGGATTATTGTAAAAATATCCACAATCCCAAATCACAAAATCAACACATTCAATGTTTTGTTAATAATTCTGCCTGATTAATTTCATAAAGAATGTAACGACACTTGGAAAGAGAAGTCTTGAATGATGATACCGATTAGGTGAATGGTTCTGGAAATAAATCAAGATTGCTTAACTTAAAGAGAACTCTCTGAGGAGAATGTCCGCATTTCAACCACTTTCTACAGCAGCACCATCCAGACTGTCTTTTTTGTGTAGACCTTGTGCAGTAGACCAAGTGTGGTGCTACTCAATTTCAAGAATTTTCCTCAGTTGTAAAGTGAGTTCGTTTTATTACAATGTTTTCTGTTCATGCAGAAGTGCTACAGTACTCAAGTAATCTTGAGTACGGTGGTTATTTAATATTCTTCAAACTGTGTCTAACATTGTAAGCATTTACGGTCACAATCACTGAATCCGTTGTGGGGTCTAAGCCCGATGCAGGCAGGCTGCAGAACAGGTTTGGAAATTGCTCTCGTAAATATGCACATTCCAGCTAGTTACTGTTTCATCATGATGGTATTTAACTCCCTTCATTTTACTCGAGTCTTACTGAGACTTGACCAAAAGCACAGCAACATGTACCCTCCCTGTTTACCCTCGTTCTTGTCCGGGAAGGAAGACTACCACTTTGATTGAAGCTGTAAAGGAGCAGATTTCGCTTAGTATTTACAGTGGCATGCAAAGATTTGGGCACCCCAAGACATTTAAGCTCTCAGATAACTTTTACCAAAGTCTCACACCTTAATTAGCTTGTTAGGGCTATGGCTTGTTCACAGTCATCGTTAGGAAAGGCCAGGTGATGCAAATTTCAAAGCTTTATAAATACCCTGACTCCTCAAACCTTGTCCCAACAATCAGTAGCCATGGGCTCCTCTAAGCAGCTGCCTAGCACTCTGAAAATTAAAATAAATGATGCCCACAAAGCAGGAGAAGGCTATAAGAAGATAGCAAAGCGTTTTCATGTAGCCATTTCCTCAGTTCGTAATGTAATTAAGAAATAGCAGCTAACAGGGATGGTGGAGGTCAAGTTGAGGTCTGGAAGAGTAAGAAAACTTTCCGAGAGAACTGCTCGTAGAATTGCTAGAAAGGCAAATCAAAACCCCCGTTTGACTGCAAAAGACCTTCAGGAAGATTTAGCAGACTCAGGAGTGGTGGTGTACTGTTCTACTGTGCAGCGACACCTGCACAAATATGACCTTCATGGAAGAGTCATCAGAAGAAAACCTTTCCTGCGTCCTCGCTGCAAAATTCAGCATCAGGAGTTTGCAAAGGAACATCTAAACAAGGCCTGATGCATTCTGGAAACAAGTCCTGCGGACTGTTGAAGTCAAAATAGAGCTTTTTGGCCGCAATGAGCAAAGTACTGTGACAACAAACCAAGTTATCAGAAGATTGATACTGATGAGAGAGATAAGGGAGACAATGAAGAAGTGTTCAAAATGTTAATGAGAGAGGAGAGAGAGGTAACGGAAAAGAAACACAATTAAGAGTATTGACAGACCGGTTGCTTTGAACCTGAACTGTTGGAAGTTTGATGGACAGGCGATACCCCGGCAGGGGGATAAGAAGAACAGGTTCACTAAGGTACGGGACACCACAAGATCACGAGATAACGAGACCCTGGAAGAGCGGTGTACCCCCACAAGTTGGTGGGAGTTTGGAGGTCTGGTCGCGTGAACCGACCATAGATGCACAGGGTGAAAGGGTACGATTGGCAGGAACCTGGTGTGTGTGTGTCCACCCTTGCTTGGGTGCCGGGTTCACTGCAGAAGAACGGTCGTATCCGGAGGGTCCGCCCGAGAGCTAACTGCGAAGAACATCAAAGGTCGGCTGAATCAGATTTGAATATCTCTCTCTCTGTCTTGAACGGCACAACAGCGATTATTGTGAACTGTACTAAGCTGAACTGAAGTCTGCGTCACTTGAGACTGATCATTTTACTCCTAGACTGCGATAGAGCTTGGGTGATTCCTATTACCCTAGTTCTGTGTACATGTGTGTTTTATCATTGCTAACCTGTTGCATTTATATCCTTACGATTAGAGTACTGTGTTACTTATTTCTTTAATAAAACTTTATTAGCTTCTGTTAAACCAGACTCCAACTAAGTGGTCCATTTCTGCTGGTTTGACAACCCAGTTACGGGGTACATAACAGTACGTTTGGAGAAAAAAGGGTGCAGAATTACATGAAAAGAACCCCTCTCCAACTGTTAAGCACGGGGGTGGATCGATCATGCTTTGGGCTTGTGTTGCAGCCAGTGGCACGGGGAACATTTACTGGTAGAGGGAAGAACGAATTCAATTAAATACCAGCAAATTCTGGAAGCAAACATCACACCACTTGAAAAGAGGATGGCTTCTACAACAGGATAATGATTCTAAACACACCTCAAAATCCACAATGGACTCCCTCAAGAGGTGCAAGCTGAAAGTTTTGCCATGGCCCTCACAGTCCCCTGACCTAAACATCATCGAGAATCTGTGGATAGACCTCAAAAGAGCAGTGCATGCAAGATGGCCCAAGAATCTCACAGAACTGGAAGCCTTTTGCAAGGAAGAATGGGCGAAAATCCCCCAAACAAGAATTAAAAGACGCTTAGTATCACAATGGGGGCATTGGGAATGGACCCAAATGCAAGACACAGACACTGAAGTACAAGGAACAGGACTGGACTAGAATAGGGATGTAAACAACAGGAATTCTGCAGATGCTGGAAATTCAAGCAACACACATAAAAGTTGCTGGTGGTCCTGACGAAGGGTCTTGGCCTGAAACATCGACTGCACCTCTTCCGAGAGATGCTGCCTGGCCTGCTGCGTTCACCAGCAACTTTTATGTGTGTTGTTAGAATAGGGACGTGACAGGATACAGACAAGGAGCAAGGACAAGAATGCAGACTTGGGCTAGGGCTAGGACATGGACAAGACAGGGAACCGGACAAGGAACTGTGCATTAGGAGCCTGGGCTTGGGCTCCGAGCCAGAGACTGGACAAGGACCCAGAACCTGGGTCTTGCCTTGGGCTCAGGCCCCAGAACCAGGCAAGGACATGACATAACTACAGGACAGGACAAGGCTGGGGTCTTGGTCTTGAGGCTGGGGTCTTGGTCTTCAGGCTGGGGTCTTAGTCTTCAGGCTTGAGGCTGGGGTCGGTCTTCAGGCTTGAGTCTTGGTCTTCAGGCTTGAGGCTGCAGGCTGAGAGCTGGGGTCTTGGAATGCGGAGTCTGATAACTCGGAGGCTGGAGCTCGGAGACAGACTGGGAACTGTACATCAACAGAGAACCGGGACTTATCCTTCGAAAAGCCGGGACTCGTCTTTAACTCGACACTAACATGAGACTGGACAGTACATAGACATAGAGCTGGGACTCATCCATAGACAAGCCGGGACTCAACTTTATCTCCACACCAGGGTGGGACAGGTCCACCTGTTGGGTAACAGCAGAATGGCTGGACTTACCCAACAGAGGCAAAGACAAGTCAGGACAAGACAGGTCCCCCCGCAGGGCAACGGCAGAATGGCCTGACTTACCCCACGGAGGTGAGGGCAAGAAGAGACAAACACCAAAGAACGACAGACAGTTCCATCTCTGCATCGGGGTAGCTCTGAGTCTCAGTTCCGCCAGTAATCTCAGCTGGCTACGGAAACAGCCGGATCGCTACCTAGCTCGGAGAGCCTGGCAGCTACTCAGCTGGCCCGGGAAATGGCCGAATCCATACCGCAAAGACAGCTCCGACTACCAACAGCAAGGCTCCATGAAATGGCGGTTCTCCAACATGGCCTAAAGATGGCAAGTGGCCGCCCTAGCCTTCCAACGGCAGGTTGCTCCCAGGAAATCTTGACAAGACAAACCAGCAGCCCACGCTCGCCCCCAAGGCTACTTATATTCCAAGCCCCAAGATGCAAATCAGGTGCCTATGATTAACTCAGCCAAACGAGGGACAGCTGGAAGACCCGGAGTCCTAAGTCCACGGACCGGACCGTGAACCGGAATGCGGACTTCACGGACTGGACCATGACACTTAGCTGGCTACAGAAAGCGTTCACAAGGGGTGATGCTTGCCAAAGGGGGTGTTACTAAGTATTGACCATGCAGGGTGCCCAAACTTTTGCTTCGGGCCCTTTTACTTTTTTGCTATTTTGAAACTGTAAAAGGTGGAAATAAAAAAGTAATCTTGCTTAAAATATTTAAAAAATGTGTCATCTTTAACTTTTTGCCTTTTGGAAATCAGGTCATCTTTTACTCGCATAGCTACTCACAGTAACAGAAATTTTGACCAGGGGTGCCCAAATTTTTGCATGCCACTGTAGATATTGTATACAGTGTTGGTGTTAACTTTCAGTTTGAGAGTTTTAGTTAACAACCCTGTTGGCTTAGTGTTGGTGGAACGCAGCAGGCCAGGCAGCATCTCTAGGAAGAGGTACAGTCGAGGTTTCGGGCCGAGACCCTTCATCAGGACTAATTGAAAGAAGAGATAGTAAGAGATTTGAAAGTGGGAAGGGGAGGGGGAGATCTGAAATGAAAGGAGAAGGCAGGAGGGGGAGGGATGAAGCTAAGAGCTGGAAAGTTGATTGGCCAAAGGGATAAAGAGCTGGAGAAGGGGGAGGATCATGGGATGGGAGGGCTAGGGAGAAAGAAAGGGGGAGAGGAACCCAAAGGAAGATGGAGAGCAGGCAAGGAGTGATTGTGAGAGGGACAGAGAGAGAGAAAAAAAGGGGGGGAATAAATAAATAAATAAGGGATGGGGTAAGAAGGGGAGGAGGGGCATTAATAGAAGTTAGAGAATCATACCATCAGGTTGGAGGCTAAATGGATACGGTATACAACCTGAAAATATACTCTTCACAGACAACCACGAAACAAGAAACCCTGGAGAATGAATGATAGAACCATCGAAGCCCTGAAGCCCTCCCCCACTTCACATAAGCAGCAGCAACAGCATCGGCCCCCTCCTCCACCACCTATGCCAGACAAAGCCTCCCAAAGAGTCCTTGATCCAGAGTCCATCAAAACTACAGTTCACAACCCAGTGCTTCCGTATCTCAGACAGACTCTCTGCATTGAGGGAGCAAGAGGTTGCTCCTGCAACAAACAGAGAGGTAGATCAGCAGCTTGCTGTTCCAATGTTACAATCTTCCGCTCTAATATCTTTCTCAAAGCGTTAAATTAAACATAGGCAGGTTGAAGGGGTGATTGTAACAGCATGACCGGAGAAGGTAACCTACAAGTTCAAAGCTACTCAGAGACCAGAGTTTCTCCTGAGTGCTCCAGGTCCCTCCCACAGCCCAATATTATCCCGTGATTAGGCTAGAGTTAAATCAGTGAGTCGCTGGGTGGCCCAGCAATCCCCGATTTAACCCTTGCCTAATCAGGGGACAATTTACAATGCAACACTCACAACACGCTGGAGGAATTCAGCAGGTCGGGCAGCATCCGTGGAAATGATCAGTCAACGTTTCGGGCCGGAACCCTTGTTGTTGACAACTTACAATGACCAGTTAACCCACCAACTAGTACGTCTTTGAATTGTGGGAGGAAACCCATGTGGTCATGGGGAGAATGTACAAACTCCTTACAGGCAGTGTGGGAAATGCACTTGGATCACTGGTACTGTAAAGTGTTGTACCAATCACTACTTTACTGGATGTGAATAAATATGCACAGGCCAATCATTGTACAAAAACAGTGATCAGATTCCAGTTCACTTATGTCAAGTGACTCTTGGCTCTGTGCAATAACTATAGATACTACTTCTCTGCAGAGAGGTCTTTGTTTACATAGAATGTAGAACAGTACAACACAGAATGTTGTGCCGACATTTTAACCTACTCTAAGATCAATCTAATGCTTCCTCCCACATAGCCCTCCATGTTTTTCTTCCATCCATTAGCGTACCTTACTTAGTTCCTGCCCATTACGCCACTGGCATTTAGGGCAGCAACAGGGGTACTCCCTCTCTGTCTGTCCACACCATTGCACACAGATGTAGAAGGATTCTTCATTGCTGTTTGCATAACAGTTTTGTTTGACCAGTCAGGGTTGTTAGCCCTGAGCTGAACTCCTGAATCTGGAGGACCGGTGGACCACTCTTGGTCTGGCCTCTACCCTTTGACCTGTTTGGCATGGGTGACCCTACCAAGAGCCAAAGCACAAAGCCCTGACTCCAGCCAACATAACTCTCTGGGTGAGCCTCTGAACCCGACAACAAGGTTGTGGTCCTCTTGGAGAGTAAGCCTATCTAAGAGTCTTTTAAATGTCTCAACTATAGCTGCCTGTACCGCAGGGGTTCTGTAAATTGGAAGCAGGTTCATGAGTTTGGTGAGTGAGACAAACAATACTGACTACCAATAAGCATATTAATCATTTATTTACAAATTTGACCAAACATCTATGTTCTCCCAAGTCACACATACACCAGAACTATATATTCAACGGAGACTTAGCTAAAGTGCGCGTGGCGCAAACGTTCCCAATTGTTCTGGGCACAAAGGTAAAGAGAGCAAACCTCTCGCACGTGTTACTCTTGTACCCGATGTGTTTTAAACCAGACACCAGAGCTGTGGCACACAAGGCAACCGATGGGAAGAGCTGCTATTGATAAACTGACCAATCAACATGGTGGAAATGGCTTTTGACAGGCAAATAAGGCATATCCCCACACTACAGGTTCCCAGCTTTTCAATGCCTTGGACCAATACCATTAAGCAAGGGGTCTGTGGACCCTGGTTGGGAACCCTGGCTATGCCACAATCCCTGGCAGCACGTTCCATGTATCTGCCATTATATGTGAAAAATTACCTTTGACATCCCCTTATACATTTCGTCAGTCACCTTAAAGTTATTCCTCCCTGGAATTAGTCATTTCTGCAAAAGTTTCTGGCCACCCACTTGATCCCTGCCTTACAGCTGTCCCATCTGATTTTGAAACTAATCAATGTTTGTAAGTATTAATAGATTTGTGAGCAGATTGAAGACTAGTTTAGTAATTCCGATTTTAACTATTAGCCATGTCCTCTCCAATCCCGTCTCCCTTCATGGTTCGAAATACTGAGCTTTACTGCAAAGGTTAGTGAGCACTCCTGCTGGGTGACATTCAAGCTCCACAGCTCCAGATGTCAAATGATAAGAAATGAAATGTTTTCCTTTGTTAGATTGCCTGGGGTCTTATGTGCAGTTATGAACTTCAGGAATGATATACTGACTTTGGAAGGGATATAGACTTACAAAGGATGATTTCAGGGGTAAATGATTTCACTGATTAATTTTACAATGGATAAGGGATTTTCAGAAGAAAGAGTAGTGTTGTCTGGTGTGGAAAACTAGAACAATAATCTTAAAGCTCTCATGCGGTCATTTATTTAAGGTTCAAAGGTTCATTTAATATCAGAGAACATATACAGTATATAACCCGAAATTCGTACTCTTCACAGACATCCACAAACAAGAAAGCCCACAGAATGACTGAGGGATACATTGAACCCTGAAGCCCACCCCCCTTCACACAAGCAGCAGCAAACGTATTGACCCCCTCCCACTGTGCAAGCAACAGCAGAAGCATTCCCAAAGAGACCTCGATCCAGAGTCCATCGAAAACTACAGTCCATAACCCTGCACTTGGGTATCTCAGACAGGCTCTCTCTCTGCATCGAGGGAGGAGGGGGAGGTCCATCAAGCAACGAGAGTGGAGATCAGCAATTCGCGGTTCCAATGTTACAATCATTCATGTTGCTTCTCCAAGCCTCCTGTCTCGAGGACCAACAGGATCTCACTCTCCACCAAAAGAGAGGAAGGGAGAGAGAGAGGGAGAGGGATTGCTCGAGTACAGGAGCCTTCCTCTGATGGCAACCGGTGATTAGTAAACACACCAGCTGCCTTGAAGTTTGTGGAAGTTGTTGATATGTCATTAAAAACTTTTAGATCTGAAACCAGTATTTCAAGGGTTTGCATGAGAAATGAAAACACCTACCTGGGTGGCACGTTACAAAGCAGTTAGCACAGTGCTTTACAGCACCAGTGATCACCAATCTGGGTTCGTTTCCCAGCACTGTCTGTAAGGAGTTTGTATGTTCTCCTTGTGACTGTGTGGGTTTCCTCCGGGTGCTCTGGTTTCCTCCCACATTCAAAGACATGCTGGTTGGAGCTCATCAGTTGTGGGCATGTTATGTTGGAGTCCGGAAGCATGGTGACACTCGCGGGCTGCCTCCAGTACAATCCTCGCTGATTTGATTTGACGCAAACAAAGCATCCCACTGTTGACGTGCTTTCAACCAAGTCAAAAGAGAATACTTAATCCTTTATTACAGACCAACAATAAAATTATTAACTCTTCCGTAATTCACTTAAAACAAAAATGAGTGAGACGAGCATACTTAGATCAAATTCAAACATAGATGAACAATCAAAGACAAGTGTAACTGGATCAATTCAAACATAGAAAAGCCGTCAACAAAAAATAAATGTGCTCCCTACTCACCCCCTCTCTGTGCCACCATGTGGGTGAACAGGTGACCATATTCATTTATTTCTACTGCCACCCAAACCCACATGACAAATGACCTGAACCCAGAGTGGGGATGCGCAAGACAAGTACAATACAGGCAGAGAATAAATAGATACATGACTTCTACACGCTGTATGCTTCAATGTTTCAATGTACATGTGACAAATAAAGCTAATTTCTTTCTCCCAATATAAATAATGCAAATAAAGTGAAGGAGAAAGTCAGGCAAAGTTTAATTGAAGAGCTGACCAAGCGACAGATTGGTCTGCGTCATGTTTTGAGTCAGAATCAGGTTTAATATCACCAGCATATCGTCTTGGGTGTGATTATGAAACTGTTGAAGTCTGGGATTTGCTGTTTGGAAATGATTTGGGTGTTCCACCACTCTGCGGTCTCTGAGAGGATTCCAGGAGGCAGAGGCAGCCTGCGCGAACCTCATGGAGGGCATGCAGGACAGGCAGCGAGCAATTAGTGCAAAGATAAGATAAAGTAGTGAGGTACTGTTCGTGTGCTCAATATCCATTCAGAAATCAGATGGCAGAGGGAAAGACGCTGTTCCTGAATCACTGAGTGTGAGGCCAGTTCATCGGCTATATTTAAGAGGGAGTTAGATATGGCCCTTGTGGCTAAAGGGATCAGGGGGTATGGAGGGAAGGCTGGTACAGGGTTCTGAGTTGGATGATCAGCCATGATCATACTGAATGGCCTACTCCTGCACCTATTTTCTATGTTTCTATGTTTCATGTTCCTGTACCTCCTTTCTGATGGTAGCAACGATAACAAGGTATGACCTGGGTAATGGGGGTCCTTAATGATGGACGCTGCCTTTTTAATGCATCACTCCTTGAAGGTGTCCTGGATGCTACAGAGGCTAGTGCTCCTGATGGAGCTGACTGAGTTTACAACTCTCTGCAGCTTATTTTGATCCTGTGCAGTAGTTCCCCCCACCTCTCCTCCCATACCAGGTTATACAGCCAGTTAGAATGCTGTCCACAGTGCATCCGCAGATGTACACAAGCAAATTAAAACTGTTACAGAATAGAAGTTCATTGGCGGTCAGCCAGATATTATTTCCAATGTGTGAAAGAATTCTCCACTTGACAATCATTCCAAAATGAACTGAATAAAAGTTTATGAAATGTGAGTAGTATTTATCCTTAACAGTCAGCATGACATCTCTGCGTGGACTGATCAACTTCGAAGCATCAGAAAGGAATGTCTGCTGGGAGTCAAACAGTTGCTGAAAATCTTATTCATTCCTTTGTTCATGTACCCAGGCTTCTTTCCAACCTCAAAATACATTCTCCACTTTCCAATATTTTGTCTTCAATATCCACTCCTGAGATAAACTAAGTGGTCACTTTTGAAATGTCACCAAAAACACTTGCAAATTCCTACAGATGTACTACAGAGGGTATTCTCACTGGCTGCGTCACCGTCTGGCATGGGGGAGGGGGCCGGGCTACTGCACAGGATCAAAGTAAGCTGCAGAGAGATGTTAAATTAGTCAGCTCCATCATGGGCACTAGCCTGTGTAGTATCCAGGACATCTTCAAGGAGCGATGCCTCAAAAAGGCAGCGTCACCATTAAGCACCCCCATCACCCTCTTCTCATTGTTACCGTCAGGGAGGAAGTACAGAATCCTACAGGTAATGATTTAGGAACATCTGATTTCTGAATGCACATTGAACCCATGAACACTACCTCGTGCTTTTTTTAAAATTTCCTATTTTTTTGCACTTCTTATTGTGGCACCACAGGGGTGTGGCTGGCAGCTCACCCCAGTATTCCTAGTGGCGCTACTTATTGCTCTTGTGTTAAGAAGTGTTTGGGTAAGTGTTCAGTAGAATTATGGTGTGATGTTCAAGTTCATTTTAGCTCAGGTTATACCATTGTTCATTTGTGTGTTTGTGCACCCTGACTATAACCAGGCTGTGTAATAATCACCTTCTCCTATCTGTATGTGATTGAGTGAGTTCTCACCGAGCCATAGTCCTCTGTCTTCTATTGTGCTTGTCGCAATAAAAATGGCAGTTGAGACAAACAAGCTCCTCTTGTCTGTCATCATGGACCAAATGCTCACCACATTGGTGTTGGACGGATGAGGAATGAGCCAAGGGACCAAGTAGCATGCATCCCCCGCACCCTCGGGCTGGGGTCCCGAAGATGGGACGCCGACTCAGGGGGAGAACCTGGGAACTGAACACCATGCCTTCACAGGGAACCCCGATGGGGCAAGCGTACCCAGGTACGTGATGGAGCACAGTACCTGCCTCCCTCACGACCCACGCTGGGGAGCCCTGGATGCCACGGCCATGGGAGGATGGGCTATGCGGCAGGCACCACCAGTGCATCTGGAGAAAGAGACAGACCAACAGGCACCAGCAATTAACGCCACGAGGTCCACCCTGAGGCTCCCCAGATGCAATGGTAGCAGCCGCTTGGAGCCTCACTTGACACAAGGCACAAGGCGTGGATCCCCACCGAGACGGTGGTGCACCATGCCCTGGTGCTGGAGGGTGATCTCCTGCCGGCCCTCTTTGACCTAACACCGGGTGAGCAGCGTGACGACAGGGCCCTCATAGCGGTGCTGGAGCGGAGTTTCCAGTGGAGGCCATCGGAGGAAGCAAAGAGGGAAGAACCGGGCAGCAGACGGCGCCATGTAGTAGAAGAAGTGCTGGGGGCGTTTGCAGCAGATCTCCACCACTGTGCTCAGCATGGCTACCCCCAGTTCCCTCCCATGGCCCAGGAAGTGCTTGCCCTCCACGCCCTTGTAAAGGCGCTGAAGCAGGAGGGCCTTCAGCAGTATGTTCACCTGACGACACCATCATCACTGGCAGAGGCAGAGAGGGCAGAAGCAATTTTATTCCCCCAAGGCGTTCCAGCGTTGCCCCCTTCCCATGCCGCGAGCCTGGGCTTGTGTCACCGAGACGGAGGGGGAGACTGACGAGGAGCAGCCCATGAGACAGCCCCGCCGCGTGTCACAGAGCCACCTCTGTGACCAGCGTGGCGAGGCAAGCAAAATGGCCTGGAACTACCCCGCACCAGCGCCATGTCAAAGCTCTGTGCAGCATTCAGGAAACGCCAAGACCTCCAGCAGAATCCCTCCGTTGTCTCCTCCCCAGGTGGGCCATTTGGGTGAAGAGCAAGGCTTATACATGGACTGCGTGGTGGAGGCCATCAGGCGCCCTGAGTTGGTGGACATGGGGTCAACCATCACCATCAACCGTCCCGGTGTCCTCCCCAAAACGGACCAGCTACCCCCGCCTCGGTGGACAATGATGGCGGTCCAACTGGCTACAGTGACCAGTGACTGTGCGGTGATGAGAGGGAAGACGTGGCTGTGCATCGCCGTGGGGGAGAGTACAGCAGGTCACGGGGTATGGCTCATCAACATCCATTGGCCTGGACCTGCTGTGCCGCTGTTGGGGGGTGGGGGGGGGGTGTGCCCACGTATATGCTCCAGGTCTCTCAACCACGGCTCTCTGGCAGGGCAGCTCCAGGAAGCGGATTGGGCGGGCACACCAGTCTCACAGTGGCCCACCCTGCAGCGGCCCATCGCAACGCAGAACAGCACGCTGAAACCTGCGACTGGTGACGCACACCATCACTGGCCACTACAGCGCAACTCACCGTACCCTGTCATCAGCAACCGCATCGGTGACAAGATCAACAGCACGACTGTGCAGGCCTTCAGCGTGACTGTCCAGGCAGAGGAGCACCGAGAGCTTAGATCAGGACCAGTGGCGGTGGCTGAAAGATGTCCGGGACCAACACCTCAGCAACTTAGCAGCCAGGGGTGAGAAGTGGAGCCAAGGGTAAGTGGTGGAGGCAGCGCTTCAGGTTGTAGCCGACGGCGAGGTAGACCTCCCAACACTGACCACCAGCAGCTGCTCGGCGAGCAGGAGAGCGATCCTGTGCTGCCCGGGGTAGGTGGATGGGTGGGCATGGGATGGCAGCTGGGGTGGGTAGGGGTCCCCACCCTGGATCTTATACTCTCAGTGGGGAATGCTGGAGATGCACAACGGGTTGCTGTACTGGCGATGGCCACATTTCGACAGCAACAGACAGCTCCTGCTGCAGGTGGTCCCCCGGGACCACAGTGCTGCAGTCGGTGCATGGGCTGGTGGGGTCAGCAATCACTGGGTGGTGAAGCCATTGAGCAAGCTGTGCAGACGCTTCTATTGGCCTGGGTGCAGACAGGACGTGGAGCTGTCCGTTCATAGCTGCAACGTTTGGACGTGCCAGAAGGGGTCAGGCCACCAGTCTAAGGTGCCAATGCAGCAGTACCCGATGGGGACCCCAATGTTGCATGTTGGGGTGGACATCCTGGGCTCCTTCCCCCACACTGATGCCAGAAACTGCTACATCCTCGTGGCCAAGGATTATTTCATGAAGTGGCCAGAGCGCCACCACCACCGGTGAGAGACTCGTGGAGGAGTTCTTCTGCCACTTCAGCACACTGAGACCCTTCTTCGGGACTTCTGGCTGGTGTCACTACAAACCAACAGGTTCAAGAACTCTCATAAAATGCTGGAGAAAGGCAACAGCCAGACAGCATCTACAGAAAAGAGTAAACAGATGACATTTCGGGCCAAGACCCTTCATCAGGATAAAGTTCTTGATGAGTCCTGATGAAGGGTCTCGGCCCAAAACATCAACTGTTTTATTAATTTCTATAGATGCTGCCTGACCTGCGGAGTTCCTGCAGCATTTTGTGTGTTGCTCTGCATTCCAGCATCCGCAGACTCTCTCAGCTCGGGCCACACTCTGTCAGTGTCACAGTCGAAGTTCATTAATTCAGCACAAGCTGTGGAATTTAACTCTTTTACTTCTGCATTCCTAGCCCCCTCTGAGACCACCTAAGGAGCTACGCAATCGGTTTTATTGAGTTAGAAAGATGCAACACACTGCACCATTAGCAGTTTGAGATCTCTCATATTTAATTCCATTTTCTACACAGACATCGGTAACCATTACAGTGTGTTGCAGATACTGTGATAATGATTCAAGTGTAAGGCTACAGCTACCTACCTTCATTGCTGGCTGGAGATTGACACAAAAGATTAAGTATAACAAAAGCATATTTGGTGATAGCATGTTATATAATACCAATTTATGGCAAACACAATTTTTGCAAAACTATCCATTTTTTTATTCTCTTCCCACTATATAAAGGAATAATTTTGACACCTGGCAATATTGATATCAATAGGTATTTTATGGTAAGCAGTCCTGAGAAAAACAAAAATCAATATAATTCCTTGATAATGTGGCTTAGTTAAGAGATCGGTAGCACTCCCGTGTTGATTCTTTGGTATAAAGGAGTGTAGGAGTATTGTGATTACTCTGGGATATGTCCTTCCCAAAAGGCAAAGAGAGGGGGCATACAAATAATTGAGGAGCAAATTTTTTCCCACTATACATTCCTTGGTAACTCATTACGCAGTTATGTGAAATCCAGGGAGAAAGAAACTGAAAATCGATTAAAACGCTACACACAAAATGGTGGAGGAACACAGCAGGTCAGTCAGCATCTATGGAGAAGAATGTCCTGATGAAGGGTCTCGGCCCGAAACATTTCCATTGATGCTGCCTGACTTGCTGTGTTCCTCCAACATTTTGTGTGTGTGTTACTCTGGGTTTCCAGCATCTGCAGATTCTCTTGCGTCAATAAGTGTGCAAATGCTGAAAATCCGAGACAAAAAGAGAAATTGCTGCAAACACTCGCAGATCCAGGCAGCATCTGTAGGAAACGAAACAGAGCTGATGCTTCAGGGTGTTGATAAATGTTCCAACATTTTCTGTTTGTACTCAATACATTATGAATCCCTCCAAACGAGATGTAAAAACAGCGTAAAAGGTTATGGAGGAAAGTTCATAACTAAAACATGGAGAGGAAGAAAATTGTACATATTTTCCAAATATTCTCAGTTGACATTTGATTAATCTGCATTTGACAGACAAATAAGTAATACTCAATAGATATTCAATACTCGAGCATTAGTAATACTCAATAGATTATTCTTATTCATATAGAACAAAACATCACTTGGTATATTGCTAAGAATGCAATTCCATTGAATAATGACAGTAGTATTAACCAAGCCAGAGGAAAAGTTTTCCAGATGCACTCACTAGTTCACACATTCATCCAGCCACACAGACACAATTACACTCTCAGAAGCATCCAGGGACACACGTGCACACAAAGCCACAGCCATACACACATTGAAATATACTCGCAGAAATGTATGCTCACACAAAAAACACCAGACGTTGTACGGAATACTGAGTAGCAAAGGCTCTTTGAAATCAAGTTAGTTGCTAGGATGTGGTATGTTTCAATCAACTATTTACAGAGTCCAAGAAACCTGCATGTTCTCCAAAATATGCTTTCATTTCCAGTCAACTTTATTTCCAGTTCCTTTCTCTTCTATGGTGTGCTGGATGGAAAGTCATCACATCTCAAGATCAAACTGGTAGGAGCTGAGCTTCCATTGGGTGGTGCCTGGCTCGAGCAGGCAACGCTCTGTGAAGGTTACATGCCCTTCAGCATCGACAAGGATGATGGTGCTTGTCCTGACAATAAAATAAGTCAGATGTTTCAGTAAACTTCAAAGAACTCTGGAGTTTAGTAAAGACACGAAACAGAAAGTAAACATAAGTAAGTAAGAAAAGCCATATAAAAAGGCACCATGTTCCAGAAAACGACCAGTGATGAGCCAAGTGTCATTGTTAAGAGCAACAAATCCAAAAAAAAAGAAGCAGTTGTTAAACTAAACAATGTAGTTTACTCTTAACAACTTTGGTGAAATATTTAATCAATGAAGTAATACCACAAACTTGTCATAGGTTTTGGAGGTTTGTGGTCCTCAATGACCCGGAGAGCTATGTTGACTGGAGTCAGGGCTTTATGCTTTGGCTCTTGGTAGGGTCACCCATGCCAGACAGGTCAAAGGGTAGAGATCAGACTAAGAGTGGTCCACTGGTCCACCAGACCTCCAGGTTCAGGGGTTCAACTCGGGGATAACAACCCTGACTGGTAAAACAAAATTGTTAAGAAACAACAATGAAGAGTGCTTCTGCATGTGAGTGTGACGGTATTCCAGGACTTGCCTGACTGACAGTAGTTAAAACCGAGGCGAAGCTACTGACATGATGAAGGAAGCCCTGAACACGGCCAGAGATGGAGGATCTTCATTGCTGCCCTAAACGCCAGCAGTGTGACAGGCAGTAAGTAAGTAGCTAATAGCACAAGTTCATCAAAATCTGTGACCACAGAAATACTTACATTTTTAAATCCTTTTGTTTTACTATAAACAACTGGAGATTATTAATATTTCATGTAGTACAGAGTAGCATAAACACAAGGGATTCTGCAGATGCTGGAAATTCAGAGCAACACACAAAATGCAAGAGGAACACAGCAGGTCAGGCAGCATCTATGGAGAGGAATCTATCATCTATCATCGGGACTGAAGAAAGGTCATGGTCAACTGTTTATTTGTTTCCGTAGGTGCTGTCTGACCTGCTGAATTCCTCCAGCATTTTGTGTGTGTTACTGTAGTTCTTACTTACTGCCCATTACACTGGTGGTGTTCAGGGCTTCCTTCATCATGTCAGTAGCTTTGTCTCGGTTTTCACTACTGTCAGTCATGCAAGTCCCAGCTGGAGACTCAATAAAATGTAGAAAGAATCTTCATTGCTGTTTCCATAACAGTTTTAACTGGTCGGGGTTATTAGCCCTGAGCTGAACCCCTGAACCTGGAGGACTGGTGAACCACTCTTAGTCTGGCCTCTTTGACCTGATTGGCATGGGTGACCCTACCAAGAGCCAAAACATAAAGCCCTGACCCCAGCCAGCATAGCTCTCCGGGTCAATGAGGCACAGAAGCCTCCAAACCACAACAAGGTTATGGTCCTCTTGCATGTTACCTTGTTCAGTCCTGACATACATTGTAAACAGCTTCAGGGAATTAAATATTTAAAGATTCACATGCAGACAATTAGAGACTCAGTAAACCGTTCTTAACTGTTTATCAAAAAATGCTGATTACCAAGAATACTTTGATCTTGGACAGTGGAAGTACAAGGTATGCCCCTCATGCAATGATTGGTAAAAAATACCCTCTCCTTCACTGTGACCAAGTTTTGAGACTCTAGTTGGCTCTGGTTGTCTGTGGCATTTTACCCAAGCAACCATTGTCAGTATGCAAATACAATACTGTGTGAGGGTCTTAGGCACATATATATAGCTAGGGAACCCAAGACTTTAACACGGTACTGCAGTAATTTTATGTATTACACTATACTGCTACCGGAACAAAAAAAACCATGACATATGTGAGTGATGATAAGCCTGATTCTGATCTGGGTCTCTATTGTGGACTGAGAGTGGGAAGGGGACAGGGAGAGGGGAATCATGGTTGGGAAAAGGGGAAGGGAGAGGGGAGGGAGCGGGAAGCACCAGAGAGACATTCTGTAATGATCAATAAACCAATATTTTGGAATCAAATGACCTTGCCTGGTGTCTCAGGGCTGGGTGTGTCTGAACTCATGCCAACCCCACCTCCCCCAGCACTCCTCTGCCACCACCACCCCCCCCCACCCTGTGGCGCCCCACCTTCACCATTCCCAACATCCTTTGCTCACACCAGAATTATAAACTCGCTTTTGCTGATTGTTAAGAAATGAATAATTTCTGTGAGGGTTCAGTGAGAGAGAACCCTCTTAAATGTTTACATTCAGCGCTGTCAAGGCCTCCAGCACCACTAAAAGCAAATTAATCTGCCAGAAACATTGGTTTCCAAATTCACCGACAAGCATGGAGGAAGGTTGACTTTAATCTTTATAAACATGAGAAAGTCTGCAGATGTTGTAAATCCAAAGTGACGCGACACTGGAGGAACTCAGCAGATTCGATAGCATCCCTGAAAAAGAGTAAACAGTAGACGTCTCGGGCTGAGACTGTTGACAGTTTATTCATTTCCATAGATACTGTCTGACCTGCTGAGTTCCTCCAGTATCCTGTGTGTGTTCCTCTGCAAAAACACTAGCAATCAAATTCTCTTTTCATAAATTCCCCATCATTCTGGGGTTCACCATCCTCCAGAACTTTAGATCAGAGCACAATAACCACGAGATCATAATTTTTTGAACTATGAACAACTACATCACATACTAATCAATGACACCTCCAGCTGGACCCGACCAACACAGTGTGGTCCTAAAACTTACAACACACCTGCTATCGACCTGAATTCCTTTACTAATACTTTATCCCCTTATCTCCAAGTTCTTGAAACCTAGGGCTCTGGACTTTTTTTTCTGCTATATTTGCCACATTCAGTTCCTTCTCTGCTGCCCTCACGCAAGCCTCTCACCTTCAGACGAATTTAATATCCTCCGAACCAACTTCCTAACATCTAGGTTAGATTAAATGTGTTGTTTATGAGCAACACAGACAAGGATGTGCTGGGGGCAGCCCACAAGTGTTGCCACACTTCCGGTACCAACACAGCATGCTAACTCACTAACCTGAACCTATACATTCTGTGGAATGTGGGAGGAAAACTGGAGCATTCTGATGAAACCTGCACAGTCACAGGGAGAAAGTATAGACTCTTTACAGAGTGGGAATTGAACCCCGATTTCTAGTGTTGTAAGGCACGACGCTAACCACTACACTACTGAGCCACCCACAATGCACATCCAAAACAGCTGCTCTTACCATTCAACTGATGTCCATGTATGCTAGCCTCTGGTTAAACAATTAACACGATTTTAAAACTCTCACTCTTGATTTGAAATCGAATGCTGGCAAGGGAGGGGGAGGTGGAAATGCTTTCACATCACATCCAGCTGATGGAAAAATGGGCAGTGCAGAAGACACAGGGAGCCTGTAAATTACTAAACACAAGAGATCCTGCAGACACTGGAAAATCCAGAGCCACACACACAACATGTTGGAGGAAATCAGCAGATGAAGTAGCATCTATGGAAATCAATGTTTTGGGCTGAGACTCTTAATTGGGATGTCCTGGTGAAAGGTCTCAACCTGAAAAGTCTCTCCAGATGCTGCTTGACCTGCTCTGCTCCTCCAGCATTTTCTGTGTGTTACTCTGGATGTCCAGCATCGGCAGAATCTCCTGTCAATAATAGCGCAGATGTTGGAAATTCGAAATAAAAAAGAGAAGTTTTCAATGTTTTGGGCCAAGACATTTCATCAGGACCGGAAAAGATAGGGGAAGAAGCCAGAATAAGAAGCTGGAGGAGGGGAAGCAGTCCAAGTGAGAAAGTGATAGGTGAAGCCAGGTGAGGGGAAAGGTAGGTTGGTGGGGCGGGGTAAAACCAGGAGGTGATAGGTGAAGCAGTAAACGGCTGAAGAGGAAGGAATCTAATCAGAGAAATGAGTGGACCCATGGGCGAAAGGGAAGGAGTAGGGGCACCAGAGGGATGTGAAGGGCAGGTGAAGAGAAGGGGTAGAAGAGAAGTGAAAACAGGGGAACCTAAAAAAGAGAGAAGGGAGAGGGGAAAAGCTTCCAAGAAGTTAGAGAAGTCAATGTTCATGCCATCAAGTTGGAGACTGTCCAGATGGAATATAAGGTGTTACTCCTCCAATCTGAGAGTGCCCTCATCGTGGCAATAGAGGAGACTGTAAACTGATATTTTGGAATGGGAGTAGGGATTGGAATTAAAATAGATGGCCACCAGGAAATCCTGCTTTGTCGAGCGAAAGTGCTGGACGAAGTGATCCCACAATCTATGTAGGGCCTCACAAATATAGAGGAGGCCACATCAGGAGCACTTGACATAGCAGAGGAAACCAAAAACTGACATACCAGAATGGGAATGGGCAGTGGAATTAAAATGGGTGGGCGCCGGGAAAAACTACCCTTGTGGTGGACAGAGCAAAAGTACTTGACGAAACGGTTCCCCCAATGTACTGTGGGCACCACAGTAGCATAGCAATTAGCGTGACGCTGTTACAGCTCGAAGCATTCTGGAATTTGGAGTTCAATTCTTGTGCCGTTCTGTAAGAAGTCTCTGTATCTCTTCACTGTGGAATGCGTGGGTCTTCTCTCACAGGCTAAAGTTGTATCAGGGTGGGTTAATTGATCATTGTAAATTGTCCTGTGATTAGGTTAGGGTTAATCAGGGCTGTTGGGGATTGCTGGGCTGGCATGCCTCAAAAGGCCAGAAGGGCCTACTCCACGCTGTATCGTTAATTAATAAATAAAATAAACAGATAAAGGATGAGGAATACAATGGAAACATGGAAAATTGCTCTCTTTGGAAAACTTAGAGAAAGTGGACATAGAGAGGAAGTTTCCAATAATGGGAGAGTAAGACCAGAGGGTACAGCCTCAGGATAAGGGGGGATGTCCATTTAGAATAGAGATATGGAGGAATTTCTTTAGCCAGAACATGGTGAATCTGAGGAATTCATTGCCACAGACATCTGTGGAGGCCAAGTCATTGAGTGCATTCAAAGTGGAAGTTGATTGATTCTTGATTAGTAAGGGTGTCAAAGTTTACAGGGAAAAGGCAGGAGAGTGGGGCTAAGAGGGAGAATAAAGCAGCCATGATCGAATGACAGAGCAGACTTGAAGGGCCGAGTGGCCTAATTATCCTACTATGTCTCCTGGTCTTATGGATGGGTGAAAAGAGATATAGAATAGAGTAAGAAACTAGTAAATGTTGTCGTGCTGAAATAAAGAAGTTTAATAAGATCATAAGACTCAAAGGCATTGGAGTTGGAGGAACCACGTCCATCTCCGCTCTGTTTAGGACTTTCAACATTCGATAGGTTTCAATGAAAATTATACCTAAATGTGCAAAAATCAGAACTTCTGAAGAGCAGATAAATGCCGAAGTTTCTGTAAGCTTCCTTCTCAAGTGAATGTACTTCCAACAAATCCCTGTGAACATTCAAATATCCTCAGGAAGGTTCCTAAATATAATGGAACATTCCCTGCCATGTATTCCAACCCTCTCTAGAAAAGAGAACACTGCCATCAAAATTGCATGCTGTACTTGCATGCCTATCACACCACAAAGACCGTAACAGTTCCCTTGTCGTGTTCACATGACAACTGGTACAGGAACTGCAAGCAATCAGACTGGCGACTAGATTGCATAAGGATGTCTTACTCAATTGTAGAAGGCTCTATGAGATCACATCTTTGGTTTTTGTGCAATTTTGGCCAGCCTAATTTGATGTACACTTATTTCAGGGGCTGTGGTGTGTAAACTCACTGTAGTTGACAGTAAACTCACTGGAGATCCATGGAGGACAGAGGCATTCCCACAAGGATACAAAGCATTCCAGAGAGGATTGACAGGTTGAGTGCCGAGACTCCACAAAGTCTTACTGGAAAATGGTCTCAAGAGAAGGAAACCAGACACTTACTTCAGGTTGAGGTCCAGGATTGAAAGGCTTATCATATGAAGAGGGTTTGATGGCTCTCGGCCTCTACTCACTGGAATTCAGAAGAATGAGGGGTGACCTCATTGAAATCTATTGAATGTTCAAAGGCCTCGACAGAGTGGATGAGGAAAGGATGTTTCCTATAGTGGAGGAGTATTAACACTAGAAGGCACAGCCTTAGAAAAGAGGGACGTTCTTTTAGGACGGAGATGAGGAGGAATTTCCTTAGCCAGAGCTGGTGAATCTGTGGAATTCATTGCACAGACAGCTGTGGAGGCCAGGTCATTGCGTATATTTAAGGCAGAGGTTGATAGATTCTTGATGAGTCAGGGCATGAAGGAATACGGGGAGAAGGCAGGAGACTGAGGCTAAGAGGGAAAATGGATCAGCCATGGTGAAATAGTGGATCAGACTCAATGGGCCAAATAGTCTAAATCTGCTCCTGTATCTTATGGTCTTGTGTCTGCCTGTATATAGTTAATATCTTTGTACTTAGCTCTGTTGATAGCTTAATGATAATGCACCTCAAATAGGGAATGACAGTTCACAACTCACCGAGTGCCGTATAAGGGAGTGCGAATGAATAACGCTGAGAACTCCTTTAAAATAGGACGGATGAAGTCCTGACCCTGTTCCTCGATATCAGCAGCTGGCAATTGGCTGGGAATAAAATGACAAAATGCCACCATCAATCAGAGCTGCAAACAGTAATGGTACTGCACTGCTTCGAATTTAATTACCTGCAATAAATCAATGGAACTTTCTTTCCAATCTAACAGAGCAAGCCTGACTCAGTAAGTATCAGAATCAGAACTACATCTAATATCACTGACATATATTGTGAAATATGTTGTTCGCAGCAGCAGTAAACTGCAAAAGTCTTAGGCACCCTAGCTTTTTTATATGGTTTCAGATGGTATGGTCTGAGCTCAACATCACCAAGACTGTCTAGGATAACCGTCCTACAGAGTCAGAAGCAAATGAGACTGCCAAAGTCTGCAGAAGAAAGTTATGTTGAAGTTGTATGAAACATTGGTGAGGCCTATTTTGGAGTACTGTACTGTTTGCAGTTTTTGTTAACTACCTACAGGAAAGATATAAATAAAGTTGAAAGGGTACAGAGGAAACTTACAAGTATGTTGCTGGGTCTGGAGTTACCGGTACAGATTAAATAGGTTGAGACTATATTACATGGAATGTAGGAGATTGAGAGGAGGCTTAATAGAGACATATAAAACTATGAGGGGTATCGATAAGGTAAATGCAAACACGCTGTTTCCCACTGGGGTTGGGTGGGACTACAACCAGAGGTCATGGGTTAACAGTGAAAGGTGAAAATTTAAGGATAACACGAGGGGAAACTTCTTTACTCAGAGGGTCATGAGCTGCCAGCACAAGTGGTACATATGAGCTCAATTTCAATGCTTTGGATGAAGTTTGGATGAGTACATGGATGGTAGGAGTATGGAGGGCTGTGGTCCGGGTGCAGGTTAATGGGATAAGGCAGTTCAAATGGTTTGGCACAGACTAAATGGGCTGAAGGACCAGTTTTTGTGTTGTACTTTTCTATGATTAACTGCGCCAAGTCGCCTGGAACAACCCACCAGCCTGCATGACCGTGTACCTAAGAAAATGATGCAGTTTTAAAGGCAAATGGTTATCATACTAAATATAGATTTGATTTATGTTTTATTCATGAAAGCATCTTCACTTTACATATTTTTTACATCTGCCTAAGACTTTTGCAGAGTACTGTATGTACAGTGCCTATAAAAAGTATTCAGGCCCACAGATAGTTTTCATGTTTTATTGTTTTACAACATTGGATCTCAGTGGATTCATTTGGCTTTTTTTTGACACTGATCAACAGAAAAGGACTCCTGTGTCAAAATGAAAACAGATCTCTACAAAGTGATCTAAATTATTTACAAATATAAAACACAAAATAATTGATTGCATAAGTTTCACCCCCTTTAATATGACACACCAAATTATCATTGGTGCAGCCAATTGGTTTTAGAAGTCACTATTAGTTAAGGTGTCCTAAGTATATATAAACCCGTGTGCAGTCAAGGTGTTTCAATTGATTGTAGTAAGAATACACCCGTATCTGGAAGGTCCGACTGCTGGTGAGTCAGTATCCTTGCAAAAACTACATCAGGAAGCAAAAGAACACTCTAAGCAACCCCGCGAGAAAGGTTACTGAAAAGCTCAAGTCAGGAGATGGATACAAGAACATTTCCACGTCACTGAATATCCCTTGGAGTACAGTTAAGTCAATCATCAAGAAATGGAAAGAATATGGCACAGATGTAAATCTGCCTAGAGCAGGCCATCCTCAAAAACTGAAAAAAACTACAAGAAGGGGATTAGTGAGGGAGGCCACCGAGACACCTATGACAACTCTGGAGGAGTTACAAGCTTCAGTGGCTGAGATGGGAGACACTGTTGCCCAGGTGCGTCACCACTTGTGGTTTAATGGGAGAGTGGTGAAGAGAAAGCCACTGTTGGAAAAATTTCACATGAAATCTTGGCTAGTTTGCCAGAAGGCATGTGGGAGACTCTGAAGTCAGCTGGAAGAAGATTCTATGGTCTGATAAAATTAAATTGAGCTTTCTAGCCATCAGACACCACACATCTCCAAAAACACAACACTCCTACTGTGAAGCATGTTGGTGGCTGCATCATGCTGTGGGGATGCATCACTGCAACAGGCCCTGGAAGGCTTGTGAAGGTAGAGGGCAAAATGAATGCAGCAAATACAGGGAAATCCTGAAGGAAAACCTGATGCAGTCTGCAAGAGAACTGCAACTTGGAAGAAGATTTTCCAGCAAGACAATGACATAAAGCCAAAGCTACACAGGAATGGCTTAAAATCAACAAAGTTAATGACCTGGAGTGGCTAAGTCAGAGACAAGATCTCAATCAAAATGAGAATTCGTGGCCGGAATAGAAAAGGGTTGTTCACTCATGATCCCCATGCAATCTGACAGAGCTTGAGCAGTTTCATAAAGAAGAAAGGGGAAAAATTACAGTGTCCAAATGTGCAAAGCTGATAGAGACCTATCCACAGAGACTCGAGGCTGTAATTGATGCCAAAGGTGCATATACTAAATACTGACTTGAAGGGGGTGAGTAATTATGCAATCAATTACTTTGTGTTTAATAATTATAATAAATTTAGACCAATTTGTAGAATTTTTTTTCACTTTGATATGAAAGAGTCTTTTCTGTAGATCAGTGTTAAAGAAGCCAAATTAAATCCACTGTAATTCAATGTTGTAAAACAATAAAACATGAAAACTTCCAAGGGGGAGTGGTGCAAAAATAGTGAGGTAGTGTTCTTGGGTTGGTTCTTTGCCCATTCAAAAACCTGATTGTGGAAGGGAAGAAGCTGTTCCTAAAACATTGAATGTGTGTCTTCAGACTCCTGTCCTTCCTCTCTAATGGTGGCAATGAGAAGAGAGCATGTCCTGGGTGATGGGTGTCCTTAATCACAGATGCCACCTTTTCTGGGAGTTCTGGAGTGGGGCTTAAAACTATAACTTTGGAAATGGAGTTGAAGTTTCTAAACGATGAAACAGGACCATTAAATCCTTAGACAAGCTTGGGCTTGGAAAACATTAAAAAAAAGGGGATTCAAACCAATCTCTTTGGCACCGAAGCCAAATGCCCACCCCACTCTTTTATGTCTGTGTCCAAGTATATAGTGATCATTTTCCCCGAAGTCATAGGAAGTTAAATGTGGGCAAATTACTTGCTCCCAAGTACAAGTTTAATCTGATTAAAGTATAAGGAAATATACAAATGGAACTTGATCATAATTCAACTTAATTTGTACTTATTGAGCAGCAGCCAGCATGGTAGTGTAGTAGTTGGCATAATGTTTTACAGCACCGCAATTGGGGTTCAATTCCCACCACTGTTTGTGAGGGGTTTGTACATTCTCCCCATGACTGTGTGGGTTTCCTCCGGGTGCTCCGGTTTCCTCCCACATTCCAAAGATGTATGGGTTAAGATTATTAAGTTGTGGGCATGCTATTTTGGTGCCTGAAGCATAGTGACACTTGTGGGATGTTCTCAGCACAATCCTCGGACTGTGTAGGTTGTTGCTGCAAATTACACATTTCACTGTATGTTTCAGTGTACATGTGACAAATAAAACTAATCTTTATTCAGTAATTTGTTAAATCATGTGTCCCGCAAAAGTGAGCCACAGGTGACCCCTTAATATGACCATTGTTTGGATCACGAGAACGTCTGCAGATGCTGGAAATCCAAAACAACACACACAAAATGCTGGAAGAACTCAGCAGGTCAGGCAGCATCTACGGAAAAGACAGTTGACATTTTGGGCCGAGAATCTTCTTCAGGACTGAGAAGAAAGGGGGAAGATATCAGAATAAAAAGGTGGGGGAAGGTAAGGAGGCTAGCTGAAAGGTGATAAGTAAAGCCAGGTGGGTGGGAAAGGTTAAGGGTTGGAAAAGAAGGAGGGGAGAGTGGAATAAAGGAGAATGGGAAGGAGGAGGGGACCCAGGGGAAATGAAAGGCAGGTGAGAAGAGGTAAAAGGTCAGATTGGGGAAATTGAGGAATTGGGGGGGGTAGGGGGAAATTTGTTTATCAGGAGGAGAAATCGAGATTCATGCCATCAGGTTGGAGGCTGCCCAGACGGAATATAGGGTGTTGCTCCTCCACCCTGGCACAAGAGGAGGCCATGGACCAACATGTCAGAATTAGAATGGGAATAGGAACTGAAATGTTTGGCCACCAGGAAGTTTCACTTTCGCTGGATGGAATGGAAGTGCTCAACAAAGCGGAACCCTAATTTATGATATGTCTCACCAATGTAGAGGAGACCATGTTGGGAGCACTGGACACAATAGACGACCCCAGCAGATTCACGAGTGAAGTGTTACCTCATGTGGTAGGACTGCCTGGGGTGGTGGATGGAGTGGAGGTGCTCGAAAAAAGCGGTATCCCAATTTACCACAGGTCTCTCCAATGTAGAGGAGGCCGTATCAAGAGAACCGGACAAAATATTAGAAGACCCCAGCTAATTTGCATTATTTGGATGTAGGGACTATCAGAGCCATGCTCAATGTTTGGTCAAACTTACTTTTTAGATGGAAAGATGACAGTAGTCCAAGCTGACTTGAAAGGAAACGTTACCCAAACTGGGACCAGGTAAAACTAATGGAACTTTTGCTCTTCAGATGGTGCTGCTGTGACTTAGCAGGCCAGTGGAAGAGCTGATATTTATGTGAAACAAATAGTATTAGCAGGTTGAAGACAAACATCCTACAAAAGGTGCACAGTAGCTGAATGCCCAAATTAGTATAGTCTTTCATTGATTTTACTCTAGATTTACTGAGTATACCCGCAAGAAAATTAATCTCAGGGTTGGATATGGTGACGTATATGTACTTTGATAATAAATTTACTTTGAACACTGTAAAAGAAAACATACATTTCTTCATTAGTCATCACATTGAGGAGTTCTTGCGTCAAGTTCTTTGGAGAAAGTGAACAGTTTTTCTGAATGGTTTCTGTGAAAAGCTTTTTCCCATGAACAAGTTTCTTCCATGGGGTCTCAAGAAGACTGTTGCAAAGTCCATAAATACCTAGGAAGATACAGATGAAACCAGAAGAAAAGCAGCATTAATATTGTTTGCTCAAAACTCTTCCTCTATAGTTACAATATATAGGATATCAAATCTCCCACTTTTCAACAAAAGGCTTTAGATGTTTCAGAAAGGACAGGGAGGGTGGCAAAAGAGGTGGGGGAGTGGTTCTGTTGATCAGAGATAATGTCACCGCTGCAGAAAAGGAGGAAGTTATGGAAGGATCGTCTACGGAGTCTCTGTTAGGAACAAGGAAGGGGTCAATATCTCTACTGGGTGTTTTTTATAGACCACCCAATAGTAACAGGGACATCGAGGAGCAGATAGGGAGACAGATTCTGGAAAGGTGTAATAACAACAGGGTTGTTGTGGTGGGAGATATTAATTTCCCAAATATCGATTGGCATCTCCCTACAGCGAGGGATTTAGATGGGGTGGAATTTATTAGGTGTGTTCAGGAGGATTTCTTGACATAATATGTAGATAAGCCTACAAGAGGAGAAGCTGTACTTGATCTGGTATCGGGAAATTAACCTGGTCAGGTGTCAGATGTCTCAGTGGGAGAGCATTTTGGAGATAGTGATCACAATTCTATCTCCTTTACCATAGCATTGGAGAGGGAGAGGGAGGGGAACAGACAAATTAGAAAAGCGTTTAATTGGAGTAAGGGGAAATATGAGGCTATCAGGCAGGAAATTGGAAGCATAAATTGGAAACAGATGTTCTCAGGGAAACGTACTAAAGAAATGTGACAAATGTTCAGGGGATATTTGCGTGGGGTTCTGCATAGGTACGTTCCAAAGAGACAGGGAAAGGATGGTAGGGTACAGGACCGTGGTGTACAAAGGCTGTTGTAAATCTAGTCAAGAAGAAAAGAAGAGCTAACAAAAGGTTCAAAAAACCAGGTAATGATAGAGATATAGATTATAAGGCTAGCAGGAAGGAGCTTAAGAATGAAATTAGGAGAGCCAGGAGGGGCCATGAGAAGGCCTTGGCGGACAGAATGAAGGAAAACCTCAAGGCATTCTACAAGTATGTGAAGAGCAAAAGGATAAGACGTGAGAGGATAAGACCAATCAAGTGTGACAGTGGAAATGTGTGTATGGAACCGGAGATGGCAGAAGTACTTAATGAGCACTTTGCTTCAGTATTCACTACGGAAAAAGATCTTGGCGATTGGAGGGATGACTTACCGCGGACTGAAAAGCTTCAGCATGTAGATATTAAGGAAGAAGATGTGCTGGAGCTTTTGGAAAGCATCAAGTTGGATAAGTCACCGGGACCGGATGAGATGTACCCCAGGCTACTGTGGGAGGCGAGGGAGGAGATTGCTGAGCCTCTGGCGATGATCTTTGCATCATCAATGGGGACAGGAGAAGTTCTGGAGGATTGGAGGGTTGTGGATGTTGTTCCCTTATCCAGAAAGGGAGTAGAGATAGCCCAGGAAATGATAGACCAGTGAACCTTACTTCTGTGGCTGGTAAGTTGATGGAGAAGATCCTGAGAGGCAGGATTTATGAACATTTGGAGAGACATAATATGATTAGGAATAGCCAGTATGGCTTTGTCAAGGGCAGGTCGTGCCTTACAAGCCTGACTGAATTTTTTGAGGATGTGACTAAACACATTGATGAAGGAAGAGCAGTAGATGTAGTGCATATGGATTTCAGCAAGGTATTTGATAAGGTACCCCAGTGAAGGCTTATTGAGAAAGTAAGGAGGCATGGGATCCAAGGGGACATTGCTTTGTGGATCCAGAACTGGAGGGATGGGTTAGTAAATTTGCTGATGACACAAAGGTCGGGGGTGTTGTGGATAGTGTGGAGGGCTTTCAGAGGTTACAGCAGGACATTGATAGGGTGCAAAACTGGGCTGAGAAGTGGCAGATGGAGTTCAACCCAGATTAAGTGTGAGGTGGTTCATTTTGGTAGGTCAAATATGATGGCAGAATATAGTATTAATGGTGAGACTCTTGGCAGCGTGGAGGATCAGAGGGATTTTGGGGTCAGAGTCCATAGGACACTCAAGGCTGCTGTGCAGGTTGACTCTGTGGTTAAGAAGGCATACAGTGCATTGGCCTTCATCAATTGTGGGATTGAGTTTAAGAGCCGAGAGGTAATGTTGCAGCTATATTAGACCCTGGTCAGTCCCCACTTGGAGTACTGTGCTCAATTCTGGTCGTCTCACTATAGGAAGAATGCAGAAATGATAGAAAAGGTACAGAGGAGATTTACAAGGATGTCGTCTGTTTTGGGGAGCATGTCTTATGAAAATAGGTTGAGTGATCTCGGTCTTTTTGCCTTGGAGTGACGAAGGATGAGAGGTGATCTGACAGAGGTGTACAAGATGATGAGAGATATGATCGTGTGTATAGTCAGGGGCTTTTTCCCAGGGCTGAAATGGCTAGCACAAGAGGAAACAGTTTTAAGGTGCTTGGAAGTAGGTGCAGAGGAGATGTCAGGGGTAAGTTTTTTACGCAGAGAGTGGTGAGTGCGTGGAATGGGCTGCCTGCAACGGTGGTGGAGGCGGATACGATAGAGTCTTTTAAGAGACACCTGGACAGGTACATGGAGCTTAGAAAAATAGAGGGCTATGGGTAACCCTAGGTAATTTCTAAGGTAAGGATATGTTCGGCACAGCTTTGTGGGCTGAAGGGCCTGTATTGTGCTGTAGGTTTTCTCTGTTTCTAATCATTACTATGGGGCACCAGGTCCGAGACCATATCAAAGCAGCAGGGTCTGGGTCTGACAGTGATGAACGACCGACCGGTTGTTGAGATGATTTAAGTGCCAGACCAGATTGAAAAAGTCAGGATTTTGGGGCTGGAGGCGAGGGATGGACTTGCTCAGCTTGCTGCTCTGCGAGGTTCACTCATCTCTGGCATGAACTGTCAGGATTAAAGGCAAATTGAATAGGAATAAGGAACCTTGGTTCTCAAGGGATATTGCAACTCTGATAAAGAAGAAGAGGGAATTGTATGAAATGTATAGGAAACGGGGTAAATCAGGTGCTTGAGGAGTATAAGAAGTGCAAGAAAATACTTAAGAAAGAAATCAGGAGGGCTAAAAGAAGACATGAGGTTGCCTTGGCAGTCAAAGTGAAGGAGAATCCAAAGAGCTTTTACAAGTATATTAAGAGCAAAAGGATTGTAAGGGATAAAATTGGTCCTCTTGAAGATCAGAGTGGTCGGCTTTGTGCGGAACCAAAGGAAATGGGGGAGATCTTAAATAGGTTTTTTGCGTCTGTATTTACTAAGGAAGCTGGCATGAAATCTATGGAATTGAGGGAATCAAGTAGTGAGACCATGGAAACTGTACAGATTGAAAAGGAGGAGGTGCTTGCTGTCTTGAGGATAAATCCCCGGGACCTGACAGAGTGTTCCCTCGGACCTTGAAGGAGACTAGTGTTGAAATTGCGGGGGCCCTGGCAGAAATATTTAAAATGTTGCTGTCTACGGGCGAAGTGCCAGAGGATTGGAGAGTGGCTCATGTTGTTCCATTGTTTAAAAAAGGATCGAAAAGTAATCCGGGAAATTATAGGCCGGTGAGTTTAACGTCAGTAGTAGGTAAGTTATTGGAGGGAGTACTAAGAGACAGAATCTACAAGCATTTGGATAGACAGGGGCTTATTAGGGAGAGTCAACATGGCTTTGTGCGTGGTAGGTCATGTTTGACCAATCTGTTGGAGTTTTTCGAGGAGGTTACCAGGAAAGTGGATGAAGGGAAGGCAGTGGATATTGTCTATATGGACTTCAGTAAGGCTTTTGACAAGGTCCCGCATGGGAGGTTAGTTAGGAAAATTCAGTCGCTAGGTATACATGGAGAGGTGGTAAATTGGATTAGATATTGGCTCGATGGAAGAAGCCAGAGAGTGGTGGTAGAGAATTGCTTCTCTGAGTGGAGGCCTGTGACTAGTGGTGTGCCACAGGGATCAGTGCTGGGTCCATTGTTATTTGTCATCTATATCAATGATTTGGATGATAATGTGGTAAATTGGATCAGCAAGTTTGCTGATGATACAAAGATTGGAGGTGTAGTAGACAGTGAGGAAGGTTTTCAGAGCCTGCAGAGGGACTTGAACCAGCTGGAAAAATGGGCTGAAAAATAGCAGATGGAGTTTAATACTGACAAGTGTGAGGTATTGCACGTTGGAAGGACAAACCAAGGTAGAACATACAGGGTTAATGGTAAGGCACTGAGGAGTGCAGTGGAACAGAGGGATCTGGGAATACAGATACAAAATTCCCTAAAAGTGTCGTCACAGGTAGATAGGGTCGTAAAGAGAGCTTTTGGTACATTGGCCTTTATTAATCAAAGTATTGAGTATAAGAGCTGGAATGTTATGATGAGGTTGTATAAGGCATTGGTGAGGCCGAATCTGGAGTATTGTGTTCAGTTTTGGTCACCAAATTACAGGAAGGATATAAATAAGGTTGAAAGAGTGCAGAGAAGGTTTACAAGGATGTTGCCGGGACTTGAGAAACTCAGTTACAGAGAAAGGTTGAATAGGTTAGGACTTTATTCCCTGGAGCGTAGAAGAATGAGGGGAGATTTGATAGAGGTATATAAAATTATGATGGGTATAGATAGAGTGAATGCAAGCAGGCTTTTTCCACTGAGGCAAGGGGAGAAAAAAATCAGAGGACATGGGTTAAGGGTGAGGGGGGAAAAGTTTAAAGGGAACATTAGGGGGGGCTTCTTCACACAGAGAGTGGTGGGAGTATGGAATGAGCTGCCAGACGAGGTGGTAAATGCGGGTTCTTTTTTAACATTTAAGAATAAATTGGACAGATACATGGATGAGAGGTGTATGCAGGGATATGGTCCGTGTGCAGGTCAGTGGGACTAGGCAGAAAATGGTTCGGCACAGCCAAGAAGGGCCAAAGGGCCTGTTTCTGTGCTGTAGTTTCTATAGTTCTATATGGTAACTGAGACTGTGGCTTCTAACTAACGGGCTCCTGGATTGGCTGCAGTGATGATTGGTCTTACTTTCGTGAACTTCAGTTCTGAATGTTATTTACTTACTTCTATTGTTTACATGATGTGTCTTTTTCTGCTATTGGGTATCGATGGTCTTTTTTATAATGGATTTTATTGGGTTTCTTTGGCTTGTGGCTGCCTGTAAGGAAATGAATCTCAAGGTTGTATGTCGTATTCATACTTTGATAATAAATGTACTTTGAACTTTCAGAGGCGGCATGGTAGTGTAGCAGTTGGCACAATGCTCTAACAGCACCAGCGACCTAGGTTCAATTCCCACCACCGTCTGTAGGGAGTTTGTACGTTCTCCCCGTTTCCTCCAGGTTCTCTGGATTCTTCCCACATTCAAAAAAATGTCTAGGTTAGTAGGTTAATTGGTCACATGTGTGTCACTGGGCTGCATAGCCTTGTTGGGATGGAAGGGCTTGGTACCAAGCTGTATCTCTAAATTAATATTTGAAACAAAGTTCTTAGAACCAGCTGTGAATGGGCAAAAAGTGGCAATGTCAATTGTGATTCAAGTCCAAAACAAATCAGAGCAACATGTTTCGTACAAATCACCAATTTAGCACCTAAGAAGATACTCTGGGTATTAAGTGTATTCAGTTTTAAGATGCATAAGTGTAAATTTCTGCCACGCTGGCAGTTCTGAGTGGAAATTGTTGATGAATGAGACTCTGAATTGGTTAACCATGTGATGGGAGTGGCACTACTCTACTTGTCAGACACACAACTGGACATTGTATCAACAGAAGATGACACCAATAGAACAGAGCTCTAAAGGGAACTTGCCTCAAGAACCTCTCCTTCTCTCTCTCTATTTATTTAGCAGCATGGATGTGTAGGGTTAGTACTACGCTTCACAGTACATGCAACTAGAGCTCACTTCCCAACCCTGCCTCAAAGAGTATCTACGTTTTCCCCATCACCGCCTGGATTTCCTCCAGGTGCTCCGGTTTCTTCCTGTCACAAAGACGTACTGGCTGGTAGGTTCATTGTAAATTGTCCCATGATTAGGCTACAAGATGCGACACCTCAGGAAGGTAGGATTCATCACCAGGGCTCCCCACCATTTAGGCTGTGTCCTCCTCTAGATGCTGCCATCAGACGGGACATCAGGCCCAAAGAGCCCTCAAGGTTCAACAACACCTTCTTCCCCACTGCCATCAAGGTCTTGAACTGACCTGAAAAACCCTAACACTATCACGGATTATATTTCTTTTCATATCTGACACGCTTGCACTGGGGTTGTTATCTCTGTTTGTCTTGGGCACATTATATATACATACGTAGCTCGGGTGCCCAAGTACTGTATTTGTCAATGTGGAGCAGAGAGTGAGTTTGTAAACTTGGCAGGAGCAAAGGATGTTGGGAATGGTGAGGGTGGAGCGTCATGGGAGGGGAGTAGGACAGGTGGCAGAGACAGAGTGCCGGGGTGGGTGGGATGACATGGGTGCAGACACACCCATCCCTGAAACACCAGGAAAGGTAATTTGATTCCAAACGATTGGTTTATTGATCATTACAGAATGTCTCTCTGGTGCTTCCCTCTCCCTCCCCTCTCTCCAACCATTTTTCCCCTCTCCCTGTCCCCTTCCCACTTTCAGTCCACAATAGAGACCCATTTCAGAATCAGGTTTATCATCACTGAAATCAGGTTTATCATGTCACAAAACTTGTTTTTTTTTTGTGACAGCAGTACAGTGGAATACATAAAATTACTACAGTACTAAGGAACCCTAGCTATATATGTGTTGAAGACTATGGCACAGTACTGTATACATAATTTATGTTAATTGAAGCTTATCTTAACTTGTGCTTGTCCTCATTTTGTGCTATGGCTGCAAATTGAGTTCAGTTTCCATGTTTCCATTGCATGGGCCTTCCCTATGGCCGAGTTGTCTGCAGTTGAATGGCCTTCTTATGGCTGAGTTGTCTACAGTCATGGAATCAGAATCAGATTTAATATCACCAGCATATAGAACATAGAAAAGCTACAGCACATTACAGGCTCTTCGGCCCATAATGTTCTGCCGACCAGGCAACTTACTCTAGAAGCTGCCTAGAAATTTCCTACCGCATAACCCTCAATTTTTCTAAGCTCCATGTACCTATCTAATAGTCTCTTAAAAGACCTTACTGTCTATCACCTTCACTGGCAGTGCATTCCACACACCCACCACTCTCTGTGTGAAAAACATACCTCTGACATCCCCCTTGTACCTACTTCCAAGCACCTTAAAATTATGCCCCCTCATGTTAGGCATTTCAGCCCTGGGAAAAGGCCTCTGGCTAATCACATGATCAATGCCTCTCATCATCTTATACACCTCTATCAGGTCACCTCTCATCCTCCGTCGCTCCAAGGAGAAAAGGCCGAGTTCACTCTACCTATTCTCATACGGCATGCTCCCCAATCCAGGCAAGATCCTTGTAAATCTCCTCTGCACTCTCTCTACAGCATCCACATCCTTCCTGTAATGAGGTGACCAGAACTGAACACAGTACTCCAAGTGGGATTGTCGTGAAATTTGTTAACTTTGCAGCAGTACAATGCAAAATGTTAAAAATAGGGGATAAAAACTATATTACGGTAATTATATATGTATATTCATTAGTTAAGTTAAAATAAGTAGTGTAAAAAAACAGAAATAAATTTTTAAAAAACTAGTGAGTTGGTGTTCATCAGTTCAGCGTCCATTTAGAAGCTGGATGACAGAGGGGTAGATGCTGTTCCTGAATTGCTGAGTGTGTGCTTGTAGGCTTCTGTGCCTCCTTCCTGATGGCAGCACTGATAACAGAGCACTACCCTGGTGCTGGGGGTTCTTACTGGTGGATGGCGCCTTCCTGAGGCACCGATTTTTGAAGAGGTCTTGGATACCACGGAGTCTCGTACCTATGATGGTGCTGACAATCTTTTGCAACTTATTTTGATCCTGTGCAGTATTCACCCCCGCCCCCCATCAGACAGTGATGCTGCCAGTCAGAATGCTCTCTGCTGTACATCTGTAGAAGTTTTTGAGGGTCCCCAACCTTTCTCGCACTGCGGACTGGTTTAATATTGACAATATTCTTGCGGACCGGCCGATCGGGGGTGGGGGGGGGGTAGGGTTGCCAACGGACAAGAGTAGCAGTCAAATATGTTGAGTTTACCCCGAGAAAGACTACAATGACCATGAAGCCTTGCGCGGGCACCAGTACGCATGCGTGACCTACCGATTTTTTTTCCTCCCTCTCTCCCTTCTTCTACAAATCGTTTTCGGTGATTCTGTTTGGGCAGGGTGGGGGGTGTTAATCACGAACGGAATATAGGTGATAAGTGGCTAATACACTCAATTTCGTTTCTAAAAGGGTTTATCTAACGAATTTAATATTAAACACAGCCCATATTTTCCACGCATGCATATAGTGATAAGTCAATTATCAGGGGAGCTTGAAGTAAGTGTTGAATGAACTTCCAGTAGAAGTGGCAGAAGCAAGTTCGATATTATCATTTAAAGAAAAATTGGATAGGTATATGGACAGGAAAGGTATGAAGGGTTATGGGCTGAGTGCAGGTCGGTGGGACTAGGTGAGAGTAGTGTTCGGCACGGACTAGAAGGGCAGAGATGGCCTGTTTCCATGCTGTAATTATTATATGACTTATAAGTAAGTCAATAGCATCATAACATTTTAAGTAACATTTGGATATTAAACACACAGCACATATTTTCTCCGTATGAACATAAAAAATCATTGCAACACACCAATATCGCTGAATCAGTGGGAGCCCTGGGCTTGTTTTCCTGCAACAAGACGGTCCTATCGAAGGGTGATGGGAGACAGCGATACTCGAAGGGGGTTCCTGATGTCCAGTCTGTTCCGCAATTTAGTTTTCGTTGCATTCAATGCAGAAAACTCCGCTTCACAGAAAAATGCTGGAAATGAAAGCAACGTTTTCAGTGCTTTCGTGGCTATCTCGGGATATTTAGCCTTGACTTTGATCCAGAATGCCGGCAGAAATGTTATGTCAAACATACTTTTCAGCCAGCTGTCATTTGCAAGCTCGATGAGTTGATCTTCTTCCCGCGCTGACATGGATGACGCGTGTGTAATGACCTCGCGTGCGTTCAAGCTCAATAGTGCATGACAGGGAATGAGGAAAGGTGCAGCTGAGTCATATCGCCAAATCATATCGTTTCCTTGCGGCCTGGTAGCACATGCTTTGCGGCCCGGTGGTTGGGGACCGCTGTTTTATGTGACAAACTAAATCTCCTCAAACTCCTAACAATATCCTAAGGCAGCGCCTTCCAGACCCATGACCACTACCATCTAGAACGACAAGAACAGCAGATACCTGTGAACACCACTGTTGGAAATCCCCTTCCAAGTCACTCACCAGAAACATATCGCTGTTCCTTCATTCTCACTGGGTCAAAATCATGCATTTCCCTCCCTAACAGCACTGTGGGTGTACCTACACCTCAGGGACTGCAGCAGTTCAAGAAGGTAGCTCATCATCACCTTCTCAAGGGCAACTAGGTATGGGCAATGTGTAGCTGCCAGAGTAATGCTATTACAGTGCTAGCAACATGGGTTCAATTCCTTGCACACTATGTCAGTAAAACCAAAGAATAGATTGTGAACTTCAGAAAGGGTAAGACAAGGAAACAAACACCAATCCTCATTAAGGGATCAGTAGAGAAAAGAGTAAACACTTTCAAATCCCTGGGAGTCAACATCTCTGAGGATCTATCCTGGGCCCAACATATCAATGGAGTTACAAAGAAGGCACGACAGCAGCTATATCTCATCAGGAGTTTGAGGAGATCTGGTACGTCACCAAAGACACTTGGCAAATTTCTACAGATGTACCATGGATAGTATTCTAACTGGCTGAATCACTGTTTGGTATGTTGGGAAGCTACAGCACAAGATCGAAGTTAGTCAGCTCCATCATGGGCACTAGCCTCCACAGTACTCAGGACACCTTCAAGGAGCAGTGCCTCAAAAAGGTAGGGCAGTGTCTATCATTAAGGACCCCCATCACCCAGGACATGCCCTCTTCTCATTGCTACCGTCAGGAAGGAGGTACAGGAGCCTGAAGACACACACTCAACGATTCAGGAACAGCTTCTTCCCTCCTGCCATCTGATTTTTGAATGGACATTGAACCCATGAATACTACCTTTCTACTTTCTTTTTGCTCTACTTATTTAATACATAATAATAAAATCTGCGAACTTCAGTAAGAACTATATATATATATTTTATATATATAGAACTAATTTATATATATATATATATATAATTCACAGTTTTTATTATGTTTTGCATTGTACTGCTGCCACAAAACAGCAAATTTCACGGCATATGCTCGTGATATTAAATCTGATTCTGATTCAGCTCACAGTAAAAGGTCTGACTGCGTGCTGTATCTCCAAAAGAAAGACTGATTTTCATGCCATTTATGACTTGAATGCCTATGAGAACAATAAACTTTAAGTTGAACTTAAAAAGCTTCCATGTGGAGCTATGTCACACATCCAGAAAGCATGATTCAAATTTCCATTGTGTGCGACAAACACTTGGAAGTGTAAATTTTGTTTAGCAAAGGATTCGACATTTCCACTTTACTGTGGGGCACAGAGATACGACAGCAAGAAATGATCATTTAACCTCTCATAGAATTTTGGCTTTCAATAAAAGCACAGCTGATGTCTATGCCACTTTTACACCCTATCTATACCTCTGAATCCCTTGATACCTTTGAGCTGCCTTGAACACATCATCAACTGAGTAATCACAGCACTGAGTAGAGAGTTCCCAACATCTGCTACCCTCCGATTTAAGAGATGGAAATGGATCAGCCATGATGGAATGGCAGAGCAGACTCAATGGCCTAATTCTGCTCCTATTAAGATATTTTTTAGTTCATATCTAACAGAACATAGGGCATAGAACAGGCCCTTAGACTAGTGATGTTGTGCTGAGCCTTTAACCTACTCCAAGATCAATCTAACCCTCCCGTCCCCCATAGCCCACCATTTTAGATTCATCAATCTGCGTATGAAAAGACTCTTAAATGTTCCTAGAGTATCTGCCTGTACCATCAGTCCTGCAGCGTGCTTACCACGCTCTTCCATAGTCAATCCCTTAATTTAGCACTTGGAACTGTTTCTAGACATTCACCAGGACAGGAATCAACCTGTTAACCTCAAAGCATTTTGGAAATTTGAATGAGATCTCGCGTTCTTCTGAACTTGAGGCAGTGTATGTCTAATCTATTTAATGTCTCTTCATGTGACAAACCAACCATCTGTGTTGTGGCGTGTTAAATTTTATAAAAATATTACATGAAAGCCTGAACAATTCCAAGTGGCACTTTAGCCCTTTGTGAGATTGCAGCGTGTAGGGTGTCTACAAGTTAAACAGTGTAGGTTCGTTAAATGCCTGTCGCAGGAAGTTGTAAAATTAATGAGCTCCATCATGGGCACTAGCCTTCATAGTAACCAAAACATCATCAAAGAGCGGTGCCTCAGGAAGGCGGTGGTCATCATTAAGGACCTCCACCCCCCAAGACATGTCTTGATCTTATTGTTACCATCAGAAAGGGGGTACAGAAGCCTGAAGACACACACTCAGTGATTCAGGAACAACTTCTTCCCCTCTGCTATCCGATTTCTAAATGGACATTGAATCCATGAGCACTACCTCACTATGAGCACTTATGAAAAACTATACATCAACAAAAACTGACAAACAACCTATGTGCAAAGGATGACAAACAGTGGAATTTTTTTTAAAAAGTGAGAACCTGTAAAGAATCTTTGAAAGTGAGTCTGTCGGCCATGGAATCAGCTCAGAGTTCGCAGTGCAGTTATCCACACCGGTTCAGGAGCCTGATAGTAATAACTGTTCCTGAACCTGGTGCTGTGGAACCCAAGGATCAGTTCGGAGTTGTGGTGAGTGAAGTTATCCACACCGGTTCAGGAGCCTGATAGTAATAACTGTTCCTGAACCTGGTGCTGTGGGACCGAAAGCTTATTTATCTCCTGCCTGATGGTGGTAGCAAGAAGAGAACACGGGCTGGATGCTGGGGGCGGGCGGTGTCTTTTGTGATGGATGCTGCTTTCTTGCGGTAATGCTCCATGTAAACATACTTAGTGGTGGAGAGGACTTCGCCTGTGATGGAACAGACTGTATCAATAGATTAGCTTGATCGATCAGATTTGCCCAACTACCATCAGCACATCACCTGCAGCAACATCATCATTATGTGCCGTGTTGTATGACATAGACGATCATTGTCTTTTGACTGTGATTGTTTTTGGTAAATTTTTCTAAAGAAGTGGTTTGCCTATCAATACTCTTCAGAGACTGTCTGCCTGCTGTCAGCGGTCGCATAACCAGGACTTGTGATATGCACCAGCTGCTCACACGACCATCCACCATCTGCTCCCATGGTTTCCCTGACACTGTTCCGGGGTCGGGGTGGGGGGTCTAAGGCAGGTGTGACACCTTGTCCAGGGGTGATATGTAGACTACCAGAGGGAAGGAGCACCTTACACCTCCTTTGGTAGAGAAGTATCTTCATCCTGTCACCAAACCTGCAGCACCAGATGACCCAAAACACGCGACCCTAATGCCACTCTACCATCAAGAATGCCTACCATTTCATCCTTGACTGCATTTCAGGAAATCTGACCATCTGGCTATTCTACTCCTACTTGTATATAGGTAAAAACTAAAGGGCAAAGACGAGGGGTAAGGACAATGAAGAGGTAGTTTTTACAAAGAATTAAGGCTTTTTCTGAAAGACCGAATTTCCAGTAAATTCTACTCAGAGTCAGCAACAACTGATGCTTGGAACATCTCAGCATGTGGCTTCCACCTCTGACTTGTTCAGACAGAACAAACAGTCATTTTGGTACCTTGCAGTGGCCATTTCACACGGAGCCCTGTGGTGTGGATTATAACAGTCTCTTTCAATACAGTGCCAGCATTTTATTTTGAAGCCTGATCGATAAGGGTGAGGGATTCTATCTGTGTTTGTAAAGATTAGGACTGTGCTGATTCTGCAGATGAGAAATGCTGCTTTTGGCACCATTCAGCTAAACTGAATCTACAATCTCTATCTGCTCATGACCAATTATTTAATTCGCAGATTACATTAAGATCATTCCATATACATGTCATAGAGTCATTGAAGAGTACAGCACAGTAAGAGACCATTCAGCCCATCTAGTCCATGCTGAACCATTTAAACTGCTTACTCCCGTTGACCTGCACCCGGACCACAGCCCTCCATACCCCTGCCATCCATCTACCTATCAAACTTCTCTTAAATTTGAAATCAAGCTCACACACAGCTTTGTGCCGGCAGCATGTTCCACAATCTCATGATCCTCTGAGTAAAGAAGTTTCCCTTCATATTCTCCTTAAACTTTTCACCTTTCAACCTTAACCCATGATCTCTGGTTGTAGACCCATCCAGCCTCAGTGAAAACAATCTGCTTGCACTTACTCTAACCACACCCCTCATAATTTCGTATACCTCTATCAAATCTCCTCTCAATCTTCTACATTCCAAGGAATAAACCTGTTCAATCTCTCCTCACAACTCTGATCCTCCAGTCTCGGCAACATCCTGGTAAATTTTCTCAGTACTCTTTCAACCTTATTTACTTCTTTCCTTTTGGGGGGGCTGACCAAAACTGCACACAATACTCCAAATTAGGCCTCATTAATGTTGCATACAACTTCAACATAATATCCCATCTTCTACACTCAATACTTTGATTTATGAAGGTTAATGAGCCAAAAGCTTTCTTCACATCCCTATCTACCTGTGCTGCCACTCTTAATGAATTTGGAACCTGGATTTCCCAATCCCTTTGTTCTACCACACTCCTCAGTTTCCTACATTTCATTGTTTAAGACCTACCCTGGTTGGTCCTACCAAAGTACAACACCTCACACTTGTCTGCATTAAATTCCGTCTGCCATTTTTCAGCCGGTCCAGATCTCACTGCAAGCTCTGATAGTCTTCCTTGCTGTTAACGACACCACCAATATGAAAATATTGCCAATAATAAAATACTTATTTTCTTAAGATAAATATCCAATATTTCAAAATCATATTACATCATGTGTACAGAAGGCTACAAGAAAGCAGGAGAAAGAGTGGGTCACTCGGCTCCTCAAACCTGCCCTGACATTCAGTATGATCCCAGGAATAAAAGGGTTAAAATATGAGGAGCATTTGATGGCTCTGTTTCTGTACTTGCTGGAGTATTAAAGAATGGGGCGGGGGGGATTTCACTGAAACCTTTCGAATATTGAAAGGCCTAGATAAAGTGGATGTGGAAAGGATGTTTCCTATTGTGGGTGAGTCCAGGACCAGTCAGCACAATCTCAGAATAGAGGGGCGTCCATTTAGAACAAAGATGAGGAGAAATTTCTTTAGCCAGAAGGTGGTTAATTTGTGGAATTCACTGCCATAGACATCTGTGGAGGCCAAGTCATTGGGTATACTTAAGGCAAATGTTGATAGGTTCTTGATTAAGCACATCTACATGAAACACTGTTGTAGGAAAGCAGCACCCATCATCAGAGATCCTCACCACCCAGGCCATGCTCTTTTCTCGCTGCTGGCATCGGATAGATGGTACAGGAGCCTCAGAATTTTCACCACCAGGTTCAAGAACAGTTACTACCCCTCAACTATCAGGCTCTTGAACAAAAGGAGGTAATGACACTCACTTGCCCATCCACTGAGATGTTCCCACAACCAATGATCTCACTTTAAGGACTTTTATCTTGTTATTTCATGTTCACGTTATTTATTGCTATTTCTTTATATTTGCATTTGCACAGTTTGTTGTCTTCTGCACTCTGGTTGATCTTCCATTGATCCTGTTATAGATTTGCTGAGTATGCCCACAGGAAAATGAATCTCAGGGTTGTATGTGGTGATACATACGTACTTTGATAGTAAAATTGACTTTGAACTGTGATTAGTAAGGGCATAATTTTGAATGGGCCAAATAGCCTAATTCTGCTCCCGTGTCTAATGGTTTAATTTCAGATAAGGGTTTGCTGTTTTTATAGAATAAGAGAGTGAGGTTAATCTTGCTCGGCACAGAGAATTTATGAATTCATGTTTAATCCCTCAAAGGTTGAGATCAGCCAGTTTTTGTTTAGATGGATCTCCCTCAAGTTATAGCCAAATTGGAGAGACTGACACAATGTGACAGGTAGGCAGACATATACAAACACTGATTTTTGTGCGATGCTAAATTCCAAAACAATAATTCAAGAAATTTTACACACAAATAATTCAAGAAATTTTACACAGACCTGGATCCAGTACTCTGGGCTCCTCGTGACTTTTATTCCCATAATAACACATCATATCTCCCTTGGTACTGCTGAAAGGAAATACAATTTGCTTTTAAAAACCTCTTTGCTTTGTACAGGATTTACGATCACAATAAATGTGGCACTTTTAAATGGAATGCATCTTCCTTGAAATGTTTTCTGTGATCATTAGGATGCTGTGGAACAGTTGTTCAAATTACTTTGGTGATTATCATGGCAGCTCGTTTCGCAGTGCAGTTGGGTGTAGATTACTGAGGTTCATTCTGGGCCTAAGACATGCCTTAAGAATTCTAAATCCAAGCCTTGTTTTTCTCAGTTACTTTCAATATAAATGGCCACTTCGTGGCAGCTTGCCTGTGGGGTTCCTTCTCGTTCGTTGTAGAAGTTCAAGATTCGAGATTCAAGATTGTTTAATGTCATTTCCAGTAAACAAGTGTAAAGGAGAACAAAATTATTGTTACTCCAGTTGATGCAACACAAAAAACACACTCAGATGAGGAACACAATAATAAAAAAATCAAATATAAATACTTACGATAGTTTATATACATAGATTAATTGTATATCCACAAAGTGACACTAGGCACAGGAGTGTCTGTACATAAGGTGACTCTGACGAGAAATGATAAAATAGTGGTGGTTGGGGTTGTGGAGGGGTGGATTAGTGGGTGGAGGTGTTGATCAGCCTTACTGCTTGGGGAAAATAACTGTTTCTGAGTCTGATGGTCCTGGTATGGATGATACTTTGCTTTCTCCCTGATGGGAGTGAGACAGACGGTTCACGAGCAGGGTGGGTGGGATCGTCCATGATGTTACTGGGCTTTTTCCAGCACCTATATGTATATATGGTGCCCTTCATGGTGGGCAGATGATCATTGTGCAGTTAATTTATTCATTAAGGTCAAAGAGCTTTCTCCAAAAAGCTGCTCAGCGGACCCACAGGTTACACCTTAGTAGGGCTTGTCATTACAAAAAAAAAGGATCGTTAAATGAAGCTACACACCCAAAATGCTGGTGAACACAGCAGGCCAGGCTGCATCTATAGGAAGAGGTACAGTCGACGTTTTTGGCCGAGACCCTTCGTCAGGACTAACTGAAAGAAGAGATAGTAACAGATTTGAAAGGAGGGGGAGGGGGAAATGATTGGAGACGACAGGAGGGGGAGGACCACACTCAGGCTGGAGAAACAACACCTTATATTCCATCTGGGTAGCCTCCAACCTGATGGCATGAACAATGACTTCTTTAACTTCCATTAATGCCCTTCCTCCCGTTCTTACCCTATCCCTTAATTAATTATTTAATTATTCATTATTATTTTTCTTTTTCTCTCTCTTTTTTCTCCTCTGTCCCTCTCACAATTACTCCTTGCCTGCTCTCCATCTTCCTCTGGGCTCCCCTCCCCCTTTCTTTCTCCCTAGGCCTCCTGTCCCATGATCCTTTCCCTTCTCCAGCCTTGTATCCATTTTGCCAGTCACCTGTCCAGCTCTTGGCTCCATCCCTCCCCCTCCTGTCTTCTCCTATCATTTCGGATTTCCCTCTCCTCCTCCCACTTTCAAATCTATTACTATCTCTTCTTTCAGTTAGTCCTGATGAAGGGTCTCGTCCCAAAACGTCGAATGTACCTCTTCCTATAGATGCTGCCTGGCCTGCTGCGTTCCACCAGCGTTTTGGGTGTGTTGCTTGAATTTCCAGCATCTGCAGATTTCCTCGTGTTTGCGTTGTTAAATGAAGCTATAGGGATTGAACAAAATTTACAACAGTACTGTGCAAAAGCCTTAGGCACCCTAGCTAGATTTATAATATGTGCCTAAGACTTCTGCACAGTATTTTATGTAAAATGTAGAATGCAAAGACAAGGCATGATAAAAACACTGACAGACAGACAGACATAATAATCGACTGGTGCAGTCACAACAAAAGCAACCTTTTACTTCCATCTCTGTGAGTTTCCAAATGCAGACTTTTTTTGAACGTTGCCTGTGCTGATGTGGGAAAGAATTACAAGCATTGATAGCCTGTCCTGTTCATAACAATCTGTTCCACTGATGTCATAGCTTAGCCATGCGGAGAAGCAGATCAGTAGCAGCAGGAGGGCAACATCAATCTGAAGTTTTAGGTACATTCTAATTAATGTAAGTCTATTGAACCAATGTCACTGTGCTAAGGCGGCCATTGAGTTGGGTGTTTTTAATTAGCAACTTTGTGCAGTTAGGCATAAGGATGTACTTAGCTGTCAGCAATCTTTCCTTAAAAGGTCAAATAATCCTCCAAATGATTTGTGATAAGTGTTACAAATTGCATATTTGTAATATTTCACTTATCATTCTGGTGATGTTTACTGTCTATTTAGGATTGTACTATTTCATGCTTGATATGGCAAAAGAATTGAAACATTTTCAGGCAACGCGCACAAAAATTGCTGGTGAACACAGCAGGCCAGGCAGCATCTATAGGAAGAGGTACAGTTGACGTTTTGGGCCGAGACCTTTCGTCAGGACTAACTGAAAGAAGAGATAGTAAGAGATTTGAAAGTGGGAGGGGGAGGGGGAGATCTGAAATGATAGGAGAAGACAGGAGGGGAAGGGATGGAGCCAAGAGCTGGACAGGTGTTTGGCAAAAGGGATATAAAAGGATCATGGGACGGGAGGCCAAGGGAGAAAGAAAAGGGGGGGAGGGGAAGCCCAGAGGATGGGCAAAGAGTATAGTGAGAGGGAAAGAGGGAGAAAAAGAGACAGTCTCTGGCCGACAGCACGTAGGTGTTCCGCGAAATGGTCTCCCAGCCTGCGTCAGGTCTCGCCAATATATAGAAGGCCGCATCGGGAGCACCGGACGCAGTATATCACCCCAGCCGACTCACAGGTGAAGTGTTGCCTCACCTGGAAGGACTGTCTGGGGCCCTGAATGGTGGTAAGGGAGGAAGTGTAAGGGCATGTGTAGCACTTGTTCCGCTTACAAGGATAAGTGCCGGGAGGGAGATCAGTGGGGAGGGATGGGGAGGACGAATGGACAAGGGAGCCACGTAGGGAGCGATCCCTGCGGAAAGCAGAGGGGGGGAGGGAAAGATGTGCTTAGTGGTGGGATCCCATTGGAGGTGGCAGAAGTTATGGAGAATTATATGTTAGACCCAGAGGCTCGTGGGGTGGTAGGTGAAGACCAGGGGAACCCTATTCCTGGTGGGGTGGCAGGAGGATGGGGTGAGAGCAGATGTGTGTGAAACGGGAGAGATGCGTTTGAGAGCAGAGTTGACGGTGGAGGAAAGGAAGCCCCTTTCTTTAAAAAAGGACATCTCCTTCGTCCTGGAATGAAAAGCCTCATCTTGGGAGCAGATGCGGTGGAGACGGAGGAATTGTGAGAAGGGGATGGCATTTTTGCAAGAGACAGGGTGAGAAGAGGAATAGTCCAGGTAGCTGTGTATAGTCCGTAGGCCAATAGTAGACTGGGGATGTCTTTTTGCTGAGAATTTACGACTTGGAGTATTCCTTCTTGAAGGGGTCATGGAAACGATTGTAATTTTGTAATTTTTAGAAGGAAGTAGGATAAAAATTCGAAAGGGAAACATTTCCTGAACTAGAGGAGAAAATCAAGGATTAACTTTATTTACCGTATACATTTACACGTATTATGAATTTGTTGTGATGTGTTAGGATGACATGCAACAGAAAAACGGCAGTTAACAATTATAAATAATAAAGAATTATATAAAATTATGTTTAAAGTATAGGTTTGGACTACAATGTTTACTCAAGTGATATCTCTTTCTCTTTTAATGGTGAGTGAGAGTCTGTTGGCCCTTGAGTTGGGGAACTCGGACAAGCAATGTGGCAGACTGTAGCAGCGAGAAAGCAAGCTGTTGGTCTCCCCTCTCGCTGCTGCAGGAGCCATAACTCTCTCCCTTGCTAGTGAGAGAGCGAGCCTGACTGAGATGTCGAAGTGTTGGGATGGACTCTAGATCATGGTCTCTGGGGGCTTTGTTGTTGCTTGCATGGTGGGTGGCTGGTGGGGGTTGATGCTTTTGTTAGAGCAAGTGGGGAGAGGGTTGATACTTTTGCTGCTGCATGTGCATGGGGGAGGGGGCTTTGGGTGTTCTAACATTTACTGTCATTCATTCTTTGGGTTTTTTTCCTGTTTCGTGGATGTCATAGAAACACAGAAAACCTACAGCACAATACAGGCTATTCGGCCCACAAAGCTGTGCCGAACATGTCCCTAACTTAGAACTACCTAGGCTTACCCTTAGCCCTCTATTTTTCTAAGTTCCATGTATCCATCCAGGAGTCTCTTAAAAGACCCTATCGTATCCGCCTTCACCACCGTCATCGGCAGCCCATTCCACGCACTCACCACTCTCTGCGTAAAAAACTTACCCCTGACATCTCCTCTGCACCTGCTTCCAAGCACCTTAAAACTGTGCCCTCTCATGTTAGCTATTTCAGCCCTGGGAAAAAGCCTCTGACTATCCACACGATCAATGCCTCTCATTATCTTGTATACCTCTATCAGGTCACCTCTCATACTCCGTCGCTCCAAGGAGAAAAGGCCGAGTTCACTCAATCTATTCTCATAAGGCATGCTCCCCAATCCAAGCAAGAACCTTGTAAATCTCCTCTGCACCCTTTCTATGGTTTCCACGTTCTTCCTATAGTGAGGCAACCACAACTGAGTACAGTACTCCAAGTGGGGTCTGACCAGGATCCTATATAGCTGCAACATTACCTCTCAGCTCTTAAACTCTATCCCACGATTGATGAAGGCCAATGCACTGCATGCCTTCTTAACCACAGAGTCAACCTGCACAGCAGCCTTGAGTGTCCTATGGACTGGGACCCCAGGATCCCTCTGATCCTCCACACTGCCAAGAGTCTTGCCATTAGTGCTATATTCTGCTATCATATTTGACCTACCAAAATGAACCACCTCACACTTATCTGGGTTGAACTCCATCTGCCACTTCTCAGCCCAGTTTTGCATCTTATCAATGTCCCACTGTAACCTCTGACAGCCCTCCACACTATCCACAACACCCCCAACCTTTGTGTCATCAGCAGATTTACTAACCCATCACTCCACTTCCTCATCCAGGTCATTTATAAAAATCACAAAGAGTAGGGGTCCCAGAACAGATCCCTGAGGCACACCACTGATGTCTGACCTCCATGCAGAATATGACCTGTCTACAACCACTCTTTGCCTTCTGTGGGCAAGCCAGTTCTGGATCCACAAAGCAATGTCCCCTTGGATCTCATGCCTCCTTACTTTCTCAATAAGCCTTGCATGGGGTACCTTATCAAATGCCTTACTAAAATCCATATACACTACATCTACAGCTCTTCCTTCATCAATGTGTTTAGTCACATCCTCAAAAAATTCAATAAGGCTCTTAAGGCACGACCTGCCCTTGACAAAGCTATGCTGACTATTCCTAATTATATTATGCCTCTCCAAATGTTCATAAATCCTGCCTCTCAGGATCTTCTCCATCAACTTACCAACCACTGATGTAAGATTCACTGGTCTATAATTTCCTGGTCTATCCCTACTCTCTTTCTTGAATAAGGGAACAACATCTGCAACCCTCCAATCCTCCGGAACCTCTCCTGTCCTCATTGATGATGCAAAGATCATCGCCAGAGGCTCAGCAATCTCCTCACTTACTTCCCACAGTAGCCTGGGGTACATCCTGTCCGGTCCCGGTGACTATCCAACTTGACGCTTTCCAAAAGCTCCAGCACATCCTCTTCCTTAATATCTACATGCTGAAGCTTTTCAGTCCGCTGTGTCATCCCTACAATCGCCAAGATCCTTTCCCATAGTGGATACTGAGGCAAAGTATTCATTAAGTACCTCTGCCATCTCCCCCGGTTCCATACACACTTTCCCACTGTCACACTTGATTGGTCCTATTCTCTGACATCTTATCCTCTTCACACACTTGTAGAATGCCTTGGGGTTTTCCTTAATCTTGTCCGCCAAGGCCTTCTCGTGGCCCCTTCTGGCTCTCCTAATTTATTCTCAAGCTCCTTCCTGCTGGCCTTATAATCTTATAGATCTCTATCATTACCTGGTATTTTGAACCTTTCATAAGCTCTCCTTTTCTTCTTGACTGGATTTACAACGGCCTTCGTACACCACTACTCCTGTACTCTACCATCCTTCCCTTGTCTCATTGGAACGTATCTACGCAGAACCCCATGCAAATATTCCCTGAACATTTGTCACATTTCTTCTGTAGGTTTCCCTGAGAACATCTGTTTCCAATTTATGCTTCCAAGTTCCTGCCTGATTGCCTCATATTTCCCCTTAATCCAATTAAATGTTTACCTAACTTGTCTGTTCCTATCCTTCTCCAATGCTATGGTAAAGGAGAAAGAATTGTGATCATTATCCCCAAAATGCTCTCCCACTGAGAGACCTGACACCTGACTAGGTTCATTTCCTAATACCAGATTAAGTACAGCCTCTCCTCTTGTAGGCTTATCTACATATTGTGTCAAGAAACCTTCCTGAACACACCTAACAAACTCCACCCCATCTAAACCCCTCACTCTAGGGAGATGCCAATCAGTGGTATTTGGGAAATTACAATCTCCCACCACAAGAATCCTGTTATTATTATTCCTTTCCAGAATCTGTCTGCAAAGAGTAAGAATTTCAGGTTGTATACTGTATACATTCTTTGATATAAAATTGAACCACTGAACCAGAATTACATAAATAACAGCATGTATTTACAATATAAACAGCATTATAAAAAATAGTTTACAGTGCACTGTAGTGATGGGGCAGTACATAGAGGAGGGTGGTGGGGGGGGGGTTCTAACTAGAATAGTTAATAGATGTGTAATGGAGAGTGTATTGACTGGCTGCATCACACCCTGGTATTGAAACACCAATGCCTTTGAATGGAAAATCCCACAAGAGGTAGTGGATTTGGCCCAGTGCATCACGAGTAAAGCCCTCCCAAATATTGAGCATATCTACATGAAATGCTGTCGCAGGAAATCAGCATCCATCATCGGGAACACCCACCACCCAGGACATGCTCTCTTTTCGTTGCTGCCTTCAGGAAGAAAGTACAGGAGCCTCATGACTCACACCACCAGGTTCAGGAACAGTTAATACCCCTCAACTGTCAGGCTCTTGAACCAAAGGAGTTAACTTAATTTGCCCCATCATTGAAACGTTCCCACTACCAATGGACTCACTTTCAGGGACTCTTCGTCTCAGGTTCTTGATATTTATTGTTTATTTATTTATTATTATTTATTTATTTTTGTATTTGCACAATTTGTTGCCTTCTGCACTCTGGTTGAATGCCCTAGTTAAGCAGTCTTTCATTGATTCTGTTATGGTTATCATTCCATAGATTTACTGTGTATGCCCACAATAAAATGAATCTCAATGTTGTATATGGTGACGCATATGTACTTTGATAATAAATTTACTTTGAACTTTGAACAGGAGAAAACTGATTGGGAGAAAAAGATGGCATGAAGTACTTGTTAAGGGCATTGGGATGAATCTGACAGGTGTTTCAAAGGGCATGGACTGTTTTAATGGACTGAAAGGCTAAGTGTAATAGAAGAAGAAACATTCAAAGAAAATATATATTTAGTGTTGGAGAGCAGCATGGGATCAGGCCTTTGGCCTATTAAATCCAAATGCCAACCATCAAGCTCCCATTATTACACTAATCCCACCCTAAGGAGACTTTTTTCTCAGAGTCTTGTGGTGTTCTATTTAAAGCTGCTTCATATCACTCTCTGAGATCTTTGTCCTCACCCTGTTCAGGCCTCTAGTGGATCCATAATTTTAATTCCTCCATCGAAAGCAGCTGCACATGCATTGTTACTCCCTGGCTAACCCTATTTCCTCCTGTAAGATGCTTCTTAAAACAACCGTATAATTTCCTTCAATTTTGGTCAAACTCTTATTAGGAGATGCTGCTGTGATATGCAAGGGTGGTGCGGTAGTGTAGCAGTTAGTAGAATGCATTACTTCGCCAGCGACTGAGGTTCAATTGCCACCATTGTCTGGAAGGTGTATGTCGTTCTCCCCATGACTTCCCTCCAGGTGCTCTGGTTTCCTCCCACAGTACAAAGAGATGGATAAATTAGCTAGCTGCGGGCATGCTATGTTAATGCCAGAAGCATGGCAACATTTGAGGGCTGCCCCCAGAACAACCACAGACTGTGTTGGTTGTTGACACAAATGACACATTTCACTGTATGTTTCAATGTTCCAACATGTGAGAAATAAAGCTAACATAATTTCAAATCTAATCTAATGTTGGATCTGTTTAATTTCTGATCCTTAGGGTTCTTCCGGGAGTCAAGATGATGAGCAGTTTTAATTCCAAGATTTCTGTTTATTTTAGAGTCTAAACAAATATATAAATATTGTGCAAGCAAAATCAAGAGCTGAGAAATTATGTTAAGAGGGGAATTAATGCTACGGGGATAAGACAAAGGACTAAAAGATAGAAAAATATCACTTATATAGATAAGATAAATTCCTTGGATAGGAATGAATTAGTTAATAGGCTACATAATTAAAACAATTACATTATGTGGGTAATTGGCTAACACTTAGCCAATGAAAAATGAGAAAGGTGATAAACTGTTAGTTTAGCTAATGTACCACTTTCTGCCTGTGAGTGTGAAAACTACACAAGCTTGTTAAAAAGAACAAATCTTATGAAAAGTTTTATTTAAAGAAAAACAGTGGTTTCTAACGTTAAAATATTTTGGGATGATTAGTAAGTTGAAGGTGCTTTGTCAATGCAGGACATTGCTGGGGTTCCCAACCTGGGGTTTACAGACCCCTTGTTAATGGTAGTGCTGTATGGATCCAAGCTGGAATCAGCTCTGGCTTCATGTTGTTTGCAGATCTCTGCTGATGCTTGTATTGTCTTCCATGGGAAGGCAGGTTTAAATTCTTTGTCTGAACTTGTCCCAAAGTAGTACTTGGCCATCTGAAATGAGTGAATAAGTACCCTATACATTCTCAACTTCACTGAAAGGAACCTGTGAGCCCCTGAACCAATACAGCTGAAACATCAGCTTTCCGGTTCTCTGAACTTCAAGGTACTATTCTCAACCTGTGCATTCAGCTGTCACTACCAGTAGCACCCACTCTAAATTCTCTTCAGATGCTTGGATACGACTAGTTCATTCGAAGTTATTTGTTGGACAAAATCCAGTGGATACTTCGGCTGAATGCAATCTTTGTTTGTACATGAACTTCTCTCTAGGATCAGCACTCCGATTTCTCGCATTTCTTTGCAAAAGGGTGCCTTTCTTTACAAATCACAGCTGGAAGTTCAAAGCTGTGAAAAATCCTGCTCAAAAGTTCAAAAAAAAGTCTGTAACAGACATTTAAGAGTTTCAAGCCTCCAACTGTTTTGTAAGAATTCCACCCATATGCATGTCAATGTGTTGTGTGCATAGATGTTAAAAAGGGAAGGCAGTGCAGTGGGGGGAGGAGGAGAGGGAATGGGGATAGATGAGGGTAGATGACGGGGAGTGTAAAGTAGGTGGAGGGGGAGAGAAGAACATGAAGGAGGAAGAGGGAGCAGTTTGATTTAACTTCTGTAGTTCTTCATACAGGTGGTCTGTCCAAAGGTGGAGGTGGGCTGGTGCTGAAAAGGGGATAGAATCAAAGTGTGTCAGTGATGATATTGAGGTTATTATCATGGCCAAACAAAGCAGCACTGAAAACCTAAGTGAGAGAGATCCTAAGCACAGAGAATTAAATACCAGTTCTACATCATTATCTCTGCACCATTTCTGTGTGAAAAGTCAATAGTGTTCCTGTTGGTTTAAAAGATCATCATCGTCAAATGCTTGCTACCCTACTGCTGTTTAGGGCAGCAATAAAGGTTCTCCATCTCCGTCTGTCCTCAGGCATCTTCTCTATTCTGCTCCAGGTGTGGTTCAGGGTCCTCATTTCTGCCTCTACAGTACGGCATCAAGTTGTCTTCGGTCTCCCACATTTCCTCCACCCTTCAGGGTCCAATGAAGTGCTGTCCTGATGATAGAGTTGGCCTCTCTTCTCATCACATGGCCAATCCACCTCCAACATTTCCTCATGATAATTGTGACTATGTCTTCTTGGTGACACTGAAGGAGTAGGGTGTGGTTGCAATTCTTTCTTGGCCAAAAAATATGAAGGATTTTTACTTTAAAAGAATCAGTGCCCTAATCAATCCAACATTTATCATTAGCATTCTTTTTCTCAATCACAAAACACTGCTGGGTATCAAAAACCTCAAGAACTGCAAGTCCACCCCACTAACGAGTTGCTGGATAATGATGAGATGGACGTGTTGCCCAATGTGTTACAGCCTGCTTCGGTCACCTAGAAAAGAAGGCATTGGAGGTGGTGCACGATCTAATGGATGACTGTGAAAGTTTATGTTGTCATCACAAGACATTGGTTATGTAAAATACTGCAAGTCCAATTTGCTGGTTCATTGGCGAGACTGACAGAAAGGGAGCTGCATGGCATAGGTTGTGGTGTGGGCCAGGCCCTCATTCATGCCTCAGGTCGCCTCTTGCGCCCACCAAGGAAGAAGATGCCTAAGCTGGCTGTGTTGGGGGTTGGCCCCTTCCTTTGGTGCTGGCCCTCTAGTGTTCGTTCAGTGGAAGACAAACTGGATTGCTTCGTCTGCGGTTGGATTGCATGATATATAACTGCTACAGGCTGTTCTTGCAGAAACATGGCTCCAGGACAACATTCATGCACCATCAATCTACAGGCCGTGACACTCAGGGACTTGGGTGATATTACTTTTTCAATATTATATTTTGTAATGGCATTCAATTAAATTCAAGTTTATCATTCAACCATACATGAATACCCATGAATACAGCCAAACAAGATAGCATTACTCCGGGGCCAAGGTGAAAAACACGGTACTGTCAGTCACACACAGCACAAAGCACACATAACATGTACAAGATAGCAAGCACATGTAAGATGTCAATACGATTCAGCCACCCAAAATAAAGTCCAGACCCTGTCCATGAATGTTGCAGAAATCTGCAGTTGACCACAGAACACCCTTTCTTCTGCCGGGCGAATAATGGGACTCCAGCCTGGAAGCCATGCCACACTGCCCCCAGTGGAATGCACCATTATATCTGCTATCATAATTACTGTATATGTGCAATATGTGTTGTGTGACTGTTCTGCATCTTGGCCCAAGAGGAACGCTGTTTTGGATGGCTGTATTCATGAGTACAGTTGAATTACAATGGAACTTGAACGTTCTTTCAAAGTAATAACTTCCACCAAGAAGACTTAGGGGGGAAGCTTCCTTTCCAGGAGACTATCCCTCAATCCCTCCTCCACTCAAATCTAGTAAAGGTTTTGTGCTGTCAAAGAGATTATACTCGGAGACTGGGGGATGTGCAATTTCTCTTGGCTGAGATCCACTTTGGATCAGAGTACAGGCTGGGAAAGTTGTGCCAGGCACCCCACAATTAATGGCACCGTGGCGTCTCATGGGGAGAGCCATGACTTGACTGTCGCCAAGAAAGCAGTAAAACCAAAACATTTTAATGAAAAAAATCTCAAAGGAACTCTGTTCGGATTTGTTTTATATCAGAAAAGAGTAAGTACTTTTAATAAAAATCACTCAGAAAATGCTCCAACCATCAATAAAACTCAGCTTTAAAACACATATACAGGCTTTTGTCGTACATTGCATGAATAAGCTGCTTGTCTGGTCTTTTCTGATTTCACGTCTGGCAGAATTAAATTTATTCAGGGAGAATTTTGAGTGCTTATCCTTAATTACCATCATTTTCACAAGAGTGAATAACATAGTATTCTCTTTGTATTCTTGAGAAAAAAAATGATAGATATAGAAACTCTAAATTCAATCACACTTTAACATGTTGCTTTTTTCCATCTTCAACTACATTAAAATTACCCAGAACAAATACTTATAGCTTCTTAATTCTGGCAGCTGGCACTGAACATCCCCAAGGGTGGGGTACAGTGACTGCAGCGGCAACCTGTTTATTTCAAATGCGACTTAAGCTGTGGGGTTTCTCTACTTTGATCGTGTACAAGGCATAAAATGAGCGTGAACTAAATATAAGGTAGCTGACACTTTGAAACTCCAGCATGCTAAAAACAGCAAAGAAACCAAGAAAACTCATTGAAGCAAGTTCCCCAAGTCACTTGCATGTTGAAAATACATTATTAAACATTCAGAAAATTACTTAAAAATTCACCTTCTTTCCATATCAATCTTTATCTTCCACAACATTGAGGCCTTCAGCGTATTCATTTTTTCTCTAATAAAATGTAGCTCTTTTTAAATTACAAGACCCGGACATTTTTTAAAAATTGACAACATCTGGTTAGTTTTTCAATCAGAATTTCTTTCCAAACAAGATAACTGGGAACGGGTTCAATGACTGAGAAGATTTTGGAGCATAAGAATACTTATTGGGATGTGGTTACTTCCATACAACAGCACTGCTAATAACAGGTCACAACTAGAAAAGTAAAGGCATTCTTCCAAGCAGAAAAATCCGGTGAGTTTCTTTCCACTACTCATTTCTGACAAAGACCTGATGAAGGGTCTCAGTCTGAAACATCGACTATTTACTCCTTCCCATAGATGTTGCCTGGCCTGCTGAGTTCCTCCAGCATTTTGTGTGTGTTCCAAAGACTTTGCCTCCTCTGCTCTATTCTGTTGGGTGGCAGGGTGGAGATATGTCTTTACCAAAGGAGGTGTAAGGCACTCTTTCCCTCTGCTGGCCTGTTGGTCACCTTTGGAGCATCTGTTTAGTGTCCCACACCCCGATCAGGGTCATGTGAAGCCATGAGGGCAGGTGGCAGATGGTTGTATGAGCAGCTGGTGCATATCACAAGTCCTGGTTATGTAACCACTGACACCAGGCAGACAATCTCTCTTGATAATAGCTGGGGTCACCTGTCTTGTAAAAACGCTGTCCAGAAGAAGTCATTGGCAAACCACTTCTGTAGTAAAATTTGCCAAGAACAATCACGGTCTCAGAAAGACCATGATCGCCTACGTTGTACAACATGGCACATAATGAACGAGCTAAATTCTGTAAGCTGATAACTTATATTTACACAGTATCTTTAACATTGTAAAATCCCCCTACAGGAGTACTAAATATAGCGTATTGTGAGAAGTATTGGGCCCTCTATCTAAGAAAAGTTGTGCTGGCATGGGAGAGTGTCCAGAGAAGGTTCACGGCAATGATTCGGGGAATGGAAGGATTAATGTATCTAGAGCTACTCGTTGGAGGCTAGAAGAATGGAGGGGGGGGGGGAGAATCTCATTGAAACCTATAGAATATTGAAAGGTCTCGATATAGTGGATATGGAGAGGATGTTTCCTATAGTGGGTCGGTCTCAAACCAGAGGGCACAGCCTCAGAATAGGAATGTCAATTTAGAATAGAGATGATGAAGAATTTCTTTAGCAGAGATTAGTAAATCAGGGAAAAGGCAGGAGAAAGGGGTTGAGAGTGATAATAAATCAGCCATGATGGAATTGAGGAATAGACTCAATGGGCTGAATGGCCTTATTCTGTTCCTATGTCTTATGGTCTTATTTAATAGAAGAAATGTGGGACAGGGCGGTAAAGGTAAGCATAATGCTTTACAGTACAGGTAACTGGCGTTTAATTTCCACTGCTACCTGTAAGGAGTTTGTACATTCACCCCATGCCTGTGTGGGTTTCCTCCGGGTGCTCCGGTTTCCTCCCACAGTCCAAAGGCGTACTGGTTTGTAGGTTAATTGGTCATTGTAAATTGTTTTTTGATTAGGCTAGGATGAAATTGGGGGATTGCTGGATGGCACGTCTCAAAGGGCTGAAGGGCCTATTCAATGCTTTACCTCAATAAATAAATATAATCAACAGAACTTGACAGCTCTGTTCCCTATCTCCTTCAATACCCGTCTATACGAAGAGGCATAATTTTAAGGTGACTGGAGGAAAGTTTAGGGGGGGATGTTTGAGGTAGTCATTTTACACAGAGAGTCAGGTGGATGCATGGAACACAATGCCGGGGTGACGCTAATGGCAGATACATTACAGGCATTTAAGGGACTCTTAGATGGAAGAAAAATGGAGGGCTATGTGAAGGGTTCGATTGACCTTGGAGCAGGCTAAAGGGTCAGAACAACATTGTGGGCTGAAGGGCCTGTACTGTGCTCTGTTGTTCCGTGCCTGTCAATGAGTTTGCAAAGAGTCTTGTTTTATGCATCATCCTTGTTTTCCAATCCTCAGCATTCTGCGGAAAAGTTAATTAAAAGCAGAGGATGTTTGCTGCTACACTATCAGGGCACTATTCCACATGCACGGAGACCATGTAAATTGGTTGGTTTTGAATTCTGGCTGAATTCAGAAATAATTGAATGAATATCACAGATGAATGACTTGCATCAGGCCAATTTCAGATACAGACAATGAAAGCAAATTTCCTGAATTTGCATAATTTGGGATTGAATTTGAAAGGCTGTGACATACGCCGACAGAAGACAAAGTTCTACACCTCAGGCCTACGATAGGCCTCAATGTAACAGTGAGGGAGGCCACCAGCAGAAACGTCAGAGTGGGAGCAGGATAGTGAATTAACATTGCAGAATAGAGAAGGCTTAAGGCTGATTTATACTTGTGCGTACGGGCTATGCCATAGGCCTGATTTATACTTTTGCGTAGCCCTACGCCGTAGCGAGCATGCGTAGTTGTGTCTGCATCGCTCTGCAATTCACCACCAAACGCTAGTTGGCAGTGGGGTTTCTATGCCACTGTGTTGAGTTTCTTTGTGAGAGACATGGACGAGGAAATGCATTTCAAATATTTTCGGATGTTGGCAGGTAGATTTGACGATTTGGTTCATCGTCTCCAACCATTTATTTCACATCAGTGTACAGACATGGCAAGAAAAGCAACCGGAAATGCATAGGAGGAAATGCGATGCTACCAAGCAGACCAATCACAGTTGTTGCGGTATGCGTTGCCGCGACGCGTGAGTTACCTTTTTGGGGAGGTGCACGTCACCCTACGGCGTACTTTTGACGCACAGGTATAAATCAGCTTTTTGGGGCCGCTCCTGTGGAATGAGCACAGGTACTGTGTAAAGTGATTGCTCAGTCTGCATGTGGCTCTTACAACGTAGAGGCCACTATATCATGAACAGTAAATGCAGCACGCGAGATTGGAAGAAGAGTAAGTTTTGCTGGAACAAGTGGGGGGAGGAGAGGGTTGATGCTTTGCTACTGCTTGTGCATGGGAGGGTGGAGAAGGCTTTGCAGTGATAAATATTTCTGTCATTCATTCTTTGGGGTTTTTCTTCTGTTTCATGGATGTCTGTGAAGAGTAAGGATTTCAGGTTGTATACTGTATACATTCTCTGATGTTAAATGAAACCATTGAACCACTGAATGATTGCTTCACCTAGAAAGACTGTTTGGGTCCCTGGGTGGTGGGAAGGGAAGAGATGAAAGATGAGTATTCTGTCACCTGTAGTTCCACAAGCACAGAAACAGGCCCTTTAGCCCAACCTGTCCGTGCTAACCTACCCTCTCCAAGCACTTGTCCAATGCCTTACTGCTAAAAGTGTCCGAGGAAAGACTTTCACCCCAAACCCCCTTCTTAAATATCTTTGGAGCCACAAAAATGTTCCTAATATTGATATAAAGTACTGATGGCTAGAGGGATTAAATGGTCAAACTCTTTCAATACTTATCCACGTTTTATTTAACCAAAGTCAGCAGCACCCAACATAAGCTATTGGTTTGAACTCACCTGAAGTCTGCAGTTAACAAGTTAAAACCATTATAGAGATGTCCCTGCAATGAAATTTTCTTCAAGTAGCTCAATCCATCGATATCTTGAGTCAGAAAGTTTGGCACCAGAAAGCCTTCAATAACAATTTTTTAAAAATCACATGGTTAAGTTCAAACAACAGGAATTCTGCAGATGCTGGAAATTCAAGCAACACACATCAAAGTTGCTGGTGAACGCAGCAGGCCAAGCAGCATCTATAGGAAGAGGCGCAGTCGACGTTTCAGGCCGAGACCCTTCGTCAGGACAAACTGAAGGAAGAGTGAGTAAGGGATTTGAAAAGATCTTTGGAGCAACAAAGGGATTGCTTTCAAATCCCTTACTCACTCTTCCTTCAGTTAGTCCTGACGAAGGGTCTCGGCCTGAAACGTCGACTGCGCCTCTTCCTATAGATGCTGCTTGGCCTGCTGCGTTCACCAGCAACTTTGATGTGTGTTGGTTAAGTTCAAGCTTATTGTCATCTAGCTGTACATATATACAAACAAACGAAACAACATTCCTCTGGACCATGGTGCGCCTACAATAATTATATCATATACAGCACATAAACCTAAATATTACAAGTAAGTTAATAAAGTACAATTCCAAATGCATGTGAAATGAACAACACAGGTAAACAGTAAACATGCTCACTGTCCTAGTGACAGGATCTCAGTGGTGGCAGGGTATTCATTAGTCTCACAGCTTGTGGGAAGAAGCTGTTACTCAGTCTGTCACCTAGTCCTGATGCTCCTGTACCTTCTTCCTGACAGTAGTGGGTCAGAGAGATTGTGGGATGGGTGGTAGGGATCCTCAACAATCCTTTGGGTCTTCTATGTTTATATAAATGCTTACAATGTTAGACACAGTTTGCAGAATATTAAATAAATGTACAGATTTCATATATTTCATTAGAAGTTTGAGGAGATTTGTTTTGTCACCAAAGACACTCGCAAATTTCTACAGATGTACCGTGGAGAGCATTTTAACTGTTTGGTATTGGGGGGGTGGGGTGGTGGAAGGGGCTACTGCACAGGATCAAAGTAAGCTGCAGAGAGTTGTGAACTTAGTCAGCTCCATCATGGCACTAGTCTCCCCAGTATCCAGGACATCTTCAAGGAGCGATGCCTCAAAAAGATGGCGTCCATCACTAAGGACCCTCATCACCCAGGACATGCCCTCTTCTCATTGCTACCATCAGGGAGGAGGTACAGGAGCCTGAAGACACACACTCAATGATTCACCACAGCTTCTTCCCCTCTGTCATCTGATTTCTGAATGGACATTGAACCCATGAACACCACCTCACTACTTTTTATTTCTATTTTTTGCACTACTTATTAAATTTAATGATTTAGTACATATATTCATACAGTAATTCAGTTTTTTCTCTATTATTATATACTGCATGGTACTTACTGCCACAAAGTTAACAAATTTCATGACAAATGTCGGTGATATTAAACCTTATTCTGATTCTGATATTTCAAGATTACAGAAGCATAAATGGTTAACACTGTAAGACTAAAGCGAAATCTCTTTACAACTAGGAAATTCTTGAATTGAGCAGCACCACACTTGGCCTACTGTGCAAGGTTAAAAATAAAAAAAGGACATTTTGTTTATAAAGGAATTCATGCTCTGTACCTTCCTTTCTCCACTTTCCTGCATAGATTTTCTAAGCTTTGCAGCACATTAGTATTGAAACAGTGAGCGGGATGGGACAGAACTTAGTTCTGATACTGCCCCACAGTTGAGAAGCCTACTTGAGAAGTTAGGGTGGTGGAAAATTCATTGACGTTAAGGTGATCAATCAATCCTAATTACCAGCAAGCCTGGTCATCCCATTGCCCAAGTCAACAAATACGATCAATGTATGAGCTCAGGAATAAGACGGTATTCAACACATCACCCCAAATATCTGTCCACAACGGCATCAGTATCAAGGAGAAATCACTCCACTGGTTGGAGTCATTTCTCAGGCAAAGGTGGCTACAGTTACTGGATAAATTGCGTCAGTCTGTGAAGCCTGAAAGCCTTGTCACACTGGAATATAACAAAGGCGTAATTCCTTCAGCCTGCAACTCCACCAAATTTTCTCTAATCAGCTCTGTCATGTTACTTCAGCATCACAGGAAACAATGCTCCTAACCAAGCTTTAAAAAAAAATTTATTGAGATAAAGCGCAGAATAGGCCCTTCTGGCCCTTCATGCCACCAAGCAATTCCCCTCAAACTTAATCCTAACCTAACCACTGGACAATTAACATCTGCTTCACTGTGAAAATGACAGCTCATTGAATTGGCAGCAGACTTCCAATATTAGTTATAAGTAATATGAGTGTGGCGGCAGGGTATTGTACGTTAGCACAATACTTTACAGTGGGTTTGTAAGGAGTCTGTATGAACTCCGTGACTGTCTGTGTTTCCTCCCATGTTCCAAAGATGTACAGTTAGGACTACTGAGTCGTGGGCATGCTATGTCAGTGCAGGAAGCGCGGTGACACTTGTGGGCTATCTGCCACAATCGTTGCTGTTTTTATCTGACGCAAATGACACATTTCACTATATGTTTCGATGTACATGTGACAAATAAAGCTAATCTTTAATCATCTAAGACTTTTGCACAGTACTATATTTGTCAAAGCGGAGCAGTGAGTGAGTTACTAAATCTGGCAGGAGCAAAGGATGTTGGGAATGGCGAAGGTGGAGTGCCGTGGGAGGGGTGTGGGTCAAGTGGCAGAAAGGGAGTGCCAGGCACAGAGAGGGGTGGTGTGGGTGCAGATACACCCAGCCCTGAACCTCCAGTCAGGATCACTTGATTCCAAACAATCGGTTTATTGATCATTACAGAATGTCTCTGTGGTGTTTTCCCGCTTCCAACTATGATTCCCCTCTCCCTACCCCCTTCCCACTCTCAGTCCACAATAGAGACCCATATCAGAATCAGGTTTATCACCACTCACATATGTCATGTTTTTTTTGTGTGGTAGCACAGTGTATAAAATTACAACAGTACTTTACAAAGGTCTTGGGCACCCTAGCTATATATATGTGCCACACACAAAAGTTGCTGGTGAACACAGCAGGCCAGGCAGCATCTATAGGAAGAGGTACAGTCGACGTTTCGGGCCAAGACCCTTCGTCTCCTGATGCTGCCTGGCCTGCTGCGTTCACCAGCAACTTTTATGTGTGTTGCTTGAATTTCCAGCATCTGCAGAATTCCTGTCGTTTATATATATGTGCCTATGACTTTTACACAGTACTGCACCTCTTGCATCTTATTATTTACCTACATGCACTTTCTCTGCAGCTTTTACACATTATTCTGTACTGTTAAGAATTTTACTTTGTTCTACCTTAATCTATAATGATATGATCTGTACAAACCAAGTGTTTCCAATCTGTGGTTCATGGACCCCTTACTTAATGGTATTGGTCCATGGCATAAATGAGTTTGGGAACCCCTGGTATGAACAGTATGCAAGACTGAAACTTGATGCATAAACCAATAATTTTGCAAATGGATCAGAATGAGAATCAGGTTTAATATCACCGGCAAATGTTGTGAAATTTGTTAACTTTGTTGCAGCAGTACATTGCAATACATGATAATTTAAAGAACAAAAACATCTGTGAATTATACAGTATATACATTAGTTAAATTAAATAACTAGTGCAAAAACAGGAACAAAAGCATAGTAAGGTAGTGTTCATGGGTACAACGTCCATTCAGAAATTGAATGGCAGAGGGGAAATAGCTTGCTCCGGAATTGAGTGTGTGTCTTTAGCTTCCTTCCAGATGGTAGCAATGGGAAGAGAGCATGTCAGGGTGATTGATGCTACAAATATACTGTGGAATTGGAGACAAATATATCACAAACAACACATTAGAGGTTTGCACACACAATTCGTTAGTGGTGGACTTGTGTGTTTTCCGAGCAGTACTGTGTGTGAAAGGTATGTGACTGCTGCGAATGATTCCAGGATAGAAGATGATACTGACAGCAGCTCTCCCCAGTGGTAGCCACTGAACAGGAACACCAAATGTACAAGGGTAAGTTGGTCAGGGAAATGTCCAGTCCAATTTCATGAGATCCGACTAGGACTGATGGCTTCATATAAACCAAGGAAAATGATCTGAGTGTGCAGTTTGTAAGTCAAGCCTATGCTGAGTTGAATAAAGTTGTGAAAACACAAGGAACAGCAGGTGATGGAATCTGGAACCACACACAAAGTGTTGGAGGGACTCAGCGGATCAGGCAGCATCTATGAGAAGAGATGGACAGAATATACGATAGCACACAGCTTTTATTTGTTTTTTCAAATTTATTGAGATGCAGCATTGAACAGGCCCTTCTGGCTCTTTGAGCTGCACCACTCAGCAATCCCCTGATTTAATCCCAGCCTAATCACAGGACAATTTACAGTGACCAATTAACTTACCAACCGGTAGGTCTTTGGACTGTGGAAGAAAACCAGAGCAAGCAGAGGAAACCCACGCGGTTATGGGGAGACCATACAAACTCCTTACAGGCAGTGGTGGGATCAGAACCCGGCTCACTGGTACTGGAAAGCGTCGTGCTAACTGCAATGCTACAATGCGGCTGGATTGGGATTCAATTCCCAGCTCCGTCTGTGAGAAGTTTGTTCGTTCCCCCCAATGCCATGTGAGTTTCCTCCCACATTACAAAGACATACATGGGTGAGGATTAGTAAGTTGTGGGCGCGCAATGTTGGCACCAGGAGCATGGTGGCATTTGTGGGGTGCCCCAGCAGTCTTTATGCAAACAACACATTCCACTCTGGTTTCAAAATACATGTGACAAATAAAGCTAACCTTTACATGTTTCAGGTCAAGACCCTTCATCTGGCCTGTCTTGGTGAAGCATCATTATCAAAACATTGCCTATCTATTCCCCTCCATAGAAGCTGCCTGACCTGCTGAGTTCTTTAAATAAAATCACAGCTGATTTGATGGTAACTGCAACTCTCCTGTCTGCTGCATGGTGACTTATCAACCCTTGCTTATCAAGTTTGTATTTCATCATCATCATTATGTGCCGTACCTTTGATGTGGACGATCATGGTCTTCTGACTATGATTGCTCTTGGCAAAAGTACCTATTTACCTTAATTAAATAGTCTCTGCTTCCACTGCCCTTTGAATAAGAATTACAAAGACTCACAATCCTCAAAAACCTTTACTGCATTTCTGCCTTACATGGGTGATTCTTGTTAGGACATATTCTGGTGTTCGGGTATATAGCAAATATTAATATCAACAGCAACCAACCTCCAGATCTGAATATGGATTGCAGATTGAATTTAAAATGCATCTTGGAACGATGGTCTTCCCGAAACTGCATTTTAGAGTAAGTTGCAGACCAGGGAACACCCAATTGACTGATTTATGTCTGCATATGCATGAAGGAAATCAATACTCCATTGTATGAATACAACCAGAGACCACAACATTTACTGTAAGAGGCAGATCAGGAGACATCCAATTGAATGAGATGTCTGTATATTCTGAATGCAATCAACACCCCATCACATGAATAAAACAAATGAAACTCAGACACCACAGTAATTAACACTCATTTTGGGTGCATTGGTGGGAAGATCCCGCAATCTGGATAATATCATGTAACTGAAAAAGAAGCATTATAAGGGCATTGTGACTATGTAACTTGTCCTACTACTTTTGTTCTTTAACATATAAAAATGTGCTGTAATGTTGGCTCTCTCTCTCCTGACTCCAACGGCTCTCAGCTTGTGAGAGTCCCGAATAAAGGCTTTTATATTTTCCAGCTGTGTCTCTCTGGTGACTTTGCTCACAGTCACAACAATCCCTTAATTTAGTTTCTCTCCCAGAGGAATCACCTTCTCCATAATAGGTCATCTTTGCCGAATACAATCGTATGTTGTATATTTCCATCATCCCTTCTCAGCCTTTTGAAATCTATAGACATAAAATCAGCCTTTTCTCAAAAGGCAACCTACTATTCTGGCAAATAAACTAGAAAATATTTTCCCAGCTGCTCCAAATATATCTAACCTTAAACATAGAGAGATTAGAAAGAAAGAAGAAAAATTAGCTTTATTTGTCATATGTACATCAAGACATAGAATGAAATGAGTTGTTAGCATCAAATCAAATCAGCGATGATTGTGCTGTGCACCCTGCCAGTGTTGCCAAGCCAGTGTATTTATTTAGAGATAAAGTTACAATTTAAAGTGGTTCATAGAGCCTATATGACTAAAGATAAGCTCCCTCATTTTTACTCAGATTTTTCTCCATACTGTAATAGGTGTAATGTCGAAGAGGCCTCTCTAATTCATATGTTTTGGTCCCGTCCGTGGCTTGATAAATTTTGCAAAGAAGTATTTCAAACTTTCTCGGAGCTTTTTAAAGTAAACTTTAAACCCAACCCTCTGACTGCCTTGTTTGGCATCGCTGGAGGAAATGATTTTACTCTTAAGCTGAATGATTTGCATATTTTGGCTTTTATTTCTCTTTTAGCCAGAAGAGTTTTGTTGCTTAAATGGAAAGATGCCACTCCGCCTACTCACGCCCATTGGTTGATTGATGTTATGTCATGTTTAATTCTAGAGAAGATTAGGTGTTCTATTTCTATACCTAGACAAGATTTTTTCACATTATGGGGACCTTTTTGGAACTACTTTCACAATTTTCAATTTGTTCAGCAATGATGATGGCTATTATGTTTGAATTTATGACTATATGTCAGAGATTCTTTTCTTTTAACCAAACAGCTTTTTTTTCTCTCTTTTGTTATGGCATTTTGTTTTTGCTTTAGATTAGAATAAAAGATACCTTTTCAATATTATGGTTAATTTACTACACATAGTTATGGGGCATTTCAACCTTGTTTCTGTTTCCATAATATCATAATGTATTTTGTATTCGTCTATGCAAGTAATTAATAAAAATATTGAAAAAGAAAGAAAAGAAAGAGATAAAGCATGGAGTAGGCCCTTCTGGCCTTCAAGCCTCAGCACCCCAGCAACAGCCGACAACCCTAATTTAACCCTAACCTAATCATGGGATCACTTACAATATCCAGTGTCTTTGGACTGTGGTAGGAAACTGGAGGCAAAGGAGAAAACACATGCATTCCATGGGGAGGATGTAAAGTGACCTTTTGCAGAGTGATGTGACTATGAAGAAGCCACTGGAGAGACGCAGCTGGGAGTTATAAAAGTCTTTATTTTGCACACACACAAGAGGGGAGGGTTGAGGGGGAGGGGGAGGGAGAGGTGAAGGGGAGAGGGGGAGGGAGAGAGAGAGGGGGGAAGGGGGAGGTGGTGGGCTAGAGTTTACCCATGGAGACTAATAATCATATGCAGTCCTCCAAATGTGGTCATCAATGCCACATACATATAATTCTTGTACAATTTCCCTGGTCAGGCCTTCAATTTCCCCAGCAGTAAACTATCATGACCTGCCAGCTTTCCTAATTACATGCTAGCCTTTTGTGACTTATGAACCAGGGTGCACAGTTCCTTCCATATTGCAGAACTTGGCAATCTAACAGTTTGATAATATGAACAGAAACACAAGATTCTGCAGATGCTGGAAATCCAGAGCAATATGCACACAATGCTGGAGGAACTCAGCAGGTCAGGCAACAGCTACTGAAAGGAATAAAGAGTCAATTTTTTGAGTAAGGGTCTTGGCCTGAAATGTTTCTTTATTGAATTGAATTCAAGTTTAATTGGTATTCAATCATACATGAATACAGCCGAACGAGACAGCATTACTCCGGGGCCAAAGGTGTACAAAGCACACATAGCATGTATAAGATAGAGCCACACAATAAAAGAGTCTCAGTTCAAGCCACCCAATGCCCCTGAAATCTGTAGACAACCACAACAGAGATTGTCTGCTTGTCTGCTGAGTGAACACTAGGGGAGGGGAGCACCAATTCCAGCCTGGACGCTGTGCCACACTGCCCACCAGACGCTGAGTCCATTTTTCTGCTGAGTGGGGGGTGGGGATGTTGTGGAGCACCACCAACTCCAGCCCAAATGTAGTCCCATGCCACCTTGGTGGAGCGCACCAGCTGCCAATATCTCTGTCCTGGCGGCAGTCAACAGGCAACAGCATCTGTTCAGAGATTTCCATAGATGTTGCCAGACCTGCTGAGTTCCTCCAGCATTTTGTGTGTTTTTTACATGCCAAAATGGAAATCTTCACATTTTCACTCCTTTTACCAAATCTCTACCCACTTGCAGTCTTATCAACGTCACTTTAGGGAGCCTCATTATGCTTTCTTCTCAATTCTCTCTCTTACTTTGCTTGTGGCAACAGCAAATTTTTAATTATATCTTAATACTTTAATAATTATACCTTCATCTAAGTCACATATACATAAATTGTAAAGCACTGAGCTCCCAGCACCAGTCCCTGGGAGACGCTTCTCGTCAAGCTCTACAACCAGAGAAGAAAACACTTTGCCTGTTCTCTGGTTCTATTTGCCAGCCAGTCTTCTATCAATGAGAATAAATTACCTCCTACGTAATGTGGTTGTGTTATTATTTATAAAGAATTCTAAAAATAGGAACTATAACTATAAAATAAACATCAATAAACAGGAGATTCTAAAGGAACATTTTATCTGGAAGAAAATTAACGTTGACTTTGTAGGGAACACACATAAAAGTTGCTGGTGAACACAGCAGGCCAGGCAGCATCTATAAGAAGAGGTACAGTCGACGTTTCGGGCCAAGACCCTTCGTCTCCTGATGCTGCCTGGCCTGCTGCGTTCACCAGCAACTTTTATGTGTGTTGCTTGAAATTCCAGCATCTGCAGATTTCCTCGTGTTTGCGTTTTTAAATTAACTTTGTGGGGAACTCAATTAGAACTCACAGCTGCTAAGTTAATAATGGAGTCCATTATGAAGGATGGAGGTTCATGGCACTATATCTATTGAGATACAGTGTGGAATAGGCCCTTTAGGCCCTTCAAGCCACGCTGTCCTGCAACCCCCGATCTAATCACGAGACAATTTACAAATGATCAATTAACCTACCAACCAGTACATCTTTTGGACCATGGAAGGAAATCGGAGCACCTGAAGCACCCAGCAGTCATGGGGAGAATATACAAACTCCTTACAAGCAGTGATGGGAATTGAACCCAGGTCACTGGTACTGTAAAGCATTCTGCTAACCACTATGCTACTGTGCTGACCAAGGAGGGACGTGATATTTTTAAAGAAGGCCAAAGTCAGTAAGGTTTCTTTAAGGGGAAATCTTGCATGACTAATCGGTGGGAATTCTTTGAGGAGATAACCAGTGGGCTGAGTAACCTGTTTGTGCAGTGTGAATTCTATATGAGGGATGTACAGGCCTAAGTGGCCAGCTCTGAATAGTCAATCCTCTGGCGCAGCAGTACTTCATAGCATGAACAACTAGGGTACACTCTCCCCTTGACTGTGTGGGTTTCCTCTGGGTACTCTGGCTTCCTCCCACATTCCAAAGACGTACAGGACAGGGTTAGTAATTTTACAGGCACGCTGTGTTGGCGCTAGAGGCATGGTGACACTTCTGGGGTACCCTCCTCCCCCAGCACACTCTCGGACTGTGTCGGTTGTCGATGCAAATGCATATTTCACTTTATGTTTTACGTACATGTGACAAATAAAGCTAACTTTATTTTATCTCTATTCTGAGAGAGCTGCGCTATGCTATTGGTAACGTTCCAATGCTTAATATTGTATAAGAAACATTTCAAAACTGAAACAAGGACCAAATACATCTTTAATTCATGACCTTCATTTAATTCAATCTTTTAAAAGAACTTTTTGAAATGTAAATTTAATACAACCTCCGGAAGGCAATTTAAAAAAATAATTTATTAGCAAAGCAATTCCCTAATGCGGTTATTCCTGCTGCTTTGCACTTTGTCTTCCAGGCAACTGGAGTGACAGACAGGAGAGCAGAGCTGCAGTTTGTCTGTGCCACAGAACGCACAACAACAGGTCAGTCTCCAGGTGCTGGTGGGCACTAAAAATAGATTCATGGAAGGGTAGCAGGTGTTTATTTGGTTTCTAATCTTAAAACAACAACAAAAAAAGAAAAATTACATCTGATTATTTAGGAAAATTTGTCCTGGCAAAAATTTGCCCTCAATGTGTGAGAAGGACTGGGAGAACAGCTTCAATTACAAGCCTTCATCAACTGATGGATTCTCAACAAGGATTTCAGTCTGGAAGTGAACCTGGGTTTTAATAATGGCCTTGGCAAGTGAAATTCTCCATTAGCAACTAATTAAACAAATTAACTGAAGCTTGAAAGCTGCCTACAATACTGTGCAAAACTCTAAAGTGCATAAACTTTTTTATTTCTGTTTTTGCATTACTTATTTTAAATTAACTATTTAATATACACACACAGACTGTAATTCTGCTTTTTTTTCTCTCTGTGGTATCATGTATTGCACTGTACTGCTGCCACAAAGTTAACACATTTCATTACATATCCCAATGATATTAAACCTGATTCTAATTTAAGAGATTGTCAGATAGGCACATAGATGATAGAAGAATGGAGGGTTATTTGAAGGAACACACATCAAAGTTGCTGGTGAACGCAGCAGGCCAGGCAGCATCTCTAGGAAGAGGTGCAGTCCACGTTTCAGGCAGAGACCCTTCGTCAGGACTAACTGAAGGAAGAGTGAGTAAGGGATTTGAAAGTTGGACGGGGAGGGGGAGATCCAAAATGATAGGAGAAGACAGGAGGGGGAGGGATGGAGCCAAGAGCTGGACAGGGGATTGGCAAAAGGGATATGAGAGGATCATGGGACAGGAGGTCCGGCAAGAAAGACAAGGGGGGTGGGGACCCAGAGGATGGGCAAGAGGTATATTCAGAGGGACAGAGGGAGAAAAAGGAGAGTGAGAGAAAGAATGTGTGCATAAAAAGAAGTAACAGATGGGGTACGAGGGGGAGGTGGGGCCTTAGCGGAAGTTAGAGAAGTCGATGTTCATGCCATCAGGTTGGAGGCTACCCAGACGGAATATAAGGTGTTGTTCCTCCAACCTGAGTGTGGCTTCATCTTTACAGTAGAGGAGGCCGTGGATAGACATGTCAGAATGGGAATGGGATGTGGAATTAAAATGTGTGGCCACTGGGATATCCTGCTTTCTCTGGCCGACAGAGCGTAGATGTTCAGCAAAGCGGTCTCCCAGTCTGCGTCGGGTCTCGCCAATATATAAAAGGCCACATCGGGAGCACTGGACGCAGTATATCACCCCAGTCGACTCACAGGTGAAGTGTTGCCTCACCTGGAAGGACTGTTTGGGGCCCTGAATGGTGGTAAGGGAGGAAGTGTAAGGGCATGTGTAGCACTTGTTCCGCTTACACGGATAAGTGCCAGGAGGGAGATCAGTGGGGAGGGATGGGGGGGACGAATGGACAAGGGAGTTGCGTAGAGAGCGATCCCTGCGGAATGCAGAGGTGGGGGGGAGGGAAAGATGTGCTTAGTGGTGGGATCCCGTTGGAGGTGGCGGAAGTTACGGAGAATAATATGTTAGACCCAGAGGCTGGTGGGGTGGTAGGTGAGGACCAGGGGAACCCTATTCCTAGTGGGGTGGCGGGAGGATGGAGTGAGAGCAGATGTACGTGAAATGGGGGAGATGTGTTTAAGAGCAGAGTTGATAGTGGAGGAAGGGAAGCCCCTTTCTTTAAAAAAGGAAGACATCTCCCTCGTCCTAGAATGAAAAGCCGCATCCTGAGAGCAGACGCGGCGGAGACGGAGGAATTGCGAGAAGGGAATGGCGTTTTTGCAAGAGACAGGGTGAGAAGAGGAATAGTCCAGATAGCTGTGAGAGTCAGTAGGCTTATAGTAGACATCAGTGGATAAGCTGTCTCCAGAGACAGAGACAGAAAGATCTAGAAAGGGGAGGGAGGTGTCGGAAATGGACCAGGTAAACTTGAGGGCAGGGTGAAAGTTGGAGGCAAAGTTAATAAAGTCAACGAGTTCTGCATGCGTGCAGGAAGCAGCACCAATGCAGTCGTCGACGTAGCGAAGGAAAAGTGGGGGACAGATACCAGAATAGGCACGGAACGTAGATTGTTCCACAAACCCAACAAAAAGGCAGGCATAGCTAGGACCCATACGGGTGCCCATAGCTACACCTTTAGTTTGGAGGAAGTGGGAGGAGCCAAAGGAGAAATTATTAAGAGTAAGGACTAATTCTGCTAGATGGAGCAGAGTGGTGGTAGAGGGGAACTGATTAGGTCTGGAATCCAAGAAGAAGCGTAGAGCTTTGAGACCTTCCTGATGGAGAATGGAAGTATATAAGGACTGGACATCCATGGTGAAAATAAAGCGGTGGGGGCCAGGGAACTTAAAATCATCGAAAAGTTTAAGAGTGTGAGAAGTGTCACGAACATAGGTCGGAAGGGATTGAACAAGGGGTGATAAAACCGTGTCGAGGTATGCAGAAACGAGTTCAGTGGGGCAGGAGCAAGCTGAGACAATAGGTCGGCCAGGACAGGCAGGTTTGTGGATCTTGGGTAGGAGGTAGAAACGGGAAGTGCGGGGTGTGGGAACTATAAGGTTGGTAACAGTGGATGGGAGATCCCCTGAGCGGATAAAGTCGGTGATGGTGTGGGAGACAATGGCCTGGTGCTCCTTAGTGGGGTCACGATCAAGGGGTAAATAAGAGGAGGTATCCGCGAGTTGTCGCTGTGCCTCGGCAAGGTAGAGGTCAGTACGCCAGACTACAACAGCACCCCCCTTATCGGCGGATTTAATAATAAGGTTAGGATTAGTGCGGAGGGAGTGGAGAGCAGAGCGTTCCGAAGGAGTGAGGTTGGAATGGGTTGAGGTTGGTTATCTGAAGGGAAGGGATAGATTATTCTTAGAGAAGGTTAAAATGTTGACACAATAAACTGGGTAGAAACGCCTGTACAGTTCTGTAGTGTTCTGTCTTCTATGAAAGATCCTTTAAAGATCAATACCTCAAACCTCCCCAGAATGCTCCATCATGGGCACAACCCTCCCCTCCGTTGAGGATACCTACAAGAGGCTGTAGCTCAAGAAGGTGGCATCCATTACTGAGGATCCACACCATCTGGGACACGTCCTTTCCTCATTACTGGAGCTACAGGAGTCTAAAGATTCAGACACATATCTCTCCTCTCTGTCACCATTTTAAAGGTCCATGAACTCTACCTCATTCTTCCCTTTTCTGCACTATGTACTTTTTTTGTAATTTTTAGTAATTTTATATATTTGCATTGTACTTCTGCCACAAAACAACAAATTTCACATCTTCTTGGTCCGCAGATTCTCATTCCTCCAAACCCTTGAGATAAACCAAGTCATCTCATGCCAACACCCCCAAGCATTGGTACTGTAATTATACTCTACTGGCTCTGTTGGGCAGTCCAGGTCATTCACATGCCTGACACCAAATTCCTGAAACAAACATGGAAGCCATTACCAGGCCTCTTTGGAAACAAAATGCATCCCGTTTGACTCATGGAAATAACTGGCCTGTGCCTGCGCAAAGTCAAGGAGAATTCCTGATGGCACCAAGAACCTCCAAACAATTAATTGGGAGCATACAGAGCCACGGACATCCTATCAGGCATGTCTTGCCCCATCTACTACATGAGACGCTGTTGCAGGAAAGCAGCCTCCATCAATAGGAACCCCCACCACACAGGTCATGTTCTCCTCTCACTGCTGTCATCAGGAAGTAGGTACAGGAACCTCAGGACTCAAACCACCAGGTTCAGGTAAGTTACTACCCTTCAACCATCAGGTTCTTGAACCAAAGGGGATAACTTCACTAATCTTCACTTGCCCCATCACTGAAATATTCCCATAACCAATGGACCCACTATCAAGGACTCTTCATTTCATGTTCTCAATATTTATTGCTTATTTATTTATTATTATTCTCTCTTTCTTTTTGTATTTGCACAGTTTGTTGTCTTTTGCACACTGGTTGACTGCCCTAGTCTGTGCAGACTTTCATGATCCTGTTATGGTTATTATTCTACAGATTTTTTGAGTATGCCTGCAGGAAAATGAATCTCTGGTTTGTATATGGTGATAAATATGTACTTTGGTAATAAGTTTACTTTGAACTTTATTGAGTTTATGGTTTCCATATTGGCTTCAGTAGTCATCTAAGAACCCAAAGTGCAACCTCAATTCCAGTCAGAGTAAAAAGAGTTAGGTTCGTTCTGGTCTTGTCAGTTGGTGATTGTTGCTGAGGCTTTAGTTTGCTAATGACACTAGGTCTAAATTCTGGAACTCCCCACTCAACCTGCAACACCTCCAAGTTAATGTACCCGAATTATAGTCTGTTGGCTTTGTTCAGTCACTTGGGCCCGGTTTAAGATGGTACTGGTGAGACACAGCAACATTTTACTGGCAGCAAACAAAGGAACTAACTACTCTATTAACCGTACTTTTTCTGGACAATGATCACTGCAATTAATAGCTTGCAAATTGCCTTTCTGAGTTGTGCTTCTAAACCGCCTGTAAGACCTGGCATTTTTGTGGTGTTCTGGGGTATTTGGCAAAATGGAGTTGCGAAAGTACCGTGGCGTGGCAAAGCCCGGGCCTGACAGCAAGGGACAAGCTGTCGTTTGGACATTGCTGGAATGGTACTTGGGGCCAAACTGAAGCGTCAAAGCCCGGACTTGAGAGCGAGGAAAGAGATAATGTTTGACCAATGTAAGTGTTGGGCCAGATTGAAAAGGTCAGGGTGTTGGGGTTGCAGGCGAGGGACAGGATAGTCTTTAGTTCACTGCTCCACGAGATTTACTTGTCTCTGCGCTGAACTGAGGTTGTGGCCTGCAACTAATGGCTATGGAGTTATCATTCACTTTTCATTGTTTGCACAATTTGTTCTTTTTTTGCAGGAGTGCTTGATGGTGTCTTGTTTTAATGAGTTCTACTGTGTTTCTTTGTTTTTCTGGTTGCCTGTCAGAAGACGAATCTCAAGGATGTGTATATTATACATAATCTGATAATAAATACTTAGAACAGTGTGATGGAATACCATCACCAGTGAGACTGCAGCATTTCAGAACAACAGATCACCAACCACCTTCTCAAGGACAATCTGGCAAGGGTTGTACCAGTGACACGCTGATCCCGAGAACTGAACCACACAAAAAAGTGAAATAAGCTGACATTACTGATAGAGTCCAGAGTTCAAGGCATGGTGTTTGGGGTGACGACCAAAGCCAGAAGGTCAATTGGAAGTCTGGAAATAGTAGCAAGATGGCTGAAGCCCTGGGTCTATGAGTCTGAAATCCACTGGGGAGGTTGGAGGCCTGTTTTTGCGAGTTCACTGGAGGTTGAAGGCCTAGAAGCCTCTCCTGGGGTTGGAGTACTGTCTGTGGGTGTAAGTGGGTGGCAGGGAGGAAAGGCACTTGTTTCACTGTTGTTATTTTGTTCCTTGGGTTATAGAGTCATAGAAAAGTTCAGCACAGAAACAGGCCCTTCAGCCCATCTAGTCAGCACTGAACCATTTAAATTGCTTACTCTCATTGACCTGTACTGGGACCGTAGCCTTGCATACTCCTACCATCCATGCAGCGATTAAAACTTGTCTTAAATGTTGAAATTGAGCTTGCATGCACTAATGCTGACAGGTATTGCTAGCTGTTAACGCAAACAGCATACTTTACAGCATGCTTTGATGCACATGTGATTAATCAATCAAACTGAATGTGAAGAAAATGGCTAATACTACATTTATAATATCATTGTGCTGGTAAGAAAATTAGATGATTCTATCATTAAAGAAATTTAATTACTCTCATCCAACTCCTCAATTTTAATGTGCTTAGCCATTTTGAAATCCCTCTGTCCTGATTATTCCTTATCTCTGTAGTAGTTTATTTCAGCCCTAGAACTGTGAAAGTTTTCTGTATTCCTCTGCCTTTGAGCTTTGCAACTTCATTGCTTGAATAGTTCTTTCCAATGCCAAGGCCACACCCTCTGGAATTCTCCCTACAAACCACCACCTCTCAAGAGCACTTTACTCTTCTAAGGCTCTCCTTAAAACTTTACTCTCCAACCAAACTTCTGGACCAGTGTTTCACTAAAAGTGCCGTATGAATTGTTATTGAAATTATTATCTACTTTTTCAGCGTAAGACACAGATAACTGGGCAGAGGAATATAGATACTTCCAACATTAAATCTAATTTGTTTAATTCCATCTGAGCATGACCAGAACTGTGCAGAAGTTGTGTGCAGCAAAAAACGGCTTGCATCTGCAAGTAGAGGCTTCTCAGTTGTCAGTCTTACCTCTGCCAAGTCCCTCCATGTTGCTAGAGGATTGAAGATAATTGGTCAGTGCAGCACACTTGCCCTTCTTGCTCATACCCAACCATGTTCCTCCTTCCTTCCCTTTTTCCATATCCAGTCCTAGAGGTCATTCATGGAACAGAAGGAAAAAATGGACATACTTGTTTAAGATACAACTCATATGATTCAGTTGAGAATGCGGATACTGATCACAGTCAACGTCAAAAACAAATTGGAATTCAATCACGTGGACTCAAGGTTATATAATGGATCAAAATCAGAACCAGGTTTAATATCACCAGCATATGTTGTGAAATTTGGTAACTTTGTGGCAGCACTACAACGCAATACATGATAAATATAGAGGGGGGGAAGATATTTACATATATAAAATAATTAAATTAAATAAGCAATAAAAAAAAACAAATAAAAAGTAGTGTTCATGTTCAATATCCATTCAGAATCGGATGGCAGAGGGGAAGAAGCTGTTCCTGAATCATTGAGTGTGTGCCTTCAGGCTTCTGTACCAATGAGAAGAGGGCATATCCTGGTTGATGGGGGTCCTTAATGATGGACGCCACCTTTTTGAGGTACAACTCCTTGAATTTAACAGCTCTCTGCAGCTTACTTTGGTTCGATCCTGTATAGTAGCGCCCCCCACCCCCCCGCCCATACCAGGTGGTGATGCAGCTAGTCAGAGTGCTCTCCACAACACATCTGTAGAAATTTTTGAGTGTCTTAGGTGACATACCAACTCTCCTCAAACTCCGAATGAACTATAACTGCTGTCTTGCTGTCTTTATAGCTGCATCAATATGTTAGGACCAGATTAGATCCTCAGATATATTAACACTTAGGAACTTGAAATTGCTCACTCTCTCCACTTCTAATCCCTCTACGAGGACTAGTACGTGTTCCCTCATCTTACCCTTTCTGAAGTTCACAATCAGCTCTTTGGTCTGAGTGCAACATTGTTGCTGTGGCGCCACTCAACTAGCCAGTATATCTCACGCCTGTTTTTGTCACAATCTGAGATTCTGATGAGAATGTATACATACTTTAGTAATAAATGTACTTTTAACTTTGAACTTCAAGAAACAGGGAGCAGAACAAGGGATTCACCAGAATAACATATCTGAGGATAACTTTCTGGAAGTCTGAGGGAATGTTGATTAATTCCAGATGAAGTGATAAAACTTGTTACTTCTTTCTTAATCAGAATCAGGTTTAATGTCACTGGCACATGTTGTGAAATCTGATGTTTTGCAGCAGCAGTATAGTGCAATGGGGTGTATGGGGTGTCAAGGGAGGGGTAGCACCTCTGGTGAAGGGGCTTGCTGTGTCCATTCCAGGGCAGACTGTGGTCCCCAGTTGACACTCAGCTCTCACCTGTGGCTCTACATATCTGTTTGCATGCAACAGTGGTCACACCCCAGTACAGTGCTTCGATAGCCAAGCTAAACCAGGTGAGCGTAGCTAGCAGATCTCATGCCCTGGTGAGACAGGGCCATGTCTGTCCTTGCGTATGAAGTCAGCTCCGGCAAACTGGGCAGATGAGATCTAGAGTGAGATCCAACGGCCAGGAAGGTGGTTCTACAACGCTCCGTGGAGAGCAAAGGGTGTGACAGGACACAGAAGACGTCATGGTCATCCACTGCAACCAAGGAAGTCACCAGCTTGTGACACTTATTTGTACCACTGGATCCAGACTTCTGAGATTGAATGAGTAGAACTGGCACCCGTGCAACAGCTTTTCCACTTAAAAAATTCTCCCGCACAGGTTTCTGACATCGGTGGACATGATGAACAACTATCACATTGCAATACATAAAGAAAACTATAAGTTACTTTAAGAAATATAATTTTTGAAATTAAGTAGTGCAAAATGAGAGCAAAAAAAAAAGGTCAGATAGTGTGCGTGCGTTTATTGTCCATTCAGAAATCTAATGGCAGAGGGACAAGACGGCAGAAACCTTAGGGCAGCATGGTAGCGTAGTGGTCAGCACAACGCTTTACAGTACAGGGTTCAATTCTCACCGCTGCCTGTAAGGAGTTTGTACTTTCTCCCTGTGACTACGTGGGTTTCCTCTGGGGGTGCTTCAGTTTCCTTCCACAGTCTGTTATTTGAGCAGTGTAACTTGTCCTGTGATTAGGCTAGGATTAAATCAGGGAGTTGCTGGGACTGCTGGCTGGTGTGGCTGAAAGGGCTGGAAGGGCCTGTTCCATGCTGTATGTCAATTTGAGGGATAACAACAACCTCTCAGCAAATTAAGCAACAGTTACAGACATAAGGAAGTTGAGAAAAAGGACTGCAAAGGTAGTAATCTCGGGATTATTGCCTGTGCTACGCGACAGTGAGAGTAGGAATGCAATGAGGTGGAGGATAAATGCGTGGCTGAGGGATTGGAGTGGGGGCAGGGATTCAAGTTTTTGGATCATTGAGCTCAAACAGGAGTACTTATTGTCAAGGGGCACAGCCACTGGGGTACTCTCTATTACCTGAATCTTCCTCTTCCCCCTCCTAACCGTGACCCACTTGTCTGCCTCCCATGGCCCCGGTGTGACCACCTGCCTGTAACTCCTCTCTATCAACTCCTCACTCTCCCTGACCAGACGAAGGTCATCCAGTATTCTCCTTTCAGGACCTCTCCCCGTTTCCTACCTATGTCATCGGTACCTAAATGTACCACGACCTCTGGCTCCTCTCCCTCCCACTTCAGGATATCTTGGACACGATGAGAAACATCCCGGACTGGGGAGGCCTGTGAGTTTGACGTCAGTGGTGGGTAAATTGATAGAAAGTATTCTTAGGGATGGTATATATAATTATCTGGATAGACAGGGTCTGCTTAGGAACAGTCAACATGGATTTGTGCGTGGAAGGTCATGTTTGACAAATCTTAATTGAATTTTTTGATGAGGTTACTAGGAAAGTTGACGAGGGTAAAGCAGTGGATGTTCTCTATATGGACTTCAGTAAGGCCTTTGACAAGGTTCCACACGGAAGGTTAGTTAGGAAGGTTCAATCGTTAGGCATTAATATTGAAGTAGTAAAATGGATTCAGCAGTGGCTGGATGGGAGACGCCAAAGAGTAGTGGTGGATAACTGTGTGTCAGATTGGAGGACGGTGTGTAGCGGTGTGCAGTGGTGTGCCTCAGGGATCTGTACTGGGTCCAATGCTGTTTGTCATATATATTAATGATCTAGATGATGGGGTGGTAAATTGGATTAGTAAGTATGCAGATGATACTAAGATAGGTAGTGTTGTGGATAATGAAGTAGGTTTTCAAAGCTTGCAGAGAGATTTAGGCCAGTTAGAAAGGTGGGCTGAAAGATGGCAGATGGAGTTTAATGCTGAAAAATGTGAGGTGCTACAGTTTGGTAGGACTAATCAAAATAGGACATACATGGTAAATGGTAGGGCATTGAAGAATGCAGTAGAACAGAGGGATCTAGGAATAATGGTGCATAGTTCCCTGAAGGTGGAATCTCATGTACATAGGGTGGTGAAGAAAGCTTTTGGTATGCTGGCCTTTATTAATCAGAGCATTGAGTATAGGAGTTGGGGTGTAATGTTGAAATTGTATAAGGCATTGGTAAGACCAAATTTGGAGTATTGTGTACAGTTCTGGTCACTGAATTATAGGAAAGATGTCAATAAAATTGAGGGAGTACAGAGGAGGTTTACTAAAATGTTGCCTGGGTTTCATCTCCTAAATTACAGAGAAAGGTTGAACAAGTTAGGTCTTTATTCTTTGGAGCGTAGAAGGTTGAGGGGGGACTTGATAGAGGTGTTTAAAATTATGAGGGGGATTGATCGAGTTGACGTGGATAGGCTTTTTCCATTGAGAATGGGGGAGATTCAAACAAGACGACATGAGTTGAGAGTTAAGGGGCAAAAGTTTAGGGGTAACATGAGGGGGAACTTCTTTACTCAGAGAGTGGTAGCTGTGTGGAATGAGCTTCCAGCAGAAGTGGTTGAGGCAGGTTCAATGTTGTCATTTAAAGTTAAATTGGATAGCTATATGGACAGGAAAGGAATGGAGGGTTATTGGCCGAGTGCAGGTCGGTGGGACTAGGTGAGAGTAACAGTTCGGCACGGACTAGAAGGGCCGAGATGGCCTGTTTCTGTGCTGTAATTGTTATACGGTTATAAACAAAATGCTTATATAAGCTCAAAGCAGGGAGTTCCACCTGGAATTTCACACAAGTTGGAATGGTTAGAATATAGGAAGCAACATGCCTGGAATCATATTGGGAGCAGATGCACGCTCTTATGGGAGAATCTCAATTCTACCTTCAGAAGAATTGGATAAGTGTAGAAAAGCGGTTGTCCATCATGTATGACGATGACAGGAAACCCTTGTGGGAGAGTTTTTAAAGTGGAAAAGTTCTTGCACTGGGGCAGTTCCACTTCCTCGACCTCAGATGTCCGGGTCCAGTAGTACAAAGAAGCATCACAAACTGGAGTCTTCCTTGGTTCCAGTGGATGACCATGACATCTTCTGTGCCTTGCCATGCTCTTCCCTCTCCATGGAGGGTTGCAGAACTGTCTTCCTGGCCATTGGATCTCACTGTAGATCTCATTTGTCCAGTCTGCCGGGGCTGATTTCACATGCTAGGACAGGCATGAGCCACGGAAACTTAGGAATGGGCCATTTAGATGTGGGATAAGCAGGCATTTGTTTACACAAAGGATAAAGTGATTTTGGAATTCAGTGGATGCTGGATCAATTGAAAATTTTACTGAGAAGTAAAGATTTTTACCAAGTAATGGTATCCAAGGAGAGAAGTTTCATAGGCAAGCAAACATATTTTCTCTCTCTCACACACATACACACATGAGCAAAATGGTTTAATTGACGAGTGGAACTGGCTTATGGGATGGAATGGCCTAATTGTGTTCCTTTCTTAGCTGTTCTTGTCTTTGAGTAATGTACAGCTTTGTTAGAAGCAAATTATAATACAAATACATTTGAGACATTAATTATGGGGGAATAACAGATACTCCTGCTAAAAGAAGAATTTCAATTCCCCCCAGAGGAAATACTCAGTGCCTTCCAATTGCATCAATCTTCTGGACCAATTAACAGCTGGAATAGAAATATCTCCACTGAATGCCTGATCATCACTGCTCTAAGTGATGATGTGGGGCTGGCAATAGCAGGCACTAAAATTCACCCCAGTGCCAAATTAGAAAGGTGCTAATCTTCCAGGGATCCCACTTTCTATCTTCCTAACTATCCCTATAGGATGAAGACATGCACAGGACTGGATTTTAATGTCAAGGCCTTAAATCTCCACAGTTGTCATTGTTAACTTAAGAAAAAAGAACACAGACAAGGAAAGTAAAGGTTGGGTTTAACAACACTTTAACTATCAGAATCAGAATCTATTTTAATATCATGAAATTTGCCGTAAAGTTTGTCGTTATGTGGCAGGAGTACATTGCAATACATAATAATAAAAACTGCAAGTTACAGTAAGTGTCCATTCAAAAATCAGATGACAGAGGGGAAGAAGCTGTTTCTGAATCACTGAGTGTGTGCCTTCAGGCTCCGGTACCTCCTCCCTGATGGTAACAATGAGAAGAGGGCATGTCCTGGGTGACGAGGTCTTCAGTGATGGATGCCCCCTTTTTGAGGCATCGCTCCTTGAAAATGTCCTGGATACTACAGAGGCTGGTGCCTATGATGCAGCTGACTAAGTTTACAACTCTCTGCAGCTTACTTCGATCTTGTGCAGTGCCCTGCCCCCATACCAGATGGAGAGGCATTTAGTCAGAATGCTTTCTATGGTACATTTGTAGAAATTTGCGAGTGTCTTTGGTGACGTACCTAATGTTCTCAAACTCCTGATGAAATATAGCCACTGTTGTGCCTTCTTTGTAGCTGCATCGATATGTTGGGCCCAGGACAGATCCTCAGAGATGTTGATTACTTGGCCCTAAAATATTTTCTTTGTTCTAATCATGTTCTTCCTTGTAAAGTTTGTTTAATTACATTTGATTAATGAATTTCTTGTGAATGCTGCTTAGGCATTGCCATACGTCTATGATTTTTCATTGCATCTGTGCATACATATACTTGTGCAGATGACAATAAACTTGATTTTGTCTTTGAACCTCAGAAGTTGCAGAAACACTCTGGAAGGCTCAGATTGGTGCTGTGATGCGATACAGTTATTGTCATGCTGTGGTCAAAATGAAAGAGATGCTGAGGGTGAAGAGTGTCACCAGGAGCAGCAAGCTGGGAAACTGCATTTACTTCAGCTTATAGATTAGCTTGGCAGATACAAGGTTGTACAAGCATGGAATTACGTAAGTTTTCAGGACGCTCCTTTTCAAAGATAATTGGTAGTTGGGACAAATTGGTGGCTTGTTGATATAGAACATTTAACAACTCAGGAAATCTCAAGTCATTTTATAACCAAACAAGTACTCTTTAAACGTAAGTGTTGGGATTTATGTATACAGTCCAGTGCAAAAGTCTTAGGCACATATACATAGCTGAGGTGCCTAAGATTTTTGCACAGGACTGCATTTGTCAGAGAGGAGAGGACAGCAAGTTTGTAAATCTGGTGGGAGCAAAGGATACTGGGAGTGGTGAGGGTGGAGTGCCACAGGACGTGTGTGGGACTGGTGGCAGAAAAGAGTGCCAGGGCAAGAGGCACGGGTGCAGACACACCAGCCCTGAGACATACCCGGCAAGGTGATTTCATTCCAACAATTAGTTTATTAATCATTACAGAATGTCTCTTTGGTGCTTCCTGCTCCCTTCCCCTTTTCCCAACCGTGATTCCCCTCTCCCTGCCTCCTTCTCACTCCCAGTCCATAATAGAGACCCATATCAGAATCAGGTTTATCATCACTCACATAAGTCATGAAATTTGTTTTTTTTTTGTGGCGGCAGTAGAGTGCAGTACATAAAATTACAACAGTACTGTACGAAAGCCTTTGGCATGTATATATAGCCGGGGTGCCTAAGACTTTTGCACAGGTCTGTAATAGTTTTATATGTTGCACTGTACCAATTGTTTGTAATCAAATGACTTTGCCAGGTGTCTCAGGGCTGGGTGTGTCTGCACCTGCACCCGCCCCCCGTAGCCTCGCCCCTCGCACCTGTCCCACACCCCTCCCACCCTCACCATTCCCAACATCCTTTGCTTCTGCCAGATTTACAAACTCTCTCTCTGCTCCACATTGACAAATACAGTACTTAGGCACGCTAGCTATATATATGTGCCTAAGACTTTTGCGCTGTCACTGTAAATGTATAAAATACATTTGCAAGCCTTAAACAGGAAATTATTGTTCAGATTCTAAATGTATACATTAACACCAGATGGATAATGGGTGATGAACACATCGATCACTACTGCTTTCAAGGGCTGGAGAAAAGTGTCACAGGATTTCATTCTCCCGTTTCTTGGTCTGGGTATCCTTCTGTAGTTTTACCATTACCACAAACAGACTGTCTGGCTGGGTTGACATGGAGTGTGCTTTATGGTGTTATATTTTTTCCTTTCAAATGAGATCAGATCAATTTTCCCTCTAATTTTTTCAGCTGCACAGACCACCCAGGGCTCTGAGCAGGAAATTTTTACATGGCCTGAAAACCGCACGGCACTTTAACACGTGTTGGCGTTCAGAGGGATGGTGGCTTATTAACAATGAGCTACCGACTTCCATTCTGTCTTTACTGTTACAATTTGTAACAGTGTTGTAACTTGAAACACTAAAAATGTTGAAGCTTTAAAATGTTTCAAAGTAAAGGTTGTGGTATGGTTATTATTTAGAAAATTTATAGATTATAGTCATTAACAAGTAACTAATTATAGGGTAATTCAATTATAATAACATAGATATCAAAACATTAGCATTAAAATGGAAAATTCTGGATCTGGCTTGCTGTTCAGCTCTCAGCCTTCTTCCAAGGAAAACCATTACCAATTCCCTGGCAAACCACCAGGTGGAGTACTTTCCCAGGTGGAATGCTTCCTCTCAAAGACAACGGCAGATGAGAACGAGCAGCTACAAAAATAACTGAAGAAAGCATCCCGATACTGATACTGCACCAGAATTGGCCTTGCCAAAAGGAATACCACCAGGAAATGCATCAAATTGTCTGCATTTGTGCACAATATGTGCAGATCAGTAAAAACATCTCCAGCTTTCAGACATGGGTGCTTCACCCACTGCTCTGCTCTACTCTCTCTATACACATGGATGTGTGGCTAGGCACAGCTCAAAGGTCATCTATAAATTTGCTGACAATACAACTATTGTTGGTAGATTTTCTGATGGTGACAAGAAGGTGTACAGGAACAAAATATATCAGCTAATTGAGTGGTGTCGCAGTAACAACCTTGCACTCAACATCAGTAAGACCAAAGAACTGATTGTAGATTTCAGAAAGGGCAAGACGAGGTAACACACACCAGTCCTCATGGAGGGATCAGAAGTGGAAAGAGTGAGCAACTTCACATTCCTGGGTGTCAGTATCCCTGAGGATCTATCCTGGACCCAACATATTGATGCAGCTACAAAGAAAGCACAATAGTGGCTCTACTTCATTATAAGTTTGAGGAGATTTGGTATGTCTCCAAAGACACTTGGAAATTTGATGTACCGTGGAGAGCATTCTAACTGGCTGCACTACTGTCTGGCATGAAGGGTGGTGCGGGGCACTGCACAGGATTGAAATAAGCAGCAGAAAGTTGTGAACTCAGTCAGGTCCATCATGGGCACCAGCTTCACCACCCCCACCACCCAGGACATGCCCTCTTCTCATTGCTACCATCAGCAAGGAGGTACAGAAGCCTGAAGGCACACACTCCATGATTCAGGAACATCTTGCATTATGTATTGTAATGTACTGCTGCCGCAAAGGATATAAATTTCATGATAAATGCTGCTGATATTAAACCCGATTCTAATTATAATTTGATTACTGACAAGATACATTATTTTCAGTTCATTTTCATTCAGTTGTCTTCAGGTTCACACTCTCGCAAAATATATCTCCCATTCTAGCATTCTAGTTATATAGAAAACTTCGCCCCAACTTGCCTGTGAGAACCAAAGTCTACCTGAGTTAGGCCTATTTGTTTTCATTTCCCATATTCCTCTACATCGTTCCTATCTATAGTACTGTGCAAAATTCTTCGGCACATATACTGTCCTGCTGAAGAGCCTTGGGCCAAAGCACCAACAATATTCTTCTCGATAGATGCTGCCTGGCCTGCTGAGCTCCTCCAGCATTTTGTGTGTGTTTCTTATTTTTAATGGGTTAAATTGGGTCTCCTTGTTTTGTGGCTGCCTGTAAGGAGATGAATCTCAAGGTTGTATATTTTGATAATAAATTTACTTTAAACATCCTTGGTTCAGCTCTAGTTCAGCCTTAAAGATCTGGATTTGCCAAAGTAATTTTAAAAACGTTAGGGGTAATTATTGAATATGAACTTTAATCTAATGCATGGGTTCAAGTCCAGGTCCTAAAGTGGGATGAAACTATCTTGTGCATACTTAACTGAAGATCATAAGTGAAACAAGGGTCAGGAAGTAGAGGCGAATGTACAGCTCTTAATTTGACAGTCACTGGAAGTATTACAAACAAATCGCTATCTGGTTCACACTGGAGAATAGTAAGGATCAAGGATCAACTTTATTCTGAGACCATAAGATATAAGGGCAGAATTAGGCCATTTGGCCCATCAAGTCTGCTCTGCCATTTCATCCTGGCTGATCCATTTTTCCTCTCAGCCCCACTCTCCTCCCTTCTCCCTGTACCCCTTCATGCCCTGACTAATTAAGAATCTATCAACCTCTGCCTTAAATATACCCAGTGACTTGGCTTCCACACACCGCCTGTGGCAACGAATTCCACAGATTCACCACTCTGTGGCTAAAGAAATACTTCCTCATTTCCATTCTAAATGGACGTCCCTCTGTTCTGAGGCTGCATCCTCTGGTCGTAGACTCACTCTCCATAGGAAATATCTTCTCCACATCCACTCTATCGAGGTCTTTCAACATTCAATAGGTTTCAATGTAAGTACCCCTCATTCTTCTGAATTCCAGTGAGTGTAGGCCCAGAGCCATTAAATACTCCTCATATGACAAGCTTTGCAATACTGGAATCAATTTTGAATCTCCTTTGAACCCTCTCCAATGTCAGCACATCCTTTCAATTCTATCACCATAGGCCATATTCCGCCAACATCAGCTCACCAAAATTCTCTGTCTTGGGCCAGTCTTTTACATGGTCGTCAGGTGTAGCCCATCTTTAAAGATCATTCCTCTCCCAGGGAAGAGATCTTTGGAGCTTCCACTGGTGTTTCCATAGCTCTGGGATTTTACAGGACAGGGCTGCTAGCTCCATTCCTGACCCTCTTCTTTGCGCAGCCAGGATTTGGACCATCCATAGTTGAATTATCAACATAATTCACCACATACATTTACTTGTATTGGGGATTTGCTGTGGTGTTCTGGTGTGACATGATGGTAGACTGTAGCTAATGAGGATCATATCAACGTAAACAAATTGCTCTTCTAGCTATGGCAACACACACAAAATATTGGAGGAACTCAGTAGGTCAGGCAGCATCTATGGAGGGGAAAGTCCTCATATTCCATCTGTAGTCTTCAACTTGATAGCACAAACATCAATTTCTCCAAATTTCAGTAATCACTCCCCTCTGTTTCCCTACCCCCTTTAAAAAGAATTCCCCCATTCTGGTCACCCTCTCACCACTTTTCTTCTTCTCCCCCCTCCTCATGAACTGCCCATCACCTTCCTCTGATTCCCCACATTCTTCCCTTTATTCCATGGTCCATTGTCCTCTTCTATCAGATGCCTCCTCTTTCAGCCCTTTACCTTTTCCACCTACCAGTATCTTTCTTTTCCCTCATGCCCCAACCACTGATGATACCCCTCACCTGCCAGCTTGTGCTTTCCCCCCACTGTACCTTCTTATTCTGGCCTCTTCCCCCTTCCTTTCCAGTCCTGATGAAGGGTCTCGGCCCAAAGCACTGACTGTTTATTCCCCTCCATAGATGCTGCCTCACCTGCTGAGTTGCTCCAGCATTCTGTGTGTGTTACTTGTTTCTTTTATTGTACAGATTTTAGCTGCGGCAGAAACTGAAACAGAACAAACTGGAACTTGCAGCATTCATCACACTTAGAAATTACCTCAAGCTACAGGATGTTTGATCAATAAATGTGTGAAAAAAATGAACAGATCCTATGTTCTTGGAAAACAATTCCCAGACAATCTTTTACTTTTCAATTAAAGCTGATAAAGATTCAAATTTAATTCCAGTTTACCGCAAAATAAGAGATAAAAATCTTCAATTAATTATTGCAGGCAAAGCCTTAAACCTACCCCTGAGTCCAGATGTTTTAATAGAGATAGCAACTATGTGGTATATATCTCAAATAAAATGGATCTTCTGTTTTTTTTGTGTTGGGTGAGTCAAGATTACCATGGGTTTTGTTTTACCGGTCGACAAGAGTATTCAGTAGCGTTTGTAAATTATCCTCCACAAAAAAAAACCCAAATCACGAAGATAAAGTGACTCCAAAATTAGAGCCAAGCTGTTGAGAAATGTAATTAAATTATAGTGAGAATCCCATCTGGAACAACCATCTGTGGAGCTAGCTTCAGACAACCAACGTCCAAATATGAATCACACTCTCAATTCTGCATCTACTCATGTGGCGTTTGCTGGGTGTTGAAGATGAAACCAATAATTTTTTTTTGTCATTTTCACACAGGCTGCATTTAGCCTACAGTCAGCATCCAGCTGCATTAGTCTGTCTTGAGACGAATCCCCAAGTTTCAAGATTCAAAATACATTTATTATCAAAGAATGTATAAATTATACAACCTTGAGATTTGTCTGCTTACAGGCAGCCACAAAAGCAAGAAACCCGAAAGAACCCAATTAAAAAAAAATAAAGACTAGCCCCTATAGCGTGGAGAAAGAGGAAAAAAAACACACAAATCATGCTAACAATAGAAGTGAGCAACAGTATTCCAAACCAAATTGAGTCCTCAGATTGGAATCCTTGGAGCAGTCCAGAGGAGGACCAAAGCTTCGGTATCAGTTCATCATATTAGCGGGGCAAATCGCAGACACAAAGCACAGCAGCCAGGGAAGTCTCACAGACTCAGCGTTACAGAGAGAGGTGTGAAAACTTGGCCCTTTTGTATCATAACCATTGAAATTTCAACTTGCAAAGCCACGAGACTCCAAACGTGACACTCCAGATCACCTTTTACCATCAGTTTTTCAGGTTAGTCTGCCGTCACGCATCATCACTTCCAAAATTAATGCTGCAATTCTTTCAAGACTGCCTGGAATAGACACTGTGAGGCCTGACCTTATGATGCTTTCTAACATCATGATAGAAGACATGAATTATATCAGTAACATGGACTACACCGCCTCATTCCTCTTGAAAGACAGGCTATTTTAGTCAGTTACTCATTCATCGTCATACTAATCTTGGAACTGACACAATGTGACTACGTACCTCCATATAATTCTAGTCTTTTTCTACGTGAGCAATCATTTCAGAGCCGTTCAGATACTGTGACATTGATGAAGGAGCATTCCCCAGAGATTTATGAAACTCCTGAAAAATCAAAATCTGCCTGCAGGTTCCTTTGGGTAAAATTCATCTTATTCCTTTCTGATTGATCTGAAGAAGGCACGGTTTTGGGAACAGTACACACAATAAAAATTACACAAGCAGTTGCTGGCTGATAAATAAAATAAGAAATTGGAACTATGTGCTGGAAATGAGTGAATAGCCAGAACTCAAATAGGACCTCATTCACAATTTTCTGAAAGGTCATTGAAAGAGACTAACACACACAAAATGCTGGAGGAACTCAGCAAGGTAGGCAGCATCTATGGAGAGGAATAAACAGTCGACGTTTTGGCCCAAGACCCATGAGTCCTGACGAAACATTGACCTGCTGATATCCTGTATCATTTTGTGTGTGTGTTACTCTGGATTTCCAGCATCTGCAGAATCTCTTCTGTCACTGAAAGAGACTTGCGGGCTATACCATTCCCTTCTTGCTTGTAGCTTTTTTTAAGGTGTCATTGTGAGGAAAGTGTGGAACTACATTTATTGACATCAGTTGCTTATCCTTCGACAACAACCCAAGCACACAAAGGTACAAATGCTGGAGGAACTCAGTAAGTCAGGTAGCATTATTGGAGGAAAGTAAACAGTCAACGGTGAGACCAAGTACGATAGTATGACAGTAGGACATTGTAATACTCATCCTTGTATTACAGATTGAAAAGCCTTGAACACAAACAAGAGAAAATCTGCAGATGCTAGAAATCCAAAGCAACGCACATGAAATGCTGGAGGATCTCAGCAGGTCAGGCAGCATCTGTGGAAGAAGTATAAATAGTCGACTTTTCGTACTGAGACACTTCTTCAGGACTGGAAGGAGGGGGGAATAAGGTCGGGGGGAGGGAAGGAAGAAGTATAAGGTGGGAGGTGATAGGTGAAATCAGGTGAAGGAATGAGCTGGGAAGTTGATTGGTGAAAGAGATAAAGGGCTGGAGAAGGAAGAATCTTCTGATAGGAGAGGGTGGAAGACCATGGAAGGAAGGGAAAGAAGAGGAGCACCAGAGGGAAGTGATGGGCAGGTAAGGAGATAACAAGAGAGAGAGGGAAACAGGAATGGGAAATGGTGGAGGGGGAGGGGCAATTACTGTAAGTTCAAGAAATCGATGAGTAGCTTTGATTTTCACACATGCTCTGATCGTCTGCGTCAAAGACAAAATTGAGCTAGTTGTGATCTGTTCAGCTTTGACTTCCGTAGCAAGAACGACTGTAACCAAGGATTAAGGATCAACACTATTCGTCACATACATTTACACGTATTAGGAACTTGCTGTGGTGTGTTGGTGAGGATGCAGTGTGCAACAAAAAAATTCAACAATTGTTGAGAATAAAGAATTATATAAAGGATGATACATATGAAAATAAATATGCAACACACAAAATGCTGGAGGAACTCAAAGGTTCAGGCAGCATCTATGAAGGGAAATGGACAGTCAACGTTTTGGATTAAGAACCTTCCTGTTGTAATGAGCCCACTTAATTCAAAGTGGAGACTTACCTTCATATCATAAATGACAAAAATGCCATGTTCGCTATTTCAGTCCTTCTCCGAACAGGATTTATCAGATAAACACAAGAGACCCTACAGATGCTGAAAATCCAGAGCAATACACACAAAAGTGCCGGAGGAACTCAGCAGATCAGACAGCATCCATGAAAATTGATCAACAGTCAACATTTTGGGCCAAAACCCTTCACCTGGACTGGAAATGAAGGGGGAATGTACCAGTTTAAGAAAGTGGAGGGGGAAGGGAAGGAGAACAAACTAGAAGGTGACAGGTGAAGCCAGGCGGATGGGAGAGGGGGAATGAAGTCTGAAGCTGGGAGGTGAAAGGTGGAAAAGGCAAAGGGCTGGAGAAGGAGAATCCTACCTGCCATGGACCACCCACCAGCCTCTTAAAAGACAGAGAGTTTCAGTGAGTTACTCATTCATCACAGGTTTAACTTAGCACAGAATGACACCAGTTAGCACAGATTTGTTAGCCTCACACAATGCTTGACGTCTCCCACCACATCTCCTTGTGAATTTCTCTTCCACAAATTTAAACACCTTGACCAGATTGCCTGTACATTATCACTTGCAGAGACACGGACCACTGTGCCAAATGCCTTTTCCAAAAGCTCCCTTCTGGAAAGTGCAATAGGGCTACTAAAACAAGAACCTCACACCATCATAAAAGTTTCTTCCCAGGGAGTTAATTGACCATTCTAGCTAACATCCCCACCCCCTTTTATCTGTTACACCTGTAAATACATTGCATTGCAAACACTGTAAAATACTTTTATAAAGCTGCTTACATTGTTAATACATTCTGGCATTTATGTTTTTATGCACGTTTGATTCCATATCTGTACTCCAATCTCTAACTTTTAAAAAGTATAATTATTTATTATTGTTGAATGAAGTAGGAGGTGTAAGGCACTCCTTCCCTCCATTAGCCTGCAGGTCACTCTTGGACAAGGTGCAGCACCTGCTTAGCCCCACAACTGGCCCCCCCCCCCCATGATCAGGGTCACATGAAGCCACGGGAGCAGATGGTGGATGGTGCATATCACAAGTCCTGACCGCTGACACCAGGTAGACAATCTCTGAAGAGTATTGATAATAACTGGGGTCACCCATCTTGTAAAGGCACTGCCCAGAAGAAGGCAACAGTGAACCACTTTGGTAGAAAAATTTGTCAAGAACTATCATAGTCATGAAAAGATTATGACTACCTACATCATACAATATGGCATGTAACGAATGAACGATTGCTGAATGCTGTTGTTTGCCGTAGCATGTCGTTCTATGTCCAAATACCAGGGCAAGTTCCTAATACATGTAAAAGTTTATGGTGAATAAAGTTGATCTTTGCTGTGAACATCCAGAAAGGAAAGGTCCATCAAATCCTTCCCTATTGTCTGAGAGCAGCACGAGGGTGTGAGGTTCTGAAAGAACATTGAGACAAGTCAGCAAACTGTTCTTAGAACAATCCACCAAGAAATTACATTAACATGGTATCAGACTGCAATGTCTGTAAAACCTTGGTTTTAATCAGACTTCTGGGAATATACCACAATTGAAATTCTTTGTTAGAGTGATCCTTTCCCCAAATCTGGTCTTCAAATGTTTATCTTGAGAACATAGGGTAGTATGGTAGCGTATGGTTAGCACACTTTACAGTACAGGTGACCCAGGTTCAAATCCCACCGCTGCCTGGAATGTTCTCCCCATGTCTGCATGGGTTTCCTCCCACAGTCCAAAGACGTAAGAGTTAATAGGTTAATTGGTCTTTGTAAATTGTCTTGTGATTAGGCTAGGATTAAATCAGGTGGGGGTTGCTAGGCAGCATGGCTCAAAGGGCCAGAGGAGCCTGTTTCATGCTGTATCTCCAGATAAATGAAAGGTTATTGTTCATGACATAAAGAAAAAAATGTTTTGCTGAACAATTTTTGATCTAAGTGATATGTAATAATTGTTATCAAGTCAAAAAAGCCTGATGGATTAAATATAAATGCATAAGACAAATCAGGCAAATGTTCCCAATTGCCGAGTAAACACACAGTATCTGACAATGTCAAATGTCATCATCTCTCATCAGTCTGGGGTGGGAGAAGCAGCTGCATAACAGAAATAACCCAAAATGAACCGGATGGTACAAGTACTGGGAATTAACTCGGGGTTGGTTTGGTCAATTTCTCTCACTCTGGGGGTGGGGGGGGAGGGGTGGTGGTAAAGAGAGAAAAGCTTGATTCCTTTACCCCCAGTCCACTCCAGAAAGCCAGCAGTATCAATAACCCAAATTGTTATTATAGAATTATAAAGCAGAGATCCTTTCCATCCGATTCTCTCATGATAACTAAGAGGTTTGCCTATTAGTCTCAGTTTCCTGCATTTGCCCTATGTCCCTTTAAGCTAGGGGTTCCCAACCCTTTATATGCTGTGGTCCATTGCCATTAAGCATGAGGTCCGTGGACCCCAGGTTGGAAACACTTGCTCTGAACCTTTCCATTCCATGAACCTGTCCACATGCCTTTTAAATATTGTGATTGTACTCACCTCTACCTTTTCCTCTGGCAGATCACTGCATATACAAAGACAAAGTGGAGTTTATTATCATCTTCACAAGTCCTTGTATGCACAAGTGCAATGAAAAGTGTTGTGTCTGAGCAACTACATATCAATTAAATACAAGCACACATGTGGGAGAATGTGAGAGAGAGAGCATGTGAGAAAGAGAATCAGAGAGAGAGAGAGAAAAAGAATGAGAGAGAGAGAGGGAAAGAGAATGAGAGAGAGAGAGGGAAAGAAAATGAGAGAGAGAGAGAGAGAGAAAATGAATATGCATGTGTAGACAATAGATCAATGTGCATAGATAAGTTATCAGTCCATACATAGTGGTAAGGGGAATCGTTGCTCTAAAAGAAAAAGTGCTGGCCTTCCACTTTTCCATACATAAAGCTCTAACTGTTGTGTTTGGCCTCCATACGTCACATTCACTTTGTCTTTGGGAGACATTTTTGCCTGTGTAGGTCTTTAGAATCACTGAAGTCTTTTCTAGTGGTAGCTTTGAAAACAGTCTGTTGTAGTCCGCCTCTGAAATTATAGACAAAGCTGATGCTGTATCCAGCTCCATTTTCAGTTTTACACCAGACACATCTTTTGTGATCTGCTTCAGTAATACATTACAGTTCTAAGCATGACAGCTCACCTTTATCAGACACTGTGTTGTCTGATTCTGTTTCACATTTGGTCACTTTATGTATTTGCTTAGTTTTGAGTTTGAAACTTCTCATGTGGTGTGGTTTTTCTCTCTGGTTGTGCTTTTTGTCTGCCTTGCACACTCTCTGTATGTGACCTTGTCTGTGACACTTTCGGCAAACCTTTTCTTTGAACAGTCATTTGGATCATGGGAGGATTTGCCACATTGATAACATCTTTGGCTTTTTGCACCATTCTGAGACATTTTGTGAATTTCACATTCTAAACTCTTTTTCTTTAGTTCTGTTGCATCCTTTGTTGCAGACTCTAATGATATTGCAATGGCCAATGCCTGTTCTAAGATCAGGCCTCTTTCTGACAGTAGCCTCTTTGACTGCTCTGACTATGCATGCTACATACAAGCTCGTCTCTTAATACACCAGAAAGTCAATCTCTAAAGTCACTCGACAGATGGCTTTAACTGCTGTATTCACATTGCAGTGAGAGAGAGCAGATCAATATACGAATCGACAACAGATTAATGTACATAGGAAAGTAAGAGAAGTCACTGCTCTAAAAGAAATAGATCCATACGTTACAAAAAGCTTCAACATCAGCATCACAGGTGCAGAACATCACACCATTTGTGTAAAAAGCATCCCTCTCAGGTCCCCTTTAAGTCTTATCCTTCTCACCACCTCCACAACTTCCATCAGCACAGGTGCACCACAAGGCTGTATGCTTAGCCCATTCTTCTATACTTTATTGTTGCCAAACAATTGGTACTAGAACGTACAATCATCACAGCGATATTTGATTCTGCGCTTCACACTCCCTGGATTACAAATATTAAATATTAAAGATATTAAAAATAGTTAAAATTAGTAAATATTAAAACTTTAAATTATAAATCATAAATATAAAATAGAAAAATGGGAAGTAAGGTAGTGCAAAAAAATCTTGCTTTAAACTTGTGACTGTGTGGCTAAGCACAGCTCCAATGCCATGTTTAAGTTTGCTAATGACACTACTGTTGTTGGTGAATCAGAGGTGGTGACAAATCAGCACACAGGAAGGAGGTTGAATATCTGCCGAGTGGTGCCACAACAACAACCTCTCACTCAATGTCAGCAAGACCAGGGAGATCATTATTGACTTCAGAAGGAGAAACTCGGAGGTCCACGAGTCAGTCCTTATTGGGGGATCAAAGGGGGAGAGGGTCAGCAATTTTAAATTCCTTGCTGTTATTATTTCAGAGGATCTGTCCAGGGTCCAGCATGAAAGTTCCATTACAAGCAACACTCACAACACGCTGGAGGAACTCAGCAGGTCGGGCAGCATCCGTGGAAATGTTGACTCATCATTTCCACGGATGCTGCCCGACCTGCTGAGTTCCTCCAGCGTGTTGTGAGTGTTGCTTTGATCCCAGCATCTGCAGATTATTTTGTGTTTAAGTTCCATTACAAAGAAGGCATGGTAGAAAACTTCCTTACAGGTTTGCGAAGATTCAGCATGTCATCTAAAACTTTGACAAACTTAAAGATATGCGGTGGAGAGTAGTTGCATCACAACCTGGGATGGAAATATCAATGTCCTTGTACGGAAAAGCCTACAAAAGGTAGTGGAAAATGCCTAGTCCATCAAAGATAAAGTCTTTTGCACCACGAAGCACATCGATACAGAGTGTTGTCACAGAAAAGCAGCATGTATCTTTTATTATTGGGCTATTAATATTCGACATATGAAATTTTGGTTACTTGACCGGGACATACTATCTATTCCTAAATGGGTAGCATTGGAATTACAATCTGTTCAGGGTTATACACTTGGTTCTATTTTAGGTTCCTCTCTTCCTTTTGATTCGAAACGCCTTAAGCAGGTCTCTAACCCGATAGTTAAATATGCTTTGCGCATTTGGTTTCAATTCAGAAAATTTTTTGATCTTAATCAATTCGGGTTAGCGATTCCTATTTTAGGTAACATATTTTTTCCTCCCTCTTTTACGGATCGCGCTTTTCAAACTTGGAAGACTAAGGGTATTTTACGGTTTTTGGATTTATTTTTAGATGGTTCCCTTATGTCTTTTGAACAATTATCTAATAAATATAACTTATCAAGAATACATTTTTTTAGATATTTACAAGTTAGAAATTTCCTAAGTACTATACTTTCTTCCTTTCCAATGCTTCCTCCTATATATATTTTAGATTCGATAATTAACCTTAATCCATGTCAGAAAGGTGCATCGGCTATGATTTATAATATTATTATGAAACTTAGGAAAGCTCCATTTGATAAGATTAGGGTAGATTGGGAACAGGAATTGGGGCTTACCATTTCTGTGGATGATTGGGGGCAGATTTTACAATTAGTTAATACTTCCTCTATTTGTGCTAAACATTCCCTAATTCAATTTAAAGTGGTTCATAGAGCACATATGTCCAAAGATAAGTTAGCGCGTTTTTACTCGCAGAAAAGCAGCATGTATCATCAAGAACCCCCATCTCCCAGGCCATGCAGTCGTCTCACTGCTGCCATCAGGAAGGAGCCTCAGGAATCCCACCACCCAGGTACACTACCTCACTGTTTTCCATTTTCACTCTCTTTTTGCACGACTTATTTACAGTGCTTATAAAAAGTATTCACTCCCCTTGGAAGTTTTTGTGCTTAATTGTTTTACACCATTGAATCATTGTGGATTTAAATGCACGCAGCATAAGGAATAAGGTGGATGATCTTGTCGTACAGATTGGCAGGTATGATATTGTGGCCATCACTGAGACGTGGCTAAAGGATGCATGTCTCTGGGAGCTGAACGTCCAAGGATACACGGTGTATCGGAAGGATAGGAAGGTAGGCAGAGGGGGTGGCATGGCTTTATTGGTAAGAAATGATAGCAAATCATTAGAAAGAGGTGATATACAATCGGAAGCTGCAGAATCTTTATGGGTTGAGCTAAGAAATCACAGGGGTAAAAGGACCCTGATGGCAGTTATTTATAGGCCTCCAAACAGCTGCAGGGATGTGGACCACAAATTACAACTGGGAATAGAAAAGGCTTGTCAGAAGGGCAGTGTTATGATAATTGTGGGGGATTTTAACATGTGAGTGGATTGGGAAAATCAGGTCGGTACTGGATCTCAAGAGAGAGAATTTGTAGAATGTCTACGAGATGGCTTTTTAGAACAGCTTGCTGTTCAGCCCACTAGGGGATCGGCTGTACTGGATTGGGTATTGTGTAATGAACCGGAGGTGATTAGAGAGATTGAGGTGAAGGAACCCTTAGGAGGCAGTGATCATAACATGATTGAGTCCACTGTGAAATTTGAAAAAGAGAAGCCTAAATCCGATGTGTCGGTATTTCAGTGGAGTAAAGAAAATTACAGTGGTATGAGAGAGGAACTGGCCAAAGTTGACTGGAAAGGGACACTGGCGGGAAGGACGGCAGACCAGCAGTGGCTGGAGTTTCTGCGAGAAGTGAGGAAGGAGCAAGCCAGGTATATTTCAAAAAAGAAAAAATTTTCGAAAGGGAAAAGGATGCAACCATGGTTGACAAGAGAAGTCAAAGCCAAAGTTAAAGCAAAGGAGAGGGCATACAAGGAAGCAAAAATTAGTGGGAAGACGGAGGATTGGGAAGTTTTTAAAAGCTTACAAAAGGAAACTAAGAAGGTCATTAAGAGGGAAAAGATTAACTATGAAAGGAAACTAGCAGATAATATCAAAGAGGACACTAAAAGCTTTTTCAAGTATATAAAGAGTAAAAGACAGGTGAGAGTAGATACGGGACTGATAGAAAATGATGCTGGAGAAACTGTAATGGGAGATAAGGAGATGGTGGAGGAACTGAACAAGTATTTTGCATCAGTCTTCACTGAGGAAGACATCAGCAGTATACTGGACACTCAAGGGTGGCAGGGAAGAGAAGTGTGCGCAGTCACAATTACGACAGAGAAAGTACTCAGGAAGCTGAATAGTCTAACGGTAGATAAATCTCCTGGACCAGATGGAATGCACCCGCGTGTTCTGAAGGAAGTAGCTGTGGAGATTGCGGAGGCATTAGCGATGATCTTTCAAAAGTCGATAGATTCTGGCATGGTTCCGCAGGACTGGAAGATTGCAAATGTCACTCCGCTATTTAAGAAGGGGCAAGGAAGCAAAAAGGAAATTATAGACCTGTTAGCTTGACATCGGTGGTTGGGAAGTTGTTGGAGTCGATTGTCAAGGATGAGGTTACAGAGTACCTGGAGGCATATGACAAGATAGGCAGAACTCAGCATAGATTCCTTAAAGGAAAATCCTGCCTGACAAACCTATTAACATCTTTTGAGGAAATTACAAGTAGGCTAGACAAGGGAGATGCGGTGGATGTTGTATATTTGGATTTTCAGAAGGCCTTTGACAAGGTGCCACACATGAGGCTACTTAACAAGATAAGAGCCCATGGAATTACGGGAAAGTTACATACGTGGATAGAGCATTGGCTGATTGGCAGGAAACAGGGAGTGGGAATAAAGGGATCCTATTCTGGTTGGCTGCCGGTTACCAGTGGTGTTCCACAGGGGTCCGTATTGGGGCCGCTTCTTTTTACGTTGTACATCTATGATTTAGATTATGGAATAGATGGCTTTGTGGCTAAGTTTGCTGACGATACGAAGGTAGGTGGAGGGGCCGGTAGTGCTGAGGAAACAGAGAGTCTGCAGAGAGACTTGGATAGATTGGAAGAATGGGCAAAGAAGTGGCAAATGAAATACAATGTTGGAAAGTGTATGGTTATGCACTTCTGCAAAAGAAAAAACAGGCAGACAATTATTTAAATGGGGAAAGAATTCAAAGTTCTGAGATGCAACGAGACTTGGGAGTCCTTGTACAGGATACCCTTAAGGTTAACCTCCAGGTTGAGTCGGTGGTGAAGAAGGCGAATGCAATGTTGACATTCATTTCTAAAGAAATAGAGTATAGGAGCAGGGATGTGATGTTGAGGCTCTATAAGACGCTGGTGCGACCTCACTTGGAGTACTGTGGGCAGTTTTGGTCTCCTTAGTTAAGAAAGGATGTGCTGACGTTGGAGAGGGTACACAGAAGATTCACTGGAATGATTCCGGGAATGAGAGGGTTAACATATGAGGAACGTTTGTCCACTCTTGGACTGTATTCCTTGGAGCTTAGAAGAATGAGGGGAGACCTCATAGAAACATTTCGAATGTTGAAAGGGATGGACACAGTGGATGTGGCAAGGTTGTTTCCCATGATGGGGGAGTCTAGTACGAGAGGGCATGACTTAAGGATTGAAGGGAGCCCATTCAGACCAAAAATGCGAAGAAATTTTTTTAGCCAGAGGGTGGAGAATCTATGGAATTTGTTGCCACGGGCAGCAGTGGAGACCAAGTCATTGGGTGTATTTAAGGCAGAGATTGATAGGTATCCGGGGGAGTGGGACCAAACGGGAGAATGGATCAGCTCATGATAAAATGACGGAGCAGACCCAATAGGCCGAATGGCCGACTTCTGCTCCTTTGCCTTATGGTCTTATGGATTTAATTTGTCTTTTTTTGACACTGATGAACACAAAAAGACTCTTTCGTGTCAAAGTGAAAACAAATCTCTACGGGGGGTGAAAACTTTTTATAGGCACTGTAATTATATATATGGTACTGTGCAAAAGTCTCAGGCACATATACATAGCTGGGGTGCCTCAGACATTTACACAGTACCGTACTTGTCAACGGGGAGTGGAGAGTGAATTTGTAAATATGGTAGCAGCAAAGGATGTTGTTGGGAATGATGAGGATGAAGCAGCACAGAAAGGATGTGGGACAGGTGGCAGAGGAGGAGTTCTGATGATAAACCTAATTCTGATATGGGTCTCTATGGCAGACTGAGAGTGGGAAGAGGAAAGGGAGAGGGGAATCATGGTTGTGAAAAGGGGAAGGGAGAGAGGAGAGAGCAGGAAGCACCAGTGAGAGATTCTATAATGATCAACAAACCAATTGTTTGGAATCAAGTGACCTTGCCTGGTCAAGTCAAGTCACTTTTATTGTCATTTCAACCATAACTGCTGGTACTGTACACAGTAAAAACAGGACGTTTTCCAGGACCATGGTGCTGCATGAAACAATACAAAAACTACACTGAACTACGTAAGAAAAAACCCAAAACTACACTAGACTACAGACCTACCCAGGACTGCATAAAGTGCACAAAACAGTGCAGGCACTACAATAAATAATAATAAATAATAAACAAGACAATAGGCACAGTAGAGGGCAGTAGGTTGGTGTCAAGCCAGGCTCTGGGTATTGAGGAGTCTGATGGCTTGGGGGAAGAAACAGTTACATAGTCTGGTTGTGAGACCCTGAGTGCTTCAGTGCCTTTTGCCAGATGGCAGGAGGGAGAAGAGTTTATATGAGGAGTGTGTGGGGTCCTTCATAATGCTGTTTGCTTACGGATGCAGCGTGTGGTGTAAATGTCTGTGATGGTGGGAAGAGAGACCCTGATGATCTTCTCAGCTGACCTCACTATCCACTGCAGGGTCTTACGATCTGACATGGTGCAATTTTCAAACCAGGCCATGATGCAGCTGCTCAGGATGCTCTCAATACAACCTCTGTAGAATGTGGTGAGGATGGGGGGTGGGAGATGGACTTTTCTCAGCCTTCACAGAAAGTAGAGATGCTACTGGGCTTTCTTGACTATGGAGCTGGTGTTGAGGGACCAGGTGAGATTCTCTGCCAGATGAACACCAAGATATTTGGTGCTGTTAACCATCTCTACGGAGGAGTCGTCGATGTTCAGCAGACAGTGGTCACTCCGTGTCCTCCTGAAGTCAACAACCATCTCTTTTTACTTTCAGAGACAGGTTGTTGGCTCTGCACCAGTCCATTAGCCGCTCACCTCCTCTCTGTATGCTGACTCATCATTCTTGCTGATGAGACCCACCACGGTCATGTCATCGGTGAACTTGATGATGTGATTCAGCTATGGGTTGCAGCATAGTCATGGGTCAGCAGAGTGAACAGCAGTGGACTGAGCACACAGCCCTGGGGGGACCCCGTGCTCAGTGTGATGGTGTTGGAAATGCTGCTTCCAATCCGGACTGACTGAGGTCTCCCAGTCAGGAAGTCCAGGATCCAGTTGCAGAGGGAGGTGTTCAGGCCCAGTAGGCTCAGCTTTCCAATCAGTTTCTGAGGAATGATTGCATTGAATGCTGGTGTCTCAGGGCTGGGTATGTCTGCACCCACACCACTCTCTCTCCCCGCCCCCCAGCTGTCTCTGTCACTCCTTCTGTACCACACCCCTCCTGCGGCATTCCACCCTCACCATTCCCAACATTCTTTGCTCTCACCAGATTTACAAAGTTATACTCTGCTCCATGTTGACAAATACAATACTGTGCATACTGTGTCTTAGATACCCTCACTATATACAGTGTATGTGCACAGTACTACAGCTTAGTGTAACATTTTAAAGAGCAAGTGATCAGCAATCGGGGTTCAGTTCATGTCACTCCCTGTAAGAAGTTTCTATGCTCTCCCCGTGACTACATGGGTTTCTTCCAGATGCTCCGGTTTCCTCCCACATTCCGAAAATTTACAGATTAGAAAGGCTAGTAACTTATGGGCATATGACTTTGGCGGCGGAAGCATAGTAATACTTGCAAGCTGCCCCAAGTGCATATTCAGACAGTGTTGGTCGTTGATGCAAAAGAAGTATTTCACTGTATGTTTCAATGTACATATGACAAATGAAGCTAATCTTTAAAAAGAAGCAAGTAAGTGGTGATTTTTCTACCTTACGCTTCCTTGGTGAAACAGACTTCTAAAGAGAAAACCTTAAAGTACTCTGCTGATATTTTATTTAATTGGAGATCCAGCACAGTGATAGGCCCTTCTGGCCCAGACAATTCTGTGCCACCCGATTACACCCACATGACTAATTAACCTATTAACCAATACGTCTTTGGAATGTGGAAGGAAACTGGAGCACTCAGAGGAAACCCACGTAATCAAAGTTCAAAGTAAATTTATTACATATATGTTAGCATATGCAACCCTGAGATTCAATTTCCTGTGGGCATACTCAGCAAATCTATAGAATAGTAACTATAATAGTAATAATAATAATAATAATAATATAATAATAACTATAATAGTAACTGGATTTGTGAAAGGAAATGTCTGACGAATCTCATAGAATTTTTTGAGGATGTAACTAGTAGAGTGGATAGGGGAGAACCAGTGGATGTGATATATTTGGATTTTCAAAAGGCTTTTGACAAGGTCCCACACAGGAGATTAGTGTGCAAACTTAAAGCACACGGTATTGGGGGTAAGGTATTGATGTGGATAGAGAATTGGTTGGCAGACAGGAGGCACAGAGTGGGAATAAAGGGGACCTTTTCAGAATGGCAGGCGGTGACTAGTGGGGTACTGCAAGGCTCAGTGCTGGGACCCCAGTTGTTTACAATATATTTAATGACTTAGACGAGGGAATTAAAAGCAGCACCTCCAAGTTTGCCGATGATACGAAGCTGGGTGGCAGTGTTAGCTGTGAGGAGGATGCTAAGAGGATGCAGGGTGACTTGGATAGGTTAGGTGAGTGGGCAAATTCATGGCAGATGCAATTTAATGTGGATAAATGTGAGGTTATCCACTTTGGTGGCAAGAACAGGAAAACAGATTACTATCTGAATGGTTGCCGATTAGGAAAAGGGGAGGTGCAACGAGACCTGGGTGTCATTGTACACCAGTCATTGAAAGTGGGCATGTAGGTACAGCAGGCAGTGAAAAAGGCGAATGGTATGCTGACATTCATAGCAAGAGGATTCGAGTACAGGAGCAGGGAGGTACTACTGCAGTTGTACAAGACCTTGGTGAGACCACACCTGGAGTATTGTATGCAGTTTTGGTCCCCTAATCTGAGGAAAGACATTCTTGCCATAGAGGGAGTACAAAGAAGGTTCACCAGATTGATTCCTGGGATGGCAGGACTTTCATATGATGAAAGACTGGATCGACTAGGCTTATACTCGCTGGAATTTAGAAGATTGAGGGGGAATCTTATTGAAACGTATAAAATTCTAAAGGGATTGGACAGGCTAGATGCAGGAAGATTGTTCCCGATGTTGGGGAAGTCCAGAACGAGGGGTCACAGTTTGAGGATAAAGGGGAAGCCTTTTAGGACCAAGATGAGGAAAAATTTCTTCACACAGAGAGTGGTGAATCTGTGGAATTCTCTGCCACAAGAAATATTTGAGGCCAGTTCATTGGCTATATTTAAGAGGGAGTTAGATATGGCCCTTGTGGCTAAAGGGATCAGGGGGTATGGAGAGAAGGCAGGTACAGGGTTCTGAGTTGGATGATCAGCCATGATCATACTGAATGGAGGTGCAGGCTCGAAGGGCCAAATAGCCTACTCCTGCACCTATTTTCTATGCTTCTTTGTTTCTATAACAGGATCAACGAAAGATAAATCCCCTTGTATTTAAGAGCCTGATGGTTGAGGGGCAGTAACTGGTCTTGAAGCTGGTGGTGTGAGTCCCGAGGCTCTTGTACCATTTACCTCATGGTAGCAGTGCGAAGAGAGCATGGCCTGGGTGGTGGGGATAATGGACACTGCTTTCTACAATAGCATTTCAAGTAGATGCATGGAGAATGTAGAAGCTGCTTATGACAGTGGCAGAATTGAACACGGGTCACTGGCACTGTAATAGCACTACAGTACTGTGGCTTGCCCTGATACAACCTGCTCTTCCTGGATAAGGATTGCAGTAATTGATGAGCTACACCTTCCTTGAATGATGGCCAACTCTCTCACTTGTTCAATCCTCAGCTTCTGTGACAGAGATGGAAAGAGCCTCATCCATTAGGATTGCCATTCTGCTCAGGGGAGATTACTTCTGCCACTAGGGAGTAAAAGCTGAATTGTGATCTTCTCAAAGTAAGTCTCCTTCCAAAAGATGAAGAATCGGGTCTAAATTTAAATATTTGCTTTCAGAACCTGTACAGAAGAAAAATTTCCCAGCATTGTAAGTGGGATGCCCCCTACCAGTATCTCAAAATACAAATGATACAAATGTTATTATATATCAGAGTGAAAAATTAATTGCAAGCAGCAGACAGTTCACTGGAGAGGTTACTCTTTATGTTAGGAAAGTCAGTGAACGTGTATGGTGCATGCATATTCTGTTATCTTGCAATTTATCATCTGAGGTAATGAGGCAGGTAGACAAGTGTCAGATAACCTCAACTGTTGCAACAGAGGGGAAAATGGATTCAGTTTTTATCTATCCTGTTCCTTACCTGAGAGGCAGAGACTCCTGTAAGGGTCTCTTGTGTGATATGGATGAACTCTTCATCTCTCAGTCTATCTTTGTAATGGCTGAATTGATCAGACCCAAAAGACCAAAATCACTTTTAGAGTGTCCTGAAGATATGGTAATAAAGTGAACAAGCACAGCAAAGCACTGTAACTTGAGCATAACTTACTATCATAAAACAGAAAGCACAAATAAACCACATTAAATACTACATAGTAAGCTACAAAGAATTCAGGGCTCACGATTCTCAGCTGCCACTTGATTGTTACTGTTGTTGGAGGAACTCCGAATTCCAGCTCAGGAAATCACCCCGGGTCTGTGCTAGGCACCTATCAATCACAATCCCTGGTCTAGATGAAGTCCCAAGAACTGAGTGAAACATGCCTCAATAAACAGGGCTCAATCCACAAGCATTAAGAGATATGCAGACAGATAAATTCTTTGGTCTTTTGTTCTCATGCCACTAGTGCCAGAGGCTAAGAAAGAGTCCAGCTGCTACAAGGAAACGTTTAACAAACCTACAGTGTTTAACTTATACAGACACCCTACATGCTGCACGCTCACAAAGAGCTAAAGTGTCACTTGGAATTGTTCAGACTTTCATCTAATATTTTAAAAAATTAATACACCACAACACAATCTTGATGTGGCCCTTGCACTTTATTAGTTTTATTTGTCTGCATTTTCTCTGTAACACAAAATCTCTTTGTAATAAAACTCTGCCTAGGCCTCACCTGGAGTATTGTATACAATTCTGGCCACCCACAGTAGGAAGGATGTTGAGGCTTTGGAGACAGTGCAGAAGAGGTTTACCAGAATGCTGGCTGGTATAGAGGGCATGTGCTATCACGAGAGGCTGGATAAACTTGGAGCACCAGAGGGTGAGGAGAGATCTGATCGAGGTTTGTTAGATTATGAAAGGCATACATAGAATGGACAGGGAGTATCTGTTTCCCAGGGTTGAAATGTCTAATACCAGAGGGCATGCATTGCAGGTGAGAGGTGGTAGTTTCAAAGGGGATGTGAAGGGTAACACGAGAGGGCATATTTTTAAGGTGCTTGTAAGTAGGTACAGAGGAGATGTCAGGGGTAACTTTTTTACGCAGAGAGTGTTGAGTGTGTGGAATGGGCTGCCGGCAGCGGTGGTGGAGGCGGATACGATAGGGTCTTTTCAGAGACTCCTGGATGGATACATGGAGCCTAGAAAAATGACTATGGGTAAGCCTAGGTAGTTCTAAGGTAAGGACATGTTCGGCACAGCTTTGTGGGCTGAAAGGCCTATATTGTGCTGTAGGTTTTCTATGTTTCTATGTAAGTGTTTTACTCAGAGAGTGGTGGATGCCTGGAATGCGCTGCCTGATGTGATGGCAGAGACAAATACATTAGAGGCTTTTAAAAGATATTTAGATAGGCACATGGATGTGAGGAAGATGGAGGGGTATGGGCATTGTGTAGGAAGGAGGGATTAGTGTTTAGGAGGTTTTGATTTGCTTTTTGGCTGGTTTTGCACAACATTGTGGGTCGAAGGGCCTGTTCCTGGGCTGTACTGTTCTGTGTTGTATAAAAAATGCTTCAATAAACTTATGAATGGAATTATTTGTCTGGATAGTAAGAAGAAAAGCTTCTCACTGTATCTCAGTATACGTGGCAATAATGAACCAAACACCACTACAAAAGAATCTTTACCCACCCACTTCATGGGTATTGTATTAACATACCAACAATATCTAGCAGTCATGCACTTTCCACACCAGCTCCAACCTACAGCATGGTTAGCGCAATACTGTAAATTTAGGGTTCAATTCCCATTGCTATCTGAAAGGAGTTTGTATGTTCTCCCATGATGCCATGGGTTTCCTCAAGGTGCACTGGTTTCTTCCACATTCCATTAGTTAGAGTTAATGAGTTATAGAAATACTATGCTGTTACTAGAAGCGCAGTGACACTTGTCCCTAGCAATCCTAACTGATTTGATGCATATGACGTATTTCACTGTATATCTCGATGCAAATGTGACAAATAAAGCTACTCTTTAATCTGCCCCTTGCTTTCTCAAAAATTCAAAGTTAAAAGTAAACTTTATTATCAAAGTACATATCTTCACCATATACAAACCGGAGATTCATTTTCTTGCAGGCATACTCAAAAACATCTATAGAATAATAACTATAACAGAATCAATGAAAGATCACCCAACTAAGGTGTTCAATTGGAGTGCAGAAGACAACAAACTGTGCAAGTACATAAAGAAATACAAATAAATAAATAAATAGATACATAGATAGGTATCGAGAACATGAGATGAAGAGTCCTTGAAAGTGAGTCCATTGGTAGTGAGAACATTTCAATGATGGGACAAATGAAGTTGAGTGAAGTTATCCCCTTTGGTTCAAAAGCTTGATGGTTGAGGTGTAGTGAATGCTCCTGAGCCTGGAGGTGTGAGTCCTGAGGCTCCTGTACCTTCTTCCTGATCACAGCAACGAGAGGAGAGCATGTTCTGGATGGTTGGGGTCCCTATTGATGGATGCTGTTTTCCTGTGACAGTGTTTCATGCAGATAGGCTCAATGGTTGGGAGGGTTTTACCCATGTGGACTGGGCCATATAGTCATAGTCATAGTCATACTTTATTAATCCCGGGGGGAAATTGATTTTCGTTACAGTTGCTCCATAAATAATAAATAGTAATAGAACCATAATAGTTAAATAGTAATATGTAAATTATGCCAGTAAATTATTAAGTAAGTCCAGGACCAGCCTATTGGCTCAGGGTGTCTGACCCTCCAAGGGAGGAATTGTAAAGTTTGATGGCCACAGGCAGGAATGACTTCCTATGACGCTCTGTGTTGCATCTCGGTGGAATGAGCCTCTGGCTGAATGTACTCCTGTGCCCACCCAGTACATTACGTAGTGGATGGGAGACATTGACCAAGATGGCATGCAACTTGGACAGCATCCTCGTTTCAGACACCACCGTGAGAGAGTCCAGTTCCATCCCCACAACATCACTGGCCTTACGAATGAGTTTGTTGATTCTGTTGGTGTCTGCTACCCTCAGCCTGCTGCCCCAGCACACAACAGCAAACATGATAGCACTGGCCACCACAGACTCGTAGAACATCCTCAGCATCGTCCGGCAGATGTTAAAGGACCTCAGTCTCCTCAGGAAATAGAGACGGCTCTGACCCTTCTTGTAGACAGCCTCAGTGTTCTTTGACCAGTCCAGTTTATTGTCAATTCGTATTCCCAGATATTTGTAATCCTCCACCATGTCCTCACTGACCCCCTGGATGGAAACAGGGGTCACCGGTACCTTAGCTCTCCTCAGGTCTACCACCAGCTCCTTAGTCTTTTTCACATTAAGCTGCAGATAATTCTGCTCACACCATGTGACAAAGTTTCCTACCGTAGCCTTGTACTCAGCCTCATCTCCCTTGCTGATGCATCCAACTGTGGCAGAGTCATCCGAAAACTTCTGAAGATGACAAGACTCTGTGCAGTAGTTGAAGTCCGAGGTGTAAATGGTGAAGAGAAAGGGAGACAAGACAGTCCCCTGTGGAGCCCCAGTGCTGCTGATCACTCTGTCGGATACACAGTGTTGTAAGCACACGTACTGTGGTCTGCCAGTCAGGTAATCAAGAATCCATGATACCAGGGAAGCATCTACCTGCATCGCTGTCAGCTTCTCCCCCAGCGGAGCAGGGCAGATGGTGTTGAACGCACTGGAGAAGTCTAAAAACATGACCCTCACAGTGCTCGCTGGCTTGTCCAAGTGGGTGTAGACACGGTTCAGCAGGTAGACGATGGCATCCTCAACTCCTAGTCGGGGCTGGTAGGCAAACTGGAGGGGATATAAGTGTGGCCTGACCATAGGCCGGAGCAGCTCCAGAACAAGTCTCTCCAGGGTCTTCATGAGGTGGGAGGTCAATGCCACCAGTCTGTAGTCATTGAGGCCGCTGGGGCACGGCGTCTTCGGCATAGGGACGAGGCAGGACGTTTCCACAGTACAGGAACCCTCTGGAGCCTTCAGGCTCAGGTTGAATACATGGCAAAGTACTCCACATAGCTGAGGGGCACAGGTTTTGAGCACCCTGGTACTGACACCATCCAGTCCTGCAGCCTTGCCTGGGTTGAGACGTTTCAGCTGTCTTCTCACCTGTTCAGCTGTGAAGCCCACCGTGGTGGTTTCGTGTGTGGGAGGGGTATAGTCATGTGAGCAGGGGTAGGAGGGGGAGAGTGGAATATGTGTTGGTTGGGGGCCGACAACAGATGACTCATGTGGGGGATGGGCAGGGGCCACAATGTCAAATCTGTTAAAGAACAGGTTAAGTTCATTGGCCCTGTCCACACTGCCTTCCGCTTCTCTGTTGCAAGTTTGCCGGAACCCAGTGATGGTCCATAACTTTTTTCAAGATTTTCCATTCAAGGGCATTAGTGTTTCCATTCCAGGCTGTGATGCAGCCAATTTACTCTCCACTACACATTATTAGAAGTTTGTAAACATTTTAGGTTTTATGCCGAATCTCCACAAACACCTTGCTGCTGTGCTTTCTTCTTGTTGCACTTACATGGTGGATCAAAACTGGTCCTCTGAAATAAAAACACCTAGGAATTTAAAGTTGCTGACCCTCTCCACCTCTGATCCTCTGATAAGCTCTGGTTTCCTTCTCCTGAAGTCTATAACCAGCTCCTTGGTCTTGCTGACATTTAGTGAGAGGTTGTTGTTATGGCACCACTCAGCCAGATTTGCAATCTCTCTCCTGTATACTGATTCATCACCACCTTTAATTCAGCCAACAACAATGGAGTCATCAGTAAAGTTGAACATGGCATTGGAGCTGTGCTTAGCCACACAGCCATAGGTGTGAAGCGAGTAGAGGCACACAGTCCTGTGGTGCACCTGCGCTGATGGAAGAGATGCCTGCCCATTCTGATGTTACAACTCCCAGTCTTCACAATAGCTCAATTAATTCAGTAAATTAGTTTATTCATGTGCATAAACTCCTCTCGGGCTTCTAACTGGGTTCAGGTGTCAATTTTAACCGACATCTCAATATCAAACTCTGTCATCTTCATCAGGGATGATGTCTGGGCACATTTAGTCTGGTGGTATATATACTCAACTTACGTTGTCCGGCCCTCCTCATTGGTTAGTCCTCAACCAATCAGGTTTTTGTTGTCTCATCTTGTTCACAGTCATATTCTGGATCTTACTTAGAGCGAGGCCTTCATCTTTGTTAAAATTCTTACTCTCTAGTCTTATTTCAATGGCTTTCTACACCAGGCGGTCCCAAAAGCAATTGGCATGGCACCGCAGTTTCGTGCTGTCGATGTCAATCCTGTGGCTATTATGTATAAAATGTTCTGGTACTGCCGATTTCTCTGGGTAACCCAAACGGATACACTTTCTGTGCTCCTTGATGCGGGTTTCCACTTTACTGACATGCGCTGCTCCACATTCACAGGGAGTCATGTAAATGCCAGTCGACCTGAGTCCCAGGTCATCTTTGACCCGCATAAACTGGGATTTGAACTTCCTTACAGGTTTGCAAATGGCATTAATCTGGATCCTGGAAATCCTTCGAGAAACCGTGGAGATATAAGGAAGATAGGCAGTAGTGACAGGTTCCTCCTTGTTGTTAGGTTTCCTGTTTTTTTTTGTTGGCCCAATTAATTTTCTTTCCCATGTAGCTATTCTGTAGGAATTTGTGTGCAATCGTCTTAACGAGTAAATTAAATTGGTAAGATAAATTGGTAAATTAGTTTACTATTATCGCATTTACCAGGGTACAGTGAAAAATTTGTCTTACATAGGGTTCATTCACTGCATTCAGGTAGTAGTCATAGTCATAGTCATACTTTATTGATCCCAGGGGAAATTGGTTTTCATTACAGTTGCACCATAAATAATTAAATAGTAATATGTAAATTATGCCAGGAAATAAGTCCAGGACCAGCCTATTGGCTCAAGGTGTCTGACCCTCCAAGAGAGGAGTTGTAAAGTTTGATGGCCACAGGCAGGAATGACTTCCTATGACGCTCTGTGTTGCATCTCGGTGGAATGAGTCTCTGGCTGAATGTACTCCTGTGCCCACCCAGTACATTATGTAGTGGATGGGAGACATTGTCCAAGATGGCATGCAACTTGGACAGCACCCTCTTTTCTTTTTTTACAAGGTAAAACAATAACAGAGTTCAGAATAAAGTACTACAGTTATAGTGAAAGTGCAGTGCAGGTTGACAATAAGGTGCAAGAGCCATGACAAGGTTGATTGTGAGGTTAAGGTTCCATCTTTCCTTGGTATTGGATAGCAGTGGGATAGGTGCTGTCTTTGAGCCTGGTAATACATATATTGCCAGGCTGTACACACATGGGCATTATTCACAATTAAATAGCCATGTGCTATCGAAGAGATCGGAGTCCAGATCCAACCCTGTCTTCTCTGTTTCTAAAATGCTCTGGGCAACATAGAAACAATGTCACTGACTGAGGCAGAAATTCTGGACTGAGCAGATCAAAGCTCAAAGTTCAAAGTAAATTTATTATCGAAGTATGTATATGTCACTATGTACATATAAGCCTGATGTTTATTATCTTGCGGGCACTGACACAAGATACAAAGAACTACACTAGAATCAGTGAAAAACTATACACAAATAAAGACGGACAAGCAACCAATGTGTAAGACAAATTTTGTAAATATAAAATAATAATAATAAAGTGGCCAACATCATTCATCAAAACAACAGGAATTCTGCAGATGCTGGAAATTCAAGCAACACACATCAAAGTTGCTGGTGAACGCAGCAGGCCAAGCAGCATCTATAGGAAGAGGCGCAGTCGACGTTTCAGGCCGAGACCCTTCGTCAGGACTAACTGAAGGAAGAGTGAGTAAGGGATTTGAAAGCTGGAGGGGGAGGGGGAGATCCAAAATGATAGGAGAAGACAGGAGGGGGAGGGATAGAGCCGAGAGCTGGACAGGTGATAGGCAAAAGGGGATACGAGAGGATCATGGGACAGGAGGTCCAGGAAGAAAGACGGGGGGGGGGTGACCCAGAGGATGGGCAAGAGGTATATTCAGAGGGACAGAGGGAGAAAAAGGAGAGTGAGAGAAAGAATGTGTGTATAAAAATAAGTAACAGATGGGGTATGAAGGGGAGGTGGGGCATTAGCGGAAGTTAGAGAAGTCGATGTTCATGTCATCAGGTTGGAGGCTACCCAGACGGAATATAAGGTGTTGTTCCTCCAACCTGAGTGTGGCTTCATCTTTACAGTAGAGGAGGCCGTGGATAGACATGTCAGAATGGGAATGGGATGTGGAATTAAAATGTGTGGCCACTGGGAGATCCTGCTTTCTCTGGCCGACAGAGCGTAGATGTTCAGCAAAGCGGTCTCCCAGTCTGCGTCGGGTCTCACCAATATATAAAAGGCCACATCGGGAGCACCGGACGCAGTATATCACCCCAGTCGACTCACAGGTGAAGTGATGCCTCACCTGGAAGGACTGTTTGGGGCCCTGAATGGTGGTAAGGGAGGAAGTGTAAGGGCATGTGTAGCACTTGTTCCGCTTACACGGATAAGTGCCAGGAGGGAGATCAGTGGGGAGAGATGGGGGGGACGAATGGACAAGGGAGTTGTGTAGGGAGCGATCCCTGCGGAATGCAGAGAGGGGGGGGAGGGAAAGATGTGCTTAGTGGTGGGATCCCGTTGGAGGTGGCGGAAGTTACGGAGAATAATATGTTGGACCCGGAGGCTGGTGGGGTGGTAGGTGAGGACCAGGGGAACCCTATTCCTAGTGGGGTGGTGGGAGGATGGAGTGAGAGCAGATGTACGTGAAATGGGGGAGATGCGTTTAAGAGCAGAGTTGATAGTGGAGGAAGGGAAGCCCCTTTCATTAAAAATTGAAGACATCTCCCTCGTCCTAGAATGAAAAGCCTCATCCTGAGAGCAGATGCGGCGGAGACGGAGGAATTGCGAGAAGGGGATGGCGTTTTTGCAAGAGACAGGGTGAGAAGAGGAATAGTCCAGATAGCTGTGAGAGTCAGTAGGCTTATAGTAGACATCAGTGGATAAGCTGTCTCCAGAGACAGAGACAGAAAGATCTAGAAAGGGGAGGGAGGTGTCGGAAATGGACCAGGTAAACTTGAGGGCAGGGTGAAAGTTGGAGGCAAAGTTAATAAAGTCAACGAGTTCTGCATGTGTGCAGGAAGCAGCGCCAATGCAGTCGTCGATGTAGCGAAGGAAAAGTGGGGGACAGATACCAGAATAGGCACGGAACATAGATTGTTCCACAAACCCAACAAAAAGGCAGGCATAGCTAGGACCCATACGGGTGCCCATAGCTACACCTTTAGTTTGGAGGAAATGGGAGGAGCAAAAGGAGAAATTATTAAGAGTAAGGACTAATTCCGCTAGACGGAGCAGAGTGGTGGTAGAGGGGAACTGATTAGGTCTGGAATCCAAAAAGAAGCGTAGAGCTTTGAGACCTTCCTGATGGGGGATGGAAGTATATAAGGACTGGACATCCATACATTAAGGATTCAGTTTGGTGCTGAGGTGAGTGAAGTTATGCACACTGGTTCAGCAGCCTGATAGTTCCATGGTAATAACTGTTCTTGACCCTCTGATGGTGTAGGACCAAAGGCTTTTGTACCTCCTTCAGCAGTGAGAAGACAGCATGGCCACCGTTGTTAGGGGAACTCTGAATTCCAACTCTGAAATCACCCAGGGTCTGTCCTAGGCACTGATCGACCTCGATTCCTTGGTCTAGGTGAAGTCCCAAGAACCAAGCGAAAGGCACCCCAATAAATAGGGGTTCAATCCACAAACACTGAGAGACACCCAGAGGCAGATAAATTCTTTGGTCTTTTGTGCTCATGCCACTGGTGCCTTGAGGTCAAGAAATAATCCAACTGCTATTGACAAACATTTAACAAACCTACAGTGTTTAACTTGTACAGATACCGTGACACTTTACATGCTACACACTCACCAAGAGCTAAAGTGTTACTTCGAATTGTTCACACTTTTATCCAATATTTTTACAAAACTTAATACACCACAACACAACATATAGAGGGGGTGAGTGGTGCAAGTTCTTCTGAAAGTGATAATCGATAGATGCTGGAAATCCAAAGCAACATATATGAAATGCTAGAGGAACTCACAAGGCCAGGCAGTATCTATGGAAAAGAGAAAATAGTCGACGTTTTGAACTGAAACCCTTCATCAGGACTGGAAAGGAAGAGGAAAAGTCAGAATAAGAAGGTGGGGGGAGGGGAGGAAGGTGGCAGGTGATAGGTGAAACAGGAAGAGGGGGAGGGAGTAAAGTAAAGAACTGGGAAGTTGATAGGTGAAAGAGAGAAAGGGTTGGCGAAGGGGTAATATGATTGGAGCGGACAGAAGACCATGCAAATCCATCTCCTTTGTCTTGCTGACATTAAGGAAGAGGTTATTTGCCTAGCACCAGGTCTCAAGTTCTTCCACCAACAAAAGTAACAAAAAAAATTGCATTTAGACACCATTGAACACAGCAAAATATTTCAAGGAGCTTCTCAAGAATATTTGCAATTAAAATTTGATTGCCTGAAGAGATAAGAGAATAGGTGACGAAATACAAGGACAAGGAGGTTGTTTTAAAAGGATGAGCTTAAATGAGGAGATGGAGGCTGAAGAACAGGGATTTAGTGACAAAACCTCAGAACTTAAGGTGCATATAATTTAAAGTATAAGTACCAAAGATTAAGGAATTAAATTCAGGGACAATTGGGGGCTAGAATTGAAGCAGGACAGTTAACTTGGAGGCCTCTCCATGTCCAACCCTAGGTCTCCATTGTGAGAGGCTTGTGAAGCTGTATGGGCCAATCACCTGTACAGTGGATACAATGGATTGCAGAAACATTGATGAACTCCAACCCTACCATCAACTTTGGATGATAGAGACAGGAGGTTATCAATGGCTTGTGCTCCACTGGAAGCTAAGGGCCCAAGAAGTTGTTATCTTAGAAGGTTGCAGAGCTGAAGGAGTTTACAGAGATAACAAGAATCAGGTCATGAAGAGAGATGAAAACAGCGTAAACCATCCTCACTACAAGTTAAATTACTCAAGTTCCTCATTGTGTCCTCCCAATCATAGACCCCAACCTCTCCACCCCTCCACCTTCCCTGCAACATAAAACACATTTAGATTTAAGTAACAGGCCCTTTTGGCCCAATGAGCCCACGCTGCCCAATTCTAGCTACAGGAAGAATTAACCTACTAACTCAGCGAGGGAAGAGCTAAATATGATGCCTGCGGGCAACTTCTCTCGGCCCATCTGTGAAACAGTTTAAAATTCTTCTCTCTAACGTCTCTTCTTTCCTTTCCAAGGTGGCTGGGGTCCTGTCAGAGTCCCTGACCTACAGCTGCACTCAATCTGTGGTTCTTCATGGTGGTGGGCTCACCAAGTGTTTTTACTACCGCCAAGAGCGACCTGGAAGATGTGCGCCTTTGGGTGCGCCATGTGGACGACCCAATTCTACGCTAGTGTCACTGAATGAAGCATGGTGAGAGACTGGAACATTGAGACAGCAGCGTACACTGCTGCCAAAATAAGTGATGCTGCAGACTGTAACACTCTCAAAGTTTCAGTTGCATTTGATGTTAAATGGAATCTGTAAACCATTGAACTCATACGTTTTTGGAATCCTGGGGGAAACTGGAACACATGTGGTCACAGGGAGAACATACAAACTCCTTACAGACAGTGATAGAATTGAACCCAGGTCACTATAGTATCCAAATCAAAACAATTGCTGCTGCCGGTGAACCTACGGATTTGTCATACTTGCATGACGTGCCCTCACTCCAATAGTGATTACTCCAAAAGTCGAGGATGCGTATTCGATGCTTCATCAGCAATTAGCAAACATACAATCTTGAAGCTATAAAACTTTGGTGTACCCAAGTGCAAGCTAAGCATAGTTGAGCATTATCGAGTGGTTAGTGAAAGATATGACATCTGCCGGTCCCCAAACTGAAATGACAAATTTTAGAAACAACTATGTACACTCAAATGCACTTTGATTAACACCATCAAGGACAGAAGGAGGAAGAGGAATAGAAGACATAAACATTTACAGAACAGTTAGATAAAACTTCTAAGGATATACTTCCATCATCAAAACCAGGATTTAGCACTCCAGGCAAGCATATGCAATTCTGATATGAAGTACACACCACTAAACTTAAATGGAAGTACAACTCAGAAAAATATCACTGTATGAGAAAAAGTTAACCAATGGAAGAGGATGATCCTCTTTGGAAGATAACCCCATGATCTGAGCAGACTAGGTGTTGACAAGGAAACGTTGAATGCCTGGCTCAAAGTTGGAAACCTCTTCCCAGAAGCAGAAGATTTCCATGTGGCAAGGGTGTGGCAATACAGTTCCAGGTGGTTAACACACAAAAAATAGATCAAAAATAGATAATAAAAGACCAATAAATGCAAATGATAAATGCAGAAGATGCCAACTGAAACCGGAAACAATCCAGCACATTACAGGATCCTACAGCAGTTGAACTCAATCTGATTACTTACACACCACAATAAAGTAACAAATATCATACACCAAAATCTTGTTTGAAAATACAAATTCAGAAAAGAAACTATTCCTTACTTTCAGTACAATCCTGATCCAGTTTCAGAGTCAAGAGTCTCACAAATTATATTATGACTGATCCATTATTACAGATAGGACAATCCATAATAACTGTCTGGGTATAATATTACAGGATAAACAAGCAAAACCAACTTAGTTAATGGATACAGCCATTCTAAACACACATAACATCCAGAAATCAATAAGTGAAAAACACCAAAAATATGCTGAACTAAAAGAGGAAATTGAAAGACCATGGAACATGAACAGCGTATACATTGTCCCAATAGTAATATCTACAACTGGTATCATCCCAAAGTCACTATCCAATAGTATTAAACAATTAGGCCTACACAGCAATATTTATGTAAATTTCCAGAAAGCCACAATACTAAGCATCACTGGAATAGTCTAAGAGTTCCTGGCAATTGAGAAATGACTGTTTTTGACTATGCCTGTACCATAGTTTTACCAGCTTGAGCTGAGAAACGATAAAAATCGAAATAAATAAATAAACAAACAAACAAATAGGCCTGATGGCTGACCTTCTTCCTGATGTCAGCAGTGAGAGGAGACCATGACCTGGGTAGTGGGGTTCACTAATGAAAGATGCTGCTCTCCTGCGATAATGCTCAGTGCAGATGTACTCAATGGTGGGGACGGCTTTACCCATGATGGACTAAGCCATATCCACACTTTTCTGTTAGATTTTCAGTTCAAGGGCACTGGGACTTGGAGGCACATTATAAAACAAAGTCAGCATGGTTTCCTTTAAGAAAAATCTTGCCTGACAAATCTGTGGAATTATTTGAGGAAATTACAAGCAGGATAAACAAAGGAGAATCAGTGGATGTTGTTTACTTGGATTTCAGAAGGCTGTTGACAAGGTGCCACACATGAGGCTGCTTAGCAAGATAAAAAAGAGCCCATGGTATTACAGGAAAGATACGAGCATAGATAGAGAATTGGCTGATTGGCAGGAGACAAAGACTGGGAATAAAGTGAGCCTTTTCCGATTGGCTGCCATTGATTAGTGGTGTTCTGCTGGGGTCAGTGTTGGGATCGCTCCTTGTTATGTTGTATGTCAATGATTTCGATGACAGATTCGATGGCTTTGTGGCCAAGTTTGCGGATGATACGAAGACAGTTGGAGGGGCGGAATGAAGAAGCAGGGAGGTTGAAGAAGGACTTAAGACAAATTAGGAGAATGGGCAAAGAAGTGGCAGATGGAATACAGTGTTGGGAAGTGTATGGTCATGCACTTTGGTAGAAGAAATAAAAGAGCAAACTATCTTCTAAACAGGCAAAAAATGGAAAAATACGAAGTGCAAAGACTCGGGAGTTCTCGTGCTGGATTCCCTGAAGGTTAACTTCCAGGTTGAGTCGGTGGTGAGGAAGGCAAATACAATATTAACATATAAAAGCAAGGACGTAATGCTATGACTTTCTAAGGCCTAGTGAGGCCTCTCCTGGAGTATTGTGAGCAACCTTGGGTCCATTATCTAAGAGAGCATGTGCTGATATTGGAGAAGGTTCAGAGGTGGTTCACAGGAATGATTCCGGGAATGAAAGGGTTTTCATATGAGGAGCATTTGATGGCTTTGGGCCTGTACTCGCTGAATTTTAGAAGAATTTGGGGGGGGGGGGGAACAGGATCTTAATGAAACCTATCGAATGTCAAAAGACCTATATGAATGGATGAGGAGAGGATGTTTCCTATAGAGGGTGAGTTTAGGATCAGATGGCACAGCCTCAGAAGAGAGAGATGTCCTTTTAGAACAGCGATGAGGAGGAATTTCTTTAGCCAGAGGGTGGTGAATCTGTGGAATTTGTTGCCACAGGCATCTGTGGGAGCAGGGTTAATGGGTGTATTTAAGGAGGAGGTTAATAGATTCTTGATTACTCAGGGCATGAAATGTTACAGTGAGAAGGCAGGAGAATGGGGTTGAGAGGGAAATGGATCAGCCAAGATGAAATGATGGAACAGACTCAATGGGGGGGCGGGGGTGCCCCAGTTCTGCTCCTATCTCTTTTGGTGTCAGTGTTTTAGGAACAGCTTCTACCCTCCACAATCAGATTTCTGAGCCATGAACACTACCTCACTCTTTTTGCTCTCATTTTTGCACTACTTATTTTTACATATCCAGTATTGCGTAAAAGTATTAGACATCCTAGATATTTTTTTATGGTTTCAGCTGGTATAGCCTACACAGAGTCCTGATCTCAACATCACTGATGCTGTCCGTGATTACCTGGAGAGACGGAAGCAAACAAGACAGCCAAAGCCTGTAGAAGAACTGTGGCAAGTTCTCCAAGATGCTTGGAACAACCTACCAGCTGATTTTCTAATAAAACTGTATGATAGTGTACCGAAGAGAATTAATGCAGTTTTAGAAGCAAAGGGAGGTCACACCAAATATTGATTTGATTTAGCTTTTTACTGTTTATAGTAAATTATTTTGATGTTTAGAAACTTTTCATTTAATTATTTTTGAAAGCATCTTCGCTTTACACAATTTATTTACGTGTATCTAAGACTTTTGCACAGTTACTGTATATATTTCTTACTGAAACTTAAGAGTGTATTTTATGCCTTGCACTGTACTGCTGGCCGGCCAGTGGTGTAAATGGCTTCTGCACTAGACTTCGAGGCGAGTGGACCTGGGTTTGAATCCGGCCGGCTCCTTGCACGCTTTCCATCTGTGCTGGATTGAGTGTCGAGCTAGCCACTCAGCTTCGTAAAAACCAGACAAGAATGCTACAGAAACAGCAAGGTTGACGTCCGAGCACCGCAAGGCGCTCAAGGGAACAACAACTGTACTGCTGCCACAAAACAACAAATGTCAGGACTTAAACAAGAGAAAATCTGCAGACGCTGGAAATCCAAGCAACACACACAATAGTTAATACTAAGGGAACTCAGCAGGCCAGACAGCATCTATGGAAAAGAGTACAGTTGACATTTTGGGTTGAGACACTTTGGCAGGACTGGAGACAAAAAGCTGGGGAGTAGATTTAAAAGGTTGGGGGAGGCGAGAGAAAAGGTGGCAGGTGAAACCTGAAGGGGGAGGGATGAAGTAAAGAGCTGGGATTTATTTCTATTTATTTCTATTTTTGCACTACTTATTTTAACTTAACTATTTAATATGCATGCACAGACTTACTGCAATTCACTTTCTTTCTCTATAATCGTGTATGGCATTGTACTGCTGCCGCTAAGTTAACAAATTTCACAACATACGCTGGTGATATTAAACCTGGTTCAGGTTCTGATTCTGATACAACAAAAGAAAATACACATTGATTATGCTTGCTGCACCTAAACCATTTGTAGGGTTACAGATGTAGTGAGGAGAGATCCTTACCGCTTAAGATGCTGCGGTTGTTTGTCCAGAACTCTGCTGGTTTTGATGGTCTAGAATAAAATTCATCTCTGTTTGCTGCCAGGATTAACCTGCAAAAAAAGTTCAAAGTTCAAAATAATTTCCCTCCCACTGTCCAAAGACGTAGCTTAATTGGTCATTGTAAATTGTCCTGTGATTAGGTTAGGGTTAAATCGAGGGATTGCTGGGCACCGCGGCTCAAAGGGCTAATTCCACACTGTACCTCAATAAAATAATTTTAAAATAATACAACCCTAAGATTAATTTTCCTGCGGGAATACTCAACAAATCTATAGAATAGTAATTATAACAGGATCAATGAAAGATCAACCAGAGTGCAGAGGACTACAAGCTGTGCAACTGCAAATATAAATAAATAGCAATAGATAACGAAAACATGATGTAATGGGATATAGATTCCTCGAAGTGAGATCACTTGTTGTGGGGACATCTTAGTGGATGGGCAAATGAGTGTTGTTATTCCCTTCTGTTCACGAGCCTGATGGTTGAGGGGTAGTAACTGTTCCTGAACCTGGTGGTATGAGTTCTGAGGTTCTTGTACCTTCTTCCTGATGCCAGCAGCGAGGAAAGAGCATGGCCTGGGTAGTGGGGATCTCTGATGATTGATGCTGCTTTCCTATGGGGGTGTTTCATGAAGACGTGTTCAATGGTGGGGAGGGCTATAGCTGTGATGTACAGGGCTGAATGCACTACCTTTTGTAGGATTTTCCATTCAAAGGCATTGGTGTTTCCATGCTAGGTAGTTACGCACCCAGTCAATACACTCTCCACAACACATCTACGGAAGTTTGCCAAACATCCACAAAGTATAAAGATAGAAATATACTGAAGAAAGATATTTATACTGAAAGAGCTTTTCATTGTAGGATGTACAAGCAGAACGAATTTGAAAGACTATTTCACACGTGAAATTAATTGCCGCAGAAACTGACAGGGTAGTGAAGAAGACATATAGTGTGTTGGCCTTCATCAGGCAGGGGATTGAGTTCAAGTGCTACGTGGTAATAATGCATCTCTATAAAACCCTGGTTACACACGACAACCTGATGGCATGAATATCGATTTCTTCTTCTGATAAACAAATTCTCCCCCCTTTCTCTATTCCCCACTCTGAACTTTTACGTCTTCTCATCTGCCTATTACATCCTCCTGAGTCCCCTCCTTGTTTCCTTTCTCCCATGGTCCACTCTCCACTCCTATCAGATTCCTTTCTCTCCAGCCCTTGCTATTTTCCACCCAGCTGGCTTCATCTACCACCCTCCAGCTCATCTCCTTCCCCTCCCCTCATTTTTAGGTTCTGGCATCTTCCCCCTTCCTTCACAGTCCTGAAGAAGAGTCTCAGCCAGAAAAGTTGATTATCTATTCATTCAGATAGATGCTGTCTGACCTGCTAAGTCCCTCCAGCATTTTGCACATGTTATTTAAAATATCGTGTTCAGTTCTGGTCATACATTAAAGGAAGGACGTGGAAGATTTAGAGGTGGTGCAGAGGAGATTTACCAGGACGCTGCCTGGATCAGAGAGCATGTTTAACGAGGACAGATTAAGCAAGCGAGAGATTTTCTCTTTGGAGCAATGGAGGATAAGTGGTGACTGGATAGAGGTGTACAATGTGATAAGAGGCAGAGATTGAGTGGAGGGGTTGCTCCTCCAGCTTGGACAAGTGCTATATCTGCTCCATCACTACCATTCAGAACCTAAAATAATCCTTCCAGGTGATGCAACACATCACCTGTATGAATGTCGGGGTATTCTACGTTATCCAGTGCTCCCAAGTGTGACCTCTACATTGGTGAGGCCTGACATAGATTGGTAGACCACTAAGTTAGAAACACAGAAACCTAGAAAACCTAGGGCACAATACAGCAACAATGCTGTGCGAACATGTACTTACTTTTGAAATTACCAAGGGTTACCCATAGCCCCCTATTTTTCTAAGCTCCATTACCTATCTAAGAGTCTCTTAAAAGACCCTATTGTATCCACCTCCACCATCGTTGCTGGCAGCCCATTCCACGCACTCACCACTCTCTGCATAAAAAAACTGACCCCCAACATCTCCCCTGTACCTACTTCCAAGCACTTTAAAACTGTGCCCTCTCATGTTAGCTATTTCAGCTCTGGGGAAAAAGCTTCTGACTATCCACACGATCAATGCCTCTCATCATCTTATACACCTCTATCAGGTCACCTCTTAACCTCTGTCACTCCAAGGAGAAAAGGCCAAGTTCACTCAACCTAATGTCATAGGGCATGCTCCCCAATCCAGGCAACATCCTTGTAAATATCCTCTGCACCCTTTCTATAGTTTCCACATCCTGTAGCAAGGTGACCAGAACTGAGCACAGTACTCCAGGTGGGGTCTGACCAGGGTCCTATATAGCTGCAACATTACCTCTCAGCTCTTGAACTCTAATGCATGCATTTCTAAATGACAATAAACGAGGAATGAGTGTCCTCATAATCTAATCTAACTCATTGAGCACCTTCATTCCAGCTGCCACAATAAATGGGATTTTCTAGCGGCCATCCATCTTAATTCTACTTCCTGTTCATCTACAGCCACGATGAGACAACTCTAGGTTGGGGGAGCAACAACTCATATTCTGTTTGGGTCATCTCCAATCCGACGGCATGAACATTTAATTCTTTAACTTCTGGTAATTTCTTCCCTCCTCCCTCTTCTCTCTTTTTTCATTCCTCATTCTGGCTCCCCTCTTAACCCTTCTGTTCTCCTTGCCTGGTTATCAACTCCCTCTCGTGCCCTTCCTCCTTCCCTTTTTTCCATGGTCCACTCTCCTCTTCTATCAAATTCCTTCTTCTTCAGCCCTTTATCTAACTGGGAAGTGAACATCTCCCAGTTTCTCACTTCATCTTTCTTCCCACAAAGTTCAAAATAAATTTATTATCAAAGTACATATATGAAACCATATACAACCCTGAGATCATTTACTTGCAGGCATATCCAGTAAATGCAAGAAACACGACAGAATCAATGAATGATCGCACACAACAGAATGGACAAACAACCAATATGCACAAGACAACAAACTGTGCAAATACAAAATTAAAAAAAAGAATTAATAATAATAAATAAATAAGCAATAAATATTAAGATCATGAGATGAAGAGTCTTTGGAAGTAAGTCCACACTTTGTGGACGCAGTTCAGTGATGGGGTGAGTGAATTTAGAGCAGAGAACGTAGAACATAGGGCATAGTACAGCACAGGAACAGGCCTTTTGGCCCACAATATAATGCCAAACCAGCTAAAAAGCAAATCAAGCACACCCAAAAACTAATCCCTCCTATCTATACAATGTCCATCTCTCTTCATCTTCCTCACATCCATGTGCCTATCTAAACGTCTTTTAAATGCCTCCAATGTATTTGCCTCTACCCTCTGCTATTAGACATTTCAACACTGGGAAACAGATACTCCCTGTCTACTCTATCCTCTCATAATCTTATAAACCTCTATCAGATCTCCCCTCAGCCTCCACCACTCCAGAGAAGACAGCCCATGGTTTATCCAGGCTCTCATGATAACACATGCCCTCTAAACCAGGCACCCTATCCAAAGCCTCAACATCCTTCCTATAGTGGGGTGAACAGAACTGCATGCAATACTCCAGATGCGGCCTGACCAGAGTTTTATAAAGTTTCAAAATAATCTCTTGATTTTTGGACTAAATACCTCAACTAATAGAAGCAAGTATTCCACAAGCCTTCTAACCACCTTATTGACTTGTGTAGCCATTTTGAAGAAGCTATGAACTTGAATCCAAAGATTTCTCTAGTCAGCAACACTGGTAAGGATATTTCCCTTAACAGTGTACTGTCTCCTTGCATTTGCCCTACCAAGGTGCAACATCTCACATTTATCTGGGTGAAATGCTATATGTCATTTCTCTACCTATATCTGTAAATGATCTAAATTACGCTGTCTTCTTTGGGAGTCTTTGACACGATCCAAAGTTGAGCGATGTTTCCCCATCTGGTTCAAGGCTGAGCGGGAATAACTGCTCCTAAACCTGGTGGTGTGAGTCCTGAGGTTCCTATACCCTCTTCCTGATGGCAGCAGTGAGAAAAGAACATGACTTGGGTGGTGGGGCCCCTGCTTTCCTATGACAGTACTACATATAGATGTGCTTAATGGTTGGGAGGGCTTTACCCGTGATGGACTAGGCTGCATCTACTGCTTTCTGTAGCACTTTCTGTTCAAGGGCATTGGTGTTTCCATGCCAGGCCAAGATGTAACCAGTCAATATATTTCTATTGAGGTTTGTCAAAGTTTTAGATGTCATGCCAAATCTTTGCAAACTGCTAAGGAGACAGAGGTGCTGCCATGCCTTCTTCGTAATGGCACTTTCATGCTGGACCTGGGACAGATCCCTTGAAATGATAATACCAAGGAATTTAAAGTTATTGACCCTCTCTACCTTTGATCTCCATATGAACCTTCAGTTTCTTCCACCTGAAGTCAATAATCAGCTGCTTGGGCTTGCTGACTGAGCATGAGGATGTTGTTGTAGCTCCACTCAGCCAGATGTTCAATCTCCCTCCGATAGGCTGATTCATTACCACCTTTGATTTGGTCAACAACAGTGGTGTCATCAGCAAATTGAAATATTGCATTGGAAATGTGCTTAGCCTCACAATTCCCAACCTTCCCCCTCACCTGGCTTTATCAACCGCCTGCCAACAGGTACTTTCCCTTCCCAACTTTCTTATTCAGGCTTCTTTCCGCTTGATTAAGGATCTCAATCTGAAACAGTATCTCCTTATTCCTCTGCACAGATGTTGCTTGATCTGCTGAGTTCCTCCAGTATTTGGTGTGTCACTCTGGATTTCCAGCAACTGCAGAATCTTGTGTTTAGGGTCTGCTTTGTTTTTAGACCCAGTTAAAGTTAACTGAGCAAATGTCAAAAAGAAACATAGAGGAGACTTCAGAGAGATAAAGCAATTGACTTACATTGGAGACTGAAGATAGTGCAAGAGGCACCAAGGAGGGATTTTGCACATAGCAGATCAATGCGCAACGCACACAAAATGCAGTGGGAACTTAGCGGGTCAGGTAACACCTATAGACAGATGCCACATGGTAGCGCATTGGTTAGCACAATGCTATACAGTACTGGCGTCCGAGGTTCAATTCTCACTGCTGCCTGTAAGAAGTTTGTATGTTTTCCCTGTGACTGTGTGGGTTTCCTCCCACAGTCCAACAATGTACCAGTTAGTAGGTTAATTGGTATTTGTAAATTGTCCCATGATTAGGCTAAGATTAAATCGGGAGATTGCTGGATGGTGTGGATCAAAGGGCTGGGAGGGCCTATTTTGCACTGTATCTCAATAAAATAAATAAACAGACAGATAAATAAGTAAATGAATAAAGATTATGTTTCAGGCTGAGACCCTTCTTAAGGACTGGAGAGAAAAGGGGACGATTTGCTTTGTATTTCCAGCATCTGCAGAATTTTGCATGTTTAAGATCAATTTGCAAATGTAGTACAAAGGCAATGAAAGACGAACAAGTTGATAAGCTTTTGCAACATTAAATGTGCAGTTTTGAATCAATTGGGCATTTTGCAATGGTTGATAAGCTACTATTTTCACTGGAGCAAATGAGGCTGAAGGGTGACCTTATTACAGGTAAAGCCATCCCAAATCATGGGAAAAGCCCTCCCAAGCATTGAGCACAAATACAAGAAATGCTATCATAGGAAAGCAGCATCCAACATCAGTGATCCCCACCCTCCAGGCCATGCTCTTTTCTCGCCGCTGCCATCATGTAGAAGGTACAAGAGCTCCAGGTCTCACACCACCAGGTTCAAGAACAGTTACTACCCCTCAACCATCAGGCTTTTGAAGAAGAGGGGATAAGTAAACTAACTTGCCCATCCATTGAGATGGTCGCACAACCAATGATCTCACTTTAAGGACGCTTTATCTTGTTGTTTCATGTTCTCGTTGTTTAGTAATTTATTTACATTTGCGTTTGCACGTTTTGCTGTCTTCTGTATTCTACTTGATCTTTCATTGCTGCTATAACAGTTACTATTTCTAGATTTGCTGAATATGTCCACAGGAAAATGAATCTCTGGGCTGTATATGGTGACATGTATGTAGTCATAGAAACATAGAAAACCTACTGCACAATACAGGCCCTTTGGCCCACAAAGTTGTGCTGAACATGTCCCTACCTTAGAAATTACTAGGCTTACCTATAGCCCTCTATTTTTCTTAGCTCCATGTACCTATCCAAAAGTCTCTTAAAAGAGCTTATCGTATCCACCTCCACCACCATTGCCGGCAGCCCATTCCACGCACTCACCACTCTCTGAGTAAAAAACTTACCCCTGACATCTCCTCGGCACCTACTCCCCAGCACCATAAACCTGTGTCCTCTTGTGGCAACCATTTCAGCCCTGGGAAAAAGCTTCTGACTATCCACACGACCAATGCTTCTCATCAACTTATACACCTCTATCAGGTCACCTCTCATCCTCCGTCGCTCCAAGGGGAAAAGGCTGAGTTCACTCAACCTGTTTTCATAAGGCATGCTCCCCAATCCAGGCAACATCCTTGTAAATCTCCTCTGCACCCTTTCTATGGCTTCTACATCCTTCCTGTAGTGAGGCGATCAGAACTGAGCACAGTACTCCAAGTGGGGTCTGACCAGAGTCCTATATAGCTGCAACATTACCTCTCGGCTCCTAAACTCAATTCCATGATTAATGAAGGCCAATACACCGTCTGCCTTCTTAACCACAAAGTGAACCTGCGCAGCTGCTTTGAGCATCTGATAATAAAATTTACTTTGGACTTATCAGAGGCTTATAGAATTGTGAGTGGGTGAGATAAGTCTAAAAATAGAGGACATACACCCATTGGCCACATTATTATTTACAGGAGTGGAACCCGGTTGTCTTCTGCTGCTGTTGCCTTTCACGAAAAGTTTTGATGCATTGTGCATTCAGATGCTGCTCTGCACACCTCTGTTGTAACGTGTGGTTATTTGAGTCACTGTCGGTTTCTGTTGGCTTGAACCAGCCAGGCCATTCTCCTCTGACTTCTCTCATTAACAAGCTGTTTTTACTGACAGAACAACCAATCATTGGATGTTTTTTTTTGTTTTTCGCACCATTCTCTGATCAGCAGTTTCTGACATACTCAAACCTGGAACCAACAATCACTCCACGGTCGAAGTCACTTAATTCACATTTTTCCCCCATCTGAAGAAAATGGCACCAACAAACAACACGATCACAGGCAATTTCTTTCAGACATTTTATAAAATTACTTCCTTTACTACTTCTTCCTTTAAGTGTGATTCTGCTACCAATGGAAACTATGATTTTATTCCTAGACTGTTCAATGGCTCTGTGGAGGGGTGTTTCATATTCTGTGTTTTTCCACTCGTTTTCTGTTGCTTGCATGCTTTGTTCTCTGCTTTTGTGGGCTGAGTATTTGATATTTTATTTGAATGGGTTCCATGGTGTGACAAGAATACACATTGATAAAGATGTTAGCTGTCTTGGGCTGGCACCAGTGGGATCAGCAGTTGGTCTGCCACCTGTCTTCAGGAGAGAGAGATAAGGAAAACAATGGAGCAGCATTTGGAGATGTGTAATGAAGGGGAAGGAGAGCTGTCAAGATCGGCTCCCCCTTTGAACCCTGAACTGTTTGAAGTGATGGACAGGCGATACCCCAGCAGGGGGATAAAAAGGGACAGGTTCGCTAAGGCAGGACACACACACGACACCCGAGGTAACGAGACCCTGGAAGCGGTGCGCCTCTCACAAGTCGGTGGGAAGCTTTTGGACGGCTGGTCGCAGGATCAAGCCATAGACGCTCAGGGTGGAAAGGCACGATCGGTGGGAACCTGGTGTGTGTCCACCCTTGCCTGGGTGCCGGGTTCACCACAGGGAAACGATCGTATCTGGAAACGGAGGGGTCACGGTCAGTGACCTCAGATGACATCACAAAGGGCTCGTCTGAAAGCTGACTGCGAAGGTCTGTGTGGAAGCCATTTTGAATATTCATTCGTTTTTGCTCTCTCTCTCCTTCCCCCCACTGTCCATCGCCACGGCAGCGATTACTGCGAACTGAACTGAACTAAATTGAACTGAACTTTGCGTCACTTTGAAACTGATCATTTACCCCTAGACAATGATACGGCTTGATTGATCCTGTTATCTTAATTCTGTGTACATGTATGTTTATCATTGCTGAATTGTTGCATTCATTATCCTTTTGATTAGAGTACTGTGTTGCTTGTTTCTTTAATAAAACTTTCTTAGTTCTAGTAATCCAGACTCCAACTGAGTGATCCATTTCTGCTGGTTTGGCAACCCAGTTACGGGGTACGTAACAATGGTCTTTCTTTGTGACGTCGCTGTCTGTGGGGAAGACAAATCTCAGGGATGTACAGTATACTCCATACATACTTTAATAGTACATGTACTCTGAATCTTTTGAATCTTCTGATATTTGGTGTGAACAGCGACTGAGCCTTTTGACCACGTCTGCATTCTTTCATGCACCGAGTTGTCGCCACATGATTGGCTGATTAGATATTTGCATTAACGAACAGGTCTACAGTTGTACCTAATAAAGTGGCCACTGACTGTAGATTTAAGGTAAGTGTAAGAAAAGTCTAGAGTGCATCTTTAACATGAGTCTCGGCCCGAAATGTGAACTGTTTACTGTTTTCCATTGATGCTGCCTGGCCTGCTGAGTTCCTCCACCATTTTGTGCCTATTGCATTAAGGTGTAGCTTTCTGGAAGGATTAAATTATAGTAGCATGATTATGGATTGACTAAAATAAGAACCCATTTTCAGGAAATAAAAACGTGCACAATTTAACTCCCAAATATGAAATCAACCGTTGGGTGTAGGACATTTTGATTCTGTCCCATTGAAACAACACAGGCAAAGACAATAGATGAATGTTCCTGCTAACTGCACATCATGAAACCCTGCTGTAGTTAAAGAAAGTACAAACACGAGAAAATCTGCAGATCCTGGAAATCCAGATGGTGGAGGAACCCAGCAGGCAAGGCAGCATCTATGGAAAACAGTAAACAGTTGATGTTTTGTGCCAAATCCCTTCTTCAGGACGGGAAAGGTGATACTGTCTGGATTGCTGTGTTCCACCAGCATTTTGTTTGTGTTACAGTTGAAGACAGATCTATTTTGTCACTTAACCTCGAGTTAGTTGTGTATTTAGGGAGCCATCCTTCAAAACTGTAACAAAAGGGGTATATTTTGGATGTTCAGAGTTTGTACTGAGGCTTTTGGAACAGACACCAGTTCTGAATATTCAAAAACACGAGAAAATCTGCAGATACTGGAAATCCAAGGCAACACACACAACATGCTGGAGGAACTCAGCAGGCCAGGCAGCATCCCTGAAATGAGTAAACTGTCGATGTTTCAAGCTGAGACTCTTCATTTGCATGTGTTGTTGAATATTCAAAGCAGTTCTGCAAGATGGGTTGTAAATACGTAATTGTGTAAATTTACCCAACAATGTTCTACGAGGGGTGATTGATAAGTTCATGGCCTAAGGTAGAAGGAGTCAATTTTAGAAAACCCAGCACATTTATTTTTTCTACATTTACACACTCCAGCGGTCATGGAGTATATGGATCCCTTCTTTGTAGAAGTCGGCATCTTGGACCTCCAGGGGTGGTCCACAGCAGGGGTGATTGATAAGTTCGTGGCCTAAGGTAGAAGGAGATGAGTTGTTAACTTCAAACTTTCTGCATTTTCACTCAAAGAGTTGAACTGCACGTGCATGTAACGACAGCTGTATAACTCATCTCCTTCTACCTAAGGCCACGAACTTATCAATCACCCCTGCTGTCGACCACCTGGAGGTCCAAGATGCTCTTGTTACATGCACGTGCAGTTCAACTCTTTGAGTGATAATGCAGAAAGTTTGAAGTTAATAACTCATCTCCTTCTGTCCTAGGCCACGAGCTTATCAATCACTCCTGCTGTGGACCACTTCTACAAAGAAGGGATCCGTATGCTCCACAACCGCTGGACTAAGTGTGTACATGTAGGAGGGGACTATGTTGAAAAATAAGTGTGCTAGGTTTTCTAAAATTGACTCCTTCTACCTTAGGCCACAAACTTATCAATCACCCCTCGTAAATGTTGAAGTTTAAAGTTCCAAGTAAATTTATTATCAAATACATATATGTCGTCATATACAACCTTGACATTCATTTTCTTGCAGATACACTAATAAATCCAATAACCGTAATAGAATCAATGACAGACCACACCAACAGGGCCAACAACCAGTATGCAAAAGACAAAAAGAAAGAAAATAAATAAGCAATAAATATCGAGAACGTGAGATGAAGAGTCCTTGAAAGTGAGTTTGGTGCTGGGGTGAATGAAGTTATTCCCTCTGGTTCACGAGCCTGATGGCTGAGGGGTAATAAGTATTCCTGAAACTGGTGGTGTGAATCCTGTACTTTCCTCCTGATGAGATGGCAGCAGCAAGCAGAGAGCACATCTTGGATGGTGGGGGGTCCCTGATGGATGCTGCTTTCCTATGGCAATGCTCCTTGCGGGTGTGCTCAGTGGAAGGGAGGACTTAACCTGTGATAGACTGTAAAACCCTCCCCAACATTTTGTGGGAGTTTCCATTCAAGGGCTTCGGTGTTTCCATACCAGGCTGTGATGCAGCCAGTCAATATACTCTCCATCATACATCTATAGAAGTTTGTCAGTTTTAGATATTATGCCAATTCTTTGCAAACTTGTAAGTAGAGGTGCTGCCGTGTTTTCTTCATAATTGCACTTAAGTGTGGACCCAGGATAGGTCCGCTGAAATGATAACAGCAAGGAACTAAACGTTGCTTATCCTCTCCATCTCTGATTCTCCAATGAGGACGAGCTCAGGGACTGCCGATTTTCTGCTGCTGATGTCAATAATCAGCTCCTGATTATGATCAGATCCTGATTATGAAAGTAGGTGATTATAGCAATTGAAACTGTGATTCATTGTTTGTTATCTTTGTGATGAAGTATAAAACTGTACTATCAGGAGAGTAACACTATATCTTGGATTCTCCTGCAATCTCTTTCTCCTGGAGGTTTGCTATGTGAATAAAGGCTACATTTCCCAGTTACAGCTTCTGTCTGGTTCAGTTTTAGTCAGTCTCAATGGACTCGAGGGGCACGTTTCTCCACATAACAGGGGTGGGCATACAAAACAAGCTGCCAGAGGAAATAATGGTGTAGGATACATTTACAATGTTATAAAGACATTTAGACAGGTTCATGTCCTGGAAAGGGTTAGAGCTGAGGTTCCCAGCCTGGGGTCAGTGAACCCCTTGTTTAATGGCATTAGTCCATGGCATAAGAAAGGTAGGAATATGGGCCGAATGCATCGAAACCTTGTCATGGTTCGGAGGCTTGTGTGCCTCAATGACCTGGAGAGCTATTTTGGCTGGAGTCAGGGCTTTATGCTTTGACTCTTGGTAGGGTCACCCATACCAAACTGGTCCAAGGGTAGCGATCAGACTAAGAATGGTCTACCGGTCTTCCAGGTTTGGGGGTTCAGCTCAGGGTTAACAATCCTGACTGGTAAAACTTAACTGTTACGGAAACAGCAATGAAGAACCTTTCTACATCTGAGTGTGGGGATATTCCTGAGTATCCACCTGAAACTTGCATCAGTGAGAGTAATGAAAACCGAGAGGAAACAATCAGCATGATGAAGGAAGCCCTGAACACCGCCAGAAATGGAGGACCTTCATTGCTGCCCTAAATGCCAGGGGTGTATCGGGCAATGCTGCTGCTACAGGCAAAAGGGATGACTCATTTTGGACAAACATGAAAAAATCTGCAGATGAAGGAAATCCAAGCAATACATACAAAATGCTGGAGGAAGTCAGAAGGCCAGACATCTATGGAAAAGAGTAAGCAGTCAATGTTTTGGGCCGAGACTCTTCATTAGGTCCTGATGAAATTTCGACTGTTTACTCTTTTCCCATGGATGCTGCCTGACCTGCTGAGTTCCTTCAGCATTTTGTGTGTGTTGCTTGGATTTCCAGTATCTGCAGATTTTCTCGTCTATGAATCTATTTGATAGTTTGAGTTGAGATGAAAATCTAGATACAAACCAGCAGAAAGTACAAAACCAAATGCAGCAGCAAGAGAGAAAAAAAATCAAGACCCTCAAGAATCAATAATTGCTCAAATCATGGTGATAATTATAGACTGCAGACAGTGATACTGCTAATTTACGATTTGAGCCTGCTAATACATTAGACCCATTGCCGCTGGTAATCTCCTGTGAATCAATCTCAAAGAAAGAAAGAAGATTAAACTGTGACCCATGCCTAAGGGTCTTATACCTATATAAAGAATGGGCGTGGAGTTTAGAACAATAAGTATGCCTTGCAAAACCTGACAGCTATTTATTCCACAGAAATACGAGGAACTGTCTCTGTATAATTTCAATGCTGCTGCACTATGCCGTGAGAGTGATGTCAAGAATTTTTAAAAATGCATGCCATTCAGACAGCAACAACAACTCATGTGTTTACTGTACCCTTGATGTAAAACAAGATTCTAAGGTATTTTAAGGTGAAGTAAGATTGAGGTAAGTGTTGAATCAGACTCGGAATTGTTTGGAGACTTGCTTAAGACAGATGACTATGCCCAAAGTGATACAACTTTAGAAGAATCCTGAAGAGACAGAAAGGTTTAAGGATGGAATTTCAGATGAAGGCCAAACTACCCATGGAGCAGCAATTTAAAACAGGCATGATCACAGGCAACCTACAGACGAGTGTAGGTTTGAAACAGATTTTCCAGAATTCAACAGGCCAGGCAGCAACTCTAGGAAGAGGTACAGTCGACGTTTCCGGCCGAGACCCTTCGTCAGGACTAACTGAAAGAAGAGCTAGTAAGAGATTTGAAAGTGGGAAGGGGAGGGGGAGATCTGAAATGATAGGAGAAGACAGGAGAGGGAGGGATGGAGCCAAGAGCTGGACAGTTGATTGGCAAAAGGGATATGAGAGTATCATGGGAAAGGAGGCCTAGGGAGAGGGGGGGAAAACCAGAGGATGGCCAAGGGGTATAGTGAGGGGGACAGAGCGAGAAAAAGGAGAGAGAGACAAAGAATGTGTGTATATAAATAAATAACGGATGGGGTATGAGGGGGAGGTGGGCATTAGTGGAAGTTTGAGAAGTCAATGTTCATGCCATCAGGTTGGAGGCTACCCAGACGGAATATAAGGTGTTGTTCCTCCAACGTGAGTGTGGCTTCATCTTGACAGTAGAGGAGGCCGTGGATAGACATATCAGAATGGGAATGAGACGTGGAATTAAAATATGTGGCCACTGGGAGATCCTGCTTTCCCTGGCGGACAGAGCGTAGGTGTTCAGTGAAACGATCTCCCAGTCTGTGTCAGGTCTCGCCAATATATAGAAGGCCACATCGGGAGCACCGGACGCAGTATATCACCCCAGCCGACTCACAGGTGAAGTGTCACCTCACCTGGAAGGGCTGTCTGGGGCCCTGAATGGTAGTGAGGGAGGAAGTGTAAGGGCATGTGTAGCACTTGTTCCGCTTACAGGGATAAGTGCCAGGAGGGAGATCGGTGGGGAGGGATGGGGGCTGGGATGAATGGATAAGGGAGTCACATAGGGAGCGATCCCTGTGGAAAGCAGAGACAGTGGGAGAGGGAAAGATGTGCTTAGTGGTGGGATCCCGTTGGAGGTGGTGGAAATTACGGAGAATTATATGTTGGACCCGGAGGCTGGTACGGTCGTAGGTGAGGACAAGGGGAACCCTATTCCTAGTGGGGTGGTGGGAGGATGGAGTGAGAGCAGATGTGCGTGAAATGGGGGAGATGCACATAAAAGTTGCTGGTGAACGCAGCAGGCCAGGCAGCATCTCTAGGTTTCCCCCCCTTCCTCCTTTTCCTTCTCCCGTTGGAGGTGGCGGACTTCATTAACTTTGCCTCCAACTTTCACCCTGCCCTCAAGTTTACCCGGTCCATTTCCGACACCTCCCTCCCCTTTCTTGATCTTTCTGTCTCTATCTCTGGATATAGCTTATCTACTGATGTCTACTATAAGCCTACGGACTCTCACAGCTACCTGGACTATTCCTCTTCCCATCCTGTCTCTTGCAAAAATGCTATCCCCTTCTTGCGATTCCTCTGTCTCCGCCACATCTGCTCTCAGGATGAGGCTTTTCATTCCAGGACGAAGGAGATGTCCTCCTTTTTTAAAGAAAGGGGCTTCCCCCTCGCTATAACTCCTTGCACATCCTCTGGGCTTCCCCCCTCCCCCTTCCTTTCTCCCTAGGCCTCCCATCCCATGATCCTCTCATATCCCTTTTGCCAATCAACTTTCCAGCTCTTAGCTCCATCCCTTCCCCCTCCTGACTTCTCCTATCATTTTGGATCTCCACCTCCCCCTCTCAAATCTCTTACTATCTCTTCTTTCAGTTAGTCCTGACGAAGGGTCTCAGCCCGAAATGTCGACTGTACCTCTTCCTATAGATACTGCCTGGCCTGCTACGTTCATCAGCAATTTTTATAAAATAAATGTAACTGCTCACACATCCTCTGGGTAATAGATTCAACTTGATTTTATTGAGTTTGAGAACTCTGGACAAGAAAAAAAGGGCAGTTGTGGCAATCTCATCCTGACAGAGCACAAAGAAGAAAGCAATCTACGTATATTGAATTGAAAAGCAAATTGATCATGTATGGAAAGCAGACTTTTGATGTTGTGAGCCAGGTGCTTTGTGAGATCAGCTTGACCCAGATTTGCTGAATGTTTTATGGGCATTGAGCAGCACAGCATCAAACTTTGGAATTGTCATCTTGTTAACACACATAGGCACTTTCACCACACTTAAATGAAAGATATGAGTATGAAGAAAAATGCCACAACAAAATCCTCACCCTGAAATTGCAAAAATATAGTCCTGGAGCTTAATGCTGATATTTCCTTGCTGAACTCTAGTTCTCAACATGCTCAGTTAGTTGCGGCTTTTTATGTCGGGCTCGTTCAAAATCTTTTAGCTTATGGAAGAAATATGATGTGCTTTTAAAGATTGATTAGCTTTATCTGTCACCTGTACATCAAAGCCTACAGTGAAATGCGTCGTCTGTGTCAAATCAAACCAGCGACAATTGCCACACTTCCAGCAACATTGTAGCATGTCCACAATGCACGAACCCTAACGCATACGTCCTCGGAATGTGGGAGGAAACAGGAGCAGCCAGAGGAAAACCACGCAAGCACAGGGACAACGTTGTTGAGTTGAGGTCTTCTCCACACCTCGGGCGCCAACCTTGCCTTTTCTTCAGCATTTGTCCGTTTTTTTACGAGGCAGAGTTGCTGGCTCACACTCAACCCAGCACAGATGGAAAGCCTGCAAGGAGCTGGGCGGATTCAAACCCAGGGCCACTTGCCTTGAAGTCCAGTGCGGATACCGCTACATTACCGGCCGGCTTCGAGGAGAGAGACATCAGCAGGAATCGAGCTCTGAGCTTATAGCTGGTGCTGAAGAATTATGCGCCGATCACTATGCTTCTGTGTTGCCCTTGTTACATCAATACTTGAAGAAATACCCCAAAATTAATCATTTAACTAACAATAACTTCATTTATATTATATCCTCAATAAAACAGTAGCATGGTGGTTAGCACAATGCTTTACAGTACAGGTAACCAGCTTCAATTCCTGACATTCCCTGTAAGGAGTTTGTACGTTCTCCCTGTGACTGCATGGGTTTCCTCTGGGTGCTCCCATTTCCTCCCACAGTACAAAGACCTACCGATTGGTCATTGTAAATTGTTCCATGACTAGGCTAGGGTTAAGTCGGGGCATTGCTGGGCAGCGTGGCTCGATGGGCCAGAAGGGTCTTTTACCCCAAGGTGTTTCACTGGATGATTAACATTTGACAAACCATGCAAGGAGAAACTAAAATTCTAAAAGTTTTGCCATGAATGCAGGTTTAAAGTGTCTTATGGAGCAGAATCCTCCAAGAGGACCACAATCTTGTTGTAGTTTGGAGGTTTGTGTGCCTCAATGACCCAGAGAGCTATGTTGGCTGGAGTCAGGGCTTTATGCTTTGGCTCTTGGCAGGGTCACCCATATAAAACAGGGTCAAAGGGTAGAGGCCAGACTAAAGAGTGGTCCACTAGTCCTCCAGGTTTGGGGATTCAGCTGAGGGCTAACAACTCTGACTGGTCAAACAAAATTGTTATGAAAACAGCAATGAAGAATCCTTCTACATCTGAGTGGCCAAGGACAGACAGAGATGGAGGACTTTCATTGCTGCCCTAAGTGCCAGTGACGTAATGGATAGTGAGGTATAAAGGTATTGGAGATGGAAAAGAAACGATTAATTGATAGACAAGAAATAATAAGTTGAATAACTGAAAATCTGTTTTTAATTGGGTGTGACAGTATTTCTGAGTCTCCATCCGCACTTGCATGACTAACAGTAGTGAAAACCAAGAGGAAGCTACTGACATGAAGCCCTGAACACCACCAGAGATGAAGGATTTTCACGGCAGGCAAATCTGTCAGTAAGTACAAAGCAGAAGGGAGAGGCAAATTCATGAACACGTGCCTTGGCATCCAAAAGCCAACCACAAAAATTTGGTTGGTTAAATTTTGTTTAACCATCCAGTGAAAAACCTTGATGTATTACAATGTTGAGGATGCAATATAAATGAAGTTATTGTTGCTTAAATCATTAATACTTAAGTAGGCAGTATAAATGTTTCGGCACAGACTAGATGGGCAAAAGGGCCAGTTTCTTTGCTGTACCTTTCTATGACTCTTAGTCCTGGGGTATTTCTTCACGTACAGATGTAACCACCACAAATCATATTTCTTTCACAAACTGAAGGATTTTGAATGAGCATGACATAAAAAGCCACAGCCAACTGAGTATGTGGAGAGCTGGAGTCCTGCAAGGAATTATCAGTATTAAACTACAGGACTGTATTTGTGCCAGGGAACAGTAAACGGAACCTATGATGTGTAAGAACCAAGAGTAAGAGGAATGCAAAGATTAGAGTGGTTGGGTCAAAGGAAATTATAGAAATGAACAGGGGAAAATACTTTGCAGGTAGTTCAAAACTAAGGTCTTGCTTTAACTGGGCACGAATAAGTCCATGGGAGCGGGAGTGGTGCCTGCTTAGAATCTGCTGGGAGCTAGGATTTAAGGATGATTACCAGGATACTGCCTAGATTAGAGAGCATGTCTTATGAGGGTAGGTTGTGCAAACTGGGGCTTTTCTCTTTGTCGTGTAGGAGAATGAGAAGGTGACTTGACAGATGATAAGAGGCATAGATCTAGTTCACAACCAGAGAACCATTCCCAGAGTAGAAATTCTAACATGATGGCATAATTTTAAGGTGATTGGGGAAAAGTATAAGAGGTCAAAGGTAAAGTTCTTTACACAAGAGAGTGGTGGGTGCATGGAACAGCATGCAGGGGTGGTGGCAGACACATTCAGGGCATATAAGAAATTCTCAGATCGGCACATGCATCATACAAAACATGGAGGGCTATGCAGGAGGGAAGGGTTAGATTGATATTAGAGTAAAGGTCGGCACAGCACTGTGGGCTGAAGGGCTTTTACCGCGTTGTAATGTTCAATTTTTTATGTTCTACGTCCAATTAGCTAAGAATACTTTAGAGCAGTTTTGGGTGAAGTTTTCTGCAGATGGGTAGAAGGAGGTGAGGACTCAGCTGGTATAAAGGAAATGAAGGTATGAAACTTGCTAATGAGCAGGTATCCAGGTGAAATTCAACATCAATCTGATAACCAGTTAAGGTTCAAAGGTACACTTATTATCAAGTATGTATGCAGTATACAACTCTAATATTTGACTTCTCCAGACAAAATCATGGAGCCATTCAAAGAAAAACATCAACCCCTCCTCCATCATGCACAAAAAAACTAACAAATCGCACAAATGGCAACAAAATCGAATGGGTGAAAACACAGAATATAAAAACATAAAACTGAAAGAATCCTGTTTGAATCACAGTCCAATCCATAAATAGCAGAACTTTGGTATCATACACTGACAGCATCAAGGGAGAGAGGGAGAGAGAGAGGGAGAGAGAGAGGGGGAGAGAGAGAGAGAGAGAGAGAGAGAGAGAGAGAGAGAGAGAGAGAGAGAGAGGGGAGAGAGAGAGAGAGAGAGAGAGGAGGGGGGAGAGGGGGAGAGGAAGGGGGAGGGGAGGGGGAGAGGAAGGGGGAGGGGGAGGGGAGATGGGGAGAGGGAGGGGAAGGGGGAGAGGGAGAGAGAGAGAGAGAGAGAGAGAGAGAGAGAGAGAGGGGAGAGAGAGAGAGAGAGAGAGAGGAGGGGGGAGAGGGGGAGAGGAAGGGGGAGGGGGAGGGGAGATGGGGAGAGGGAGGGGAAGGGGGAGAGGGAGAGAGAGAGAGAGAGAGAGGGAGAGGGACCATTCGAACGCAGAAGCCTTCTGTCAGCGAATTTTCTCAGAGACAGCAAAGTGCTAAATCACAGGCTCTAACAGTACTAGAAGCATACTTAAAATAAAAATTAGACGTAGAAGATGTGAAATAAAGAGTTTAATGAATTATCTGGAAGATGTCGCCTGAAGAAGCGTTGTTTGTTGGCGCCATCTTGACCGGATTCTGTGAGATCCAGCTTCCCAGGAGAGGGTGTAGTTGCTGACTTAGTGTTTCAGCAAGGAATCGAAGGCAATATCTTCAAGATAATGAACTGGAACAAATTTCTCTTTATTGAGTACAGAGTGAAAGAAGAATTACGAGTCACAGTGAAGCAAGGCAGGTCGAAGTATTGATATAAAATACGGCACAGTCAAATCTGTACAAAATTGACATTGCCTTAAATCAGTTTGGGGCTTTCTGTACATGAAATTCTAGTGTTAAAGCACTTCCAATGATATAAATGATAAACACACAACTAGAATGGCATGGCATGGTAGCACAGCAGCAGGCATAGTACTTTACAGAATCAGAATCAGAATTGGGTTTATTATCACTGGCATGTGTCGTGAAATTTGTTAACTTAGCAGCAGCAGTTCAATGCAATACATAATATAGAAGAAGAAAAAAACAAAATAATAAAAATAATAATAAATAGGTAAATCAATTACATTATACGTAAATTGAATAGATTAAAAATTGTGCAAAACACAGAAATAATACTATTAAAAAGGTGAGGTAGTGTTCAAGGGTTCAATGTCCATTTAGGAATCGTATGACAGAGGGGAAGAAGCGTTTCCTGAATCACTGAGTGTGTGCCTTCAGGCTTCTGTACCTCCTACCTGATGGTAACAGTGTTACCAATTGGGGGTCAATCTTCGCCAGTGCTGTTTTTACATTCTCCCTGTGACCACTTGGGTTTCCTCTGGGTGCTCCAGTTTCTTCCCATATTCCAAACATGTACAGGTTAGGATTAGTAAGTTGTGGGCATGCCATGTTGGCACTGGAAGCATGGCAACACTTGCAAGTTGCCTTCAGTACATCCTTGAGTGCATTGGTCATTGACACAAATCTGCTCGATATACATGTGACAAATAAACCTAATCTTTTCATTAATCTTTCTTTAAGGAAAGTGACTTTGTGTTTTTTGGATGATGATGCTGAGAAGCAAATACTATAGGTAAGAGAAAAAAAGAGGTCAGGGATAAATCCTCAGGCAAATCTCTAGGATATCTTACATCTTCTGAGGTTCTATCTTGGGCCCAACATATCGATGTAGTTACAAAGAAGGCAAGACAGCAGCTATATTACATAAGGAGTTTGAGAAGGTTTGGCATGTCACTGGTCAATCACAAATTTCTACAGATGTACTGCGAAGAGCATTCTAACTGGCTGCATCAACATCTTGTTTGGAGGAGTGGGGCCACTGCAAAGGATCAATATAAGCTGCAAAGAGTTGTGAATTTTGTCAGCTCCATCATGAGCACTAGCCTCCCCAGCATCCAGGACATCTTCAAGGATCGATGCCTCAAAAACGTGACATCCATTATTACCAAGCCTCATCACCTAGGATTTGCTCTTCCTCATTGCTGAAAGCACACACTCAGTGATTCAGGAACAGCTTCTTCCCCTCTGCCATCTGATTTCTGAATGAACATTGAACCTATGAACACTACTGCACTTTTTTTTGCACTACTTACATAACATTTTAATATATATTGAGATATATACTCCATACTGTAATTTACAGTTTTCAATATGTATCCCAATGTACTGCTGCCATATAACAACATATGCCAGTGATCCTGATATCAATTGAAACATATTAGAAGACAGAAACACTGGGATGTGTCTGTGTTATTAGGAAAATATATAATTAATTGCATCATGTTTTACATATGAAGGATCTCTGGTTACCAGAAACACCGAATGTCCAGATTTCTGTCTCAGCATTCAGGCCCCACTTTTACCTGTATGACCCTGACTCTGCAGGCCTGTTTCCTTTGTTTGGCAGTGTGGCAGGCGGTGTGGGGGCTGCAATGCCTTGGTTGTAGCAAGGATTAGGCCTCAAGATGGGGCTTGCCTGCCACTTCAGTCCAGGAGAGAGTCCAGTACTGGGTTGGGGACTGGCCTCTCCTGTCAGTACTGCCCTCCAGTGTTCGATTGGTGGAATGAGAGGCTGGATTGTAGTGGCTGCGTGCTGCTGGGTATAACCAAGGTCATGGACTATACATGGTTTTTTTTTGCTCACTATTTTGAATGTGCTGTGTATGTTTTGCACCTTGCCCCCAGAGGAATGTGTTTTGTTCAGCTGTATCCACGTATGGTTGAATGATAATTTGATTGGAATTTGATTGAATTTGAATTTGAAATTCTACAGGAAACATTTGGCATTCGGGGGGCATGCATCTATAATACCTGTACGCAGAAGATGAGTTTGGATTGAAGTGGAAGAAGATGATACACATGGAGACCTCGAATTAACTTCAATTCTTCAAAGCCTGAGATAAGCCAAGGTTGACCGGAACAGGGGCTGTGGAAAAATGATTCAAATTAGTGATACTCTGAGATCTTGATGAAGCCAGTTAACATTCACAGCACTGACTTCCAGCAGCACAATGTTAAGCAATCAAGAGCTGAGCAAAATTACATAGCCCAGTTTGTGACAAATACAAAATAAACTGTATTTTAAAAGAAAATACACAAATGTACTTTATTAGTACGGGTGTCAAAGGTTACAGGTGGAAGACGCAAAAATGGGATGGAGAGGGAAAATAACTCAGCCATGATGGAATAGCGGAGCAGACTTGACTGGCCGAATGGCCTGTCTCTTCCAATATTTAACTTGGGGTGGCACAGTGTGTAGTGGTTAGCACAATGCTTTATGGGTTCAGTTCCCACTGCTGCCTGCAAGGAGTTTGTACGTTTTTGCCGTGACTGTGTGAGTTTCCTCCAGATGCTTCAGTTTCCTCCCACAGTCCAATAATGTGCCGGTTGGTAGGTTAATTGGTCATTGTAAATTAGGACTTCGTTAGGACTAAATTGGGGGATTGCTGATCAGTATAGCTCGAAGTGCCAGAAGGACCAATTCCACATTGTATGTCAATAAATATTAAGTAAATAAATGTCTTATTTCTTAAACTTAAACATTGGCTATATACTAATTTCTTCTGCTATACACTGCCATTTTCCCTGCCATATCTGGCATCTCCATCTGGTATGGGAGCAGCAGAGCATGGGCCAGGAAATCTCTACAAAGGACCGTGAGAACAACCAAGAGTATTACAGGGGTCTCCCTACCACCCACTGAGGACATTTATCAGGAGCACCATGTACACATGGCCCTTAGTATTATTAAGGATCCCACCCATCGATCCAGCATCCTCTTTGGCTTTCTACCATCAGGCAGGAGACTGATACATAAAGACAGGAACAGTAAGGATGAGAAACAGCGTCTACCCTCAGGCTATTAGGCTTGTGAACTCCCTGCCGCATCGCATTCAAGGTGTCACCAGTTAATTTGTTCTGTACCCTATAATATTTAATTTATGCACTTTACTTTGTTTATCCATGCGTAATTCATTTGAAGATTTAATTCTTTTTCCGAAGCAATTGTGTATTATACGTGTGTTACTGTGCTTTACACCCTGGTCTGGACAAACATGGTCTCATTTGACGGTATATATTCTAAGGCATCCGTTAGTCTTGCGAGACCATGGATCTGTGCCTGAAAAGTCTCCACTCTCCAGGGCACTCGTTGTATGAAAGACCGGCAGTTGCCCATGCTGCAAGTCTCCCCTCTCCACGACACCGATGTTGTCCAAGGGAAGGGCAAAGGGCAATACAGCTTGGCACCAGTGTTGTTGCAGAGCAATGTGTGGTTAAGTGCCTTGCTCAAAGACACCACACGCTGCCTCGGCTGGGGCTCGAACTCATGACCTTCAGATCGCGAGTCGAATGCCTTAACCACTTGGCCACGTGCCCAGTATACATATATATAGTTAAATAACAATAAGCTTGACTTAACTATTGTCAGGGTTCTAGTGAAGTTGTATAGGCCAATCCCCTGTATAATGGATGCAATGGATAGCAGATGCGTTGATGAACTCCAACCACACCATCGACTTCAAAGGACGATGGAGACAGGAGGTCATCAATGGCTTGTGCTCCACTTTGGAGCTAAAGGCACAAGAAGAAGAACACACTGAAAGAAACAAGTCAAAATTGTGTATTTCTGACACCCCGCCACCCCCCTCAGTAATCACCTCCATCCTCTGCCCCACCATTACCTTGCTAAATCATCCATTACACAGCTTTTCACAGGGTTAATATTAGTTTTGGCTGGCCGTTTCTGCAAGTGACTGGAATACACCTTACAGTTTATATGCTAATTGATGACTTCAAATGCGAGTTTCAAGGAAGCACTGCTTCAGACCTTGCGGCTTAGATCTCCACCATTTTGGTTAGACAGAGACTGATGAGCAACGATTACACTTAATGAGAAATGGCCTAATTAACAAGATGTCCAATGCTTTTTTTGTATGTCAGTGTCTCAAAGGGATGTTGTCTGGTTTATGGGGCAAGTCCAGACAACCAGTTCCTGGGTGTCAACATCTCTGAGGATCTACCCTGGGCCCAACATATCGATGCAGTTACAAAAAAGGCATGACAGCGGCTATACTTCATTAGGAGTTTGAGGAGATTTCGCATGTCATGAAAGAAACTTACCAATTCCTACAGATGTACTGTGGAGAGTATTCTAACTGGCTGCATCACCATCCGGTATGCAGGTGGGGACATGGGGCTATTGCACAGGATCGAAGTAAGCTGCAGAGAGTTGTGAAGTAGTCAGCTCCATCATGGGCACTAGCCTCTGTAGTATCCAGGTCAATTTCAGGGAGTGATGCCTTAGAAAGGTGGTATTCATCATTAGGGAGCACAATCACCCAGGACATGCCCTTTTCTCATTCCTACCATCAGGGAGGAGGTACAGGAGACTGAAGATACACACTGAATGATTCAGGAACAGCTTCTTCCCCTCTGCCATCCAATTTCCGAATGGACATTGAACCCGTGAACACTATCACACTATTTTTTAAATATCTTTTTCCACTTATTTCACTTTTTAAATATATATACTTATTGCAGTTTACTTTTTTTATTATTATGTATTACAGTGTACTGCCGCCATATAATAACAAATTTCATGACATATGCTAACATTAAACTTGATTCTGATTCAGGCCAGCTGACTAACCAAAAGTCAGTCTGCTGGCTTGAAATTCATATCTCAAAGATCAATGCAATTTTGAACTGCAGTTGGTTTCAACAAGATTCTGCAAATATACCGGGACTGAAAACTATTGTAGCAAATTAGCACTAGGGCTTTTTCAGGATTTCTGTTAATTTGAAAGTATGCTGCTTATCTGATGCTCTGCCTGTAATACTGCTGTAAGTAAACTTTTCATTGCAGCTGTACGTACACACAGATGACAATGAACTCCACTTTGACTTTGGAGCATGGTTTCCACTATCAAAAGGACAGGAAAGTGGGATTTCCCACGCTGAGGACTCTCTTTTTCTCTCTTGGTCCGACAATATAACCTCGATAGTAGAAAAACCTAAGGTGCTTAAGGAGAGCTATTCTGCCCCAAAAATTGCTGGCCAAATTTAATTGATGTACGATAGAGAGAATACTGATAGTGTGGTACTCTAGCTACAGCAATACAGATCACAAAGCACTCCAACAGATGAATAGGATGGCTCAGCACATACTGGGCTTGGAGACAATCTACAACTCTCAATGCTTACAGTCCACACGTAACATCATTAAAGACCCACCCCATCCAGGACACAGTTCAAACTCCTGCCATCTGAGATAAGAAACATCTTCGCCAAGACAATTAGACTGAAAAACAGTTTCTTCCCGAGGGCTGTTGTGCAGATGAATAATGCTACACCCCGGCCTGCCAATGGCCTTTGAGTTTTATGGACTATTGAAGTCACTTGCTGCATGTAAATACGGAATTTTTAAAAAATTAAGCAATTCTGCATGCTTTGCAAATACTTGTTTTGCATGGACTGGAGTAGCACCACAATCTCCTGGTTGTCTTGAACAATGACAATAAAGTTGTGCTCTATTCACCTGTTTAAACTATGCACCAGCCTTATTCATTTTAGGAACACAAATTAGCTCTTGAAGATATGAATATTTATCAAACCTTGATTTGTGCATTTAATTAGTTAATTGCCTCCAGGTACAAATAAATGAGTCACGTTCAGTGTGAAACAGGCAGCAATTTATAGAAGCTTCACAAATACGCATCCATTTATTTCACATCTTGCTGGATTATTCCCTTCTGTTTCACTAATTTGCATTATTTGCTAACGGTTACAATTCCAAAAAGCAACCATGCACAAGCAGCAAGAAAACAAGACATGGTCATTCAGACAATCAAGCTAGCTCAGCCATCCACTCTACTTGATTTTCTGGTCTGTTTCCCGTGTTCTTTCACTTCATAGAGAGCAAAATGTACTGAGGAATGCAAATGGTATCTCCATCTCCAACGGGATCCCACTACCAAGCAAATCTTTCCCTCCCTCTCACTTTCTGCTTTCCGCAAGGATCGCTCCCTAAGCGATTCCCTTGTCCATTCATCCCTCCTGGCACTTATCCTTGTAAGGGGAGCTTTTTTCCATAGATGCTGCCTGACCTGCTGAGTTCCTCCAGCATCTTGTGTGTGTTTTTGAGGAACGCAACATCTGTTTAAAAATTCACAGGCTTCCATAACAAGAACCATGTTGACGAACCACTTCAAAGACATCACTGGAGCCAGGTCTGGGATTAGACATTACTGACCACAAGACATAGGAGCAGAATTAGGCTATTGGGCCCATTGAATTATTACCCCTCAACCACGAGGCTCTTGAACCAAAGGAGATAACTTCACTTGCCCCCATCAAAGAAATGTTCCCACAATCTATGGACTCACTTGCTTGATCGCTTATTTATCTATTAATGAATGAATCAATTACTGTTTGTAGTTGCACAGACCGTTGTTTCTTGCAGACTAGTTGAATACCCACATTGGTGTGGCCTTTCATTTATTCTGTTATGGTTATTTTTCAATGGATTTATTGAGTTTCCCTATAAGACAATAAATCTCAGGGTTGTATATGGTGAAATATATGTATTCCATCATGGCTTATTTATTATCCCTCTCAACCCCATTCTCCTGTCTTTTCCCTGTAATCTTTCTTGCCCTGACTAATCAAGAATTTATCAACCTCCTCTTTAGACATACCCAATGACTTGGCCGATATAGTGAATTCCACAGATTCACCACTCTCTGGCTAAAAAAATTCTTCTTCATCGCTAACACGAGAGGGCACAGTTTTAAGGTGCTTGGAAGTAGGTACAGAGGAGATGTTAGGGGCAAGATTTTTTACACAGAGGGTAGTGAGTGCGTGGAATGGGCTGCTGGCGACGGTAGTGGAGGCGGAAATGATAGGGTCTTTTAAGAGACTCCTGGATAGGTACATGAAGCTTAGAAAAATAGAGGGCTATGGGTAACCCTAGGTAATTTCTAAAATAAGTACATGTTCGGCACGGCATCGTGGACCGAAGGGCCTGTATGTGCTGTAGGTTTTCTATGTCTTATGTTTCATCTCTATTCTAAAGGGATGTCTTTCTTTTCTGAGTCTGTGTCCTCTGGTCTTAGACACCCCCACCATAGGAAACATCTTCTCCACATTTGCTCTATCGAGGACTTCCAACATTCAATAGGTTTCAATGAAGATTCCCCCCCCCCCCACCCCCTGGCATTCTTCTAAACATCAGTGAGTACAGGTCCAGATCATCAAACTCTCTTCATACATTAACCTTTTTATTCCTGGGATAATTCTCATGAACCTCTTCTTTTAGATAAAGGGCAAAAAATTGCTAACAATACTCCAAGTCCAGTCTGACCAATGCCTTTTAAAGCCTCAGTCTTATGTTAAGAGTTCACAGACATCCATAAATAAGGACCATGTTGATGAGCCACTTCAAATAAACCAGTGGAGCCACATCTGGGATTAGACATTACTGACCGAGGTCTGGTGGAAAATCAGTGCCTGTCACTGGACAACAAGGCTGATCCAATAATACTTTAAAGAAAAGGAAGTTGTTGTTGGTGGTGGAGGCCATAGAAGATAGACTGTCCTGGGGTTAAAGGACTCTGTATGTGCATGGGTGGGAAGGAGGAAAGGGATTTGTATATAATTTAATTCCCATTCCGACATGTTGGTCCATGGCCTCTTCGTGCCAGGATAGAGAAGCAACACCTTATATTCTGTCTAGGATCCTCCAACCTACTGGCATAAATATAGACTTCTCCTTCCAGGAAACTAATTTTGTCCCTCCCACTTCCTCTATTCTCCACTCTGACCTTTTATTTCTTCTCACCTGCCTATTACTTCCCTTGGGTCCCCTCCTCCTTCCCTTTCTCCCATGGTCCATTCTCCCCTCCTATCAAATTCCTTCCTCTCCAGCCCTTGACCTTTCCCACCCACCTGGTTTTGCCTATCACTTTCCAGCCAGCCTCTTTCCCTTCCCCTCACCTTTTTATCTTGGCATTTTCCCCCTTCCTTCTCAGTCGTGAAGAGGGTCTTGGCTCAAAACGTCGGCGATCTATTCATTTCCATAGATGCTGCCTGACCCGTTGAGTTCCTCCAGCAATTTGTGTGTGCTGCTTTGTTATACAGGTGTCCCCCACTTTTTGAACGTTCGCTTTATGAAACCTCACTGTTACGAAAGACCTACATTAGTACCCTGTTTTTGCTTTCAGAAGGTGTTTTCACTGTTACGAAAAAACAGCAGCGCGCGATAAAAAATTCAGTGCGTGAAAAAATCAGCGCACGATAAAAGGCAGCACGCACCCCAAGCAGCTGCTCTCCCCGGATTCGGAACGGCATTCTCGCCGGCATTGCTTTAACACGTGCCTGTGAGCAGCCGTTTGTAAGGTGAGTTCTATGGTATCGGAAAAGCCTAAAAGAGCTCGTAAGGGTGTTACACTTAGCGTAAAACTAGACATAATTAAGCGTTTTGATCGCGGTGAACGAAGCAAGGACAAAGTGAGTTTGGCTTGTGGAAGCTGACGAAGATGATGTTGAAGAGGTTTTGGCATCCCTTGACCAAGAACTGATAGATGAAGAGCTGATGCAATTGGAAGAAGAAAGGATAACAATCAAAACCGAATGCAGTAGCAAAAGTGAAGTCGTCCAGGAACTGAACGTGAAGCAACTGCGTGAGATTTTCGCTGCAATGATAAAGTACGACTTTAATTTTGAAAGGGTACGTAGGTTTAGGGGATATTTGCAAGATGGTTTGAGTCCTTACAAAGAACTGTATGATAGAAAAATGTGCGAGGCTCAGCAGTCAAGTAAGCCTTCCACATCAGCCACAGCAGACGACGAACCTCGACCTTCGACATCGAGGCAGGCAGTTATCAGAGAAGATGAGCTGCCTGCCCTAATGGAAACAGATAACGAGATGACACCCCTGTGTCCCACCACCCCAACACCCAGGCTGCGGACAGATACTGTACCGATTCACGGAGAATGCAGCAGTAGCCGGGAGGCACACAGCACATCTTTAAGAAAAAAGCCCCAAATAAACATGCTAATTAATTAGGTGCCGCCCCATACGTAAATGTTGGCCCAGATCAGAGGCGATGCAATCGGCAATGATCTGGGCCGACATTTACGTGCTGGGCAGCACCTAATTAATTAGCATGTTTATTTCGGCTTTTTCCTTAAAGATGTGCTGGATGCCTCCTGGCTACCGCTGGACCCCTGCGTGCCTCGCAGCAATGTATCAGTTGGCGGCCTGGAGGGTGGGGGCCACTGCACCACCCAACCTGCGACAACTCAGTCTAACACACCATCAGTGCGCTCGGTGCTGAACCAATTCCGGTAAGTGATACTACACTGTACATACATTATTTCTACTTTATATCGGCTGTGTATTTTTATGTTATTTGGTATGATTTGGCAGCTTCATAGCTTAAAGGTTACTGGAGAGCGCTTGCGCCGTGTTTTTGCCAACAGCACTTGCGTGAGATTTTCTGCCGACGGCGCTTGCGTGAGATTTTCGCTCCGGAGAACAGTGCAGTAATGATTGTGGAAAAGTATTTCTACTTTATATAGGCTGTGTATTTATCATATCATTCCTGCTTTTACTATATATTCCTGTTATTTTAGGTTTTATGTGTTATTTGGCATGATTTGGTAGGTTATTTTTGGGTCTGCGAACGCTCACAAAATTTTCCCATATAAATAAATGGTAATTGCTTCTTCGCTTTACGACATTTCGGCTTACAAACTGTTTCATTGGAATGCTCTACCTTGGAATGGCGGGGGAAACCTGTACTGCTGTTTTGTTGCTTGTTGTGTTCTGTGTTGTTCTGCTGAGCATTGTGGGCATGTTATGCTGGCACTGGAATGTGTGGTGACACTGGAATAGAAAATCCCACACCCCAAACTAATGAGAAGGAACAGTTAATAAATTTTCAGAATCAGTATCACGTTTGATATCACTGGCATATGTTGTGAAATTTGGTTTTATGCTGCAGCAGTACATTGTAATACAATGTAATAAAAACTGTAATACATATATATTTTTAAAAAGTTAAATAAGAAATGCGAAAAGAGCAAAAAGAAACAGTAGTGAGATAATGTTTGAGTTCAATGTCCATTCTTCATCCGGTCAAGATGGCTCCTGTGCACAACACTCCTTTGGTTGGCATCTTCCGAATAGATCATGAAACCATATATTTCACTTCTTTTATGTCTTTTTATGAATGTTTGTCATTTTGGATGTGATTCTTGAAATGTTGGAGCCTGTGATATAGTTTGGAGATCACTTGGGTGTTCCAGCACTGCAGACTCAGAGGATTCTGGAAGCTAGAGGCAATGCGAGCGAACCTCACAGTGGGCAGGCTGCAAGACGGGCGCCAGCCGAGGTTCAACTCCATTGTGCTGATCACAGCTTCAATTGTTTGCTGATTAAAGCGACAAGGGAGACGGACCCATCAAGATGAATGTGGAAATTTGGAGATTGTTTAGGTGCCTCAGTGCTCTGCAGTTTCCGAGAAAAATCTGGGAGACAGAGGCAGTGTATGCAAACCTCGTGGCAGGCAGGCTGCGGGCTGGAGCGCAAGCCAAAGTTTGATTATTTCACCTATTGAAATGACGAGGGAGATTGAATCATCAAGGTGAATGCGGAAGTTGAGCACCGGCTGCCTGTCTTTTAATCGCCCTGTACCAGAGAGGGGAGAGCCTGCTTCTGTGCCCAGAGAATGTTACCCAGGGATGTGGGGGTTGATGATCATGCTGCCTTTCTTTTCTTTCTTTGTTTCATGGCTACCTGGAGGAGGAGAATTTCAGAGTTGTATACTTCGATAATAATGTACCTTTGAAATCTGATGGCAGAGGGGATGAAGCTGTTTCTGAATTGTTGAGTGTATGCTTTCAGGCTCCTGTATCTCCTCCCTGCTGGTAGCAGTGAGACCAAAGCATAACCAGAGTGATGGGGATCCTTAATGATGGATGCCGCCTTTTTGAGGCACTGCTCCTTGAAGCTGTCTTGGATACTATGGAAGCTAGTGCACATGATGGAGCTCACAAATTTCTGCAGCTTATTTCAATCCTGTGCATTGCCCCCCTACCCCCCCCCCCATAGTACCACAGTGATGCAGCCAGTCAGAATGTTCTCCACAGTACCTCTGTAGAAATTTGTGTCTTTGGTGACATACCAAACCTGAAACTAATGAAATATAGTCACTCTCTTACTTTCTTTGTAATTGCATTGATATGTTGGGCCCAGGATACATCCTCAGAGATGTTAACACCCAGGAACTTGAAATTGCTCACCCTTTCCACTTCTGATCCCTCTATGAGGACTGGTGTGTGCTCTCTCATCTTACCCTTTCTGAAGTCCACAGTCAATACTTTGGTCTTACTGACACTGAATGCAAGGTTGTTACTGCAACGCCACTCAACCAGCTGATCTATCTCATTCCTGTGTGCCTACTCGTTACCAACTGAAATTCAGCCAACAATAGTTGTGTCGTCAGCAAATTTATAGATGGCAGTTGGGCTGTGCCTGGCCAAACAGTCATGGGTGTAGAGAGAGTAGAGCAGTGGGCTAAGCAGACAACCCTGAGGCGTGCCAGTGATGATTACCAGCGAAGTAGAGTTGCTATTTTCCATCCATACAGATCATCGTCTTTCAGTGAGGAAGTTGCAGAGGGAGGTACAGGAGCCTATTTAAATAGTGTTGGTATAAACAGTGGAACAGGACGAAGAATAACCCAGCTCAGAAATCTGCTATCTTGTAATTTCACTTGACAGGTAGAGAAGCGTCTTCTCACCGGATTCAAGAGCACCACCCTAGGGATTTTCCTGTCAAGAGTACTGCAGCGATTTGTTTTATTGCTATTGTTAGCAGTATTGAGGTTGCTCCTATTGTATTTGATTCCATTAAGCTACAGGATAGTGAAGAAGCCAGATGGCACAAGTTCACCAGCATATTGATTAAATGTTCCTGTGACTAGCACCATTTCCATTTTCAGCCTGGACAGCACATACTTTAATCCTCTATTTCTTATTGACCCTGCTCATTTGATGGAAAAGGACTAGAATATAAAAGCAAGTTGTACTACTGAGGTTTTATAAGGTGTTGGTTAGACTGTGTTTGGAATATTGTGAGCAATTTTGGGCCCCATGTCAAGCACCTAGAGAGAGTCCAGAGGAGTTTCACAAAATTGTAAAGCTTAATAAATGAGGAGCATTTGACATCTCTGGGTCTAAACTCAATGGACTGCAGGAAGAGGAGATGGAGGTTGCATATAGAACTCACTGAAACCAAGAGGATACTAAAAGAGCGGATATTAATTTCATATATTTATTGAGAAACAGTGCGGAGTAGGCCCTTCCAGCATTTCAATCCCCCAACTTAATCCTAACCTAAACGTGGGACAATTTACAATGACCAATTAACCTACCAATGGGGACATCTTTGGACTGTCGGAGGAAACCAAAGAACCTGCAGGAAACCCACACGGTCACAGGGAGAATGTACAAAACGTACAAACTCCTTACAGACAGCAGTGGCAGGAATTGAACACGGTTCACCCGTACTGTAAAGCGTCGTGCTAACCACTATGCCACCCTTGAAAAGATGTTTCTATTAGTAGAGAGACTAGAATCCAAGGCCACAGCCTCAGAATAAACGGATGAATTTCTTCAGCCACAGAGTGGGGAATCTGTGGAATTCATTGTCACAGAGGGCTTTGGAGGCCAAGTAACTGGGTGTATTAAGGCAGAGATAGATAAATCTATGATTGGTAAGAGGGTGAAGGGTTACAGGTAGGAAGGGGGAAAATGGAGTTTAAAAAAAGCAGTTGTCAATGGCGGAGTAGACTCAATGGACCAAATGGCTTAATTTTTGCTCCGTTATCTTATGGCGTTATGGAACCTGGATGCTCCAGGGGAATTCCAGTGATGATTCTGTGAATGTCCAATACAACTTCTCTGTGGCCCTTTCACCACAGAATGAAACAGCTGTTTATTCAACAAAAGTTAAAAAAACCTGAAGATGTTACAAATAAAAAATATAGAAACTACATGTAGCAGTTAATTTAAAACAAACCAAAACTGCTCAGACTAAACATACAGTTGACACTTTATATTTGACAAATAGCGAAGTTCTAAGTTGAAGAAAGTACGTTTGATCCTTTAATAAACCAGCAAAGAACAATACTGTAATGATTAAAAAAATAAAACTTAATCTAGCAATATAGCAAAATCATCAGTTTAAGCATATTCAAACAAACTTAAGCATTAGCATTATCAAGGTAACTATGTGTTCTTAAATGTTACTAAGCCAAGTAGTCAACAAAAAAATGTCCTTTTCACAGTATGTAAAATGAGAGAATTGCTGCAGATGCTGGAAATCCAAACAACACACATGAAATACTGGAGGTTCTCAGCAGGCCAGGCAGCATCTATGGAAAAGATAACAGTTGATGTTTTGTCGCCTCACCTGGAAGAACTGCTTAGGGCCCTGAATGGTAGTGGGGGAAGATGTGTAGGGGCAAGTGTAGCACGTGTTCCGCTTACAAGGATAAGTGTCAAGAGGGAGATCAGTGGGGAGGGAAGTGATACTTCACCTTGTCCACCAGAATAAGTGGGATCTCTCAGTGGCCACCTATTTTAATTCCACTTCCCATTCCAATATGTCCAATCATGGCCTCTTCCACTGTTTGATGAGGCCACACATAGTTGAAGGAGCAACACCTTATATTCCGTTTGGGTAGCCTCCAACCTGATGGCATAAACATCGATTTCTCAAACTTCTCACCTCCCCTTCACCATTTCCCATCCCCTTTTCCCTCTCTCACCTTATCTCCTTGCCTGCCCATTGCTTCCCTTTGGTGCTTCTCCCCCCTTTTTCTTTCTTCCAAGGCCTTCTGCCTCTTCACCAATCGACTTCCCAGCTCTTTGCTTCATCCCTCCCCCTCCAGGTTTCACCTACCACCTGGTGTTTCTCTTTTCTTCAATCCTGCTGAAGGGTTTCGGCCTGAAACGTCGACTGTACTTTTTTCCATGGATGCTGCCTGGCCTGCTGAGTTCATCCAGCATTTTGAGTGTGTTGGTTGGATTTCTAGCATCTGCAGATCGTCTCTTATTTGCAATCTTTAATCTGTCATCTACTTTTTATCACCGTTCTTTTGTTTGCTTAGTATTTGTCCTTTGTTTAAACTTCATGAAGAATCAAAACTTCTCACTCATTCTTGAAGTCCTACGAGAACCTGGGAATCGAGAATTACTGAGTTCCAGCAGTAACTCTTCACATCTACCACGTCCTAACCCAAGTGACAAATTACCCATAATAAATGCGCCACACAAAGAAAACACACACAGACAGAAAAATAGATACATGACTCCTACATATTTGAAATACTCATCAGATCTGACAATGTGTATGAAGAGTAAAACAGAGTCAAAGTTTCGAGTAGCAGGCATTTTGGCCCAGATGAAGGCTCTCACCCCAAAATGAACACTGTCCATTTCCCTTTACAGATGCTGCCTGACCTGCTGAGTTCCTCTATTTTATCCTTTGCTCCAGATTCCAACAGCCTCCTACAGTCTACAGGCTCCTGTGGTCCATTTCATGGATGGTGCCTATTTTTAAGTGTTCAGTCTGGTTAACCGAAGCTCCACTGTGACTCCTCCAATGGGGAGACTTAAATACACTTTATCTAATAAAAAGATCTTAAAGATTAGCTTTATTTGTCCCTACATTCCAAATATGCAGTGAAATGTGTCACTTATGTCAACAACCAGAACGATCAGAACATATGCTGGAAGCCACCATGCCTCCAGTGCCAACACAGCACATCCACATCTTACTAACCTTAAACCGTACATCTTTGGAACACGGGAGGAAACTGGGCACTTGGGGGAAAACCCACATAGTCATGGAGAGGACGTAGAAACTCTTTACAGAACGTGGAAGGAATTGAATGTAGGGAGATATGTGACATAATCATCATGAGCTGACCATGAATTTGCATGTGCTGAAGATGGGTCAGCAAAGCAGGATACATCTTGTTGAATCGTCCTGATTTAAAGTTATTTTGTCCATATTTCCAGTTAAATCAATTTAATAATTTAAATTTAAATTTCACAAGATGAAAGGCCAATGTTTAATGTAAATTATTTGCTGACAAGTGGCAAGTGAAATAAGATTGAGTTAATAAAAGCAGCCTATGATAGCATTTGCCCATCAGGATGTCGTATTTTATGTCCCCTACCCATTGGGTAGTGGGTGGAGATATGTCTCTATCAAGATATAAGGTGCTCCTTCCTTCCATTCGCCTGCAGGTCACCCTTGGGCAAGATGTAGCACCTGCTTAGCCCCTCCCTTTCCATCGCGATCAGGGTCATGGAAGCCATGGGAGCAGGTGGTGGATGGTCGTATGAACAGCTGGTACAGATTACAAGTCCTGGTTACGCGACCACTGATGCCAGGTAGACACTCTCAGAAGAATTACTGGTAATGGCTGGGGTCATCCGTCTTGTAAAGACACTGTCCAGAAGGCAGCAGTAGCAAACCACTTCAAAAGAAAAATTTACCAAGGACAATCATGGTCATGAGACCATGATTGTGTACATTATAGCACATGGCACATAATAACGATGACCCTTTGAATAGAGAATTTACTATATGGAGAGAAACGTGACTATTTGTTGCACATCATTTTGACATTCTCCATGAAGAGACATATTCCTGTTTGCTGACCATGGACTCTACGATCTCACTTTATAGAGATCATTCCAACAAACTCAGACAGTCTTTATTTTTAAACCTGCACTTATATAGTACCTTTCATGGTAACAAAATGTCCCAGAATGTTTGCTGTCAATCAGCTACTTAGGGATTACAGTTAATTACTGTAGGGTGATATGGCAGTGTAGCGGTTACAACAATCACTTTATAGCGCCATTGATGACTGATCTGGATTCGATTGCCAGTAACATCTGTAAGGAGCTTGTACATTCTCCCTGTGACTGCTTGAGTTTCCTCCAGGTGGTGCGGTTGCCTCCCATGTACCAAATCTTAACAAGGGATTAGGCCTAGTGAGTTATGGGCATGCTACATTGGTGCCAGAAGTGTGGCAACACTTGCAGGCTGTTCCCAGCAGATCACAAATGATGACATAAATGATGCACTTCACTGTATGTTTCAATTTCCAATGTACATGTGATAAATAAAGCTAATCTCTTTAACCCTTCACATTTTAACTTTCTCATGTAGTTTGCCACCTTTGTGCATAGCAAGCTCCCACTGAATGTAATGAACACCGGAATTCTTAGTTATGCTTTCAGATTGTTAGATTAGATTAGATTATGAGGACACGCAGTCCTCTTTTATTGTCATTTAGTAATGCATGCATTAAGAAATGATACAATATTCCTCCGGTGTGATATCGCAGAAAACACAGGACAGACCAAGACTGAAAAACTAACAAAAACCACATATTTATAACATATAGTTACAACAGTGCAACAATACCATAACTTGATGAAGAACAGGCCATGGCACAGTAAAAAAGTTCTAAGTCTCTCGGAAGTCCCACATCTCACGCAGACGAGAGAAGGAAGAAAAAAACTCTCCTTGCCATACCCGACCACAGTCCGACTCTGAGTCGTCCGAAAACTTCGAGTCTCCGACCAGCCCTCCAACACCGAGTACCGAGCACCATCTCTGCCGAACACTTCGGCCCCAGCCTCGGTAGCCAGCAGCAGGCAAAGCCGGGGATTTTGGGGCCTTCCCTCCGGAGATTCTCGATCGCACAGTAGCAGCGGTAGCGAACCAGGCATTTCAGAAATTTCTCCAGATGTTCCTCTGTGCTTCTCACGTCTGTCTCCATCAAATCAGAATTGTTCACGGCCCCTATTTAACAGATACGATATCATTTCACTGGCCAGCTGCGCACGCTGTGTCGCGCCGTCATCTTCTCCTCCAGAATATTGTTAGGGCATATAGCAAATATTAACTTCAGCAACCAATCTTCAGATTTGTAGACTAAATTTAAAACGCAGCCCTGAACAATAGTTTTCCTGGAGCTTGATTGAAAACCAGACAATGCGGATTAAAATTTATTTAGGGTGTTTGGATTGTGGGTGTTCGAAAACTACATGTAATTCAAAAGAAGCATTGTAGATACATTGTAACTATAAAATTGTCCTGCTGTTACCTTTGATCTTCAGCATATGAAATGCCATGTAATATTGGATCAAACAGGCCTCTTCCTCCAAGAGTGTCTTATTTTGTTGAATAAAACACTTCTGTATCCACTAGCTTTAGTATCTCTCCGCTGACTTTGTTCTCAGGGATAACTAATTATATTTCAAGGGACTCTTTTGTATCCAGAAAGGACAGAAACCACTGGATTGATGTTTCATCCTAAACACAGCCACTTCTGTGTATCTAACAAGATTGTCAGCTCTAAATTGAGCCCAATACCTTCTGGGGTTGTGCTTTCTATTGACACAGAAGTTTTTGAGGTAGAAGGAAGAGCAAGCACACTTTAACTTGCTTCAGAATTGATATACTTGGTAGAGAGTCTCCTGCAGCATTTGGATCCATTCCTGTTACTTGATTGTGGACCTGCCACTATTATCAAACCAAAGGCAAGTTCCGACATCAGGGTAGAGATGAATCCACCAACAGCTCTGTCAACAGGGTAGAGATACAACACTATATACTCAGTGGTTGCTTCGTTATATGAAGGTTGCGGAAGCTTTCGAAAAGGTGCAGAGGAGATCTAACAGGATGCTGCCTGGACTAGAGCGCACGTCTTTTTATTTATTGAGATACAGCGTGGAACAGGCCTTTCCGGCTCTTCGAGCCTCACCAGCTGGCAAACCCTAACCCAGCACCAGCGGAATCATGGGACAATTTACAATAATCAATCAGTCTACCAACTGGTAGATCTTTGTACTGTGGAAGGAAACTGGAGCACACGGAGGAAATCCATGGGTAGAATGTACAATCTCCAATGAGACTGTGGTGGGAATTGAACCCAGGTTGCTGGTACTGCAAAGTGTTATGCTAACTGTGCTGTCCCAAATGAGGATAAGTTGAGTGTGCTCGGGCTTTTCTCCTTGCAATAAAAGAGAACGAGAGGTGACTTGATAGCTAAGAGGTATAGATCCACTGGACAAACATAGACTTTTTCCCGGAATGGAAACAGCTAATGCAGGGGGCATAATTTTAAGGTGACTAGAGAAAAGTATAGAGAGAATATCAGAACTAGCAACACACACAAAATGCTGGTGGAACGCAGCAGGCCAGGCAGCATCTATAGGAAGAAGTATAGGAAGAAATTTGGTCTTCTGCCTGCTCTGGATCTCTTTATTGCCAACTGCCGATGGGACATCAACCGTCTCCACTTCACCACACCTTGTTCCAATTCCAACCTTACTCCTTCCAAATGCTCTGCTCTCCACTCCCTCTGCACCAATCCTAACCTTACTATAAAACTCGCTGATAAGGGGGGTGCTGTTGTAGTCTGGCGTACTGACTTCTAACTTGCCGAGGCACAGTGACAACTCACTGATACCTCCTCTTATTTACCCCTCGATCATGACCCCACTAAGGAGCACCAGGCCACTGTCTCCCACACCATCACCAACCTTATCAGCTCTGGGGATCTCCCATCCACTGCCACCAACCTCATAGTTCCCACACCTCGCACTTCCCGTTCCTACCTGTACTTCTTCCTATAGATGCTGCCTGGCTTGCTGCGTTCCACCAGGATTTTGTGTGTGTTGCTTGAATTTCCAGCATCTGCAGATTTCCTCATGTTTGCGAATATCAGAGGTAGGTTGTATTTTTTTTTTTTTTTTTTACACAGAGAGTGATGTGTGCTGTTTCTCTCCACGCCTTGTGGTGCAATGGACAGCAATCTTGTCGTTTCTTTAGCATTTGTCTGTTTTTTTAAAAAAAGAGGCCAAGTTGCTAGCTCATCGCTCAACCCAGGACAGGTGCAAGGAGTCGCCTGTATTTGAACCCAGGACCACTCGCTGCGAAGTCCAGGGCAGATAAACTGCACCACAGGCCAACTACAGAGAGAGTGGTAGGTGCATAGAACACCCTGCCATGAGTGATTGTAGAGGCAGATACATAAGGGGCATTTAAGAGACTCTTAGATAGGTTCATTGTTAGATAGGCACCTCTCACTCAACGTTAGCAAGACAATGGAACTGATTGCAGACTTCAGGAGAAGGAAACTGGAGGTCCATGAGCCAGTCCTCATCGGAGGATCAGAGGTGGAGGGTTAGCAACTTTAAATTCCTGGGTGTAGCTATGTCAGGGGATCTGTTCTGGACCCAGCACATAAGTGCAATTGCAAAAAAAGCACTGCACTGCCTCTCCTTCCTTTGAAGTCTGCGGAGATTTGACATGACTTCTAAAACTTTGACAAACCTCTGTAGATGTGTAGTGGAGAGAGTATTGACTGGCTGCATCACAAGCTGGTATGGAAACACTAAGCTTTTGAACGGAAAATCCTACGAAAGGTAGTGGATTTGGCACAGTACATCACAGATAAAGTCCTCTCAACCATTGAGCACATCTGCATGAAATGATGTCATGGGAAAGCAGCACCCATCATCAGAGATCACCACTACTCAGACCATGCTGTTTTCTCGCTGCTGCCATCAGGTAGAAGGTACAGGAGCCTCAGGACTCACACCATCAGGTTCAAGAACAGTTACTACTCCTTAACCATCAGGCTCTTGAACGAAGATGGACAACTACACTCATCTTTTGAGATGTTCCTACAACCTATGATCTCACTTTAAGGACTCTTATTCTTGTTATTTCATGCTCTTCCCAGCAAAAGAATCTCATGGCTTATGTGGTGACATGTACATACTCTGATAATAAATTTTACTTTGAACTTTCTGATTTTATTTATTTATTTATTGCTGAAACCCCTTTTTACTGGGCATCGTAAAGAAAGGTGGCTCGTTAGCTCCTTGCTACCAGCCACTTTACTCCACGGAGAGAAAACCACCTTTCTCAGGGTGGAACTGAGACTCTAGAGTTTATATGACTTTAGTCCCACCAAACCCGGGAGATTGGGATGTCTGAACCACCGAAACCCTGGTTTGTGTGAATATTGTGTGATTTACTACCCCCGACAATCGCCCATTGGCAAGGAATAACAGATCGTACACTACATACAATTATAAAGAAAGTATATTTATTGAATGTTAACTTAACCAAAGAGTTATTAAAGAAAAAAAAACAAAAAGGGCCCATGAGAGTTAAACAGTTAAATATGCATAGGTTGGAACTCAACTCTTGCAAAAGTCGATGTGTCTGATGTACTGATGGCGTCAATTCATATTTGCCAATCCCCAGTAGAATTCCCCCTCTTGGCATTCCCACCAGATCAAATCCTATGGCCGGTTCTCTCAAGCTTCTTCTCTCTCCATCTCCTGCCAAAAAAGATTTCGACTCACCTCAGTGTCCATCACAAAACCTCACCCCAGCATTCTCTCAAACCTTCTCCCAGTTCCACCCTCCTGACTGGATGACACAACATTCCTAAGCATCCTTATCTTTAACCAAACACTGCCAGTAGAACACACTGCTTCGACAGAGAAACCATTACATGAAATACCTTACAACATTAGCAGTAAAATCTTTACCAGGGCATTACATTGCCGTTTATGTATATTTGCATTTGTATAGCTTGTTGTCTTTTGTACTCTGGTTGATCATCCATTGATCCTGTTATAGTTACTAATCTCTAGATTTGCTGAGGATGCCTGCAAGAAAGTGAATCTCAGGGTTGTATATGGTGACGTATATGTACTTTGATAATAAAATTTACTTTGATCTTTGATGTAGGATGGAAGGGTTAGATTGATTGATTGATCTTAGATTAGGTTAGAAGGTTAGCACAACATGATGGGCCAAAGTCCCAACTCTACCCAAAGGAGATATTGGACTGAGAACTGCAACGGGCACAGTGTTTGTGTGAAACCAGTACAAAGCAGTGGCTGCCTGGCACACACATACTTAGAGGCATGTTCATGTCACTTTGACTGATGCTGGCACAGTGAAGCAGAAAGGCATCCTGGAGGGGTCCTAACTACATATCTCTACATTTAACTGCAATAAAATTAAACACTGTGTTCATGATCCATGAGCTAAGGACCAGCTGCCAGAGTGATTTATTATTTGAAAGGCTACAAGAGGAGAAATGAAACTAGACTGACATGCTCTCTGTTTTCACTGCAACTTTGTGGACAATTTGCCTGACTCATTCACTTGACGATGAGCTCTGAGAAATCGTTTCCAACGTTCAACCTAACAGCAAGAGGGAGGCAGCTGCTTCGGCCACATGATCTGACTCTGGCACTGCAGGCTGACAGAAGCGAGAGCCCTTTGAATCCCATGAGTCGTCATAACTACAGACATCATTTGTGAAACCATGCTCAGGATCAATAAGGAGTTCCTGGTGTACAGATTGTTCACCAACATGGAAAATGATCAATGTCAGGAAGAAAAGGAAGAACACCTCAATAATTCCAGTAACCACAGGTAGGCACCTGTCCTATTGAGTATGCCTGCAGGAGAACAAATCTCAGACTTGTATATGGTGACATATATATACTTTGACAATAAATTTTCTTTGAACTTTGCACTTAGCCCTGGCATTCTGATCTATTTTATCAATAATTCAACTGACTACACACATGGAAATCTTCTAAATCAAGGGTTCCCAACCTTTTTTTATGTCATGGGAGTCTTACCATTAAACAAGGGGTCCGTGAATCCCAGGATGGGAATGCCTGTCCTAACTTATTTAGAAGAATGAAGGGCAGATCTCATTGAAATCTATCGAACATTGAAAGGCAAATACAAAATGGACATGGAAAACACATTTCAATAGTGGGAGTGCCTAGGACTAGAGAGCACAGCCTCAGAACAGACGAACATCTGTAGCAGCAAAACTAGTTCAAAATCAAAACAAAACAATTGCCACTAGCCTGTGACCACCATGGGGTTGTTATACTCGCATGACGCCCCCTCAACTTCAATGAATGATTGTTTCAAAGAGTCAAATCCTTTATTGGCAATTAGCAAAGATACAATTAAGCATTATTGAGTGCTATCACAATAATATTTAGTGGTCAGCAAAGATGTGACCTCCGCTGGTCCCAAGCTACAAACTGCCATGAAATAAGCAAGAATACGTAACTTATTCTGCTCGCTTTTACTGCGTCCCCACTCATGTGACCAGTTACCATAATAAACGTCCAACACAGAATACAAAGCAGATAGAGAACAGATACATGGCTCCTACAATGTCCCTTTTAGAACAGAGATGATAAGGAATTTCTATAGCCAGTTGGTGGAGAATCTGTGGAATTAATTGCCACAGACAGCTGTGGAGGCCAAGTTTTTAGATTATACATATTTCAAGTGGAAGTTGATATGTTCTTCATCAGAAAGGGTGTCAAAGGTTACGTGGAGAAAGCAGAAGAATGGGGTTGAGAGGGATAATAAATCAGCCATGACTGAATGGCAAAATAGACTTGATGGGCCGAATGGTCTAATTCTGCTCCTATGTCTTCTGGTCTCAATCGGTTTACAGTACATTGGTAGTAAGGATACAGACCACAAATATCAATTACTTAGCAAAAGGGCCAGCACTGCAGTAGAGCAGTCAGTACTGATGCCTCACAGTTCCAGAAACCCAGATTTGATCTTTTTCCACTGAATTATTCAGCTTCTTACCACACGTTGATAAGTTAATTGTGACCTGAAGCTATCCCTCAGTGTAGATAGAGGCAAGTTAGAGGAAGCACAGGGAAAGTTGATGGGCATTATGAGAATAAAGTCTGAATGAATTTTCCAAGGAGGAAACCAGGTGCTATGATAAATGTTAACTGAAGACTTTTGAGGAGAATATCATCAGAATACTTCCAGGGGGCAGTTGAAATCTAAAATACATTGCACATGGATGTTAGAGACAGCCTTCTCATAGCATTTAGAGTACATATTGAGATGGGCACTTGAAATGGCATAGCAATACAGTGCTCAAGACCAGGTGGTAGAAAATGGGACCATACTGATAATCTCAAAATGGGACAACAGATTCTAATACATCACCTTTCTTCAAAGGCCCATTATCCTCTCCTGTCATATTCCTCCTTCTTCAATCCCTTACCTCTTCCACCCATCTCTACCCAGTTTCTTATTTCATTCCTTCCTCCCCCACATACCTACCTTCCCCCTTACATGGTGTTACCTATCACCTCCCCGCTTCCTTCCCCCACTTTCTTACCTGCCTTCTGTCTCCTCCCTTCCAGTTCTGATGAAGGGTCTCAAGCCCAAGACGGCAACTGTTTATTCACCTCAATAGATGCTGTTCATCAAGTTTGTGTGTGCTGTCCAAGATTTCAAAGTTCAAAGTACATTTATTATCAGTCCTGCGAAAAAGAGAGCTTAATGTGCAAGTCTTTTCCTGCCAGTACATAGCCTCTCCAACAGCAAGCCACATGTAGTGTCTCCTCACTGGCGACACACAGAAACTGAACTCCTTTCGGACTCAGGCTGAACTACAGAGGATGGGGAGGAAGTCTGGCCCCTGCACACTTAGCATGCAGGCCCACCAGTGTGTGGACATATCCTGGTGCTCATGCATCAGATCTCCAGCTATGGGTAAATAGCCTCATTGCCTTGACAAAGCCTATGGGAGTAAATCCAGACAGCAAATCCAGAGTGGAGCCCCTAAGGCAGTTGGACATTATTGAACATCCTTCCAGCAGTTCCTGCAGCCAAGCTGGTGCCAAACGTATCGCTTCATAAACTTTCCTTTGGACTACACTGGTGAAGACGAGAGGGGGATCTTAACAATTGGGCATCTCAGGATTTCCATACCTTCCACCCAGACTTGTGATGAAGATCATCATCACTTATTGTCCTTCAAGACAGATGCCAATCATGTACAGTATATACAACTGAGAGATTCGTTTCATTACCAGCAGCCACAAAGAAAAAACAACAGAATCCATTTTTTAAAAAAGACTGTCAAATACCTAATGTGCAGGGGAAAAAAAATTGTACAAACAACTGAAGTTCTAAAACGTGAGTCCATAGCCATGAAGCCAGTTATCACTGCAGCTGATTCATTAGTTGCAGGCCACAGCCTCAGTTCAGTGCAGAGACGAGTAAACCTCGTGAAGCAGCAAGCTGAATCGAGGCCTCTAGCCCTGACACCCTCACCCCCTCACTCTTTCAATTTGGCCCGGTGCTTAAATCATCCGAACCTTGGGTCGTTCTTTGCCTCAGACCTGGGCCCCACTGCTTCCAGTATTTGCAGAATCTCTTGTATTTATTGATTTTGCAGTTTTTAAAAATTAAACAAAACTGGGATTGTGCACTGTGGGGAGAGAAAGAGATTTCAAGGTGACTTGGCAAGATTAAGAAAGTGAGCAAAAAATGTGGCAGATGCAGAATACCATAGACACAAGAGGTACGGTAGACACTGGAAATCCAGACAATACAATGTGCTGGAGGAGCTCAGCAGGTCAGGCAGCATCTAGGCATGGGAGCAAAACTGGGCTGAGAAGTGGCAGCTGGAGTTCAACCCAGATAAGTGTGAATTGGTTCATTTTGGTAGGTCAAATATGATGGCAGAATATAGTATTAATGGTAAGACTCTTGGCAGTGTGGAGAATCAGAGGGATCTTGGGGTCCGAATCCATAGGACACTCAAAGCAGAGGCACAAGTTGACTCTGTGGTTAAGAAGGCGTATGGCGTACTGGCCTTCATCAATCGTGGAATTGAATTTAGAAGCCGAGAGGTAATGTTGCAGCTATAAGGGACCCTGGTCAGACCACACTTGGAGTACTATGCTTGCTTCTGGTCGCCTCATTACAGGAAGGATGTGGAAACCATAGAAAGGTGCAGAGGAGGTTTACAAGGATGTTGCCTGGATTGGGGAGCATATCTTATGAAAACAGGATGAGTGAACTCGGTCTTTTCTCCTTGGAGCGGAGAAGGATGAGAAGTGACCTGATAGAGGTGTATAAGATGATGAGAGGCATTGATTGTGCGGATAGTCAGAGGCTTTTTCCCAGGGCTGAAATGGCTGCCACAAGAGGGCACAGTTTTAAGATGCTGGGGAGTAGGTACAGAGGAGATGTCGGGTAAGTTTTTTTACGCAGAGGGTGGTGAGTGCATGGAATGGGCTGTCGGCAACGGTAGTGGAGGTGGATACGATAGGGTCTTTTAAGAACCTTTCGGATAGGTACATGGAGCTTAGCAAAAAAGAGGGCTACGGGTAACCCTAGTAATTTCTAAGGTAGGGACATTTTCAGCACAGCTTTGTGGGCTGAAGGGCCTGTATTCTGCTGTAGGTTTTCTATGTTTTGTAAACAGTCAATGTTTTGGGCCGAGACCCTTCATCAGGCCATTCATCGGCCCAAAATACTAACTGTTTATTCCTCTCTCTAGATGCTACCCAACCTGCTGAGCTCCTCCAGCACATTGTGTGTATTGTAGCAGATGTAGTACAACTTGAACAAATGCGAAGTTGGAAAATCAGAAAGGGCTCCTATTAAAGGGGAAAGTATTAATATACAAACATACTTGAATTGCTGATAGATAGGTGCAGCAAACAGCAGGCAAATGATGCATTCAGTCCCCTGGGACATCCCTCAGGCTTGCTACTACATGTACCTTTAATTTGCTCTCCAATTGTACAAAAAAAGGCCTAATGCAAGCGGAGATAGACCACCTCATCGTCCATATGGGCACAATGCAGCCTTCTGAACTTAGTACTGAAATGCATTACAACTGGCTCACTTTCTTTGTCTGGATCATTACAGGCTAGTTCAGCATTGGCTCAGATCTCCACTGACCATGAACAATACCTGAGTGCTATGCACATCTTACAGCTTAGCAATTTTTCCAGCTTTTGTGCCTTTCTGTTTACCTTCTCTCTTATAGTCCTTATAAACTTATCAAACATACCATAGTTACAATTTATGCCCATTGCAAAACAACAGGCTGCATCACAGCATGGTATGGAAACACCTTGAATAGAAAATCCTACAAAAATTTGTGGATATGGCCCAGTCCATCACAGTAAAGCTCTCCCCACCACTGAGCACATCTACGTGAAGCACTGTTGCAGGAAAACAGCATCCATCATCAGGGACCCCCACCACCCAGGTCATGCTCTCTTCTCAGTGCCGCCTTCAGGAAGGAGGTACAGGAGCCTCAGGACTCACATCATTAGATTCAGGAACAGTTACTCATGAACAAAGGGAACAACTTCACTCAACATCACTTGCCCCATCAGTGAAATGTTCCCACAACCTATGGATTCAATTTTAAGACCTCTTCATATAATGTTCTTGATGTTTATTGCTTATTTATTAATTATTATTATTTATTTTTGTATTTGCACAGTTTGTTCCCTTCAGTGGGGCAGTCTTTCAATTATTCATTGAAAATGAAACACAGGGTTATATATGGTGACAAATATGTACTTTGACAATAAATTTATTTTGAACTTTTGATAACCTGGTAATTTGGCTCTGTAGCTCACCTGGTTTTGTTTCCTGCGCTCCCTTAACACACACATTTTTAGCCCAATCATGAAACTATTTATTTATTTATTGAGATACAGTGCGGAACAGGCCCAGCAACCCCCCCAATTTAACCCTAGCCTAATCACAACATGATTTACAATGACCAACAAACCTCCCAAATGGTACATTTTTTGGACTGTGGGAAGACACTGGAGCACCCAGAGGAAATCCACACGGTCACAGGGAGAACATACAAACTCCTAACAGGCAGTGGTGGGAATTGAACCCAGGTCACTGATACTGTAAAACGTGCTAACCACTATGCTACCTTACCTGTCCTCAAGGTTCAGAGTAAATTTATTATCAAACTACAGGGGTCCAGGAAAGGGTAACAACTTATTGTGTCCATTCCAGGGTAGCTCACTCACCTTTGGTCCCCACCGGACACTCAGCTCTCACCCGTGGCTCCAAGTAGCCGTTGCACTCAACAGCAGCCACACCCCGGTGCACCACTTCGATAGGCGGGCTAAACAAGGTGAGGGGAGCTGGTGGCCTCATACCCTACCCTAGCACGCAAAGTCGGCTCCGGCGGACTGGCAAAGGAGATCTCCAGTGAGATCCAACGGCCAGGAAGGTGGTACTGCAATGCTCCATAAGAGAGTGAAGGGCATGACAAGGCACATAGAACGTCATGGTCACCCCCTGCAACCAAGGAAGCCCCCACTTTGTGACGCGTGTTCGTACCACTGGACTGGACTTCCAAGGTTGAGAGAGTGGAACTGTCCCCGTGCAATGGCTTTTGCACTTTAAGAACTTTCCAGCATAGGTTTCCTCTCATCGTTGGACATGATGGACAACCACCATCAAAGTACATATATGTCACCATATACAACCCTGAGATTAGCTTTCTTGTGGAATATGTGGTAAATCCAAGAACCACCACAGATGAATGAAAGACCACACACAGCACAACAGACAAACAACCAATGTGCAAACTCAATAAACTGGGAAAATACAAAACAGAAAAGATAATAATAATAAATAAAGAAGCATCTTATATTTATTGAAGAGGCCTTGAAAGTTGTGGGAACAGTTTAGTGATCGGGCAAGAGAAGTTGAACGAAGTTATCCCCTCTGGTTCAAGAGCTTTCTGGTTGAGGGGTAATAACTGTTCCTAAACCTGGTGGCTCCTGTACCACCTTCCTGATGGGAGCAGTGAGGAGAGAGCATGACTTGGGTGGTGATGGTCCTTGATGATGGATGCTGCTTTCCTGTGACAGCACTCCGTGCAGATGTGTTCAATGCTTGGGAGGGCTTTACATACGATGGACTGTGCTGCATCCACTACATTTTGCAAGATTTTCCACTCAAGGGCATTGGTGTTTCCATACCAGGCTGTGGTGCAGCCAGTCAATATACTCTCCACCACACATCTGTAGATGATTGTTAAATTTTTAAATGTCACGTTGAACCTGTGCAAACTCCTAAGGAAGTAGAGGTGCTGCCATGCTTTCTTCGTCAATGCACTTACGTGCTAGACCCAGGACAGATCCTCTAAAATGATAACGCCGAGGAATTTAAAGTTGCTGACTCTCTCCATCGCTGATTCACCGATGAGGACTGGCTCATGGACCTCAGGTTTCCTCCTCCTGAGGTCAATAATCAGCTCCTTGGTCTAAATGACATTGAGTGGGAAGTTGTTGCTGTGGCACCGCTCAGCCAGATATTTCAATCTCCCCCGATAGGCTAATATGTCATCTCCTTCGATTCGGCCCATGACAGTGGTGTCATCAGCAAACTTGAATATAGCATTGGAGCTGTACTTAGCCACACAGTCATAAGTGTAAAGCAATTAGAGCAGGAAGACAATGTATTCAACTACTCAGGAGAATCTCAGGCCTGCAGAGTACAAAAGCAGCAAACCAGAAGGCACTGAACATGTGGATGCCAAGTCCAATTGGAAAGAGTATGAAAGAATCCAAACAACCCACTCACCTGCTACACATGACTGAGCTACGGCATAGTCAATGGAATCTGCCCAGTAATCTTTAACCCCTACATCTGCTAGAAGCAAGTTATTCTTAACCCATAATCAGGTTTAATATCATAGATATATTTTATTTTTTATTGATTTAGAGATACAGCACAGAATAGGTCCTTCTGGCCCTCCGAGTAGAGCTGCCCAGTAACCCCTGGTTTAACCCTGACCTAATTATGGGACCATTTCCTTTTAGAAGATGCCAGGACTGAACTCTGAATTCTGATGCTTTGAGCTCTAATAGCATCACGCTAACCGCTACACTCCCATGTGTGAAATTTGTTGTTTTGGAGCAGCAGCAGTATAGTGCAATGCAACAGTGTATTCTGGATCGAAGGGGTCTGGCTTGGATTCAGAATGGAAACCACAGGTCATTCAATTTACCAGTGACCTTAAACGATTTTTGAAAGGAAATCCTGATTTCATTAGCAAATGTTAAACACAGGGTGAAACGTTAAGCCCCCTAATTAGTCAATGCTACAGATATTGCTATAAAGCTGTCTCCTAACTGTGGAAAAAGGAGACACTTCTACTATTGAACTCAATTACTTGGAGCACTGCCACAAGAAAGCGGCATCCATAAGACCATAAGACAAAGGAGCAGAAATAGGCCATTCGGCCCATCGAGTCTGCTCCGCCATTTTATCATGAGCTGATCCATTTTATCCTATTTAGTCCCACTGCCCCGCCTTCTCACCATAACCTTTGATGCCCTGGCTACTCAGATACCTATCATCAAATATCCTCAGATATCCAACATCAAAGACACACATCTCTGGATGGAAATAAACCTGTATACTGGTGCGACTGGACGTAGATTGGGAGACTGCTTCATCGAACACCTTTGCTCTGTCCATGACAAAAAGTGGGATCTCCCAGTGGTTTCAATTCTACTTTCCATTCCCATTGTGACATGTCAGTCCATGGCCTCCTCTACTGTCACGATAAGACCATAATCAGGTTGTGGGAACAACACCTTATATTCTGCCTGAGTAGCCTCTAACCTGATGGCATGCACATCGATTTCATGAACTTCCAGTAAATACCGTTTCTTTCCACCATTCTCCATTCCTGGTTCTTTCGCTCACATTATCTTCTTACCTGCTCATCACCTCCCTTTGGTGCTCTTCCCCCTTCCTCTTCTTCCATGGTCTTCTGTCCTCTCCTATCACATTCTCCCTTCTCCAGCCTTTTACCTCTTCCCCCAATCAATATCCCAGCTCTTTACTTCACCCCTCTTGCAGTTCTTCCTTCCATCCCCCTACCTTCTTACGCTGACTTTTCCCTTTCCTTTCCAGTCCTGATGAAGGATCTCAGCCTGAAACATTTACTGTTTACTCCCATCCACAGATGCAGTCTGACCCGCTGAGCTCATCCAGCACATTCTGTGTACTGCTCTAGATTTTTGCATCTGCAGTATCTCTTGTATCAAATACACGCACCATCCAGGCCACACTCACTTCTTGCAACTACCATCGAGCAGGAGGTACAAAGCCTTAGGTCCCACATCACCAGGTTTAGGAAGAGTCATTACATTCCAGCCATCAAGCTCCTGAACCAGTGTGGATAATTTCACCACACATCTCTGAATGGATTCCATGATCTACAAAATCATGTTCTCAATATTGCTTTTTATTTGCTCAATTTGTCTTTTTTTGTACATTGATTGTTTGTTAGTCTTTGCTAATGTATATATATTTTTTGTAAATTATATTGTACTTAATTTTTCCAGTAAATGCTTGCAAGAAAATTAATCCCAGGGTCATATCATCGTGTGCCATGTTGCATGACGTGCTACACCTTGCCGAAGGGTGACCTGCAGGCTAGTGGAGGGAAAGTGCATTTAACACCTCCTTTGGTAGAGATGTATCTCCACCCCACCACCTGAAAAGCTAGTACCTGGGAACATATATGTACTTTGATAATAAGTTTACATAGAGCATTTTCAGGAAATTATCCAATTAGGACAGCGATCTGATGAATAGTCTTCACTTGGGAATGAAAACCTTTGGAATTCTCAAAGTCAGCTTTCCCAAGGCTGAGATTGATGGAATCTTGGACACAAGTAGATATGGTGTTAAAGTTAGTAAGTGGACTAGGTACAGGCTCTGTCATCAATCCTCGTGAATGGCAATTCAGACTTGAACAGCCACATCAGAATCAGGTTTAATTTCACCATCGTATGTCCCAAAACATTTGACTTTGCGGCAGCAGCACCATATAATAGAGAAAAAAAATCTGTGAAAAAGTATACATATAAAATAGTTAAATTAAGTACTGCAAAAATGGAAATTAAAAAGTAGTGAGGTAACACAGACAAAATGCTGGTGGATCTCAGCAGGCCAGACAGCATCTATGAAAAAGTTTCATGCCGAGATCATTCCTCAGGGCTGCAAGGAAAAGGAAGAAGTCAGACAAAAAGGTGGGGGGAGGGAGGAAGAAGCAAGGTGATAGGAGAATGTAAGAGGGTTGAGGGGTAAAGTAAAGAGCTGGGAAGTTGATTGGTGAAAGAGATACAGGACTGAAGAAGGGAGGATCTGATAGGAGAGGACAGAAGTTCATGAAAGAAAGAAATGGGAAAACATCAGAGGGAGGTAATTCATAATTTTTCTCTATTATTATGCATTGCATTGTACTGTTGCTGCATAGACAACAAATTTCATGACATAAATCTGATTCTGGTTCTGATTCAGAGCATACACTACTACTATCAATGATTCTACTTTTTAAATCAGAATGACATGGCAACATCATGACAACAATTTGATTTTATGTTAACAAAAATATTTTTGATAATTATAGACTGGGTGCAAGAATATTTTCACGTGTGGAAAAGTACCAAGTCACCATCCTTTCTCAACTTATACAAAAGAGTACTGCAGAATAAAATAGAACTTTATTGTCAATGCTGAAGACGAGATTGCAGGATTGCTATATTAAGCCCGTAGGTTTGACGGTTGGGCTTCATAGGACTGACGTCACAATGAAGAAACAGCTGAGAGTGTGTTATTTCATGGAAGGAGAAAAAAATCTGCATAATTTTTCAATGAGGTGGAGCAGTTCAAAGCTAAAAGGCAGAGGGGGATCAAAGTACAATGCTTTGCAGGATATGCAGGATACAGTATTCATAAACACACACTTGCATGCATAGAATTTCTAAATATTTCAACGATTGTAATTTATAATCAATAAATTGTGTGCAGTCTTGGTCACCTACCTACAGGAGAGATGTAAATAAGGTTGAAAGAGGAAATTTACAAGGATGTTGCTGGGATGAAGGACCTGAATTACAAGGAAAGATTGAATAGGTTAAGACCTTACTTCTTGGAAGATGGGAGACTGAGGGGAGATTTGATAGAGGTATACAAAATCATGACGGGTATAGATAGGGTAAATGCAAGCAGGCTTTTTCCACTGAGGTTAGGTGAGACTAGAACTAGAGGTCATGCGTTAAGGGCGAAAGGTGAAATGTTTAAGGGGAACATGAGGGGAATCTTCTTCACTCAGGGAACGGTGAGAGTGTGGAATGAGCTGCCAGCACAAGTGGTGGATGCGATTTTGATTTCAACAATCAAGAGAAATTTGGCTAAGTACATGGATTGGGGAGGGGTGGAGTATGGAGGGCTATCATCCGGATGCAGGTCAATGAGAGTAGGCAGTTTAAATGTTTCAGCATGGACTGGATGGGCTGAAGGGCCTGCTTCTGTGTTGTTGTTTACTATGACTCTATGATAGTAAATACAACCAGGATGTCATTCCTTACATCTTTCTATCAATCTTTGTTTACTTAGAGATACAGCACGGCAAGAGACACTTCCAACCCAATGAGCCTGCGCCACCCATTTACACCCATGTGACTAATTAACCCATACGTCTTTGGATATGGGAGGAAACCAGAGTGCCCAGACAAACCCATACAGTCATGGGCAGGGCGTCCAAGCTCCTTACAGACAGTGATAAGAACTGAACCTGGGTTGTGGGTGCTGTAATACAGTGGTCCCCAACCACCGGGCCGCGGACCGGTACCGGGCCACAAAGCATGTGTTACCGGGCCGCGAGGAAAGGATATGAGTCAACTGCACCTTTCCTCATTCCCTCTCATGCCCACTGTTGAATTTGAATGCATGCAAGGTCATCAGTCGGGCATTAACCTGCAACTACTCGATGAGTAAAAAACAAACGTCGCTTGAGAGTTTCTTTGGAAGAGGTGGCAGGGGACATAAAAGGCCTAACAATGATAATGCAGAGACAGCTGAGGCCGAGACTGAAAAAAAAAGCTTCCTTCAACAGAAAATACGATGAGTTGTACATGAAATATGGCTTTATTGTGACCGGTGACTCACACGCTCCAAGCCCCCTGTGTGTGATACGTGGAGACAAGCTGTCTAATGAGGCAATGAAGCCCTCAAAACTGCTTCGGAACCTTGAGTCCAAACACCCTGCACTTAAAGACAAACCTGTTGAGTTTTTTGAGCAGAAAAAACGTGAGCAAGCGGGACAGAAGCCAGTGTTAGAGCCACCACCTCCACAAATGCTGCTGCTCTGACGGTGTCGTACTTAGTGGCTGGCCGTATTGCTAAGGATAAGAAGCCTTTCACTGTTGGTGAAGAATTGATTCTGCCTGCTGCCAAGGACATGTGCCGTGAACTGCTGGGAGAAGCTGCAGCTAACAAGACGGCACAGGTTTCTCTTTCAGCTACCACAGTTTCAAGGGGAATCGATGACATCGAAGCACAGCTGTTGGAACGGCTGAACGAGTCTGGTTTCACTAGCCGAGTCAGAGGTTGCTCCTGAACGTCAGTCTACACACTGTGTCACACACAGGGAAATGCTGGCTAGCCGAAAAATGTCACCTGATCTTAACAGCGTATTGAGTGACGTTGTTGAAGTCATCAATCACATCAAAGCAAAAGCCCTTAACTCACGACTGTTTGAGCAGCTTTGCGAGGAAATGGATGCAGAGCACAAACGCTTCTCTTACACACTGAAGTCAGGTGGCTATCAAGGGGGAGAGCCCTGACCAGGGTTTTTGAGTTAAGAGAGCAGCTACAGAGATTTCTTTCAGGAAAAATGTCACCACTGGCAGCACCCTTCAGTGACGAGGAGTGGATAGCAAAACTCGCTTATCTGAGTGACATCTTCAACCTGCTCAATGAACTCAATTTGTCACTTCAGGGGAGAATGACAACTGACAACTTTCACAGCCAAACTGGAACTGTGGGGATGGCGAGTGGACAGGGGCATATTTGACATGTCCCCAAAATTAGCTGGGAATTTGGTAGAGACTGAGGCTCACAGCTGGTGCACAAACACCTATCTTCACTGTTGACAGAATTCGAGCAATACCTCCCAACCTCAAAAGACCCAAGACGTGCAAAGGAATGGGTCCGTGACCCATTTGTGAATGTCCCCGGTGAATCATCCATGTCAGCGCGGGAAGAAGATCAACTCCTCGAGCTTGCAAATGATGGCGGGCTGAAAAGTATGTTTGACATAACATCTCTGCCGGCATTCTGGATCAAAGTCAAGGCTGAATAGCCTGAGATAGCCACGAAAGCACTGAAAATATTGCTTCCATTTCCAACATCATATATCTGCGAAGTGAAGTTTTCTGCAATGAATGCAACGAATACTAAATTGCGGAATAAACTGGACATAAGGAACCCCTTTATGACTTATAATAGTTGACTTATCACTATATTCATGAGAGGAAAATATGCGCTGTGCATTTAATATTAAATTTGTTCGATAAACCCTTTTAGAAACGAAATTAAGTCTATTAGCCATTGATAAGTGACTTATAGTTGACTTACCACCTATATTCCGGTCGTGATTACCACCTCCCCAAACCGGTTGGCTGGTCCGCAAGAATATTGTCAATATTAAACCAGCCCGCGGTGCGAAAAAGGTTGGGGACACCCTCTGTAATAGCATGATTACAATATGTTACCGAGCTGCCCGGCACTATGGTGTAGGTATAGCTTTTAATTCTTTGTTTTTCTGTAAATATTTTTACATAAATATTATTTATACACAAAATGTTTTTGTGTATATGTTGTTTGTATACTGTATTTAAGGGAGGTACTTCTGTTTATTTTGTAATATGATTGCACCTTACATTGTGGGGTGCATCATCCTCTAATTCACGTTAAGTTAATTTTGTGAGTAATTCAAGATACAACCTGAAATTCTTACTCTTCGTAGATATCCATGAAACCGAGTGAAGAATAAGGATTTCAGGTTATCTGTTGTCTGCATTGTCTGACATTAAACTGAACCACTGAACCATTGAATTAAATACGATATGTCATAGGGTCTTTAAAAAAAGCTCTTTGTCCTCAGAGATAGGGTCTGCCAGGACAAAAATGATTGCGAAGCTGTTAATGTGCTTTCTGGTAGATATCTTTTGTAAATATTGGCAGTTTTCTTTTCACTATTTTCGCTAATTTCTCTAAGTTTCATTTTTGATGCACCTAATAAACATCCTTGCACTAAAGTGCTAAGTGACTCCAGCCATTTTTTCTTTGGTCACAACCCCCATATCTAACACTCAGCACATACATAATCCTATACAGTACCCTGTAATATTCCAGTTGGCAGAATCTGCTTGTGGACGTCTCCTTAAACTGGAAGCCGATGAGATTCAGACAGATCAAAGCACATCTTTCACTGAGATGATGATCTTCCAGCAGCACTTGATGTTCATTACAGTATGCTCTCCCTGGGAATAGCCCAGAGATCACAGAAACTTCTGTTGTGCAGCTGTTCAGGGCTAACCTTGACAAGCACTATTGAATCCTTTTCCAGACTCTCTTGGCATAAGGAAGTAGACAATCTATGCTGCATAATAAAAAGGCCATAATCAGAGGAGCAGAATTAGGCCATTCAGCCCATCAAGTCTGCTCCACCATTCCATCATGGAAGGGAAAGATATCATCCAGTTTCATTCTTATTATTCCATGACCCCCTTCTACAAGTATGGAATCTGGGAAGGGTAGTAAGACCATAAAACCATAATACATAGGAGCAGAATTAGGCCATTCAGCCCTTCGAGTCTGCTCCACCATTCCATCATGACTGATTTGTTATCCCTCTCAATCCATTCTCCTGCCTTCCTCCCATAACCTTTGACACCCTTATTAATCACAAACCTATCAATCTCTGCTTTAAATATACAGAGTGACTTGACCTCCATAGCCATCGTGGCAATGAATAATAACACAATACTAGAGATCTTCACCCCTGGTATGCTTCAGAGATCTAAACTACCTCGAACAGGCATTTCAAAATACTGCAATGCTGCAAAAGGCAGGTGAGCAAACCAACTTCAGTGTCCTCTCTTAAGCAATGTATCCAGAGTCAATGCTCTGATTGCTCTCAAAGAGCTCTGGAGAATGGACCCCTTGTTTGCATGTCCAACACCAGATTCCCAAAACAGATACTCTGATCTGAATTCTGTTTATGATGTCAAGAAATGTCATTTCTAGTAGACAAAGTAAAGGGGAGCAAAATAATTTTTACTCTAGATCCAATGCAGCACAAAAGAAAACACATTAAGATAAGGAACACAATAATAAATAAGAAAAACACAACATCTATAAATAAATAAGAAAGCTTATATAAGTGTGTGTGTATATACACACACACACACACACACACACACACACACACACACACACATATATATATTGTTTGTACGTTCATAAAGTGCATAAAGTGACACTTGGTACAGGAGTGTCTGTACGTAAAGAACCAACATATCAATGCAGAAACAATGAAGACACAACAGATATATCTCATTATGAGTTTGAGGAGATTTGGCACGTCACCAAAAACACTTACAAATTCCTACAGATGTACTGTGGTGAGCATTCTAACTGGCTGCATCACTGTCTGTATGGGGGTGTGGGGCTACTGAACAGGATTGATACAAGTTGTAAACTTAGTCGGCTCCATCATGGGCACTAGTAGTATTCCGTATTCATGGGCTCCATAGTATATGGGACATCTTCAAGGAGCGATGCCTCAAAAAGGCAGCATCCATCATTAAGGACAGCCCCCCCATCACCCAGGTCATGTCTTGTACTCAATATTACTGTCAGGAAGGAAGCACAGAAGCCTGAAGGCTCACAACAATTCAGGAACAGCTTCTTCCCCTCTGCCATCTGGTTTCTGAATGGACATTGAACCTATGAACACTATCTCACTACTATTTTATTTCTATTTTTGCACTGTTTATTTTATATATATATACACACACTGTAATTCAGTTTTCTTTTCTATAACTGTGTATTGCATTGTATACTGCTGCAAAGTCAACAAACTTCATGACATATACCAGTGATATTAAACCTGATTCTGATTCTGACTGACAGAAAATGATAAAGTAGTTGGTGGCTGGTGAGGGTTACAATAGGAGATTGAAAAGAATGGCAAAAAAACACTTCAAGGATGTCCTCAAAGCCTCTTGGAGAAAAACACATGAAAATCAGAGGACTGACTGTTCAAAATGGTGAAGGAGCAACTGAGAAGGTGCTGAAGGACTTCAAGCTTCTTTCTCATGAGCACATGAGCAGAAAGCACACACCAAGCAAATTTTATGAATAACATTTGCAAACAGCAGTAAAATAAGATATTTAAATCCGTTAACAAGTCAAATTTTTTTTTTGCTCTGGTACTTCCATCAACAGAGTTTATACTTTTAAATCAAAGTGAGCATGACCTCAATTTGTGAACTGAGTTCTATTTTAAATGGGACACCAAGACACACCACCACATTGTCACAATTTCAAAGACACCAGGATATGATTTCACAGTAACAGTTAATTCAAAGGGGCTCAGATGACAACCAGAATGCTTTTGGGCTTGTTTTCAACAAAGCCCCTTTCCTCCATTTATTACGCTGTGTTCTCTGCCAGATATCAATCACCTCGGATGGTTGCTCAAAGACATAGGGCAGCGTGAGATTGTTGTGCAAAACTGAAATGGCATTCCCATCTATACGAACTCAACAAACTAACAATGTACTCTGAATGATTCCTCTCAGTAGCAAAAGAACCTGACCTCTGTTTACAACTGCCAATATTTCATGCCGTAGGTTGCTGGCAGATTTATTATGTTGCAAGCAAGATCAAGTAAATTATGGCATGGAAAGAGAGAAGCTGACCTTTAGAAGTAGATTTCCTTCAGGACATATTTGCATGACATCTATTATAGTGACTATTATGTTAGCAGATTCAGACAATTGTGCAGTCTAACCCTCAGAATTCAGCGCATAACCTTTGCTGCTATTTCATTACCCAGAGCAGGAAATTAAATCCAATCTGACCACAGCATATTGACTAGCTGTTTTACTGCCTGGTATGGAAACACCAATGCTTTTGAACAGAAAAATCCAACAAAAGGCAATGGATTCGGCCCAGTATATTGCTGGTAAAGCCCTCCCAACCACTGAGCACATTTACATGAAACACTGTCATAGGAAAGCAACATCCATCGTTGGAGATCCCCATCACCCAGATCAGGCTCTCTTCTCATGGTTGCCATCAGGGAGAAGGCACAGGAGCCTCAGGACTCGCACCACCAGGCACAAAAACTGTTACTATCCCAGACATCCCACATCTCCCAGAAGTTCCCAGAGTCTCCCACATATTAATAGTGGCTCCCTGATGCCCGCAAATTATATACAATATCCCGGAAATCAATTTTTTTTGGGGGGGGGAGGAAGGGAGGGAGAGGGAGAGAGGGGGAGGGGGAGGGGGAGGGGGAGAGGGAGAGGAAACGAAAGAACGTGCGCGCCATGGGAAAGTGGTCCAAAAAAAAGAAAATATTAAATGTATGTCACCCCAGTCTACCCTAAAGTGTACCCCCGCCTAACAGGGGTCAAAATAATGACAGTGTTGCTCGTTGCACTGTTTGCAACAGTAACTTTTCTATTGCCCATGGTGGGTTAAGACTGTAAAAGACATGTTGAGGTGAGTTTAACAGGTGTCATTCATTCATTAGCATAGCTAACGTTATTTAAACTAGCAGACTAGCTGCGAAGGAGTTACTCTATTGCAGATATCCCACCTCTCCCGGAAGTTCCAGGAGTCTCCCGCAAATTGATGGTGCTACCTTCCTGAAATGAGTTTTTGCAGGGTGGGATGTCTGCAACCCCTCAAACATCAGGCTCTTGAACCAAAGGGGATAACTACACTCAACCTCACGTGTCCTATCATTGAAATGTTGTTACAACCAATTATTTCACTTTAAGGATTCTTTATCTCATTATCTCATGTTCTCATTATTTATTGCTATTTACTTATATTCGCATTTGCACAGTTTGTCGTCTTCTGCACTCTGGTTGATATTTCATTGATCCTGTTATAGTTACTATTCTATAGATTTGCTGCATATGCCTGCACAAAAATGAATCTCAGGGTTGTATATAGTGACAAAGATAATAAAATTTACTTTGAAATTTGAAGTAGAGAGAAGTCAATCATCAGCTCTTCAAGGAGTGGTAGAGAGCTGTCTGGCCAAATCCATTAAAAAAAACAGAAAGAGATAGATAGATTAGCTATCTAGTACTTGTTTCCATAGATGCTGCCTGACCTGCTGAATTCCTCCAGCAATTTGTGTGTGTTGCCACATGTACATCGAAACATATGTCTAATACTAGAGGGAATGCACTGAAGGTGAAAGGGGGCAGGTTCAAGGGGGATGGGTGGGGCAAGATTTTTACTCAGAGGGTGGTTGATGCCTGGAATGCGCTCGTTGGTATGGTGGTAGAGGCAAATATATTAGAGGTGTTTAAGAGACATTTGGATAGATACATGGATGTAAGGAAAATGGAGGGGTAGGGACTATTATTTTGGTGTTCTTGAGCTGGTTTGGCACAACATTGTGGATTGAATGACCTATGTTCTATGTACAGTGAAATGTGTTGTTTTGCACCAATGACTAACAGTCCTAGGATGTCCTGGGGGAGCCCACAAGTGCTGCCATGCTGTCAGCGGCAACATAGCATGCCCACAACTTACCCACATGGGTTTGGAATGTGGAAGGAATCCGGAGCACCTGGAAGTAACCCACATGGTCCCAGGGAGAATGTATCAAGTCTTTGCAGACAACAGCGGGAACTGAATCTCGATCAGTGATCGCTGGTGTGATAAAAGAGATTGTGGTAATTGCTACCACACGATGGTAGCAATAAAACAGGATGCGTGTCTCGTGTTAAATTTGACATTTTTGTGTTATTTACAAACACAAGAGATGCTGAAGATCCAGAGTTATTAATACAAAATGCTAGAGGAACTCAGCAGATCAGGCAGTATCTAATCATGGGACAATTTATAATGACCAATTAACCTACCAACTGGCATGTCTTTGGAATGTGGGAGGAAACTGGAGCACCTGGAAGAAACTTGCAGGGAGAACGTACAGACAGCAGTGATGTGGTATACACATCCAGAATGTGGAGTTCAATTTAGGATTAACTTTCAAACTATTTGACAGAGAAAACTTTGCAGAGCTGTAGCTGCACTGGGATTTCTTCTTCAATGGACTGAATAGATGCCAGGTCTGATACTAAGCACCATTTTCATTATTATGGAAAGAACCTTCTTCATATCATGGCCTAAGTTATACGAGCTTTCCTCAAGTCACTCAATTTGTTACTTTCTGATAGAGAAAACAAATTACTGGTATTTTCCTTTGTTAGCTGCTGACTTGTATGGGAGAGACTTGACCAGAGCTGTTAGCCCATCAACGAATCCCCTGACCACTTAGATGAGGTACGGTTAGGTGAGTCGCACCTGATAAGGAATATTATTAATAACTTCAAGATTCTTCATGTTCTAACAAAGGGTGTCAGCCTGAAACTTCAACTGTTTACTCCCTTCAATAGATGCTGCATGACCTGCTGAGTTCCTCCAGCATTTTGTGTGGGTAATTCTTCATCCAGAGTTCCTTATAAAACTGGTGAAACTCTCTCTATGCTGTGGGATTTATTCTTATAGAGTTTAGAGAATTCTGTAAACAGGGAATCTAGAGATTGCCACAAGGCACATTTGAGTTCCTTCAGATTGCGTGTAAAGTACTCATTGAGAATACTTCTTGAAATCAATGAAGTGTACGTCAGCACGGTAGTGTAGTGGTTAGCAAAACGCTTTACAGTACAGGTGACCCAAGTTCAATTCCCACTCCCATCTGTAAGGAGTAAGTACGTTCTCCCCATGATCACGTGGGTTTCCTTCCACAGTCTAAAGACGTACTGGTTGGTAGGTTAATTGGTCATTGTAAGTTGCTCCGTGATTAGGCTAAGGTTAAATCAGGGGATTGCTGAGTGACATGGCTCGAAAGACCAGAAGGACCTATTCCGTGCTGTATCTAAAAAAAAATGATAATAACTGGAAAGCTTGTGACTTCTTATTAAACACTAATGCCACAAAAATGGCCAATAATCTGTAACTGAACCTGTAAATTGTTTTCTGAGCTATAATTACTGCAGAACAAACTTCTGCAATGCACTAGCTTTAAGTACATCAAATATAAATTGAAAGAGCTCACATTCCCTCCTGTCGGGAATCTAATTTTGAGTGCAGTCATGCCTCTCACATGTTGTGCTAATTTCATGTGTGCAATCGGTGGGGGGGGGGGGGGGGAGAGGAGACATTGTCTCAGCCTCTACTCTGTCAATTCCCTCCAGAAAGGAAAAGCCCCACAGCTCCAGTTTTCTTTACTATATCGACTTCTCCATCCCTCAAGTTAACCTGGTGAAATGCTTGTGGACTGCCTTCAATGCAAGAACTTTGTTCTTTAAAGATGTTCCTTAAAAATTACGACATTGTTGAGGCCTAACTTGGAGTATTGTGTGCAGTTTTGGTTACCTACCTAAAGGAGATATAAAGAAGATTGAAAGAGTACAGAGAAAACTTACAAGGATGTTGCCAGGTCTGGAAGACCTGAGTTATAAGAAAAGATTGAATAGGTTAGGACTTGATTTCTTAGAACATGAAAGATTAAGAGGAGATTTGATAGAGATATACAAAATTATGAGTAAAGGCAAGCAAGTTTTTTCTACTGAGGTTGGATGAGATGACAATTAGAGGTCATGGGTTAAGGATAAAAGGTGAAAAGTTTAAGGGGAACATGAGACGGAATTTCTTCACTCAGAGGGTCGTGAGAGTGTGGGACAAGCTGCCAGCATAAGTGGAGCATGTGAGCTCGATTTCAACATTTAGAAGAAGTTTGGATAAGTGCATGGATGGTAGGCATATAGAGGGCTATGGTCCAGGTGCGGGTCAATGGGAGCAGGCATTTTAACTGATTTGGCACTGACTAGATGGGTCAAGTGGCCTGCTTCTATGCCGTACTTTTCTATGATCCTATGAGGACCAACGCAGTAAGCAGTACTCCAAATATAGTCTTACTAGTGTCCTGTTAAGTTACATCAGAATGTCCCGACCTTCAATCTATTTACCCTCACATAGAATAGAATAGAATTGAACATCATTGTCATTGGTGAAGACAATGAGATTGAGGTTGTGGTGCTACTCCAGTCCGTTTAAAACACATATTTACAGTGCATGCCGTATGGCTTAATAAAAAAAATTCCCATATTCACACGCAACAAGTGATTTTGATAGTTCATAACACTCAAAACCCATTAGCAAGCTGGGGTGTAATATTATTTGGCTACACAACAGCCCTTGGGAAGAAGCTGTTTTTCAGTCTTACTGACTTGACTGTGATGCTTCTGTATCTCCTACCAGACGGCAGGAGATTGAACAGAGAATATCAGGGGTTGGATGGGTTTTTAATGATGTTACGAGCACATGGTGGACTTCAAGATTGTAGATTATCTCCTGGTCCTGTCATTGAATCCAAATGATGTGCGGAGCTGTCCTAATCACCCGTTGGGAGTGCTCTGTGATCTGCCTTGCTGCAGCTAGAGAGCCACACTGTCATTCTGTATGTCAGTATGCTCTCTAAGTCACATCGATAAAAGCTGACCAACATTCAACTGGTCTTCCCATTCTCTTCCTGTGCTTATGTACTAACTTTGTGTTATTAGGTCCTACTGAGGTCTTGAATTACTTCATCTAAGTTTTCAGAGTCAAGGAGTTCTTCTGATCTTGCGTACCAAGATGTCCCTCCAATCTAGTCATATTTGTCTGCATTTTTGGTCCATAACCTTCAAAATCTTTCCCATCCATGTACCTGCCCAACTATCTTTTAAAAGTTGTTATTATACCTGCCTCAGAAACACAAAAGATTCTGCAGATACTATAAATCTAGGGTGAAACACACAAAATGCTGGAGGAACTCAGCAGGTCAGGCAGCATCTATGGAGGGGAATAAACCTTTGATGTTTTGGTACTGATGAAGAACCTTGACACAAAACATTAACCTCCATAAATGCAGCCTGACTTGGGGAGCTCCTCCAGCATTTTGTGTTTGTTGCTCATTATACCTGCTTCCTCCCACAGTCCAAAGACATACCCATTGGTAGGTTATTTAGTCATTGTAAATTGTCCTATGATTAGGCTAGGTTTAAAAAATTGGGCGATTGCTGGGCAGCATGACTCCAACAGCCTATTCCACACTGTATCTCAATAAATAAATAAATTATTAAATAAAAAGATTGAGCATATTCAACCAAATGATACCCCTTTAGACACCATTGGTGAGGCCTAATTTGGAGTACTGTGTGCAGTTTTGGTCACCTACCTACAGGAGTACAGAGAAAATTTACAAGGATGTTGCTAGGTCTGCAGGACCTGAGCTATAAGGAAAGATTGAAGAGGTTAGAACTTTATTCCTTAGAATGTAGAAGATAGAGAGGAGATTTGACAGATGTATACAAAATTATTTGGGTGCAGATAGGGTGAGTGCAAGCAGGCTTTTTCAGGCTTTGTGGGACTGCAGCATGAGGTCATGGGTTAAAGGTGAAAGATGAAAGTTTAGGGAGAACATGAAGGGAAACTTCTTCATTTAGATGGTCATTAGAGTGTGGAATGAGCTGCAAGCTTGATTTTAGTGTTTAAGAGAAGTTTGGATAGGTACATGGAGGGCTATGATCCTGGTATAGGTCAATGGGGTAGACAGTTTAAATTGTTCGGCATTGACTAGATGGGCCAAAGGATCTGTATCTGTGCTGTACTTATCTATGACACTATGACCTCAATAAGGTCACCTCTCCGTCTCCAATGCTCCAAAGAAAAATGGCCTCCTAGTCTATCCAACTCAGTCCCTTAAGACCTGGCCTGGATTCTCATTAAATAAAATAGTTTTCAGTTACATGACCAGAAACTATAAATGCAAGCCAATGAATGCACTGTTTTAAACCTCTGACTATTTACCTATTAATCTGGGTGTGTTTGATGCCAAAAATCAAACAGGTTGATTTTTTTTTCCCAATGAAGCTCCACACACCACCAGGTTCTGAATCATTTAGATTTGCAAAGAAAAGTGTTCAGCTGAAACCCAAACGACACACACACAAAATACTAGAGGAACTCAGTAGGCCAGGCAGCATCTATGGAAAAGAATAAACAGTCGACATTTCGGGCTGAGACACTTCTTCAGGACTGGAAAGGAAGGGGAGTAGGAAGGTGGTTGCAAGGGAGGACAAAGTATGAGGTGGCAGGTGAAACCAGGAGTGGGGGAGGGGTGAAGTAAAGAGCTGGGAAATAGATTGCTGAAAGAAATAAAGGGCTGGAGAAGGGGGAATTTGAAAGGAGAGGGCAGAAGACCATGGAAGAAGGGGAAGGGGGAGGAGCACCAGAGGGAGGTGATGGACAGGTAAGGAGATAGGGAGTGGTTGGGCGGGGGGGAGGGGGAATGGCGGCCGGTTTCATTACTGGAATTTAAAGAAATCAATGATCATGCCAGCAGGTTGGAGGCTACTCAGTCTAAATATGAGGTGTTGCTCCTACAGCCTGAGTGTGGCCTCATCCTTGCGGTAGAGGAGACCTTGGACTGAAGTCCCAGCCCAAAGATAGGTAAAACAAGTACGTACAACTTCATTCCATGCCTCAGGCATGATCCACATTTTCCTCAATTCCAGGTAAATGAGTGTGGTATCATTTCTCAGGAGTTCCCTGCCTCCTTTCCTTATTTTTCTTAATGTTGCAGCTTAGAAAAACTCAAAGTTCAAAACTGCAGATTTATTCTCACAATACAGGAAAGGGGTGAATGCAAAATAAGTAAACAAATCATGGGCATTCTTCTTCTGTCAATGTCTGCCGTACAGAATGACTTCAAAGTTCTGTTTGATAGAGTCACAAATTTGAGAAAATCTGCAGATGCTGGAAGTCCAAAGCAACACACACAAAATGCTGGAAGAATTCAACAGGTCAGACAGCCTCCGTGGAAATGAATAAGCAGTTGACATTTTGGGCCAAAACCCTTCTCAGGACTGGAAAGCAATGGAGACCAAGTCAGAGTAAGAAGATGGGGGGAGGGGAGGAAGAAGAAAAGGTGGCAGATGATAGGTGAAACCAGGAGAGGGGAACTCCTTGTATTCTGTCTGGGTGGCCTCCAACCTGATAGCATAAACATCGATTTTTCGAATCTCTGGTAATTGCCCCCCTCCTCCTTCACCATTCCCCATTCCCTCTCTCTTTCATAGTCTCTGCACGTTTGATTCTTCAGCTGCATAAGCGTAGGTAGAGCTATTTGTCTGGTAAGTCACAGCAATTTATTTTGCTCAAAAAGGCAATCTGTTTGCATCACATCAGGATTCAGCCTCAGAAGACCGGACTGTGAGTGACAGCAGTATTTTGCAATGTGGGATACGTGGGCAGGTGGGGAAAGAATCAAATGGTTTCAGGTTGCCTACCGGCGACTAGAGGTGTTCTGAAGAGGTCGGTGTTGGGACGGCTTCTTTACTCATTATATGTCAATGATTTGGATAACTGGTAAAACAAAACTGTTACGGAAACAGCAATGAAGAAGTCTTCTATTGAGTGTGACAGTATTCCTGAGTCTCCACCCGGAACTTGCATGACACACAGCAATGAAAAAAGGTAGTGACTGACATGATGAAAGAAGCCCTGAATACCACTAGAGATGCTGCCCTAAACGGTAGTGGCATAATGGGCAGCTAGTATAGATGTGGCTAAAAAGACAGACATATGATCCCACAGACATAAACATCATGGACTATATTACTGCATAAAATGGAACCAAACTCAGGAATTTGCTTTCCATTCTCCACTGCTTTGTTCACCAGTCCTCATTCTTCTCTTCCTCTCCAGGAAAAAGCTACAATTTACATGTGACATGCCAGCCAGTTACAACATTTTGTGGCTGGGGTAGAGCTGGAAATGCCATAAGCATTTGGAGTAGATCAAAGTGGAGTCAGATGTTATCCAAACCCTGAGTTCACTCACATATGTACATGTGCCACAAACAGATGCCACAGAACCAATTCTATTTATAAAATTTTTCAAACTGATGATTAAATAAAAACTAATATTGCTTACGGAGATCAGTTTAATATTTCATCTATATTAACATAGTCATATTAATATGTAAACTCTTTGAAAGAGAATTAACACTTAAACACTTCTGCAGATGTACTGTAGAGAGTATTCTGAGTGGATGCATTACCGTCTAGTATGGTGAGGAGGGTGCTACTACACAGGATCGAAGTAAGTTTCAGAAAGTTGTAATTTAACAACATGCATAGTAGCCTACGTAGTATTCAAGATATCCTCAAGGACGGGCCTCAGGAAGGCAGTCTCCATCATTAAGGACACCCACCACCCAGAACAACCCTTGTTCTCATTGTTACTATCAGGAAGGAGGTACAGAAGCCTGAAGGCCCACACTCAGTGATTCAGGAACAGCTTCTTCCCCTCTGCCATCCGATTTCTGAATGGACACTGAACCCATGAACACTACCTCACTACTTTTTAAAATTTAATTTCTGTTTTTGCACTTCTTATTTTAACTATTTTGAATACACATACTTACTGTAATTCAGTTTTTCTCCTATATTTATCATGTATTGCATTGTACTGCTGCTGCAAAGTTAAAACACATCATGACATATGCCAGTAATATTAAACCTGGTTCTGATTCTGAATAGTTTTAATTATGCAAAAAGAGAATTCTTCCAAAACCAAAATATATCCACCTGGTGATCGTATAAAGTTTCAGGTATTTGAATCAATGGTCAGTCACTACACTGTACAATACCCGTTTTTTGCAACTAAATATCTTACCCAATTATACTTCTGTCAGCTGTTCTATGCCTATTATTCTATCGAAAGGTTCTCGTATGAACACTAACACTCTCCAGTTAATGGAGCACGGGCAAATCCTGTGACATTTATCTACTCTATAAATTACTAAAATTGTTGATAATCATACATTTTCACGTTTGCTTTTACATTACTCCACTGCAAGATGATGAATAACATTTTAAAACACCTAATTACGTACCTGACATCTGTGATCAATTTTCTCTGGCAAAGCATTGAGTGTGACACAGTGTGCCCACCAATGCTCTCGGCTGTCCTTCAGAAATTTATTGGAACCAAACGCGATGTTGGTGGTAGCAATAGTTTCCTGCTTTCGTAATCTTTATGGACTGCTCTCCATCACAGGTAGCAAGACTCATTTCTCATTTTAGGTGCAAGTTATTATAACTAACATTCAAACAAGCTATATGATTTACAAGACATAGATTATTTTGACCCTCACCTTCAACCCTCAGAAGAATGAAGAAATATTAGAAACGAGACGGGTAAGACCGTTACAAATGGTTGCTGTAAGCACCTTCACTCCATTCACCATAGGAAGGATGCCAATGGTTACCAACCATTTTAATTCCACTCCCTATTCCCATTTTAACATGTCGTTCCGTGGACTTCTCTTCCAGAGATGTGCCAAGATGAGGCCACTTTCAGGGTGGAGGAGCAAATTCTTATATTCTGTCTGAGTAGCCTCCAACCTGATGGCATAAATATTGATTTCTCCTTCTGGTAAACACATTTTGCACCCTCCCCCCTCCTCTATTCCCCACTCTGACCTTTTACTTCTTCTCACCTTCCTAATACTTTTCCCCTGGGACCCCTCCTCTTTCCCTATGGTCCAACTCTCCTCTTCTATCATAAGAACATTAAATATAGAATCAGGAGTAAGCCACCTGGCCTGTTAAGCCTGCTCTGCCATTCAGTAAGATCATGGCTGATCTGACCATGGACTCATCTCTACCTACCTGCCTTTTGCCTCATAATGCTTAATTCCCCTAGTATGCACAGATCTATCCAACCTTGTCTTAAATACATTTACTGAGGTAGCCTTCGCTGCTTCATTGGGCAGAGAATTTCACAGATTCACCACCCTCTGGGAAAAGCAGTTCCTCCTCATCTCCGTTCTAAATTTTACTCCCCTGAATCTTGAGGCTATGCCCCTAGTTCTAGTCTCATCTACCCATGGAAACAACTTTCCTGCCTCTATCTTATCTATCCCTTTCATAATTTAATATGTTTCGATAAGATCTCCTCTCATTCTTCTGAGTTCCAGCGAGTACAGTCCCAGGTGACTTAAATCTCTCCTCCTTGATAGTCTGCTGCACCTGCAAAGCAACCTTTTGCAATTCATGCACAAGCACAGCCAAGTCCTTCTTCACAGCAGCACGCTGCAATCTTTTACCATTTAAATAATAATCTGCTCTTTCATTTTTCCTTCCAAAGTGGATGACCTCACATTTACCAACATTGTACTCCATCTGCCAGACCCTTGCCCACTCACTTATCCTAACTATAATCTCTCTGCATACTTTCTGTATCCTCTGCACAATTTACTTTTTCATTCAATTTAGTGTCATCAGCAAACCTAGACACACTACACACAGTTTCCTCTTCCAGATCATTAAAGTATATTGTGAACAATTCTGGGCCCAGCACCGAGCCCTGCGGCACACCATTCACCACTAATTGTCAACCAGATTCCTTCCTCTCCAGCCTTTGGCCTTTCCCACCCAAATGGCTTCACCTATCACCTCTCAGCTCTCCTCCTTACCCTTCCCTCCACTTTTATTCTGGAGTCTTATCCCTTCCTTCTCAGTCCTGTTGAAGGGCCTCAGTCCAAAATATTGACAACTTACCTTTTTCCATGGATACTGCTTGAGCTGCTGAGTTCCTCCAGCATTTTGTGTGTGTTGCAAGCAGAGGGTTTTTTTTGTGTGTGGGAGAGTGGGAGTTAAACAACACGGCTCATTGTCAATGCAGTGGGCAGAGATATTAACGCAAAAATAGAAGCGATATACTTGCACAGCAGGGTTGTCTTCATCTGCCAACACATAATATTATCAGCTTGCCTTTTCCCTTCACAAAATGGGTGAAGCTGTCCTTTAATGTTTAGATATCTTTGGAAATATTAATACAATTAGAATTAAAAGTTTTTTTTTAAACTGTTTCAACAATCTGAAGCAGCACTTTGACAGGTATTATCTAGATCAGGGATTCACAACCTTTTTAATGTTATGGACCCCTACCATTAACTGAGGGATCCGTGGACTCCAGGTTGGGAACTCCTGATCTAAATGGTTAGACTTTGATCTTGGGTCTCTTACATAAACACTGTATAACAAAAAGTCTGTAAATGCTGGACATGTGAAATGCAACAGAAAAAAACTGACAAAATCCAGACCAATACACACAGAATGCTGGGGAAATTCAGAAGGGCAGGCAGCATCTTTGGTAAATAAATGAACAGTCACAGTTTTTGGCCAAGACCCTTCATCAGGACTGGAAAGGAAGGGGGAAAGAAACCAGAATAAAAAGGTGGGGGGAGATGGGGTGGAGACGGAGGACAAGCTGGAAGGTGACAGGTAAAGCCAGGTATATGGTGGAGGAGGGTGGGGTTGAAGTAAGAAGTTGGGAGGTGATAGGCAGAAAAGGCAAAGGGCTGGAGAAGAAGAAATCTGATAGGAGAGGAGAGTGGACCATGGGAGATAAGGAAGGAGGAGGGGCACAAGTGGGTGGTGATAGGCAGGTAAGAAGAGGTTAGAGGCCAGAGTGGGGAAACAACAAAGAGGAAATAACACAAATCAGTTTGTGATAACACAAGTAGAAACCAAAGGAAAGAGAAAGAGACCCTTTGTCAGAACTGGGAAAGAGATGCAAGTTATACGCAGTTAGAGAGAAGGTGGGATGGGAATGGTAAGACAGAGGCAATGTCTGTAATCGAAAGAGTTGAAGAGACTTAAGGAGAGCCGTTACAGTAGTATTACTATATCTCTATAATAAGCATTGAGCTGAAGAAGAATTCCCATTCTGACAGGTTACTCTACAGCCTCCTCTATGGTCATAATGTGGCCATCTTCAGGTTGGAGGAGCAACACCTCATATTCCATCTGGGTAGCCTCCAACCTGATGGCATGAACATCGATTTCTCTAACTTCCAGTAATTTCTTCCCCCCCCGCCTCTTTTTCCACTCCACGTTTCGACTCCCCTCTCACTCCTTCTCTCCTCTTCACCTCTGGTGACCCTCCTCCAACCCTTTCTCCCATGCTTCGCTCTCTATCAGTTTCCTCTTTCTTCAGCACTTCACCTCCGCCACCTATCACCTCCCAACTTCACACTTCTCCCACCCACCCCCACTCACCCATCTTCACCCTCACCTGGTCTCACCTATCATCGCCAGTTTGTGCTCCTTCCCCTCGCCCCAAACGTTGACTGTTTATACCTCTCCATTGATACTGCTTGTCCTGCTGAGTTCCTCTTGCACTTCACAATGGCCAATTATTAGACCATAAGACCATAAGATATAGGGGCAGAATTGGGCCATTTGGCCCATTGAGTCTGCTCCGCCATTTCATCATGGCTTATCCATTTTCCCTCTCAGCCCCAATCTCCTGCCTTCTCCCCATAGCCCTTCATGCCCTGACTAATAAAGAATCTATTAATCTCGGCCTTAGATATACGTAAAGCCTTGGCCTCCGCAGCTGCCTGTGGCAAGGAATTCCACATATTCACCACCCTCTGGCTAAAGAAATTCCTCATTTCCGTCCTAAAAGTATGCCCCTCTATTCTGAGGCTGTGTCCTCTGGTCTTAGACTCCCCCACCATAGGAAACATCCTCTCCACACCCACTCTATTGAGGCCTCATTGATCAGTTTCAATAAGGTCACCCCTCATTCTTCTGAATTCCAGTGAGTAGAGGCCCAGAGCTATCAAAAGCTCCTTATAGGACAAACCTTTCAATCACAGGATCATCTTTGTGAACCTTCTTTGAACCCTCTCCAATGATAGTACAATTATATCTGGAGATGAGACGGTGCCGCTTGCTGATTCTGCCTGAAGAGTCATCTGCAGCTCAAAGAAACTCAACGTACTTCAAAATGGGTTTGGTAAGACTTCTATGAACAGTATGAGCAAGTACAGCTCAGTGTGCAGGAAGATTTCTTTTCCCCATCACTTGAGGCTCCCTAAGAGTTGCTTGAGGTTGAGACCAAATTGACCTATCATGGCAGGCTAGTGGAGCGCCTTACACCTCCTTTAGTAGAGACGAATCACCGCTCTGCCACCCTATCCTATGCTGTATTGTTCTATATTCACTTCAGACACAGAGGATGGAAGGATGTTTTGGAAAACAACTCATTAAAACTAGATATTAATCAACTTCTGTGAAACATACAGTTTGTAAATTTAACTTCTACATGTCAATTATCTTAAGGATATTAGTTGAACCAGATTTCAAATGGTAATTTATTTAGGGAACACAAAGGAGTTCACTGCATTTTCCCACTGACTCATCATACTGCAATAGCACTAGTCTTTAGGATTTTTTTTTATTAAGTACAGCTGAAGGTGAGCAATCATGTACAGAAGCCTACTTAAAAATAGCTCATCATTTAAGTATATTATAATTTTTTTAAATGAGCATGTAAAGGAGGTATTGTAATTTGTGTGAACTTTGGTTCTTTAAGGTTGTTATAGTTGGTAGTGGGGATCAGCTCCCACTGCCTACATTAAAAGCTCCCAATAATGCGCATCTTAAATCGCCTCTGAAAACCAAGTTCAGCTCCTGGCTTTCACATGTACCTTAGCTACTAAGCCCAGTGGAATGATTTCTAGTGACAGGAGAAGGGGCAAAGGCAGGTAACTTGCACCTTAAAACCAGTCACTCTGGGCAAATGGGGCCCGTCAGCTGTGGTTGGCAGCTTATCTAGGAGAAGAAAAACTCTGATCTCAAATCTCCACTATACTCACTCATAGGGAAGGCTTTGGGAGTAAACCCTAAGGAAAAATCCGGAGCTGGAGACCCTAGTTCAACGCTGACTGGCAAATTCTGCGACGCCACTGGTGCCAAACTGTATCAGTCTCTATTGTTCCTTTGGATTCATCAACTGCATGCAGATGGGGAGCCTGTTACATGGGCAACAGCTTGCTCTCCATATCGTAGAGCTCGAGCTTGTGTATCTCGTAGGCAGCTGGAATGCAGCATCCAAAGTCGATCCCAACAAATGGAGGGCCTCAGGTGAACAATACAAAAACACCTTTTTTGATTTTCTGCACCAGAAATTTTGTATTTAAAAAAAAACTTTCAGAAAATGAAGCCAAGGGGTTAAAAAAAAACAGGAAAGTCTGATTCATCCACTACTTAAAAAGAAACATGATGAAAACATACTAACATTGAGGAGTCTTGAATCACCACGTATGGAAGACTTATACAAGCCACAAAATTATGCTGGTAGAGAATGGAAGCTCAGTAAACGATATCATAGTATGTCCAAAGATGCTTTCCTAGTTTATAGCTTGCAGGTGAAGAATTTCAAAATGACTGTAATTATAAGATGCTATAATTTTGAATGGGCTCACTAAAGAAGCAAGGTTGAACTGAAGGTTGAAAGGCAGCACATGGATAAAGACTAACTTACAGCTTATTTTATGTGAGGCAATTTTAGTTTTCCCTTCATTGGCAGCTGATGGAACTCAGAAAGTCAGTCAGTATTTGTAGAGCAGGAGTTCCCACCCTGGGGTCCATATCATAAAAACGGCTGGGAAACCCTGCTATAGAGGGAAATGGAGAGTCAGGTCCAGAACCTCTGCAGATGCTGCCTGACTCATTGAGTTCCTCTAGCAGTTTGTTTCTTTTTCATTCCAATTCCAGAATTTATTTATTTAGAGATACAGGCTCTTCCAGCCCTTCAAGCCAAAATGTCCAGCAGCCCCACTGATTTGATTCTAGCCTGATCACAAGACAATTTACAATCATCAATTAACCTACTAATTAGTATGTCTTCAAAATGTAGGAGGAAACCATAGCCCCTGGAGGAAACCCACACATTCACAGGGAGGACGTACACCTGGCAGCAGAATTAAACTCCGACTCCACCACTCCGAGCTATATGGTGTCACACTAACTGCTGCGCTACAGGAAATGCCTTTTTATAAAAACTATCTTATCTAAGTTCAAGCCCAGCACCCCGATTTAACCCTAAACGAATTATGGGACAATTTACAATGACCAATTAACCAGAGCATCCAGAGGAAACCTACGCATTCCTTGGGGGGGGGGGGAGATGTACAAACTCCTTACAGAGGACGCCAGGATTGAACTCCAAACTCTGGCATCCTGAGCTGTAATAGCATTGTGCTAACCGCTACACTATCATGACGTCCCATTTGTGGTCTCTTTTGTCATCATCATTAAAAATTCTGGCCAGGCATTACTATAGTTGTTTGGCAAGTTGACCACCAGACTCAGGAGGCTCTTTGTCAACTTGGAAACTGGTTATGCTTCCTTGTGAACCATGGCCTCCCCAATAAACATTGTGTTCAGTCACTGACATTACCTCCTCCATAATTTCTCAACCCATGGATCCCAAAGCTGCACAGTTACTTTTTACTCCTCTACTCCATAACAGACTCGCAAATTTCTACAGATGTACCGTGGACAGTATACTAACTGGTTGCATCACCATCTGGCATGGCGGCGGGGGGGGGTTGGTGGTGGTTGGGACCGCACAAGATTCGGAATAAGCTGCAGTAAGTTGTAAATTCAGTCAGCTCCATCATGGACACCAGCCTCTGTAGTATCTGGGATGTCTTCAAGGAGCGACGCCTCAAAAAGATGACATCCATCGTTAAGGACCCCCCCCCCCATACAGGACATGCCCTCTTCTTATTGCTACCATCTAGAAGGAGGTACAGGGGCCTGAAGACACTCAACATTTCAGGAACAGCTTCTTCCCCTCTACCATTGTAATTTATATTATGTATTGCAATGTACTGCTACCGAAAGCAACAAATTTCACAACATATGCTGGTGATACGAAACCTAATTCTGATTCTGATTCTGACATAGGAGCAGAATGAGGCCATTCAGCCCATCGGGTCTATTACACCATTCCATCATGGCTGATTTCAAAGTTCAAAGCTCAAAGCAAATTATCAAAGTTTACTACATGTCACCGTATACTACCATGAGATTTATTTTCTTGCAGACATTCACAGTAGAACAAAGAAATACAATGAAGCAGAGGTTGATCGGTTCTAGGTTATGGGGAGAAGGCAGAAGAATAGGGTTGAAAGAGTTAATAAATTATGAACTTTATTATCTCTCTCAACCCTGTTCTCCTGCCTTCTCCCCACAACCTAGAACCTATCAACCTCTGCTTTAAATATACCCAATGACTTGGTCTTCACAGCTGTCTATGGCAATGAATTCCACAGATTCACCACCCTCCAAATAAAGAAATTCCTCCTCATCACTGTTCTAAAGGGATGTCGTTCTATTCTAAGGCTGTGCCCTCTGGTCCTAGACTCCCCTACTATAGGAAACCTTCTCTTCACGTCCATTATCTAAGCCTTTCAAGATTCAATAAGTTTCAAAGAGATCCCCCTCATTTTTCTGAAGTCCAGGGAGTACAAGCACAGACCTATCAAATGCTCTTCAGATGTTAAGCCTTTCATTCCCAAGATCATTCTTGAGAACCACCTCTGGACCCTCTCCCATGTCAGCACACCCTTTCTTAGATAAGGGGCCCAAAATTGCTCACAATAATTATGAAGGGTCTCGGGCTGAAACTTTGACTGTTTACTCTCTTCCATAGTTGCTACCTGGCCTGCTGAGTCCCTCCAGCATTTTGTGTGTGTTGCACAACACACCAAGTACAGTCTGACCAATCCCTTATAAAGCATTGGGATAACATCCACACAGGGGACTGTCCCCAGAAGGCATCAAATTAAATTGTTCTTAATTTTCTAAAAGCCTGTACTTTTTTCTTGAATAAAGGCTCACCAGTCCTCCATTGTTATTCTTCTCTAGGTAAAAAACATTCTTACACCAAACAATTTCCTCTGTAACATCACGCCCTCCCTCCAGATGAAAAATAATGCTGCTAAGGACCCTAAAAGGTCCAAGGCAACTATCTGTGGGAGAGGTGGAACATGTTCTTTCACTCTTTATTGGGTCTTCTGTTCACTGTTTCTTGTAATATCAACTTATTTGTCACCATATACAACCTTGAGAATCATTTTCTTGTCGGCATACTCAACAAATCTATAACAGAATCAATGAAAGACCTGCCCAGACAGTGGATTTTATGCAACAACCACCCCGATGGATTGTCTCAACATTTCTTACAATATAAAGGCTTCTCCTGGCCACTGGACTCGGAGTGCTACAGACGAAGCCCAGCCTCTCTATAACCTGTGCCATATAGGTGATTCAGGGGACTTGGGGACGGTATCCAAAAGTGAGACAGTTTCTATGCTGTCCACAAGTTTGTTGGAGGTAAGGAAATAAAATGAGGTGTCTTTCACATTGCCGATTTCATATTTTATTTTATATGTCTAACTTGCCAGAAGCTGTCAAAGGAATAATGACAAGTTGCAAATAATTGTCCCAAACTTCTGTTTTTGGAATACATTCAACGGCTGTTTTATTAGGTACAACTGTACACCTACTCAATAATACAAATATTTAATCAGCCAATCATGTGGCAGCAACTCAATACATAAAGGTATGCAGACATGGTCAAGAAGTTCATTTGTTGTCCAGATCAAACGTCAGATTGGAGAAGAAGTGTGATTGACATTGACTGTGGAATGATTGCTGGTGATACACAGGGTGGTTTGAATATCTCAGAAACTGCTGATCTCATGGATTTTTCACTCAAAACAGTTTCTAGAGCAGGGGTTCCCAACATGGAGTTCACAGACCCATTGTCCAAGGCATAAAAAAGGTTGGGAATCCCTGAGTTATAGTTTACAGAGAAAAGTGTGAAAACAAAAGAAAACATCCAGTGAGCATCAGTTCTGTGGGTGAAAACGTATTGTTAATGAGAGAGATCAGCGGAGAATGGTCAGACTGGTTCAACCTGACAGGAAGGTGACAGTAACTCAAATAACCACACATTACAACAGTGGTATGCAGAAGAGCATCTCTAATTGCACAACATGTTAAATCTTGAAGTGGATGGGCTACAGCAGAAGACCATGAAAATACCCTCTGTGGCCACACTTCCTGTACCTAATAGAGTGTATATTAGTTGCCTACGTAAAATTATCATAGTTTCAGTGGATCTTGATTTGCACTTTCAAAGCATAGGGTTAAGATGATTGATGGCAGTGTCACTGCTATTTCATGTTCTTTCCCAAAACTAGAATATTTGATCGGTTTTGCTTCCAATTTTCACCCTTCAAGGTCTAACTCTCTCAGCTCCCTTGACAATGTTCAGTACAAGCTCAATAACTCCCACAGCCATCACAAATTCAATTCTCGAGTCAGGCATTATGACACTGAATATCTGGTTGTCTGCCACTGAAATTCACTATCCCACTCTGACCTCTGCCTTTAGTTACCTAAGGCTTTTCAATTAAACTGAATGCAGGCTCAAGGAAAGCCATTTGAGCAGCTAAACTCAGCACTTTCAACAACTTCACATATTGATTACAGTTTGCAATTTCCTGCCTTCATTTCAGAGTTCCAGCGTCAACAGTATTTTCCATTGTCATGCTACTTCTTTAAACTATAGAACAGAGAACACTACAGTGCCAGAATAGGCCCTTTGGCCCACAAAGTTGAGCTGAACGAATTAATAATCAAATGGTTAACTAAATAATCTCTTTTGCCTATATAATGCCCACATCCTTCCATTTTCCTGACATTCATGTGCCTAACTAAACATCTCTTAAAAGTCTCGAATGTTTCTCCCTCTGCCACCACCCCAAGCAGCACATTCCAGGCATCTACCACTCTGTTAAAAAAAAAATTGCTTCTCACATCTCTTTTGAAACTATTCCCTCTCACCTTAAATGTGTGCCCTCTGGTATTAGACATTTTACCACTGGGAAACAGATACTTCCTGCCTACTCTATCTTTCCATCTCATAATCTTATAAAACTCTCTCAGATGTTCCTTCAGTTTTTGCTGCTCCAGAGAAAACAATCAGTTTGTCCAACCTCTCATTATAGCACATTCTCTCTCATCCAGGCAATATCTTGGTAAACCTCTCCTGCACCCTCTCCAAAGCCTCAACACCCTTCCAATAATGGAACAATCAGAACCATATGTAATACTCCAGATGCGGCCTAACCAGAGTTTTATAAAGCTGCAACATAACTTCCTGACTTTTGAACTCAATGCCTCAACTAATAAAGGCATGCATGCCATATGCCTCCTTAACCACTCTATCAACCATTGTTGTCACTCTCACGGAGCTATGAACTTGGACCGCAAGAAACCTCTGCTCATCAACACCATTAAGGATCTTGCCCTTAACAGTGTACTGTCTTTTTGCATTTAATTATTTATTGAGATACAATGCAGGAAAGGCCATTCCGGCACTTCAGGCCCAGCAATCCCCGACATAACCCCAGAACAATTTATAATGATCTATTAACCTTCCGATCAGTATGTCTTTGGACTGAGGTAGGAAACCAAAGCACCCAGAATAAACACATGCAGTCACGGGGAGAATGTACAAACTCCTTACAAACAACAGTGGGAATTGACCCACCAAGGTGCAATACTTGACATTTGGCTGGGTTAAACTCCATCTGCCCTTTCTCTGTTGAAATTCCACAATCAGCTAAATGATTCCAAAAGACTCAGTACCTTGAGCCTCTGCCAGCTGAGCCAAAGCCTCCCACCCTGACCATTCCAACAATGGTGGCTCCACATACAACTCAGATCTTTTGTTTTGGCCCTTGCTAAATTAGTAATAACCCAAGCAATTTCCTGCTCTGCAAAGAAGTCCCACCAGGCTCTGCTTGCTCTTGAAGCTGGTGCTTAAAGTCCACAAGGAACTGTCTCCAACTCAACCCACAATATCCCATTTCATATGTTCTCATTCAGAAAGTTTATTGAGTTGGTTGAAATTAACCTTCTCAAGAAACTTGCCCAGGAAGGGAAGATTTGACATAGGCCTGTAATTAGCTAGAGCCTCATTATCAGGTTGGGCTTTCTTAAGTAGTGGTTTGACAGCTGTAATTTTGAAGGCATCGGGTAAAACTCCAGTTTCAAGGGATGCGTTAATTCTTTTCCTAACAGAACTGAAAAGACAATTAAAAGAGTTCTTAAAAATGTGGTAGGGGCAGTATCAAGAGAGCAAGTAGACAGCTTACTCTTTGTTTCAATCTTAAAGAGTTTGGAATCAGAAATACTTGTAATTTTTAACATGCCTGCCTTCTTTTTACAAGGTTGGCTTCAGAGGTTATCAGTATCTGTAGCTATACTGTACATAATGGAAGTAATTTTGTTGATTATATACACTGCAAATTCCTCACATTTTGTGGTAGATGCTTGACTGAGAACATTACAGGTTGTGACAGAGTTCAACAGTTTGGGTTTACAGTTGAGAACAACATTCTTGAATCGCCACTATTCTCTGTAATAATCTTGTAAAAATGGGCTCTTCTTGCAGAGCGTTTAGTTGTGTTAAAGGAGGCTGGATTTTTCTTGAAAATATTATGGTTGACTTCTAGCCCAGTTTTCCTCCATTTTCTCTCAGCTACTCTGCATGATGTCGAGTTTGTGGACAGAAATGTTTGACTATGGCGACGTTTTACTAAGTGATTTCTTTTTAACCCTTGGTGGAGCACTGTGTCTAATATATTTGTCAAGTTATTGTTGAAAGAATAATAAACATTTCATTTACTGAGAACTTTACGTCTCATGGGTAGGATAAACCAGTTAGCTCGGAGAATTTAAGTTGTGTTGAAGCAACACACACAAAATGCTGGAGGAACTCAGCAGGTCAGCAACTAGAAAAATGAGCAAAAAGTGGCAGATGGAATACAATTTTGGGAAATGTATGCTAATGCATTTTGGTAAAAAGAACAGAAGTGCGGACTATTATTTAAATGGAGCGAAAATACAAACATCAGAGGCGCAGAGGGACTTAAGAATCCTTGTGCATGACTCCAGAAGGTTAATTTACAGTTTCAGTCTGTGGCAAAGAAGGCAAATGCAGTGTTGGTATTTATTTCAAGGGGAATAGAATATAAAAGCAGAGATAATACTGAGGCTTTTTTAAGACACTAGTCAGGCTGCATTTGGAGTACTGCCAACAGTTTTGGGCCCCATATCTCAGAAAGGATGTGTTGTCATTGGAGAGAGTCCAAAGGAGGTTCATGAAGTTGATTCCAGGAATGAAAGGGTTAACAAAAGAAGAGTGTTTGGCACCTCTGGGCCTGTACTGACTGGGATTTAGAAGGATGCGGGGTGGGGGGTGGGGTCTCATTGAAACGTACCGAATGTTGAAAGGACTAGATAGGTTGGATATGGAGAGGATGGTTCCTGTGGTGGGGGTATCCAAAACAAGAGGGCACAGCCTCAGAATTGAGAGGCGCCCTTTTAGAACAGAATTAAGGAGGAATTTTTTAGCCAGAGTGTAGTGAATTTGTGGAATGCCCTGCCACACACTGTGATAGATGCCAAGTTCATGCGTATACTTAAAGTGGAAGTTGATAGTTTCCCGACTGGTCAGGGCATCACAGGATACGGGGAAGTGCAGGTGTATAGGGTTGAGTGGGATCTGGGATCAGCCATGATGGAATGGCAGAGGTGGACTGAATGGCCGAGTTCTGCTCCTATGTCTTATGGTCAGGCAGCATCTATGGAAAAGAGTAAACAGTCAACATTTTGGGCCAAGATCCTTCTTCAGTCCCGAAGAACAAGTTTTGACCTGAAACATCGACTGTTTACTCTTTTCCCTAGATGTTGCCTGACCTGCTGAGTTCCTCCAGCATTTCGCTTGTTCTGTTTTAATTGCAATTTCTTTCATGGTTTTGGTTACAAATTAAAGAGGTAGTAACTAATTGGTTAATAAATCTGAATATAATCAAATCTAATTAAAGTAGTATTATAAAAGGCAAGTCATGTTTGGCAATTTGCTGAATTCTTTAAGAATATGACGGGGTGAATTGACAGAGGAGAATCCATCAGTATAATATAATCACATTTCTAAGATGTTTTTTTTACAATGTCCCACATAAGAGCCAGTATGTAAATTAGAAGACTAAGGTGTTTGAAGAAGTGAGTTAACTTGGACTAAAACTATGTTTCAATTGACTGCCTGCATAGTGAGCATGTTTTATCTGAATAGGTTCAGTGAGCTAAGGCTTTTCTCTTTGGAGTGATGCAACAATACAGTGCCAGCCAGAACCATATGGTGAAATAGAGCCAATCAGTGAACCTGCCAACCCCAAGGATTCCATGAGGTGTTCAAAACGATCTCGGCTTCATATGTGTGGTCAAGAACCATCTTTGGGGATCATGAAACCTTATGTGACTAGTCAATCATGCTAACTAAAATATTATAAAGATAGCTTGCCAAACACTAGCTCGACCTGACTAATGTTCAGATTCCAATCTTAATCCTTGTCAACGTAATTTTTGCTGTAGTGATTGTCTTCATCTTCGCCTCTCCATTCGTTTGCGTATCGCTACCATCGTTCCATCCGTGTCAACTTACTGCTGTCATCAACATCTGATAGGCATTCCCAGTTTGTGTTAACCTTTTATTTTAATTTAGCCCTGTTAATGATGGATAAATACGTATGAAGCAATTTCTATAAATCTAAAGGTGGTGAAGCCTGGGAATTCTAATCCAGCTAAGAAACAGAAACTACAGAAAATGTGTCAATACAACTTCCATAACTGGAGTATGATTTTATTCCATTCTCATCAGATTAGCGATGCCCCATGTGTCTTACTTGTAATACTGGACTGTCTAATGAACCTATGAAACTATCAAGACTGCAGAAACACTTCCAAAGAAGAGACCCTGAAAAGTGTGAACTCTGAAAAATGCTGGGAGAAGAATACTCTCACTGTTTCCCTGCATGGAAAGTATGGCACTCTCTTTCACAGCCAGTTATTTGCAAGTGTACTGCTTATACCTGCAGTCACAAAAATAATGTCAGAATCAATCCAAGGATTTGAACGATCTGGAAATTCCAGACTGGGAAATTAGCCTATTTCTTTGCAAGGTGGAAGAACAGGAAGAGAGCTTGCAAAAAGAAATTATCGAAACTCAGAATGAAGAAGAAGCAAAAATATTTTTCAAAAATGTCGGCTGTCACAACTTGAACCAGATATTTCAACTCTTGCTAAAAAACTATCAAGCTCAAGCATCACGTTGATATTGAAGCTGCTGTACAGTGCTTAGGTACTGTGTAAGCTAAGTTTAAAGACAAATAGAAATTTAAAGCAAAATCATTTTTCTCATGTTAGCATATGGTAGACATGTTTTTGTACAATGCATGTGCCGGAAAGTACGTCATGCCTAAGAGGGGTGTTGGCAAGAATGAAGATGCTTTGGGGGGGCATGGGCAAGAATGAAAGTGCTTTAAGGTGGCATTGAGCTGAAAATGATCGGGAAACACCGTTATAGACCATGATTGCCATCACCCTCCACCTGGCCCTAACCCACCTGGACAAAAAAAGACACGTACGTTCGATTGCTGTTCATAGACTTCAGTTCAGCATTCAACACAATCATTCCTCAGAAACTGATTGGAAAGCTGAGCCTTCTGTCAGGGAGACCTCAGTCAGTCCGGATCAGAAGCAATATCTCCGACACCATCACACTGAGCACGGGGAGCCCAGGGCTGTGTACTCAGTCCACTGCTGTTCACTCTGCTGACCCACAACTGTGCAGCAATACACAGCTCGAATCACATCATCAAGTTCACCGATGACATGACCGTGGTTGGTCTCATCAGCAAGAACGACGAGTCAGCATACAGAGAGTAGGTGCAGCAGCTAACGGACTGGTGCAGAGCCAACAACCTGTCTCTGAATGTGAACAAAACAAAAGAGATGGTTGTTGACTTCAGGAGACACGGAGCAACCACTCTCCGCTGAACATCGGTGACTCCTCTGTAGAGATCGTTAAGAGCACCAAATTTCTTGGTGTTCACCTGGCAGAGAATCTCACCTGGTCCGTCAACACCAGCTCCATAGCCAAGAAAGCCCAGCAGCATCTCCACTTTCTGCGAAGGCTGAGAAAAGCCCATTTCCCACCCCCCCATCCTCACCACATTCTACAGAGGTTGTATTGAGAGCATCCTGAGCAGCTGCATCACTGCCTGGTTTGGAAATTGCACCATGTCAGATTGCAACACCCTGCAGCGGATAGTGAGGTCAGCTGAGTAGATCATCGGGGTCTCTCTTCCCGCCATTAGAGACATTTACACCAGACGCTGCATCCATAAAGCAAACAGCATTATGAAGGACCCCACACACTCCTCATACAAACTCTTCTCCCTCCTGCCATCTGGCAAAAGGCACCGAAGCATTCAGGGTCTCATGACCAGACTATGTAACAGTTTCTTCCCCCAAGTCATCAGACTCCTCAATACCCAGAGCCTGGATTGACACCAACCTACCGCCCTCTACTGTGCCTATTGTCTTGTTTATTATTTATTGTAGTGCCTGCACTGTTTTGTGCACTTTATGCAGCCCTGGGTAGGTCTGTAGTCTAGTGTAGTTTTTGTGTTGTTCTTACGTAGTTCAGTGTAGTTTTTGTATTGTTTCATGTAGCACCATAGTCCTGAAAAACGTCGTCTCATTTTTACTGTGTACTGTACCAGCAGTTATGGTCAAAATGACAATAAAAAGTGACTTGACTTGATTACCCATGTCATACAACATGGCACATAATGATAATGATGATGACTTCACAGTATTGAAAATATGCAGAGAAATGGAAGGATCCAATTGAAACATCAAATATTGAAGGGCCTAGATAGAGTAGATGTGGAGAGGATGTTTCCTGTAGCCAGTGATACTAGAACCAGAGGGCAGAGTCTCAGAACAGGGATGTGGAGGAATTTCTTTATGCATTGGGTGGTGGAACTATAGAATTCATTGCCACAGATGGCTGAGGAGGTCAAGACATTGGGGATATTTAAAGCAGAGGTTGAGAATTTCTTGATTAGTCAGGACATCAAAGGTTATAGGTAGAAGGCAGGAGAATGGGGTTGAGAGGGATAATAAATCAGCCACAATGGAATGCTGGAACAGACTTGATGGGCCAAATGGTCTATTTCTGCTCCTATGTCTTTTGGTTTAAAATAAAGCCTTTTTTTTTAAACAGCTGTGTCACAATGTCTAGCACTACTTAGGAAGGATAAAAAATGAAGGCCTTCAACAGCTGCTAGAAGGAAATACTTTGTTGAGACAAAAATAACTTAATCAGCGAGACAGAAGAATAACAAATACCGTTATAATTTAAAGCCAGATTGGCTTAGGGCGCAATGGGTCCATACTTACACATCAACAGATGATTTCAACAGCCCGTCTGTTTTCAGAATGTTTTCAATGATAGGAATGAAGATTAGGAAACATATGCACAGCCAGGCTAGACTACAATAAACCTTTTTCTAATTTTGCATCAGAGTACAAAATGTCTCCGGAATTACAATAAATGTATTTTTATGTTAAGAAATGCAGTTCATGTAGCTAGAAAAATGGAAAAAAAAGCATAAGAATCAAACTTCATTCAGTTACTTGGATTAGAAATTCTCCACTGAGAAAAAAATCATTTTAAATTTGAGGACCAATAAGTATCTTTTTTAACAAAACAATTTCAGAGAAGTACATACTCTATCTCCATTTCTAATATGTGGACCATGAGACAAGTGCTGCAAATTTGCATAACCAATATTTGCAGAATGAAATCACAGGACACAGAATTCCAGCAGGAGAGTGTTCAGAACAGTAGGGAAGATGCCTCTTCCTGTTTATTTTCTGCACATGGTAGGTTCCTTAAGGTTGTTATAGCTAGGGGTGGTAATAGAGACAATCCCATTACCTATTAAATGCTCCCAATGGTGTGCACCTCAAATAGCCTCTGACAACCACGTCCAGCTTCTGACCTTCACATGTGGCTGCTACTAAGCACTACCATCTCTACTAACTGGAGAGGGCGGGGGGGGGGGGGAGTAGCGATGCCTTAAAACCAATCGCTTCAGGCAGATGGGACTCATCAGCCGTGGGTGACAGCACATCTAGAAGAAGAAAAACTTTGATCTCAAATCTCCGCTGCCATGCGGCTGTATCCACTCATGGGGAATGCTTTGGGAGTAAACCCGGAAGGAAAAATCCAGAGCTGAAGTCTAAGGCAGTCCTATGCTGAGTTCAACGCTGACTGGCCACTCCTGCAATGCTTCTGGTGCCAAGCTGTATCGGTCTCTGCTGTTCCTTTGGGTTCATCAGATGCATGGAGAGGAGGAGCTTGATATGTGGTCAACAGCTTCCCCTTCATGTTGTACTGCCCTGGCATGTGTATCTAGACAGTGAGGAGACAACATCCATGGTTGACCCCAACTGACGGAGGCTTCAGGTCACATGCTTTTTGTGTACGCCTCTTGGTCATGGCCTTGAATACATTATGTTTCTATTGTCGGTTATATCATTCTCCTAGGGTGAACTAGGCAATGGGGTAAAGGCAGGAATAACTAGAACAAAACAAAAAAAAAATGAGAACACATGTAAGGAAAATATTAGCTTTATTTGTCAAGCGTACATTGAAACATGCAGTGAAATGTGTCAAATTAAGTCAATTTCATTGTTATTTTACTATATACATGTATACTGTCAAATGAGACGTTTCTCCGAACCAAGGTGTAAAGCATGACACACATATAACATAAAATAATTTTGGAAAGTAAGAATAAAGTCTACAATTGAATTACAAATAAACAAAGTAAGTGAAGTGCATGAATTAAACATTGTAAGGTACAAAACAGATTAACCAGTGACACTTCGAATGTGATGCAGCAGGGAGTTCAAAAGCCTAATACCCTGAGGGAAGAAGCTGTTTTCCATCTTGACTGTTCTTGTCTTTATGCATCAAAGTCTCCTGCCTGATGGTAGAAAGTCAAAGAGGATGCTGGATGGATGGGTGGGTGGGATCCTTGATAATACTATGGACCTTGCAGAAGCAGCGCTCCTCATAACTGTCCCGATATATGGTAGGGAGACCCCGATGATCTTCTCAGCTGTTCCACAGTCCTTTGGAGGGACTCTTGGTCTGATGCTGTGCTGTTCCAATACCAGGTGGAGATGCAGCTTGTCAGGAAGCTCTAAGAATGTGCGGGGTGGGTGGGCAGGGGGGAGGGGGGTAACCCTCGCTTGCCTCAATCCCCTTAGGAAGTGGAGATGCTGCTGTGCCTCCTTATTCAGGGAGGTGATATTAAGGGACCAGGTGAGGTCATCTGTGATGTGAATTCCCAGCAACTTGGTGCACTTAACTCTCTCTAAGAAAGAGCCATGTATGCAGAGAGTAATCTACGTCTATGACCAACACAGTCCAAATATGTGCCAGGACAGCCCACAAGTGTCACCACGCTTCCAGTGCTAACACAGCATGCTCACAACTTGCTAACCCGAACCTGTACTTTGGAACATGGGAGGAAACCCACGCAATCTCAGGAAGAATGTAGAAACTCCTTGTGGACAACAGCAGGAATTGAAGCCTGATCACTGATGCTAACAGCTATGCTACCATGTCGCCCATGTCCACGATGAAGTTCCAGCATGTGCCAATTAACTATTCCCTCCTCTTATTAAAATAGCCACAAGGAAGCAATGTATTCTGAGGATGCCAGCACAACGTGGTTTCAAAGTCATACCAGTAGGAATTGTTTCACAAGGGTAGGCAAGTACAGACAGAAAAATCCACAGAAGGATGAAAAATCTGTCAGCACTGTGCTGAAGAACTCCTCAACAATGAACAGTAATTGAACCAAAGAAATGTTAAAATAAGGTCTTGCCTGCTTCCACGTTACAGATGAAATTTCATGAACTATTCAGTGAGGACAGAATTACTCCCACGATGAGCTAATTTCTCTTCCAGCCAAACTACTTGTATTTCTGTAGTTCCTGTACCAACATCAATAACTCAACGTACTTTCAGGACTAAATTTGACAGCAAACTAATAGCCTTATTAGCTTTAATAAAGTTAATACCTCAACAGCCACCAGAAGATTGGTCCAAGACAGAATACTGCGAGGGAGAGCAATGGTGAGGCAATTTGCCAAGCAAAGGGATAAGAATTTATTCACTCAGATATATACACTGTTCCTCCAAGAGGACCACAACTGCGTTATAGGGTTTGCAGGTTTGCCTGCCTCAATAACCTGGACAGCTATCTTTGCTAGAGGCAGGGTCTTGTGGTTTGGCTTTTGGTAGGGTCACCAATGCTAAACAGGTCAAAGGGTAGAGGTCCACTGGTCATCCAGGTTCGGGGGTTCAGCTCAGGGCTAACAACGCTGACTGGTAAAACAAAATTATTACCGAAACAGCAATGAAAATCCTCTATATAAACAGAGAACCTTCATTGTTGCCTTAAACACCAGTAGTGTAATGGTTAGCAAGTATGTAAACAATATTCATAAATTCTGTAAATGTTAAACAGTACACATGTTCCCCACATGATCCCATACAAGGCATTCCATTCCACTTGCCTATGGCATTCATGATATCAGTATGATGTTAATTTTTATTTCAAATATTTCCCTGGTTATAAGCTATGATATAATGTATATTTTATATACATACAGTACTCTGCAAAAGTCTTAGCCACATATATGTAGCGAGGGTACCTGAGACTTTTGCACAGTACTGTATTTGTCTTTGGAGCGGAGAGAGAGTTCGTAAGTCTGGCGAGAGTAAAGGATGTTGGGAATGTCACAGGTGGTGCGCCATTGGAGGGGTGTGAGGCAGGTGGCAGAGAAGGAATGCCAGGGAGTGGGGTGGTGTGGGTGCAGACACTAGGCAATGTCATTTGAAGGTTTATTGTTCATTACAGAATGTCACTCTGGTGCTTCCCTCCCCTCTCCATTCCCCTTTTCCCAACCATGATTTCCCTCTCCCTGATCCTTTCCCACTCTCAGTCCACAACAGAGACCCATATCAGAATCAGGTTTATCATCACTCACATATGTCATAAAATTTGTTTTTTTTTGTAGTAGCAGTACTATTCAATATATAAAATTACTACAATACTGTGTAAAGGTCTTAGGCTCCTGGATTACCCAATGCACAGTACTGTACACACACACACACACACACACTCAGTGACTACTTTATTAGGTACAACTATTCATTAATGCAAAAACCTAGTCAAGTGGCAGGAACTCAATGCATAAATCACACAGTCATGGTAAAGAGATTAGACCAAACATTAGAATGGGGAAGAAATGTGATCTAAGTGACTTTGACTGTGAAATGATTCTTGATATCAGATGTGGTGGGTTGTGTGTGTCTCAGAAACTGCTGATCTCCAGGGATTTTCATGCACAACAGTCTCTAGAGAAGGGGTCCACAGACCCCCTTGCTTAATGGTGTAGGTCCATGGCAGAAAAGAAGTTGGGAACACTGGTAAACAACAGGAATTCTGCAGATGCTGGAAATTCATGCAACACACATAAAAGTTGCTGGTGAACACAGCAGGCCAGGCAGCATCTCTAGGAAGAGGTACAGTCGACGTTTCAGGCTGAGACCCTTCGTCAGGACTAACTGACGGAAGAGTGAGTAAGGGATTTGAAAGTTGGGAGGGGGAGGGGGAGATCCAAAATGATAGGAGAAGACAGGAGGGGGAGGGATGGAGCCAAGAGCTGGACAGGTGATAGGCAAAAAGGATAAGAGAGGATCATGGGACAGGAGGTCCGGGAAGAAAGACAAGGGGGGGGGACCCAGAGGATGGGCGAGGGGTATATTCAGAGGGTCAGAGGGAGAAAAAGGAGAGTGAGAGAAAGAATGTGTGTATAAAAATAAGTAACAGATGGGGTACGAGGGGGAGGTGGAGCATTAGCGGAAGTTAGAGAAGTCGATGTTCATGCCATCAGGTTGGTGGCTACCCAGATGGAATATAAGGTGGTGTTCCTCCAACCTGACTGTGGCTTCATCTTTACAGTAGAGGAGGCCGTGGATAGACATGTCAGAATGGGAATGGGATGTGGAATTAAAATGTGTGGCCACTGGGAGATCCTGCTTTCTCTGGCGGACAGAGCGTAGATGTTCAGCAAAGCGGTCTCCCAGTCTGCGTCGGGTCTCGCCAATATATAAAAGCCCACATCGAGAGCACCGGACGCAGTATATCACCCCAGCCGACTCACAGGTGAAGTGTTGCCTCACCTGGAAGGACTGTCTGGGGCCCTGAATGGTGGTAAGGGAGGAAGTGTAAGGGCATGTGTAGCACTTGTTCCGCTTACACGGATAAGTGCCAGGAGGGAGATCAGTGGGGAGGGATGGGGGTGACGAATGGACAAGGGAGTTATGTAGGGAGCGATCCCTGCGGAATGCGGGGGGGGGAGGGAAAGATGTGCTTAGTGGTGGGGTCCCGTTGGAGGTGGCGGAAGTTACGGAGAATAATATGTTGGACCCGGAGGCTGGTGGGGTAGTAGGTGAGACCAGGGGAACCCTATTCCTAGTGGGGTGGCGGGAGGATGGAGTGAGAGCAGATGTACGTGAAATGGGGGAGATATGCGGGCATACTCAGCAAATCTATAGAAAAGTAATTAATAACAGGATCAATGGAAGATCAGGTAGAGCGTAGAAGACAAGAAATTGTGCAAATGCAAATATAAATAAATAGCAATAAATAACAAAATGAAGACTCCTTAAAGTTAGATCATTGGTTGTGGGAACATCTCAATAGCTGAGTGTAGCTATCCCCTTTTGTTCAACAGCCTGATTGTTGAGGGGAAGTAACTGTTCTTGAACCTGGTGATGAGAATCCTGAGACTCTTGGACCTTCTACCTGATGGCAGCAGTGAGAAAAGAGCATGGCTTGGGTAGTGAAGATCTTTGATGATTGGTGCTGCTTTCCTACAACATTTCATGTAGAAGTGCTCAATGGTTAGGAGGATTTTACCCGTGATGTACTAGGCCAAATCCACTACCTTTTACAGAATTTTCCATTTAAAGGCATTTCCCACATCAGGCCATGATGCAGCTAGTCAGTATACTCTCCACTCTACATCTACAGAAGTTTGTCAAAGCTTTTAAAGTAATGACAAATCTCCACAGACTCCTAAGGAAGCAGAGGAGCTGTTGTGCTTGCTTTGCAATTACATTTATATGAAGAGTCCAGACAGGTCTTCTGAGATAGTAACATCCAGGAATTTAAAGTTACAAACCTCTCCTCCTCTGGTCCTCTGATGAGGACTGGTTCATGGTTTCTCTCTCTGGAAGTCTATAATCAGTTCTTTTAGCAATATTTGTCATGTGTACATAATACAGTGAAATGCGATGTTTTGCATCTATTCAAATCAGTGAGGATTGTGCTGGGAAGTGTCACCATGTTTCCGGCACCAACACAGCATGCCACAACTCACGCATCCTAACCGTACGTCTTTGGATTGTGGGAGGAAAGTGAAGCTCCTGGAGGATACTCATGAAGTCACTGGGAGAATGTTTAGCCAGCAGTGGTAATTGAACACCAATCTTACAGCAACATGCTAGCATTTAGGCTACTGTATCACAAATCAGTGAAGTAATTGTGAAGATTGTCAAATTTGTCACCATGCACGGCAGTGTAATGGTTATCACAACACTTTACCTTATAGGTGATTCGGGTTCAATTCCTGCCGCTGCCTGTAAGCAGTTTGTACGTTTTCCCATTGACAGCATGGGTTTTCTCTGGGTGCTCCAGTTTCCTCTCACAGTCCAAAGATGTACCAGTTGTTAGGTTAATTGGTCATTGTAAATTGTACTGTAATTAGGCTAGGCTTAAATCGGGGGATTGTTGGGTGGTGTGGCTCGAAGGGCTGGAAGGGCTTGTTCTGTGCTATATCTCAATAAATAAATAAACATCTTCCTGAGTTCAAACTTCCTGTCAGATACTAATATGTGATTATCACACTATAATTCTTAAGGGCTATTAGATGGATAGTGCGGCGGGGTGGAGATACGTCTCTACCAAAGGAGCTGCAAGGCCCTCCCTTCCTCTGCAAGCCTGCAGACCCTTGGAGCTGCACCTGTTTAGTTCCCCCGATCAGGGTCATGTGAAGCCATGGAAGCAGGAAGTACGTATCACTAGTCTTGGTTATGCGACCACTGACGCCAGGCAGACAAACTCTGAAGAGAATTGATAATGTCTGGAGTCACCCATCTTGTAAAGACCCTGCCCAGAAAGTAGCAAAGGCAAACCACTTCCGTAGAAAAATATGCCAAGAACAATCATAGTCATGGAAAGACCACGATCACCCTCATCATATGACACATAATGAATGGATCCTTGGCTTCAGGTTTACAATTACAAGCCACATTCCTAAGACAGAGAGACAGAGACATCAGAGAATACAATTGCTGGAAATCTGGAGGAACACACAATTCACTCAAGAAACTCAGCAAATCAGGTATCAGCTAGAGGGGGAAGGAACAGTCAATGATTCAGTTTGAGATCCTTCATTGGGACTGAAAGTAAGAGCAGAGAAAGCCAGTACAAAAAGATGGGGTTGTAAGAAGAGTAGTGAAGCAAGAGCTGGCAGGTGGTAGGTCGATCCCGGTGATGGGGTGAAAGGCAGCTAATGGAGACTCTTCGTCATTTCAGTCTGTCACTTCCCAGCTCTCCTCCCTCCCTCACCTGTCACTGAGCTCCTCCAGTGCTTTTGCGTGTTGCGCCACATTCCTGAGATTCAGATTTCTTCGAGAACAAGGGCATCAAAAGTGGTTGACTGGAGGCAAAAGGATCAAATGTAATTTAAAATTCTTAAGGGTTATTAACATTGGATGGATCCCTGCTTTCAGGTTTACAACTACAAATCACATTCCTAAAACAGAGAGACTGGAAGTCAATCATTTTTATATATGAAAGAAACATTTTTACTTAATTTTCTTTCTTTTGTTTGCTATATTTAAGAGCGAGTCTGATTGTGAATATTTTTCTTTTATTGAGATACAGAGTGGAATAGGCCCCTCTGGCCCTTCAAGCCATGCCGTCAAATAATCCCCCGATTTAACCCTAGCCTAATCACAGGACAATTTACAATGACCAATTAATCTATCAACTGGTATGTCATTGGACTGTGGGAGGAAAGAGAAGCGCCTGGAGGAAACTCATGCAGTCACAGGGAGAACACACAAACTCCTTACAGGCAGTGGCAGGAATTGAACCCAGGTCGAAGTTTCAAAAGGGTCAAAGGTTCATTTATTATCAAGACTGTATGCAGTATGCAGCTCTGAGATTCGTCTTCTCCAGACAGTCACAAAACAAAGAAAAACTATGGGGGTCATTCAAAGAGAAACATTAAGTCCACCCCTCCCCCACACAAAAAAACAAATTGCAACATGATCAATAACCCTAAAACCCCCTTCCGCTTGCACAAAATGCAACGTCAGCCCCCAAATCCCCTTCCCCCACCCAAAGAAGTAACAAAACAAGAACATCAACGCCCATCTGTACTGCAAAGTGTTTTGCTAACCACTACGCTACTGTGCTGCCCTGTCTGCCTCTGAAAAGCAGCATGAAAAGTCACCGATGAAATTCAATTCCCATAAATGCCATTTTAAATTGAGAAATGCTTTATTCAAAATTGTGTTGGTCTGTGAAATTAGCACTGAAGGTTGTGGATGCTCAGTGTTTGAATACGTGCAAGCTTAATTGGTTTCTGAATCCTGAAGGGCTCAAGGATAGGGAGGAAGTGAAGGAGATGAAGAAAAACTTGATGGATGAGAGATTCATACAAGAGCTTAAAAGACATCCCAAAGGGCTTTTGACACAAAGTAATTCTGCAGTAAATAATATGCTTAAGAAAGTCAGTGTAAGATCAGCCATGATCTTAGCAAATAACAGCAGATTCAAATACTAAATAATTATTTCTTTTTCTCATTTATTCATCAATAAACTTATCATCAAAAATTACCAAGTTATTTATAAATCACCTGATGAAGAATCTCAGCCGAAACATCAACTGTTTATTCCTTTCCATTGACGCTGCGTGACCTGCTGAGCTCCTGCAGCATCTTGTGTGTGTTACTCTGGACTTCCAGTATGTACAAAATCTCGTGTTTATCACAAAAATCATCATCTAGCTTGTACTCCCTCTCCTCCCCCACACACTCTTATTCTGATTCCTTCCTCCTTCCTTTCCAGTCCTGATGAAAGGTCTCGATGTGAAATGTTGACTTTTCCTCTCCAAAGATGCTGCCTGACCTACTGAGTTCCTCCAGCATTTTGTGTGTTGTTCTGGATTTCCAGAATTAGCAGAATTTCAGATGGTGGCAATAGGGTGTAGAGGAGTAGGATATATCAACTAGTTGAGAAGTGTCGCAGCAACAATCAGTTCTTTGGTCTTACTTACATTGAGTGCAAGGTTGTTGCTGCGACATCACTCAACTAAGCTGATAGCTCTCGCTCCTGTACGCCATCCCGTCACCATCTGAAATTCTGCAAATCAGAAGTGGAAAGAAGAGTGAGTTTGAGAAGATTTGTTATCAGAATCAGAATTAGAATCAGGTTTATTCTCACTGGTATGAGAAGTGAAATTTGTTAACAGCAGCAGCAGTTCAATGCAATACATAATCTAGCAGAGAGAGAAAAAAATAATAATAAATAAAATAAAACATAGGAAATTGAAGCTGCTCACTCTCTCCACTTCTGATCCCTCTATGAGGATTGGTATGTGTTCCTTCATCTTACCCTTCCTGATGTCCACAATCAGTTCTTTCGTCTTACTGATGTTGAGTGCCAGGTTATTGCTGCAGCACCACTCCACTAGTTGACATATCTCACTACTGTACACCTTCTCAAGGATTTGATGGCAGGACCGAATCACCAACCAGGAAGTCCTTGACAGAGACAACAGCACAAGCATTGAGGCAAGGATCCTCCAGGCCCAGCTACGCTGGACTGGCCATGTAATCCGCATGGGTGAGACAAGAATCCCCAGGCAGCTGCTCTACGGTGAGCTTGAGCATGGCAGTCGCAATCAGGGTCGCTCCAAAAAAAGATACAAAGACAATCTGAAATCCTACATCAAATGGGCAGACCTCCAGCCTCCACAACTTGAGGAGTCCGCAGCCGACAGGGCTGCATGGCACGCCCTGACCAGAAAAGCTGCATCTGACTTTGAGGATGACCGTAATCAGCGCCTTGCAGCAGCACGAGACCGACGCCACAAAGCTGTGTGCACCTGTTCTAACAATCGCCATTTCATGTCCAACCTGCAACCACGTGTGTGCTTCGGCCTTCAGCCTCCGAAGTCACATGCGTATCCACAGATGATTGCACAATGTTTAGTCTTCCTCGGACCCCGAGAGACAACCACCACACCCTCTCATCATCACCTGAGATTCTACCAACAATGGTTGTATCGTCAGCAAATTTGTAGATGGTACTTGAGTTATGCCTAGCAACACAGTCATGTGTATACTGAGAGTAGAGCAGTGGGCTAAGCACACACCTGTGAGGTGCACCAGTGTTGATCGTCAGCAATGGGGATATGTTATCTCCAATCCGCACAGACTATGGTCTTCTGGTTAGGAAGCTGAGGATCCAATTACAGAGGGAGGTACAGAGGCCCAGGTTCTGCAACTTCTCAATCAGGATTGTGGGAATGATATTATTAAATGCTGAGCTATAGTCGATGAACAGCATCCTGACATAGGTGTTTGTGTTGTCCGGGTGGTCTAAAGCTGTGTGGAGCCATTGAGATTGCGTCTGCCATTGACCTATTGTGGTGATAGGCAAATTGCAATGGGTCCAGGTCCTTGCTGAGGCAGGAGTTCAGTCTAGTCATGACCAACCTCTCAAAGCATTTCATCACTGTCAATGTGAGTGCTACCGGGCGATAGCTATTAAGGCGGCCCACATTATTCTTCTTTGGCACTGGTATACTTGTTGCCTTTTTGAAGCAAGTGGGAACTTCTGCCCGTAGCAGTGAGAGGTTGAAAATGTCCTTGAATACTCCCACTAGTTGGTTGGCACAGGTTTTCAGAGCCTTACCAGGTACTCCACCAGGACCTTCCGCCTCATGAGGGTTCACTCTCTTTAAAGACAGTCTAACATCGGCCTCTGAAACAGAGATCACAGGGTCATCAGGCGCAGCAGGGATCTTCACAGCTGTAGTTGTGTTCTCCCTTTCAAAGCGTGTATAGAAGGCACTGAGTTCATCTGGTAGTGAAGCATCAGTGCCATTCATACTACTGGGTTTACTTTGGTGGAAGTAATGTCTTGCAGTCCCTGCCAGAGTTGCCATGCATCTGATATCGCCTCCAACCTCGTTCAAAATTGTTTCTTTGCCCTTGAAATAGCCCTCTGCAAATCATACCTGGTTTTCTGGTACAGGCCTGGGTTGCCAGACTTGAATGCCACAGATCCTCTCTGTTGGAATGCTCCTCTGCAGGATGTGGGAAGTCAGGGAGCCCTCCGGTGTCCCTGACAACGACACCTGCAAGAAGTGCATCCAGCTGCAGCTCCTAACAAACCGCGTTAGGGAACTGGAGCAGGAGCTGGATGACCTCTGGATCATTCGGGAGAATGATGAGATTATAGATAGTAGCTACAGGGAGTTAGTTATGCCAAAGGAGCAGAGGACAGGAAATTGGGTCACTTTCAGGCGAGGGAAGAGTAAAGGGCAGGCAGAGCAGGGTTCCCCTGTGGCCATTCCCCTCAACAACAAGTATACCGCATTGGATACTGTTGGGGGGGATGACTTACCTGGGACAAGCTGCAGCAGCCAGATCTCTGGCACTGAGTCTGGTTCTGCAGTGCAGAAGGGAGGGTGGAAAAAGAGGAGAGCGGTAGTGATAGGGGACTCGATAGTTAGAGGTACAGATAGAAGGTTCTGTGGTCGTGACAGAGAATCCAGGATGGTTTGTTGCCTCCCAGGTGCCAGGGTCAAGGATGTCTCTGATCGCTTGCATGACATTCTGAAGTGGGAGGGTGATCAGCCAGATGTCGTGGTGCACATCGGTACCAATGACATAGCAAGGAAGAGTGAGGAGGTCCTGGTGAGTGAGTATAGAGAGCTTGGTAGGAAGTTGAAAAGCAGGACCTCGAGGGTGGTAATCTCAGGATTGCTACCTGTGCCACGTGCCAGTGAGGGTAAGAATAGGATGCTCTGGAGGATGAACAAGTGGCTGAGGAACTGGTGTAGGGGGCAGGGTTTCAGATTTCAGGATCATTGGGACCTCTTCTGGGGCAGGTGGGACCTGTACAAGAGAGACGGGTTACACTTGAACTACAAGGGGACCAATATCCTTTCAGGGAGGTTTGTTAGTGCTATTGGGGAGGCTTTAAACTAGATTTGCAGGGGGATGGGAACTAGAGTGCCAGAGCTGACAGTGAGGCTGGGGGGAAAATAAATTATGTTATAAGTTCAAGCAAAGCCGCAAATGGAAAGGTTGTGAGTGGTGGTAAAAATCTTCTGAGGTGTATATATTTCAATGTTAGGAGTATTACGGGGAAGGCAGACGCATTGAGGGCGTGGATCGACATGTGGAATTATAACGTTATAGCAATTAGTGAAACTTGGCTACAGGAGGGGCAGAACTGGCTGCTTAATATTCCAGGGTTCCGATGTTTCAGATGTGATCGAGGCAGAGGAATGAAAGGTGGGAGGGTAGCATTGCTTGTCAGGGAAAATATTACAGCAGTGCTCGGGCAGGACAGATTAGAGGGCTTCTCTACTGAGTCCTCATGGGTGGAGCTGAGAAACAGGAAAGGTATGGCCACAGTAGTGGGGTTGTATTATAGACCACCCAACAGTCAGCGAGAATTGGAGGAGCAAATCTGCAGAGAGATAGCAGGCAACTGCAGGAAACAAAGTTGTGGTGGTAGGGGATTTTAATTTTTCACATATTGATTGGGACTCCCATACTGTTAGGGGTCCAGATGGTTTAGAGTTTGTAAAATGTGTTCAGGAAAGTTTTCTAAATCAATATATAGAGGTACCAATTAGAGGGGATGCAATATTGGATCTCCCATTAGGAAATGAGTTAGGACAAGTGACGGAAGTATGTGTAGGGGAGCACTTTGGTTCCAGTGATCAAAACACCATTAGTTTCAACTTGATCATGGATAAAGATAGATCTGGTCCTAGGGTTGAGGTTCTAAACTGGAAGAAGGCCAAATTTGAAGAAATAAGAAAGGATCTAAAAAGCGTGGATTGGGACAGGTTGTGATTGGTAAGTGGGAAGCCTTCAAAGGAGAAATTTTGAGAGTGCAGAGCTTGTATGTTCCTGTCAGGATTAAAGCCAAAGTGAATAACAATAAGGAACCTTGGTTCTCAAGGGATATTGCAACTCTGATAAAGAAGAAGAGGGAGTTGTATGACATGTATAGGAAACAGGGAGTTAATAAGGTGCTTGAGGAGTATAAAAAGTGCAAGAAAATACTTAAGAAGGGAATCAGGAAGGCTAAAAGAAGACATCAGGTTGCCTTGGCAGTCAAAGTGAAGGATAATCCAAAGAGCTTTTACAGGCATATTAAGAGTAAAAGGATTGAAAGGGATAAAATTGGTCCTCTTGAAGATCAGAGTGGTTGGCTATGTGCGGAACCAAAAGAAATGGGGGAGATCTTAAGTGGGTTTTTGCATCTGTATTTACAAAGGAAACTGGCATGAAGTCCATTGAATTAAGGGAAACAAGTCGTGAGATCACGGAAACTGTACAGATTGAAAAGGAGCAACACACATAAAAGTTGCTGGTGAACGCAGCAGGCCAGGCAGCATCTCTAGGAAGAGGTGCAGTCGATGTTTCAGGCCGAGACCCTTAGTCAGGACTAACTGAAGGAAGAGTGAGTAAGGGATTTGAAAGTTGGAGGGGGAGGGGGAGATCCAAAATGATAGGAGAAGACAGGAGGGGGAGGGATGGAGCCAAGAGCTGGACAGGTGATAGGCAAAAGGGATATGAGAGGATCATGGGGCAGGAGGTCCGGGAAGAAAGACAGGGGGTGGGGGGACCCAGAGGATGGGCGAGGGGTATATTCAGAGGGACAGAGGGAGAAAAAGGAGAGTGAGAGAAAGAATGTGTGTATAAAAATAAGTAACAGATGGGGTAACAGGTGAGGCAACACTTCACCTGTGAGTCGGCTGGGGTGATATACTGCGTCCGGTGCTCCCGATGTGGCCTTTTATATATTGGCGAGACCTGACGCAGACTGGGAGACCACTTTGCTGAACACCTACGCTCTGTCCGCCAGAGAAAGCAGGATCTCCCAGTAGCCACACATTTTAATTCCACATCCCATTCCCATTCTGACATGTCTATCCACGGCCTCCTCTACTGTAAAGATGAAGCCACACTCAGTTTGGAGGAACAACACCTTATATTCCATCTGGGTAGCCTCCAACCTGATGGCATGAACATCGACTTCTCTAACTTCCGCTAATGCCCCACCTCCCCCTCGTACCCCATCTGTTACTTATTTTTATACACACATTCTTTCTCTCACTCTCCTTTTTCTCCCTCTGTCCCTCTGAATATACCCCTTGCCCATCCTCTGGGTCCCCCCCTCCCCTTGCCTTTCTTCCCGGACCTCCTGTCCCATGATCCTCTCGTATCCCTTTTGCCTATCACCCGTCCAGCTCTTGGCTCCATCCCTCCCCCTCCTGTCTTCTCCTATCATTTTGGATCTCCCCCTCCCCTTCCAACTTTCAAAACCCTTACTCACTCTTCCTTCAGTTAGTCCTGACGAAGGGTCTCGGCCTGAAACGTCGACTGCACCTCTTCCTAGAGATGCTGCCTGGCCTGCTGCATTCCCCAGCAACTTTTATGTGTGTTGCTTGAATTTCCAGCATCTACAGAATTCCTGTTGTTTGCGAGATTGAAAAGGAGGAGATGCTTGCTATCTTGAGGCAAATTAAAGTGATAAATCCCCAGGACCTGACAGGGTATTCCCTCGGACCTTGAAGGAGACTAGTGTTGAAATTGCAGGGGCCCTGGCAGATATATTTAAAATGTCGGTGTCTACGGGTGAGGTGCCGGAGGATTGGAAAGTGGCTCATGTTGTTCCGTTGTTTAAAAAAGGATCGAAAAGTAATCCGGGAAATTATAGGCCGGTAAATTTGACGTCGGTAGTGGGCAAGTTATTGGAGGGAGTACTAAGAGACAGAATCTACAAGCATTTGGATAGACAGGGACTTATTAGGGAGAGTCAACATGGCTTTGTGCGTGGTAGGTCATGTTTGACCAATCTTTTGGGGTTTTTCGAGGAGGTTACCAGGAAAGTGGATGAAGGGAAGGCAGTGGATGTTGTCTGCATGGACTTCAGTAAGGCCTTTGACAAGGTCCCGCATGGGAGGTTAGTTAGGAAAATTCAGTCACTGTACATGGAGAGGTGGTAAATTGAATTAGACATTGGCTCAATGGAAGAAGCCAAAGAGTGGTAGTAGAGGATTGCTTCTCAAGAATGGAGGCCTGTGACTAGTGGTGTGCCACAGGGATCAGTGCTGGGTCCATTGTTATTTGTCATCTATATCAATGATCTGGATGATAATGTGGTAAATTGGATCAGCAAATTTGCTGATGATACAAAGATTGGAGGTGTAGCGGACAGTGAGGAAGGTTTTCAAAGTTTGCAGAGGGATTTGGACCAGCTGGAAAAATGGGCTGAAAAATGGCAGATGGAGTTTAATACACAGACAAGTGTGAGGTATTGCACTTTGGAAGGACAAACCAAGGAAGAACATACAGAGTAAATGGTAAGGCACTGAGGAGTGCAGTAGAACAGAGGGATGTGGGAATACAGATACAAAATTCCCTAGAAGTGGCATCACAGGTAGATAGGGTCGTAAAGAGAGCTTTTGGTACATTGGCCTTTATCAATCAAAGTATTGAGTATAAGAGCTGGAATGTTATGATGAGGTTGTATAAGGCATTGGTGAGGCCGAATCTGGAGTATTGTGTTCACTTTTGGTCACCAAATTACAGGAAGGATATTAATAAGGTTGAAAGAGTGCAGAGAAGGTTTACAAGGATGTTGCTGGGACTTGAGAAACAGTTACAGAGAAAGGTTGAATAGGTTAGGACTTTAGACCCTGGGATGTAGAAGAATGAGGGGAGATTTGATAGAGATATATAAAATTATGATGGGTATAGATAGAGTGAATGCAAGCAGGCTTTTTCCACTGAGGCAAGGGGAGAAAAAAACCAGAGGACATGGGTTAAATTTAAAGGGAACATTAGCAGGGGGCTTCTTCACACAGAGAGTGGTGGGAGTGTGGAATTAGCTGCCAGACGAGGTGGTAATTGCGGGTTCTTTTTTAACATTTAAGAATAAATTGGACAGACACATGGATGGGAAGTGTATGGAGGGATATGGTCCGTCTGTGTGCAGGTCAGTGGAACTAGGCAGAAAATGGTTCGGCACAGCCAAGGAGGGCCAAAAGGCCTGTTTCCATGCTGTAGTTTTTCTATGGTTTCTATCTAGCCTTCAGCAGACGATGTACCTCCTGGTTCATCCATGAAAACACTCACACATTTCTACAGATATACTATGGAGAGCATTATAACTGGCTGCATCACCATCTGATATGGGGGAGTCTACTACACAGGATCGAAGTAAGCTGCAGATAGTTGTAAACTTAGTTGGCACTAGCCTCTGTAGTATCCAGGACGTCTTCAAGGAGTGATGTCTCAAAAAGGCAGTGTCTATCATTAAGGACCCCCAATGCCCATGTCTTTCCTTGTTCTCATTGCTACCATCAGGAAGGAGTTACAGAAGCATGAAGGCACATACTCAACAATTCAGGTAAAGCTTCTTCTCCTCTGCCATCCAATTTCTGAATGAACATTGAACTGAATGAATATTACTTTACTACTTTTATTTCTATTTTTGCACTACTACATAAACATACACAGCTTTTTTCCCTATTCTTATATATTGCATTGTACTGCTGCCACTAAGTTAACAAATTTCACAACATATACCGATGATATCCAAGTTTACACTGGGGTTCTATCAAGACTATTTAGTATTGGACCTCATAATAGCTTTGCACCAGAAAGCTTAATTCCAGAGACAAGGAGAAAGTGACTGTCCTTGACAGGAAGGTAGTGTTTGACAGAGCGTGGCATCAAGGAGCCTTGGTGAAACTGAAGTCAACAGGCATCAAGGGAGATCACACTCCAATGCTGGAGGCATAACTTGCACAAAAGCAGATGGCTGTGGTTGTTAGATGTCAATCATTCCAGCCTCAGGACATTGCTGCAGGAGTTTACCAGGCAATGTCTTTGGCTGCTTCATCAATGACTTTCCTTGTGCTCACAAGGTCAAATTTGGGCTGGTTTGCAGGTCACAGAACACTGATCAATTCCACTCAACTCCTGCCTGGGTGAACGCAGCTCCAGTAACAGACAGAGGAGTTCTCAAAAATATTAGCAACATTACTCTAAACGCTGCTGTGGTACTCATTGCACCTCAGAGCCCAGCTGTGTAAACTGTTGACAGTGCAATGCCAGCTTTTGACAAAGCTCTAGTTCCCTGTTCATTCCAATGGGGAAAATTACAGATTAAAAGCATTACTGAACTGGGGCTATCCAGGTAACAGTTGCAGTATATATGGCATTATATTTCATAAAATTCCTACTTTGTGATAATCAGAATCAGGTTTCATATCACAGCATATGTTGCGAAATTTGTTAACTTTGCGGAAACACTATAATGCAGTACAAGGTAATAGAAAAAGGAAACCGAATTACCGTTAAATAAGCAGAGCAGAAAAATAGGAAATTAAAAAAAGTAGTGAGGTAGTATTTATGGGTTTAGTGTCAATTCAGAAATCGGATGGCAGAGGGGAAGAAGCTGTTCCTGGATTGTTGAGTGTGTGTCTTCAGGCTTCAATATCTCCTTCCTGATGGTAGCAATGAGAAGAGGGCATATCCTGATAGGGTCCTTAATGATGGATGCTGCCTTTCTGAGATGACCTGAATACTACAGAGGCTAGTGTCCAGATGGAGCTGGCTAATTTTACAACTCTCAGTGGCTTATTTCAATCCTGTGCAGTAGCATCCCCCCCGAACCCCATACCAGACGGTGATGCAGCCAGTTAGAATGTTCTCTGCAATACATCTGTATAAATTTGCGAGCGTCTTTGGTGACATACCATAGCTTCTCAGACTCCTAAAGAACTGTAGCTGCTGTCTTGTCTTCTTTATGGCTGCATTGATAGGTTGGGTCCAGATGAGGATAGAAGTATGAGCTGTGGTGCAAACTTGGTATTCTTACTCACCGAAAATAAGGAGACCTGATTAGTTTAAGGAATTGAGATTAAAAAGGGTGAGAAATGAAATTCAGGTCTCCCTAAAAGCTTCTGACTGCATTTCTTGGCTGATGAACAAAAGTTTATGACCTGCAGCACAAGAAAATAAATTGAAGCGAAGTTGGACACATTCCACCATGCTGCAAGATCATGGATTTTTATGCACCTCTAATCTGCAGGTGGTGGCGGCGTCCGTAACAGCAATCATAATATGATAGAATTCACCCTGCAGTATGAGAGAGAAGATAAAGTCAGATTTATCAGTATTACAGTGGAATAAAGGGAATTATAGAGGCATGAGCGAGGAGCTGGCCAAAATTGATTGGCAAGGATGATGCCAGAGCATCAATGGCTGGAGTTTCTGGGAGCAATTCAGAAAAAGCAGGATAGATACATCCCAAAGAACAAATATTCTAGGTGCAGGATAACGCAACCATGACTGACAAGGGAAGTCAAAGCTAACATAAAAGCCAAAGAGAGGGCATATGATAGAACAAAAATTAGTGGGTAGTTAGAAGATTGGGAAGCTTTTAAAAACCAACAGAAGGCAACTAATAAAGTCATGAGGAAGGAAAAAATGAAACATAAAGGTAAACTAGCCAATAATATCAAAGAGGATATCAAACATTTTTTCAGACATATAAAGAGTAAAACAGAGGGGAGAGTAGATACCGGGCCATCGGAAAATGATGCTGGAGGACAAGGACTAATGGGGGACAAGAAAATGGCAGATGAATTAAGTAAGTACTTTGTATTATACTTCATGGTGTAAGATACCAACAATATGACTGAAGTTCAAGAATCTGTCAAGATGACCACAGCAAACAATAATTCCTTGGGCAACATCTTCCAGTTAGTTAATTATTTCACTTTTTCTATGCCTTCTCCTTATTCTTTTTATCTTCTTAATTGTGTTTTGGAAACTGTTGGAGCCTATGACAGTTTGGAGTTTGATCAAGTGATCCAGCACTCTGCTGTCACCAAGAAAATTCTAGGAGAGGACCGCAAGCCCATGTTGCCTCAAGTGGAAGAGCAGAGATGGGGCGCAGGGCCATCACTGACATCCATTTCTCGACGATCGAAGCGTCAAGGAAGATTGTAACATCGAGGCAAGTGCGGAGGAGGCTGGCTCTGCAGTCGCTCTCCACGAAGGCTGCTTTGACCAGTGGCTACTCCCCATGGAAGGACTGAGTTTCAGCTGTCACGTTCCTCGATGCTGATGGAGGAAGTTTTCGAAATTCTGAGACTTGTCTGATTACTGATGTGGACTATAGTTTATATAGTCACCTTCAGTTTTCTGCGTTTTCTTTCTTGTTGCTGTTTTCCGGGTGGGCAATACAGTTGTTTTTGTGTGAGGGAGGGGTTAGGGATTTGGGGTTGGATTCTCTTGTTGGCGTTTTTCAGTGTGGGTGACCTCTTGGCTTTTTCTGTGCAAGAGAGGGGGTTGGAGGTTTGATGTTATTGTCACTGGTGTTTTTTGCATAGGAAGGAGTTGGGAGTCAGAGGTTTGATGTTCTAGCTGTCATTTTCTGGGTGGGCAATCTTTTTGTGCAAGGGAGGGTTTAGAGGGTTTACAGTTTGTGAGTTTTGTTTCTTTTTCGTGCGGGGCTGATGTCTTTTCTTTTAACTTCCATTTTTTCTGTATTTCACAGCTACTTGGAGAAGACAAATCTCAGAGTTGTATTCTACATAGATACCTTTATAATAAATTGAACCATTGAGTGTCGGGGGCAGAAGTGAGTACAGTTACTATTACTAGAGGATAGTGTCTGGGAAGCTGAAATGTCTGAAGGTTGACAAATTACCTGGTCCAGACAGTCTACACCCCAGGGTTCTGAAAAAAGTAGCTGAAGAGATTGTGGAGGCATTAGTAATGATCTTTCAAGAATCAATTGATTCTGGCATGGTTCCAGAGGACTGGAAAATTGCAAATATTACACTGCTCTTCAAGAAGGGAAGGAGGCAGAAGAAAGGAAATTGTAAGTTAGTTAGTCTGACCTTATTGGTTGGGGAGATGTTGGAGTTGACTGTTAAGGATGAGGTTTCAGGGTATTTGGAGGCACATAATAAAATAGGCCAAAGTAGGCATGGTTTCCTTAAGGAAAAATTTTGCCTGACAAATCTGTTAGAATTGTTTGAGGAAGTAACAAGCAGGATAGTCAAAGCAGAATCAGTGGATGGTGTGTACTTGGATTTCCAGAAGGCCTTTGACCAGGTGCTGCACATGAGGCTGTTTAACAAGATAAGAGCCCATGGTATTACATGAAAGGTTCTAGCATGGATAGAGCATTGGCTGATTGGCAAGAGGCAAAGACTGGGAATAACGGAAGCTTATTCTAGTTGGCCGCCAGTGACTAGTGGTATTCCGCAGGGATTGCTGTTGGGGCGGCTTCTTTATGTTATATGTCAATGATTTGGATGACAGAATTGATGACTTTGTTGCAAAGTTTGTAGACAATACAAAGATAGATGAAGAGGAGGCAGTGTTGAGGAAGCAGGGAGGCTGCAGAAGGATTTACGGATTTGGAAAAAGGACAAAGAAGTGGCAGATTGAAGAAGTGTATGGTCATACACTTTGATAGAAGGAATAAACACACAGACTATTTTCTTATCAAGGAGGAAATTCAAAACTATGAGGTTCAAAGGAATTTGGGAATGCCTGTGCAGGATTCCCTAAAGGTTAACTTGCAGGATAATTCGGTGATGAGGAAGGCAAACGCAATGTTAGCATTCATTTTGAGAGAACAAGAATATAAAAACAAGGATGTAATGCTGAGGCTTTATAAGGTACTGGTGAGGCCTCACTTGGAACATTGTGAGAAGATTTGGGCCCCTGATATAAGAAAGGATGTGCTGACATTGGAGAGGATTCAAAGGACTTCATGAAAATGATTCAGAGAATGAAAGGCTTATCATGTGAGGAGCGTTTGATGGCTCCGGGCCAATAATTGCTGTTATTTAGAAGAATGAGGGGTGAGTCTCATTGAAACCTATTGAATGTTTGAAAGGGCTAGATAAAATGTATGTGGAGATGATGTTACCAGTAGTGGGGAAGTCAAGGACCAGAGGGCACAGCCTCAGAATAGAAGGACATCCAGAACAGAGATGGGGAGGAATTTCTTTAACCAGAGGGTGGTGAATCTGTGGAAGTCGTTGCCACAGGCAGCTGTGAAGGTCAAGTCATTGGGTATATTTAAGACAGAGGTTGATAGATTCTTGAATATTCAGGGCATGAAAGGTTATGGGGAAAAGGTGAGAAAATGTGGATGAGAGAGAAATAGATCAGTCATGATCAACTGGCGTAGCAGACTCAATGGGCTGAATGGCCTAATCTGCTCCTTTGTCTTATGGTCTTAAGTCAATTTTCCTGCCCAATCCTGGTATTTTCTTATTGCTAGTATATTCAAAAATCAATCTTGTCCTCGACAGATAATGACTGAATATCTTCATCTCCAAGGCAAGAAAATTTCATAAGGTCTATACCTCTCTGCATATGCAAATATTTTCTTTGTCACAGTCACCAATTTATTCTAAGGATGCATCCATGAGTTCTACATTCCCTCACTCCAGGAACCAAGTCTTGACACCGATTTCTCCAACTTCCGGTGATTTCCCACCCCTCCCCCTGTCTTCTTCATTTCCCAACACTAGCCCCCTCTTATAACTTCTCCTCACCTACCCATCACCTGTCCCCTTCCCTTTCTTCCATGGTCCACTCTCCTCTTGTATCAGATTCCTTCTTCATCAGCCCTTTGCCTTTTCTACCTGTCACCGCCCAGCTTCTTTCTTCATTCCTCCTGCGCCAACCGACCTAGCTTCACTTATCACCTTCTAGCTTGTCCTCCTTCCCCTGCCCCCACCTTTTTATTCTGGCATCTTCCCCCTGCCTTTCCAGTCCTTATGATGGGTCCCAGCATGAAACGGTTAGTCTAGGATTAAATCCACACTGTATCTCAATAAAATGGATTTATTTATTTAGTGCAGAATAGGCCCTCATAGCCCTTCGAGCAGTGACACCCTGAAACCTCCAATTTAACTATAGCCTAATCACAATACAATTTACAATGACCAATTAAAACTGATTTATACTTCTGTGTCAAATTGCGCCGTAGGTATGGTGTAGCCGCGAACCCTACGCAGAGCCTACGCGGATCCCTACGCCACAGCCTGACGCGCACCTCTCCCAAAATGTAACTACGCGTCGCAGCAACACAGACCGCAACAACTGCGATTGGTCCGCTTGGTAGCATTTCCTCCTACATTGCAATAACTTCCCACTGGGTGACTGAAGGGCAGGGAAGGAACTCTGGCTGCAATGCTTTCCATAAAGCTTTACAGACCTCCGAAATTATGGAGGACACATTTCACTTTTACGAAAAAAGGCGCTCACTTTAAACTTGTTTACCCCGAGAAAGACCACCACGACCATGAAGCCTTGCACGGGCTGGTGTGTGCGCATGCGCAACGTAGACATACCAACGCACAAATACAAATGCTCACAACGCCCGTAGGCCACTTGCGTGGGTTACAGTGTCCATTTGATGCAAAAGTATAAATCAGCCTTTAATCTATCAACCCGTAGCTGTGAGAGGAAATCAGGAGCCCCCAGAGGAAACCCATGTGGTCATGGGGAGAGCATACAAACTCCTTACAGACAGTGGTGGGAATTGAAGTTGGGTGGCTGGTATTGTAAACCATTGCACTAAATATTCATCTTGCGTGGTTTCCACTTAAAAAAGCTCCATGATTTTTAAAAGAAATTTTGGCTGCTTCCACTGTCAAGTTTGATTCTGACTTCTTCCCCCTTCCTTTCCAGTCCTGATGAAGGATCTGGGCCCAAAACATCGACTGTTTACTCTTTTCCATAAGTGCTGCCCGACCTGCTGAGTTGCTCCAGCATTCTGTGTGTGTTGCTCTGGATTTCCAGAGTCTGCAGACTTTCTCGTGTTTACAAGTCTGATTGTAGTCACCACTTGACACAAAGATGTCTAGATCCAAGGGCTATATTCTACTGCTCATTCAACATTCTTTATCTCCCATTACCCTCTCTGAAAGCAATTTTTTTTCTTAACTCAGTTAAAAGCTGCTTCTAATACCAAATAAAATATTTCGGTCAGCTTGAGCATCAATCTTTTCCTCTGAAGCTAATTACTCTTCAGTGCAACGACATGGACTTCACAGAAGATAAGTTCCCACCAGAAGCACTTCCTATTTTTCCACACTCCTTGAAGCGGTTTTAAATGAGAAGAATCAGACAGCTATTGAGTTCAGAAGAATGGTCCAAAATTTGATCATGATAGATCACCACAAGTCATTGAAAGAAGTGAAGTTTAATTAAGACAGAGGAAAAATTGCTCGATTGCTTGGGCTGTGATTAGAGGCCTTGGTGCAAATTTCCCACTGCCCCTCCTCTATTCCCCACTCTGACCTTTTACATCTTTTCACCTGTCTATTACTTCCTGTTGGGTCCCCTCCTTCTTCCCTTTCCTCCTATGGTCCACTCTCCTCTCTTATTATATTGCTTCTTCTCCAGTCCCTTGCCTTTCCCACCCACCTGGCTTCACCTATCAGCTTTCAGCTAGCTTCTTTACCCTCTCCTCACCTTTTTATTCTGACATCTTCCCTCTTCCTTTTCAGTCCTGAAGAAGAATCTTGGTGTGAAACATCAAATATCTATTCATTTTCATAGCTGCTGCTTGACCTGCTGAGTTCCTCCAGCAATTTGTATGTGTTTTTGGCACAAAGGCCATTATATATGAGAGTACTGAGTACAGGAGTTGGGATGTTGTGTTGAAGTTATATACAAGACATAGGTGAGGCCTGATTTGGAATATTGGGTGCAGTTCAGGTCATCTACCTACAGGAAAGATGTCAATAAGATTGAAAAAGTGTAGAGAAAATTTACAAGGATATTTCTGGGACTTGAAGACCTGATTTAGAGGACAAGATTGAATAGATGAAGACTTTTGTATGTAGTTCTGGTCTCCTACTTATAGAAAATATGGCAATAAGATTGGAAGAGTGCAGAGGAAATTTACCAGGATGTTTCTGAGTTTTTTGGGAAGGGTTGAGTAGGTTAGGACTTAATTCCCTGAAGTGTAGGACAATGAGGGGAGAGTTGATAGAAGTATACAAAATTCTGAGAGGTATAGATTGGGTAAATGGATACAGGCTTTTTCCACTGAGGTTGGGTGAGACTAAAGCTAATTGTCAGAAGTTAAGGGTGAAAGGTGAAATATTTAAGGGGAACCTGAATGAGCTTCTTCATTCAACACACATCAAAGTTGCTGGTGAACGCAGCAGGCCAGGCAGCATCTCTAGGAAGAGGTACAGTCAACGTTTCGGGCTGAGACCCTTCGTCAGGACTAACTGAAGGAAGAGCTAGTAAGAGATTTGAAAGTGGGAGGGGGAGGGGGAGATCCAAAATGATAGGAGAAGACAGGAGGGGGAGCGATGGAGCCAAGAGCTGGACAGGTGATTGGCAAAAGGGATATGAGAGGATCATGGGACAGGAGGCCCAGGGAGAAGGAAAAGGGGGGGGGGAAACCCAGAGGATGGGCAAGAGGTATAGTGAGAGGGACAGAGGGAGAAAAAGGAGAGAGAGAGAAAGAATGTGTGTATATAAATAAATAATGGATGGGGTACGAGGGGGAGGTGGGGAATTAGTGGAAGTTAGAGAAGTCGATGTTCATGCCATCAGGTTGGAGGCTACCCAGACGGAATATAAGATGTTGTTCCTCCAACCTGAGTGTGGCTTCATCTTTACAGTAGAGGAGGCTGTGGATAGACATGTCAGAACGTGAATGGGATGTGGAATTAAAATGTGTGGCCAACTTGGAGGAACAACATCTTATATTCCGTCTGGGTAGCCTCCAACCTGATGGCATGAACATCGACTTCTCTAACTTCCACTAATTCCCCACCTCCCCCTCGTACCCCATCCGTTATTTATTTATATACACACATTCTTACTCTCACTCTCCTTTTTCGCCCTCTGTTGCGTTCATCAGCAACTTTGATGTGTGTTGCTTGAGTTTCCAGCATCTGTAGAATTCCTCATGTTTGAGCTTCTTCATTCAGAGTGTGGAACAAGCTGCCAGTGGTAGTGGTGGTTGCAGGTTCGGATTAATACGTAGATGGGAGCGGTACAGAAGACTACGGTCCAGATGGAAGTTCATAGGACTAGGTAGAATAATGGTTCGACACAGATGATATGGCCCAAAGAGTCTGTTTCTGTACTGTTGTGCTTTATGAGTCTATTGGTTCCCAAGGATGCAGGATTTCAGAGAGGAGGATTAATGAGGGAATCCCAAGACTATTTCTGAAGCAAAGAATTCCAAAAGGAGCAAAGACAAAGGTTTACAAAATCATGATTGATTTAAATAGGGCAAATTGACAGAAATAGTTTTCATAAGAGCACAAAGTTAAGAATCATGGGACACACATTGAAAATACTCAGCAAAGATCCAGCAATCACAGAACTTTCTACTTAAATTAAAAAAAAAACTAAAAATAGTAGTGACAACTCAGAATGCACTGCCTGAATTTAGATTTTTAAGTACAGATTTCAAAAGGGAATTGGATAGGTATTTGAAGCGAGGACTTTACAAGATTGTGGAGAAATAATGGGGGATGGGGGGGAAATAAGAGGCACATTTGATGCTGACACAGAACAATTATGCTGATTGGTCAAATTACCCTTCGTAGCAGTCAAGTTCAAAAACAGATTCCTGGAACAGATACTCTATTCCAAACTCTGTCATAGCAAGTGGTAACCAGACACACATGTGGAAAAGGTTCAAGGATGTTCTCAAATGCAACATCCCTGCTGAATCCTGGGCAAGCATGGCCAATGGCCATTCGAAGAGGAGAACGAGTAGGAGTATATGATGCTGAAAACCTTAAGGCAAAAAATGAAGGAACACAAAGATGTCTGTGGTATATGATGGAATGAACACATCACCTCACAGACTGCTACTCACCTATCCCATCAGGCTCCTTCTATCCCATCTGTTTTAATGTCTGGGTCCCACCTGTGTCACATCAGGACTACAGTGGAAACAGACCTTCCTCAATCCCCAAGGGCCACTTAAGATAGAGGTACCTAAATGAAACCCTTCAGTGCTGAAATAATCTTATGTTGAAAAGCCCACAACAGATTGGAGTTGTTAATGACACACTGATTTAAACTAAAAATTTATTTTATCTAATGCCCTGAGTATTACACATTCTGCAACACCATGTCATCAAAGCTGCTAAATTTTTGTACAACACAGAACGACCCATGTAAATATTAGTTATAACGCACATATTCCTTTCAAATCTTGACAACCAATTTATATGACAAATACCCATAACATGACAATATCCAGTTGGGAAAAAGAAATTACTGACAACCTGATGCCGAAGTTAAATGGCTGCCTTTTCACAGCAGAACAAAAAGAATGCAGCAAATATGGAAATGAATAAGCAGTCGATGTTTCATGCCAAGACCCTTCATCCGGACTGGAAAAGGAGGAGGAGATTCCAGAATAAGAAAGTGAGGGGGAGGAGGACAAGCTAGAAGGTGATAGGGGAAGCTTAGTAGGTGGGGGAGGAGGGATGAAGTAAGAAGCTGGGAGTTGATCAGTGGAAAATGTAAAGAGTTGGGGAAAAAATCTAATTGGAGAGGAGAATGGACCATGGAAAAAGATAAAAAGGAGCACTCTCCTCTCCAATCAGATTCTCCCATGGTCTACTCCCTTCTCCTGTCAGATCTCCTATGGTCCACTCCCCACTCCAATCTGATTCTTCCATGGTCCACTCTTCTCTCCTATCAGATTCCTTCTTCTCCAGCTCTTTCCAGCCCTGATAAAGGGGCTCAGGCTGAAACGGCTACTGTTTATTCCCCTCCATAGATACTGCCTGACTTGCTGAATTCCTCCAGCATTTTGTGCGTGTTGCTCTGGATTTCCAGCATCTGAAGAATCACTTGTGTTTATGACTAACTGCCTTTCAGTTTGTCAACTGTGCTAGAAAATACTAATGAGTCATGTACGTTGACTCAATTCCTAAAGTTCCTCGTCAAACATCACAGGGCAAAAATAACTACTGAAAGCAATTAGGAATCATCTGGAATTCACAGTATAAGTGATGATAAAGAGGGATACCTTCTCCGAATTAATAAAGGATTTGGAGATGCATTGAGATGTAGAGACTGATTGGTGGTAGAAGGTGGAATTTGGCTAGTAATATTTATTCAACCATTGTGAAATGATGAGTCCAACACCTCCAGGTTCCAGGAGTCATATAAAAATACAGCACAGAAACAGACCGTTTGGCCCATCTAGTTCATGCCGAATCATTTAAACTGCCTCATCCCATCAACCTCCACAGGAACCATATCCTTCCATACCCCTATCATTCACATACCTATTTAAACTTTGAAATGTTGAAATTGAGCATTGAAATTAAATCAGTAATCATCTTTGCTAAAGTAGATGTGAGGTTGTGCCTGCTTATACTGATTCACGTGCATCATGGCTGCCAATTGCAATTTTAGCACAAGTGTAATTTGACCGTATGAAAGTTCATTAACTTTGTAACAGCAACCTAAACTCATACATGTCAGATCATGATTGCGTTTTGCTTTGAGCTTTCTCCATTGAGTTATAGGGTATAATCACCAACAGGCTCTCCCAGGAAAATTCTAGCTTGTGGCAAAGGCATACCAAGCTTGAAGAGTGGGTCCTCTTAAACTGGGATAAGGTCTGCCTCGGTCTCACCACCCGGAATGGACTGGAGAATATATTCTAAGACCATAAGACATAGGAGTAGAGTTAAGCTATCTGGCCCGTTGAGTTTGCTCTGCCATTTCATCATGAACAACTGATTATCCCACTCAACCTCATTCTTCTGCCTTCTCCTTGTAACCTTCGACACCCCTACTAATCAAGAACCAATCAACCTCCATTTTAAGTACTCCCACTGACTTGGCTTCCACAGCTGTCTGTGGCAATGAATTCCACAGATTCACCACGCTCTGGCCAAAGGGACGTCCTTTTATTCTAAACACAAAAAGTCTGCAGATGCTGGATATTCAAAGCAACACACACTAAATAGTGGAGGAACTCAACAGGTCAGGCAGCATCTGTGGAAATGAATAAATAATCGATCCTTCAGGAACAAGGGTCTCATCCTTCTATTAAGGATATGACACTAAAGATATGACACCTTAACTGGCCCCTTACATCCCTCCGGAACAAATAACAGATTCAGATTAATTTATTTGTCACATGTACATCAAAACATACTGTGAAATGCGTCATTTGTGGTAACAACTAATACAACATATAAAGTGTGTGCTGGGGGCAGCTCGCAAGTGTTGCCACACATTCCAGAACCAATAAAATATGCCAACAATGAATAACAATGAACTCTTTATGAAGGCGTGCAGAATTTTTTAACATTCCTCCAAAATAGTGCAATGTCCTTGTCAATATTTTTTGTCTGGTCTTCACTACTGCAGACCCACAGGAGTAAATACCCACTCACTGCACCTATTTAACCAACCTCCTGCAAAACAATACAATGATATTACCGCATCACTCCATCTAGCATCACTATCTCAGATACATGCACTGCAAGGCCGTTAGATTAAAAAAAGTAATTCTTTCACACAGGAAGACAGTTGGCAATAGCACGTAGTTGAATATTCAAAGATTCAAAGTACTTTTATTAACAAAGTACGCTTGCTGTGTACAACCCTGAGATTCATCTTCCCACAAAGAAATACCATGAAACCTATTCAAAGAAAATATCAAATACCAAATGCACAAAGAAAAACAAATCGTGCAAACGGCAAAAAAAGGGAAAAAAAACTAGAATATAAAAACAATCAAACCACACAGTCATTGAAACAATCCAGGAATGTTCAGTTTAGTTAAGTTCAATTCAATTTAGCTCTGTGTCATTCATTGACTGCAGGCTGCAGAGCTAGTCCGCCCTGGTCAAAATTACATAAAATAGCAATGAAAAAAGGAGTAATCAGAAACCAGAAACGTATCATTACATGAACTACAGAGTTCAATTCACAAACTGCTTTGATTAAACCTTGCCCAAAGCTCTAGAATCTGGCACTATCAGTCAAATGCAGGCAGACAGTGAGTACCCGCTCACCTCCCACTCTCATCCTCAGTGATTTCAATCTTGCTCAACGCTTTAATCAGTGTGATGAATGAGAAATGAAGTCAACTGAGGGCTCGGACTCCATCTCCAAGCTGCTCACTCCACTTGAAACCTCACTGAACTCCCGCGGAGACAGCAAAGTGCCGGATTGCTCAATTGGCCCAAAAACACACCATCAAAATGTAAATCACAGATTCCAATAGTAGCAGAATCATATTTGAAAGAAGTAGTAGTAAAAGAAGTAATTTTGTGAACTGTCTGAAGGACATTGCCTTTGGTCGTGTTGTTTACTGGCTCCATCTTACTCCGTTGGAAGTTATATAAGAGGGATAAGGAAGCTCCTTCACCAAGGACAAATTTCTGCTCTGGATGGATACACAAGAAGTCTGTGTAGAGACACGTTAACATACTTAGCACGTTGTCCAACCTGTGTTAGAGATGTCAAACAGCCCGCACACACGGGACTCGAACCGCCATCGGGAGCTACGGGCAGACACGCAGTAGTGCATTTGGAACTACCCGCTCGGGGCGGACATTCCGGGGACAGTCTGACATCATGTCCGCCCTGTGGGTCGCAGGGGCCCATGGGAGGGGAGATTTAAGTGCGCGATTTTGAATCAGTAAAGGCATTCTGAGTTTAGCTCTCTCTGCCTCCGTGTGTTTCTTTAGTAGCGCGTTTGCGCACGACTACATTGGTGACCCCGACGTTCCAGACGGCACTTGGAGCTGGCAACTCAGCCACCAGCCATGAGTTCGAGCAACTCGCAGAGCACGGTCTTGCTGAAGCTCCCGACTTTCTGGGCCACTCAGCCCCATGTTTGGTTCGAGCAGGCTGAGGCCCAGTTCAATATCAGAGATGTTACAGCCGATGCCACGCGGTACTACTACGTGGTTAGCATGCTCGACCAGGAGACTGCAGGCCGGATCATCGACCTCCTACACCAGCCACCAACGGAAGGCAGGTACACTAAGCTTAAGGCGCTCCTGATCTGTACCTTTGGACTCTCCCGCCACGAAGGGGCCACGCGGCTCCTACACATGGACGGCCTGGGCGACCGCACGCCATCCGAGCTCATGAATAATATGCTGGCGTTCCTGGACAGCCGTAAGTTGTGCCTTTTATTTGAACAGTTTTCCTCGAGCAAATGCCAGAGGACATTCGCCTCCTCCTCGCGAACGAGGATTTCAGCGACCCACACAGGGTCACGGCTAAAGCCGATGTCCTTTGGCAGAGAAGCAACGTGGAGCAGCCTCCATTGGCCTAGCCACAATCGCGCGCCCCAAAGCCCAGGCCCCGCAACTGAAGCCGTCAAGACCCACGGGGGAAAAAGACCAAAGTTCGGAACAATGGTGTTTCTATCACCAAAGATGGGGTTCAGGCGCGCGCTGCTGCCGTCCACCATGTGCTTTTCCGGGAAACGCTGGGGCCAACTGTCGCTAATTGCTACGACGTCTGGCCACCGAGACAGCCTCCTGTACCTCTGGGACCGACAGTCCGGGCGGCGCTTCCTGGTAGACACCAGGGCCGAAGTCAGCATACTCTCCCCGCTCGAACATGGATACTCGTAACGCGGTCCCAGGCTCCGAACTCACCACTGCAAATGGCACCAGTATTCGGACGTACAGCCCGCAAACTATCTCACTGCATTTAGGGTCCAGCCATTTCACTTGGACTTTCACGTTGGCAGTGCTGTCACAGCCACTAGTAGGGGCAGATTTCCTATGAGCCAACTGCCTCCTGGTTGACCTAAAAGGGCAGTGTTTGGTCCATGCTGAGACGTTCCAGACTTTCCAGCTCGGAGAAGCCAAGCTACCGGCCTTCCATCTGGATTCCCTAACCCTCTCGGGTAACGAATTCACCAGGGTGTTGGCGGAATTCCCCTCCATAGTCACCCCGCAGTTCTCCACGGCCGACCCCAAGCACAGTGTGCAGCACCACATCCCCACGTAAGGACCGCTGCTGTACGCCCGAGCTCGCAGGCTCCCACCCGACAAGCTCCACCTCGCCAAGGAGGAGTTCCGTAAGATGGACGAGATGGGAATCGCACGCTGCTCAGACAACCGGTGGGCATCCCCGCTGTACCTGGTGCCCAAGTCCGCAGGAGGATGGAGGCCCTGCGGAGACTACAGAATGCTCAACGATGACACAACCGCCGGAGATACCCGGTACCCCACATCCAGGACTTCACGGCGAACCCGCACGGAGCGACCATCTTCTCAAAAATCAACCTGGTCAGGGGATACCATCAGATCCCAGTGCACCCCGACGACGTGCCCAAGACAGCCCTCATCACCCCGTTCGGCTTGTTCGAATTCCTGAGGATGCCTTTCAGTCTCAAGAATGCAGCCCAAACTTTCCAAAGGCTCATGGACTCGGTGGGACGCGGTCTGGATTTCGTTTTCATTTACTTGGACGATATCCTGGTGGCCAGCAGTTCGCACCAAGAACACGTCAAATTTGCGCCAGCTCTGCCAACGCCTGAGCAACCACGGACTGGCAATCAATCCGGCAAAGTGCCAGTTCGGGCTGACGGAGATCGACTTCTTGGGCCACAGAGTCAACCGACATGGCACAGTTCCCCTACTGGACAAGGTCCAGGCCATCTGCCAGTTCCCCAAGCCCAGCACGGTCAAGGGCCTGCTGGAGTTCGTAGGATGGTCAACTTTTATATCAGTTCATGCCAGCAAACCCAAGAGTCGATGTACCCACGGCACTCACAGTCGACGCCTCCGACACAGCAGTCGGCGGAGTCCTGGAGCAGCTCGTCGAGGACCAGTGGCGACCACTCGCTTTCTTCAGCCGGCACCTACAGCCACCAGAAGTGAAGTACAACACTTTCAACAGAGAGTTGCTAGGGCTCTACCTGGCTGTCCGGCATTTCCGGTACTTCCTCGAGGGAAGGGAGTTCACTGTGTATACAGACCACAAGCCCCTCACCTTCGCACTGGCCAAGGTATCGGACCCATGGTCGGCTTGGCAGCAGAGGCACCTGTCCTTTATTTCAGAATTCACCACGGACGTCCGCCACATCGCAGGGAAGAACAACTACGTCACCAACACACTGTCTCGCCCCTGCCTCCACTCAGTAGGCATATCGTCCTCAGGAATAGACTACGCAGCACTGGCAGAAGCACAACGGTCGGACACCGAGATCTCGGCTTACTGCACCGTCGTTTCGGGGCTCTAGTTGGAGGACGTCTCCATCAGCCCGGCAGCAGATCGACTCCTGTGCGACATGTCTACTGGCAAACCCCAACCTGTGGTACCAGCAGCATGGGGGCGCCGGGTGTTCGATGCGCTGCATGACCTGGCCCACCCGTCCATCAAGCTGGTAGCGGACAGATTCGTCTGGCACGGTTTGCGCAAACAGGTCAGACACTGGGCCAGGACCTGCGTACACTGCCAGACCGCCAAAGTCCAGCAGCATGTGAAGGCTCCCCTCCAGCAGTTCCAGCCGACGCACAGAAGGTTCCAACACATCCACGTGGATATCGTTGGCCCCCTGCCAGTCTCCCGGGGCACCAGGTATATCTTTACCACGATAGACAGGTTCACCAGATGGCTGGAAGCCGTACCACTCGCAGACATGTCCACTGAGTTCTACGTCAGGACGCTCATTGCAAACTGGATCGCCAGGTTTGGCCTCCAAGGGACATCATCTCTGATAGAGGGCTGCAGTTCACGATTTGTGGACAGCACTAGCTCAGCTCCTGGGCACCCAGCTGCATCACACCACAGCGTACCATCCCCAGTCCAACGGTTTGGTAGAGCGATTCCACCAGCATCTCAAGTCCGTCCTGATGGCACACCTCAGGGGCCCCAACTGGACAGATGAGCTTCCCTGGGTCCTACTGGGCATCCGCACAGCCCCCAAGGAGGACCTGGACACCTCCTCAGTGGAACTGGTCTACGGCGCCCCCCCCTGACGGTCCCAGGTGAGTTCGGAACCCAAGGTTCTGAAGAAACTCCAGCAGCAGTGCTAATGAGGCTGCGGGACAAGGTAATGACCCTGGCACTGGTCCCGACCTCCAGGCATGGTCCCACGCCATCCTTCACCCCTAAAGACCTCTGAGACTGTGAGTATGTTTTTATTCGCAGGGGCATGCACAGGTCACCTCTACAGCGGCCATACAAGGGACCCTTCAAGGTGATCCAGCACAACGGAACCACGTGTGTCGTGGAGGTGGGTGGCTGGGAAGAGACTTTTACCAGTGCACTTGGACATTGAGCAACCAGTGAGGGTACCCGCACTACGCTGGCGAGGCCGGCCACCCAGGCAAGCCACACAGACTGGGGGCTCCACTCCCCCAGTGGACGTTTCTGGGGGGGGGGTGCACACGTGGGACTCGAACCACCATCGGGAGCTGTGGGCAGGCACGCGGTAGCGCGTTTGGAACTACCCGCTTGGGGCAGACCTTCCAGGGACAGTCTGACGTCACGTCCGCCCCGCGGGTCGCAGGGAGATTTAAGCGCACGATTTTGAATCGATAAAGGCATTCTGAGTTCAGCTCTCTCTGCCTCCGCGTGTTTCTTTAGTAGCATATTTGCGCGCGACTACACTTAGCACATTGTCCAACCTGTGTCAGAGATGCCAAAGAGCAAACGATGTTCCTTATCTAACCTTTCTTAAGAGTGTGTGGTCAGGAAGTGGTGGGCACCTCAACACCAACATGCCCACAGTTTAGCAGCTGAAGGCAGACAAAATCTGATCCACTGGATTCTCCATCTAGTCCAAATAAACCTTTGCCATCACCAGGGAGCAGAAAAAAAGAAACACACACAAAATGCTGCAAGAACTTCACAAGTCAGGCAGCATCTATGGAGAAGAACAAATAGCCATCGTTTTGGACAGAGACTCTTCATCAGGACTGAAAAGGAAGGGGGAAGAAGCCAGAATAAGAAGGTGGAGGGACAGGAAAGAGAACAAGATGTGAGGTGATAGGTAAACAAGAACTCAATAAGTCAGGCAGGATCTAAGTCAGGGGTTCGCAACCTTTTTTACGCCATGGACCCCTACTATTAACCGAAGGGTCCAGGGAGCCCAGATTGAGAACTCCTGATCTATGGAGAGGAATAAACAGTTGACATTTTGGGATGCTCATATAGACAGGTACCTCTCAAGACAAGATTGTTAGCAAATGGGGTCAGGCTATTGCTGTTCAGGGAGGTGGCAACAATCATGATAGCATAGCGGTTAGTGTGACACTATTACAGCTCAGGGGCGCCAGAGTTCAGCATTCAATTCTGGCATTGTCTGTAAGCTAGTTTGTATGTTCCTTTCTGTGTGTGCATGGGTTTCCTCTGGATGCTCCAGTTCCCTCTCACAGTCCAAAGACATACCAGTTGGCAGGTTAATTGGTTATTATAAATTGTCCCGTGATTATGCAATGAATATTGGTGCAGTATCTCCAAATTTTAAAAAAGCTGATGTGGAGCTAACTGGGTCTTAAAGTCATAATGGTGCACAGTGACCTGAGTTACTCCAGCTGCTGACCCCCGCCTCCCATTAGATGCCAGGTAGCTGGAAAACATCAGTGGCATGCAGGATCAAGGAAGTGCCCTCTTTTCTCAGAATTTCAGTACCTTTTCTTTCACTACCAATTAGCTTGAAATTCCTCATCTGCCTTATAGTGGGATTCCGAAGACTACTACTCAACCTAAAAAAAGGTCACGTACCAAGAGGATATGGAGAGCTGGAGCTGACATTTACAGTGTTAGCCATAAGTACCTCTCTACCAGCAGTAACCATGGAAACGGCTGGGCCACCAGTGAATAGATTATATGGGATTGTCTTGTGGTATTTGCCACAAATTGTCATGTGGTATTTACTCTTACTTGAAGTGGTGCAAAGCTTGACAATAATTAAGAAATATTCAAGCATTGATTCAAGCTGAATAATTTCAAAGGAACATGCAGATTTGGTAAAATGTTAGGCCTCAGAAGGATAGAACTTTCTATTTCCCATTGGAGTTATTAATTCTGAAAAAGTGACAGGTTCCAAGTCCTTGACTATCTTGTAGAATGATAAAAGACAGTTCAAAGTACATTTATTATCAGAGTATGTATATTATATACGTTGAGATTCTTCTTATAGCCAGACACAAAACAAAGAAACACAATTGAAGCCATTAAAAAAACAACAAACAATGAAAAAAAAGCATGCAAACAAAAAGATGTTAGCAAATAACATTCAGAATTGAAGTTTGTGGAAGCGACAGCCATGAAGCCAGTCCAATGCAGTCAGCCCAGGAGCCGTTAGTTGCTGGCCACAGACTCAGTTAGGCGTAGAGACAAGTAAGCCTTGCGAGCAGCGAGATGAACACTGGCCTATCCCTGTCCTCTGGCCCTGGCACACTGATCTTTTCACTTAAATCAACAAACCTCAGGTTGTTCCTCACTCTTGGAGCCGCTCTACTGCTTTTGTATGCTCCCATGCATGGGCCCTGCTGTCTCAATTCAGCTCTTCCTCCACCTTTTCAATCTGGCCCGGTGCTTCAATCAGTCATTCCTTGTCCTCAGGCCCAGGACCTGCTGGCTCAACACTGACTCATTTCACTTTGAAACACCTCCATCTCACCCAGCAACAGCCAAACAGGGCAGATCCCGAAGAGAATCCAGTGAATTAACAATATTCATTCTCTGCAGCGAGGATCAATCCATTGCCCACCTGCTTTAGTCTGGATTTTCCAACCATCCAGAGATGCTAGTGTAACAAAAATATTTCAGAATCAGAATTACTATCACCAGCATTATGTCGTGAAATTTGTTGTTTTTGCGGCAACAGTAAAATGCAATACATAACAATAAAAACAGAATTATAGTAATTAAGTATACTGCAGAGATTAGTGCCCGTAATGAAATTCAAAGTTTTCTGCAGCTTCTTTCAATCCTGTGTAGTGGACCACCCATCCCCTCCCATACCAGACAGTGACACAGCCAGTTAGAATGCTCACCACGGTACATCTGTAGAAATTTGCGAGTGTTTTTGATGACATACCAAATCTCCTCAAACTCCAAAAGAAATATAGCTGCTATCGTGCATTCTTTGCAGGTGCATCGATATAGAAACATAGAAAACCTAGGGCACAATACAGGCCATTTGGCCCACAATGCTGTACCAAATATGTACTTACTTTAGAAAATACCTAGGGTTACCCATAGCCCTCTATTTTTCTAAGCTCCATGTACCTATCCAAGAGTCTCTTAAAAGACCCTATTGTATCCGCCTCCACCATTGTCGCCAGCAGCCCATTCCATGCACTCACCACTCTCTGCATAAAAAACTTACCCCTGCCATCTTCTCTGTACCTACTTCCAAGCACCTTAAAACTGTGCCCTCTCATGTTAGCCATTTCAGCCCTGGGAAGAAGACTCTGGCTATCCACACGATCAATACTTCTCATCATCTTATACACCTCTACAAGGTCACCTCTCATCCTCCATTACTCCAGGGAGAAAAGGCCAAGATAAATCCTCAGAAATATTTACACCCAGGCAGTTGAAATTGTTCATTCTTTCCACTTCTGATCCCTCTATAAGGTCTGGGGTGTGTTCCCTCACCTTATTCTTTCTGAAGTCCACAATTATTCAGCTTTAAAATTCACTCCTGCTCGTTTCTGATTCAGCAGCAAGAGGTATCTGCAAATAAAGGAGGCATTGTACACATGTTAAAGGTTATAGAAATTATTATAGAATTGTACAAAGAATAAAATACAGAAAGAAAAAATGGTTCTGTCAACCAATTCCTAAGCCACAATATACTGCCAAAGGCAACCACAGGTGTCTGACAGTTTTTCCAGTCTCTCTCACCCTCTTGATGTCCTTGCGTTATCTCGAGCTCTTCGCACTAGTCACAACCCAGACTTACAGAAGATCCCATCCACACAAAGAAATTGTCCCTTTCTTTAATACCCTTCACAACCTCTGACTCTTAATACCTTCCCAGGCAAACATGTTTTTCACCATGATCTAGGCTGTAGACTGAGACTTACACTAAGTTCTCAAAACATGGCTGTGGACTGGTTTCCTTGTGCTTTTTCAAAACATTCCCACATCCCATTTTTGCACTTAAAAATAGTCACTAAACCATGCCACATAATATACTGCCAGAGGGAACCACAAGTCGAGGGAGAGGGAGAGGGAGAGAAAAGAAGAGAAGAGAAAAGAGACTGGAAAAGCTGCCAGACACCTGTGTTTCCCTCTGGCAGTATATTGTGTGGTGTGGTTAGTGATTAGTTGACAAGTATTATTTTGTCTCTATTACTACTTTGTTAACCATTTTTCTTTCTTCACTTTATTCTTTGCATAACTCTACTAATTTATTATAACTTTTAACATATGTACAGTGCTTCATTTGTCTGCAGATACGTCTTGCTACTGAATCAGAAAAGAACACGGAACGATTTTTGAATACAATGGATTCTGGTTAATTGGGCCATCAGTTAATCGAAGCAGTTGAGATGAAAGAGTTGATTGTGGACTTCCAGAAGGGTAAGACAAAGGAACACATACCAATCCTCATAAAGTGATCAAAAGTGAAGAGAGTGAGCATTTTCTAGTTCTCGGGTGTCAAGATCTGCGAGGATCTAACCTGGTCCAATATATCGATGTAGTTATAAAGAAGGTAAGTCAGCAGCTATACTTCATTAGAAGTCTGAAGAGATTTGGTATGTCAACAAATACACTCAAAAACTTCTATAAATGTACTGTGGAGAGCATTCTGACAGGCTGCATCACTGTCGGGTATGGGGGCGGTGGGGAGCACAGGACCGAAAGAAACTGAAGAGGGTTGTAAATTTAGTCGGTTCCATCTTGGGTACTAGCCTACAAAATACCCAGGACACCTTCAAGGAGTGGTGTTTCAAAAAGGCAGCATCCATTATTAAGGACCTCCTGCACCCAGGGCTGTTACCATCAGGTAGGAGGCACAGAAGCCTGAAGGCACACACTCAATGATTCAAGAACAACTTCTTCCCCTCTGCCATCCAATTCCTAAATGGACACTACCTTGGACACTACCTTACATTTTTAAAATATAGTATTTCTGTTTTTTGCACAATTTTTAATCTATTTAATATTGTAAATTTGTGTAACTCTCACTCACTTAAATCCAAATCACGCGCCAGTCTCGACGCCATCATAGTAGTGTCGAGGTTCTCACTGACGTCGACGATGGACGAACACTGTAATTGATTTTATTTATTATTCTTTTATTTTGTTTTTTTTCTTCTATATTATGTATTGTATTGTACTGCTGCTGCTCAGTTAACAAATTTTATGTCACCTGCCAGTGATAATAGACCTGATTCGGATTCTTATTTGGGGCAACTCTTAAATAACAAAAACAAATTGACAAAATAGCCAAGATTCTCTGTATTTATTTGGGACACTGTCACTTCATTGGAGCAGGATATGGTCAGCCATGTACGCTTGTGTGGCCTTTAGACACATGCTCAGAGCAAACAGTTGAGTCAATTGTGTGTACTTGTGTTATATTATCCATTTGGGTCAATGGACGCTGATTCAAAAGCAGTGATTTTTGATTTCATAAAAAATTTTTGAGATGCTTGCCAATATGCCATGAAAAGATTTGACCAAGCTGCCCTACTGGACCAAATTAAAAGTCATCATCCTCACACCACTTATTGTCAGCTGGCAGAAAAACTAGAGTGTTGAAATCTACAATTGCACGCTTGATACATAACAAGATAAATTGCGAGAAGATTGGGCATTATGTGAGGGACAACAGAGAACATCCCAAAAATGAAAGTGTGAAGGTAAGGATCCAGATGTTGAAGAGGCCCTCAATCAATGGTTTTCTGTTGTAACTGAATGAGGTGTGCATGTCAGTAGACCAGTGTTTAAAAACAAGTCAGAGGAGCTAGCTAAGAAGCAGGTTACAAAGATTTTTAAATCAACGATTAGTTGATTTTCTCGATGGAAATGCAGACACCGCATTAAATTCAAGAAAATACATGGCGAGAAAGGCAGTGCTGATGCTCCAAGTGAAAAAACCACAGAAATCCACAAAACTCTCCGACTTACTTCAATAATTTTGTACAGATGATATCTACAATGCCAATGAAACAGGCCTTTTTTTAAAATCACACCACACTAGATGGTTCCCTTTGCTACAAACATGCAACGCTATCAGGTTCAAAGAAAGCAATGGATCACACAACTCTGCTGTGTTGTGCAAATACATCAGGAACTGATAAAGAAATTGTTGGCTATTGGGAAAAGCATTAAACCTTGATATTTTAAGGGGCTAAGAATGGATATTTTACCAATTGTGTATGATGCTAATAAGAATGCATGGATGAATTCTGAAATTGTCAAGAAATAGCTTATGAGTTGGGATATGGAGCCATAGCAGAAAACAAGCAAAATTCTTCTGCTTGCTGATAATTGTGCAGCACACCCTAATGTAGAATGCCTGAGAAACATCCAGCTGGCATTACTGCCTGCCAGTACAACGTCTTTGGTGCAGCCAATGGATATGGGAATCATAAAAAATTTTAAAGACGTTGCATCTCGGGAAGTTGACATCTTCTTCAACAGCCAAGGACATAAGTGCAACGGTTAACCTTTTACACTTAGTATAGTTTTGCAGTGACAGCTGGTGAAAAATAAGCAGCAATACAATGCAGAACTGTTTTGCTCACTGTGGTTTCAAGAATTCAGGCTTGGAAATGCTGGAAATGGGCAGGAGTGAAAATGAGATGAAGTACGCAGAATTTGAAGGTATCAACAATCATCTTGAATGTTACAACGAAAATGAAGGCTTAGGGGATGTAATCATCAAAACACCAAGGCAGGGAATCAGAAGACAAGGAAAGTCAAGAGGATAACACAACTGAACCTGAGTTAGTGACTCACAGGATGTCAGAAAATTTATTGTTGCATTACAACATTACTTCATACCGGAAGGCAATGAAGGCAGTCCATTGTCTGCACCAGGTGTCTGTGTTGATTTTGTTCAATTACAGTCAATCAAAAGAACACACCAGCACGCACTCAATGAATTCCTCTATCAGTCACCATTATGAACTAATACATGGTTTTATAGTACTGTAGTAATAGTGGCGGTGTTCTAATTTGTTCTGGCTTGCATTTGCAGGGCCTATAAAAATATTCATTCCTCTTGGAAGTTTTCATGTTTTATTGTTTTACAAAATTGAATTAGTGGATTTAATTTGGCTTTTTTTGACACCGATCAACAGAAAAAGATCCGCTCTTGTTAAAGTGAAAATGGATCTCTAATAAAGTGATCGAAATAAATTACAAATATAAAACACAAAATAATTTATTGCATAAGTATTCACCCCCTTTAAGTCTGTATCTACAAACCCCATTTCCAGAAAAGTTGGGATATTTTCCAAAATGCAATGAAAACAAAAATCTGTGATATGTTAATTCACGTGAACCTTTATTTAACTGACAAAAGTACAAAGAAAAGATTTTCAGTAGTTTTACTGACCAACTTAATTGTATTTTGTAAACAGACACAAATTTAGAATTTGATGGCTGCAACACACTCAACAAAAGTTGGGACAGAGGCATGTTTTCCATTGCGTTACATCACCTTTCCTTTTAATAACACTTTTTAATTGTTTTGGAACTGAGGATACTAATTGCAGTAGATTTGCATTTGGAAATTTTGTCCATTCTTGCTTGATATAAGACTTCAGCTGCTCAACAGTCTGTGGTCTCCGTTGTCTGATTCTCCTCTTCATGATGCACCATACATTTTCAATAGGAGATAGATCTGGACTGGCAGCAGGCCAGTCAAGCACATGCACTCTGTGTCTACAAAGCCACGTTGTTGTAGCCTGTGCAGAATGTGGTCTGGCATTGTCCTGCTGAAATAAGCATGGACGTCCCGGGAAGAGACGTCGCCTTGATGGCAACATATGTCTCTCTAAAATCCTAATATACGCCTCAGAGTCAATGGTACCTTCACATACATGCAACTCACCCATGCCGTGGGCACTGATGCACCCCCATACCATCACAGATGCTGGCTTCTGCACCTTTCCCTGATAACAATCTGGATGGTCATTTTCATCTTTGGCACGGAGAACTCAACGCCCATTTTTTCTGAAAACTAGCTGAAATGTGGACTCATCTGATCACAGCACACGGTTCCACGGTCTTTCGGTCCATCTGAGATGAGCTCGGGCCCAGAGAACTCACTGGTGTTTCTGCATAGAGTTGATGTATGGCTTCCTCCTTGCGTAATACAGTTTCAAGTTGCATTTCTGGATGCAGCGACGGACTATGTTGAGTGACAATGGTTTTTCGAAGTACTCCCAAGCCCAGGTGGCTATAATTGTCACAGTAGCATGACTTTTCTGTGCACTTTTCAATCTTATTTTAACTCTGTCCCAACTTTTGTTGAATGTGTTGCAGCCATCAAATTCTAAATTTGTGTATATTTACAAAATACAATTAAGTTGGTCAATAAAACTATTGAAAATCTTTTCTTTGTACTTTTGTCAGTTAAATAAAGGTTCACATGAATTAACACATCACAGATTTTTGTTTTTATTGCATTTTGGAAAATATCCCAACTTTTCTGGAAATGGGGTTTGTAGTAGATGCACCTTTGGCAGCAATTATAGACTTGAGTCTGTGTGGATGGTTCTCTATCAGCTTTGCACATTTGGACACTGCAATTTTCCCCCATTCTTCTTTACAAAACTGCTCAAGCTCCGTCAGATTACATGGAGATCATGAGTGAACAGCCCTTTTCAAGTCCAGACACAAATTCTCAGTTGGATTGAGGTCTGAACTCTGATTTGGCCACTCCAGGACTTTAACGTAGTTTTTTTTTAAAGCCATTCCTGTGTGGCTTTGGCTTTATGCTTGGGGTGTTTGTCTTGCTGGAAAACAAATCTTCTCAAGTCACAGTTCTCTTACAGACTGCTTCAAGTTTTACTCTAGGATTTCCCTGTATTTTGCTGCATTCATTTTACCCTCTACCTTCACAAGCCTTCCAGGGCCTGCTGCAGTGAAGCATCCCCACAGCATGATGCAGCTACCACGATACTTCAAGGTAGGGATGGTGTTTTTTTGGTGATGTGCGGTGTTTGGCTTATGCCAAACACAGCTTTTAGTCTAATGGCTGAAAAGGTCACTTTTGGTTTCATCAGAACCTTCTTCCAGCTGACTTGCCTTCTGGCAAATTCTAGCCGAGATTTCATGTGCGTTTGTTTCAACAGTGGCTTTCTCTCTGCCACTCTCCCATAAAGCTGTGACCGGTGAAGCACCTGGGCAATATTGTCTGCACAGTCTCTCCCATCTCAGCAATTAAAGCTTGTAACTCCTCCAGAGTTGTTGGAGGTCTCTTGGTGATCTCCCTCACTAGTCCCCTTCTTGCATGGTCACTCAGTATTTGAGGATGGCCTGATCTCGGCAGATTTACAGCTGTGCTATATTCTTTCCATTTCTCGACGATTGACTTAATTGTAGTCCAAGGAATATTCAGTGACTTGGAGATTTTCTTGCATCCATCTCCTGACTTGTGTTTTTCCAATAACCTTTTCGCAGAGTTGCTACGTGTGTTCTATTGTCTTCGTGGTGTAGTTTTTGCCAGGATACTGACTCACCAGCAGTTGTCCTTCCAGATACAGGTGTATTTTTACTACAATTAGTTAAAACACCTTGACTGCACACAGGTGATCCCTATTTAACTAATTATTCTAGAGCCAATTGGCTACAACAGTGATAATCTGGTGTATCATATTAAAGGGGGTGAATACTTATGCAACAATTATTTTGTGCTTTCTATTTGTAATTAATTTAATCACTTTGTAGAGATCTGTTTTCACTTTGACATGAAAGAGTCTTTTTCTGTTGATCAGTGTCAAAAAAAACTTCTGGTGGGGTGAATATGTTTTATAGGCACTGTAGATAAATAATTTCTTATTCAGTTAAACAGTAGTTTGTCTTTTTTTAATATACTTTTTTAACTATTTCTGTGAAACTTCGGTTAATTGGGGCAGTCACTTTATTGGGCCAAAATGTACCAGCCCTGATTAATCAAAACCCACTGTGTTTTTGTTACCCATCTAGCAATGTGGATTGTTGCAACTAGAATAGACTCATAGCTTCATACTTCGCTGTATACTCCAGACAACAGACACTTGATGTTGCCCAGTAGTTTATCCAGAGAATAGACTATCATTCTTTGCATCTATCCATCTCCTCCATCTTCTCTGCCTGACTGTCCTCCTGGGAAGGCTCCAGACAAAGGCCAAGGCTTTATGGAAAGGTTCTTGAATACAGAGAAATCTGGAGAGTATTGCAGAATGTCCTTGAGGGTACCAACAGAATTCTTCCCTAGGTTGCTAGTTGTCCCTTAGTAGTTGGAAGATAACAACACTAGACAACAATTTTTTTTTGTTTATGATAGACTGCCTGAAGCTGAATACAAATATAATTTCAGACTAGTTGTATCACACAGGAATATGGATATAACGTGTTTAATTGCATAATGGTGCTAATGCTTTGCAATAATTCAACTAAGATAAAAATGTTTTGTTGATGATTTTCATTTGTACTCATTGTCTGAAGCCTCTTGCTTACATGTCCAACAATAATCAGTCAGCACTTGCTGACTGTATTTGCAACTTGTATCCAGTTGCTCTGATACCGTTTCTCCATGACCACAGTGTCCTGGTGAAACCTACCACCATGCTGGTCTCTGACAGCACCAAGATTGGCAGGAAAGAAGTCTAAATGAGAATACAGAAAATGAATCTTTAGTGATTTATTGCATTTTATGGTTTTGTATGCTTGAAGAATGTTGTCAACCAGCTGCACATAGTTTGGTGCCCTGTAGTTGCCAAGAAAATTTTCAACAACATCCTTGAATGCCTTCCATGCAATTTTCTCCAGTCCCACTAGAAGTACTTCAAATTGCTTGTCACTGACAACCTAGTTGATTTGCAGACCAACAGTAATGCCTTCCTCAATCTTGGCATCAGTTATTCTGATTTGAATTATGAATTGAAATAACTAATATTGGTGATTTTTTAAACAGTGGAAATTTCATGGAAATTTTCGTGATCAGTAGCCCAAAATCCTCAAAATACACCCAAAAGCATTCAGGAAGCAAAACCCTTCTAGACCAGTGCAATGGAAGGAGAGTATAGCCCTTGTCATTCTAAGGATCAATCCATCATTTAGTGAAATCAAAGAATGCAAACTTCCTGGAAACTGAGAATATTTTGCTCATAATCACAAATGATTGGGAAGATTGCGATGAGTTAGCCTTAGTGATTCATGGAAAGTTCTGGGTTCTAGTAGAAATCTGGAGCACCTCAGCAATGCTGTCTATCATCACAGAACTTTCAGAAAGTCTGCAGTCCTGACAAATTCCAGCAGCTGCTCAGATAGATCATATCTTCCCTTGAGTAGGTAATCTTTCCAATGCTGTGCTGCAGAGCAAATGGAACTAATTGGCTTAGTTCAGCAGTGGTCAGTTGAAATGATCCACACAAGGCACAGAATGTATAGGATAATATTCACCTTTACTTATTTAGTCAGAGCATTCCAGGCACAAACGTTTAGTGTAAGTTCTCTCTTTTAAAGGTCATATATCTGTTGTGAATATTTTGGAAAAGTTAGTTTCTTGAGATTTTGCCCCAGGAGAGTTGAAAGAAGGAGCACAACAGTCAGAGTGATAAGAGAGATACAGCACAGAAACAGCCCCTTTGGTATATTTACATTAATCATTCTTTCAAAATTCACTTCACTTCATGCTGTCAATAACTTCCCCCACATTCACCTAACAGGGTGCTACAGTAGTGTAGTGGTTAGCGCCACACAATTACAGCTCAGGGTGTCGGAGTTCAGAGTTTAATTCCAAAGGTGTCTGTAAGGAGTCTCTGCACCTCCTCCCTATGGAATGCATGCGTTTTCCCCAAGTGCTCGGTTTCCTCCCACAGTCCAAAGATGTACTGGATAGGTTAACAGGTCATTGTAAATTGTCCTGTGACCAGGCTAGGGTTAAATTGGGGTTGTCGGGGGTATCTGAGATGGGATGGCTTGAAGGGCCAGAAGGGCTTACTCTGTGCTGCACCACTAACTAAATAAATAATTTATAGAGGCACTTCAGAAAGGCCAATTAACTTACCAACTAATGCAGCTTTGGGATGTGGCGTAAGCTTAAAGCACCCAGAGGAAGCCTCCAAGAGGACCACAGCCTTGTCCTAGGGTTTGGAGGCTTGTGTGCCTCGATGACCTGGAGAGCTATGTTGGCTGGAGTCAGGGCCTTAATGCTTTGGCTCTTGGTAGGGTCACCCATGCCAAACAGGTTAAAGGGTAGAGGACAGACGAAGAGTTCGGGGGTTCAGCTCAGGGCTAACAACTCTGACTGGTATTACAAAACTGTTATGGAAACAGCAATCAAGAACCCTTCTACATCCGAGTACGATGGTATTCCTGAGACTCCACCTGGGATTTGCATGAGTGACAGCAGTTACAACCAAGAGGAAGCTACTGACACAATGAAGAAAGCCCTGATCACTGCCAGAAGTGAAGAATCTTCATTGCTGTCCAGAGATGGAGGACCTTCATTGTGTTGTAAGAGACAGTAGAAGCAGAAGAACCCAGAGGAAATCCATGTGATACAGGGAGAACATGCAAACTCCACACAGATAGCACAGGAAATTTGGCCTGAACCCATGTCTTTAGTGTAGTGAGACTGCTGCTCCACTAGCTGGACCATTGTGTTGCATAATATATAGTTTATACTCCTCCTTCCTCTACACCTTCTCGGAGCCCCTGGACACGTCTGCCTTGCTTCCAGTCCTTCATTTCACTCAGATGTATCAGAGACAGTTTAGATGTGCCCAGACTGCACTGAAAATTTATTACAGCGCGTTACACTGGTGTTAAAAAAAAATGACAGAGCAGTTCTTTAAAATGTCTGTGATGCAGGGAACACACTGATATGAAAACTATCCCTCAAAACATTGAGACACTAACCACAACCAAAATACAGTTTCAAAAGTTACAAAAGAGCACTGAACAAATAATTATTTCTCACACTGTAGTTTTCAAGATTTTTAAATGTACTTCTCTTTGGAAGCATGTGAATACCACATTGAATTCTGTGACTGAAGCAATTGTACATATAAACTCAAGATTTCCTTTGTGAAATGAGAAATACAATTATTTCATGATTAAAAATTGCCAAGCAATGCAAGTTAATTTTCAAGTAAGTTGGCATTAAGGCTGTTGAGATTCAGTCAGAATCTGATGTAGTTCTCATATTTATTTATTATGGAAATTTTATTTATGGAAACACAGTGCAGTTTAGGCCCTTCCAGCCCTTCGAGCCACACCACGCTGCTCAGCAATCCCCTAATTATTAATCCTAGCCCAATCATGTGACAATTTGCAATAGTCAATTGACCCACTAACTGATATGTCTTTGGAATGTGGGAGGAAACCAGAGCACCCAGAGGAAACCCACGTGGTCAAGGGGAGAACAAACAAACTTCTTGCAGGCAGCGGTGTGAATTGAACCCGGGTTGCTGGTACAATAAAGTATTGTGTTAACTGCTACACTACCATGCTATCTGACAGGTGATTTTGCAGTCCAACCACGAAAGCTCAGAAGCCATCACTAGAAAGCAATCCATTTAAATCAGTGGTCATGTGCTGATTTCTTAACACTATCAGCAAATTACTACAGCAACACTCACCCCATAGCCTTGTCACCCAATGCTGGCACCATCTGCATTGGAAACAGAACAGGACTGTGGAAATACTGTCCAAATTCCTCAGCATTTCACATACCATCTGATACAGATATATATCAATGTGCAAGAATAATGTCTTGGGAATTAAGCAATCCAGCAGTATTCAAAAAAACATTGGACAAATAATTATTTCTCGACCTACCTACGCAAGGGTGGGAGGAGAAGATGGCGGTGCAACACAGCGCGCGCAGCATCTCCAGTGAAATGATATTGTATTTGTAAGTAGGATGCCGTGCACAATTCTGATTTGATGGAGACAGACGTGAGAAGCAGAGGAACATCTGGAGAAATTTCTGAAATGCCCGGTTCGCTGCTGCTGCTACTGTGCGATCGAGAATCTCCAGAGGGAAGGCACCAAAATCCCCGGCTTTGCCTGCTGCTGGCGACTGAGGCTGAGGTCAAAGCGTTCGGCAGCGATGGTGCTCGGTACTCGGTGTCGGAGGGCTGATCGGAGCTCGAAGTTTTTGGACGACTCAGAGTCGGACTGCGGTCGGGCATGGCAGGGAGAGTTTTCTTCCTTCTCCCGTCTGCGTGAGATGTGGGACTTTCGAGAGACCTTGAACTTTTTTTTTATTGTGCCGTGGCCTGTTCTTCATCAAGTTATGGTATTGTTGCACTGTTGTAACTATATGTTATAATTATGTAATTTTTGTTAGTTTTTCAGTCTTGGTCTGTCTTGTGTTTCTGTTATATCACACCGGAGGAATATTGTATCATTTCTTAATGCATGCATTACTAAATGACAATAAAAGAGGACTGCGTGTCCTCATAATCTAATCTCACCTGGGTGGTGGGTGGAGATACATCTCTACCAAAAGGGGTATAAGGCACCCTTTCTCTCCACTTGTCTACAGGTCACCCTTGGGCAAAAGACCTACTTAGCGCCCCCCCCCCACCCCACGGATCAGGGTTATGGGAAGCTACGGGTGCAGCTGGTGCATATCACGTCCTGGTTATGAGATGACTGACACAGGGCAGACAATCTCTGAGGAGTATTGATAATGATTGGGATCACCCCGGCTATTATCCTCATTGAAGTTAATGAGGAACAAGGGTCCCAGAACAGACCTCTGCAGAACACCATTGGTCACAGACTTCCAGACAGATTACTTTCCATCTACTACCACCAATCATTAACCTTCAAGACTTTGGCCTCAATACCTCCTCGTTCAATTGGATCTTCAATTTCCTCACTTGCAGACCCCAGTCAGTTCAGATTGGTGACATCTCCTCGATCTTCATCAGCACAGGTGCACCACAAGGCAGTGTGCTTAGCCCCCTGCTCTACTCACTTTACACTTTTGACTGTGTGTCTAAGCACAGCTCCAATGCCATATTCAAGTTTGCTGACGCCACTGTCGTAGGTCAAATCAAAGGTGGTGACGAATCAGCATACGGAGGGAGATTGAAAATCTGGCTGTGTGGTGCCACTACAAAAACCGCTTACTCAATGTCAGCAAGACCAGGGAGCTGACTTTTGACTTCAGGAGAAGGAAACCAAAGATCATGACCAGTCCTCATGGGGTGATCAGGGGTGGAGAGGGTTATTGCTCAGAGTTAGCGTTTCAGAGGACCTGTCCTGCGGCCCCGTACATAAGTGCAATTACAAAGAAAGCACGGCAGCGCCTCTGCTTCCTTAGGAGTTTGCGAAGACTTGGACTGACATCCAAAACGTTGACAAAGTTCGAGAGATGTGTGGTGGAGAGTATATTGATTGTTGCATCACAGCCTAATATCGAAACACCACTGCACTCAAATGGAAAATCCTACAAAAAGTAGTGGATATGGCCCAGTCCATCACGAGTAAAGCCCACCCCTCCAATGAGTACATCTACATGAAACACCGTCACGGGAAAGGAGCAACCATCATCAGGGACCCCCACCACCCAGGACATTCTCTCTTCTTGAAGAGCCTCCAGACCCACACCACCAGGTTCAGGAACACTTATTACCTCTCAATTATCAGCCTCTTTAATCAAAGGGGATACCTTCACTCAACTTCACTCGCCCCATCATTGAAATGTTCCCACACTCTCTGCATTCACTTTCAAGGACTCTTCATCTCATGTTCTCAGTATTTATTTATTTATTATTTCTTTAGTTTTGTATTTGCACAGTTTGTTGTCTTTAGTACACTGGTTGAACATCCAAGTTGTGGTTGTCGTTCATTGATTCTATTATGATTATTATTCTATTATGAAGTTATTGAGTATGCCCGCAAAAAATGAATCTCAGGGTTGTATATGGTGACATATATATATACACTTTGATGATAAATTTACTTTGGACTTTGAACTTATGTGGGCAAGCCAACTCTGAATCATTGCAGCCAAGTTTCCCCGGGATCCCATGCCTCCTGACTTGATAGGTCTTCCTTCCCTTAACAGATTTGATCTCTCTTCTCAACACAACTTTTATCTGTACGCCTGCACTTAAGCTTTTTCTTCTGATCCAGCAACACAAATTACCAGTAAAGGAGTCAAAGTCAAAGAAAATTTATTATCAGAGTATGTATATTGGTGGCAGGATAGAGATAGGTCTCTATCAAAGGAGGTGTAAGGCACTTCTTCCCTCTGCTAGCCTGCAGGTCATCCTTGGGCAAGGTGTAGCACACAAAGCCATGGGAGCCGGTTGTGGATGGTCATATGAGCAGCTGATGCATATCAAAAGTCCTAGTTATGCGACCACTGACGCCAGGCAATCTCTGAAGAGTATTGATAATGGCTGGGGTCACCTGTCTTGTAAAGACACCACCCAGAAGGCAATGGCAAAACACTTCTGTCGAAAAATTTGCCAAGTACAGTCATGGTGATGGAAAGACCATGATCACCCACTTCAAACAACATGACACAATGATGATGATTGATATATTACAGTGGCTGCAATTGTGCACAGACTTGATAGAGATGTGATTCTGCACTGGATGAGCCAGATATACCAACAAGATTTTAGAAAGAAACAGACAAATTTTGACATCCACGTGGCTTACAGCTGTGACCGTTGGTTCCGACTGTTCATGTTGGAAAGACCCAATTGAACAACTTCTGTTTGCTCTTGCATCATTCTATCAATTACATTCACTATTCTTGAACTTCTGGTGGCTTGGAAAACCTCATCCTCCATTGGTGCAAAAATTCTAAACTCTGCTCGGTTGTATTATTTAAATGGTAGTCTTTGAGATCCGACAAATAAAAATAATTAGGTTGCCTGGATATTATGTCTGGTTAAGTTATGCAAAAAAAGTCCATTAATATTCTGTGTGAAATTAAATAAAGGAGTGAACCCAATGCATTCAAAATACTTAAGAGATTAGAATCTGGAATTTCATTAGGAGTCAAATTTCAGTGAACTGAACCAGAACTGAACTTGGGCTTTTCACACAAACTCCAATGTTTACAAGACCAGGACACAAATGATCAGAGACCAAATGAGTATAAATATTGGCCAATAAGATACTTTAGAGCAAAAGACTGAATAAACCTAATGAATAAATGATTTGAATGCCTTGATCAAGTTACTTTTGGAAACAAAGCTTGTGTTGTTTAGAACTGTGATGTGAGCTTCTGATTTATATTAAAGCTGTGAAACTATTGTTTGCATTATTGCTTTTTTTCCCACCCCAAGAATATATAGTCCTGGCTGAATGCAGGACAGGAATGCATTCAGTGCCAGTGTTCAGTGCTCATGGTTTGCCTGGAGGCCAATTGCCATGCGTATTCCAAGTCCATCATGAAGGAGAACGTTCACACGATCTTGTTTATGACTCTGACACCTTTTACTACCAACTTAACTTGCCTTGTAAATACCGTGAAGCTTTGAAAGAGAAACAGTCTTCATATATAGAAAAAGAAAATTTTTTATGGGAATGGCGAAGAACCACAAAATAGTATGCTCTTTTCTTCAGAACAGTGAAAAACCAAAGAGATGGAGTGCTACTAAGGAAGAAATTTTATACAACTTAAACTCCCATTTTGTCAACGTTAGCAGAAGAAAAGTACACCTCACATCACAGGGATGCCCAAATTTGCTTTCTTGGATCAGTGAAGTGACAAAGATATTCGGCACAATGCCCAAGCCCAACACAATTAAAGTCAATATACTTGTTGATCTGCAATAGTTGTCGATACCTACAGTATTGGGAGTTTATTTGCAGTTCAATCACAAATGATGCAACAAAACACCAATATTTTTTCATTAAATATGCATTACAACCCAATAAATACAATAATTTAAGGGTGCCCGAAATGTCAACTGCTTATTCTCATCCATAGATACTGTCTGACCTGATGAGCTCCTTCAGCACATTGTGTGTATTGCTCTAGATTTCCAACATCTGCGGTACCTCTTGCATCTATGATTTAAGGGGGAAACTTGCAAGACTCTGTAAGCAAATACAGTAGCAGGAATTAATCAAGGTGGTGTAGCAGTTAGCATAACACTATTACCACTCACCAGAGACCTGGGTTCAATTCCTGCCACTGTCCATAACCTTTTTCACGCCATGGACCCCAGGATGGAAATCATTGCTCTATTCTGAGGCTGTACCTGCTGGTCTGAGATGCTCCAACATTGGAAACATCCTCTCCACATCCACTCTATCTAGGCCTTTCACTATTCAATAGGTTTCAATGAGATCCCCCTCATCTTCTAAACTCCAGTTAAGTACTAGCCCAGAGCCATCAAATGTTCTTCATATGTTAACCCTTTTATTCCTGGGATCATATTAAATGACAGGGAAGGGTTAAGGAGTCGACTGGCCTGTTCTTTCTCCGCTTTCTTGCGGTCTTGTGCACACATAATGTGATACAATTTTGACTGCACAAGTTTCCTCCAGGTGCTCTGGTTTCCTCCCACATTCCAAAGGCACATGGCTAGTTGTAGACATGCTATGTCAGTGCCAGAAGCATGGTGAAACTTGCAGGCTGCCCCCCAACCCATCCTTTGACTGAATTGGTCACAGTATGTTTCTATGTACAAGTGAGAAAGAAAGCTAAATCTTTAATCTTTCAGGCAACATATTTTTCAAATAGTTGTAACAGGCAGACACAAGTTGTACAATTGGTCAGCTCCATTATGGGTACTAGCCTCCCTAGTATTCAAGACATCTTCAAGGAGCGATTCTTCAAAAAGGCGGCGTCCATCATTAAGGATCCCCATCACCTAGGACATGCCCTCTTCTCATTGCTACCATCAGGGAGGAGGTACAGGAACCTGAAGGCACACACTCAGTGATTCAGGAACAGCTTCTTCCTCCCAGCAATCCGACTTCTAAATGGACATTGAAACCATGAACACTACTTCACTACTTGCTTTTATTTCTGTACTACTTATTTAGTTTAACTATTTAATATACAGATATATACTTACCGTAATTCAGTTTTTTTCTCTATTATTGTACTGCTGCTGCTGTTAACAAATTTCACGAGACACACCAGTGACATTCAACCTGATTCTGATAGCTTCCCTCTCTCTCTCGCTGTAATGTACAATTCTCCGATTAGTGCAAGTAAGAGTGGATTAGTGAAGTCATCTGGGTTCTCAGAGCTGAGTCATTGTGTTTGCAAGTCTTTGATTTCCCCATTTTTATAATGCACTGTGTCTATAACAAACCAAGTGTCAATAGCTTTGATGGTGGTAAAACCTTTTGAAGGAATGGATTTAAAAGGGTTTAAATTGGCTTCTGGATCAAAACTTGAACCAGTGAGGTAGATATGTGGAACTAATCTGCTGTCGGTCACAATCCTCAGACATGACACAAAGGTGTTTTGCTGCACCCATGCCTGGTGAAGTTTAATCTCCGAGCCCGAGGCCAATTTCATATTTTAATTGTTACACAGGGGGTTCACTTCACAATTAGGTGACACATTTACTGCAATTGTGAAAAAAATTCTTGCAACCTTTTGTTGATTCAAGGCCACCAAATTGAATTTTTATGAAAGTTTTTCTTTTTTTTCTGATGGAATTTCAACCAGAAAGACCTCACTGGAACACAAAGATTCAGACCCAGGTCTCAGAAGGAATCATTTTGCCAAAGGCGAACAATGCCATCTAAGATTCAAGGGCAAAGACAGTTTGCTTCACAAGTACAGTAGAAGCAGAAATTGCAAGCAACATCCATATAACACTGAATAATCCAAGACAATGAAAATAATAAAATTAGGAACAGTTTTTGAACAGCTCATGATGGGCCTTTAGAGTAAGGTGAAGAAGTTCTCAATTTATATGACTGTATAAAATGAACAAACAAGAGTGTTGTTATTCTTTGGGAAACAGCGCAGGCTTGAAAAAAAACACAAAGCTAAAATATCTGAGGGCATGACCTTGCTAATGACATTGGTAAAACACCAGCTCAGTTGCCCTCCAGTATCAAATCTGCAAGAGAATCCACACCCCTGTTGAACAAGCTGCATTTCACTTTTTTAAAAATTACAGTGGATTCTGGTTAATTGCGACACCACGGGCCAATACATTTTGGACCAATTAAGCAGCAGTGTCACTAGCCAAAGTTTCATAGAAATATAAAAAAGACAAATTGAGTAATAAATTTTGTATTTGAATGAAACACATAATAAATTAGAACATTACCAGTAGCACTACAGTACTATAAAACTATGTTTTAGTTCCTAATAGTTAGCAATGGAAGAATTTCATCCAGTGTATGCAATGAACAAAATCAGCACCAACACCTCATGCAGATTATGGACTACCTTCATACAGTACGATAGATGACTGCATCCTGCAAATCTTAATTTTCATTGTAACATTCAAGATGATTGTTGATATCTTCAAATTCTTCATAGTTTCTAACTTGAAGTAGTGATATCATTTCCTTTTCACTCTTGGATGTTTCTGGCATCTCCAAGCATGAGTGTTTGAAACTGCGGTGAATAAAACAGTTCTGAATTGTCTTGCTGTTTATTTTTTGCCAACTCTTAGTGACAATGATTACTGCTTTTTGAACACAAACACACCCAACTGAGACTTCGGAGCTCGGGAGCCTAACAGTGGCTCCTTTGCTTGCGTCTTCGGAAACAGCTCTATTTCATCTTTAATACAGGTTTCCCCCGCCATCCGAAGGTAGAGCGTTCGTATGAAACGGTTTGTAAGCCAAAATGTCGCAAAGTGAAGAAGCAATTACCATTTATTTATGTGGGAAAAATTTGTGAGCGTTCGCAGACCCTGCTACTGCTGCATTCTCCGCGAATCGTGGGGTGGTGGGACACTGGGGTGTCATCTCGTCATCTGTTTCCATTAGAGCAGGCAGCTCATCTTCTCTTATGACTGCATGCCTCGATGTCGAAGGTCGAGGTTCATTGTCTGCTGTGGCTGATGTGGAAGGCTTGCTTGACTGCTGAGCCTCGCGCATTTTTCTATCATACAGTTCTTTGTAAGGACTCAAACCATCCTGCAAATATCCCCTAAACCTACGTACCCTTTCAAAATTGAAGTCATACTTTATCATTGCAGCGAAAATCTCACGCAGTTGCTTCACGTTCAGTTCCTGGATGACTTCACTTTCGGTCCGTTTGCTACTGCATTCGGTTTTGATTGTTATCCTTTCCTCTTCCAATTCTTGGTCATGGGATGCAAAACCTCTTAAACATCATGTTCGTCAGCTTCCACAAGCCAAACTCACTTTGTCCTTACTTCATTCACCACAATCGAAATGCTTAATTATGTCTAGCTTTACGCTAAGTGTAACACCCTTACGAGCTCTTTTAGGCTTTTCCAATACCTTAGAACTCATCTTGCAAACGGCTGCTCACAGGCACATGTCTAAGCGATGCTGGCTAGAATGCAGTTCCGAATCCCGGGGAGAGTGGCGGCTTTAATCGCGTGCTGATTTTCCCCGTGCGCTGTTTTTTTTCGTAACAGTGAAAACACCTTCTGTTAGCGAAAACAGGGTACTAATGTAGGTCTTTCGTAACAGTGAGGTTTCATAAAGCGAACATTCAAAAAGCGGGGGACACCTGTCTCTCTATTTTTCCCTTTCAGGGTTTTTCTGAAGACGCTGACCTGGAGTTACACGCTGACTTCAATTCTTTGCGGGATTGGGACCCGCTCTTGGGGGCCTCACAACTGGCCACTATTTGATATGCCAAGGACGTGGCCAAGAAGACTCGCACGCCTTCAGGGTTATGAGATTTTGTGGCTCTGGAGGCGGGCGGACTCGTGGTCGGTGCTGCTGCAGAAAATCAGTGTGTTGTGGGAGACGGAAGATTGAAAGCAGCAAGCTATCTGCTGGCTGTGTGCCCAGAGAGCCGAGTTCTTTGCATACAGAGCTCAGAAAAACCGACGCAACAGACTTTTAACACCATAAATCAGCGAGTTGGTTGTTATGTCTCCCTTCTCGCTGTGAGACACCTCTTTTTCCCTTACTCAGGAGAGAGAGAGTCTGTGGTATGCCGAATTACCGGGTGAATGAGTAGTCTTTGGGGTACTGCAAGACTGTGTCTTTATTGATGCTTTGCTGCACGCTTGAGTGCTTGGTGGGGGAGCGCTGATGCATTTTTGCTGGTGGGGGAGGGGATCGTTGCTCTGCTGCTGCTTATGCATTGGGGGGAACTGGGGGGCTTTGGGGTTCTAACATTTAACTGTCATTCATTCTTTGGGGCACTTCTCTGTTTTCGTGGATGGTTGCAAAGAAAATGAATTTCAAGATGTATATTGTATACATTTCTCTGACATTAAATGTACCTTTGAAGCCTTTGAAACCTTAAAAACTGATCACTCTAAGCACACCCTTGGGCAATGTGTAGTACTTGATTAGCCCCTGATCAGGGTCACGTGAAACCATGGGAGCAGCTAATGCATATCACAAGTCCTGGTTCTGCAACCACTAACACCAGACACCAATCTCTGAAGACTATTGATATTGGCTTGGGGGTCACCCATCTTGTAAAATACACTGCCCAGAAGAAGGCAATGGCAAACCACTTCTGTCGAAATATTTGCCAAGAACAATCATGGTCGTGGATAGGCCAAGAACAATCATGGTCGTGGATAGACCATGATCATCCACATCATATGACATTGCATATAATGAACAAACAATTGTCTTTTGAGCACACAGCTAAACAATTTAAGAAAATGGGCAATTTCCTGCATCATATTCATATTTCTCACACTCATTTCTTGATAATTTCAGACAATCATTCATAAATTCAGATTTGCACCTTATCATCCTGTTTGCCATTTTGTGCTCCTGCCCACTCCAGAATTTCCTTTTCGTTTTATCCTCCTTATGCTCTTTTCTCCACATTACTAAACTTATTATTAATCTCCAACTATTTCTCCTACCCATGAAAGGCCAACAGACCAAAGCATTAGTACAGTTTTTGCATCCTCAGATTCTGCTAAACTTCTGAACTATCTCTAGTTGAGCGACTGCTGAGTTCCTCCAGCAGAAGACCATACGATATAAGAGCAAAATTAGGCTATTCGGCCATTTTTTAAAAAATCAAGTCTGCTCTGCCATTTCATCATAGCTGATCCATTTTCCCTACCAGCTCTAATCCCCTGTCTTCTCTCTGTATGTCTTCATGCCCTGACCAATTAAGATTCTATCAACCTCTGCCTTAAATATTTGTAAAGATTTGGCCTCCACAGCCACCTGTGGCAACACATTTCACAGATTCACCACTCTCTGGCTAAAGAAATTCCTCCTCATATCGATTCTGAAGCTGTGTCCTCTGGTCCTAGACTCTCCCACCATAGGAAACATCTCCATATCGACTGTATCAAGGTCTTTCACCCTTCAACAGGTTTCAATGAGGTCACCCCTCATGCTTCTGAATTCTAGTGAATACAGGCCCAGAGCCATCTTGAGATGCAAGCTAGTCAATCCTGGAATTATTTTTGTGAACCTCCTTTGAATCCTTTCCAGTTCAGCACATTTTGTCTTTTGCTCTAGCTGAGTATTCTGATATTTATTTCAGATTTTCAGTATCCATTGTGTATTCGCTTGCAAGTTGGACCACAGATCCTGTCCAAATTTTCAGACAAACATAGAAGTTAACATGCACAATTTCAATGCTGCACAGAGAATTATCCCTGGAAACAATTCAGAACCAGATTTAATGTCATTGAGTGTGAAATTTCTCACACTCCGAGCACCTCTGCTCCATCTGCCTAATGTACAACTTACCTGTGGCCAAATATTTTAATTCTGATTCCCATCCCAACATGTAGGTCCATGGCCTCTTCTTGTGCCACAATGAGGCTCCCCCCTCAGTGTGGAGGAACAACACCTTACATTCTGTCTGGATTACCTCCAACCTGATGGCATGAACATTAATTTCTCCTTCCGGTAAAAGATTTTTATCTCTCACTCCCCTCTTCTTCTGTTCCTCATTCTGGTCCCTTACCTTTTCTCACCTGCCTATCACCTCTGCCTGGATCCTCTCCTCCTTCCCTTTCTCCTATGGAGCATTCTCCTCTCCTATCAGATTTCTTCCTCTCTAGCCCTTCTCCATTCCTACCTATCACCTTCTAGCTATCCTCCTTCTCCTCTGCCCCTTTTATTCTGTCGTTTTCCCTTTTCCTTTCCAGTCCTGAAGCAGGGTCTCAACCTGAAACATCGACTGTTTATTAATCTCCATAGATGCGGCCTGATCTGCTGAGTCCCTGCAGCATTTTGTGTGTGTGTGTTGGATTTCTAGCATCTGCAGAATTTCTTGTGTTTGTGTCATGAAATTTGTTGCTTTGCATTAGCAGTACTGAGAAGTCCAATATTTGCCCATATCTGACATCACCAAAACTGGTCACGACTATATAATTTAAATATTCATATGCTTAAATTGGTAGCTGTTTCTTAAGACAGTGAATACTGTGTTGGTCCACCCACTCAATACGCTAAAGTAACTGTGAAGGCTCTGCATCCTTCCCAGTTCACACTCCGAACCCAGCTTTGCGTTGGCTGCAAAACTGAGGAGATTATATTACCCAATTCATTTATTTATATTCTGTGTAGCTGAAGTCCAAGCACTATAGGTCATGCCACCACCTGCCATTCTGAATATGGGCTCACTTATTCCCACACTTCCAGATTCAAAATTGCTGAATATAATTTCCAATATACAAGTGTAAAGGGGAATAAAATAACTGTTACACTGGATCCAATGCAGCACAAAAAAACACAAGATAAGGAATACAATAATAATCTAAAAAACACAATAAATATAAATACACACGATAGCTAATATACGTACATAGATTTGTATGTCCATAAAGTGATGCTAAGCAGAGGAGCACCTGTACATCAGGTGACTCTGACAGGAAATGATAAGTAGTGGTGGTTGGGGGTGATGAGGAATGTGTTAATGGGTGGAGGTAATGATCAGCCTTACTGCTTGGAGAAAGTAACTGTTTGAGTCTGGAGGTCCTGGCATGGATGCTACTTAGTGTCCTCCCTGATGGGAGCGGCATAAGTAGTCCATGAGCAGGGTGGGTGGGATCCTTCATGATGTTATTGGCTCTTTTACTGGCACATTTCTGTATACCCTCCTCCAAGTGAGCAACACCCTTGTGGTTTGGAGGCTTGCATACCTCAATGATCCAGAGAGCTATGTTGGCTGGAGTAAGGGTTTCATGCTTTGGCTCTTGGTAGGGTCACCCATGCCAAATGGTAGAGTCCAGACTAAGAGTGAACCCTCAAGGTTTAAGGGTTCAGCTCAGGTCTAACAACCTTGGCTAGTCAAAAAAAAATTGTAACGGAAACAGCATTGAAGAACCCTGTATCTGAGTGCGACAGTATTCCTGAGTCTCCACCTGGGACTTGTATGACTGATAGTAGTGAAAACCGAAGGGAAGCTACTGACACAATGAAGGAAGCCCTGAACACCACCAGAGATGGAGGACCTTCATTGCTACCCTAAAAGGCAGATAATCTTCTGTATCTTTTGAAGAAGGGTCTTGGCCCAAAACTTCAACTGTTTATTCTTTTCCATAGATGCTACCTGGCCTGCTGAGTTCCACCAGCGTTTTCTGTATGTTACATTGGATTTCCAGCATCTACAGACTTTCTTGTGTTTGTGATTGACCTTTCTGTAAACATGTCCTTGATGGTGTTGCTTGGGCAGTTTTGACTACCCAATATAGAGCCTTCCTGTCCACCACAGTGCAGTTTCTGTACCATGCAGTAATGTAGCTTGTTATGATGCCGAGTTTCTTGGCTATCAATCAGTTCTATATCCAAGTCAATACATCACCCCAATCCTTTGTTTTAATGTACTTACTAAGCTTCTGTATGAGATCTTTGTGCTGTTTTTTTCAATACCATATTATTTGCTCCTCCCACACCCAATCAAAAAAAAGACACTAAAATTTTTAGGCATAAATTTCCTTTCCTAAACCCATGCAATTTTGACCCCACTGGTCACCACTTTCCAAATGCTTTGTTACCACATCTTTAAACAGTGCAACACATACAAAATTCTGGAGGATCTCAGCAAGTCAGTCAGCATCAATAACCAATCGATGTTTCAGGCTGAGACGCTTCTTCAGGACTGAGAAGGAAGTGGGGAGCATGCCAGAATAAAAAGGCAGGGGGAGGGAAGGGGGCTAGCTAGAAAGTGAAAGGTGAAGCCAGCTGGGTGGGAAAGATAAGGGCTGGACTGGGGACCCGGGAAAAGTAATAGGCAGGTGAGAAGAGGTAAAATGAAGTAGTCCCTCAATTTATGATGGATACTATTAATGTACTCCACTACCAATACCTTTTAAGAGGAATATAATTATCTGTTTTCTCACACATTTGTTTCTAAATAGCAGCATTACATGAGGTTTTGTCTCATCACAAGAATAGAGGCAGCATGGTACAGTTTGTATAGACACTGCCTTACACCTGGATTCAGTCCTGACTTCATGCACTCTATGTGTAGAGTTTGCATATTCTCTCTCTGACCGTGTGGATTTCTTCCAGTTTCATTATACATCCCAAAGTTGCGCAGGTTGGCAGATACATTAGGAGAGTCTTGGACCAGTGGGCACAGTCTCAAAGTATATGGACACTCCTTTAGAACAGAGATGAGAAAGAATTTCTTTAGCCTGAGGGTGGTGAACCTGTGGAATTCATTGCCACAGATGGTTGTGGAGGCCAAGTTATTGGGTACAGTTAAAGCAGTTCTTGATCAGTAAGGACATCAGAGGTTACGGGGAGACGGCAGGAGAATGGGATTGAGAGGGAAAATCAATCAGCCATGATTGAACAGCAGAGAAGATTCAAATGGGCTGAATGGCCTAGTTCTGTTCCTATACCTTATGGTTACTGCAAACTGCCTCTAACACATAGGAACATACTCAAAATGCTGGAGGAACCAACAAGTCAGGCAGCATCTGTGGAAGAGAGTAAAGAGTCGATGTTTTGGCCGAGACCCTTCTTCAGGACTATTCGGAGTCCTGAGAAGGGTCTCAGCTGAAACATTGACTGTTAATTCACTCCCATAGATGCTATCTGATTTGCTGAGTTCCTCCAGCATTTTGTGTTTGTTGCTTTGGAGCAGGATTAGGCTATCTGGCTCCGCTGTTCAGTAAGATCATGGCAGATTTGACCATTGCCTCATCTCCACTTACCTGCCCTTTCCCCATCACCCTTCATTCTCCAACTATGCAAAAATCTAACCTTGTCTTAAATATATTTACTGAGGTAGCATCCACTGCTTCATTGGGCAGAGAATTCCACAGATTCACCACACTTTGGGAAAAGCAATTCCTCCACATCTCCGTCCTAAGTCTACTCCTCTGAATCTTGAGGCTATGTCTCCTAGTTCTTTCTAGTCAAGGAACAACTTTCCTGCCTCCATCATATCTATCCTGTTCATAATTTTATGTTTTTCTATAAAATGTCCTCTCATCCTTCTGAATTCCAGTGAGTACAGTCCCAGGCAACTCGATCTCTCCTCATAGTCTAAACCCCTCATCTCTGGAATCAACCTGGTGAACATCCTCTGCACCACCTCCAAAGCCAGTATATCCTTCCTTAAGTAAGGAGACCAGAACTGCATGCAGTACTCTAGATGAGGCCTTACCAGTACTCTGTACAACTGCAGCACAACCTCCCTGCTCTGAAATTCAATCCCTCAAGCAATGAAGGCCAACGTACCATTTGCCTTTTTAATAGCTTGCTGCACCTGAAACCAACCTTTTGCAATTCATGCACAAGCACTCCCAAGTCCTTCTGCATAGCAGCATGATACAATCTTTCACCATTTAAATAATAATCTGATCTTCCATTTTTCCTTCCAAAGCGGATGTCCTCGCATTTACCAACATTGTACTCCATCTGCTGGACCCCAGCGCACTCACTTATCTCTCTGCAGACTCTCCGTATACTCTGCACAATTTGCTTTTCCATTCAATTTAGTGTCATCAGCAAACTTAGATACACTACCCTCAGTCCCCTCTTCCAGATTGTTAATGTATATCATGAACAGTTGTGGGCTCAGCACTGACCCCTGTGGCACACTGCTCACCACTGATTGCCACATTGGCTAACCAATCCTCAACTCTGTGCATCCTTATCTAATGGACAAGTCTATTATGTGGCACATAATTGAACGCCTTCTGGACATCCAAGTAAATAACGTCCATCTGTTCCCCTCTATCCACTGTGCTTGTTATATCCTCAAAGAACTCTATTAATCTGCCTAGTCCCAGTTGATGAAGTAACGGGTCATATAGAAAGGTGGGATTAACATAAGATTAGTATCAACGGAAACAACAGGAATTCTGCAGATGCTGGAAATTCAAGCAACATACATCAAAGTTGCTGGTGAACGCAGCAGGCCAAGCAGCATCTGTAGGAAGAGGTGCAGTCGACGTTTCAGGCCGAGTCCCTTCGTCAGGACTAACTGAAGGAAGAGTGAGTAAGGGATTTGCAAGTTGGAGGGGGAGGGGGAGATCCAAAATGATAGGAGAAGACAGGAGGGGGAGGGATAGAGCCGAGAGCTGGACAGGTGATAGGCAAAAGGGGATATGAGAGGATCATGGGACAGGAGGTCTGGGAATAAAGACGGGGGGGGGTGACCCAGAGGATGGGCAAGAGGTATATTCAGAGGGACAGAGGGAGAAAAAGGAGAGTGAGAGAAAGAATTAGTATCAACGGATGGTTTATGTTTGGCTGAAGGACATGTCCAACTATGACATGATTCAGTGTCCAAGGATATTGTAAATGACCACCAGTGCATCTACTACTTCTAAGGCTTGGTCCTTAAATACTCAAGGATACAGTCTATGGAGCTTTAGGGAGTTAATCTGACTCTAATCTTATTAATTAGATACGCAGTCGAACAGTGTCTGATTGCCTTACTTGCTTTCCAAGCGATCACAAGACCTTGTTGAACACTGGTGGTGTGGAATGCTGCAAGTCCAGTCCATTTCCTGTTCATTAGTGAAGTGGGGCAGCTGCACAGCCTCAGTCAGAGGGCAGACTAGGCCTCAAGCTACGGTGTTGCCCGGTAATGGAGACAGACAAAAATATTTGTCCTATGGTGATGGTACTGATATCAAAAACAAGAGGATACAGATTTAAAGTGACAGGAAGGAGATTTAAAGGGGATTGGAGGGGTACATTTTTGGTTTACTCGGACAACATTTGATATCTAGAATGCATTGACAGAGAAGGTTACTTTTTAAAGAGGCATTTAGATAGTGTCTTGAATAGGCAAGGCAGAGATTAATACATTTCTTATAAGGGCAAATGGATTTAGTGTGTATGGGTAAAAGTGGATTTTTTTTTATTAACACAGGGAAAGTGGATACATGGAATGCCCTACCTGGGGTGGTGGTAGAGGCAGATACATTAGGGACAATTAAGAACCACTTAGATAGGCATGTGGATGATTGGAAAAAATAGAGGGCTATGTAGCAAGTAAGGTTCAATTGATCTTAGAGTAGATTAAAAGGTCACCAGAACATCACAGCCCTGTAGTGTACTGTAACGTTCCATGTAAGTTTGCCATGAACATGGTGCGACAAACGGCCCGCTTCTGTGCCAGAAGAATACATCAATGCAGCCCCCTTATCAACACAAAGCAACACACACAAAATGCTGCAGGAACTCAGCTGCTCGGGCCACATCTATGGAAATTAATAAACAGTTGACATTTCAAGTTGAGACCCTTCTTCAGGACTGAGAAGGAAGGGGGACAGTGGGGGGAGGGGAAGGAGGCTAATTGGAAGGTGATAGGTGAAGCCAGGTGGGTAGGAAAGGTCAAGGGCGAGAGAGGAAGGAATCTGACAGGAGAGGAGAGTGGACCATAGGAGAAAGGGGAGGAGGAGGGGACCCAGTAGGAAGCAACAGGTAAGTGAGAAGAGGTAAAAGGTCACAGTGGGGAATGGGGGTGGGGGAGGGGGTTGGTAAATTTGTTGACGGGAAGAAATTGTTATTCATACCATCAGATTGGAGATTACCCAAACAGAACACAAGGTGTTGCTCCTCTACCCTGAAAGTGGCCTCGCCTTGGCACAAGAGGAGGCCACAACCAAAATTTCTGAATGGGAGTGGGAATTGGAATTAAAATATTTGCCCATTGGTAAGTACCTCTTGTGGTGGATGGTGTAGAGCTGCTCAATGAAGCGGTACCCCAATTTTCGATGAATTTCACTAATGTAGAGAGGGACGCATCAGGAGCACCCTCATCAATCCTTCCTGATAGCTCCTTAAACAAGTCAGTTAAGTTAGACAGTGGTTTTTCCCTGTTGTCTGTACTTCATTGATCAGTGCCTTTCGAATTGAAAGGTTGAAAAGTAGTTAAGAATTAATACAATGCCAAATCAAATCAAATTTAATTATCATTCAACCATACATGTATACACCCAAATGAGACAGCATTCCTCCAAAGCCAAGATGCAAAACATACACAGTTCACTCAAAATAGCGAGCAAGAAAAAACATACATATAGTCCAACACTCTGAGTGACACGTCCTACAGGTCCCAGTAATCCAGCCTGTCATTCCACTAATCGAATTCTGTAGGGCAGCACCGACGGGAGAGGCCAGCCCTGCATAAATGCTACACTACACTGCCTCCAGTGTCTCCTCACTTGCACAGTAACAGCAGGCAAGTCTGCAGCCTGAGGCCTAGCCCACGCTACAATCGAAGCTATGAAGCTCCCACACCGCCTGTCTCACCAAAAAACAAGGGAAACAGACCCAAGGCATCTTACATTATCAACGTCCAAAAGGGTCTGCAACAGGATCACAAGAGAAATGTCCAAGACAATCTCCCACAGCCTCAGTTCAAACTTAGAATAGTGCAGCAAAGAAACAGGCCTCTCGGCCCATGATACTTGTGCCGACCACAATGCCAATTTAAACTGCATGTTCAAGGGCTTGTCCAAGTGCTTCTTAACCATGCAATTGCACCTGATTCCACCACTTCCCTTGTCACTATTCACTCTCTGTTTAAGCAACTTGGTACATAAACTTCCTTTAAATTTTCCTCCCTCTCACTTAAATCACTAAGAAAGTTTATGTTTCTGTTCTCTGTCAATACCCACTATCTGTGTTAAAAGTGTGAGAAGTTCAGAGGAGGATAGGGTCAGATTTGGCTGGTGTCTCACCACCTGCGCTTTTGTTGAATCACTTGAATAAACCACAAAGTGCAAAAAGATTGTAAGAACATAGATCATAGAAGAGTACAGCACAGAACATTGGCCCACAATGTTCTGCCAACCTTTTAACCTACTCTAACATCAATCCCTCTATTTTCCCTCCCACATAGTTTCCCATCACCCATGTGACCATCCAAGAGACTCTTAAATATCCCTAAAGATATTTCGGGGTCTTATAGATATTAGGGATCTCAGGGTACATGTCCACAGATCCCTGAAAGTTGTCTCACAGGTGGATAGGGTAGTTAAGAAAGCTTATGGGGTGTTAGCTTTCATAAGTCCAGGGAGAGAGTTTAAGAGTCGCGATGTAATGATGTAGCTCTATAAAACTCTGGTTAGGCCACACTTGGAGTACTGTGTCCAGTTCTGGTCACCTCACTATAGGAAGGATATGGAAGCATTGGAAAGGGTACAGAGGAGATTTACCAGGATGTTGCCTGGTTTAGAGAGTATGCATTATGATCAGAGATTAAGGGAGCTAGGGTTTTACTCTTTGGAGAGGAGGATGAGAGGAGACATGATAGAAGTGTACAAGATAATAACAGGAATAGATAGAGTGGATAGCCAGCGCCTCTTCCCCAGGGCACCACTGCTCAATACAAGAGGACGTGGCTTTAAGGTAATGGGTGGGAAGTTCAAGGGGGATATTAGAGGAAGGTTTTTTACTCAGAGAGTGGTTGGTGCGTGGAATGCACTGCCTGAGTCACTGGTGGAGGCAGATACACTAGTGAAGTTTAAGAGACTACTAGACAGGTATATGGAGGAATTTAACGTGGGGGCTTATACGGGAGGCAGGGTTTGAGGGTTGGCACAACATTGTGGGCCGAAGGGCCTGTACTGTGCTGTTCTATAAAGTACCTATCTCTACCGCCACCTTTGACACTTTGCTCCACGCACCAACCACTTTCTTTCGGGTTCAGTAGAAATGTGTTTGCCAAAGTGAAAACATGAGGCACACTATGCACCAGAAAGCCACAGAGCTTTGGAAGACATTGTTGTGACACTGTAGTGAATCTCACAGCTGTAGTGGGTGGGGTTCGAACATAAACTAACACCTTACTGGTCATGGTCAGTGGGGATCTCCCTCAATTGCTATTATTGATGGAGAAAGAATTTACACTCCGTGAAAAACTTACCTCTGACATCCTCCCCGCACTTACCTCCAATCACCTTATAAGTTCAAAGTAAATTTACTATCAAATTTGTCTGTGTGAGGAGTGGCGCCCCACACAGACTTCCAATCTGTGCCTTGTAAGGCATGAAAATGCCCAACACAGGCCTCTCAAGGTCTGAGTCGACATTCCCTCCCTTATTATCAAAGTACAGATATGTCACCATATACAACCTCGAGATTCATTTTCCTCTGGACATACTCAACAATCCAATAATCAATGAAAGATCGCACCAACTTGGGTGTTCAACCAGAATGCAGAAGACAATAAATTGTGCAAATACGAAAAGAAATAAGTAATACTAATAACAAATAAATAAGCAATAAATAGTGAGAACATGAGATGAAGAGTCCTTGAAAGTGAGACCATAGGTTGTGGGAACAGTTCAGTGATGGGGTGAGTGAAGTTATTCCCTCTGGTTCAGGAGCCTGATGGTTGAGGAATAATATCTGTTCCTGAACCTGGTGGTGTGAATCCTGAGACTCCTGTACCTTCTTCCTGGTGGCAGCAGTGAGAAGAGAGCATGGCCTGGATGGTGGGGGTCCTTGATGATGGATGCTGCTTTCCTGCGACAATGCTCCATGCAGATGTACTCAATGGTGCAGGACGCTCCTTCATTTAAGTCTTTTTTTTAACTCTGGGAAAAATGTCACTAGCTGCTCACTTGATCTATGGCTTTTAGCATCTTGAATACATCTATCAAGTCATCTTCTTTGCTCCAAAGATAAACATCCTAGCTCGTTCAAAATAAATAGTGTGAAAAGAGAAAAAAAAAGTAGTGAGGTAGTGTTCGTGGGTTCAATGTCCATTCAGAGATCTGATGGCAGTGGTGAAGAAGCCATTGCTGAATCATAGAGTGTGTACCTCCTCCCTGATGGTAGTAATGAGAAGAGGGCATGTGCTAGGTGATGGAGATTCCTAATGATGGATGCCACCTTTTTGAGGCATCACTGCTTGAAGATGTCTGGATGCTGGGGAGGCTAGTGCCCATGATGGAGCTGGCTATGTTTACAACTCTCTGCAGCTTATTTCAATTCTGTGCAGTGCCCCCTGCCCCACTATTTCCCTCTTCACCTTTGGTGAACCACACTGTGAACTGTTGCCAACCAAGTCTTGAAGGTGAGTGTGTTATAACTGAGAGGCTTATTGGACCATTCAAAGGTCGTGGAGTCATACTGCTGAGGCTTTCTAGAGTTACACAACCACTGCAATGAAAAGGGACATCAGAGAAACCACTGTTTTTTAAAATAACATTTCAATAGTTTCATGACTGCTGTTACTGGTGGGTGATTCCATATTGCTTAACTGAATTTAAAATTCCCCTGTTCCAGCTGGGACTTGAATGCAGCTTTATGGTGAGTACTGCCCTTGTCCCTTTATTTAATAATTTTCTAACATGTTCTCTTTCACAGCTACAGAATTAGCCACCATGAAACAGTCGGCAGCTTTCTTCAGAATTCAGTATGTGCCAGAGTGTGTACATGTGGCACATTATACACTAGAAAACCACAGAATTTTGGAAGCTGTTGTAGTGAAACTGAAGTAAATCTAACAGTTGCTGTGGGTAGGATTCTAACATCACTGATCACCAATTACCTTGTGGGTCTACCACAATTGCAATTATTGATGTGGAAAGAATGGCAGAGTATTTTGCAGCAGATGCATGTCAAATCATTTTTTGAACAAGTGAAGGCTGGGGAAGATCTTCAAAATGAAGGGGTAGGGGAAGGTTGGAATGGCTGACCACACTTTCACATATAAGTGCGCAAAACTGCTGATGCATGAGCCTTCTCCCTGAACTTGAAAGCAATTTGTTATCTGCGAAGCGCACTGGGACTGCTTCATACAGAAGCAATAAATCACAGTTAACAAAAATGTTTTTTACTTTCTTTGTTATTGTTTTAAAAACACTGAAAACTAAGGCCTTATATTTGAAGCTATAATGCTTTCCTATCGGTATAGTCACCAGAATGCTGACTGAAATGTTTTCACACTGTTTATTTAAACTCTAGCACAAAGTTCAGTACAATTATACACTTACCTCTTCCTCTCTCCTGCCTATCACCTCCTCCGGTGCTCCTCCTTCCTCCTTTTCTCCCATGATCCATTCTCCTCTCCTATCAGATTCCTTGCCTTCAGCCCTTTACCCTTTCCACCTATCACATCCCAGCTTCTTATTTTTCTCCCCAACCTCCCTGTTCACCTATCACCTTCTACCTAGTCGTCCTTCCCTCTCCTAACTTCTTATTCTGGCATCTTCCCACTTCATTTCTGGTCCTGATGAGGGGTCTCAGCCTGAAATGTTGACTGTTTATTCATTTCCATAGATACTGCTTGACAGCAGATTCAATGGTGGTGACTGGACTGCACTTGTTTGATGTTATGTCTTAAAGCAGCACCTAATAAGCTGTCTGCATGTCAGCTCCTGTACAGTTTAGACTGTCATATTTACTGGACCAATATTAAACTCTTCCAAGTGAATAATTTTCCAATCACCATTTTCTTTAGTGTAATTTCTGTCACGTGAGGAAGTAAGAGGAAAATAGAGACAGCCTCTCTGATGTTTCAGCTCAGCATCAAAAGATCATTGTTTTTTTGTTGAGGCATTGTAAGTGTTGTCTACTTCGACGTACTCTTGTTAATTTTGGATAATAATAAAAAAAAGATTTGAAAAGAAAGAAAAGATCATTGGAGTTATACACATAATAAATGGATAGAAAATCATAATGGCATAAGAAGCTATTTGGCTCAGCATGCCTGCTTTTTGCTACAGAAATTTATTTATTTATTGAGATACAGCACAGAATAGGCCCTTATGGCCTTTCAAGCCGCACTGCCAGGCAATCATCAGTTTAACCCTCGCCTAACCTTGGGGCAATTAACCTACTAACTGCACGTCTTTAGAATATAGGAGGAAACTGGAGCATCCAGAGAAAACTCATGCATTTTACAAGGAGGACGTAAAGACTTCTTATGGAATTGACTCTGAACTCCAACACACCCAGCTGTAATAGCGTCGCACTAACTGCTATTCACTTTGTCCCCATTCCCAGTTCTTGTGCCCTTATCATTGTGATTTCTTTCCTTTAAGTGTGAAGAAGACATGATCACATCTGCCTCCACCACCCTTTCAGGTAGTGTATTGACAAATGTAAGACTCTTTGCAAGGGGAAGAAAAAAGCCCTAGCTACCTTTGATTAAAAAAAACAATTTCCAGTCTTTGTACGTTCTGCCAATGGAAATAGCTTTTCTTTATCCACTTGTGATAAGACTGTGCATGATTTTGAACACCTTGTGCCCCTTCAACTTTCTGATCAAAGAACAACCTCGGCTCTCCTACTTTCTGAGGCCTTCGTTGAACAGGGTCCTAGCCGTCTAGGTACGTAAGCCAGGGCAGTACAATATGGAGACCAAGCGGTTCCCCATGAAGCAAGCTCCCGCCTCTCCACCCATCTGAGAATCTAAAGGAACAGCATAGATTAGTACAGTTTGGCATCAGCAGCACTACAGGAATTGCCAGTCAGCATTGAACTCAACGTAAGACTCCAGTCAATAAGATCACCACTAAATAAAAGCTGCTGGATTTTGGCAGTTGATCCAAGGCTTTAAGTGTTCAAGACCTCCAAGAACAAAACAGATATAAGCAATAGATGACCATAACACCACTCCCAGACTTTCTGGTGTTCCTAGTTTCCCTCTTGGTGATAAGGCAATGCTGTGGCAAGATTATCCCATCACTACCTTAAGACATGTGGCACAACACTCCAGTTTATTCTGCTCCTTGACACTGGCAACATTCTAATTTCTTGATTTCTAGAAACTTCTTGATTTCTTTGATTCTTGGTAGAATCAAAGAGACATACAGCACAAAAATACCCAGGTCATGTTCTCTTAAGACCATAAGACCATAAGACAAAGGAGCAGAAGTCGGCCATTCGGCCCATCGATTCTGCTCTGCCACTTCATCATGAGCTGATCCATTCTCCCATTTAGTCCCACTCTCCCGCCTTTTCACCATAACCTTTGATGCCCTGGCTACTCAGATACCTATCAATCTCTGCCTTAAATACACCCAATGACTTGGCCTCCACTACTGCCCGTGGCAACAAATTCCATAGATTCACCACCCTCTGACTAAAAAAATTTCTTCGCATTTCTGTTCTGAATGGGCACCCTTCAATCCTTAAGTAATGCCCTCTCGTACTAGACTCCCCCATCTTTGGAAACAACTTTGCCACATCCACTCTGTCCATGCCTTTCAACATTCGAAATGTTTCTATGAAGTCTCCCCTAAACTCCAAAGAATACAGTCCAAGAGTGGACAAACGTTCCTCATATGTTAACCCTCTCATTCCCGGAATCACTCTAGTGAATCTTCTCTGTACCCTCTCCAACATCAGCACATCCTTTCTTAAATAAGGAGACCTAAACTGTACACAGTACTCCCAGTGAGGTCTCACCAGCGCCTTACAGAGCCTCAACATCACATCCCTGTCGCCTCACCTGGAAGGACTGTCTGGGGCCCTGAATGGTGGTGAGGGAGGAAGTATAAGCGCATATGTAGCACTTGTTCTGCTTACAGGGGTAACTGCTGGGAGGGAGATCAGTGGGAAGGCATGGGCGGGGGGGGGGAATGAATGGACAAGGGAGTCACGTAGGGAGCGATCCCTGCGGAAAGCCGAAAGAGGGGGGAGGGAAAGATGTGAAAGAGGAAGGGAAAGGGACTTCCCTTCCTCCACCATCAACTCTGCTCTCAAACGCATCTCTCCCATTTCATCCGCATCTGCTCTCACCCCACCCTCCCGCCACCCCACTAGAAATAGAGTTACCCTTGTCCTCACCTACCACCCCACCAGCCTCCAGGTCCAACATATAATTCTCTGTAACTTCCGCCACCTCCAACGGGATCCCACCACTAAGCACATCTTTCCCTCCCCCCACCCTTTCTGCTTTCCTCAGGGATCGCTCCCTACGCGACTCCCTTGTCCATTCGTCCCCCCATCCCTTCCCACTGATCTCCCTCCCGGCACTTATCTTTGTAAGGGGAACAAGTGCTACACATGCCCTTACACTTCCTCCCTCACTACCCTTCAGGGCCCCAGACAGTCCTTCCAGGTGAGGCGACACTTCACCTGTGAGTTGGCTGGGGTGATGTACTGCGTCTGGTGCTCCCGATGCGGCCTTCTATATATTGGCGAGACCCGACGCAGGCTGGGAGACCGTTTCGCTGAAAACCTACACTCTGTCCACCAGAGAAAGTAGGATCTCCCAGTGGCCACACATTTTAATTCCACATCCCATTCCCATTCTGATATGTCTATCCACGGCCTCCTCTACTGTCAAGATGAAGCCACGCTCAGCCTGGAGGAACAACACCTTATATTCCGTCTGGGTAGCCTCCAACCTGATGGCATGAACATTGACTTCCCTAACTCCGTCAATGCCCCACCTCCCCTTCGTACCTCATCCCTTATTAATTTATTTTTTCTTTTCTCTTTTTTTTTCTCTCTCTTTTTTCTCCCTCTGTCCCTTTCACTATAACTCCTTGTCCATCCTCTGGGCTCTCCCACCTGCTTTCTTTCTTCCCAGGCCTCCCATCCTATGATCCTCTCCCTTCTCCACCCTCATATCCCTTTTGCCAATCAATTTTCCAGCTCTTAGCTCCATCCCTCCCCCTCCTGTTTTCTCCTATCATTTTGGATCTCCCCCTCCCACTCCCACTTTCAAATCTCTTACTATCTCTTCTTTCAGTTAGTCCTGACGAAGGGTTTCGGCCCGAATCGTTGACTGTACCTCTTCCTATAGATGCTGCCTGGCCTGTTGCGTTCACCAGCATTTTTTGTGTGTGTTGCTTGAATTTCCAGCATCTGCAGATTTCCTCATGTTTGGTCAGCAAATCATAGTGGATGTGCACACAGTTAGCTTGTGAACTCATCTGTATTTTAGTTGAGATAATAAAGGTTACTTGTCGTTACAGTCAGATTCTCTCTGTGCCTCTGTAGTCATTACTATTAAGGGCTAGATCAGGGGTGGCCAACCTTTTACATTCCATGCGTCAATTTTTTCATGCACGAGTTCAGATGCGCCATACAACTTTTGTACTCCCATTCGGAGCTTGTAAAAATGTTAATATAGACATATTTAGCATTTTTACATGATATATTGATTTAATATAAAAACAAGATAATCATTACTTACCTTAACGAGACTTTTAATATATTTTGTCTTCTTTTGATTTCTTTCTTTTTCTTAATCATATATTCTTTCCGTAATTCAGACCCAAGCAGTTTTCCTTCTATTTCAGTCTGATATTGTGTTTTCTAGTGTCTATTAAGATCATGTTTTCTATTATGTGAGAAAGTGTTTTCACAAACAACGTACAACGGTTTTCCTGACGGACCCACTATAAATAAGAACTCATTTTCCCACTGTTCATTGAAATTACTATCACTTCCTGCTTTTCTTTTGCTCATTTTCTTTTGCACTGTGATGGGTAACTGAATGTAAAAACAAGGCTTAATTTTCGAAAAAGTACAAAACTGTAAATGTTCACGAAGGACAAACAAAGCACAACTCTGTAGCTCACGAGTGTCAATTGTAAACTGACTGGCAAAAACCTGCGACGCACCGCTGGTGCAGACACCTGGTGCGTCAGGATCGAACAAGTATCAAACGTGTATTGAACAGTTATGGAACGACTGCAGAACAAAAGTCCTTCTTTCCTAGTTTGACTCATTGAACATTTTATAAAAATTGAAAACAGATTAATGTGAAAGAAGATAACATTCGCCAGAAGATGTGCATGAAATAACTGATCAGTTTTAGACTTATTCTCAGTAAAACCCATTTCTAGCTCTAAGCTACTTGAATTCCTGTTATAGATTTTTTTCCTACAAATCGGTTTTTGGTTAATACTTTTTGGATGAGTAGGCTTACTTTTTTATTATTATCACTGGGGTGCAATGTGCCACTTCTAACCATCCAATATGCCATTTTTGGGGCATGCGCCATAGGTTGGCAATCCCTGGGCTAGATCCTTCCAACAAAATTCAGAATGAAGGACTCTTCATCTCATATTTTTGCTAATGTATTTATTATTATTACTACTTCTTTTTACATTTGCACAGTTAGTCGTCTTCTGCACTCCGGTTGAACACCCTAGTTGGATGGTCTTTCATTGATTCTGTTATAGTTATTATTGTTGAGTATGCCCACAAGAAAATTATCTCAGGGTTGTATATGGTGATATATACGTACTTTGATAATAAAATTTACCTTGAACTTTGAAACGAGCCCATTGACTCAACATCGGGCACTATTTGCATGAATCACATTTTTAAAAACGTTCCTATATTCCCACCAACTCTCCCAAGTTTTCACCACTCAGTTGTGCACTTTGGACAATTTACAACCCTTGTGTCCTTGGAACACAAGAAGAATCCAGAACATCGGGGGGGGGATGGAGGAATACAGCAGTCACAGAAAGAAAAGTTCCATGCACATTGTACTCAAGGTCAGGATTGAACCCAGGTCTTCATGACTATCCATTATACGACTGGGCTGCCCTTAGTGAGTGCTGAAATCCAGCTTTTTCTACTGAGATGGGGAATGCATGTGAGAGCAATAACAATTTCATTTATACAGTGCGTAATAGGCTTTTCCGGCCCTTCGAGCCAAGCTGCCCAATCGTGCCCAATTTAATCCTAGACTAATCACGGGACAATTTACAATGGCCAATTAACCTATCAACCAGTAGGTATTTGGACTGCGAATGGAAACTGGAGCACCCAGAGGAAGTCCACGCGGTCACAGGGAAAACGTACAAACTCCTTACAGGTAGTGGTGGGAATTGAACCTGGGTCACTGGTACTGTGAAGCGTTGTGCTAACCATCAGGCTACTGCGCCACCTCATCAGCCAATGATATAGATGGCACAGTAGAAGAACATTTAGCATAATATTTTATAACACCAGTGATCCGGGTTCAATTCCCACTACTGTTTGTAAGGAGTATGTCCGTTCTTCCTTGACCACATGGATTTCCTCTGGGTGTTCCAGTTTCCTCCCACACTCCAAAGATGCAAGGATTATGGTTGGTAACATACACAAAATGCAGGTCAAGCACCACCTATGGAAATGAATAAACAGTCGATGTTTCAGGTTGAGACCTTTGTTCAGCACTGGAAAGGAAGAGGGAAGATGCCAGAATGGGCATGCTATGTTGGCAGTGGAAGCACGGTGACGCTTGCGGGTTGGCCCTGGCATATCCTCGGACTGTGTTGGTTGTTCACACAAATGGCACATTTCACTGTATGTTTCGATGTAGAATAAAACTCATCTTTCAATCTCTGTAACATAGCAAAACATCCCAACATGATTCACAGGAATGATACCAAATCCAAGTCATAGGACATATTTATGCAGATCATTAAAAACTTAAGGTGGTGACTAGGTGCGGAATTCATTGCCACAGATGGCTGTGGAGGCCAATCTACTGGGTATATTTAAATTGCATGTCGACAGGTTCTTGATTAGTAAAGGCGTTAAAGGTTATGGGGGGAATGGGATTGAGAGGGAAAATCAATCAGCCATGATTGAATGGTGGAGCAGCCTCAATGGACTGAATGGCTATTTTTGCTACTGTATTTTATGGTCTTAATCAAGAAAGAAAAATTGAAGAAGCACTTCAGAGGAGGAATGAAGAGAAGCTAAGATGTTGAAAGACAGTGCATGTAAACACAGCAGCTAAAACATAACAACATGGCTCCCTGTTCCCCCACCCTCAAACCTACTAACCAACTTTTACAGGAGCACCATTGAGAGTGTCTGACCAGCTGGATCACTGTCTGATACGGGAATTGCTAGGCATCTGACCGCAAAACCCTACAAAGGCATGCGAGGACTGTGGAGAGCAGGGGTTTTTAACCTGGGTCCACAGACAGCAAGACTCAATGGCATAAAATAAGGTTGGGAACCCCCAGCTGAGAGGATCAGCGGGTCTCTCACCTATCCAATTTACTTACCAAGAGTGCTGCAAATGCAGGGCCCTGAGCATTGTCAATGATCCCTCCCATCCATCCAATGATCTCTTTGACCTCCCCCCCCTCCCCCCCCACCACCATCAGGCAGGAGGTACTAAGGATTGTTAGGATGGGAAACAGCTTCTTCCCACAGGCTGTAAGATTACTGAACTCCCTGCCACCACCAGGCCTCATCACACTGTTTACTTTTTAATGTGCATCAAATATGCACCTTATTATTTGTTAATTTTTTTGTGGTAATATTACTATATGTGTTGTGTGTGTGTGTGTGAGTTATATGTATTGTGTTGTGCACCTTGGTCTGGAGAAACGCTGATTTGTTTGCAAGTCTATCTATAGTTAAATAATGATAAACTTGGACTTGAATACCAATCACAACAGCCTCTCTTTCCCCAACCCCAATTCACCACTGCCATTTCTCCACCCAGTTCAGGGAAGCAGAACCTCCTGACCCAAATGCTGCCACACCATTCTCTGAACTGCTAAGTGCTGGTCCCTGCTGTGAGTGGCACAGATTTAAATTACTTAAGCACTTTAACACTATTAATAATTAAAATGATTTTTAAAAAAACTCAAATGCATTAGTAATTTGAAGCCAATCCACTCATAGCTGAAATCGGCTTTTAGTGGTGCACATTAGGGTAAATATTCCCACTGGTTTTCCCTTCATATAATGTCTGTAGGATTTAACCCTGTTTTTCTCAGTTGAACTGAAAACAGGATTTTATATTTTCCATAACAACATCTTCCTTATTGTTCAATCCATTTAAATACTACTCGTTTTGCTGTCAACCAAATCTGGATTGTCCTAACAATTCTCAGGGTGCTCCAGTTAACTCCCACAGTCCAAAGGCATACCAGCTAGTAGGTTAATTGTCACTGTAAATCATCTTGTGATTAGGCTAGAGTTAAATCGGTGGGTTGTTGGGTGATGCCGCTCAAAGGACTGGAAGGGTCTGTTTTGCATGGTATCTCTAAATTTTAAAAAAAGTGCTTCTGCACATTTAACTGATGTTAGGGTTAGTGGTGGGGAGGACTTTGAGGAGGATTGGAGTGGGCTGGAGTCACAATCAGGTGGTTAGTGAAATGAGAGCAGGTATGAAAAGAACGAAGTCATCATCATCATCATGTCCCATGTCATATCATGTGGGCAATCATGATTATGATTGTTCTAGCCAAATTTTTCCACAGAAGTCGTTTGCCATTGCCTTCTTCTGGGCAGTGTCTTTACAAGACGAATGACCCCAGCCATAATCAATACTCTTCAGAGATTGCCTGCCTGGCATCAGTGGTCACATAACCAGGACTTGTTATATGCACCAACTGCTTATGTGAACATCCACCACCTGGTCCCATGGCTTCACGTGACCCTGATTGGTGGAGCTAAACAGGTGCCACACCTTGCCCAAGGAGTATCTCCACCTCGCCACCTGAAGAGTGTCTTAAATGTATCTACACCACCCCTGGCAACGTGTCCCCTGCCTCCACCACTCCCTGCATTTATCCCATTGATCACCATCATTAGGTGCTGTGTTGTAAGATATCGGTGATCACAATCTTCCATCTGTTTACTGAGCAAGGAACTGGGAACTCCCTTCACACTGTTGCTCTATCCACAACCATGTTTGTTCTTGGTAATGTTTTCCACAGAAGTGGTTTGCCACTGCCTTCTTCTGGGCAGTGTCTTTCCATGATGGGTGACCCAAGCCATTATAAATGGTCTTCAGAGATTGTTTACCTGCTTCAGTGGTCGCATAACCAGAATTTACCATAGAAAAACAAGTATAAACAAGGCTTATTTTAATGGGGTCTCATCACAGAGTCGTACTATTAAAGATAGTCATCCTTAGAATGCATAACAATGGCAACTATTCAGACATATCGTCCATTGCCCCCCCCCAGGGGGTATTACACAGTCATTACATCATCTTATTGTAAAATGGAAAGTATGTCAGACACATTGATTGAATAATCACGACCCTTCTCCATTTTGTGGTGAGGTCATACATTACCCCTCCCTTCCCATCAGTGATTTCTGGTATCAGAGATACAGTAATTTATTTGTTGATCCATTCTTTCCTATGTCTCCTTCCTCATTTCATCACAAAGTTGAACACATTTGCTTGATCTTTCATTTAAAGTTACGGTAATTCTTTAACTTCAATGCAACTCAAACAATGCAAACCTTGCACTTAAGACAATATGGACAAAATGCAAAACACAATACTCCTAGTCTAGGTTGTATGCAAATGGTTTATGGATCTAATTTATACCCAATTCTCCAATGAAATCAGTAAGAACTTCTGGGCAAGATGGCGCCAGCATACAACCCTCCCTCAGCTGCCATCTTCCAGACAGCCCAAGAAAATGTCTATTTTACTTCTTTTACACCTGTTTTTCACCTTAAATGTGTTTCTGGGACCGTTAGAGCCTGTGATCTACAGTTTGAAGATCGATAGTGTGATCAAGGGTTTTGCTGTCTCCAAGAAGATTCTGGGAAGCGAGCATATACTTGGACAGCCTTGATGTGAAGAAACTTTGAGATGGAGTCAGAGCCTTTGTCTGACTCCATTTCACCAATTAAAGCGTCGTGGAAGATTGAGACATTGAGGCGAATGCAGAGGGCGTGCGAGAGTTCACCGCTGACTGCCTTCCATTTAATCGTTGCCAGAGGAGAGTCTGTGAGCGGCCTATTGCTGTGTGGCTTGCTGTGGCAGGCAGGTAGGCCTCTGTGCTTATGTGGTGCCTCTCCCTTCGTTGACGAAGGAAGATGTTACTGTGGTTCTGCTTTATGGATTGGACGATTGCATTTATGGACTGCGGACTTTTTCAGACTTAACGTTTTTATATTCTGTGTATTTATTTAAAATTTCCCATTCCTTTTCTGTTTTCTTGTGTGAGGGGAGGATGTTTAGGGGTTGATGTGCTGTTGTATTCTGTTAGTATTTTGGTGTGGGCGAGGGTCATTTGGGAGTTGATGTTCTGGTTCTGTTTTGTGCGAAGGGAGGGGTTTTGGGGGTTGATGTTGTTGTTCCTTTTTTTTGCAGGGGAGGGAGGGTTGGGGGTCGATATTCTTATTCTGTTTTGGCAGGAGAAAGGGATTTTGGGGTTTATGATCAAGCTGCTGTTCTTTTTTGTACAGGGTTGGGGTGGGTTTGATGTTTCTCTTGGAAAGACTTTCATGTTCTTTCTTTGTTTTGTGGCTATCCAGGGAAGACAAATTTCAGAGTTGTATCTGGATACATGCTTTTTTTTGGTGAAAAACTGCTCCAGCAACCATTAGGGAAGTTCATGACCGATGATCCAAAGATCATAATAATACTTTCCATATAAACCTACCAATATTTGTTCCGGGACCAAGAAAGAAATTCTCGTTAACAACAACCTTCTTCCTATTCCATATTCCATCATTAGAAATGTATAGGGCAGCACAGTAACGAGTGGTTAGCACAACGCTTTACAGTACAGATGACCCGAGTTCAATTCCGGCACTGCCTGTAAGGTGTTTGTACATTTTCCCCATGGCTGCATGGGTTTCCTACGGGTGCTCCGGTTTCCTCCTCACAGTCCAAAGACATAACTGTTGCTAGGATAATTGCTTGTTATTCCTCTCCGCACCTTGTAGCACATCGGGCTGCAACCTTGCTTTCTTTTTAACGTTTTGTCTGTTTTTTTTTACAAGGCCAAGTTGCTAGCTTGACACTCAACCCAGCAAGGAGCTGAACCTAGGTTCACTTGCTTCAGAGTCTGGTGCTGATGCCACTGCACCACTGGCCTGTTACTAGGTTAATTAGTTATCTTAAATTGTCCTGTGATAAGACCAGGATTAAAATGGGGGACTGCTGGGTGGCGTGGCTCAAATGGCCAGAAGGGTCTATTCTGTGCTGTATCTCAATACATAAATAAATAAATAATGTCCTCTCTGTGCTGGGAATACAGCCATTACCATCATAAAACCAAGCAGAAAACTGTGAATAAAGAAAAAACTCACGCATGATTTTAACACCAGGAATGAAAATTGAGTGAGAGTTCTCCTGAGAATTCCACAACTTGTTTTAAAACATCCACAAAGCGGAGCCCATTTATCTGACTCTGTGCCTATTCCCTTCATCATTCACCAATTATTCTTGCCTTTTGGAAAGCTAGTTGAAGGAGAATTTCCACCTTCCTTTTCCATTCCCCACATCTATCAATGTGGCAAACACTCCTCTGCCACCTCCAATGAACTGCCATCTTAAACCCTAATAGGAGTGTAAAATGCTCTGTGCTGCCAAGTGATAAGTCAGCATAACAAGCCTTCCCCTTTGTACTGGAATAGAAATCTTGGTCCGGTTAAGATCACCAGATAGGTAGGTGACCTGATCAATCTCTGTGAAAGTCATCATTGTTCATTATTTCTCTTTCCTTAATGTCCTCTCCTCCTTCCTTTTTCAGAGTCAGGTTTAATATCACTGACAAATGTTGCGATTTTTTCTGTTTTGCAGCAGCAGTACAGTGCAATGCATAAAATATTACTATAAATTATAATAAGAAACATAGATACAAAAAATCAAATTAAATAAGTAGTGCAAGAATAATGTGGCTGGGTGGAAATACATCTCCAGCAAAGGAGGTGTAAGGTGCTCCTTCCCTCCACTGGCCTGCAGGTCACCCGTGAGCGAGGTGTAGCACCTGCTTAGCACCCCCCCCCCCCCCGGATCAGGGTTAGGTGACCATGGGAGCAGGTGGTGACGGTCGTTTGAGCAGCTGGTGCAGATCACAAGTCCTGGTCATGTGACCACTGACACCAGGCGGACAATCTCTGAAGAGTATTGATAATGGCTGAGGGATGGTCATACATCTTGTAAAGACACTGCCCAGACAGCAAGGGCAAACCACCTTGTCCGCGTTATACAATGTGGCACATAATGTACAAAGTGGTGCCCTAATTTGAATCCCACAATGGCAGTTGCAGAATTAAGGCTGATTTATATTTGTGCATACTAGCTTACACTGTTGCCTACGCAAGTGGGCTACGCTGCTGTGAGCATTTATACTTGTGCGTTGGTGTGTCTGTGTCGCTCTGCTATTCACAGACAAAACGCTAGTTGGCAGAGGGGTTTCTATGTCACTGTGTTGAGTTTCTTCATGTGAAACTCAACATGAAGAAAGTGAAATTGCAAACAATGGCGACTGAAACTGAAGGAGGGTGAATTTTCTGTATACAGTGTAGTCACTTAACAGAATTGGGAACTTTGAGCCAAAATCGATTTGTCAAAAAAATCGGCATGTACACACATGCGCACACAGGCTTCATGGTCATGATAGTCCTTCTCCGGGTAAACAATTTTAAAGCGAGCGTCTTTTTCCGTAAAAGCGAAAATCCTCTTTTGGTTAATGAAAACAGGTACAGGTCTTTCGTAAAAGCGAAATGTGTCCTCCATAATTTTGGAGCTCTGTAAAGCTTTATGGAAAGCATTGCAGCCAGAGTTGCTATTAAGCAGACCAATCACAGTTGTTGTGATCTGCGTCGCCATGACACAGTTACATTTTGGGAAAGGTGCGCGCTAGGCTACGGCGTAAGGTTTGCGTAGAGTACAGCGTAGGGTTCACGGCTACGCCATACCTACAGCGTTGATTTGATGCACAAGTATAAATCAGCGTTTAGAATTTGCCAAGAACTATCACAGTCATGGATAGACCATGATCACCCATGTCATACGACATGGCACATAATGAACAAGTAAGTGCAAAAATAGTGATGTAGTGTTCATGGGTTGATTCAATGTCTGTTCAGAAATCTGATGGCAGAGGGGAAGAAGCCATTCCTAAAACGTTGAGTGTGTCTTCAGGCACTTGTACAGTGCCTATAAAAAGTATTCACCTTCCTTGGAAGTTTTCTTGTTTTATTGTTTTACAACATTATCTAAGGATACACGGTGTATCGGAAGGATAGGAAGGTAGGCAGAGGGGGAGGCGTGGCTTTATTGGTAAGAAATGATATTAAATCATTAGAAACAGGTGATATAGGGTCGGAAGGTGCAGAATCTTTATGGGTTGAGCTAAGAAATCGCAGGGGTAAAAGGACCCTGATGGCAGTTGATGACCCTAATAGGCCTCCAAACAGCTGCAGTGATGTGGACTACAAATTACAAGACATAGAAAAGGCTTGTCAGAAGGGCAGTGTTATTATAATTGTGGGGGATTTTAACATGTGAGTGGATTGGGAAAATCAGGTCCGCACTGGATCTCAAGAGAGAGAATTTGTAAAATGTCTGCGAGAACAGCTTGTTGTTGAGCCCACTAGGGGATCGGCTGTACTGGATTGGGTATTGTGTAATGAACTGGAGGTGATTAGAGAGATTGAGGTGAAGGAACCCTTAGGAGACAGTGAACATAATATGATCGAGTTCAGTGTGAAATTTGGAAAAGAGAAGCCAAATTCTGATGTGTCGGTATTTCAGTGGAGTAACGGAAATTATAGTGGCATGAGAGAGGAACTGGCCAAAGTTGACTGGAAAGGGACACTGGTGGGAAGGACAGCTGAGCAGCAGTGGCTGGAGTTTATGCGAAAAGTGAGGAAGGTGCAAGACAGGTATATTCCAAAAAAGAAGAAATTTTCCAATGGAAAAAGGATGCAACCGTGGCTGACAAGAGAAGTCAAAGCCAAAGTTAAAGCAAAGGAGAGGGCATACAAGCAAGCAAAAATTAGTGGGAAGCCAGAGGATTGGGAAGTTTTTAAAAGCTTACAAAAGGAAACTAAGAAGGTCATTAAGAGGGAAAAGATTAACTATGAAAGGAAGCTAGCAAATAATACCAAAGAGGATATTAAAAGCTTTTTCAAGTAAATAAAGAGTAAAAGACAGGTAAGAGTAGATATAGGACCAATAGAAAATGATGCTAGAGAAATTGTAATGGGAGATAAGGAGATGGCGGAGGAACTGAACGAGTATTTTGCATCAGTCTTCACTGAGGAAGACATCAGCAGTATACCAGACACTCAAGGGTGGCAGGGAAGAGAAGTGTGTGCAGTCACATTATGACAGAGAAAGTACTCAGGAAGCTGAATAGTCTAAGGGTAGATAAATCTCCCAGACCAGATGGAATGCACCCTCGTGTTCTGAAGGAAGTAGCTGTGGAGATTGCGGAGGCATTAGCGATGATCTTTCAAAAGTTGATAGATTCTGGCATGGTTCCGGAGGACTGGAAGATTGCAAATGTCACTCTGCTATTTAAGAAGGGAGCAAGGAAGCAAAAAGGAAATTATAGACCTGTTAGCTTGACATTGGTGGTTGGGAAGTTGTTGGGAGTCGATTGTCAAGGATGAGGTTACAGAGTACCTGGAGGCATATGACAAGATAGGCAGAACTCAGCATGGATGCGGGTGAGGGCATCATTGATGACAGCAGAAGGGAAACCACGATCCTTAAAGAAAGAGGACATTTGAGATGTCCTGGAACGGAAAACCTCATCCTCAGAGCAGATGCGGCGGAGACGGAGGAACTGGGAATAGGGAATGGCATTTTTGCATGGGGCGGAGTGGGAAGAGGTATAGTCGAGGTAGTTATGAGAGTCAGTGGGCTTGTAGAAGATGTCAGCGGACAGTCTGTCTCCAGAGATGGAGAACGAGAGATCGAGAAAGGGGAGAGAAGTGTCCGAGATAGACCAAGTGAATTTGAGGGCTGGGTGGAAGTTTGAAGTAAGGTCGATGAAATTGACGAGCTCAGCATGGGTGCAGGAAGCAGCACCAATGTAGTCATCAATGTAGTGAAGGAAAAGTTGGGGAGCAGTACCGGAATAGGTGTGGAGCACAGACTGTTCCACATAACCAATGAAGAGGCAGGCATAGCTGGGGCCCATGCGAGTTCCCATAGCTACACCCTTGGTCCGAAGAAAGTGGGACGAGCCAAAAGAGAAGTTATTGAGTGTGAGAACCAGTTCCGCCAGCCAGAGGAATCCGCCATCTTTCCCTCTCCACCCCTCTCCGCCTTCTGCAGGGATCGGTCCCTCCGCGACTCCCTGGGCCACACGTTCCTCCCCACGGATCTCCCACCTGGCACTTATCCCTGTAAGCACAAGTGCTACACCTGTCCCTACACCTCCTCTCTTGCCACCATTCAGGGCCCCAAACAGTCCTTCCAAGTAAGGCAACACTTCACTTGTGAGTCTGTTGGGGTCATCTATTGCATCCGGTGCTCCCAGTGCAGCCTCCTCTACATCGGTGAAACCCGACGCAGATTGGGGGACCACTTCTTCGAGCACCTCCGCTCCGTCCGCCAAAACAGACAGGATCTCCCGGTAGCCACCCACTTCAACTCTGCTTCCCACTCCCATTCAGATATGTCCATACATGGCCTCCTCTACTGCCATGATGAGGCTAAACTCAGGTTGGAGGAGCAACACCTCATATACCAACTAGGTGGTCTCCAGCCCCTTGGTTTGAACATAGAATTCTCCAACTTCCGGTAATTCCCTCCCCCTCCCCCTCCCTATTTTACTCTGCCCCCTCCCCCAGCTGCCTATCACCTCCCTCTTGGGTCCGCCTCCTTACTACCCATTGTGTTTTCCCCTATTCCTTCTTCACCTTTCCTGTCTATCACCTCCCTGCCTCCCCTCCCCCCACCTCTTTATCTTTCCCCTTACTGGTTTTTCACCTGGAACCTACCAGCCTTCTCCTTCCCACCCTCCCCCCACCTTCTTTATAGGGCCTCTGCCCCTTCCCCCTACAGTCCTGACGAAGAGTTCCGGCCCGAAACGTCGACCGATCTTTTCCACGGATGTGGCCCGACCTGCTGAGCTCCTCCAGCATGTTGTGAGTGATACGTGGATACAGCGTTGGCTGATTGGCAGGAAACAGAAAGTGGGAATAAAGGGATCCTATTCTGGTTGGCTGCCGGTTACCAGTGGTGTTCCACGGGGGTCCATGTTGGGGCCGCTTCTTTTTACATTGTACATCAACAATTTGGATTATGGAATAGAGGGCTTTGTGGCTAAGTTTGCTGACGATATGAAGATAGGTGGAGAGGCCGGTAGTACTGAGGAAACAGAGAGTCTGCAGAGAGACTTGGATAGATTGGAAGAATGGGCAAAGAAGTGGCAAATGAAATACAATGTTTGAAAGTGTATGGTAGAAGAAATAAACGGGCAGACTATTATTTAAATGGGGAGAGAATTCAAAGTTCTGAGATGCAACGGGACTTGGAAGTCCTTGTATAGGACACCCTTAAGGTTAACCTCCAGGTTGAGTCGGTGGTGAAGAAGGCGAATGCAATGTTGGCATTCATTTCTAGAGGAATAGAGGATAGGAGCAGGGATGTGATGTTGAGGCTCTATAAGGCGCTGGTGAGACCTCACTTGGAGTACTGTGGGCAGTTTTGGTCTCCTTATTTAAGAAAGGATGTGCTGATGTTGGAGAAGGTACACAGAAGATTCACTAGAATGATCCGGGAATGAGAGGATTAACATATGAGGAACGTTTGTCCACTCTTGGACTGTATTCCTTGGAGTTTAGAAGAATGAGGGGAGGCCTCATAGAAACATTTCGAATGTTGAAAGGCATGGACAGAGTGGATGTGGCAAAGTTGTTTCCCATGATGGGGGAGACTAGTACGAGAGGGCATGACTTAAGGATTGAAGGGCGCCCATTCAGAACAGAGATGCGAAGAAATTTTTTTAGCCAGAGGGTGGAGAATCTGTGGAATTTGTTGCCACGGGCGGCAGTGGAGGCCAAGTCATTGGGTGTATTTGAGGCAGAGATTGATAGGTATCTGAGTAGCCAGGGCATCAAAGGTTATGGTGAGAAGGAGGGGGAGTGGGACTAAATGGGAGAATGGATCAGCTCATGATGAAATGGCGGAGCAGACTCAATGGGCCAAATGGCCGACTTCTGCTCAAAAAAAACATTCAATCACAGAGGACTTAAATTGTGTTTTTTGACACTGATCAACAGAAAAAGAATCTTTCATGTCAAAGTGGAAACAGATCTCTACAAAGTGATCTAAATCAATTACAAATAGAAAACACAAAATAATCAGTTGCATAAGTGACTGATGAAGGGAATAGACAGAGGGGGTGATGGGATTCCTTAATGATAGACGCTGCCTTTTTGAGGCATTCCCTTGAAGAAGCCCTCGAGGCTGGCGAGGCTAATGCCATGATGGGACTGGCTGATTTTGCAGCCCTCTGCAGCTTTTTTCCAATCTTGTCCAGTAGACCCTCCATACCTCTTCAATCTATTTTTCTTCTCATAGCTCAGTCACCCCTTTATCCTTTGTTCTCTTATACCATTCTCTTTACTTTCAGTTAACTTCTCCTTCCACTCCCCTCTCAATTCATTACCTCTTCTAACACAATGTTAATTCTCTACCTCCCCCCTCCATAAATCCGCATTCTTCCCTCTCCCCACCCCAGTTCTAATTATATTTATTTACTGTCATACAGTTCGGAATAGGCCCTTCCGGCCCTTGAAGCTGCCTTGCCAAGCAATCCTTGAGCCCAATCATGAGACAATTTCCAATGACCATTAGCCTACCAACTGGTACATCTTTGGACTGTGGGAGGAAACCAGAGCAACTGGAGGAAACCTACGCAGTCAAGGGGAGAACGTACAAACTCATTACAGGCTGCGGTGGGAATTGAACCCGTGTCGCTGGTACTGTAAAGTGTTGTGCTAACCATGACGCTACCCTGCCAACCAACAAGCCCGCTGGACTTAAGAATTTTACCTGACTGAAAGAGAAACCAGTGTATTGGAAAAGCAAATGGTAAACTTGTACATCAGATTGGAGCATGATCTGTATTTGCTATAAATGGAAAATTTACTCACCTTAATTTTTGGCATGTACTGATTATAGGAAAGGGGTTTCACCTTAATGCCTTGACAACTGAGTGGCATGATGGATAACTTCACAAGGGTCCACACAGTAGCATGGGGTTTGAGGATTATATTGCCTGGGTTTTATTGGAAGAGGCAAATCCCTTTCTATGAACTAGACGGATTTCTACAATAATTCAGCAGCTTTCATGAATATTTTACTACTGATGTCAGTCCACAATTCTGATGATTTATTAAATCCAATTTTATAACTTGCTGTGGTTGGATAAGTTTTAAATCTCTGGCTCAGGAAAAGAAAGAACTTGCATTGATATAGACTTTTAAGATCTAAGGATAGCTAAAAACACTTCACGGGCAAGGAAATAATTTTGAAATGCAGTTTTTTGTCACTCAGGAGAATCCTGCAGCTAATCTGCATACAGCAGTTTGGATGGTGCCCTGGCAGAGGGGACAACATGCTTCCACTCTAGTTCCTTCTGTAAGGTCTACAGTTGCTTTTGGATGCATGGTTATTTGGAAAACATAGAAAAAAAACAGAGACATAGAAAACCTACAGCACAATACAGGCCCTTCGGCCCACAAAGATGTGCCAAACATGTCCCTACCTTAGAAATTACTAGGGTTACCATAGCCCTCTACTTTTCTAAGCTCCATGTACCTATCCAAAAGTCTGTTAAAGGACCCTATCATATCTGCCTCCACCACCGGCGCCGGTAGCCCATTCCATGCATTCACCACTGTGTAAAAAACTTACCCCTCACATCTCCTCTGTACCTACTCCTCAGCACCTTAAGCCTGTGCCCTCTTGTGGCAGCCATTTCAGCCCTGGGAAAAAGCCTCTGACTATCCACACGATCAATGCCTCTCATCATCTTATATACCTCTATCAGGTCACCCGTCATCCTCAGTTGCTCCAAGGAGAAAAGACCGAATTCACTCATCCTGTTTTCACAAGGCATGCTCCCCAATCCAGGCAACATCCTTGTAAATCTCCTCTGCATCATTTCTATGGTTTCCACATCTTTCCTATAGTGAGGTGACCAGAACGGAGCAAGTGGGGTCTGACCAGGGTCTAAAATAGCTGCAACATTACCTCTCGGCTCCTAACTTCAATTCCACAATTGATGAAGGCCAATACACCATATGCCTTCTTAACCACAGAGTCAACCTGTACAGCTGCTTTGAGCGTCCTATGGACTTGGACCCCAAGATCCCTCTGATCCTCCACACTGCCAAGAGTCTTACCATTAATACTATATTCTGCCATCATATTTGACCTACCAAAATGAACCACTTCACATTTATTAGGGTTGAACTCCATCTACCACTTCTCAGTCCACTTTTGCATCCTATCGATGTCCCGCTGTAACCTCTGACAGTCCTCCACACTATCCACAACACAACCAACCTTTGTGTCATCAGCAAACTTACTTAACCCATCCCTCCACTTCCTCATCCAGGTCATTTATAAAAATCACGAAAAGAAGGGGTCCCAGAATAGATCTCTGAGGCACTCCACTGGTCACTGGCCTCCATGCAGAATATGACCCATCTACAGCCACTCTTTGCCTTCTGTGGGCAAGCCAGTTCTGGATCCACAAAGCAATGTCCCCTTGGACTTGAGGTTCTTAATACTTCAAAGTAAATTTTATTATCTAAGTACATATGTCACCATATACAATCCTGAGATTCATTTTCTTCTGAGCATACTCAACAAATCTATAGGATAATAACTATAACAGAATCAATGAAAGACTGCCCAACTAGAGCATTCAACCAGAGTGCAGAATACAACAAACTGTGCAAATGCAAAATGACGGTACAATAAAATATAAAAATATCAAGAACATGAGATGAAGTGTCCTTGAAAGCAAGTCCATTGGTTGTGGCAAAATTTCAATTATGGGGCAAATGAAGTTGATGGAAATTATCCCCTTTAGTTCAACAGCCCTCTGGTTGAGGGCTAGTAACTGATCTTCAACCTTGTGGTGAGAGTCCTGAGGCTCTTGTAGCTTCTTCCTGATGGCAACAGCAAAAAGAGAGCATGTTCTGGGTGGTGGTGTCCGAATGATAAAAATCCTGCTTTCCTGCGATAGCATTTCATTTAGATTACTCATTGGTTGTGAGGGCTTTACCAACAACAGTCAGGGCCATATCCAATACCTGCTTAAGGACTTTCCGTTCAAAAGCATTGGTGCTTCCATACCAGGCTGTAGTACAGGCAGTCAATTACTCTCCATTACAGGCCTATAGAATTGCACTTATGTGTTTGGCGCAGGACAGATCCTCTGAAGCAGTAACTAGGAATTTAAAGCTGCTAACCCTCTCCACCTCTGATCCTCTGATGTGGACTGACTCACAGACCTCTTGTTTCCTTCTCCTGTAGTCAAAATCAGCTCCTTGGTCTTGCTGACATCGAGTGAGAGACTGTTATGACACCACTCAGCCATATTTTCAATCTCAATAGGAGTCTGAATGCTTCCTCTCAATGGAGTAGTTAAGGGCCAGAGACTCACTAGTGTGGAAATTTGCTCTACTCACCATGGAGGGTTTAAACTAGATCGACAGAGGGACTCCAGAGAGCCAAGTCAGTGAGAAGACATGGGTATATGCAACAAAGAGTGCAGCTATGGCAGATAGGTCCACCAGTTTTAAATTGCATCTATATCATTGCACATAGCTTAACAGTGAGGGCAGGGTTGTGTCTAGGGGCTGGGATATATAGGCCATTATAGAAACATAGCTGAGAGAAGGGCAGGACTGACAGCCCAATGTTCCAGGATACCAATGCTTTAAGCATCACAACAAAACAGGTAAGAGGGTTGTTTTCCTTTTGATAGAAAGGATATTCTTGAAGAATCATCTAATGAGGCCATTTGGGTAGAACTCAGAAGTAAGAAGGGGATGGTTACCATGGTACAGTAATATTATAAATACCCCCAAGTAGTCAGCGGGAATTAGAGAAATTGCATGTAATTGTGAGAAGAGAAACTGCAAGGTAGGTGAGCATGTGGAGAGAAGAGAAGGGCAGTGCTTGTGGGAGATTTCAATTATCCTATTATTGTGGGTGGTAAGGTGGAGATATTTCTCTACCAACAGAGGTGTAAGGTATTCCTTCCCTCCGCCAGCCTGCAGGTCATTCTTGGTAAACACAAAATAATCTGCAGATGCTGTGATCAAAGCAACACTTTTAGTGAACTCAGCAGGTCGGGCAGCATCAGTTAGAAACGATGAGTCGACGTTTTGGGCCGGAACCCTTTGTCAGGACTGAAGAATGAAAGATGGGGAAGGATTTGAAGAATGCTTGTAGCTTCAGTTGAAAGACCAGTAATTTGAAAGACAAAGGGGTGGGGGAGGGGAAGCATTGACGTCATAGTCCTTGAAAACAATGGATAGTAGAAGAAGGAGGTGGAACCATGAGGGAGCTGGGGGAGGGGATAGAGTGAAATAGGGATAGGGGAAGGGAGGGGGAGGGAATTACCAGAAGTTGGAGAATTCTATGTTTATACCAAGGGGCTAGAGACTACCTAGATGGTATAAGAGGTGTTGGGGTCATCTATTGCATCCGGTGCTCCCGGTGCGGCCTCCTCTACATTGGTGAAACCGACGCAGATTGGGGGACCGCTTCGTCGAGCACCTCCACTCCGTCCACCACAACAGACAGGATTTCCTGGTAGCCACCTACTTCAACTCTGCTTCCCACTCCCATTCAGATATGTCCATACATGGCCTCCTCTACTGCCATGATGAGGCTAAACTCAGGTTGGAGGAGCAACACCTCATATACCGTCTAGGTAGTCTCCAGCCCCTTGGTATGAACATAGAATTCTCCAACTTCTGGTAATTCCCTCCCCCTCCCTTCCTCTATCCCTATTTCACTCTACCCCCTCCCCCAGCTTCCTCATGGTTCCGCCTCCTTCATCTACTACCCATTGTTTTCAAGGGCTATGACGTCAATGCTTCCCCTCCCCCACCCCTTTGTCTTTCAAATTACTGGTCTTTCAACTGAAGCTACAAGCATTCTTCAAATCCTCCCCCATCTTTCATTCTTCAGTCCTGATGAAGGGTTCTGGCCTAAAACGTCGGCTCATCGTTTCTAACTGACACTGCCCGACCTGCTGAGTTCATCCAGCGTACTAAGGGTCATCCTTGGGCAAGGTGTAGTTTCTGTCTATTCCGCTCCCCCCCGCCCCCCGATCACAGTCATGCGAAGCGATGGGAGCAAGAGGTACATGTCACAAGTCCTGGTTATGCGACCACTGACGCCAGGCAGACAATCTCTGAAGTGTACTGATAATGGCTGGGGTCACCTGTCTTGTGAAGATACCGCCCAGAAGAAGACAATGGCAAACCACTTCTATAGAAAAATTTGCCAAGAACAATCATGGTGAAAGACCATGATGGCCCACGTCATTTGACATGGCACATAATGATGATTGATAATGAAGATGATTATTGATTGGGCCATCCGAGTGCAAGGGGCCTGGATGGGGCAGAATTTGTGCAGTACTTCTGAGACAATTTCCTCACACAATATACTGTATAGAGGAATCTACACAACACACAGTACCAATAGATTTTAAATTGCTATATAAAAAATATAGAACAGGTCCACAAGTTAAATTCCTGAACTGGAACAGGGCCAACTTTGAGGCATTAATTAGGATATAGCCAGGGTGAAATGGGTGACTCTATATAAAGGCAAAGGAACAGGTGGCAAATGGAAAGCTTTTGAAGGGTCGTATCAAGAATCTAAGGGCAACATGTTCCTGTTAGGGTGAAGGGTAGACTTGACTTGACAATATTGAGGCTTTGGTAAGGAAAACAGAAGTGTACATCAGGCTTAGGCAGCTGGGTTGGAATAAATGTCTGGATAAATATAAAAAGTTTAAGAGCAGGATTAAGAGAGAAATCAGGAGGGAAAAAAAGATTCAAAGATTAAAAGTACATTTATTTTCAAAGTATGTATACAAAAAACAACTCCGAGATTCGTCCTCCCGTAGGTAGCCATGAAACAAAGAAACACCATGGAACCCGTTTAAGAACACATCAAACCATATGCAGATAGAACAAATCGCGCAAATGGCAAAAAGCAAGTGGACAACACATAGGATATCAAACATCAAACCAGGAGTCCAGTAGTATTCAGTTCAGTTCAGTTCAGCGTCACGTCACTAACCCGCTGCAGGCCAAGTCGGGTATGAGATGGATTTGGGAGATAGGACGCAGGGATAAAGATGGTCACAAGTGTTTCTTCAGGTATATTAGCAGGAAAAGGGTGAGACTAGGTCCTCTTAAAAACCATCTGTGGGGAGCTGCAAAAGATGGCTCAGATTTTTAAACCTATTTCTCATTAGTGTTATGAAGGAGAATATCATGGATATCAGAGAAAGTAGTGAGGTCTTAGATCATATGCATATTACAAGGAAAGCATTGGCAACCTTGAAGTACACTAAAATGGGCAGATCTCCAGGGACTGATCGAATGCGTACCTGGATCTCAACGGAGGCCAGGGAAGATATCATGTGGAAATACAGTATTTGCTTCATTGTTAGCACTGGTGAAGTTGCAGAAGACTTGGGAAGGTAGTTATTGATCTAATGCTGAAGAATGGTAGCAAGGACAGGCCAGGGAACTCCAATCTGGTGAGTGTGACTTCAGTTGTAGGGAAGTTACTGGAGGGAATTTTGAGGGGCAAAATTCACCATCACTTAGATAATCATGGCCTAATCAGGAATAGTCAGCGAAGTTTTATGTATGGGAGGTCACTGCGTAACTTCAAAGAGGCAGAAACAAAGAGGTAATTAAGAGAATAGATGAAGGTAGGACAGTTGATGTTGTCTACGTGGCCTTTGACAAGTTCCCACATGGAAGGCTCAGTCATATGTGATCCAGGGAGTTTGGGAGGGGGGAGCTAGCAAGGTGATGGTTTAAATTTGATTTTCCGACTGGATGCATGGACTAGTGAGGTGCTCCAGGAGTTAGTATTGGCACCTCTGCTATTCATTGTTTATGTTGTTGCTTTGGATATGAATGTACATGACACGACTAGCAAGTTCACTCCTGATATTAAATTAGAGGACTGTGTTGACAGTGAAGCAGGTTATAATGAATTGCAAAGAGATGTTTGTCAGTTAGGGAGATGGGCTGAAGAATGGCAGATGGATTTCAACTTTAAGTAAGTGTTGCGAGACACATTTTCAACAATCAAACCAGCTTCGGACCTACACAGTGGATAGCAGGGCACTGATGAGTGTTGTGTAACAGAGGTACCTAGGAGAACAAGAGTACAGTTCACTGAAAGCATCGACTGAATGGTGACGAAGGCATTTAGCAAGCTGGCCTTCATCAATCAGGGTACTGAGCGTAGGAGTAGAGACATATGTTGCAGTTATACTGTATGTCATTGATGAGGGTGCACTTGGGAGTATTGCATACAGTTCTGACAGCCTGGTTATAGGATAGATATTGTCAAGCTGAGAATGATGCAGAAGAGATTTACAAGAATGCTGCCTGGACTAGAGGGCCTGAGTGACAGTGAGAGGTTGGTCATGCTGGATCTTTATTCATGATGAGGCCTCTGTGGGTCAGAGACAACCATGGATATTGCACCCTAGCTGTCCAGATATGCAAACCAGGGTAGTACAATATGGAGAGTAAGCTGTTGCCTATGTAGAACGTAACCCCTCTACACGCATCTGATGAACGGCAGAGACTGATACAGTTTGGAACCAGCAACGTCGTAGGAATTACCAGTCAGTGTTGAGCTCAACATAGGGATTCCAGTGCAGGGACTGCCTCAGGGACATTTTGGATTTATTCCTGAAGCCTCTCCCATGAGTTGGTAAAGCTACAAGGCAGAGGAAGATTTGAGGTCAGAGTTTTCCTTCTCTTCGATGAGCTGCCAACCATGCTTGATGAGCCCCATCTGCCCAATCTGGTTTTACGGTGCCAGAAATCTGCCTTTGCCCCCTCTCCTGTCAGTAAAAATGGTTCCACTGGGCTTACTAGCTAAGCCACATGTGAAAGCCAGGCGCTGGACTTGGTTAGCGGAGGCCATTTGAGACGCATGTCATTGGAAGCATTTACTAGGTAGTGGGGGCTTGGCCCCATTACCAACCCCAGCTATAATAACCTCAGTAGTTTATAAAGTCATGACGGGTATGGATAAGGTGGGACAATCATAGTATTTTCCCCAGGGTTGGGAAGTCCTAAACTGGAGGGTATCAATACAATAGAAGAGGGGAGAGATTTAGAAATAATCTGTTGATATAGAGGGTCATGAGTACCCATAATGAGCTGCCAGAGGAAGTGGTTGAGGTGGGTACTATTGTGTATTTAATATTTCAATGTTTGAAAAATGCATTAATTGCATTTGCCTGCAGGAAAATGAATCTCAGGGTTGTGATGACATACTGTGTATGTACTTTGATGATAAAATTTATTTTGAACTTCGAACAGCGTGTCTGTTTTGCGAGTTAGGTCTCAGCTATGTGGACATCACATTTGATAAAAAAGTGGACAGAAAGTAATTGGCACTTTAATACCGGGAATGTTAGCCTATGAGAAGGCAGTGACATTGGGTCTTGTATTCTTCCAATGAATTTGGAGATTCTAGTTAAGTGCAAGGTCCAATAAATGGCTATGAAATATATTACTGATTAACTTGTTTTATTGATACAGATTGAGCAATAGGTATTGGTCAGGATAGGAAGCTTTTTTTAAATTCAAAACCTGCCATGAACATTCATTTTAAATTATACAGAGTTCCTCACTGGAAAAGCAGCTCTTGGAACAGTACACTGAGGTGTCAATACACAAAACGTGGAAAGGACCAGCACAAACCTACAATAAGTTGAATGATGTAAGGTTTTTCTCTTTGGAATGAAGGAGGATAAAAGGCGTCTTAATCGAGGTGTAGATCAAGTGGATGGCCAGAGACCTTTTCCCCAGGGCGGAAATAGCTAATCTGAGGGGGATTAATTTTAACATGATTGGAAGAAAGGATGGGAGGATGTCAGAGGTAAATTAAAAAACAGAGAGGTGGGTGTGTGGAATGCACTGCCAGAGTGCTGGTGGAAGCAGACGCACTAGGGATACTTAGGAAACCCTTAGACTGGCACATGGATGATAAAAGAATGGAAGGATACGTAGGAGGGAAGGGCTAAATTGATCTTAGAGATGGTCAAAAGATTAGCACATCATGTGCTGAAGAGCCTGAACTGTGTTGTTCTGTTCTTGACCAGCAGCACAACTCCTATTTCCAAGAAAAGGAAGACAACATTAACACTGGGATTCTAGTACTTCCTGGAATTCCTCATTGCAATTCCCACTTTAAGTTCCTTATTTTTTTATGCTCTGTAATGTTGCCTCTGCTGTTAGTAACGAGTCAAGTTCCAGGCACAGTATGAAAGGAAGGTTATTGAGCTCTGGGTAACGGAGCAGGAATGGGATATTTCAACCATGTTGGAGAGTTTGGAGATGGTAGTGGTTGTTACGCACCATCATTACAACTTGCTTATTTGCTGAGGCTCATGGATCTGTACTGTGCTGTCATTAAACATTCATTTCACACTTAGACCTGAAAAACAAAGTTATTTTGCACATCTGGCTTGCAAAGAAGTATAAACCACCCACATAAAAACAGTTTTTCACAATTCAAAGAAGGCCCACTTGAGCACAAAGAAAGAAAGAAAAGCCTGTTTATTTAGCCTGTCATGATGGGGCTGGATGCATGGACCCTCTTGCGGGTACGTTCGCTCTCAGATTTACCATCTCACTCTTATCCCTTGCTCCCTCACTGTAGTTTTTCTTCAGCAATCCCTGACCTTAGAACCAAATCACTTCCAAGACTTTTCATCTCAACTTCTCGATATTTATTGCTTATTTATTATTTTATTTTCTTTGTTTTTGTTTCATTTTGTATTTGCAGAGTTTTGTAGCCTTTTGCACATTGGTTGTTTGTCTTATCTGCAGTCTTTCATTGATTGTATTGTGTTTCTTTGTACTTACTGTGAATACTCACAAGAAAACAAATCTCACAGTTGTCTACAGTGACACATAAGCACTTGGATATATATACAGTATTTTTTATTTATTGAGATACAGCGCAGAATAGGCCCTTCCAGCACTTCAAGCCATGTTGCCCAGCAATCCCCAATTTAATCCTAATCACAGGATGATTTACTTACTCACCAGTACGTCCATGGACCATGGGAGGAAACCCATGTGGTTACAGGTAGAACCTACAAACTCCTTACAGATAGCAGTGGGAAATGAACCTGGGTTGCTGGTACTGTAAAGCATTTTGCTAACCACCATGCTAACACCAGCCCCAAATCTGACTGTATTTATCATACGACTGATAACACAATGTCATAGACATCCCGGGTTTGATACCAGTATGATGTAGTTTACTTGATATTGCAACTGACATATTGTTATACTATTACATCATTTGATTCTGAATAATTTGCACCATTAAATTTATTAGATTTATGAGAGCACAAGAAAAATTACATTGCTTTGCACTTTTGGAAGCTATTGCATTACATTTTCTCAATTTGGTAATTCAAACAGACAGCTAACTTCTACACAAAAATATTTTGCTTTGAAATACTTTCCTCTTTGCAGTATGGCCGCTTTAATAAACAAAGCCAACAGTTCCTTGATATTTAACAATGAATTGTACAGAACACGTTGATCATGTTTCCCAAGACATAGCCAGGGTTTATTAGCAATTAGTGCAATCTCGCTACTCGAAATTAGTTGCTTATTCCAAATTAAACTAAAATTAATAGAAAGCTTTCAAGTCTGCTATGGATGTTGGGATAGATTTCCCTCCATAGTTGCATCACGTTTGCCAAACAGTTAAATTAAAATGTAAACGAAAAGGTAAAAGTTTTTAAAATATGTGAAGTGTTTAGCATCTGTTTTATTTTTGGTCCTTTATTCTGAATATTATTTGCAGCTTTAAAGAGCGTTTGACTGGATTAAAACCGAAAACTGATGCCTAACCTCCCCTGAGCAGCGTTGTGTTTATTAAACTGGAAAATGAAACACTCCGAAAGGAGAGATTTCGAGTAAGAAATCAATGAATAACCAGTTTTGAATTGAACTTATTAGCGAAACTTAGAAATTTAACAGTAAATGGGGAAAAATTGAGACTTTTTGGTGGGATTGACTAAGGAACTGATTTCAGCCGAAATGCCAACCACGTTTTTACTAGATTTTGGTAAACGGATAAATAAAGTCAAAAGACAAAAATTTTTCTTACTGTTGTCCTGATTATCGCACACACTTGGCTGACCAATTTCCTTAAAAATCCGCAAGGAATACTGGTACGTACTGCAAAGGCCCAGCAAACTGCACCGCTATTGGTGTAAAGGGCCTCGATGACAACAAAGTCAACACCCATTTCTTCTCCTAATTGGAAAATATTTACGAACCCCCTCTTTCTATTGGATGATCTGCATGTCATTCAAATCAAATCCTCTCTTTCGATTGATGAACTTTGCACAACGTGTCTCTTCTTACGTTGGATTTCATTGGGTCAGAATGTGGATGCCGCTGATTAATGAACTCCCTAGTCAATCACCTGCCTGTAGTCAAAGAAGTCAAATGACGATTGGATCAGACTAGTGCCAGTCATCACCTCCTCATAATCTATAGGTTAGTACCGAGAGCAGTCACGTTACATCGGTTTGTGATTGGCGAATGTATGAGTGCGGGGGGCGGATTTTGATCGGCGTCGGCGTCGTCGTGTGAGTGGGGGCCGGGAAAGCTGAGTGGGGAGTTTAGCCGCTCCCCGCCACAGCAGGAGGAGGAGCGGAGCGGAGTGAAGCATTAACAGCGGATTTTAATCGGCTGAGATTCATAGTTATTCCTCGCCGTTGCGAGGGTATTTCTTGCCTCTCGTTCCCTCTCCCTGAATTAAATTTAGTGCGGGGGGCGGGAGCTCGAGCTCGCCAGCCGTGCCCTCCCCTTTCGCTCAGGTAACGTTATTAATCGGCGGAGAAATCGCCTTAGGGAAAACTCCGCCGCAGGTTTCTTTCAAAAAAAAGGAAGCGATTAACGCACTTCAGGGTGCCTCGGAGCAGCCGAAAGAACCTTTTCGATCCCGCTGAAGTGTTTTCTTCACCTTTTCGGTCCAAATACGAAGTTTATTTTATCTAAACCATCCTGCGCCCCTCGCCGTTATAAGTGAGGCTGGGAGCAGCGACAAAAGGAGCAGAGGGCCTGAGCCGACCGAGCTGCTGTGTGGCGAGGCGAAAGGAGAGAGGGTCCGGCACAAGTTAACAAAAGGTGTTGGTAATTGATCTGTCTGGAACGACGAGTAGAGAGGCGCCTGTCCGAGGAGGTGCGAACGAGCAGGGAAATCTTCCAAAACTGGGTCACCGCAATCCAGGTATGGTCTACAACTAAACGACTTTAAACAATTTTTAAAGGGAGAATTTTCTTTGAGAATCCTGTATTTCGATTTTTTTTGCACTTAACGATTGTTTGTACCGGGCTTCCTTTTATCCTTCTTTGTGCATTGGAATGATTCCCTAACTACCTGTTAACTGATTCCTAATTTTTTTTTGCACCCATTTCCCACAGACAAAAGGAGGCATAAACCGCAATTCACTCAGGCACAACGAAGGGATCACCAGAATGTGCTAAGGTGGACACTTGTACTTGTTTGCCTGCGTGTTTATCGTTGTATCTTTTGTTTCAATTGAATTGAAGAGACAATGTAATGGCGTGAATCTATTTAAAATATTATGATTGGTTTCCGTTAGAGTTGAAGCAATGCCGGGTTAGGAGATTTTGTTGTTTTTAAACGTTTTGTTCTGTGATAGTAAATTGCGATTTCAAATGATTCACAGTGGCATTTTGTTACAAAGCAAAAACATAGTTGGCATTTTAAAAAAAAATCCCAACCCAACATTCAGTTCTTCCTCTCACTCCTTCCCATCAAGTTTGGAATGACTTTGTTGGAGATTATTTTAAAAATCCGTGTATCATAAAATAACCGAACAGTAAATGTCGATATTTTAAAACGTTTATGTGCTTCCCCGCCCCCCGCAATAATGGAATTTTGGAATTCCTTTCTGCGATGTGCAAAGATGGTTAAAAATTTTGCTCTGTTTAATCGGCACGTTGACTTCTGGAAAGGTTTATGGACGAAAGTGAAGAATAATGCTGTCAGTGTTTACATTATAAACGAGCCCTGACTCCGCCCCTGTCACTTTTATTCCTTAATGGATTTTGTTGGTGTAGCAATGACACTTTTATGCCGAGCGTGGCAGGTGAACCAGCGTGGTAGTTGTAGAGCGAATGTACATTATGTAGGAAGTTAGTATAAGATACAGAACATTTACCAGTTTCTGATATGGTAATTACCCAGAGTTTACTATTTGATTTGTTTTTTTATGTCTGGTTTTTAAATTGTTAGTCTCCCTATATAACAGCTTGCCATTTTGTTGAACGACTCCCGTGAAGCGTTTTGGGAATTCTTGTATGGTACCGGTTTCTAAATGCAGGCAAGCTAAATGTGTCACTGCTGAAAGGAACAATTGTATATTTCTTCTCGTGCGTTAAATGTTGAAAAGAATTTGCATTTAAATAGTAAGTTTAATAATCCAGTATGTCCCGAACCCCCCTCACAATGCTTTCGTGTCAATTTGCACATACACAAAACGCTGGAGTTTGCAGTTCTGTCTAAGCAGATGTCTTGGGGGATAAATTGAGTTGGGAAAACGCGCAACTTCAAAACGGTGTGATGGAATATTTAGCCTTCTCACCTGAACGTATCTCCAACTCCATCACACTGAGCACGGGGGGACCCCCAGGGCTGTTTGCTCAGTCCACTGCTGTTCACTCTGCTGACCCACAACTGTGCAGCAATACACAGCTCGAATCACATCGTCAAGTTCGCCGATGAAACGACCGTGGTGGATCTCATCAGCAAGAACTACGAGTCAGCATACTGAGCGGAGGTGCAGCGGCTAACGGACTGGTGCAGAGCCAACAACCTGTCTCTGAATTTGAACAAAACTAAAGAGATGGTTGTTGACTTTTCAGGAGCGACCACTCCGCTGAACATTGATGACTCCTCCGTAGAGATCGTTAGGAGCACCAAATTTCTTGGTGCTCACGTGGCCGAGAATCTCACCTGGTCCCTCAACACCAGCTCCATAGCCAAGAAAGCCCAGCAGCGTCTCTACTTTCTGCGAAGGCTGAGAAAAGTCCATCTCCCACCCCCCCATCCTCACCACATTCTACAGAGCAGCTGCATCACTGCCTGGTTCGGAAATTGCACCATCTCGGATCCAAGACCCTGCAGCGGATAGTGAGGTAGCTGAGAAGATCATCGGGTCGCTCTTCCCACCATTAGAGACATTTATACCACACGCTGCATCCGTAAAGCTAACAACATTGTGACGGATCCCACGCTCCCCTCATACAAACTCTTCTCCCTCCTGCCATCTAGCAAAAGGTGCGGAAGCATTCGGGCTCTCACGACCAGACTGTGCAGCAGTTTCTTCCCCCAAGCTATCAGACTCCTTAATACCCAGAGACTAGATTGACATCTACATAATTTATTGTTGTATTGTAATTTGTCCTCTACTGTGCCTGTTGTCTTGTTTATTATTTATTGTACTGCCCTTCACTGTTTTGTGCACTTCATGTAGACCTGTGTAGGTCTGTAGTCTAGTGTAGTTTTTGTGTTATCTTACCTAGTCTAGTGTAGCCTTGTGTTGTCTAATTTAGTCTAGTGTAGTTTTATGTTGTTGCACGTAGCACCATGGTCCTGGAGGAACGTTGTTTTGCTTTTTACTGTGTACTGTACCAGCAGTTTATGGTCGAAATGACAATAAAAAGTGACTTGACTTGATTCGCTTCATTCTGAACTGAGGAGCATTCTTGGGGTGCTAAAGGAATTGATTGACCCAATCGCCAAAATGTTGACATTTGCATTTTTTGTGTGTGTTGCTTTGGATTTCCAGCATCTGCAGGTTTTCCTTGTCTTTTTGAATGTATTTAAATTTTAGTGCTAAGACTATAATGTTATTTTACAAAATCATCAGTGCAATTTAAACTGGATCAAATGAGCTGCAGTTAGATTTTGTTTTCAATGCCTAATGTTTACAGTAGTTATGCAAGAGTCTTAAGCACCCTAGTAATAAAAGTTACTATAGTACTGTGCAAAAGTCTTGTGTGCGTGTCTGAGACTTTTGCACATTTCTGTTGCACTGTTCTGCCACAAATAAAAATCAGATTTCATGACATTTGAATGATAAACCTGATTCTGATATGCGTCTCTATTGTAGACTGAAAGTGGGGAAAGGGGACAGGGAGAGGGGAGGGAGTGGGAAGCACCAAAGACATTCTGTAATTATCAATAGAGGGCAGGGAGATGGTTGGGAAAAGGGGAAGGGAGAGGGGAGGGAGTGGGAAGCACCAAAGACATTTTGTAATGATCAATAGAGGGCAGGGAGATGGTTGGGAAAAGGGGAAGGGAGAGGGGAGGGAGTGGGAAGCACCAAAGACATTCTGTAATAATCAATAGACTTGTTTCCAATCAAGTGATCTTGCCTGGTGTCTCAGGGCTGGGTGTGCCTGCACCTGTTTCTTTCCTCCCTCCCCCACCTCTGCCCTGGCACTCCTCTGCCACCTGTCCCACACCTCTCCTGTGGCCTTCTACTCTTGCCATTCCCAACATCCTTTACTCCTGCTAGATTTTCAAACTCTCACTCTGCTCCACATTGACAAACTCAGTACTGTGCAAAGGTTTGGGCACCCAGGCTCCATATATGCGTCTAAGACTGTGGATGTGTCTCAGATGTTTATGAAGGATTGTCACTGACAGGATATGGAAGATGCAGCATAAGTATCTCAACAATGTGATATAACTAGATAATCTGGTTTTGGAAGAAGGATGCTACTGATGATAACTTCTGTGTTCTTCAAAATAGAGATGAAGAAGTTTAATATCAAGCTGAGATGCTATGTTATAACTAAATTTGTTTGGTTATCTTATGAAGCTGACCATTAATAGTGTGGCATTCCCTCTTTGTCAGTAGCAGCAGTCAGTATTTCTCATACTGATGTCTCTGGAGTGGGAATTGGCTGTGATTGTTTCCAATATCAGATAAAAATTCCCTTTTAGACAAGGGTGTTGTGAATTTTCCCACATCTGTCTCTGGAGCTGTGCCCGATTTATCATACTTATCTCTTTGAAAAGCTCAAGATATCAACCTGGTGTTCAGTTGAAGGGCAACAAAATAAGATTAGATTCTGTTTGAAACAAGTGATGAGAAGATAGAAAAGCTACTTGATTGTGAAGAATCGCAAACACAAAATGCTGGAGGAACCCAGCAAGTCAGGCAGCATCTCTGAAGTGGAAGAAACAGTCGATATTTCAGGCAGAGACTTGTCGACTGTTTATTCTCCTGCAACGATGCTACCTGACTTGAGTTTATCCAGTATTTTGTGATGTTCAAGATTTCCAGCAACTACAGAATCTTGCTTATGATTGTGGAGAGTGACTTGATATTTTAATGCCTTTGGTATTTCCGAAGATGTGCTGGTTACGTTATTTGCTCAAGCATAATTTATTGAGATACAGCGAGCAATCCTCCTATATAATCCTAGCCTAATCAGAGAACAAAGAAAATGACCAATTTACCTGCCAACCAGTAAACATTTGGAATGTGGGAGGAAGAACCTCAGGGAGGATGTACAAGTGCCTACAGGCAGCAGCAGGTCAGCGTACTGTAACGCATTGTGCTCGTCACTACACCATTGTGCAGCCCTGATCTTTCAAAGTTTAAAAAAAATAAATTTGTCATCTATGTACGTATGTAACCACATACTACGCTGAGATTCATTTTCTTCATGCATTCACAAAAAAAATTTAAGTAGTACAATAAAATCAATGGAATCTAGATACAAACAAAAGTTGACAAGCAACCAATGTGCAAAAGAAGACAAACTGCAAATACAAAAAAAGGCATGGTTAGCATAGTACCGGAAACTCGGGTTCAATTCCCAGTGCTGCCTATAAGGAGTTTGTATGTTCTCCCCATCGCCATGTGGGTTTCCTCCCACAGTCCAAAGACATACTGGTTGGTAAATTAATTGGTTGTTGTAAATTGTTCTGTGATTAGGCTAGGATTGAATCAAGGTGTTACTGGACAGTGGCTCGAAGGGCCTATTCCATGATGTGTCTCAATAAGTACTTAAATAATTAGTAATAATACTACTGAGAACATGGGTTGTAGAGTCCTCGAAAGCTTGTCACACAGGTTCAAAACCTGATGGCTGATGGGTAATAACTGTTCCTGAACCTGGTGGTGTAGGACCTGAGGCTCTTTTATCTCCCCTCTGAAGTTATCAGTGAGAAGAGAGCAAGGCCTGGCTGGTGTAGGTCCTTGATGGATGTTGCTTTCACCATGGAAGTAAATCCAGCAACCAGCTTGTGCAGGCCAAGACTGAAAACAACATGCAGGTGTGTTTTCCCTCTGTTTTAGTTTGAAGGAAAGGAATTAGAAATTCCAAGCTCCGGTGCCAGAACTTGTACACTGTTCCTTCCTGCCTGCCCAGAACTGCATCAAGGTTCCCTGTCTGCTTCAACTCCATACGTCCATAGTAGAAATAGTTTATCTGGCCCATTCTGCATGATGTTGACTTTATGGGTATTATCTGGGTGCAGGTCAATGGGTCTAGTCAGGTTTGGCACAAGCTAGATGGGCCAAAGGGCCTGTTACCTTATTGTAGTGTTCTATGACTGTGAAATACTGTGGCAGTATTGACAAAGATAAAGTGAATGACTTGTGATGAGATTTCTTTTGAGGAGTTAAAGATAATCAGTCTTTAAGATGTGGAGACAAACAGAAAGCTTGAGGATGAAGATCTGCAATAGAGTGAAAGGCAAGAGTCTTTAAGGGTTGGTTGTGCAGGGCAGTGGAGGATAGTAATAAAGTAGAGTTGGTCTGGATTAATATTCAGAAATTAGCAAAGGAAATTAATGAAAATGTCAATTAAGGAAGGTTTCAAACTTGTTCTTTATGTGAAAGCTGTACCAAGCCACGAGATGAAGAATTGTCCTCCTAAATTTGTCATTGGAATGGTGTTTGAAGTCTTGGACACAGATAAGATGGGAACAGAGTATTCAGATGATTGGTAATTTGGGTCACACAGTTCATTTGCCCCGGCACTTGTTCACCGATTTTAGATCGACTAGACTGTTGAGTGTTTCCAGCATTTGTTATCATTTTAAATTTCTATTGTTCCTGGTATTGCTCTGCTAGTTTTCAAAAGTAATGAGATAGATTAATTTGTTCTGACTTCTAGATGTGATTGGAAAAACAACTGAAGTCTTTTCAAGTATTTTGGCCTATTGCTCACAGCCAATTTTTTTATGTACTTTATTTTTCTTTGCTTCATCCATCTTTCACTGTATAATAATTAAGCAGCTTTTCTGGCCATATCTGCCTGTTTACTTCTGCTCTTTAGTCCTTCTACACTTTTATCCTATTTGGATGCACTGTGTCCTTCACAGTTTCCATGACAACAATTAAAGGAGCTTCAGGAACTCAGGATTAGGCTTCATATTTGGGAGGAAATGAGACTGTTCATCAGAACTGGAAAGAAAGAGGGGAGCTGGCCAGTGTTAAAAGGTGGGAGAAGATCTATCGGGTGATGGGTGGATCCAGGCAATGGGGACGGATAAGCAGGTGGCGGGGTGGGGTGGTGTGGAAGAGTGGAAATGAGATGAGAAGCTGAAAGGTAAAAGATGGAAGTATCAAAGGACTGGAGAAGGAATCTGATAGGACAGAACAGTAGACCATGGAATAAAGGGAAGGAGGTGAACCAGAGGGAGGAATGTGTGAATGATGGGGAGATCCAGAGCTGCAAAAGGGAAAGTGATGGGATAAGAAAAAAAAAACTGGCCTCTGTTCTCAATTTTAACTACTTTGGGATCTGCTTATGCCACATACAGGTTTTCCCCGCTATCCGAAGGTAGAGCGTTCCTATGAAACGGTTCGTAAGCCGAAATGTAATAAAGCAAAGAAGCAATTACCATTTATTTATATGGGAAAATTTTGTGAGCGTTCGCAGACCCAAAAATAACCTACCAAATCATGCCAAATAACACAAAACCTAAAATAACAGTAACATATAGTAAAAGCAGGAATGATATGATAAATACACAGCCTATATAAAGTAGAAATACTTTTCCACAATCATTGTCGGCACTGTTCGCTGAAGCGAAAATCTCACGCAAGCGCTGTCCGCAGAAACACGGTGCAAGCGCTCTCCAGTAACCTTTAAGCTATGAAGCTGCCAAATCATACCAAATAACACATAAAAATACACAGCCGATATGAAGTAGAAATAATGTATGTACAGTGTAGTATCACTTACTGGAATCGGGATGACAGCTGATTGCATCGCCTCTGATCTGGGCCGACATTTACGTGTGGGGCGGCACCTAATTAATTAGAATGTTTATTTCGGCTTTTTTCTTAAAGATGTGTGGTGTGTCTCCCGGCTACTGTTGCATTCTCCGTGAATCGGTACTCTATCTGTCTGCGGCCTGGGTGTTGGGGTAGTGGGACACTGGGGTGTCATCTCGTCGTCTGTTTCCATTAGAGCAGGCAGCTCATCTTCTCCTATGACTGCCTGCCTCGATGTCGAAGGTCGAGGTTCGTCGTCTGCTGTGGCTGATGTGGAAGGCTTGCTTGACTGCTGAGCCTCGCGCATCTTTCTATCATACAGTTCTTTGTAAGGACTGAAACCATCTTGCAAATATTCCCTAAAACGATGTACCTTTTCAAAATTAAAGTCATACTTTATCATTGCAGCGAAAATCTCACGCAGTTGCCTCAGGTTCATTTCGCTACTGCATTCGGTTTCGATTGTTATCTTTTCCTTTTCCAATTGCATCAGCTCTTCATCTATCAGTTCTTGGTCATGGGATGCCAAAACCTCTTCAACATCATCTTCGTCAGCTTCCACAAGTCAAACTCACTTTGTCCTTACTTCGTTCACCACAATCAAAATGTCTAGTTTTATGCTAAATGTAACATCCTTACGAGCTCTTTCAGGCTTTTCCAATACATCAGAACTCCTCTTGCAAATGGCTGCTCAATGCAACATGTTAAAGCAATGCCGTTCTGAATCCGGGGGAGAGTGGCTGCTCGGGGTGCACGCGGCTTTTTTTCGCGTGCTGATTTTTTTCGTAACAGTGAAAACACCTGAAAGCGAAAACAGGGTACTAATGTACGTCTTTCGTAACAGTGAGGTTTCCTTGTGATGCATTCATTACAGTAGTTGTCATTGGTCCTTCCCCCTTATAATTGTGTAGCTACTGGACTAGGTTAGACTAGACTTGGGTGACAAGGTGGAAATGCATCCCTACCAAAGGAGGTGCAAGGCACTGCTTCCCTCTGCTAGCTGACAGGTTATCCTTGGACAAGATGTCACACCTGCTTGGCCTCTCCCTCCTCCTCCCCCCTCCTCCTCCCCCCTCCTCCTCCCCCTCCTCCTCCCCCCCTCCTCCTCCCCCCTCCTCCTCCCCCCCTCCTCCTCCCCCCCTCCTCCCCCCCCCTCCTCCCCCCCCTCCTCCTCCCCCCTCCTCCTCCCCCTCCTCCTCCCCCCCTCCTCCTCCCCCCTCCTCCTCCCCCCCTCCTCCTCCCCCCCTCCTCCCCCCCCCTCCTCCTCCTCCCCCCCCTCCTCCTCCCCCCTCCTCCTCCCCCCCTCCTCCTCCCCCCTCCTCCTCCCCCCTCCTCCCCCCCCCTCCTCCCCCCCCTCCTCCTCCCCCTCCTCCTCCCCCCTCCTCCCCCCCTCCTCCTCCCCCCTCCTCCTCCCCCCTCCTCCTCCCCCCCTCTCCTCCTCCCCCCTCCTCCTCCCCCCCCTCCTCCTCCCCCCCTCCTCCCCCCCCCTCCTCCTCCCCCCCCTCCTCCTCTCCCCCCTCCTCCTCTCCCCCCTCCTCCTCTCCCCCCTCCTCCTCTCCCCCCTCCTCCTCTCCCCCCTCCTCCTCTCCCCCTCCTCCTCTCCCCCCTCCTCCTCTCCCCCCCTCCTCCTCTCCCCCCTCCTCCTCTCCCCCCTCCTCCTCTCCCCCCTCCTCCTCTCCCCCCCTCCTCCTCTCCCCCCCTCCTCCTCTCCCCCCCTCCTCCTCTCCCCCCCTCCTCCTCTCCCCCCCTCCTCCTCTCCCCCCCTCCTCCTCTCCCCCCTCCTCCTCCCCCTCCTCCTCTCCCCCCTCCTCCTCTCCCCCCTCCTCCTCTCCCCCCTCCTCCTCTCCCCCCTCCTCCTCCTCCCCCCCTCCTCCTCCTCCCCCTCCTCCTCCTCCCCCTCCTCCTCCTCCCCCCTCCTCCTCCTCCCCCCTCCTCCTCCTCCCCCCCTCCTCCTCCTCCCCCCTCCTCCTCCTCCCCCCTCCTCCTCCTCCCCCTCCTCCTCCTCCCCCTCCTCCTCCTCCCCCCTCCTCCTCCTCCCCCTCCTCCTCCTCCCCCCTCCTCCTCCTCCCCCCTCCTCCTCCTCCCCCTCCTCCTCCTCCCCCTCCTCCTCCCCCCCTCCTCCTCCTCCCCCTCCTCCTCCCCCCCCTCCTCCTCCCCCCCCTCCTCCTCTCCCCCCCTCCTCCTCTCCCCCTCCTCCTCTCCCCCTCCTCCTCCCCCCCTCCTCCTCCTCTCCCCCCTCCTCCTCCCCCCCCTCCTCCTCCTCCCCCCCTCCTCCTCCTCCCCCCTCCTCCTCCTCCCCCTCCTCCTCCTCCCCCCTCCTCCTCCTCCCCCTCCTCCTCCTCCTCCCCCCTCCTCCTCCTCCCCCCCTCCTCCTCCCCCCCCCCCAGCCCAATCATGGTCATGTGAAGCCATGGGAGCATGTGGTAGATGGTCATATGAGCAGCTGGTGCAGATCACAACTCCTTTTTATGTGATCGCTGATGCCAGACAGACAATCTCTAAAGTGTATTGATAGGGGTCACTTGTCTTGTAAGAACACTGCCCAGAAGGAGGCAATGGCAAACCACTTCTGTAGAAAAATTTGTCAAGGACCATCATGATCATAGAAAGACAATGATCATCCACGTCATACAACATGACATATAATGAATGAGCTGGACTAAAATCTGAAGAACTGGACAGGTGCCCTAATTTGAATCCTAAAATGGCAGCTGTAGGATTAGCATCAGGAAAGTTGACTAAGATACAGCTGTATTATCAATTTTTTAAAATCATCTGCTTTGTTGTTTCCTGAAGGGAAGGAAATCATCAGCCTAGACCAGCAGCAAAGTGTCTGAATCTTTTCGAGCAAGAAAGCAGAAGTGTGAGTAGCCCATCGGACACCTTGTGCCCACTCTACATTAAATTAAATCATAGCTAATCTTTTACCTCAGTGCTACGTTTTTGTATTAACCTCATTTCTCTAGATTTCCTTAAAATCCAAGTCAATTGATCTGCCTTAAATATACTCAACTACTGAGGCAGGCAAAAGTTTAGGCACCCCTGGTCAAAATTTTTGTTACTGTGAATAGCTAAGCAAGTAAAAGATGAACTGATTTCCAAAAGGCATAAAGTTAAAGATGACACATTTCTTTAATATTGCAAGCAAGAAAACTTTATTTCCATCTTTTAAAGTTTCAAAATAACGAAAAAGGAAAAGGCCAAAAAGTTCTATTTTAACTTCATCAGTCCACAGGACTTGTTTCCAAAATGCATCAGGCTTGTTTAGACGTTCCTTTGAACAGGAGTTTTTGGCTGCAATGAGCAAAGGTATGTTTGAAGAAAAAAGGGTGCAGAATTTCATGAAAAGAACACCTCTCCAACTGTTAAGCACGGGGTGGATCAATCATGCTTTGAGCTTGTGTTGCAGCCAGTGGCATGGGGAATATTTACTGGTAGAAGGAAGAATGAATTCAATTAAATACTAGCAAATTCTGGAAGCAAACATCACACTATCTTTTTTTAAAAAAAAGCTGAGGATGAAAAGAGGATGGCTTCTACAACAAGATAATGATCCTAAACACACCTCAAAATCCACAATGGACTACCTCAAGAGGCGCAAACTGAAGGTTTTGCCATTGCCCTCACAGTCCCCTGACCTAAACATCATCAAGAATCTGTGGATAGACCTCAAAAGAGCAGTGCATGCAAAACGGCCCAAGAATCTCACAGAACTAGAAGCCTTCTGCAAGGAAGAATGGGTGAAAACCCCCCAAACAAGAATTGAAAGACTCTTAGCTGGCTACAAAAAGTGTTTACAAGCTATGATGCTTGCCAAAGGGGGTGTTACTAAGGGTACGTCCACACTACGCCGGATAATTCTGAAAACGAAGCTTTTTCTCTTCGTTTTGCCCTCCCGTCCACACTGAGCCGATGTTTTCAGCCCCCGAAAACGGAGATTTTCGAAAACACTCTCCAGAGTGAATAAATCTGAAAACGCTTAATATCCGGCGTAGTGTGTACGGGGTAACCGGAGAGATTTAAAAACGCAGTCATGACAACACCACAACAACAATGCTTTTTTCTGCTTCTGCTTGGTACTGCGCAAGCTGTTATAACGCGCAGTCGGTGTGAACGGTGTGAGAGTTAAATTGTAAAGTGAGCTTTTTTGACTATTTAAAAACGCTGTCATGACGTGCCGGAACAGATGTTCGTTGTTTTCTTGAACGCCACCACCTAACAATTTCAGAACTGACGGACGAGACTGAAACCAGAAGGGTTAGAAATGTACTCACCAAATACTTTGACCCATAGCTTACTGAATAAATAAGTTTACTCACTTCGCCCTGTTTTCTGTCCTTGCTTGTATGAAGGTGGTTTACCTATTTATGCAAGTACTTCTCCGACAATAGATGTGTAACAGCCTAATGTAACGTATGGAAATACAAGATAACGCTGATACAGACGTTTTATACATTTAACAAGGTGCTTTATTAATGCAGCAGAGTTAGTCAGTTTTTCGATGTTCGTCGTCAGCTGGGTCATACTGTCCGTGAACTCCCTGTCGGTTGCCTCCATACGCTCCAGTATTTGTTTTTTTTAAGTTTTAAGTCCTCCTGCGCGAGAGCCAAGAGCAATTCCTTTAAAGTTCTTCTACTGTGTAACTGGACAAACGCGCACTAAGTACATCGTTTCCTCTTCTCTTGTTTTCTGTATCCTGCGCATGCCCAGTAGGAGGAGATTCGCCCAACCATCCACCTAATGTGGATGGAGATATTTTGAAAAACGCTTAGTGTGGACGCCTGTCGTTTTTACTCGAAACCGGCGTTTTCAAAATTATCTGGCGTAGTGTGGACGTAGCCTAAATACTGCAATGCAGGGTGCCCAAACTTCTGCTTCGGGCCCTTTTCCTCTTTTGTTATTTTGAAACTAAAAGATGAAAATAAAGTTTTCTTGCTTAAAATATTAAGGAAATGTGTCATCTTTAACTTTATGCCTTTTGGAAATCGGGTAACCTTTTACTTGCTTAGCTATTCACGGTTACAGAAATTTTGACCGGGGTGCCCAAACTTTTGCATGCCACTGTATTTGGCCTCTTGGTCAGAGCATTTGAAAGATTCTGTGTGAAGAAATTTCCTTTCATTGCCTTGAGTGTTCTATCCATGAGTTTTGCAGTATCTTTCTTGTGGAGCTTGGTAAGAAACCTGCATATTTCAATGAAATCACTTCTCATTCTTTTAAACTTGAGGTTATCAAACTTGGGTGGCAAGCCACTGATGGAGTCATTTGAGTACAGATCGGAAACGCTGACTGAAGACATCCCAAGAGTGGGAAAATTTTAAAAAAACACAAGTACCTGGTTAGCTACATTGGAGTAGTTTCTGTTCTTGTCATAAGCTCTAAAATTTCACTACCCACTGTTTAAATTTTTTTTCTTTAATTCCCCATTTTAACAATTCTGAGAAATGCCATTCACCCATATCTACATTAAATCTTAACTTTATTACTTTTTCCTATCTTTCTGGAAGATAGGAAGTATGTTCAGTTTTCTCATTTCATTGCTTCTGATTTATTAATTCATCTCAGGTTGTGTTTTCCCTCTACCTTGGTTGAAGGATTCTTAAAATTATTATAAATTCAAACCTCTGGCCCAGAACTTGTACACTGTCCCTTCCTGCTTTCCCAGAGCTGTACCAAGGTCTGCTTCAACTCCATCAGTGTCACCGTTCCTCTGCACGCCTTGTGACACATTGGGTGGTAACCTTGCCGTATCTTTCGCATTTGTCTTTTTGATGAGGCCGAGTTGTTGGCTCATTGCTTAACCCAGCATGGATGGAAAGTGTGCAAGGAGCCATCCAGCTCTGAACCCAGGACCACTCGCCTTGAACTCTGGTGCAGATGCTACTACACCACTGGCTGGCTGTCCATCAGTTTCTCTGGCCTCTCCTGCATGAGGTTACCATCACGCATTGACTATGGCTATGGTCTGGGTGCTGTTCGATTGGTTTAGCCAGGTTCAGAACAAACCAGATGGGCCAAACAGTCTGTTACTGTGCTGTAGTTCTCTGTCTATATTTTTCTCCAAGTTTTTTTTTCTTTTTGTCCTTTGAAGTGCCCAGCAATCCTTACTTCATGGCACTACCTTGCAAGCATAGGAGTGATCTTGTTTATTGCTACACCAGCTGTGACTTCATTGAGGGGAAATCAGGAGAACACACACCATCCCTTTTTGAAGGGTCAGCAGTTGGAAAGGGTGAGTTTACCCTCCACACCATTGAGGGCTTCCTCAAGAGGTGGTGCCTCCAAGAAGGAGGCATGCATCCTTGAGGATCCCTCACCATCAGGGACATGCCCTTGTCACTACAATCAGGGAGGACGTGTAGGAACCTGAAGACACACTTTTGGGTTATGTCAGTGATAACAAAACTGATTCTGTTAGTGTATTTCCTTGAACTTCTCATTTTCCAAATCCATCAGCTTTTAAATAAAAGCAAACTACAGATGCAGGAAATTTCTAACATCTTTGCCTTTATTTAGTTTTACGAGAATTAATGTTTTTTTTCTGTCGTACATGGGGTAAAGACCTTTGCATCTTTCAGCTGGCATAAGCTGCTGCCAAAGAATTTTAAATTAAGAGTAGTGGCCAGTATTTTTCCTTGCCCCATCAGTTTTTCCTCTCCAGCTCTTGATCTCCCCATCATTTACATGTTCCTCCCCTGGCTTCACCTCCTTTATTCCATGGTCTACTGTTCTTTCCCATCAGATTCCATCTTCTCCAGCCTTTGCTGCTTTATCTCTCACCTTTCAGCTTCTCACCCATTTCCACTCTCCCCTTCCTCACACCTGCTGTCCCCTCACCTGGATCCACCCATCACCTATCACATCTTGCTCCACCCTTTTGCCTTCCTCTTAACTTATAGTGGCAATCTTCCCTTTCTGAATGAGTATTTTGTGTCGGTCTTCGCTGTGGAAGACACTAGCAGTATGCCTGAGTTGCAGTGTGTGAAGGAAGAGAAGTGAGTGCAGTTACTGTTACAAGAGAGAAGGTGCTCAAAAAGCTGCAAGACCTAGGGGTACACAAGTCACCTGGACCAGAGGAACTGCACCCTAGGGTTCTGAAGGAGGTAGCATTGGAGATTGTGGTGGCATTAGAAATTATCTTTCAAAAATCCTTGGGCTCTGGCATGGTGCCAAAGACTGGAAAATTGCAAATGTTACGCCATTCTTTAAGAAGAGAGGAAGGCAGCAGAAAAGAAATTATAGACCAGTTAGCCTGACCTCAGTGGTTGGAAAGATGTTAGAGTCAATTGATAAAGATGAGGTGATGGAGTACTTGGTAACACAGGACAAGATAGGACAAAGTCAACATAGTTTCCTTCAAGGAAAATCCTGCCCGACAAACCTGTTTGAATGGGATTACAAGTAGGATAGATAAAGGGGGTGTAGTGGATGTTGTATATCTGGTGTCATGTGTGAAGCCAAGCAGAGCTGCAGAATGGATGATGCTAATGAGAGAGATAATGAGTGACAACGGAGAACCATTCAAAATGCTAATAAGAGAGAAGAGAGAGAGATTAACGCGAGAGAGACACATAATTCAGTATGTTGGTGTCTGCCTCAGACAGTTTGCTTTGAACCTGAACTGTTCACTAACAATCCTGCTGAGACAATAGGAAGTGTGAAGTTTGATGGACAGGTGATACCCCATCAGGGGGATAAAAATAGTGGGTTTGTTAAGGCACGGGGGACACAAGCCACGAGACCCTAGAAAGAACATTGTGCCCCAGAGTTTGGAGGACCAATTTGCGGGAATCAGAGGCTTACAGGGTGTAACGGTACGACTGGTGGGGACCTGTTGTGTGTTCGCCCTTGCCTGGGTGCCGGGTTCACCACGGAAGAATGATTGCATCCGGAACGAAGGGGTCACAGTCGGTGACCACAGCGGGATCAGAAGGCATTGAAAGGTTTGCCTGAAACTAATGTATCTCCCTCCCTCTCCCCCCCCCCCCGCAGTTTTTCAGATCTTCATACTTGGCTCTTCACCGCACGTAGGCCTCCTCCATGCGTTCTTCCCACGGCACGGTAAGCTCAAGCATAAGAACGTGCTTCGATGAGTCGGACCACAACACAATGTTGGGCTGCAATGTAGTCTCTGTAATGTGGGGAGGAAACTGCAGCTGTTTTCCCATGTCTGCTTTTAGCTTCCAGTCCTGCGCAGTGAAGAGCAACCCGGTTGCTTTCTGGTGTTCTGTTGGTCTTTCCCCCTCTTTGACAAAGCAGATGGTATTCTCGACCGGACTTGTTTTCCAGCAGATGTTAAGGGTGCTGCAGATTGTCTCAGCAATTGTGCGGAGGACCCATCGGCAAGAACTCTGGGGCAGCAGCTCAGAATATGCTCCAGTGTACCAGTCTTCTCACAGAGGGGGCAAGCTGGTAGTTCTGCAAGGCCCCAGCAGTGCAGGTTGGACGGGCTAAGAAGGACATCATAAACAGCCTGGATAAGGAACTTGATGTGGTGTGGATCCACCTTCCAGAGATTGTTCCACGTGATCTTTTGCTAGATCACCTGCTCCCATTTGGTCCAGGCTCTTTGCTGTTTCATTGCCACTGCTCTGCTGGTCCTCTCCTCCTCCACAGCTGCCCTTACTTCATTCTGGGCCAGTTCTCGTCGCTCTTTCCCTTGTACTTTGTCAAAATGTGGGACTTCAAGGCTTCCAAATCCAACTCTTCCCTTGGTGACGACCCCCACCAGCACGTTGTGGCGCAGTTGCGCCTCATCTTCTTCCAATGCAGCTTCTCTCCACTTTCTTCCAGTTCTCACTGCCACTTTTGCTCCGGCAACCTTTAGATCTGAAGATTCCTGGAACTACAGCACCTCTCTTGCTTGCGAAACCTTCAACTCCTCCTTGATGGATTTCGGGGGAGCCTCGGTTTGCAGTTATTCCTGTACAGAGCAATGCTGTTGATGTTCCTCGGTAAACCCAGCCATCTTCGCAGGAACTGGCTGACTACCCTCTCTAATTCAGCAACAGTGGAAATTGGAAACTCATAGAGAAACAGTGGCCGGAGGATTCTCGGTAGTATACCGTGCTGGTAAATCTATGCCTTACACCGCCCTGGAAGGCCAGTCCTGTCTACCTCTTGCAACCATTGTTCAAACTCCCCACAGGTGTTCCTTATTGCTACCTTTTCTCTGAGTGTTGCATCAAACATCTTCCCAAGACTTTTAACAGGGTTCTCTGTGATGATAGGAATTGGAATGTCCTCAATAGAGAAACAGCATTTCTCCTGTACTCTCCCCTTCTTCAGCAATACAGTATACATCCTAAAATGCTTTTTCTGCACAACCATCCACGAAAACAGAGTAGTGCCCCAAAGAATGAATGACAGTTAAATATTAGAACCCCAAAGTTCCCCCCCTCCAGCGCATAAATGGCACCGAGCAACAATTCCCCCCTCCCCCATCAGCAAAAAAAAAGCATTGGCATTGCCTCCGAGCACTCAAGCGTGAGCAAGGCTATAGCATAGCTACGGACTTGCAGTTACCCCAAAGACTTGGTGCTTCACCCAGTATTCGACATACCGCAGGTTCTCTCTCTCCCTAATAAGGGAGAAAGGGGTGTTTCCATTTTCCCAGCGAGCAGAGAGACAAACAACTCGCTGGTTTACAATGTTAAAAGTGTGTTACATCGCTTTTTTTTTGAGTTCTGTGCCTGAAGATCACAAAGATCCTGGGTCTCCAGGCACACAGCAGATACCCTGACTCCCCAAACGGCACACAGGTCTCCTGTCGTGACACCGACCCTCGATCTGCCCATCTCCAGAGCTCTGAGATCCTAGGCTTCCGAATTCGAGCTGGACTCTTAGGCTGAGCCTTTGGCCAGTTATGAAACCCTGAGAGCGGGTCCCATTCCCGCAAAAAACTGTAGTCAGCATGTAATGCCAGGTCATGGTCTTCAAAAGAACCCTGAAAGGGGAAAATTAGAGATATTAAAGATGGATGTAGAGCTGTTTCTGAAGACGCAAGCAAAAGAGTTGCCGTTAGGTGCCATTAATCTTCCTAAGCTCTGCCTTCTACCATGTTCTTTGCTACTGTATCACTACTTCTGTTGAATCTTCTTTGGCTGTCCATCGATTTCGATGTTGACTGTTCAGGCCTGGGCAATGTTTTATGGAAGACTGGCATTTGCCCATGCTGCAAGTCTCCCCTCTCCATGCCACCGATGTTGTCCCAGGGAAGGGCACCAGGGCTGATACAGCTTGGCACTGATGTTGTCGCAGAGCAATGTGTGGTTAAGTGCCTTGCTCAAGGACACACCACGCTGCCTCAGCTGAGGTTCGAACTAGCGACCTTCAGATCACTAGACTGACGCCTTAACCCAGGGGTCCCCAACCTTGTTTGCACCACGGACCGAAAGAGGTGAGAAATGGGCAGAATGGTGCAAGATGAATAATCAGGTCATTATGAGTACCTACTTTAAAACCATCCAAGACACTTGTGGACCTGGAAAAGTCCAGATGATAACACTGGACTTTATTACTATTAATAATATTGTCTTCCAAGTACTGACAAAAAATATAAATTTAAATGCATCTTTTCTAGAATTACATCAAGTTAATAATATTGACTTTATTACTATAAACCAAAGATTTAGAAACTCAGTGACTCAATGCAAAACATCCAGATGCAGACTGTAATAGTGACCATAACCCAGTAGTACAGGGGTCCCCAACCTTTTTCACATTGTGGACCAGTTTATTATTGACAATATTCTTGTGGACCGGCCGACCCCGGAGGGGTAGAGTTGCCAACGGACAGGAGTAGCAGTCAAATACATTGTGTTTACCCCAAGAAAGACTACCATGACCATGAAGCCTTGCGCGGGCACCTGTGTGCGCATGCGTGTACGTGCTGATTTTTTTCCCTACAAATCGTTTTTGGCGATTCTGTTCGGGGGGGCGGGGAGGGTGTTAATCATAACCGGAATATAGGTGATAAGTGGCTAATACACTCAATTTCGTTTATAAAAGGGTTTATCTAAGGAATTTAATATTAAACACACACTGCATATTTTCCTCGCATGAATATAGTGATAAGTCAATTATCGGGAGGACGGGGAGCTTGAAGTAAGTGTTGAACGAACTTCCAGTAGAAGTGGTAGAGGCAGGTTTGAAATGATCATTTAATGTAAAATTGGGTAGATATATGGACAGGAAAGGAATGGAGCGTTATGGGCTGAGTGCAGGTCGGTGGGACTAGGTGAGAGTAGCGTTAGGCACGGATTAGAAGGGCAGAGATGGCCTGTTTCCGTGCTGTAATTGTTATATGGTTAAATAAGTAAGTCAATAGCATCATAACATTTTAAGTAATGTTTGGATATTAAACCCACAGCACATATTTTCCCTGTATGAACATATAAAATCATTGCAACACACCAATATCGCTGAGCCCTGGGCTTGTTTCCCTGCAACAAGACAGTGCCATCGAAGGGTGATGGGAGACAGCGATGCTCGAAGGGGGTTCCTTATGTCCAGTCTATTCCGCAATTCAGTTTCATTGGAGATATATGTTGGAAATGGAAGCAACGTTTTCAGTGCTTTTGTGGCTGTCTCAGGATATTTAGCCTTGAATTTGATCCAGAATGCCGCCAGAGATGTTATGTCAAACATACTTTTCAGCCCACCGTCATTTGCAAGCTCAAGGAGTTGACGTCCTTCCCACGCTGACATGGATGACGTGTGCGTTCAAGCTCAACAGTGGCCATGACAGGGAATGAGGAAAGGTGCAGCTGACTCGTATTGCCAAATCATATCGTTTCCTTGCGGCCCGGTAGCACATGCTTTGCGGCCCGGTACCGGTCTGCGGCCCAGTGGTTGGGGACCACAGCCTAAACCATTTAGCTACGCACCAACACTTCTGTTGAATAATGCATATTATAGGAGCCATGTATTTTGTGCTGCGCATTTATTATGGCAGCTCGTCATATGAGTGGGGTGTGGTATAAGTGAAGGGAGTAAGTTTTGTGTTCTTGTTTGTTTTGTATCAATTTATAGCTTGGGACAATGGATGTTATATCTTTGCTGACCACTTAATACCATTTAATATTGCTTCATTTAATTTGCTAATGAAGGATCAAAGTCAGGAATTCGACTCTTGGAACAATCATTTCTTTGGAGCTGAGGGTGAGTCGTGCAACAACCCTGTGGCGGTCGCAGGTTACCAGCAATTGTTTTGTTTGATTTTTGGATCAGTTTTTTTTCTCTGCTTCAGGTATCTTCAGATACTGTGGTTTTTATATCATTGAAGCAATTAAAAGTGGAATTCCTTACTAATGGTTTTCTTAATTAACTGCTTCTGTACATTGGCTCAGGGTAATTAAGTTGAAATGGCACCTAAGTGCCCAGTCACTTGTGCAGTACTGGTTTAATTGATGTCTGACATATCGTGATTATATTTTGAAAACTTTGATTAGAACAGTTATGCATATATTTTTGAGGGTGATTGTATTATTCTTTTTATTCATCTTCTGTTTTTGAGTTCATGTTTATAGATGAAGGGCCTGAGTGACTTGCCTTTGACACGTAGTGGAACTCTTCTGAAATCGACAGATGAATTTTCTCAACAGTTCCCTATATTGTTAAGTTTGGTTAACCTGACAAAAGATTCCTCAGAAGACAAAAGAGAAAGTAATGGCTAGAAACTTGGGTCTTGGCACTGGCGGTCAACTTTTCTTAGTGCAAACAAGAAAATGAGGGGTGTAGATGGGGTAAATGCAAGCAGGCTTTTTCCATTGAGGTTGGGTGGGACTGCAATCAGATGTCTGGGTTAAGGGTGAAAAGTTTAAGGGGAACGTGGGGGTAACTTCACTCAGAGGGTCAGGAGAGTGTTGAACAAGCTGCCAGCGTAAGTGGTGCATGCAAGCTCAAAATTCAACATTAATGAGAAATTTGGATTAGTACATGGTTGGCAGGGGTATGGAGGGCTGTGATCCCAGTGTAGCTGGATGGCAGTGGGCAATTTTAGCACATACTTTTCTATGACCAAGTCATCCAAATCTGGGATAAATTTGTCATTGTGTAAGAATAAATATTTTAATATGTACTAAATTTTAAATCATTTATGCAGGAAAACCTTATGTTTACTTTGTGTAGAGATCTTGTGGTTATTTAAGGTTATAGTTGGGAGAGGTAGCGGGGATAAGCTGTCATACCTAATAAATGCTCCCAATGCTGTGCGTCTCAAATAACCTCTGACAACCACGTCCAGCACCTGTTCATCATGTGGGGCTTCGCTACTAAGCCTCGTGGAACCTTCAGTGACAGGAGAAGGGACAAAGGCGGGTTACTGGCACCTTACGACCAGTCACTTCAGGCAGATGGGGCTCGTCAGCTGTGGTTAGCAGCTCATCTAGGATAAGGAAAACTCTGATCTCAAACCTCTGCTGCCTTGTTATACCCAGAAGGCTTTGGGAGTAAGCCCAGGGGATAAATCTGGAGCTGGAGTCCCTACACTGCATTTCTTTGGATTCATCAGCTGCATGGAGAGGGAGAGCCTGCTGCATGGGCAACAGCTTGCTCTGCATATCGTACTGCCCTGGCTTGGCTATCACGTAGACAGCTGGGACGTACCATCTGTGGTTGACCTCGACCAGTCCAATGGAGGCCTCAAGATCTATAAGTAGAAAGTATCTTACTTTGGTATATGTACACTTTCAGAGGAATAGGATTTTTCATTGCTGTTTCCATAGCAGTTTTGTTTTACCAGTCAGGATTGTTAATCCTGAGATGAACCCTCAGACCTGGAGCACTCTTCGTCTGGCCACTATCCTTTGACTTGTTTAGCATGGGTGACCCTACTAAGAGCCAAAGCACAAGGCCCTGACTCCAGCCAACATAGCTCTCTGGATCATTGAGGCATGCAAGCCTCCAAACCCAATGACAAGTTTGTGGCCCTCCTTGAGGACTGGGCTGTTTGGCAAGCATTAAATTTTGATTTGAGTCAACTAGTCATTGTAAGGGACCATGTCTAGCACTGTGAAGACTTTGACAGATGGTGTAGTGCTTAGTGCCACTGCCTTGCATTTCTGGATCTGACCCTGACCTTGTTTTTTTTTCCTTTGTGGAATGGTCTCCCTGTGACACTTGGGTTTCTTGAGTGTTCTCATTGTTTACTATTTTGCAAAGATGTGCTGTTTGGTAGGGTAATTAACCTTTGTAACTTGCCCTTAGTGTAGTCCGAGTGCTGTTGATGGTTCTTAGAGGGTGAATAGGCTACCAGGATATGGGTAGGGCAGTGTGATTGATGCGATTTCCGAGTATATAAGTTCAATAGCAAGTGACTCTTGTCATGAAACATAAATATAAAGTTTTTTTTAAAAGAAAGTCAGCTTCACAATTTAAAACCTTATGAACTTAAAAGATGCTGAGATGGTATCATGCATTAAGATATTTGTGTCCAAGACTACTTTACTCAAAATTGTGGTACTTATTGCTACTTTAGCACTGACTCAATTTAGATCATTGAGCAAGAAAGTTTATTACAGTACTTGTGTATGTTCTTGAAGGAACATGATGCTGTCCAGAATGTTGCCTTTCTGATACGCTTAAAGTCCCGGGTTGTTGAGTTCCCTGGCACTGTTTTGAAAAGGTTATTCCTGGTGTTCTGGACCATGTATATTCTTGATCAGCGTAGGTGCCATCTATCTGTTCTTTACATTGTATTCTGTGTTGTGTGTTCATTATGGTAATTAGTCACATGAGTGGTCATCTTCCAGTGCAAGGAGATGTTTACAAATGAATGCTATTTATTTACTGAGATACACATGGAATAGAACCTTCTGGCCCTCCGAGCCATGCCATCCAGGAACTCCCGAATTATCCCTAGCCTAATCATGGGACAATTTACAATGACCAGTTTAACAAGAACCAGTCCTTTGGACTTAGAAATTGAAGCACCCAGAGAAAACCCACCCACACAGTCTCCTTACAGTCAGTGGTGGGGAAAATTGAACCCGGGTCACTGATACTCTAAAGTGTGTGTAGCAGGATGCACTGAAGCTAGCTGCTGTCACTGCGAGCTCTGAGCAAGGATTATAGACTAGAATCCTGCCATTACTGTATAACGCCTCTCAAATGTTCAGTTATGTTGTCATTATGTAAGTGAATATGAGTAGATAGTGGCAAAATGAAAGGTGAAATTTGACAAATTTCAAGAAGGACATTATTCGTAACATTTCTTTGCATGAAAGACACCCAAATGACAGCAAGTTATTTTAAGTTGTATGGTAGGGCTGCTAGGGTTTACAGTTTTTGTGTTTAAATCGGCAGAAAGTGTCCAAAATGCTTTTACTCTGACATATAAAAACCAGCATCTGTGGTGCGATGCTTTGCATTATTTGGGCATAGGACTCCACTACACAGGCCATGCTCTCTTCTTGCTGCTGTCATTAGGAAGAAAGTACAGGAGCCTCAGGACTTGCAGTACCCACTTCAGAACAATGATTAACCCCCAAACATTAGGGTCTTGAACTAGAGGGGATAACTTCACTCAATTTCAATGTCTCATCATTGAAATGTTCCCATAATGGACTCATTCTCAAAGACTCTTCTCTCATGTACTCTATTCATTGTTTGTTTATTATTAATGGGAGTGGCAGTTTAAATGGTTTGGCATGGACTAGATGGGCCAAAGGGCTAGTTTCTGTGCTGTATTTTTCTGATTCTATGACTATTCTTTCTTTCTTTTGCACTCTGGTTGCCACCCTGTTGGTGCGGTCTCTCATTAATTCTGTTGTGGTTAATGGATTTATTGAGTATGCCGACAAGAAAATGAATCTCGGGGGTTGTAAATGGTGACATATATGTACTTTGATAATAAATCTACTTTGAACATTGTTTTTGACTTTTGTAGAATTCGGGAAATTGTGAAGCTCACTAGAGATGCTGTTCAGCATTATCTGCTTATTTGCATGACAGCACCACACCATTAGTGTGTGGATCTTTCGTTTAATTATTGTGACATCAGTCAGTTCTAATTTCAAGGTGTAACTATTTTAATGTGTTGAAAGAGATTTTAGAATGCATGAATAATTCTTGAAATTTTAGAATCAAAATCAGGGTGTTTGCTAAATCATGGGGAAAACTGAGTCTGTGTTATATTGATAGAAAGCTGTGACCAGTGCAGCAATAAGTTCACTTAAGTTGGAGCTAAAGTTTTCTATTTTATTTATTCATTGACCTGGAGCATGGGACAGGCCTTTCCAGTAATTTGAGCTGTGCCATCCAGCAATCTCCCAATTTAATCCTAACCTAATCATGGGACAATTTACAATGACCAGTTAACCTACCAAATAGTATGTCTTTGGTCTGTGGGAGGAAACCAGAGAACCTGGAGAAAACCCACATGGTTACGGGGAGAAGGTACAAACTGCTTACTGACAGCGATGGGAATTGAACCTGAGTTGCTGCTACTGGAAAACATTGTGCTAACCACTAAGCTATGGTGCCTGGTGAAGTTGTGCCTAAACAATAGCTTGTAAATGTTATTCCTTAAATGGAAGTGCTGTACTGAAAGGTACACGTGGGTGTTGATCCTATTGGCAAATTTGGTCACATTTTGAGTTTTGCATATTTAAAATACACTAAGGCTAAACTTCCAGTTGTGTAATCCTCAGCTCTGGCCTTTTGAGCCTTCTCTTGAATTTAATCATAGTACCTTCAACCGTGATGGTCCCAAGCTCTTCACCTCCATGGCAACACGTAAAAAGTTGGAGGAACTCAGCAGGCCAGGCAGCATCTATGGAAAAGAGTAAACAGTCGATGTTTTGGGCTGAGACCCTTGATCAGGTCCAGAAAGGAAGGGGGAGAAGTTGGAGTAAGATGATGAGGGGTAGGGGAGGAAGAAGTACAAGGTTGCAGGTGATAGATGAAACCAGGTGAGAGGGCGAGCTGGGAAGTTGATTGGTGGAAGAGGTAAGGGCTGGAGAAAGGGGAATCTGATGGGAGGGGTCAGAAGATCATGGAAGGAAAGGGGGAGGAGCACCAGAGGGAGGTGACGGGTAGGTAAGGGGATGCTTGTAGCGCCATGTCAGTCCATGGCCGCCTCTACTGCCATGATGAGCCCACACTCGTGTTGGAGAGCAACACCTTTGTTAGTCTCCAACCTGAAGACATGAGCAACACTTTCTTGACCCTCCAATAATTGCCCCCTTCACCATTCACCATTCCCCATTCCTGTTTCCCTCTCACCTTATCTCCTGACCTGCCCATCATCTCCCTCTAGTGTTTCCCCCACCCTTCCTTTTCTTCTGTGGTATTATGTCCTCTCCGATCAGATCCCCCCCCCCGCCCCCGCTTCTCCAGCCTTTTATCTCTTTCATTAATCAATATCACTCTTTTCTTACCCTCTCTTAGTTTCACCTATCACCTGCCACCTTGTATAACATGCTCCTCTTTTCTCTTCTCCCCCCCCACCCTGCCCAGCACATCAGCTTGCTCTGACTTTTTCCCCTTTCTTTCCAGTCCTGAAGAAGTGTCTTGGCCCAGAACGTTGACTGTTTACACTTCTCCGTAGAAGCTGCCTGGCCTGCTGAGTTCCTCCAGCATTTTGTGTGTTGCTTTGGATTTTCAGCGTTCGCCGATTTTTTTTTTTCCCCATTTTTCTGATTTCAATTTCCATCTTTTTAAAACAGTGAATTTTAAAGATCTTTAATCTTGTAAAACAAGAAACTACTGTAAATAAGTGGCTCCATGAAGCAGTGCCGCCTTGTTGTAGAATGCCATTCTCTCAGTACTTCAGCATGACTGAATGGGACTTGGTGTTGCATCACGGACCAGTTTATATTGACAATATTCTTGCGGACTGGCTGACTGGGGGGTGTTCAAATAGGGTTAAACTCACCTCAACGTGTCTTTAACAGTTAGGGTTGCCAACTTTCTCACTCCCAAATAAGGGACAAAAGTATCAGTCAAATCCTGGGACACTTTACCCCAGGAAAGACTACCATGACCTGTGTGCGCATGTGTGAGTGACGTGCGCTTAAGTGAAGTATGCATGTGCGTACGTGCCGATTTCCCCCCCCCCCAAACGGGTTTTGGCTTAATCTTCCCGACTATACTGTACATATTATTTCTATTTTTATATAGGCTGTGTATTTATCATATCATTCCTGCTTTTACTATATGTTACTGTTATTTTCGGTTTCATGTGTTATTTGGTATGATTTGTTAGGTAATTTTTTGAGTCTGGGAATGCTCAAAAGTTTTTCCCATATAAATTAATGTTAATTGCTTCTACGCTTCATGCCATTTCGGCACGAAAGGTTTCATAGGAACGCTCTACCTTAGTGGGGGAAATGAGGGACAAGGGCGGTCCCGTAAGGGACAAACCAATTAGCCCAATATAGGGAATGTCCCGGCAAATACGGGACAGTTGGCAACCCGGTGTTCAAGTTCAGCAGTGCGTGACAGGGAATAAGGAAAGGTACAGCTGACTCATATCGTTTTCTCACGGCCTGGTAGCACATACTTTGCGGCCTGCTACCGGTCCGTGGCCCGGTGGTTGGGGACCGCTGCATTGGAGTACACTCAGACCTCACATAATACTACCTTGTCTAGTGCGAGTGCACATCATAAGACCTGGTCACATAGCCACTGACCAGGCAGACAATCTTTGAAGAGTATTGATATTGGCTGGGGTCACATTTCTTGTAAAGACATTGCCCAGAAGAAGCAATGGCAAATGACTTCTGTAGGAAAAAAAAATTGTCAAGGACTATGATGGTCAAGACCATGTGAGCACTGTAAGGATTGTTTTTTTTTATTTCTTGAGTGCCTTCAATACCACAAGGCCTTCATAGCTAGGGGAAAAGCTCCGTTCAATGCGGGTTGGCACTTCCAGGGTATCCTGGATAATGGACAACTTGGCTGACAGACCATAGTTTGTGCGGCTTCAGAGCTGTGTGTCAGATATGGGTATAAGCAGCACTGGGGCCCCACGGGGGACTGTATTGGCTCCCTTCCTGTCTACCTTAGACTTTAGATACAACACTGAGTCATGTCAACTGCAGGAATTCTCTGATGACTCGGCAATAGTCAGGTATATAAAGGGAGGACAGAAGGATTAATGTAGTTTCCTGTTGGAGGACTTTGTCGAATGGTGCAACATGAATCATCTGCAGCTCAACATCAGTAAGACAAAGGAGATGGTGATGATAAATACACTGCTCCCTGTAACTGTTGCTGGTGAGGGTATGCATATGGTGAGGACCCACAAGTACTTGAGTATGTATGTGTGCATCATCATACAACGTGGCATATAATGATACAATATGTGGAACATTTCTCAGTTCAGTACATGTTTGAGATGATTATTCTGTTGTCACCATAACTGATACACATTTGTTCAAGTTGCACGGTTAAAATTCTGAAATCTGATTTACTAATTTGATGGAAATTTGTTGAGATTGTATTTCAACAGCTACTTTTGAAAAGATCTAATTTCTTTGGAGTATTGCCCTCAAGTTGTTTCTTTTTTTCACAAAGGATTTTACTGGTAGATTGAGTTTGTTAGTTGACCTTTCTACTGAAATTAAGTGATCAACATCTGATCTAACTTTAGAGTTTAAAAATGAGCCACCTGGACACTTTAAAAATTCATCTCATTCCTCTTGAGCAGTATTATTTCTCGTTGCTCCAATAAGAATTTATAGATAACTAAGGAAGCAAGGGTGTGTTTGACTGAAGTTACTGACGTCTGTTCAGATAAATATACATCAAAGAGATGACTATACATCAAAGTACAGAGGAGGAAGATCCATTGTTTCTAAAGGGAGCACATGAAAGAGGAGAGCAGTGTGGAAAAGGACTGTGTGTGGTGAAAATGTATCATCAATAACTCAGCCACACGAGAGACAAAACTTCAAATGGCACTCAGTAGTACACAGGAATTCCTGTTGATCAGTCTTCCCCATGCCCTCCCTCCATGGCAAACAATAAAATATTTATTTAAGCAACACACATCAAAGTTGCTGGTGAACGCAGCAGGCCAGGCAGCATCTCTAGGAAGAGGTACAGTCGACGTTTCAGGCCGAGACCCTTCGTCAGGACTAACTGAAAGATGAGCTAGTAAGAGATTTGAGAGGGGGAGGGGGAGATCCAAAATGATAGGAGAAGACAGGAGGGTGAAGGGATGGAGCTAAGAGCTGGACAGTTGATTGGCAAAAGGGATATGAGAGGATCATGGGATGGGGAGAAAGAAAGGGGGAGGGGGGAAGCCCAGAGGTTGGGCAAGGAGTTTTAGTGAGAGGGACAGAGGGAGAAAAAGGAGAGAGAGAAAAAAAATAAAAAATATATAACGGATGGGGTACGAGGGGGAGGTGGGGCATTAGCGGAAGTTAGAGAAGTCAATGCTCATGCCATCAGGTTGGAGGCTACCCAGACGGAATATAAGGTGTTGTTCCTCCAACCTGAGTGTGGCTTCATCTTTACAGTAGAGGAGGCCGTGGATAGACATGTCAGAATGGGAATGGGATGTGCAATTAAAATGTGTGGCCACTGGGAGATCCTGCTTTCTCTGGCGGACAGAGTGTAGGTGTTCAGCAAAACGATCTCCCAGTCTGCGTGGGGTGTCGCCAATATATAGAAGGCTGCATCGGGAGCATCGGATGCAGTATATCACCCCAGCCGACTCACAGGTGAAGTGTCACCTCACCTGGAAGGACTGTTTGAGGCCCTGAATGGTGGTAAGGGAGGAGGTGTAAGGGCCATGTGTAGCACTTGTTCTGCTTACAAGGATAAGTGCCAGGAGGGGGATCAGTGGGGAGGGATGGGGGGTACGAATGGACAAGGGAGTTGTGTAGGGAGCGATCCCTGCGGAAAGCAGAGGGGGTGGGGAGGGAAAGATGTGCTTAGTGGTGGGATCCCGTTGGAGGTGGTGGAAGTTTACAGTAGAGGAGGCCGTGGATAGACATGTTACAGTAGAGGGGGCCGTAAGATGAAGCCACACTCAGGTTGGAGGAACAACACCTTATATTTCATCTGGGTAGCCTCCAACCTGATGGCATGAACATTGGCTTCTCAAACTTCAGCTAATGCCCCACCTCCCCCTCGTACCCCATCCGTTACTTATATACACACACTCTTTCTCTCACTCTCCTTTTTCTCCCTCTGTCCCTCTGACTATACCCCTTACCCATCCTCTGGGTTTCCCCGCCCCTCCCCCTTTTCCTTCTCCCTGGGCCTCCTGTCCCATGATCCTCTCATATCCCTTTTGCCAATCATCTGTCCAGCTTTTGGCTCCATCCCTCCCCCTCCTGTCTTCTCCTATCATTTTGGATCTCCCCCTCCCACTTTCAAATCTCTTACTAGCTCTTCTTTCAGTTAGTCCTGATGAAGGGTCTCGGCCTGAAACGTTGACTGTACCTCTTCCTAGAGATGCTGTCTGGCCTGCTGCGTTCACCAGCAACTTTGATGTGTGTTGCTTGAATTTCCAGCATCTGCAGAATTCCTCATGTTTGCGTTTTTAAAAATATTTAGTTGGCAGGTTTGGAAAACTAGTATATATTTTGGTACAAAAAATTCTTCAAGTATGTAGAAGGTCTGTCTACTGAAGTAGCGTTCATGGGTTCAGTGTTCAGTCAGAAATTGGATGGCAGAGGGGAAGAAGCTGTTTTTGAATCATTGAGTGTGTGCCTTCTTCCTTATGGTAGTAACGAGAACTTCGTTGATGGGGTTCCGTAATGATGGATGCCGCCTTTTTGAGGCAATGCTCCTTGAAGGTGTCCTTGATACTACGGAGGATAATGTTCGTGATAGAGCTGACAAAGTTTACAGATCTGCAGTTTACTTTAATTCTGTGTATCATAGCCCCCCCCCCATATACCAGGCAATGATGCAGCCCCCACAGTACATCTGTAGAAATTTTTGAGTGTTAATCAAACTGTTAATAAATTTAGCTGCTGTCAAATACTAGTTTTGAGAACTTCAAGGCAAGTGAGTCCCCAGAGCATGTGGAGGAAAATAGGCAGAACAGAACAGCTACTGTACACAATAAATTGAATTGATGCCACTTAACTTTTATCAGGGTATAGCATCTTCAGTTTTATTAGTAGAACAAGAAATTTGTGTACTATCTAGAGTTTGCCATGCAGGAACCCTGTTTGCAATGTCATTGTATACATCAGTTCTATCCGGGAAAACAGGAATTAAAGGTGACTTCTGGGGTCAAATTTTTGCGTGTGCTCCTATGAAAATATTTGTTAATATCATGTAGTAGAGAAGTTGAATTGACACAGAGCCAGCTGTTGGGTATCCCTTCTCAGAATGTGAGGCAGCTATCGATAGTTTGTGACTTTGGTTTGAAAACTACTTGGTATTCAAATACTTCTCCAGGGAGATGCCGTTGTACATGTGAACATGGGTGGGTTATTAAATTTGCAGATTATACCAAGATTGATGGAGTTGCAGATAGCATAGAAGACTAGCAAAGAATATAGTGTGATTATTAGTTGTAGATATGGGCAGAGAAGTGGCAGATGGCATTTAGTCCAGATAATTGTGAGATGTTGCACCTTGGTAGGGCAGATGCAAGGAGACCATACACTTGAGGGCAAAATCCTTAATAGCATTGCTGAGCAGAGAGATCTTGGTTCCAAGTTCATAGCTCCTTGAGAGTGGCTACACAGGTCAAAAGGGTGGTTAAGAAGGCTTACGGAATGCTTGTTTTTTATTAGTCGAGGCATTGAGTTCAAAACTCAGGAGATTGTGTTGCAACTTCTTAAAACTCTGGTTAGGCCACATCTGGAGTTCTGCTTACAGTTCCGATTGATGCTTTGAAGAGGGTGCAGAAGAGGTTTCCGAGGGTGCTGACTGGTTTAGAGGGTATGTGCCATCATGAGAGACTGAACAAACTTGGGTTGTTTTCTTTGGAGCGACGGAGGCTGAGGGAAGACCTGATAGAGGTTTACAAGATTGAGAGGCACACAGTTGCAAGAAAAGTTTGCGAACCCTTTACAATAACCTGGGTTTTCTGCATAAATTGTGGTTTGATTTTCATCTAAGTCATGATAATTAACAAACAAAATCTGCCTAAGCTGGTAACACACAAACAATTATACTTTTCATGTCTTTATTGAACACATTGTTTAATCATTCACAGTCCAGGCAGGAAAAAGTATGTGAACCATTGTATTTAATGACTGTTAGAACCTCCTTTAACAGCAGTAACCTCCGCTAAACATTTCCTGTAGCTGCTGATCAGATTTGCATAATGGCGAGGAAGAATTTTAGACTATTCTTCCATATAAAACTGTTTCAATTAATCAGTATTTCTGGGATTTCTTGCATGAACAGCTCTCTTCAGGTCATGTCACAGCACTTCAATTGGGGTAAGGTCTGGATTCTGACTTGGCTATTCCAAAACACAAATGTCCTCCCTTTTAACCATTTTGTTGTTGATTTGGATCATTGTCTTGTTGCATTATTCAACTTCTATGAAGCTTCAGGTGATGGACTGCTACCCTGACATACTCTTGTAAAATGTCTTGAATCAATTGAGTTTATTGATCGCTCAATGATTGCAAGCTGTCTAGGTCATGAGTCAGCAAAGCAGCCCCAAACCATAATGCTCCTTCCACCATGCATTACAGTTGAATAACTGTAATGAGCTGTTGGTGTGCAGTGCACTTTTTCCACAATACATAGTGGTGTACATTTCTGCCAAGGAGTTCAACTTTTGTCTCTTCTGTTCACAGAATATTGTCCCAGAAAAGTTGTGGAACATCAAGGTGGTCTTTTAATATGCCAAATCTCTTCAAACTCCTAATAAAGTATAGCTGTTGTCTTGCCTTCTTTATAACTATATCAATATGTTGGGACCAGGTTAGATCCTCAGAGATCTTGACACCCAGGAAATTGAAGCTTCTCACTTTCCACTTCTGATTCCTTTGAGGATTGGTATGTGTCCATTTGTCCCCCCCATCCCTCCCCACTGATCTCCCTCCTGCCACTCATCCTTGTAAGCAGAACAAGTGCTACACATGCCCTTACACTTCCTCTCTTACCGCCATTCAGGGCCCCAGACAGTCCTTCCAGGTGAGGCGACACTTCACCTGTGAGTCGGCTGGGGTGATATACTGTGTCCGGTGCTCCCGATGTGGCCTTCTATATATTGGTGCTGCAGTCCTCAGTATCTGCCTATACTGGGGGAGTAGAAGTACAGCCAGGTGATCAGACTTCCCAAGGTGAGGGCATGGAATAGCATGGTAATGGAGTAATCTCATTGCTCTTCCAGAAGTTTGGTTACAAGGTGACCAATGGTGGGACCTGAATGTTGGAGTGTATTTAAAAATACATGCGAAACCAATAGGGGTGGGAGTGAAAGGGATTGGGTAGCACTCTTAGTAAGGGATGCTGTCTCTAAATTGGCAAATGACATGGAATAGAATCAATTGGTAGAGCTAAGCAATGGCGAATGGAAGAAAACAAATGGATCAATTTGATATCAGAGAATGTATACAACCTGAAATTCTTTCTCTTCACGGACATCCACGAAACAAGAAACCCCCATAGAATGATTGATAGAAACGTCGGAATCCCAAAGCACATCCCCTCCCATGCACAAGCAGCAGGTGTATCAACTCTGTCCCTCTCCCCAAATGCGCCAGCAGAATCACTGACTACCCCGCCACCCCACCATGCAAGCAATAGCAAAAGCCCCTCCCCCAAAGAGTCCAAACCCAGCATTTGGGTACCTTGGGCAGGCTCTCCTCTCCTCGTTGAGGGGAGTGAGATGTCACCCTCTCCTGTAACTACGGGACCGGGGGAGACCAGCAACATTGGTGGTTGTTGTTTAGTGGACTAAAAGTAGTTATAAACATGGCACAAATTAGGAAATTTGAAGAGCATATGATGGTTAATACTGCAAACGTGAAGAACTTAAATCTACATGTAATTTAATCAAGTCAAGTTAGCAGTAACCAGTGGAAAACTGGTTCAGACAAATGTATGCAGTATTTTTCTAGGCAGAAAAATTATTTTGGATTTAATATGCAGTGAGAATTGTCATAGAGAAGTACAGCACAGAACCAGACCCTTTGGGCCATCTAGTCCATGCTGAGCTATTTTAATCTGCCTACTCCCATTGACCTGCACCAGGACCATAGCCCTCCATAGCCCTCTTATCCTTGTACCTACCTTTCATGTTGGTAGGTGACCAAAACTACTAACAATATTCCAAATTAGGCCTCACCAAGGTCTTGCATAACATCCCATCTCCTGTACTCAGTACTTTGTTTTATGAAGGCAAATGTGTTGAAAACTTTCTTTATGGAGCTATTATGATGACATGATGGGAACTCTTCTCCAGTGCTTTGGAATTGTACAGGAAAAAGTGATGTGCTTCAATCCAGAACCCCAAGGATTTAAACCGAAGTAAAGGAAACCACAAACATGATGAGCAAGTTTACTGCAGCTGTTGAGGACTCTGCACAGATTATGAAGTATTAATTTGCAAAATAAAAATCACTTTAAGGCACAAGCTAATAGGAAAAGTAGTCAGTCTGTCACCGGGAAATTAAAATAAAGTAGCTAAGGGGAAAATGGAACTATTAACCTGTTGGCATCTATAAAAAGGGTGTTAAAATGGAAAGAAATTTTTTTTTAAATTGTAGAATAATTAAAAATATGACTGATTTATTTAGTTCAAAGTAAATTTGTCATTTTATTGTGTATATGTCACCTTATACTCTGAGATTCTTTTTGAGATTATTTGAGATTCTCAGAGACTATTTTCTTTGAGCATGTGACTTAGAATGGCTAAGGGAGGGAGCAGTGGGTTTGGTGAATTGAGGTATTCAGGAGGCTTTCAGTTAGGTCATAAATCAGTTGTCAACAAGGTTGGAGAATAAGGAATTGGAGATAATGTACAGTACTATGCAAAAAGACCTGGGCATGCACAATATAGATATAGCCAGGGTGCCTAAGACTTGCACAGTACTGTATATTGGTTTAATAAGAAGCTGGTTGGGAAACAGCACTTGGCTTTGTATTAGCTCAGTAGTATTGTGTTTGTTAACTGGAATTACATAATATACAGTACTATACAAAACTTTTAGACACCCTAGCTATATCTATATTGTGTATGCCTAAGACTTTTTGCACAGTACTGTATATTGTCCCCAGTTTTTGCCCATAATCAATTTCAAATATGTTTTTTAAATTGATAATGGACAGAAAGTAGAGTGGGAATAGGGAGCATCTGGTTAGTTTAGCATAGTTTGTGTAATGATACCATAGGGACTGTTCATTGTTTTTTTTTGGCTGAAGCAGCCAGTTAGATGCAACAAGTGATTGGGAAAGCAAATAAGTTCAAAGTCAATTTATTATCTAAGTGCATGTATGTCACCATATATAACCTGGAGATTAATTTTGTGTGAAGTCATTCCTAGAATGAAATGGGGCTCCTGTGAGACCACTAGTGGGAGTGTAGGAGTGTATGGCGCAGTATGGTATCAAACCTAAAAGAGAATGTATTTGCAATGACAGTTTTGCTGTGAGGAATAAGTCCAGGCCCCAGATTGTATTGAAGCAACTGAACCTGACATTTGGATGGTGATTTAAGTGTTGTGCCCCATCAGAAAAGCTGGATGCAGGCCATATCAAGGTGGTGGGGTCCAGGCCCCAGAGCATATCATAACAGCTGAATCCGATATTTGGATGACTATTTAGTTGCTGAGCTGAGTTGGAAAGGTGACTGTATTAGGACTGGAAGTGAGGGTTGGGCCAGTTTAGCTCGCTGTTCTGAACCATAGAACACGACAGCACAGAAACAGGCCTTTTGGCCCTTCTTGGCTGTGCCGAACCATTTTTCTGCCTGGTCCCACTGACCTGCACCCGAAGCATATGCTCTGTACTAAACTAAAGGTCTGTGGATGGACTCTCTGGGCTTCAGTTCAGAATACGGTTTGCTTGTATGATTTGTTTTTTTTGTCCCCTGCACGTTGGGAGTTTGACAGCCTTTTTTGTTTCTTTGTTTTATGGCTGCCTGTTCAGAGAAAAATCTGAGTTGTATCATGTATACATTGATAATGGACTTGAACTCTGAATATGCCTGTTCTCTGTACGTAAAATAATGATGGCTGATCTCTCTGAAATATAATACTTAATAGTGCCATTATGTTTGATGTAGTGAGCATGTTTTCTCTGGATAAGGTGTCTATGACCAGTGGTCACAGTTTCAGAATAAGGAATTGGCCATTTGGGAATGATGGGGAAATTTTGTCTGCAATTGTACAAGCTTGTGTTAAAACTTAAGTCAATGGAATTTTCTACCTGAGCAACACAGTCATTAAGTTGATTGAAACCATATGAATGTTTTGGGAATTGAGGGATGTCGGACAGCAAAGGGGAGCTGAGGTAGCAAATCAGTTATGACTTTAGTGTAACTTTAAAGGATTAGATGGTGTATCCCTGCAGTTCATTGTTTTGCTTTATTGACAAACTGGAGGCTTGGTAGTCAATTACAAATGTCTGAGAGTGATTGGTTGGGATTGCATTGCACATTACAGTTGTCAAGAAACTTAATTAAAAAATTATTTTGATTAATCACATATTAAATAATTGTGCCTTCATTGTTTTTAATTATATTGTTGAGCAGTGGAAAATGCAGCTTAAACAGTCCTGCTATCCCTAGCTATCCACTGCCTCCAAAACTTCTGCCAAAGTTGCTTGAAAAATAATAACATTTAGGCAGAGGAAATATTCAACTAAAAGAAAATTCTGAAGTGTATGCCTTCAGGCTTCTGTACCTCCTTCCTGATGGTAGCAATGAGAAGAAGGCGTGTCCTGGGTGATGGGGGTCCTTGATAATGGATGCCACTTTTCCAAGGCATTGCTCCTTGATGTCCTGATATTAGGGAGGCTCGTGCCCATGGTGGAGCAGAGCTGACTGTTCACAACATCCTGCAGCTGCTTTAGATCATGTGCAGTAGCCCACCCCCCAACACCAGATGATGATGCAACCAGTTGAAATGCTCACCACAGTACATCTGTAGAAATTTGAGTGTCTTTGGTGATGTGCCAAATCTCCTCAAACTCCAAATGAAATATAGCCACAATTGTGCCGCCTTTACAACTGCATCAATATGTTGGGCCCAGGATAGATCCTCAGAGATGATCACACCTGGGAACTTGAAATTGTTCACCCTTTCCATTTCTGATCCCTTTGAGGACTGGTGTGTGTTCCTTTGGCCTTTCTGAAGTCCACAATCGGTCCTCTTGGTCTTATTGACATTAAGTGCAAGGTTGTTGCAGTGACACCACTCAACAAGATGATATAATCTCACTCCTGCATGAGCTTGAAGGATTGGGAGAACCATATTTGCATGAAGAATTAGTTTAAGGCCAAAAGAGATTTGGAGTAACTGGGTCTTGTCTAAGTTGCCAAGCTATTTCTTATAGGGTGTCTAGGCTTGCTGTCTTCACAACTTGTATGAATTTGAAAAGGCCCTGTATTGATCCAAGTTTTCTACTGATGTAAAGCTTGGTGGGGGGGGCAAAAAATTTCGAGGGCTCAGTCTGCAAAGAACTATATACAAGTGGCCCCTGTTTTCCGAACGTTCGATTTACGACACCTTGCTGTTACGAAAGACCTACCTTAGTTACCTGTTTTCACTAATAGGAGGTGTTTTCACTGTTACGGCAAAAGGTAGCGCATGCCCAAACAGCCAACCTCCTCCCCCAGAACTGCATTCTAGTCGGCATTGCTTAAACACATGCTTTATCTTGATCTATTTTGTGTGTCCGTTAGCAAGATGAGTTCTAAGGTATCGGAAAAGCCTAAAAGAGCTCGTAAGGGTGTTACACTTAGCATAAAACTAGACATAATTAAGCGTTTCGATCATGGTGAACGAAGTAAGGACATTGTCCGTGTGTTGAACTTGCCTGCTTCCACCATTCGCACTATTTATATACAGAGAGAAAGAATTTTGAAAGCTACCGATGTTACTGTTGGTTCTGCTTGTAGCAAAGTGGTCTCTCTTAGTCGGCATCCAATAATAGATAAAATGGAAAGTCTATTGCTTGAGTGGATTGATGGGTGTACAAAGCGTTGTGTTCCGTTAAGTTTTATACTTAAGGATAAATCAGTCAGTCTTTTTAATAAGCTGAAACAGAAGGCACTGGACAATGGTGATGAAAGTGTTGTGAAAGTGGAATTTAAAAGGTAGTCATGGGTGGTTTGATCAGTTTCTGAGGCGAGGGCAGCTTCATAGTTTAAGCAGTGGTCCCCCACCCTCCGGGCTGCGAAGAATGCAGTGGTGCGGCAGTAGTCGAGGCGCACCCAGCACATCTTTAAGAAAAAAGCCAATGTAAACAAGCTAATTAATTAGTTGCCACCCGGCATGTAAATGTTGGCCCAGATCAGAGGCGATTGCCGATTGTGTCCGGTGCTTATTCGTATAAGTAAGTGTTTAACTGTGACGAAACTGCAATTTATTGGAGTCTTCCCGATTCCGCCAAGTGAAACTGCACTGTACATACATTATTTCTGCTTTATATAGGGTGTGTATTTTTATGTGTTATTTGGTATGATTTGGCAGCTTCATAGCCTAAAGGTTACTGGACAGAGTGTTTCTGCTGAGAGTGCTTCTGCGAGATTTTTGCTGCGCTAGACAGTGCTGCAGAAAAGTATTTCTACTTTATATAGGCTGTGTATTTATCATATTCCTGGTTTTACTATATGTTACTGTTATTTTAGGTTTTATGTGTTACTTGGCATGATTTTGTAGGTTACTTTTTTGGGTCTGGGAACACTCAGAAATTTTTTCCCATATTAATAAATGTTAATTGCTTATTCATTTTACGACATTCCGGCTTACGAACCGTTTCATAGGAATGGTCTACCTTCGGATAGCGGGGGAAACATGTAGTTCAGATGAATGGGCTAGAAGCTAGTAAATTGAACATAATATGTGCAAATGCAAGTTATTTACTTGAGGAATAAGATATTTAATACTTTGTACATAAACTAAGAAATGTTTATGTACAGGATGATATTGGCATTTAGTGATATTAATGATACCACAGGCAATTGGAAATACAAATTGTATGTTCAGATCCCCTGCAGAGGTTTGGAATATGATGAAGGAAGTCTGACTCCATGAACTCTTCCCTTTTCCCTTTCCCCACCCGCAGATGCCCATCACTTCTCTCCCCCCCCCCCCCAACATTTCTCCCTGTGGTTCCCCTCTTCACCTCCTTTCTCTTTTTGGTCCATTGTCCTTTGCTACTAGATTTCATCTTTGCTTATTTGTCGCTTTTACCTTTCACATCCACCACCTTGCATCGCTCCTACGCCACCTGTCATTTACCTATGTTCGGCGGGGGGGAGGGGCATAGCTTATTGTGATTGTCAAAAGTTGCTTCAGTCATGATTAGTTGGTTTAGAAACTGCAGCTGCTTTTTCCCATTGGTTAGCTGCCTGGTGTCCAGTTTCAAATATCCTAGGTATAGAGAGAGCACGTGTGGGAGGTTCTTGCACTCTCCCTCCCTTTGTTTAAAGCAAGTGGTGCTCAATGGCCATTTGGAAGGTATGCTCTGCATGCGCTTTAACTAAGTATGTTTGTTGAATGTTCGGTTGAATTCTTACTGTTTGTAAATGATATACTTATTCGCAGGCAGTGTTTTCTGTCTCACTTGGAGACCCGCAAACCTCATTCAGCATTACAGCCTATCAGTGGAGTTCTTGCTACACCTCTTCCCACCATGCTCCATCTCCTCACCTCAATAAATGAACAATCTCCATTCTTTTGATTCATGATGAAGGGTCTTGACCTGGGACATCAACTGTTCATTTCCCTCCCTAGATGCTGCCTGACCTGCTGAGATCCTCCAGCATTTTTGTGTTGTTCCAGATTTCTAGCATCTGCAGTCTCTTTTGTCTCCTTGTTGCAATTGTGTATGCTTTTGTAAAAATCAGCACTTTGGTTTCTATTGGTAATTCTGGGTGGATAGACTTGGAGGAATCTGAAATAAAAACACAATCAGTAGATCAGGCAGTGTTTGATGAAAGAGAAATACATAACATATCAATGCTGGGTACTGCTGAACATGGAGAAGGTGGAGCGGAATAGCATTGGAAGCAATTATGTAGCCTCACTCATTTGAAACAGAGAATCTATAATTATAAATTATATTGTGGGTAGCTGAGACTGCTATTAAAGGAAATGATATTGTTTCTTTCCCTCTTGCATGGCTAGACACAGATGAGGATTTGTTTTTATATACACATTGTATTAGAGTTCATTTTATTGTCTGAAATTTCATCTAGCTTTCAAATAGAGAACCAAGGTTAGTTCATATTCCCCTTTCTGATAATTTTTGTAATTTTGTTTACTAAATTGGAAATGTGTGTTTATATGCATGTGCGTAATATATAGTGGATTCTATTTAGATAGATAGATATCTATCTAATATATAGTGGATTCTATTTAATTGGGCCATCGGTTAATCGGATCAACCACCTATTTGGGACAACTCTTAAATAACAAAAACTAATTGAGATAGTAGTCCTGATTTCCTTCACTTAGTTTTGAAACTGTGCTGCTTAATTGGGAGAGGAGACTGTTGCCGAACAGATTCCAACCAGCATCTGTCACTTGATCTTGGGTGGCCATAAGACACAACAGTACATCGAGTGAGCAGGTTTTAAAATAGTGTGTGAGTTTGTGTTCAAAACAGTGAGTTTTTGTCACTGATAGTTGGTGAGAGATAGATGGGCAGTAAGACAATTCAGAACTATTTTGTTCACTGTGATTTCCAGCAATGAGGTTTAGGAGATGCCAGAAGTGGCTGGGAGTAAACAAAAATGATTTCATTACTTCAACAAATTAGGAACTACAAAGAATTTGAAGGTATCAACAAGCGTCTTGAATGTTGCAATGATAATCAAGATTTGGAAGCTCTAATTATTGCCAGCATTGCATGAAGGCAGTTCATTTTCTGCATGAGGTGTCTGTGCTGATTTTGTTCATTTACAGGCAAATGAACACGACGTGGATAAATTTCTCTGTATTAGAAACTGGTACACAGTTTTATAGAACATAGAAATTCTACAGCACATTACAGGCCTTTTGGCCCACAATGTTGTGCCAACCATGTAACCTATTCCAGAAGCTGCCTAGAATTTCCCTAGCGTATAGCCCCCTACTTTTCTAATCTCCATGCACCTATCTAAAAGACTCTTAAAAGACCTATTGTATCTGCTTCCATCTCCACCAGCAGTGCATTCCATGCACCCATCGCATTCTGTGTGGGAAAACTTACCCCAACATCTCCTTGGTACAGTGCCTATTTCCAAGCACCTTAAAACTCAGCCCCCTTGTGTTAGCCATTTCAGCCCTGGGAAAAAGCCTCTGGCTATTTACCCAATCAATGCCCCTCATCATCTTATATACCTCTATCAGATCACCTCTCATCCTCTGTTGCTCCAAGGAGAAAAGGTCAAGTACACTAAACCTATTCTCATAAGGTACACTCTCCAATCCAGGCAACATCCTTGTAGATCTTCTCTGCACTCTTTCAATAGTATCCACATCCTTCCCGTAGTGAGGTGACCAGAACTGAACACAGTACTCTGAGTGGGGTCTGACCAAGTTCTTGTAACATTACCTATCAGCTTTTGAACTCACTCCCATGGTTGATGAAGGCCAACACACCACACGCCTTCTTAATAACACTGTTAACCTGCGCAGCAGCTTTGAGTGCCCTATGGACACAAACACCAAGATCTCTCAGATCCACCACACTGCCAAGAGTCTTACCATTAATACTGTATTCTGTCTTGAGATTGGACCTACCAAAATGTACTATCTCACACTTTTCTAGGTTAAATTCTATCTGCCACTTCTCAGCCCAGTTCTTCATCCTATCAATGTCCTGCTGTAGCCTCTGACAACCCTCCGGACTATCCTTAACTTTTGTGCCATCTGCAAACTTACTAACCCATCCTTCTATTTCTTCATCCAGGTCAATTATAAAAATCACAAAGAGAAGGGGTCCCAGAACAGATCCCTGTGGAACACCGCTGTCTTTTATTGTAACAAGTATTTTTGTTAGTTATGAAACAGCTGTGCCAACTGTAGTGCAACAAAGTATGTTCAGTATCCCAAAGATACTTCCGCTTAGAAAACGTCAAGACAGCACTTTACTGACAATTTGCCCGTTGCATCCAGTAAAGTCGTTTTTTTTTAAAAAAATGTGATGCTTTGTTTTCATTGTTTCAACATGTGAGCTGGGCCACGATCACTGCAATCAATAGCCTGTAAATCCCCTTTTGGAGTTGTGCTTTTGAACTCCTGTATGACCTACCATTTTTTTTGCATTGTGAACAGAGAAGCACAACACAGAAACAGGACCTTTGGCCCATTTAGTCTGTGCTGAAGCAGTTCAAACTACCTATTCCCATCAAACTGCACCGGGACTATAGCCCTTCACACCCATCCAAACTTCTCTTAAATGTTGAAATCGAGCTCGCGTGCACCACCTGTGCTGGCAGCTTATTCCACACTCTCACCACCCTCTGATTGAAGAAGCTTCTCTTCATGTTCCCCTTAAACTTCACACCTTTTTACCCTAAACCCATAACCTCTGATTGTTGTCCCACCCAACACCTCGGGGGGCGGGGGGGGGCGGAACCCTGCCTACAATTACTCTATCCATACCACCATCAAATATCCTCTCAATCTTCTACGTTCTGAGGAATGCAGTCCAAACCTATTGAAGTCTCGAAGTTGCAGGGTGGTCGTGGTGTATATGGGCTGAGTTGAGGCAGTAGGGTCCTGGCCTGAGAATGAGGAACAAGCCAATGTTTGGCCATTGCTGGAGTGGACTTGAAAACAATTTGAAGTGGTAGATCTGAGGTGGTGGGACCTGGGCCCAAGAGTGAGGGAGAAGCCGATGTATGACTGGTTTAAGCTCTGAGCCACGTTGGAAAGATGGGGTGTGGATTGAATTGGGCTCAAAAGTGAGGGACATGCTGAGCTTTATTCATCACTATGCTGACCTCTGGCTGTCACCAGCAGCTAATGGCTGGCTCCCGGACCAGCTGCAGTGGCTTTGTGGCTACGGACTCATTTGTTCTTATTGCACATTGGGTGTTGATGGCCTTTTTTTAAAAAAAGGGTTCTTTTTTTTCCGTTTGTGGCTGCCTGTAAGGAGATGAATCTCGGGGATTGTATATGGTATACATACGAGGGGTAATTGATAAGTTCGTGGCCTAAGGTAGAAGGAGTCAATTTTAGAAAACCTAGTACATTTATTTTTCAACATATTCCCCTCCTACATGTATACACTTAGTCCAGAGGTCATGGAACATACGGATCTTGGACCTCCAGAAAGTGTCCACAGCAGGGGTGATTGATAAGTTCGTGGCCTTGGGTAGGCGATGAGTTATACAGCACTTGTATACTTTTCAATCAGCTGATAGGTTGTCATTTTGGAAACTCAGTTGTGGGGGAAGAAATGTGGGGCAGAAATCTTGTTGCTGATTTTTTTTTCCTTGTAAAAAGACCTATAGACCTCTCCTACTTATGACCCGATGCACGTAAAATTCCAGACCACAGTGCACTATGTTCACCACTCGGCCAATCAGCAGTGAGATTTTTTTCCCCACATTGCAATTGTGTTTCTGAAATGATGTCTACCAGCTGGCTGATAAGTATATACAGGTGGCCCCCGTTTTCCGAACGTTCGCTTTACGACACCTCGCTGTTACAAAAGACCTACATTAGTTACCTGTCTTCGCTAACAGGTGTTTTCACTGTTACGAGTAAAGGCAGCGCGCATCCGAGCAGCCAAGCTCCTCCCCCGGAACTGCATTCCAGCCAGCATTGCTTAAACATGTGTTTTATCTCGATTTATTTTGTGCATCCGTTAGCAAGGTGAGTTCTAAGGTATCAGAAAAGCTTAAAAGAGCTCGTAAGGGTGTTACACTTAACGTAAAACTAGACATTAGCGTTGCGATCATGGTGAACGAAGTAAGGACATTGTCTGCACGTTGAACTTGCCTGCGTCCACCATTCGCACTATTTATACGCAGAGAGAAAGAATTTTTATAGCTGCCGATGTTACTGTTGGTTCTGCTTGTAGCAAAGTGGTCTCTCTTAGTCGGCATCCAATAATGGATAAAGTGGAAAGCCTATTGCTTGAGTGGATTGATGGGTGTACAAAGTATGGTGTTCCGTTAAGTTTTATGCTTAAGGATAAATCAGTCAGTCTTTTTAATAAGTTGAAACAGAAAGCACTGGATGATGGTGATGAAAGTGGAATTTAAAGGTAGTCATGGGTGGTTTGATCGGTTTCTGAGGCGAGGGCAGCTTCATAGTTTAAGCAGTGGTCCCCAACCTCCGGGCTGTGAAGAATGCAGTGGTGTAGCAGTAGTCGAGAAGCACCCAGCACATCTTTAAGAAAAAAAGTCAAAATAAACAAGGTAATTAATTAGGTGCTGCCCGGTACGTAAATGTTGGCCCAGATCAGAGGCAATTGCCGATTGCATCAGGTGCTTATTCGTATAGGCAAGTGTTTAACTGTGATGAAACTGCAATTTATTGGAGTCTTCCCGATTCCACCAAGTGAAGCTGCACTGTACATACATTATTTCTGCTTTATATAGGCTGTGTATTTATCATATCATTCCTGCTTTCACTATATGTTACTGTTATTTTAGGTTTTATGTGATACTTGGCATGATTTTGTAGGTTATTTTTTGGGCCGGGAACGCTCAAGTTTTCCCATATTAATAAATGGTAATTGCTTATTCACTTTACGACATTCCAGCTTACGAACCGTTTCATAGAAACGCTCTACCTTTGGATAGCGGGGGAAACCTGTAAAGGCCAAGCATTTGGAGGACATACCACAAATTATCAGTACAGTGATGATGTTTCCACGTATGGTGATGAAACATTTACAAGTAAACTGCCGACTCAACCCAACGTAATTGATAATTTTACTGAAATGACCTTCAGTGGCGATAGTTGGAGTTTTGAAATTTCACATCTGTATTACCACAAGATTCAAAATTGCAACTTGTCATGTCAGAGTCTGGTTTAACGTTTTGCGTCAGTGGTACAACGCAATAAATTACTGTAAATTACAGCATGATGTATATGTTAAATGTTAAATTAAATACTGCATGAAGAGGGGGAAAAAGTAGTGAAGTAGTGTTCATGGGTTTAATGTCCATTCAGAAAATGGTTGGCAGAGGGGAAGAATCCATTACTGAATTATTGAGTGTGTGCCTGAGAAGGGGGAAGGAGGGCATGTCCTGGACGATGGTGGTCCTTAGTGATGGATGATGCCTTTTTTTTGAGGCATCTCTCCTTGAAGATGTCCTGGATGCTGCAGAGACTAGTACCCATGATGGAGCTGAGTTTACAACTTTCTCAGCTTATTAATCCTTGACCCCCCCCCCCAATAAACAATGATGCAGCCAGTTAGAATGCTCTCCACGGTACATCTGTAAATATTTGCGAGTGCCTTTGGTAGCATACCAAATCTCCTCTCTCTCCAAATGAAATATAGCCGCTGTCGTGCTGCCTTTGTGTAACTGCATTGATGTGTTGCACTCAGGATAGAGCTTCAGAGATATTGACACCCAGGATCTTGACTATAGGCATTTTCAATACGTATGCAGTTTGGGAATCTGTTCACAAGTCAGTTTGCAGAGCTGGGTTTACTCGTTAAAATCCACTATGCAGTATAAGCACTTGAGGATTTTTTTCATGGCATATGGATCAGTCCATTGTGCTTACATTCCTTTGCCTCAGACATTTCCTTCATTGTTATTCAAACTGTGCCTATCTATACGCACAAGAAATCTGGCAACTGCTTCAGGGCTAAATCTGTCACTGGCTCTTGCATGTGAAATGTGTTAAAATGGCTATGAAAAATTAAAACAACTTTGTGTATGAAATGAGCACTATTCCCACTGTATTTGACGTGATTCAGATTTATCACATGTACATTGAAATGTTTTATTTGTGTTACAACCAACATACCCAAGGATGTGCTGGGGGCAGCCTGTAAGTGTCGCCACACATTTAAGTGCCAACATAGCATACCGTCATTGTTCCACAGAAGAACACAAGTAGCAGCAATAGCCAAAACAAGCCTTTCTCCAATCTCTCACCCATCTGTCCTCAAATGCCTAGACAGGCTGTCTCCAGGCCTCCAGGATTCTCAGACTTGGATATCTAGAAATTTAAATTTGATTGGCAGAGTGAGTATTTGAAATTGATTGAATGCTTTTGACTAAATAGTTGTTTTAGATCAATCATTAATTTAAGAAAAATCATTTGGGGACAGTGATCAACAAAGAGTTCTATTGTGCATAGAGCAATCCAAGTGGAAGAATCCAAAATGTCTGAGTCACAAATTTAAGGCAAGAGAATACCCTCACCTCTATTCAGGGCCTCAAACAGTCCTTCCAGGTGTGGCAGTGTTTTGCCTGCGATTCTGCTGGGGCCACATCTTGTGTCCAGTGGTCCTGGTGCAACCTTCTCTGCATTGGCGAGACCCATCATAAATTGGGGACCACTTCATTGAGCATCTCCACACCATCTGCTGCAAGTCGAACTTCCTGGTGGCCAAACATTTCAATTCTGATTCCCAGTCTCATTCTGACATGTTGCCTCTTGTGCCAAGATGAGGCCAACCTCTGTGGAGGAGCAACGTTTGTATTCTATCTGGGTACCTTCCAACCTGATGGCATGCACATTGATTTCTCCTTCCGGTGTATGTATGTGTGTGTGTGTGTATATATATATATATGTGTGTATATATATGTATATGTGTGTATATATATGTATATGTGTGTATATATATGTATATGTGTGTATATATATGTATATGTGTGTATATATGTGTGTGTGTGTATATGTGTGTGTGTGTGTGTATATGTGTGTGTGTGTGTATATATGTGTGTGTGTGTGTATATATATGTGTGTGTGTGTGTATGTATGTATATATATATATATAAAAAAATCCCCCCCCCCAACCTTTTTACTACTTCTCACCACCTATTACTTCCCCCTGGGTCCCCTCTCTGTTCCCTTTCTGCTATTGTCCACTCTTTCCTCCTATCAGATTCTTTCTTCTCCAGTCCTGGACCTTTCCCACCCCATATGACCTTCCAGTTAGCTTATTTTCCCTTCCCCAACTTGTATTCTAGGCATCTCGCCCCTTCCCTCTCAATCTTGAAGGAGAGTCTCAGCCTGAAACATCGACTGTTTATTCACTTCCATAGATGCTGTCTGACCTGCTGAGTTGCACCAGGATGATGTCAGTGATAGAAGCAAGCAGCGTACATGTCTGGTCAGGAACTTGTATCTGTTGTGAGCGACACACACAGTGCTGGAGGAACTCGGTGGGTCAAGCACACCTATTAAGAAAAATGAGTAGTCAGCATTTCTGGCTGAGATCCTTCATCAGTATTGAGTTCTCCAGCCATCTGAGTTCATCACAGTCCTGAACTGTCACCCATTTGGGGTGAGAGGGGAAAAATTTAAATGGACTTGAGGGTCAACTTCATGCAGAGGCTCATCAAAGTTGCCGGTGAACGCAGCAGGCCAGGCAGCATTTCTCGGAAGAGGTACAGTCGACGTTTCAGGCCGAGACCCTTCGTCAGGACTAATGAAGTCCTGACGAAGGGTCTCTGCCTGAAACGTCGACTGTACCTCTTCCTAGAGATGCTGCCTGGCCTGCTGCGTTCACTGGCAACTTTGATGTGTGTTGCTTGAATTTCCAGCATCTGCAGAATTACTGTTGTTCATGCAGAGGCTGATGGGTATATGGAATGAGCCACAAGAAGAGGAGGTTGAGGTGGGCACAGTAGTATAATTTAAGAAGCAATTTGGGTGGGTTCATGGAGGAAGGGGCTGGAGGGATATGGGCTGAATGCAGGAAATTAGGACTATATGGATGGGCAATGTGATCAGTCTGGACTGATTGGTCTGCATCTGTACTGTATTTCTCTGTATTATGTGGCTCCACGAGTAGATTACCACACTGATCCTTAATGGGTGCTACTTTCAACCGAGCTACCCTTTTTCTCCTAAAGTCTTTTGGGACTCCCTGTCTTTAGGTGCAAGAACTAGATGGATATGGAGATTGTGTAGTGACAAACGATTAATTTCGTTGGGCATTTGATTACTAATTTAAATATGGGGTTAAGGATCTCTTCTGGTGCTGTACTGCCCTGTGTTTTTAGCTTGCGATATCTCAGGGCCCATTTGTGCCTGTCTTTTCTCAAGTGTTCGCTTGCATTCTTTCCACTTGAGGGACTTGCTTGATTCCATCTGCCTACATCTGGCATATGCCTCTTTCCGCCCCCCCGGCTGGACTTTCCATCACAAGGCACCTAATATTGCTAGCCTTACCCTTCCTCTAACACAAAAATGCTGGCCCTCAACTCCTGCTATTTTATTTGTAAAAGCCACCCATTTGCCATGTGTTCCTTTTGCCTGCAAACAACCTTTCCCAATCATTCTCCTGAATGTTCTCTCCCCTGTGCCATTGGGCTGAAGGTGCAAAGGCCTGAAACCACATACTACCAGACTCAACAACAGCTCTTATTGCACATGGGACACTTAATCTATCTTGCTGTGATCTTGCACTTTATCGTTTACCTCCACAAGACTTCCTTTGAGGGCTTTTTGCACTTTATTCTTCATTGCTATTGTCTTATCTTATTCTAACTCGCTGCTCTGTGTAATTTGTTCTGTACAAACAGAGAAGAAAACTTTTCGCTGTGTCTTGGTACATGTGACATTAAAAATTTAAACCAACCAACGAAGTTTCTGTCCAATGTCTACCTCCAATTTAGGACTTGATGACCAGTCATATCTTTTTACATGACTGTATTAAAGCTAATAGTATTATGGTCATTGATCTCAAAGTACTTCTCTACTGTCCAGCCTTCCTACCCTAGTATTATTGCTTCAGAGATTTTTTCTGGCCCCATCTATTCCTTCAACTCTAAAGCAGTCCCTGTCAATGCTTGTTCATTATGTGCTGTGTCGTATGACATGGATGATCATGGTGTTCCCATGACCATGTTTGTTCTTGGTAATTTTTTCTATAGAAGTGGTTTGCCATTGCCTTCTAGGCAGTCTTTACAAGGCAGGTGGCCCCAACCATTATCAGTAATCTTCAAAGATTGCTTGCCATCAATAGTTGCATAACCAGGACTTGTGATATGTACCAGTCGCTCATACGAACATCCACCACCTGCTCTCATGGCTTCACGTGACCTTGATTGGGGGTAGGGGCTAAGCAGGTGCTACACCTTGTCCAAGGGTGATCTTCAGACTAGCACCTCATTTGGTAGAGACATATCTCCATCCCGCCACTGACAGTCACTATTAGGAAAGTTTAAAAATTACGATAATGGCAGAAGTGCAGCAGTTCATTTATCCACACTGCCCACTCTGAGGCCTCACCTGCTGTGACTGTAGTTTCTATGTTGGACATTACAAAAGCGAGTGATGCTGAAGGTGTAAAGCAGTACTTTGAACATTTTCATCCTTGTGTCTTGGCTGCTGCTTATTCTTAGTCCTTTAGTCTACTTTTCCAGAAGTTTTCTTTAATAAACCTAGAGGTTGTGTTCTCAGTCATCACTTTTAGAGAAGTGGTGGGTCTTTTTTTTTTACGTTTTGCAAGTAATCGGAGGAGATCATAACAAAGTTTTAGATTTTGTGTACTCATCACTGTTACATGTTAATACATGTATAACAATTTTGTTTAAGAATGGTACAAGCTGTTGCCTTACGGCGACAATGATCTGTATCCAATTCTTCCCTTTGGTGTTGTCTGTGTGGAGTTTGTGTTCTCTTTAAGACTGTATAGGGGTTTCTCTGATACTCCAGTTCCTTCCCATATGAAGGTAAGTGGGAGAGTTCTTGAGAATGTGGGGAGAACAACAGGGTGCCTGATATTCATTCCCTGATGTCCTACTTCATTGTTTCTGAAGGATCAGACAGCTGAACTTTTTAGTTAAAAGCTATTGGACTAAAATAAATTAGGTTCCTGGTTTAGTGTCATCCAATAATGTGCCCTTGTCACTGTATTATGAAGTCTCCATAAATATCTGGAGAATGAAAAGATTAAATAGTTCTAATACTTGGAGCTTTAAATAAATAATTTTAGCTAAGTAATTTCATATGGGCCAGGGTCCATCAGATGGATTGGGGAAAACCATTTTGTCCTCTTCATTCATTCATTCATTCATTCATTTCAATTGTATTAAACATCTGGATTGATGAGGTATTGGGCTGTTGTCAAAGTACTTTAGTCAAATTGATCCTTCATATGAGTGGTACAAGGAACAAATGCGGGCCAATTATAAATTGTAACTGAAAGAAACAACTGGTATGAAAAACTGTTAGGCACTTGTTTCTGTAAATTAAATGGTGCAGTTTTATGGGAATCTTTTGTGGGTATCTGTACAGGTATAGTAACAAATCAAAAAATTTTGGTCTTAAGAAAATGAGTAAACTGATGAAGGGTCTTGGTGCAATATGTTGCTCTTTGTTCCTTTCCATAGATGCTGCCTGGCCTGCTGAGTTCCTCCAGCATTGTGTGTGTTTTGCCCCATATTTCATTAAAGGTTTGAGGAGATTTAGTATGTTACCAAAAACACTTAATTTCTACTGATGTATCATGGAGAGCATTCTAACTGGCTGCATCACTGTTTGGTAAGGGGTGGGGGGAGCTACTGCACAGGGTCGAGGTAAGCTGCAGAGCGTTGTAAAATTAGTCATCTCTGTCATAGGCGCTAAACTCCATGGTATTCAAGGTATCTTCAAAACGCCAGCATCCGTCATTAATAACTCCTCAGTCAGGACATGCCCTCTTCTGATTGTTACCCTCAAGAAGGAGATACAGGAGCCTTAAGGCACACTCAACGATCCAGAAACAGCTTCTTTCACTTTGCCATCAGATTTCTGAATGGACTTTGAACCCATGAACACAACTTCTTGTGTCTCTGTTTTTGTACTACTTGTTTAATTTAATTAATATTACTTATAGTAATTGTTTTTTTCCCTCTTACTGTGTATTCCATTGTACTGCTGCTGCAAAGTTAACAAAGTTCACAATATATGCCAGTGATGTTAAACATAATTTTGATTTTGATTACTATAGATGGCGCCTACCCTGTTAAATTCCTCCAGCATTGTGTGTGTGTGTGTCTGTTTGTCTCTGGATTATCAACATTTGCAGAATATTTTGTATTGTCGGCTGAAAGACCTGTTCACCTACATGCATTCTTTCAGCATCAAAGATGGCTAGACGCTTGGTGTTGAACAAAAAGCTTGTGTTGTGCATTCCAGACAGTAGCTCCAAAAAGATTACATTGATGTATATAGTTCCAAGGGACTGAACTGCTGCCACCACTACCACTGTGTATAGTAGTTTAGCAATATAAATGTGCTGTTTAAAAACCTGCAAACTCTTATTGATAAAAACATAGTCTGGTATGTTGTTGAAGTGCATAAACTTGATGTCTTGTTCGATCGAGGCCACAGAGATTCCCTGCAGCAAGGCAATTTATCTCATTCAGAGGGTGAAAATGTGAACCATGATTGTTGGTGAATTGCTAACCTTGCCCTTTCCTCGAAAATGTGCATTAATACCGAACACCTCATTGTTCTTCAGATTTCCACTTCAGTAGCATGCCAGGAAACCTTAACAGACACAACAAATATCAGTCTCATGCTTTATACAATGCTGAGTTTCTGAAAGAGCTGTTGTTGTCCAGTGTGCTTCTCGTTGCTACCCTCTGGAAGGAGGTACAGAAGCCTGAAGGCATGATTCAGGAACAGCTCATTCTTCTCTGCCATCCCATTTCTAAATGGACATGGAACCTGTGAACACAACCTCATACTTTTTAATTTCTATTTTTGCCCTACTTAATTTAACTAGTTAATATACACTTTAATTCATTTTTTCTCTCCTTTTATGTATTGTATTATACTGCTACTGCAAAGCTAACAAATTTCATGGCACATGCTGGTGATATTAAACTTGTTTCTGATTGATCTTTATGTGTCTTGTTGCCTTGTTATTTTGCATATATGTTAATCTTGGCCTTATTTTGAATGTCTGCTATTCTTTTCTGTATGTCGTGAGTCCCACAGGTCCCTTTTTTTCTCTTTTGAGTATTGATATGAATCTTTTGAAATTGGTTTATTATTGTCATGTGTACTGAGATGCACATAAAAAGTTTGTCTTGCATGCAGTTTATACAGATCAAATCGTACCGTGCATTCAGATATAAGAAGGTAAAACTATAACTGAATATGCAATAAAGTGCAACAGCTGCAGTGATGTGACTGGGAACAAAATCATCGGGAGACGCTGAAGATGACAATATAAGTTTGTATTCAGCACATGAGCAGGCATCAAACTGGAGACACTCTTAGAAGAGGCTTCTTGACCCAATATTACACTGCATTTTTATATGTTAAATTTCAAAGATAAGTGCGGAACAATTTTATAGTTACAATGTATCTATAATGCTTCCTTTGAATTGTATATAATTTTCAAGCACCTAATCTTCATCGCATCATTCCAGACACCCAAAATGAATGTTAATCCCCACTGACTCTGGGCTGCATTCATGCATATGCAAACATTTTAGATCAATGGGGTGTTTCTTTGCAATCAGTCCTCCGTTTGAACACCATTGTTCCTAGCTGCATTTTAAACTCAAATCACCAGTCCACGTTCAGGTCTGAAGACTGGTTGCTGTTGAAATTAATGTTTGCTATACAGGTGTCCCCCGCTTTTCGAACGTTCGCTTTATGAAACCTCACTGTTACGAAAGACCTACATTAGTTCCCTGTTTTTGCTAACAGAAGATGTATTTACTGTTACGAAGAAAAGCAGCGCGTGAAAAAAAAGGCAGCGCCTTATAAAAATCAGCGCGCGCCCCGAGCAGCCGCTCTCCCCCAGATTTGGAACGGCATTCCAGCTGGCATTGTTTAACACATGCCTGTGAGCAGCAGTTTGCAAGTTAAGTTCTAAGGTATCAGAAAAGCCTGAAAGAGCTCGTAAGGGTGTTACACTTAGCGTAAAACTAGACATAATTAAGAGTTTTGATTGCGGTGAATGAAGCAAGGACAAAGTGAGTTTGGCTTGTGGAAGTTGACGAAGGTGATGTTGAAGAGGTTTTGGCATCCCATGACCAAGAACTGATAGATGAAGAGCTGATGCAGTTGGAAGAGGAAAGGATAACAACTGAAACCGAATGAGTAATGAGTTTAGGGCATATTTGCAAGATGGTTTGAGTCCTTACAAAGAACTGTATGTCTAAAAATGCGTGAGGCTCAGCAGTCAAGCAAGCCTTCCACATCAGCCACAGCTGACGACGAACCTCGACCTTCGACATCGAGGCAGGAGGTCATAGGAGAAGATGAGCTGCCTGCCCTGATCGACGATGAGATGACACCCCAGTTTCCCACCACCCCAGCCCCTGAGCCGCGGACAGATAGCGATTCGCGGAGAATGCAGCGGTAGCTGGGAGGCACACAGCACATCTTTAAGTAAAAACCCGAAATAAATATGCTAATTAATTAGGTGCCACCCGGCATGTAATTGTCAGCCCAGATCAGAGGTGATTGCCGATTGCATTGCCTCTGATCTGGGCCGACATTTGCGTGCCGGGCGGCACCTAATTAATTAACACACATCAATGTTGCTGGTGAATGCAGCAGGCCAGGCAGCATCTCCAGGAAGAGGTACAGTTGACGTTTCAGGCCGAGATCCTTTGTCAGGACTAACTGAAGGAAGAGTTAGTAAGAGATTTGAAAGTGGGAGCGGGAGGGGGAGATCCAAAATGATAGGAGAAGACAGGAGGGGGAGGGATGGAGCCAAAAGCTGGACAGGTGATTGGCAAAAAGGATATGAGAGGATCATGGGACAAGAGGTCCAGAGAGAAAGATGGGGAACCCAGAGGATGGGCAAGGGGTATATTCAGAGGGACAGAGGGAGAAAAAGGAGAGTGAGAGAAAGAATGTGTGTATAAAAATAAATAACGGATGGGGTACGAGGGGGAGGTGGGGCATTAGCGGAAGTTAGAGAAGTCGATGTTCATGCCATCAGGTTGGAGGCTACCCAGACGGAATATAAGGTGTTGTTCCCCCAACCTGAGTGTGGCTTCATCTTTACAGTAGAGGAGGCCGTGGATAGACATGTCAGAATGGGAATAGGATGTGGAATTAAAATGTGTGGTCACTGGGAGATCCTGCTTTCTCTGGCAGACAGAGCGTAGGTGTTCAGCAAAGCCGTCTCCCAGTCTGCGTCGGGTCTCGCCAATATATAGAAGGCCACATCGGGAGCACCGGATGCAGTATATCACCCCAGCTGACTCACAGGTGAAGTATCGCCTCACCTGGATGGACTGTTTGGGGCCCTGAATGGTGGTAAGGGAGGAAGTGTAAAGGCATGTGTAGCACTTGTTCCGCTTACAAGGATAAGTGCCAGGAGGGAGATCAGTGGGGAGGGATGGGAGGGACGAATGGACAAGGGAATCGCGTAGGGAGCGATCCCTGCGGAAAGCAGAGAGGGGGGGAAGGGAAAGATGTGCTTAGTGGTGGGATCCCGTTGGAGATGGCGGAGGTTACGGAGAATAATATGTTGGACCTGGAGGCTGGTGGGGTGGTAGGTGAGGACAAGGGGAACCCTATTCCTAGTGGGGTGGCGGGAGGATGGAGTGAGAGCAGATGTGCGTGAAATGGGGGAGGTGCGTTTGAGAGCAGAGTTGATAGTGGAGGAAGGGAAGCCCCTTTCTTTAAAAAAGGAAGACATCTCCCTCGTCCTGGAATGAAAAGCCTCATCCTGAGAGCAGATGCGGTGGAGACGGAGGAATTGCGAGAAGGGGATGGCATTTTTGCAAGAGACAGGGTGAGAAGAGGAATAGTCCAGATAGCTGTGAGAGTCAGTAGGCTTATAGTAGACATCAGTGGATAAGCTGTCTCCAGAGACAGAGACAGAAAGATCTAGAAAGTGGAGGGAGGTGTCGGAAATGGACCAGGTAAACTTGAGGGCAGGGTGAAAGTTGGAGGCAAAGTTAGTAAAGTCAACGAGCTCAGCATGCGTGCAGGAAGCAGCGCCAATGCAGTCGTCGATGTAGAGAAGGAAAAGTGGACAGATACCAGAATAGGCACGGAACATAGATTGTTCCACAAAGCCAACAAAAAGGCAGGCGTAGCTAGGACCCATGCGGGTGCCCATAGCTACACCTTTAGTTTGGAGGAAGTGGGAGGAGCCAAAGGAGAAATTATTAAGAGTAAGGACTAATTCCGCTAGACGGAGCAGAGTGGTGGTAGAGGGGAACTGATTAGGTCTGGAATCCAAAAAGAAGCAGAGAGCTTTGAGACCTTCCTGATGGGGGATGGAAGTATATAGGGATTGGACACCATGGCGAAAATAAAGCGGTGGGGGCCAGGGAACTTAAAATCATCGAAAAGTTTAAGAGCGTGAGAAGTGTCACGAACATAGGTAGGTAGGAATTAATTAGCATATTTATTTCGGCTTTTTTTCGGCGTCCCGGCTACCGCTGTACCCCTGCACGCTTCGCGCATTGGTATCGGTTCGCTGCCTGGAGGGTGGGGGCCACTGCACCACCCAAACTCCGACTCAGCCTAACACACCATCATCAGTGTGCTCGATGCTGTCTTCCCGGTTCCCGTAAGTGATACGACACTGTACATACATTATTTCTATGTTATATAGGCTGTGTATTTTTACGTGTTATTTGGTATGATTTGGCAGCTTCATAGCCTAAGGGTTACTGGAGAGTGCTTGCGCCGTTTTTTTTGCCGACGACGCTTGCGTGAGACTTTTGCTACGGAGAACAGTGCTGGCAGTGATTGTGGAAAAGTATTTCTACTTTATATAGGCTGTGTATTTATTATATCATTCCTGCTTTTACTATATGTTAATGTTATTTTAGGTTTTATGTGTTATTTGGCATGATTTGGTAGGTTATTTTTGGGTCTGCGAACGCTCACAAAATTTTCCCATATAAATGGTAATTGCTTCTTCGCTTTACGACATTCCGGCTTACGGACCGTTTCATAGGAACGCTCTACCTTCGGATGGCAGGGGAAACCTGTATACCATAACTCCAGAATATGCTCTCACACAAAGTATAGTGCAGAAAGGCAAGTTGCAAGATCAAATCAAAACAAGAGTTCAGCTTGTCATGCTAGGGAGTTGCCCAATGGCCTTATAAACAGCAGGCTAGAAACTATCCTTGAGCCTGGTGGTATATCCTTTCAGGATTTTGGATCTTCTGCCATTTGGGACGAGGGAGAAGAGAGAATGTCTGGGATGGATCGGAGTTAGATTTTGCTAGCTGATTTCCATAAAGTGCAGAACAGTTGCGAGTATGCATCAAGTTAGATTACTTCTATCGTGCCTCAATTAAAATTCGTGTAGGTGATTTTTCGTATGTTGCTACTCTTTATATGATTTACGCTTGCTGTGACTGCATGGGTTTTCTTCTGCATCCCACAGTTGTATGGGTTAGGTTAAGTGGTGTCATGGGTGTAATTGGGCAGAGCAGGCTCATTGCCTGTTACTATTCTGTATCTCTAAACAAATAAAATAAACCTGCTAGGCAGCAGAAGTTATTTTCTAGGGAGCTAAAGTTTAAATGAAATGCTTGAGTTAGGACCCTGGCAAGTGGGAAGGGAGCAGAGCAAATGTTACCTGGTGAGCCAGATGCTGAATCCTTGGGATCTTAGAATAGTCAGAGCAGAATTACACTGTACATCTTTTACATTCTCAGTTTGGATTTCTGTTTCCTTTTTGTAATGCTTTCCAAATACAATAGCTGAAGAGGGGTGGGGGAGGGTGTTTCAGATTTGGGGATCATTTGGATCCCTTCTAGGACAGGTAGAATCTATGCTGGGGATGAACCAGTATTTTTGCTGGGGGGTTTGCTAGTGGTACTTTGGAAATGAGTAGTCCTCAATGCACATTAAATGGCTTCTCCATGGAGAGTATTAGAGCACCCAAGTTACTGAGAGTACACGTCATGGATGCAACAGCAGCGTCTCCACTTCTGAGGAGATTGAGACAAGTGAAGCCCCTGGCCCCATTCTAACCAATTTTTGCTGGAGCATGATTGAGCATCCTGACCAGTTACATCACTGTATGGAAGGGAACTTGCAGCGCATCTGACTGCAAGTCTCTACAAAGGATTGTGAAACTGCTGAAAGGGTCAGCAAGGTCTCTCTTCCACCCATAGGAGATATTTATTTGGAACACTGGATACACAATGCTTTCAGCATTGTCAGTGATCCCTCCCATCCTTCCCAGAATCTCCTTGAATCCCTAACGTCAAGCAGGAGGTACCATAGCATTAGAACAAGTCTCTTAGGATGGGAAACAGCTGCTTCCTCCAAGCCATGAGACTAAGGAACTCTCTACAATCACCCAGGTTTCATCACTTACGAAGTGCCAGTAGTGTTATACTGTTCACTTTTTGACTTGTCGTATACCTCAATGTTAATCTTCTGGAATACAGGTTTCCCCCGCCATCCGAAGGTAGAGCGTTCCTATGAAACGGTTCGTAAGCCAAAATGTTGTAGAGCGAAGAAGCAATTACCATTTACTTATATGGGGAAAATTTTGTGAGCGTTTGCAGACCCAAAAATAACCTACCAAATCATGAAAAATAACACACAAAACCTAAAATAACAGTAACATATAGTAAAAGCAGGAATGGTATGATAAATACACAACCTATATAAAGTAGAAATACTTCTCTACAACGATTGCCTGCATAGATCTCCGTAGCGAAAATCTCACGCAAGCGCTGTTGGCATAAACGCACTCTCCAGTAAGCTTTAAACTATGAAGCTGCCAAATCATACCAAATAAGACGTAAAAATACAGTCTATATAAAGTAGAAATAATGTATGTACAGTGTAGTATCACTTACGGGAATTGGGACAGCGCCGAGCACACTGATGGTGTGTTAGACTGAGTTGTCGTAGGTTGGGGTGGTGCAGTGGCCCCCACCCTCCAGGCCGCCGACTGATACATTGCCGCGAAGCACGCAGGGGTAGCCAGGAGGCACACAGCACATCTTTAAGAAAAAAACCGAAATAAACAAGCTAATTAATTAGGTGCTGCCTGGCACGTAAATGTCAGCGCAGATCAGAGGCGATTGCCGATTGGATTGGCACTGATCTGGGTTGACATTTATGTGCTAGGCGGCACCTAATTAATTAGCATGTTTATTTCGGCTCTTTTTTTTTTAAAGATGTGCTGTGAGCCTCCCGACTACTGCTGCATTCTCCGCGAATTGGTACAGTATCTGTCCGGGGCCCGGGGGTTGGGGTGGTGGGACGCAGGGGTGTCATCTCATCGTCGATCAGGGAAGGCAGCTCAATCAACTTCTCCTGTGACTGCCCGCCTCGATGTCGAAGGTCGAGGTTCGTCGTCTGCTGTGGCTGATGTGGAAGGCTTGCTTGACTGCTGAGCTGCAAGCATTTTTCTATCATACAGTTCTTTGTAAGGACTCAAACCATCCTGCAAATATCCCCTAAACCTACGTACCCTTTCAAAATTAAAGTCGTACTTTATCATTGCAGCGAAAATCTCACGCAGTTGCTTCATTTTCACTACTGCATTCAGATTTGATTGTTATCTTTTCCTCTTCCAATTGCATCAGCTCTTCATCTATCAGTTCTTGGTCATGGGATGCCAAAACCTCTTCAACATCATCTTCATCAGCTTCCACAAGCCAAACTAACTTTGTCCTTGCTTTGTTCACCACGATCGAAACACTTAATTATGTCTAGTTTTACGCTGTGTAACACCTTTACGAGCTCGTTCAGGCTTTTCCGACACCTTAGAGCTCATCTTGCTAACAGCTGCTCAATGCAACGTGTTTAAGCAATGCAGTTCCGAATCCGGGGGAGAGCGGCTGCTCGGGGTGCTCGCTGCCTTTCTTTGTAACAGTGAAAACACCTTCTGAAAGCGAAAACTGGGTATTAATGTAGGTCTTTCGTAGCAGTGAGGTTTCGTAAAGTGAACGTTCGAAAAGCGGGTGACACCTGTTTATTTTATTGTTTGTTATTTATTTGTGGTCAAATTACTGTGTTGTGTGTGAGTTAAATGCACTGTGTATGCAACTTGGTCCCAGAGGCACTCTGTTTAGTTTTGTGTACATATCTATGGTTGAATGACAATAAACTTGAACTTAAACTAGAGAGATAGTGGGGATTGGGAACCAAGCAGCAGGGCAATAAGGGTGGCATGATGAGTAAAAAGGTAAGGATGGATAGCAAGGGACAGGTGAAGAAACGTGTTGTGCCTGGTGGGCTGAAATAAACTTATTTCAGCACTAGAACTATTATGAGTAAGGAAACTGAACCTAGTCTGGATCGGTCCATGTAATTATGTTGTTGCCATTACAGAGTCCTCGTTGTGTGAGGGACAGGTCTGGCAGCTGGCAGCTCAAAGTTCTGATCTCTATTGTTTTAGACGTGCTGGAGAGATAGTAAAAGAAGTGGAGGAATTCTATTACTCCCACAGCAATACTTAATGCACTGGAGAGCTTATCTGTAGAGGCAGTTTGAGTGGAGTTCTGAAATAAGAAAGATGAATTTACGCAGGCAGTATGCTATTGTCATCATCGCTGTGTCGTATTATGTAGGTGGTCATGGTCTTGGCTCATGATTGTTTTTTCTACAGAAATGGTTTGCTGCCTTCTGGGCAGTGTCCTTACAAGATGAGTGTCACTACTCTTCGAACATTGTTTGTCTGCCTAGTGTCAGTTGTCACATAACACCTGCAGGCTAGTGGAGGAAAGGAGAGCCTTACACCTGCTTTGGTAGAGATGTATCTTCACCCCCATAACCCAGTGTATGCTATTGTCCCTCCAATAACCACCAAGAGATGAAGGAACAGGCACATAGGTGGATAATGGATGAGTGCATGCTGGGGACTTTAACTTCCCCAGTATTGATGGGACCTGCCTTAATGGAAGTGACTTAGATGGGGTGGGATTTCTTCAGTGCATCTCGAGGGCTACTTAAAACATCATGTGGAGATTCCAACCAGAGGAGAAAACATACTGGACTTAGTTTTAGGAAATGAGCCAAGCTAGGTGATGGACTTGGTGAGGAGCTAAAGGAGGGGTTGATCTGGAGCAGTTGCTGCCAGACAAGTCCACATCTTGACCAGTGCGAGTTGTTTAAAGGTCACTTGATCAGATTCTGGTTT